>NC_071989.2:105385000-106635000 GCF_028885655.2 Pongo abelii
TATTTTATATATGTATATATTCCTCCTAGGTATTGACTTCTGAACCTTAGCTAATTTGCAAGGATGAATTACATTTTTCTTAGAAGTCAGTAAGAATTCCTGAGCATAAATGCTAAATTTTTCATGTTTTCCCCACAGCTATAAAATGTATAAAATGTAATTTAAAATTCAATTTTGTATGGCTTTATGTTGTGTCCTTAGAATAAGCGTAGATTTTTGAAAATTTCTATTATTATAAAACATAAAGAAAGTGGGTATATGGAATAATAGGTAATTCTGCAGATCAGATTAACCATTAAATAAGGTGCCAACTTTTCCTTTCCAGGGACAATAGTGTTATTCACTCTTTGTTTAGTTAAAATGTTTTAAATAAATGTGTATCCCTATTGGAGTCCTGAAAGACCTGAGCTTAATTTGAGCCTATCCATCTAACACTTCATTACATAATGTCCAGTTTTGCTATCAATTTATTCTGTTCCGGTGTTGCCTTCTTTGGAAAATCACGAGCTTCCCGAGTAGAAGAACTTGGTCTTATGTTACTATTTTACTTTCGTAGCACTTAACATTGAATCTTGGATACAGAATATGCTTAGTAGTTTTTCTGTGAGTTGGTGTAATTTCATCTTGAATTATTCACAAAGTATTCTGTACAGTGAGTTGTATTTTCTATATTTTGAATATGACCCATGTTTTACACCCAGAGTCCACAAACTATAGCTTAAGCTTGGCTACCCCCTGGTTTTGTAAATAAACTGATTGGAGCACAGCCATACCCATTTATGTGGGTGTTGTCTACAACTGCTTCTGTACTACTATGGCAGAGCTGAGCAGTTCCACCAAGCCAAAGTATTTACTATCTAGCACTTGTAGAATTATAGAATTGCTGACCCCTGTGCTAGATGCTTATCTTTGGTGAAAAATATAAATACTTAGGGTCTGAATCATTTTTTTTTATCTTCCCTAAAAGTAAGTTAGATAATGTTATTTCCTGAAGCTGAACATTTTAATGACAAATTTCCAGTAAGCATAAGTATCAAAAAGAAAAAAAAATGGAGAGTGTGTGCTGTTTCTTGCTCCAACTACTGTATTTCTGGTTGAAGGTAGAACTCACCCCAAAAATGCAATTTGCTTTCTTTGCCAGGATAAACCTTCATTAAAGCCAAAATTCAGTTTAAATTAAAAGATTGAAACAGTCACATTATGTTAGAGAAAATCTACAGCTACCTTAAAATAGCATTGAATGGGCTGGTTGTTGTAAGCTGCTCTCTGAGGCTGCCAGTCTACTAAAGTGTATTCATAAAATACACTAAGCTGGCCGAAATAGTGATTTTCTTAGTGATCTTAAGAACACAATTATTTCATTGTTATGTTGATTTTACAAAAGAATGTTTATGTTGAAAAGATAAAGAGCATTCCCTTCTTTGGTACTTTAAGATAATGATTATTTTATAAAAAATTAACAAACCTCTTTATTATCGTTTCAGATGGAAATAATGATGTGTAATTCATCTTTGCAGCTTAGCTAGGGTTCTATTTAATGTCATTTTTGGACCCAAGAGAAACACCATTAAGCAGTTAAAATAAGAAATTATTTTATTTGAATATTTTTAAAAGCAATAAATCAATCTGATGCTCAGTGGGTATCGACATATCAATATTTAGTTTCATTTTTAGACTACTTTTTGGTGTGTTTTATACCATAATGGTTGTCAGTAGATGTTTAGATGAGGAAATATGTTTTTCTTGTATGATTGAGAAGACAAAAATGAATTTCTACTTATTGATTTAGAGACATGGGTCTTGCTACGTTGCTCAGGTTGGAGTGCAGTGACTATTTACAAGTGCAGTCATTGCCCACTCAAACCTCAAACTCCTGGGTGCAAGCAATCCTCCTGCCTTGTCCTCCTGAGTAACTGAGACTACCGGTACATGCCACCATACCTAGCTTAGGGTTTATCTTTATTATAATAGCTAACAATTAGATAATGGTGCTAAGGTTGGATAATTAAAGGATATATCAACATTTCATGACGCACTAAGAAAGAATAACTGTCACACGTCGGGCATTTATAATATGTTGGCATTGTACTAAGCACCTTGTATGGATTATTTCTGGTATAACAACACTTGGATATAGGGATTAATACCCCCATTCTACAGATGAAATTTAAAGATGCTAAGTAGTTTGCTAAAATTCATATAACTAGCAAGTTACAGAGCTGAACCAGGTCTGCCTGACCATATGGTGTTAGTTACTTATTTCCGTAGCTTTATGCAGGTGTAGAGTATGAGAGAATTCCTTCCTATTGTTAAATGGGTCTGGGAAGAGTCACATCCTGGGAGAAAGTAGTAGAATAGCAATACTAAGAGGAGAGTTGGTGGAGCAGGTGGTTATAGTACTTTGAGTTCTCATTCTAGCAGCTAACTTGTATTGAGAATCTTCTATTTTCTGCATATTTACATTTCACATTTATCTCATACATTGATTTTTTAATAATTATTTGAGGTGTGCACCATTATTTACCCTATTCTATAGATAAGGATCCTGAGAGCTTATCTAAAGAAGTTAAGTACCTCACACAAGGTCCAACAGCTATTATAATTGGCGTAGACAGTATTAACACCGGCATCTTCCTGTTGCCAATTTTTTGGCATGTAACCACTATGTTCTGTGACTTCCTGAAATTCAAGAATATAAATTAGAAATCTATAAAGACCATGTGGACGAGGTTTAAGTTGGGTGAGATTTCACGTAATCTCAGTAGCATATGGAATTGGGAGATTCATTTTTTAGGTAGACATAGGAGAAGGGTTAGCTAAATTCTTCTTTGGTATATATGCAAGAAGGCAGAAAAAGATCATGCTATTTTTGAAAAATATTTATATGAATACTTCAATTGGTGGCATCATCTTTATGTGCTAGCTTCATGGAAGAGTTATGATTATCACTCAGAGGCCAGCTTCTCATCCTTGACACTTAGGCTCACTGCTTAATTCAGAGAAAATTTTATCTTATAAGAGACTAAGAAATCTTTACCTTATTCATTAAAATATTTTATAAAGCACAGTATGTACTCATTATAAAATTTAGATCAAGGAAACAAATAAAATCACCAACACTTAAATTCCCAGTTAACCAGTGATACCCAAGAATAACATCTTGTATCTTTATAGACATTTTCCTATGCATATTTTCCAAAGTGTGTGCATGCTTCTCTCTCTCTCTCTCTGTGTGTGTATGTGTGTTAAGATAAAATTTGACAATATTAACAGAGGTTTACTAGTGTTGTCTGCAGTCTTCTTCCTTTCAGCTACCCAACCAAGAATGGCCTTAATTGCCTCAAAAGAGATTTATTTGCCCTAGGGAAGGTATTACCAACTAGAATGTAGAAGAACAAAGAAGTTGGTTTACTGTAAGACAAGGTAATTTTTAATTTAAAAAATGTGGAATATTTGAGAGGAAGATACTTTGTAGTGAAAAAGTTAAATGTTGTATACCAAGAAACAAGCCCATAATTTCTTCGTGTATTCCATACATAACAGAACTTAGAAGAAAGCCTGATAATTTAAGAACGATGTCCTGTTCCACAGGAGATGAAGGCATCACCTGTAGGAAGAAGCAGAGATGATGATGGCTCCCTGAGTAGAGACCCAGCAACCTACCATTCAGGCTGAGTACTGTGGGGAAAGGTACCCAGAATGAAAGGGTTGGGGAGAGATCCCAAAATGACAGAGAAACCATTCTCTAGCTTTCCTTTGTGAAACTAGTGAAACCTGAAAGTCTTGTGCAGAATCTGAATCTCTGCATCCAATGTGGTAATTAGTAGCAATGGTTTAAGAGGTGTCTTATCAGTGGACCTGAAAGTTACAAGAGCCATTTGCTCTTCCCCCTTGATGTGGGAGGGAGTCCAAGAGTATCATGTGTCTCCAAGAGGGATTTGGATATGGCTGGGATCCACAAGGCAATCCTGGATAAGCTTCCTCCTAAGAAGGAGGCGGAAGCAGAATAGCCTACATGGACCTGGCACCTAAAAGCAAACAGTGATGAGGCAAGGAAATGTGATTACTGAAGTCTGGTGTAGATATTAGTGCATGTCAGTAGAAGCCAGCCTGGACAAATACCCATCCACATGGCCCAGACACCTCCCTCTAATGCCAGGATGACATAGAAGAGCCTCAAGAACTTAGGTCACTCATGGGAATAAGAAAAGGTAAAGAGGGAATGTGGACTAGTGGGATGAGGAAAGGCTAGATTTTAGAATTCTCAAGTAATTGAATATGTACCCCTCAGTAAATGAATTTTAAGTTTGAAATAACTGATTTGAACATGAATTGGCAAATTTAATTTTTCCACTGGAGAGGAAATAAGAAATTTAAAAATTTATATTTTCACATAATCTTAGCTTTTGACTCTGAAATTTGTAACTACCATGTAATCAATCTTACATGAAAGGAATCTTACATGAAAAGCTGTGTTCTTTTTTCTTTTTTTTTTAATCAAACAATATGTAATAGCTATTTCTTTATGAGAGGACCTATAGATGTTCAACATCCTTCTTAATGAGTATGCAGTACTCATTGTATATTTGTCTAAAAAGTCTCCAAGGTAGAACATTTGATTTGTTCTTATGCATCATTTACCCTTGATACAATTCCAAGAATTCTCCTTGCAGTTGCAAAGAGGGTAGTTTTTATAATTATTTAGTTAGACTATAATTTTCTACATTTGTTTTACTTCAAATAGGCTAAATTTTTATAGTTTGAGAAACCTTTCACAGATTGAATGTTGTGACTAGAACTTTTCTTATTGTTTAACCATAATATCTGAATATTTTTATGTATTTTATTTTAGTAGATATTCATTTTAGCAGATTGCCATATAGGTTCACCTATGTTATTTTCCTGATAGTTCCCTATTTTCTAAAACAAAACATAATGAGAAATGGAATTCTGCTATGTAACTCTATTATAAGCCCTCAAAGAAAAATTCTTATTCATTTAATTTTTATTATCCTATTTTTGTATTGTTATTATATTAGTTAGTACAAATAAGACTTACCTAGAATTTAAAACATGTAAGGAAAACAAGAAATGTTTTATACATGATATGAACAGAGTATGATTGTGCTAGCTTAGAGAAAAGAGGCTGCAGTGCTTATACAGATAATTCACATATTCAAGTTTGGCAGATTTCATAAAATAGGATACATGGTATATATTATTATATATAATATATTTTACTTTATATGAATCTCAATGTTATATAATATGTAATGTTATATACTATTACTTTTTAATTTTATTTTCAATTGACATAATAATTATATATATTTATGAGACACAATGTGATGTTTAGATATAATTAATTTCTTTGTGGTAAGAACATTGAAGATCTCTTCTAGGTATTTTGAAATATACAATACATTGATATTAACTATAGTCACCTTGCCAAGCAATATAACACCAGAACTTATTTCATCTATTTAATTATAATTTTGTACCTGTTGATCAACATCTTGTTTTCCCCATTTACCCACCCCCTAGCCTCTGGGTAACCACTACTCTACTCTCTACTTTTATCAGTTTTTAGATTTTACAAATAATTGAGACCATATATTTGTCTCTCTGTGCCTGGCTTATTTTACTTAACATAATATCCTCTAGTTTCATCCACTTTGTCAAAATGACAGAATTTACTATTTTGTTAAGGCTGAATAATATTTCATTGTGTATATACACCAAATATTTTAAATTCATTTATCCATTGATGGACATAGCTTGTTTCCATATCTCAGCTATGTGAATAATGCTGCAATGAACATGGCAATGAAGATGTCTCCTTTGGCATACTGATTTTAATTCTTTTGGGTTATACCCAGTAGTGGGATTAGTGAATTATATGATAATTCATTTTTTTTTGAGGAGCCTCCATACTGTTTTCTAAAGTGGCTGTGCTAATTTACAGTGCCACCAACAGTATATGAATTTCCTTTCCTCCATATTCTTACCAACACTTATCTTTCATCTTTCTGATTATGGCCAATTTAACAGGTGTAAGGTGATGCTCATTGTGGTTTTAATTTGCGTTTCTCAGGTGATTAAAGATGTTGAGCATTTAAAAATATATCTTGGAACCAACCCAAATGTCCAACAATGATGGAATGGATTAAGAAAATGTGGCACATATACACCATGGAATACTATGCAGCCATAAAAAATGATGAGTTCATGTCCTTTGTAGGGACATGGATGAAATTGGAAATCATCATTCTCAGTAAACTATCGCAAGGACTAAAAACCAAACACCGCATGTTCTCACTCATAGATGGGAATTGAACAGTGAGAACACATGGACACAGGAAGGGGAACATCACACTCTGGGGACTGTTGTGGGGTGGGGGGAGCGGGGAGGGATAGCATTAGGAGATATACCTAATGCTAAATGATGAGTTAGTGGGTGCAGCACAGCAGCATGGCACATGTATATGTATGTAACTAACCTGCACATTGTGCACATGTACCCTAAAACTTAAAGTATAAAAAAAAAAATTGAAAAAAAAATATATATCTGTTGGCCATTTCTGTGTCTTCTGTGAGAAACATCTATTCAAGTCCTTTGCCCATTTTAAAATAAGGTTATTTATTTTCTTGTTATTCAATAGTTTGAATTCCTTGTATATTTTAGATATTAGTCCCTTATGCAGTGTATTACTTGCAAATATTTTCCCTCCATCTGTGTCTTGTCTTTTCATGCTACTGTTTTCCTTACCATGCAGAAGCTTTTGAGTTTGATGCAATCCCATTTGTCTACTTTTGCTTTGGTTTCCTGTGCTTTTGGGTTCATATCTAAGAAATCTCTCCCCAGATTAATGTCATGATACTTTTTCCCCTATGTTTTTGTCCAGTAGTTTTGTAGTTTCAGATCTTATGTTTAAGTCTTTAATTCATTTTGAACAGATTCTTGTATAAGGACTGAGATAAGGTTCATTTTCATTCTTTTGTTTATGGATATCCAGTTTTCCCAATATTATTTATTGATGAGACTGTTCTCTCCCTATTGTGTGTTTTTGGTACCTTTGTTGAAAATCAATTGACAATAGATGTGTGAGTTTATTTCTAGACATTATATCTCATTCCATTGACTGATATATCTGTTTTTATGCCAGTACCATGTGTTTTTATTATTATAGCTTTGTAATATATTTTGAAATCCAGTAGTGTGATGCCTCCAGCCTTGTTCTTTTTAGTCAAGATGACTTTGGATATTTGGGGTCTTCTGTGGTTCCATAGGAAGTTTAGAATTAAAAATTTCTGTAAAGAATGCTATTGGAATTTTGATAAGGATTGCATGGAAACTGTAGGTTGCTTTGGGAAGTATGAACACTTTAACAATATTAATTCTTCCAATCCATGAACATAAAATATTTTTGCATGTATTTTTGTCCTCTTCAATTTCTCTCATTGCTGTTTTATAATTTTCAGTACACAGATCTTTCATCTCTTTGGTTAAATTTACTCCTAAGTATTTTTATGTTCTTGTAAGTGAGGTTGTTTTCTTAATTTCTTTTTAAGACAGCTTGTTGTTAGTATATAGAAATGCCACTTCTTTTTGTAAGTTGATTTTGTGTCCTGCAACATTACTGTGTTCCTTTATTAGTTCTAACTCTTTTTTGGTTGAATCTTTTGGATTTTCAATATATAACGTCATATTGTCAGCAACAGTAATAATTTCACTTCTTCATTTCCTATTTGGATGCCTTTTGTTTGTTTCTCTTACCTAATTGCTCTGGCTAGCACCTCCAGTACTGTGATGAACAGAAGTGGTGAACATGGGCATCCTTGTCATGTTCCTGATCTTAGAAAAAAAGCCATTAACTTTTCATCATTGAGTATAATGTTAGTTGTGGACTTGTCATATATGACCTTTATTGTGTTGAGGAACTTTCTTTTATACCAAATTTGTTGCTAAAGTTTATTATAAGATGATGTTAAATTAAAAAAATGCTTTTCCTGCATCTATTGAGATGATCATATTGTTTTTGTCCATTCTGTTAATATGGTGAAGCACATTTAGTGATTTGCATATGTTGAAGCAACCTTGCATTCCAGGGATAAATCCCACTTGATCATGACAAATGATCCTTTTATGATACTGTTGAATACAGTTTGCTAGTATTTCGTTGAGGATTTTTGCTTCTATGTTCTTCAGTGATACTGACCTGTAATATTCTTTTCCTGTAGTATCTTTGTCTAGCTTTGGTATTAGGGTAATGTTGGCCTTGTAAGATGAGTTTGGAATTATCTCCTCATCTTTAATATTTCAGAGGAGTTCAAGAAGGATTGGTATTATTTTTTTCTTTAAATATTGGCTAGAATTCAGCTGTGAAGCCATCATATTCTAAGCTTTTCTTTGATGAGAGACTTTTAATTACCAGTTCAATTTCCTCACTTTTTATTGGTCTGTTCAGATCTCCAATTTCTTCTTCATTTGGTCTTAATAGGCTATATGTTTTTTGGAATTTATTCATTTCTCTGAGTTGTCCAATTTGTTAGTTTATAATTGTTGATAATAATTTCAAATGATTCTTTGTATTTCTGTGATGTCAGTTATAATGTCTCCTCTTTCATTTCTCATTATATGTATTTGAATCTTCTCTCTTTTTTCTTAGTCTAGCTAAAGGTTTTTCAATTTAGTTTATCTTTTCAAAAGATAAACTCTTAGTTTTATTAATCTTTTGTGTTGTTTTACCAGTCACTATTACATTTATTTATGTTCTGATCTTTGGGGCCTAGTTTGTTTCCATTTTTCCTTCATGAATAACATTAGGTTGTTTATTAAATATCTTCTTTTTTTGATGTAGGTGTTTATTGCTATAAACTTGCCTCTTAGCAGTGCTTTCGCTGCATCTCATAAGTTTTGGTATGTTGTATTTCCATTTTCATTTGTCTAAGATATTTTTAAATTTTCCTTTAATTATTTCTTCTTTGAACCAACAGTTGTTCAGGAGAATATTGTTTAATATTCACATGTTCATTGTTTATTCATCAGTTCCCCTGTTATTGATTTCTAGTTTTATACTACTATTGTCAGAAAAAAATACTTGAAATGACTGCAGTATAAAATTTGTTCAGACTTGTTTTGTGGCTTCACGTATGATCTAACCTGGAGAATGTTCTGTGTGTACTTGAGAAGAATGTGAATTCTGTTGCTGTTTGGTAGAATGTTCTGTATATGTCCATTAGGTCCATTTGATCTAAAATGTAGTTTAATTCAAATGGGTGCTTATTGATTTTTTGCCTGGATGATCTTTTCAATGTTGAAAGCAAGGTACTAATATACTCTACTATTACTGTGTTACAGTATGTATCTTCCCTCAGATCTCTTAATGCTTCCTTTATATTTAGGTGATTTGATGCTTGGCACATATATATATTTATATATAATATATAATTAATATATAAAATATAATATAATATATATTATATATAAATATATATATTTACAATTCTTATATCTTCTTGATGGATTGACCCATTTATCACTATTTAATAATCTTTGTCTCTTTTCACACTTTTGTCCTAAAATCTATTTTGTCTGAATTAAGTATAGTTACCTTTGCACTCTTGCTCTCTTTTTGTTTCCATTTCATGAAATGCCTTTTTCAATCCTTTCTCTTTCAATCTATGAGAATTCTTAAGGTGATGTGAGTCTCTTTTAAGAGCATATAGAGTCATGCATTGGAGATACTGAGGATTTTGATCAGACCATTGCAATAAGGTGAATGTTGCAATAAAGTAAGTCACAAAATATTTTTGTTTCCCAGTGCATATAAAAATTATGTTTATACTATACTGTAGTGTAGTAAGTGTGCAATAGCACTATGTGTAAAAAGGTACATATATTAACTAAAAACACTTTATTGCTAAAAATTGCTAACAATGACCTGAGCCTTCAGTGAGTCATAATCATTTCACTGGTGGAGGATGATGCCTCAATATTGATGTCAGCTGACTGATCAGGTTGGTGGTTGTTAAATGTTAGGGTGGCCATAGCAGTTTCTTAAAGTAAGACAACAATAAAATTTGCTGCATGGATTTACTCTTCTCTTCACAAAAAATTTTCCTGTAATGTGCAATGCTGTTTGATAGTATTTTACCCACCATAGAACTTTTTGCAAAATTGGAGTCAATTCTCCCAAACTCTGCCACTGCTTTATCAACTAAGTTGATGTACATTCTAAATCATTTGTTTTCATTTCGACAATGTTAACAGCATCTTAACAAAGAGAAGATTTCATGAAGAAACCACATTCTTTGCTCATTCATAAGAAGCAGTTTCTAATCTGTTCAAGTTTTATCATGATACTGCAGCAATTTATTTACATATTCAGTCTTCACTGCTAATTCTAGTTCTCTTGCTGTTTCCACAACTCATGCAGTTACTTCCTCCACTGAAGTCTGGGAGCCCTCAAAGTCATTCAGTGAGGTTTGGAAAAAATTTCCAAACCTTTTCCCAAATTCTGTTAATGTTCATATTTCACACTTCTTCCATTAATCAAGAATATTTTTAATGACATATAGAATGGTGAATCTTTTTCCAGAAAACTTTCAATTTACTTTACTCACATCCATCAGGGCAGTTATTATCTATGGCAGCTATAGTCTTATAAGCTGTATTTCTTAAATAGCAAGACTTGAAGGTCAAAATAATAAGGCTTGAAGGTTAGGCTTGATAGAAGTCTTGTCTTGATTCACAGGCAACAGAACGGATGTTGTGTTACGAAACATGAAAACAACATTAATATCCTTATACATCTCCATCTGGGTGACCAGGAGCATTGTCAATGAGCAGTAATATTTTAAATGAAATAGTTTTTACCTTGAGCAGGTCTCAAGAATGTGCTTAAGGTATTTAGTAAACCATGCTATAAATAAAAATGCTGTCATCTAGGCTTGGTTGTTCCATTTCTGGAGCACTGACAGAGTAGATTTGGCATAATTCTTAAGGGCCTTAGGATTTTTGGAATGGTCAGTGAACATCGGCTTTAATTTAAAGTCACCAGCTGAAATAGCTCCTCACAAGAGAGTCAGCCTGTCCTTTGAAACTTTGAAAACAGGCTGACTTCTCTTCTGTAGCTATAAAAATCCTATATGTCATTTTCTTCCAATATAAGGCTGTTTATCTACCTAGACATTGAAAATTTGTTCTTTAGTGTAGTCACCTTTATCAATGACATTAACTAGATTTTGTGGATAACTTGCTGCAGCTTCTATATCAGCACTTGCTGCTTCACCTTGCACTTTTATGTTATGGACATGGCTTCTTTCCATAAACCTCATGAACCAGCCTCTGCTAGTTTCAAACTTTTTCTTGCATCTTCCTCGCCTCTCTCAGCCTTCATGTAATTAAATAGAGTTAAAGCCTTGCTCTAGATTAAGCTTTGGCTTAAAAGAATGTTGTGGCTGGTTTGATCTTCCATATACACTACTATAATTTTCTTCATATCAGCAATAAGACTGTTTTGCTTTCTTATCATTAATGTGTTCACTCGCATAGCATTTTTAATTTTCTTCAAAAACTTTTTATTTCCTTTCACAACTTGGCTATCCATTTGGTGTGAGGGGCCTGGCTTTGGCCTGTCTTGGCTTTTGATATGCTATCTTTAGTAAGGTTATTTCTAGCTTTTGATTTAAAGTGAGAGATGTGTGACTCTTCACTTGAGCACCTAGAGGCTATTATAGAGTTTTTAATTGCCTTAATCTCAATATTGTTGTGTCTTGGGGAATAGGGAGGTCCCAGGAGGGGGAGAGGCAGGGCATGGCCAGTTAGTGGAGCAGTCAGAATACACACCACACTTATCGATTAAGTTTACTATCTTATATGGTCATGGTTTGTGGCACCTCAAAACAATTACAATAGTAACATCGAAATCACTGATCACAGATCACCATAACAGATATAATAAAATGAAAAGTTTGAAATATAGCAAACATTATGAAATATGACAGAGACATGAAGTGAGCAAATGCTGTTGGAATATTGGTATTAATAGACTTATTTGATGCAGGGTTGTCACAAACATTCAATTAAAAAAAATAGAACCCCCAAAACTTACAATGTATTAGAAGCAAAATAAAGTGATATGCAATAAAATGAGGTAAGATTTTAGTTGGGTCTTGGTTTTGTGTGTGTGTGTGTGTGACAGAGTTTCGTTCTTGTTGCCTGGGCTGGAGTGCAATGGTGCAATCTTGGCTCACTACAACCTCCACCTCCTGGGTTCAAGTGATTCTCCTGCCTCAGCCTTCCTAGTAGCTGGGATCATGGGAATGTGCCACCATGCCCGGCTAATTTTGTATATTTAGTAGAGACAGGGTTTCTCCATGTTGGTCAGGCTGGTCTTGAACTCCTGACCTCGTGATCTGCCTTCCTCGGCCTCCTAAAATGCTGGAATTACTGGGGTGAGCCACTGTGCCTGGCTGGGTCTTGTTTTTTATCCATTCAGACACTCTGCCTTTTTGTTAGCAAATGTAATCCATTTACATTTAAAGTAATTACTGATAAGCATGGACTTATTAGTGCTTGTCATTTATTTTGGTCATTGTGCAAATCCATTCTGCCTTCCTTTCTTTGTGGTTTGATGGCTTTCCGTAGTGATAGACTTTGGATTTTTATTTTTAAAGAAAAATTAAATTTTTTTTATATTTTCATTTTTTAAAAACATTTTATTTATTTATTTATTTTTAATTTTACTTAAAGTTCTGGGATACATGTGCAGAATGTGCAGCTTTGTTACATAGGTATACATGTGCCATGGTGATTTGCTGCACCTATGGACCCGTCATCTAAGTTTTAAGCCCTGCATTCATTAGGTATTTGTCCTAAAGCTCTCCCTCCCCTTGCTCTGCACTCCATAACAGGACCCAGTGTGTGTTGTTCCCCTCCCTGTGTCCAGGTGTTCTCATTGTTCAACTTCCACTTATGAGTGAGAACATGCGATGTTTGGTTTTCTGTTTCTGTGTTTGCTAAGGATGATAGCTTCTAGCTTCATCCATGTCCCAGCAAAGGACATAATCTCATTCTTTTTTATGGCTTCATAGTATTCCATTGTGTATATGTGCCACATTTTATTTATCCAGTCTATCATTGATGGCCATTTGGCTTGGTTGTAATCTATCACATAATCAGAACCAATGATAAAAACCACATGATTATCTCAATAGAAGCAGAAAAGGCCTTCGATAAAATTCAACATCCCCTTATGTTAAAAACTCTCAATAAAGTACATATTGATGGAACATATCTCAAAATAATAAGAGCTATTTATGACAGACCCATAGCCAATATCATACTGAATAGGCAAAAGCTGGAAGCATTCCCTTTGAAAACTGGCAGAAGACAAGGATGCCCTCTCTCACCACTCCTATTCAACATAGTATTGGAAGTTCCTGCCAGGGCAATCAGGCAAAAAAAAGAAATAAAGCGTATTCAAATAGGAAGAGAGGAAGTCAAATTGTATCCTGTTGCAGATGATATGACTCTATATTTAGAAAACCCCATTGTCTCAGCCCAAAAAGTCCTTAAGCGATAAGCAGCTTCAGCAAATTCTCAGGATACAAAATCAATGTGCAAAAATCACAAGCATTTCTATACACCATCAATAGACAAGCAGAGAGCCAAATCATAAATGAACTCCCATTCACAATTGCTACAAAGAGAATAAAATACATAGGAATACAGCTTACAAGAGATGTGAAGGACCTCTTCAAGGAGCACTACAAACCACTGCTCAAGGAAATAATAGAGGACCCAAACAAATGAACAAACATTCCACACTCATGTATAGGAAGAATCAATATCATGAAAATGGCCATATTGCCCAGACTAATTTATAGATTCCGTGCTATTCCCATCAAACTACCACTGATATTCTTCACAGAATTATAAAAAAAACTACTTTAAATTTCATATGGAACCAAAAAGAGCCCATATAGCCAAGACAATCCTAAGTAAAAAGAATGAAGCTGGAGACATCATGCTACCCAAAGGCAAACTATGATACTGGTGCAAAACAGACATATAGACCAATGAACAGAGACTTCAGAAATAACACCACACATCTACAACCATCTGATCTTTGAACAATCTGACAAAAAGAAGCAATGGGAAAAGGATTCCCTGTTCAATAAATGGTGCTAGGAAAACTGGCTAGTCATATGGAGAAAACTGAAACTGGACCCCTTCCTTACACCTTATACAAAAATTAAATCAAGATGGATTAAAAACTTAAATGTAAAACCCAAAACCATAAAAACTCTAGAAGAAAAGCTAGGCAATACCATTCAAGACATAGGCATGAGCAAAGATTTAGTGATGAAAATACCAAAAGCAATTGCAACAAAAGCCAAAATAGACAAATGGGATCTAATTAAACTAGAGAGCCTCTGCACAGCAGAAGTATCATCAGAGTGAACAGGCAACCTACAGAATGGGAGAAAATTTTTGCAATCTATCCATCTGACAAAGGGCTAATATCCAGAATCTATAAGGTATTTAAAAAAATTTACAAGAAAAAAAAAAACCCATCAAAAAGTGGGCAAAGGGTATGAACAGCCACTTGTCAAAAAAAGACATTCATGTGGCCAAGAAACATGAAAGAAAGCTCATAATCTCTGATCATTAGAGAAATGCAAATGAAAACCACAATGATATACCACCTCATGCCAGTCAGAATGGTGATTATTAAAAAGTCAGGAAACAACAGATGCTGGTGAGGCTGTGGAGAAATAGGAACACTTTTATACTGTTGGTGGGAATGTAAATTAGTTCTACCATTGTGGAAGACAGTGTGGCAATTCCTTGAGGATCTAGAACCAGAAATACCATTTGACCCAGCGATACCATTACTGGGTATATACCCAAAGGAATATAAATCATTCTACTACAAAGACACATGCAAACATATATTTATTGCAGCACTATTTACAATAGACTTTGGATTTTTAAAAAAATATTTTGTTTTTATTATAGGCTTTTGATTTGTGGTTGCCTTGAGGCTTACATAGAACATCTTACACGTATAATAGGCTATTTTCAGTTGATAACAAAAAATTTTTATCACATATACAAACTTTACACTTTTATTTCCCCTCCTGCCACATTTTGTATTTTTGATTTCATACTTTATATCTTTTTATAATTTGTATCTCTTAATTTATTTTGGCCTTAGATGTTTTTAATTATTTTCACTTTTGACCTTTATCCTAGAGGTACAATTTATTTAGCCACTGTCATTACAATATTAGAGTGTTTAAAATTTGACAATGTATTTACTTTTACCAGTGGGTTTTATATTAATACTTTTGTATATTTTTATTTTACTAATTATCATCCTCCTTCTCAGCTTGAAGAACCCCTTTAAGCATTTTTTTTGTAAGGCAGGTCTAGTAGTGATAAATTCTGTCAACTTTTGTTTGTCTGAAAACCTTTTGATCACCCTTTGGTAAAAGACAGGACTGTTAGTTATAGTATTCTTGGTTGGCAGGTCTTTTTGTTTCCTTTTAAAATTTTAAATATATCATCCTACACCCTTCTGACCTGTAGTGTTTCTGTTGAGAGAGCCATTCATAGTTTTATGGAGCTCAACACTCTCTCTTTGACTTTACCTTTTCATAATTTGATGATGTGTCTTGGTGTGAGTATTTTTGAATTTATCTTTTTGAGATACTTTGAACTTCTTACATTTGGCTTTCTATTTTATTCCCCAGACTTGAGAAGTCTTCTGTCATTATTTCTTTGAATATGGTTTCTGTTCCTTTTTGCTCTCTCTTCTTCTGGCACATTAGTATTGCATGAGTTGTTCCTGTTGATGGCATTTTATGATTCTTAAGCTGTCTTCACTCTTTTTCAATCTTTTTTCTTTTTGCTCTTCAGATTGGGTGATATCCTGTGAGCTGCCTTTCAGTTCACTCATTCTTTCTTCTGCTTGCTCTAGCCTGCTCTTGAACACTTCTATTGAATTTTTCAGTTCAGTTTTAGTATTCTTCAGATCTATGATTTATGTTTGATACTTTTTAATACTTTCTATCCCTTGTTGAAATTCTCACTTTGTTCTTACATTACTCTCTTGACCTTGGGGAGCATTTTTATGACTGTTATGTTGAATTCCCTGTTGTGTAAATCACATATCTCCACTTCACGTAGGTCTGTTTTGGAGATTGATCTTGTTCTTTTGTTTTGAATATATTTTCTTATTTCTTCATTGTTCTTGTCTCTCTGTATTGTTTTCTGTGCAGTAGAAATGATGACTACCTCTACCAGACGTGTCAGACTGGCCTCATGTAGGAGAAGGATCTCACCACTCTATCTGACCAAAGATTTTAAGCTGCCTTTTACATTGGGTTTGTCCAGACTTGCTTATTTGTTTTTGGCAGCCCCTAAAGCTTAGGATGTGTCACATCCTGTCAGTACCCTTAGAGTGAAAATGTAGGAGCCAGACACTCTAGATATAGCTGAAAAAGTAGAAGTGTTGGCTGTATGTTTTTGTTTCTTCTCTCCTCATCATGAAGCTGAGCATGGGTATATTTTCCACTCTCTCCTGAACGTACATTCAGTAGATGTACTATACATATATTCAGGCTGCAATTTCTGGTCCTAAGGAGGTAGTTGCTGGAAAGGGGCTGATTGTGCATCTACCTATTTGTTTTCTGTGGTCTAAGTCATTCAGAAATGCAAAACCCCATTGACTCCCAGAGCTACTTTGTTAAGGAGACAGTCCCTTGGGTGGGATCTATAGAAGTTATGGCACTCAGTGCATGATCAGACTCCTTCCAGGAAAAAATGGGTAGGCTTGGATTTATCACTAGGGTGAGCTGGAGAGAAGGCTCATGAAGTGCCCTACTCTGGCTGCCGAAGTGTTATTTTTTGTCTGCACAACTGACTTCCTGATATAAGTTTGTTAGAAGCCAAGCTGTCAAGTAGCCACTGGAAGTGTGTGCTGTAAGCTTCTTAAGGGCTTGTAGTGGCTGAAAATATTTTCGCTCCTTGAAGACCACCTCTTTGTTTTGTGATCTATGGAGGCTTACATGTGCCTAGTCCTTTCTGCTCCCAGAACCAAGTGGTTTAGGATTGAGTCTTTGAAGAGGTAGCTGTAAATGTTGGGACACTCAATATGTGGCATAAATTTCTTCCAGGGAAAAACAGAGCTGCATTTTTTTTTGAAGCCTCTTTCCTGGACTGCTCCCAGGAATTGAAGCCCCTGGAAGTGCTTGCATGCCCATATAAAACTTCTATTTAGGCTGGGCATGGTAACGCATGCCTGTAATCCCAGCACTTTGGGAGGCTGAGGCAGGCAGATCACAAGGTCAGGAGTTCGAGACCAGCCTGGCCAATATGGTGAAACTTCATCTCTACTAAAAATATAAAAATTAGCTGGGTACACACCTGTAGTCCCAGCTACTCAGGAGGCTGAGGCAGAAGAATCGCTTGAACCCGGGAGGCGGAGGTTGCAGTGAGCTGAGATTGCACCACTCTACTCCAGCCTGGGTGACAGAGCAAGACTTTATGGTCTATAAAGATTTGCATATACTTTGTCCCCACTGCTCCCAGAGCTGTGAGGTTTAGGATGCAGTCCTTTGAGTGGAAGCGGGAAAAGTTGGAGTGCTTGTGTGGACAAATGCCTTCCAGGAGTTTAATGGACTTGGCGTTATCCCTTGGGTGAGTCATGAGAGGATGCTCCAGGAGTGCAGGTTTGCTTCTCAGGGTGCTGGCTGGGTTAACATTTGTCTTCCCCTTTAACTCCCTGACACAAGTTAATAGGAAACCAGGCTACCAAATAGCCATGGAAGAGCACATTATAAACCCCTCCTGGAAAGGCCCCTCCTTTGCACTGCAACCAGGAGATGAAGCTCCTTAAAGCACTTAGTCACTTATATCAAATTGCCACTTTTTTTTCCCTGTGATCTATAGAGTCTTGCATATGTCTAATCCCCTCTCTTTCCATATTTGGTGAAGTAACAGCCAAATTGTGAGGAACCTTACAGTTAGGAACCTTAGAGTTAGGGCACTATCCATCAGGCCCAAGCCCTCTTCTTCACAGAGAGAACCTGGGTGTTGGGAATTCCTTTCTCAATTGTATGATGCAGTGCCAAGGACAGGGTCCATGCCTGTGTGTGCCTCAGATATTCCTAACCATTTGATGTGGATGTTGTCTCAGTTGCCTTGTAGGCAGGAGTCTCTCAGCTAGTCTCTGACTTTCTCTTAGAGGGAATTTATCTGTGAATAGATGCTTATTTGCTGAATTTGTGGGTGTAAAGTCAGGAGCCTTCTATTCTGTCATGTTGCTGATGTCATCTCCATTTTTTTTAATGTGAAGCTTAACATTTCAAAATACCTTCTTTTTTTCTTCAAGCAAGGAGTTAAGATTCAATTGGTTAATAGTTAATCAGGCATGCTTTCTTATATCTTTGGAAAAAATTGCTTTAGAAATAAATCTTTAATTCTTCTCAGAGACTTTAGAAGAATATTTTAAGAAGTTTGGTATAGGTAATCTGATCACTGATTATATTTTAGTATTGTCTTGTGGCAGCTACCAATCTTCTATTTTCTTAGCCACTAAAACACTGGGAGGCCCAGTTTGACCTCTTACTTTTGCAAAGCTAAGTATCATGTTAAGAATAACTTTCAGTTATCAAAGTAGAAGGGACAGCATGAGGTAAGAAAGGTAAGAGTGACAGCATGAGGTAAACACAGAGGAAAAAGAAACCTTGAAAAAATATTGACCTTATAGGCGTGTGAATCATTCTAGGTTAGTTAAAAAGACATACGTTTTCTACAAGTGTTCAGAGACCATGAAATGTGGGTTAGTAAGAGGGGCAGAAAAGAGGAATTCTGTGTAGAGGGAATGGTGCCAACAAATACAAATGTATGGAAGTACAGGAAGTGTAGAAGGAAGAGTCTGCTCTGAGAGGAGTGTTGAGTGCTTGAGGAGGAGTAGCAGGAGCTAAGGCTGAAAAGAAGCTGGAATCTGAGTGAGGATAGTCTTGAATTACAGATGAATGAGTGTAAACCTGCACTCTTCAATATGGTAGCTACTAGTAACATTAAGATATGCTGAGAGTGTAAATACCATATTTTGAAGATTTAGTGTGAAAAAATGTAAAATATCTTTTTTTGTATAAATGACTTGTTAAAAATAATATTGGAATGCAGTTAAATAAAATGTGTTAACTATATATTATTTCATAGGTATTATTAAGACAAATTTCCCTTGTTTCTCTTTTGTTTTTTTAATGTGGCTACTAAAAAACTTAAAATTACACATGTGGCTCTTATTGTAGTTATATTAAATGGTGCCAATCTAGACTTTACCTGAAAACAGTAGCTGATTGGGAGGTAGAGGAGATGGTGGTAAAGGTTTGGAATTACTATGTTTTGGATAACATTGACTCAGCAACATTGAAATGTAGAGTAGGGAGTAGAATGTGTAGAATTGGAACTTGGAGAACAGAAACTAGAGACATATAGCTCACAGAGGTACCCACATAGAAATGCTTGTGAAGCTGAACTGTGAAGGAATAAATATGAATGGCATCTTTCAGGGAGGAACTGTGTGCAGAGGAGAGCTAAGAGAGCTAGAAGTAGATGACCAACTTCAGCTATGTTAGGATGAGGATAACTTTTACCTTTAAATTTTAAAAGACTTTGAGGTAGAATTTCTAGAAAAGGAATTGGCAGAAAGGAGACAAAACAAGTCACCACCAATGACTCTTTGCCTTATTGAATGAATGCTTCCTTGCTGTGGAGCAATTACAAGGGTGAATGCAGAATGCTGAGTGGCCCAGTACCTTCCTTCCTTCATATGTGCTGCTATGATCTGAATGCCCATCCTAAATTAATATGTTAAAATCTCCACCCCCAAGGTAATGGGGAGGTGGGACTTTTACGAGGTGATTAGGCCATAAAGACAGAGCCCTCATGAATGGAATTAGTGCTCTTATAAAAGGGACCAAAGGGAGTTGCCCACCTATTCTGCCACATGAAGACACAGTGAGAAGGAACTGCCTATGAGGAAGCTGATCCTCTCCAGACACCAAATTCTGCTGGCGCTTTGATCTTGGAATTCCTACTCTCCAGAACTGTAAGAAATAGCTTTCTGTTGTTTATAAACCACCCAGTGTATGGTATTTTGTTATAGTAGCCCCAACGAACTGACGTGCACATTGTAAAGAATTTAATGCATAGGTAATAAATGAAAGACACCTTGGTAGTTGGAAGATTAGAGACAAAAAGTGTAAAATAACTCAATTAGATGGTACAAACTTGAAAGGATTCTCTATGGCCTGCCATGCTTAAATGTTCTTCATGTGGCAGTAATATGAGGTATTTTGAAAAGTGAATTAGTTGCTGTCATAATTGCCCCTTTTCTCAAAATGGAGGCAATTCTGGGATGCAAATTAAATCCTGACAAGCTGTGAAATCTCTACCTGAAGGGTAAATTTGCTAGGACTGGCATTTTTTTAATTCATTCATTAGTGGACTGACTCAGGGTGATTCCTTAACTTTGCTATTGTGCCTAGTGCTGCAATGGGTATGAGAATGCAGAAATTTCTTTAACAAACTGATTTCAAATCCTTTGGGTAAACAACTGGGATTGCTGGATCATATGTTAATTCTATTTTTTCTCTTTCAATTATGGTTTTATTAGACACTTTTTCTTCTTTCCTTAGTGTAGCTAAATATTTGTCAATTTTGTTTATTTTTTAAAAAAGAAAAAACTACAGGCCAATAACCCTGATAAACATAGATGCAAAACTCCTGAGCAATGTACTAGCAAACTGAATCCAGAAGCACATCAAAAGGTTAATTCACCATGATCAAGTTGGCTTTATTCCTAGGATGCAGGTTGGTTCAGCATACACAAATCAATAAATGTGATTCACCACATAAACAGGATTAAAAACAGAAACCATGTGATCATCTCAATAGATGGTAGAGAAACTTTAGATAAAATCCAATGTCCTTTCATGATTAAAAAAACCCTCAAGAAACTAGGCATTGAAAGAACATACCTCAAAATAATAAGAGCCATCTATTACAAACCCACAGACAACATCATACTGAATGAGAAAAAGCTGGAAGTATTCCCCTTGAGAACTGGAACAAGACAAGGATGCCCACTCTCAGCACTCCTATTCAGCATAGAACTGGAAATCCTAGCCAAAGCAATCAGGCAAGAGAAAGAAATAAAAGGCATCCAAATAACAAAAGAAGAAATTGAACTACTTCTCTTTGCAAATAATTTGATCTTATAGCTGGGCAACACTAAAGACACCACCAAAAAGCTCCTGAAACTGATAAATAACATCTGTAAAGTTTCAGGATAATCAATGTACAAAAATCAGTAGCATTTCTATACACAAATATTGCTCACGCTGAGAGCCCAATCAAGAATGCAATTTCATTTACAGTAGCCACACATGAAAAATACCTAGGAACACATCTAACCAAGGAGGTAAAAGATCTCTGCATAGAGAACTACCAAACACTGCTAAAATAAATCACAGAAAACACAAACACATTGAAAAACCTTCCATGTTTTTGGATAGGAATAATCAATATTGTTAAGATGGCCATACTGTCAAAAGCAATCTACAGATTCAATACTATTCCTATCCAGTTATTAATGCCATTTCTCACAGAATTAGAAAAGACTATTCTAAACCTCATATAGAATGAAAAGAAAAGCCCAAAATAGCCAAAGCCATCCTAAGCAAAAAGAAGAAAGTCTGAGGCATCACATTACCTGACTTCTAACCATATTACAAGTCTACAGTAACCAAAACAGTATGGTACTCATGTAAAAACAGACTTGTAGATCAATGGAACAGAAAAGAGAATGCAGAACTAAAGCCACACACCTACAGTCATCTGATCTTTGACAAAATCAACAAAAAATAAGCAAAAGCAAAGTTATCCCTATTCAGCAAATGGTTCTGGGATAACTGGTTATCCATATGCAGAAGAATCAAATTGGATCCTTACCTATTACTATAATAAAAGTTAACTAAAATGGACTAAAGACTTAAATTTAAGACCCCAAATTATAAAAGTCAAAGAAAAAAACCTAGAAAATGCCCTTCTTGACATCAGCCTTGACAAAGAATTGATGGCTATGTCCTTATAAGCAATTGTAATAAAAACAAAAATTGACAAGTGGGAACTAATTAAACTAAAGAGATTCTGCATAGCAAAAGAAATGATCAACATAGTAAACAGACAACCTACAGACTGGGAGAAAATATTCACAAACTATGCATCAGACAAATTTCTAGTCTCCAGAATCTACAAAGAACTCAAAGAAATCAACAAGCAAGAACCAAATAACCCAGTTCAAAAGTGGGCAAAGTACATGAACAAACACTTCTCAAAAGAATACCTACAAGCAGCCAACAAACATATGAGAAAATGCTCACCATTGCTAATTATCAGAAAAATGCAAATAGAAACCACAGTAAGGTACGATCTTGCACTAGTCAGAATGGCTATTAAAAAGTCAAAAAATAACAGATGTTGGTGAGGCTGCAGAGAAAAGGGAATGCCTATACACTGCTCATGGGAATGTAAATAGTTCAGCCACTGTGGGAAGGAGTTTGGAGATTTTTCAAAGGACTAAAAAGGAAGCTATCATTCAACCCAGTAATCCTATTACTGTGTATATACCCAAGGAAAAAGAAATCATTCTACCAAAAAGACATATGCACCTGTAGGTTTATTGCAACAATATTCCCAATAGCAAATACATGGAATCAAGGTATTTGCTACTGATTCCATGAGCACCATTGATTAGGTGTTCATCAATAGTGGATTGAATAAAGAAAAATGTGATATATGTGTGTGTGTGTGTGTGTGTGTGTGTGTGTGTGATGGAATACTATGCAGCCATAAAAAGGATAAAATAATTTCCTTTGCAGCAACATAGATGCAGCTGAAGGCCATTATTCTAAGTAAAATAACACAGAGACAAGAAATTAAGTACTGTATGTTCTCATTTATAAGTAAGTGCTAAGCATTGGGTGTATATGGACATAAGGATTGCAAAAATAGACACTGGGGACTACAAGAGGGAAGAAGGAAGGAGGAGGGACCAGTGTTGAAACTAACTGTTGGGTACCATGTTCACTACCTTGGTGATGAGCTCGACTGTAAGCCAAGCCTCAGCATCACACAATATACTGAAGTAACAAACCTGCACAAGTACCCCCTGAATGTAAAATAAAAGTTGAAAAAAAAGTCTTGTGATGACATTGGCCCACCTAGTAATCTGAGATAATTTCCATGTTTTAAAATCTTTAATTTAATCACATTTGAAAAATTCCTTCTGCTATGTAAGGCAACATATTCAGAGGTTACAGAGGCTAAGACGTGGACATCTTTGGAGAACTATTAGTAAGTCTACTTCCATCTACCATAAGTAAAACCTTTGAGCTGGTAAAGAGAGGAAAGCTAACAGAAATTTGAGAGTGTGGTGTTGGAGTAAGTCTCCAGGAAAACTCTCTACTCCTCATTTCAAGTTATAAAAATATCTAGGCAATTTGGGACATCTGAGAATAGAGAACATATGTTCTCATTTCTTGACTGGAGCCCACAAAAGCAAACAAGATTTCCTGCACTAGCTTGATATAATACCAGTGAGGTTTAAAGAGGAAGTTGACATTTTAGGCATAGCTGCACAAGCAATACTACCACACTGGATTCTCCCGTATCTTTAGGATGACAGAAGAGAGCACCTGGGAATTATTTGTGACACAGATTAGTGCCTAGAGGTGGCTGTGAAAGGGTGAACTAATCCAAATAGTTCTCATGAGCAAAGTATAGAGAACAGAATACTGAGACCACTGTGTGCCAGTGGGAGTTATGACCACTGTGAGGGACAGACAGAATGATGTTCATCCATGGCTGTCATTGTGGGCAAATGATGATGATCCTTTCAATGTTACCCATCAATGCCATCATGATGTTACATAAATTATCTAGTGGTTTGATGCCTCCCTAGAAGAAAGGGAAAGAAAAAACTTGAATTGACTCAATAAACACTTAAAATGGTTAAGTTTATTTGGAATTAAATTTCCTGCCATTAGGCAGAATAGAGGCTCAAAATAAAAATTAAAGTGTATTACTTTATAAAGTTACTTTTTGGTGTTCATACAATTGAGTTTTATGGTCTAAACACTTTATGCACTTTTTTGAACTATTCACAGTTTATAACCTTATAGAGGTCTTAGGAAAAATTGCCAGATTAACAAAGCTTCATTTGTTCTGATTCATCATTCCCATATTCTGTCTACTTCCCGTCCCTTTGTTAAACCTCTCTAGAAGGCCCGTTGATTACTGCTTATTAAAAATTTAGGGTTCTAGCACCTGGCTCAAGCAATAAGATATTTATTGACTTACATTACTAAAAAATCCTGTGGGAATGTGGGCTTTAGGGTTGGTTTGATGCAAACATTAATAAACATTAGTGACTTGAATGGTGTCATTGAGGTGGCAGACCCATGTCCCTGTGGCTCTCAGTGATGACTTCCTCCATGTATTCATCTCATCCTCAGGGTGGCTCATCTCATGATTGAAAGAAGGCTGCCAGCTATAGCATCCACAGCCTCTAGTTATTTTCATTTACACCTGGAGTAAGATAGGGATTTTCTTTTCTTAACTGTGAAATAAAAAATCTTGAGTCTTTTTATGAGTAGAATAATTTGGTTACATGCCCACTCCTGAACCGTTCACTATGTGATCTCACCTAAATCTAAAAATGACCCAAATGGCTTCAATCCATCAGAGTCCAACTTTAGAGCTGGAGTGGGCTCGGTCTCTTCCATGCCACCTAGTTGTTATGCAAAGAGAAAAGGAAGAGATGCTTTTCTTAGAGATGTCCTTACCAGTAAGTACCCTCTGTCTTCCCCTCATTAAATTATCATATTATTTTATATAATCTCCTAAAGATTCCCAAGGCATCAATTTTGTTAATTTGATAAACTAAGCTGTGTCATTGAGGTTACTCATAAGAGAATATGTGACTTTCTGTAGCAATGGACTACTTTTATTGTACTATAAAATTAAAATAATTTCAGACATAGTAGATAAGACCAACTCCATGGAAGATAAGCAAAGAGCATCTTTGAGGTGCCACAAATTAAGCAGTTTTGACAAATAACCGAATTTTTTAAAAAGGGTTGCCTTTTTAAAGGGTGGAGAAAAAGTGGCTGTATCAGTCGATTAAGGACTGTTCCTGGCTCTGATTAAGGCACTTTTGAACAAGATAAGTCATTGATGAACTAGAATAAAATGACTCATATCTTTGTGTATTGAGAACTCTTAACATGCACACTATTGATCCTGGGGAGTGATTTCACTCTGTATTTGAAAGTCAAATTGAGGGCCTCTATTTTGCAAGCCTATTTGACACAATAGGCTGTAATGGGTCTTTTAGGATTCTTTGGGCCCAAACTACCCGTAAAATTATTCATTGTAATGGCTCCTTTGGAGCAAGTGACAGGACTTGATATAAACGTTTGTTAAGAACAGTTGGATTCGCTGATTATATCTCCAATGATGGAAAATAGAAGCTTAAGGGAGGGCAAGGATTTTGAAGGCAAGGAATTATTTTATCAACAGATGACAAGACTACAAGTAAGGAAAGAGCCAATGGGAGTTGTCGATTCAGAGTACATGCTATTCTTGGAGACTGAGGGATTTTATGCATATGGATTTTATTAGGCATAATGTGTATAATGTTTTACACAGATTGTAAATAGTACTTTCAATGTAAAAGTATATTGAAAATATATTGCACAAAATTATATGAATATTTTTGTTTTCTGTATCACGTATACAAATACCAAGTAAATATTTGTTAGAGGAATACATAAAGTAGACATACTATTTTACTTGCTAATTTTCATGAACTTTTTGAGCTAATTGGTTATTCTGAAATACGTTCTAATTTCTTCCTAGGGGGCACCAAGGTGCAGTTTACTAAATTTTATTTCTATGCTAATTTAGCCAGTTTGTATTTAACTTGTTTTCTGAATAGTAATAAGGAATAAGCTTTTTCAAGAAAATACAGTTTGCATTTAAGAACATAATAAAAATTTACTGATTTGTTTGGCAACCATATGCTTGGAATGAGCATAATTAAGGGCATCTGAACACAAGAAGATGCAGTATTGCATTTGGGATTGAGTTACACTAATGATGCTACAGTATGTTTTTGGAGCTAATCTACCATCTGCCTATCCTGATAAAAAACTGTGTCAGACAGAATTATGTACAGATGGAACTTTGAAAAAACTGATGGCCTTTTGTCATTAACAGTTACCTTGTGAAAGAACAGACAGGTGCACAGCTAAAGTACTAAAAATGTTTTAATAGCAGACCCAGACTGCTTTTGCTCTTCATAGGATTTTAGAACTATTAGTGTTAATCAAGTCAATTCTTTTATTACACATAAGAAAGCTCAGGCAGGTGAGGGGAATTATTCTTGGGCTCACAGTTGTTAAATGGTAAAATTGGTCTGTTTGACAGTTGGATTCATTTTGGCATTTTCTCTGTAGTATTGAAGCTAGAGCTTAGGTCAGTATTTGGGGTTTGTAGCCCTCTAGCATAGTCCTACTGTTTTTGGATAAATTTGCATTTTGTTGTAAGAGCAATGGGGAATCTTTGAATAATTTTAAATAAAAGAGTTATAATTTGGTTTTAATTACATTTTAAGAAAACACAATTCTTGTTACCATGTGAGCAGAGGAAGGAATGGACAAAATCAAGAGTGAAAGTGAGAAGACAAGTTAGGAGGTTTCTGCGACAGTTAAATGAAAATTATTGAGATCTAGGGTGTAAATGATGGCTGAGGAATGGAGATATTGACACATTGAGAAAATTTAAAGATGGCATAAAATGTCTTTTAGGAGAAAGATAGGGAAAACTGGCAATGACTCCAAGATTTCTAGTTTTAGTAATGGAATAGATATAGTGGGATGGTAGTGTAATTTACAGGTCTGAGGGAGATTGGGTGGGGTAGTAGGTTTTGAGAGGTATTTTTGGAGAGGAATGAAGATCCACATTAACACTACACAATCAAGTTTGATTTGGATGCTCTTTCTTTATAATTCCGTGGTAATCATTTCAAATAGCCCATGCAATGTTCATATAGGAAGATACATGTCTATCTATGTGCATGTATATGTGTATATATATATATTCATTTACAAGAGAATTCTAGTTTTGTTTGTGGCAGCAACTTGATTTCTCGCCTCTCAAGCATGGGAAGTGATAATCACGGCAAAGGTAATACATCTGTCCAATGAGTTAAGAGTACTGTTGTCTGAGGTTCTAAGAAACTTCTTAAAAGGGAGATACATTCAGATAGCACACACTCTTTTTTTTTTTTTTTTTTTTGCATTTTTCTCTACTTTCTGCCTAAAATGTGGATACAGTAGCTGGAACGGTGGCCACCATATTGCCACCAACCACGAAAGACTAAAAACAATCATGTAGACCTTGGTCTTGATATAGTTTAGTTGCTGCAGTAGCCCTAGATTAACTTCCTCTATAATGTTAAAATAAAATTGTTTATTTTGTTAAGCCACTATTTTCTGGATTTTCTGTTGCACATGGTCAGATCTGAACTCTAACTGATACCATTCATCACATTCTTGATGCAGTGTGTGTTGGTTTCCTGTCTTCCTTACTAGATAATAAGTTCCTTGAGTTCAGGGTCATTGCTTTATCTTTCTTTGTATTCATGACACTCAACACAGGATTAACACATGATAGGAACCATAAAGCTTAGTCAAAGTAACTTGATAAATAATTAGATCATCAACATAGGTAAGATGAATAAGACATGGAGTAGAGATAAGCCTAGAATGCTTGGACTCATTTATTAATACTTTGTGTAGCCCCATCTTGTGATGACAAACTTCTTAGTATAACATTCTCCCTTTACCTAGAGTTAATGTCAAAAGAAATCTCAATGCACCAGAGTATTTTTTCTATAAATATTATTTTACAAGATAAGTCATTCCAAAATGTCTAAAACTTATGTACACTTACACTATTCAAAACACTTTCCTGTTATGTATCACATTTGACCCTCATTGTAAACATTTTCATTTTACTAGTAAGGAAAATAAAGTCTAAAACTCGTAAGTGACACAAACAAAGTCATAATAAATGTTGATAGATAGCAGAGGTGCAACAAAAATCCAAAAGCTCTTGAAACCTATACCAATCTTACTTTAATGCATCTCACTGAATACTTTCTAAATCATTAAAGATATAATACCATATAATATATAGTGGAACATGGTGTAAAATGTGAAAATTATGCATGATACAAATAAGCATGATATAATGCAAATGTTTAAGATATGGAGAAATGCGAAATTATACATATTTTATCTTATTCTAATTTTTTGATATAATCATAACTGAATAATGCTCAGTTGAATAGATATTCAAATATAATCATGTACTTGGATAAATAGGTGGCTTATTTATAATTTTATGGGTTCTTTCCAGATATGCCCTGTCTAGTTTAAATTCTTTTGAAATCAGCATATGTTATCTCCTGAGAATTCTGGGAGTTAAAAGTATTTTATTTAGTGTAGAAAATAAGTAAAACTTCTCTAAAAATAGTTCATTATTATAACTGGTAGATGTTTAATGCTCTTTAATTACAGTCTTTTTAGCTGTAGACATGTTTCATTGTTTCTTGAGATGTTTTACAAGCAGGGCAAGGATCATTTGCATCAGTTGTTATGAACCCTATAACTTTTTCCAATGTGTAATTGTGAAAATTTCAAATCTGTTAGAGTTTTAAAACACAAATATTTGTTTAACAAAAGTGTATACGTTTAAAAAATCCCAGTCATTTTAATGTCTTTAATTGGCTTAGATAATGTTAAATTTGTTAATTACTTAATTTCATCTGGAATCATTAAAGAACATTATCTAACTTGTCATGGATTTGATTTTTCAATTTCCGAAGTCATAGTCATGTGGATTAAAATAAACCAAGATTACCAATATAATGACCTTGCTAATTAGGTACAAATATAATACTGTAAAAAAGGAGAATACAGTAATAAAATATATTTTGAATATACTTCATTTATGAGAGGTAATTGTTAGTTTAGGCCTAGAATTCTTCTTAATGTATAAAATTATTTTAGAAATTTTAATTAAGTTTTTAAATTCAGATGTTTATTTATTAAGAATAAATCACTTCCCCAAATTTCTTAGAGAATTTAGAATAACATTTCCTCATTTCTCATAAAGTATGTGTGCAATATACACAGATCAGTATTTATGCAAATGCAAATAAAGTATACTAATTTTGTAAATACTTAAAAATGTCTAGTGATGTTTACCCAAAATAGTTTTTGTTTAAAGTTAATGTTTTAGGTTAAATGGAATAATAACATGCAGCCAGATACATTAGTAAAGTTAGAATGAGTAAAGAAAACCCCCATAAACCATTAAGTGTGGTGATTTTTATGTGATTTTTAATTGCTTACACATTTACTTATTTATATAGCGCTTGTATTCAACAAGATAAGACATTTATTAAATAATTACTATATACCAGGCAGTGGGAATAGACATAAAGATTACAATTATATATTGAATGCTTACTACATGCCACACATTGTCCTAAAATTTTACACAGGTTCTCTCAATAATCTCATGCAAAATTTATTTTTATCTCAATGTTAAAATAAGAAAACTATGGGTAAAATTATTGAATAACAAATACTAGGCTTTGTAAATCATTTATATATTAGCTACCAGAAACATATCTATCATAAACCGAAATTGTTTCTAAGTTTTATACCATTTCACACTAAAAGAAAGTCATCTTGGAAAAATGGTTAAATCCAGGGCCAAGGCAAAGAAAATGCAAGAGGAGCCTAAAACAGCTTGAAGTAAGATCAAGAACTAGAATTAAGGAAGTGCTCAAAAGTGAATAGAATTTATGTCAAAAAGGATAGAAAGCTTAATGAAGTCCCCATTGATCAAACATGGCACAATTTAAGCATGAAGATAAAAAAATTGTTGGATTAATCTCATTACATTAAAAATATAATTTATAAGTCTGTATTGCTAATAAAAATGAATAAATTCATAAACAATCAAGGAAAGCAACACTCTTCTTTATAGGAGAATGCTAATTAGTAAATATAAAAAGAATGATCAAGTAGAAAAATCACCATTTGTCAACAGTTGCAGTTATAATTGATTGAGGCAGAAATTCTCAATGGTTAATAAAATCATCCAGTAAAATTGGTTGGGGAACAGGATAATTACATAATGTCAACATTTCCCCTATATTATTGCTTATTAATTACAAAAGGAAATAAGGTACCTTTACAGTGGAGAAATATGACAGAAAGGTGACCAAAGTTAACACTACCACTAATGGGATGTAGTAGACACTGTGAAATGCCACCTAAGTCCTGTTTCAGGACTAAAAGATGTATTCTCACAGTGAAGTTCTTTCAGTCAGACAGCCTGCGGCTGTGAGCTCTCTTTGGAATTGGCTTGATTGAAGAGGTCATTTCACTCGAGAACATACCCTCTTTCCAGTATGGCCCCCATCCAACAATTGGATGAAATAGGTGCCTAAAGGCCTAGAACACTTAACTCAATGCTAGATAAGTCTAAAGGGCCATTATAGTCTTATTCCTTCCTTGGGGATCAGCCGAGGCTTTTTTTGAGACTAAAACACAGCCCACCTTCTCTGTAAAAAATCCATCTTCCTTTCTGCCTTTTCCCAGCTGGTAATCTCAAGAGCAGTTCTTGATAAATCCTTCATACTAGCCTTTCTATCAGAGCCTGCTTCTTGGCAAATTAACATGTCATGACAACCAAACTGATGTCACATGCCTCTGAGTATGCTACTCTCAGAAAGACACCATCAATTTTGTAATATTCCTGACAAAAATGCAAAAACTGAATCTAACTATTAGAAAGCATTTGGACAGTCCCAAAGTTAGGTATCCTACAAACAACTCATCTGCATTCTTTGAAATATTTGTTTTATTTTGCTTATCTATATTTTCTATTTTTCCTATGCTGATCATTAATTATGAGGCCCACAAAATAGAGGAAATGCTATTTCTATTAATAGCCTAAATAGGTGAAGTGAAGATAGGTAAGTTACATGCTGATGGCAAATAGCATATATATCTTGCATACTGCAAGATTCTCTGCTTTAAGGGACAGGTTTTATAGAAAATAATTGTTTAGGTAGTTTGCATAAGTAGTAGATTTTAAAGTATTAATTGAGCAACTAAATAAGTAAACTCAAAATTTTCTCCCAGAAACTTCATAATTTAAAGAAAGTAATAATTTTTCCTTCTTTAAGAATAGAGAGGGAAACAATATTTTTATTTTCTGAATGGTAAGAAAGCAGAATGGCAGGAGCAGAATGAATGATGGAATGGAAAAGTAAGCTAAGTAGAAAGTCATATTGGAATGAGGACTTGAAGAAATGAAGAATAAATGAGGAAATGAGAAAACAGAAATGTTTCCCTTTCTGTAATATATTGTAGCTCAAATATGATGAATTTGAAACTATCCAGAAACCACCCTGATTATGGAGCAAAGACAAGTTTGATGTTGGCCTCCAAGAAATATAATTGTATTCATGTTCCTAGTCAGCATGTGAAAACATATCCTTCCCTTTATTGTAACTAGAATATACTGCATGGAAAGGGGACCAGGTGTTCTAATCAGAGATTTGGATTTGCTCTGTGTGTGTGTGTGTGTGTGTGTCTGAGAGAGAGAGAGAGAGAGAGAGAGAGAGAAATCCTTAGTTAACCGGTGACTAAAACTCCAGAACTGCTGGAAAAGAAAACCTCCTTAACAATTTGTAACATAGATATTCTTCCTAAAGCATAATCTGAGCAAATAAATCAGTAGCAGGTGGAGACTGAGACCCTTACACAAGAAAGTGACATAGTGACAGAGGTTCATGTTGGATAAAAACAATATAGAACAATAGAGAACGATCAGGAGAATTTGAACAAAATATGGAAACGAAAAATCAAGAAAAGACAAGAACAGAGGCCATTCTTTTTTCCAGGTCTATATTTTCATCAGGTGTATGGACTGAGGCAACTGGTAGTTTCTATCAGAATTCCACCAAATATGATTTATAATATGTTGTATAAAAGAATTTTCCTTGAATCATTTCAGATGAACAAATGCTCTATGTTCCATCTCTGACACCTAATAGTGATGCCCACAGACTGTTGATCAATTGCAGCAAATACAATATTGTCTGGTAAGTTGGGCTCTTCTACTCCCATCAGTTGAGCTCCAAGCTTATCAAGATTCCTTGTGTTTATCAAATGTGTTTATACAAGTCAAGCTTTAAAAAGAATTACTTTAGGGCCCCGGCGTGGTGGCTCACGCTTGTAATCCCAGCACTTTGGGAGGCCGAGGTGGGCGATCACAAGGTCAGGAGTTCGATACCAGTCAAGCTAACATGGTGAAACCCATCTCTACTAAAAATACAAAAATTAGCCAGGTGTGGTGGCATGCACCTGTAATCCCAGCTACTCAGGAGGCTGAGGCAGGAGAATCGCTTGAAACCAGAAGGTGGAGGTTGCAGTGAGCTGAGATCACACCACTGCACTCTAGCCTGGGTGAAAGAGTGAAACTCTGTCTCAGAAAAAAAGAATGACTTTATTTGATGAAATATAAGTGTGAATAACGAGTTGTGGTTGTTATGAATATCAGTGGAATGTGTTCCGAAGACTAATAAAATTGAATTGAGCTGCCAAAAATAAATTTGGGCAAGATAACTATAGAAATAGCAAGAAATCATTAATAAAATGACTCTGCATTCAAATTACATTGCAAATGTCTTTAAGTTTTCATTTCACATTAACATGAACAGAAATTGGAAAGTGTAAGACATTCATTATTGCTGTGGTTTTATACAAGATGAATAATCTGAGGCTTCCAACAGTGGACTAATTCCCGGAAAAGACTTTCACCTAACATAAATGATTAGCAAATGAAGTTATGTTATTATATTTTAAGTTGTAATAAATTGATATATCTTATCATTTAAAAATAATTACTTCCTCCTTAATAGAATGTTTCTATTACATAATCAACTGTCAGATTAAATTGATAGAGGGGCTGCATCTCTAAGGTAACCATAGTTATAATTCCTGTTCACAATGTGGGCTCAATTTTTTAAACAAATGTTTTCATGTTACTATGAATTTAAAAATTAAGAATTATTTCAAATTATTTCAAATATTGATAAAATATATTTGGACTTTATGGAACCTATTGACAAGAATAGTTAAACATCTGTACCTGGACGGGAGAACCTGTTGAAGAGTACCTATTAGAATGGTTGCTCTCAGCTTATTTCTAGGTCTTATTGAGCTATAAATAAATACTTGACCCAATGGCAACCATATACTTTTATTTATTTATTTATTTATTTATTTATTTTTATTATTATTACACTTTAAGTTTTAGGGTACATGTGCACAACATGCAGGTTTGTTACATATGGATACATGTGCCATGTTGGTGTGCTGCACCCATTAACTTGTCACTTAGCATTAGGTATACCTCCTAATGCTATCCCTCCCCCCTCCCCCCACCCCACAACAGTCCCCGGTGTGTGATGTTCCCCTTCCTGTGTCCATGTGTTCTCACTGTTCAATTCCCATCTATGAGTGAGAACATGCGGTGTTTGGTTTTCTGTGCTTTCGATAGTTTGCTGAGAATGATAGTTTCCAGCTTCATCATGTCACTACAAAGGACATGAACTCATCATTTTTTATGGCTGCATAGTATTCCATGGTGTATATGTGCCACATTTTCTTAATCCAGTCTATCATTGTTGGACATTTGGGTTGCATGGGCAAGGACTTCATGTCTAAAACACCAAAAGCAATGGCAACAAAAGCCGAAATTGACAAATGGGATCTAACTAAACTCAAGAGCTTCTGCACAGCAAAAGAAACTACCATCAGAGTGAACAGGCAACCTACAAAATGGGAGAAAATTTTTGCAACCTACTCATCTGACAAAGGGCTAATATCCAGAATCTACAATGAACTCAAACAAATTTACAGGAAAAAAGCAACCCCATCAAAAAGTGGGCAAAGGATATGAACAGACACTTCTCAAAAAAGACATTTATGCAGCCAAAAGACACATGAAAAAATGCTCATCATCACTGGCCATCAGAGGAATGCAAATCAAAACCACAATGAGATACCATCTCACACCAGTTAGAATGGCAATCATTCAAAAGTCAGGAAACAACAGGTGCTGGAGAGGATGTGGAGAAATAGGAACACTTTTACACTGTTGGTGGGACTGTAAACTAATTCAACCATTGTGGAAGTCGGTGTGGCGATTCCTCAGGGATCTAGAACTAGAAATACCATTTGACCCAGCCATCCCATTATTGGGTATATACCCAAAGGATTATAAATCATGCTGCTATAAAGACACATGCACATGTATGTTTATCATGGCACTATTCACAATAGCAAAGACTTGACAACCATATGCTCTTAACAAAGGGGAGAGAAGCAGCCTATGAGCTGTCCTGAGAGTTCCATTCAATAGCAGTGTTCCATAATGTGTGCGTTACATATTCCCCAGATGCTAGCCACTAGGGATTACTTTTAATTTCATATCTTTAGAAAATTATTGTCTACATCAAACCTATAATTAAAATCCAGATACCCTCCCAATATTTCTAAGTGTTTTTGTTATGTTACTCTTGTCCCTACTAATAGCAATTGAATGATCCCTGTTCAATTCTTGAGCTTGTCTCCTTGTCTTGCTTCCTATAGTTGTTGTCAGGGTGTTTGCTTGTCCGTCAGTGCCTTTGTGCAAATTAGAGTGAAGCTGAGCTGGGAGCATATCTGGTTGCCCAGAATTCAGGCTGCATTTCAGCTCTCATTAATTATCTTACCTGGGCACTTTTGTTCAGCAGAGCAAACTGCACCACTATAGGTGGCAATCATTTTTCCACAATACCCCCTTTATTTATTCCTACAAGCAATACTGAAACAATTTTTTTTTCTTTTCAACTTTTATTTTAGGTTCAGGGGTACACGAGCAGGTTTGCTACATGGGTAAATTCTGCCACTGGGGTTTGGTGTACAAATGATTTTGTCATACAGGTAGTGAGCATAGTACCTGGTCATAAGCATAGTACCTGGTAACAGTTTTTAGCCCCTTACCCTCTTCCCATCCCCCTCATCAAGTAGGCCCTAGTGTATATTGTTCTCATCTTCCTGTCCATGTGTACTCAATGTTTAGCTTCCACTGGTCAGTGAGAACATGTGGTATTTAGTTTTCTGTTTCTGCGTTAATTAGCTTAGGATAATGTCCTCCAGCTGCATCCATGTTGCTACAAAGGACATGGTTTTGTTTCTTTATAGCTGCATAGTATTCCATAGTGTATATGTACAACATTGTTTTTACTAAGTCCACTGTTGATGGGTATCTAGGTTGATTCCATGTCTTTGCTATTGTGTATAGTGCTGCAATAAACATGAGTGCATGCGTAGAATTCTTTCTGGTAGAATGATTTATATTCCTTTGGTTATATACCCAGTAATGGGATTGCTGGGTCGAATGGTTAGTTATTTTTGAGTTCTTTGAGAACTCACCAAACTGCATTCCACAGTGGCTGAAATAATTTAAATTCCCACCAGCATAAGCATTCCCTTTTCTTTGCAACCTTGCCAACATCTGTTACTTTTTTACTTTTTAGTAATAGCCATTCTGACTGGTGTGAGATGGTATCTCAGTGTGGTTTTGATTTGCATTTATCCGATGATTAGTAGTGTTGAGCATTTTTCATAAGCTTATTGGTCACATGATGTCTTCTTCTGAGAAGTGTCTGTTCATATCCTTTGCCCATTTTTAAATGGGGTTGTTTTTCACTTGTTGATTTAAGTTCCTGATAAATCCTGGATATTAGACCCTTGTTGCATGCATAGTTTGTGAGTAATTTTTTCCATTCTGTAGGTTGTCTGTTTACTCTGTTGATAGTTTCATCTGCTGTGCAGAAGCTCTTTTGTTTAATTAGATCCCACTTGTCTATTTTTGTTTTTGTTGCAACTGCTTTTGGAGAGTTCATCATGATATTATTGCCAAGGCTGATGTTGAGAATGGTATTTCCTAGCTTCTCTTCTGGGATTTTTGTAGTTTTAGGTCTTACATTAAAATTTTGGATCCATCTTGAATTGAGTTTTGTATATGATGAAATGAAGTGGTCCAGTTTTAATCTTCTGCATATGGGTAGCCAGTTATTGCAGAACCATTTGTTTAATAAAGAGTCCTTTCCCCATCAATTATTATTGTCAACTTTGTTAAACATCAAATGATTGAAGGTGTGCAGCTTTATTTCTGGGTTCTCTAACCTGTTCCATTGATCTATGTGTCTTTTTTTTTGGTACCAGTACCATGCTGTTTTGTTTACTGTAGCCTTGTAATATTGTTTGAAGTTGGGTAGTGTAATGCCTCTGGCTTTGTTTTTTTCTTTGCTGGGTTTTTTGTTTTTTTGTTTTTTTTGCTTTGGATTGCTGTGGCTATTCAGAATCTTTTTGGATTCCATATGAATTTTAGAACAGTTTTTTTCTAACTCTGTAAAAAATGACATTAGTAGTTGGATAGGCATAGGATTGAATCTGTAAATTGCCTTGAGCAGTATAGCCATTTTTAACAATATTGATTGTTTCTATCCATGAGCATGGAATGTTTTTCCATTTGTTTGTGTTGTCTGTGATTTCTTTCAGCAGTGTTTTGTAAATTCTCATGGTAGAGATCTTTCACTTCTTGGGTTAACTGTATTCCTAAGTGTTTTATTCTTTTTTGGCTATTGTGAATGGGGTTGTGTTCTTGATTTGGCTCTCAGCTTGGATATTATTAGTGTATAGAAATGCTCATAATTTTTGTATTTAGTACATTGATTTTCTATCCTGAAACTTTATCAAAGTTTTTTATAAGTTCTGGGAGCCTTTGGGCACAGACTATGGGGTTCTCTAGGTATAGAATCATATCATACATGAAGAAAGATAGTTTGACTTCTTCTTTTCCTATTTGGATGCCTTTTATTTCTTTATCTTGACTGGCTTTTTTGGGGGGGTAGGAATTCCAGTACTATGTTGAATAGGAGTAGTGAGAGTGGGAATCCTTGTCTTGTTCCAGTTCTCAAGAATAATGCTTCTAGCTTTTGTCCATTCAGTATGATGTTGGCTGTGGGTTTGTCATAGATAACTCTTATTATTTTGAAGTGTGTTCTTCAATGCCTAGTTTGTCAAGGGTTTTTAACAAGAGTGAATGCTGAGTTTGATTAAAAGCCTTTTCTGTGTCTATTGAGATGTTTAGTTCTGTTTATACAAAAAATCACATTTATTAATTTGTGTATGTTCAACTCAACCAACCTTGCATCCTAGGAAATAAGCCTACTTGATCATTGTGGATTAGCTTTTTGATGTGCTGCTGAATTCAGTTTGGCAGTATTTTGTTGAAGGTCTTTGTATCTATGTTCATTAGGAACATAGATACAGGTTCCCTTTTCTTTGTTGAGGTTTTCTTTTTTTATTGTTTCTCTGCCAGGTTTTGGTACCAGAATGATGCTGGCCTCATAGCATGAGTTAGGGAGGAGTTCCTCCTCCTAAATTGTTTGTGATAATTTCAGTAGGGTTGTTTCTTCTTTGTACAACTGGTATAGTTCAACTGTGAATCCATGGGGTCTGGGGCTTTTCCTAGTTGGTAGTTTTTCTTTTTTTTAAAACTGATTCAATATCATAACCATTATTAGTCAGTTCAGGATTTAAATTTCTTCCTAGTTCAATCTTAAGAGGTGTATATTTCCAGGAAGTTATGTGTTTTCTCTAGGTTTTCTAGTTTGTGTGCTTAGAAGTGTTTATAATAATCTCTAGGGCTTCATAATAGTCTCTAGGGCTTTTTGTTGTTTTATTGGATCAGTGGTAATGTCACCTTTGTCATTTCCAATTATGTTTATTTGGATTTTTTTCTCTTGTTCTTTATTGATCACACTAGTGGTGTATCAATCTTGTTTATTATTTAGAAAAACCAATGTTTGGTTTTGTTGATCTTTTATATAGATTTTCATGTCTTAATTTTGTTCAATTCAGCTCTGATTTTGATTATTTTTCTTCTGCTGGCTTTGCAGTTGGTTTGTTCTTGTTTTTCTAGTTCTTTTAGGGATGATGTTATGTTGTTAATTTGAGATATTTCTAATTTCTTTGTGTAGGCATTTAGCATTATAAAGTTTACTCTCAACATTGCTTTAGGTGTGTCCCAGAGGTTTTGGTATGTTGTATCTTTTTCTTCACTAGTTTCAATAAACTTTTTGATTTCTGCCTTGATTTCATTCTTCACCCAAAAGTCATTCAGGAATAGATTGCTTAATTTTTATGTAATTGTATGGTTTTGGGAGTTTTACTTGACATTGATTACTATGTTTATTATGCTGTGCTTTGAGAATGAGGTTGGTATGATTTTGGTGTTTAGATTTGTTGAGAATTGCTTTATAACTAAGCATGTGGTCAATCTCAGAGTATGTGCCATGTGCAGAAGGAGAATGTACATTCTGTTTTTTGTTGGATGAAGTATTCTGCAGATTTTTGTTAGGTCCATTTGGTCAAGTGTCAAGGTTAGGTCCTGAATATCATGTGTTAGATTTCTGCCTTGATGAGCTGTCAAATAATGTCAGTGGGGTGTTAAAGTCTCGAACTATTATTGTGTGGTTATCTAAGTCTCTTCATAGTTCTCTAAGAAATTGTTTTATAAATCTGGGTGCTCCAATGTTGGGTGCATATATATTTAGGATAGTTAAGTTTTCTTGTTGAGTTGAACCCTTTATCATTATGTAATACCCTTCTTTGTACTTTTTTATTGTTGCGGATTAAAACTCATTTTCTCTGAAATGGAAATAGCCACCCCTGCTTTTTATTCTGTTTGCTTGATAGATCTTTCTCCATTCCTTCACTTTGAGCCTATGGGTGTCACGCATATGAGATGGGTCTGTTGAAGACAGTATACAGTTAGATCTTGCTTTTTTATCCAACTTTCCACTCTCTGCCTTTTAATTAGGGTATTTATCCCATTAACATTCAAGGTCCATATTGATATGTAAGAATTTGATTCTGTCATTCTGTTATTAGCTGGTTGTTATGAAGACTTGATTGTATAGTTGCTTTATAGTGTCAATGGGCTTATGTACTTAAATGTGCTTTTATGTGGTGGCAGGCATCAGCTTTTTGTTCCCACGTATAGTACTCCCTTAAGGATTTCTTGTAAGACAGGTCTCATGGTAATAAATTCCCTTAGCATTTGATTGTCTGAAAAGGATTTTAGTTCTCCTTTGCTTATGAAGCTTAGTTTGGTTGGATATGAAATCCTTGGTTGGAATTTCTTGTCTAGGATACTGAACATAGGCCCCAAATGTCTTCTGGATTGTAAATTTTCAACTGAAAGACCCACTGTTAGCCTGATGGGGTTCCCTATGAACATGACCTGCCTCTTCTGTTTAGCTGCCTTTAATATTTTGTTTTGCATTGACCTTGGAGAATCTGATGACTATGTGTCTTGGTTTTGGTCATTTTGTATAGTATCTCACAGGGGTTCTCTGAATTTCCTGAATTTGTATGTCAAAGATTGGGAAAATTTACGTGGACAATATCCTCAAATATGTTTTCCATATTTGCTTCTCCATATTTATTGAATATTGAGAAATAGTTGAGAAGTATTTCTCAATACTTCTGCAGTTATTTCCATATTTCTTTGCTCTTTTGCATCTTTGTCAGTAATGCCAATGAGCTACAGGTTTGGTGTCTTTACATAATCCCTCATTTCTCAGAGGTTTTGTTCCATTTTTAAGTTCTTTCTTCTTTATTTTTATCTCCCTGCATTGATTTAAATGAGTGGTCTTTGGGCTCTGAGATTCTTTCCTAAGCTTGATGAATTCTGTTATTAATGCTTCCAATTGCATTATGAAATTCCTGTAGTAAATTTTTCATTTTCAGAAGTTCCTTTTGGTTCTTTCTTAAAATGGCTATGTTATCTTTCAACTCTTAGATCATTTTACTGGTTTCCTTTGATTGGGTTTCAACCTTATCCTAAATCTCGTTGAGCTTCCTTGCCAGCCAGAGTCTGAATTCTATGTCTGTCATTTCAGCCATTTCAATCTAGTTAAGAACAGTTTCTAGTGAGCAAGTGTAGTCATTTGGAGGTAAGAAGACACTCTGGCTTTTAGTGTTGTGAGAATTCTTATGATGGTTTTTCTCATCTGTGTGGGCTGATTTACCTTTAATCATTGAAGTTGCTGTCCTTTGGATGGAATGTTTTGCTTTTATATTTTTTGGTTCTCTCGACAGTTTAACTGTGGTATAAGTTGGGTTTAGTCATTTGGATTCATTTATGTGTGCTATCAGGGCACCAGTGGTTAGCTCAGTACTCCTGGGCTGCATGCTCTAACCCTCGGAGGCTGGGATCAGGCCTGCAATTTTGATCTCTGGCCCCTTGTGGTCAAACACCTGTTGTGCTGAAAAAGCTGATATATTCCTAGGCTGCTGGAAATGCCACTCCATCAGGGACTGCCGGCAAAAGCACTCAGGTGGGGTGGGGATGGGGGGCTGCTAGTGAGTGTGCAGTGGCAAGGCCTGAAACAGATTTTTTAGAAGTATAACTGTTATTTAAAAGTTCAGTGATAATGGAAGATAATTATAATAATAAAGAATGGAAATGAAGATTTTCTTGCAGTTCCTTAGGTCCCTGCCTTTACCATGATGTTGTCTATCATTTGGTGGCCCCACTTTGATCACAAAATGTAATGCAAGTATTTCTTATAAATTTTATCTTCCTAATTACAAGTGAATAGTGACTATTTAAGTCAATCAGAATTTTTTAAAAATAGTTTTTGAGAATGTGAATCCCATAAAGAGATACAGACAGATAAATAAGAATCAAAAGTCAAGAGACACTAAACAGAAGCCATGAAGCACTAACTATAGACACACAGAGAAGCTCAGCCACGACAACAGAGGTGTATGAGTATTTTTACTGTGCTCTAGAGTTTCTGTAGCATCCAGAATGCTGCTGTCTGAGGTCTGATGTACCACTGTTGGGGCCATTTGCTGAGACCTGTTACCTCCTCAGGTGCACTTAATAATTAAACCCCACCCCATCAGTTGAAGAAACCAAACAGGGCATGATTTTGTTCAAGCAAGTAAAAAGAGCCTAACAAAACTACGGATTTCACTCATCTTTCAAATTCCTCAGTATTTGACAGATAGCCTAAAATTGATGTGAACTCATAATCTTTACTCCTTTACAAAAATAAAGCTAAGCATTTTCACTCTTCGCTAAGCCTACTTTGTTCTCCCAAAGCAAACACTTGTACAAAACAAGAGTCTCTGTGTAGAAAAGGATGATGATTGAGGCACTGAATTCACCTTTCTGTTGCATATGGTCATAGAGCAATTCCTTATTGACTTATATAATCAACTTTCTGCAAGTAGACTGTAGCTTAATTATGTATAAATGCCCAGTGTGTTCTTTCCAGATTATAAGAACTTCTAGACCTTTCCTCCTCCAACCCTTTGGCAGCCAACCTACAAGTTTAACAGGATAATTGACTTTCCTGAGGGATAGATGAAGGACAAATATATGTGATGGAATGATTCAGTTATCTTAACAGGGCCTCTCTTGAAACAAGTTATTTATTTTCTGATCTACAAGAGAAAAATGATAAAGGAAAAAATACTAAACCAAACAAAAATAGCTTCCCCCAAAACCTGGAAAAATTAGACTACACATTTATTATTCTTGGAAACACTTCTGCTCTGTATGTCTCATAGAGATGTTTCTCTTGATTTTTTGCAGCCCTCATACTGTTATACTGGCATTTAGTTTATCTGAGATTGTCTCATTGTAGCCCTTTTGAGGTTATGCTGTGAGGGAAAAAATCTCAGAATGAACAGTAAAGCATTTATAGGGCAATTGAGGCCATTTTCAACCATAGTGTTGGATTTTGAAAAGCCTTTCATTCTGCTGATGTGAAAATACAGAGGATAAAGCCAGGTGGAACTGTAAGATTTCTTTGTTTTTCTTGTTTTCATTCAATAATTTTAAAGAAGGACAAAAAAATGCCTAGAATCATGGAGTAACAGCCCTACTGAATCCTCATACTTGCTTTTGCTGAGAAGTTCCTTAGGTCTAATTTTGCCAGCAAATTGGATTGTATTGCTTTTTTATAACCTGACGACCACTGGTAGTTTTTCTTAGGCAAAAATTTGTGTATTGAGACACTTAAGAACACTTAAGATCTTATGAGCTTAAAATTAAATGAAATAATTTGGTCATGGTAAAGTTCAATAAATCATTTAGTTGCCAGACTTACTTCAAGTTAGTTATGGGGAAATAGCTGTTCGGAATTTGGAGGAATTCATTGATATGGTTTAGTGTTTTCCATACTTGCTGTACAACCCACTTCCTGGCAATGTTTCATTTTGCCTTTTATTTCTGAATCAGAAAATATCATTTTAAAGATGAAGTAATCTTGTGACTGGCTTAAAGCTAAAAACATACTACATTGGAGAAAATGGGACTAAGACTCTTTAGAGAGATTTATTTCATACCATTAAATAGTGTCTTTAGAGTACCCATGAGTATTGCACCAGATGGTAAGATATTACCTTCTTACAGTCCTATGAACGATGCTCATATAGGTAAAACTAAAGGGAAGGCACATTCAAACAAAAGCAAACCTTATGGCGTATATATTTTTTAAAAATAAAAGACTGTATTACTAGAGCTAAATAGGTCTTTTCTTCTATGCCCATAAGAGTGAAATTCCAAGGCCTAGTAGAACAATCCTAAGAACAGCAGAGTAAAGACTTTAGGATATCCACATTGAAAAGAACGTATTACATGAATCCTCCAAAAGTAATCTAAATATTCTGAAGGAAAATACGTGAATTATGGCATAATCTTTATCTCTATCTGGGACCCTTGAAAGGTCTTAGACCCTGAGACACTGATGCTATGTTTTTGTTGTTGTTGTTATTTGTTTGTTTATTCGAGACGGAGTCTCACTCTGTCGCCCAGGCTGGAATACAGTGGCGCCATCTTGGCTCACTGCAAGCTCCGCCTCCCGAGTTCATGCCATTCTCCTGCCTCAGCCTCCCAGGTAGCTGAGACTACAGGCGCCCGCCACCACATCCGGCTAATTTTTTTGTATTTTTAGTAGAGACGGGGTTTCACCGTGTTAGCCAGGATGGTCTCAATCTCCTGACCTCGTGATCCGCCCGCCTCGGCCTCCCAAAGTGCTGGGATTACAGGCGTGAGCCACCGAGCCCAGCTGGCACTGATGCTATGTTTAAGACCAGCACTCAGAGTCTAATACATCCTTCCATATATATTGGGCCTGATGCTCCTTGACAACTGACTTGTTGATATAACAGAATTTATGGTGTTTGCCTGGTGATTGCAAGGCACAGGAGAGGAGGGATCTGTTTTGAGTGAATGTTCTGAGCTGTCTAAAGCTTATTCTCTCTGTGTTTCTCTATTTTCCACAGCAAAAATTCTCATTGCCTTCAAAAGTTCTCATGAGGCTAAGAGTTATTGGCCAACGTTAGAAGTGAGGCAAGACTTACAATCTTTATTAATTACTGTTCATTTTCATGAGACTCTAAAATGTCAAAAAAAAAATCAAAACAAGGGTTAATATTTTTTGTTTTGAGGATAATTCAGGGAAATATATAAATATTTATAATCTCAATTTAAAAGCTTCACAATAGAAACAGGCTTTCGAGTTTCAAGAATGAGAAGGAGAGTACTGAGAATAGGGGTGATTTTTAAACTTAGATTCCTACTTTATTAACAGAAGAATGCCAATAACAACATCAGCATGCTTTTAAAATAATTAAAATGTTGATATCTAGGGTATACTAGAGAAGTAACAACATGGGAACAGTTTCTACTCTTCCATTTGTCAAATTCTCATAACACTTTAAAGTAAATGTGGCGTATTTACACGTTATTTTATTCTGGAAATCTCATAATTTAGGAACTTTTATTGTACTGAATTTACAGTTGGGGAAACTAAAGCTCAGAGAGTTCAAGTGACTTGCCCAATATTATATAACAGTTAAGCTAAGGCTTTTCTTTTATACTGGCTTCCATGCAATGGATTTGCAGATGTGATTGCAAAGCAGGATTCTCCCCACATGAAGCTTTCTCCCAACTCGGGCCTCCTCTTGTGGTATAATGGCTAGGATACAAAAATGCGTGTGTGCATATAAAATGAGATAATAACAAAATCTTGTTAATGCAAGAAAGATGGAAGCACTAACTGCCTGAAGCAAACAGGGAAGGCTCTAAAAAAGTAGGATTTTCTCAGCTGGAGCAGTGGGAGGCTGCAGTTCTAAGCAGAGAAATCACCACATGCAAAAGATAGTGACAAATGAAAGTAAATTAGGTACTCTTGGATGGAGGGGTTTGCCAGAGGTGGAACAATGGGCCTGAGGGGGTGAGGAAAAGGAGGTAGGAGTATCAGAAGTTACCAAGAGATACATCTGGAAAGGTGAGTAGAAACGGACTGGAAAGTGGGAATAAAGATAAATGTAAACTTAATGCTTGGAACTGGTGCCCAAGCTTAGGATCTGTGCTTTAATTTGACCTGTGGGTTCTGTAAAAACTAATTATATTTAATAGAAGCCCCTTCACTTTTGATGTGGCCTTTAAGTTCCAGCCTCAGAGAGAAATCATTATGTTTTATCTAAGCCTTTTAACTAAAAGATGAGTTTGTCAGTCTCAAAGAATTACATGCTTATTTTATTGGAAGATTTTTATGCTTTATTTTACATGACATCAGGAAATATCTGTGGAAATACTCACTTCCAGTTGAGGAGAAATAAGAGAAACAAAATAAAGAAAATTCAGTTGAAAGAAATACTTATGAAAATGTGCATTTTGGAGTGCTCTTTGTAATCCTGTTAAGTGAATAACTGAATGTCACGTCAGGCAAGCTTCTGCAGCCTTCATTCATCTGGCAGATATCCGAATGGCAGCCAGGAGGCTGCAGCCACATTACCCGTGTCTCACTGTCTTTCCTTCCAGATGTTGTCTCTTACCCCTGGTTTTACAGAAACAAGGAGTGTCAGGAAAAAATTGAAAAAGAAAAAAAAAATTCAAACAACTTGCTTGTCTTCACAAAATTAACTCTGCTGCCTTGCTACTGTCAGGCAAATCTCTTGATCCTCTTTATACCTCCACAGTCAGCTCTTTCCTTTTTCTTACACCAAATCATCATATAACCGAGTCTCAGGTACATGAGGATTATTTAAACTTTCATTTATTGGGCTCTCAGAATTCAAAGTGTCATAGAAACTAGAATCAATAAGTACTATACAAATGTGTAAGGTGTAATTCTTTTCTGTAATAATAAACATCTGGCTGGTGAGAGGTGAGAAGAGTCTTGTTGTAAGTGAAATTGAGACTGGACTACTCATGAGAAGAGCATAAAAGGGATTAATAAATCCAAAAATTCCAATGAAAGCACAGACCTCATTTGGATTATGTAGAGAGGTCCCAAATCCTATACTGGAGGTGTATATAATGATAGGTTATTAAATTGTTGGGCTAGCTCCATCCTCCCTTTCTATGGGGACTGAGGCCATCACTTACTATGCAGAAAATGTGCATCCATTGTGACATGAGATGATCAGCAGGGAGGCAATGCAGCAGGCACTTTCTCTTTAGTGAAATATATTCAGAGAAAACATGTTCCTGGAGCTCTGTTCAGTGAGCAGATTAAGAATTTAATACAATTTTCTAAGTGAGAAGTCCTCAGATGCTGTCTCATTGCCCTTCTGTCTTTCCGGTTTAAATTAAACAGAATGTGTATCTTGTTAGTGAAGGAAAACTGAAAATGGTCTGCAAGATGAATTGGAGAATACAAAAATCCAGCAAAAGCAAGAGCAATACAATTGTTCGAGCACATGCCTGCGGACAGTTCACGGCTTAGCTGACACTCAATTTGTCTTTTGAAAGTTGATAAACTTCAGATCACGTGTCAAGAAGATAATTTGCAGTATTAGAAAAATAGATAGCCCTTCCTGACTCTTAAAAGTGTGGTTTAGTGCTTTCCAATTTTTTTCACATTGTGAATTGTACCTCTTTTCTTGCCGCCTCCACTTTCTGGCATGGCAGGCAGATTTCAGATCTCTCCTCACTGGAAATGCCAGATCATAGCGCTATGGCAACCAGCGCTGTCGCGAGATCCTTCCAAGGATGCCACCCCCACAAATTCTTCTAACCCATGACTATTTCTCATAATTTCCTGCTCCTCCAAAGGGCAGGGCAGATGGCCAGGCCCCAGAGCACACAATGCTGATAGTTGTTCCAGCTCTAAGGCTGTCAGAAGGGCCCACTCTAGATGTCCACAGACATTCTGGATTCAGATCCTATCACTCTTAAATATGAAAGTTTGCGAACTTGTGCTGTTATTTTTTTTTAGTCAGTCATCTCTATATTTTCCGTAAGTGATATTAATAAATTTCCAAAATAATGTATTACAACCATTGATATTTAAATATAAATTCTATATCCTCACTTCAAATCCTTAGGATACAACGTTCTTCAAGTGAACTGATTTCAATCTCTGTCTTCTATTACACACACACACACTATATATATATATATATATATATATATATATATATATATATATAAAAAATAAAATGCTCTCTGGAAAGCAAAAGAGGTAATTTTCCATCAAACACATGTAAGACTTCAAGGAAACCTTGAAGTTGGAATTTTCATGTTATCGCTGCATAGTTTCCATTTAGGAACTTCAGTTATTTAATTTAATTTATTTATTTTTGAGATGGAGTCTCACACTGTCGCCCAGGCTGGAGTGCAGTGGTGCAATTTCGGCTGACTGCAACCTCCGCCTCCCAGGTTCAAGTGATTCTCCTGCCTCAGCCTCCTGAGTAGCTGGGATTACAGGCATGTGCCACCATACCCGGCTATTTTTTTGTATTTTCAGTAAAGATGGGGTTTCACTATGTTGTCCAGGCTGGTCTTGAACTCCTGACCTTGTGATCCGCCCACCTTGGCCTCCCAAAGTGCTGGGATTGCAGGTGTGAGCCACAGTGCCCAGCCCAGTGATTTTATTTTTATGGATAAAAATGTAATTGATTTGTTGGCTTGTTTTAATTTGGAATCTTTCTTAGGAGATTTACTAGGTACAACATTTGCATTTATTTATTTCTTCATGTATTGGATAAATATTTATTGAATTTATGTGTCAGACACTTTGTAGGCACTGAAGGTATATCCATAAACAATATTTACAATAACTTCTTCTATCATTTACTCACATTCTGGAGGAAAGCTGTAGAAAGTCTAAAGCTTGATTATTTTTAGTGGCTAGGAGAACTGGGTTCTAGTGTTGCTACTTATATCAATCATTATGTGGTTTCGACCTAGACATAGACTTCCATAGACTACTTTTCTTGTTTGTGAAATAAAAAAGAAAGGCTGGTTGTAAGTTTTTGTGGGTTTTTTTGTTTGTTTTTCACCAGCATAGCAATAATGAAAATGGTAGCTCTAGCCTCTTTAGCCTCAAAAAGAACATGGAATTTGTGAACCTAGTAATTTTGTCTGTGGTAATTTATTCACTCCTGCATTTAATAAGTGTGCAGCGCATGTCTTCTATGTGAATAGAGACTGTGTTTAGTGAGTCAGGAATACACACATAGAGGAGACAAGTTTCACTTCTCATGATCTACTGGGGAGGCCTTCATTAAAGTAACTAGCGGAACTCCAGTGGAATAAATGCTGTGATTACTAGCAGTCTGAAGAAGGTACAGTGGGGGACAGGCCAGAGTATAACTGATTCTGCCCTTGGGATTTAGGTAAGGCTTGCAACGGGGGAGACATTTGCCCTGGGTCTCTAGGGAATGGAAAGGTGGAACGAACAGGTGAGAACGAGAAGAGAAAATGATGAGTGCATGTATGGAGATGTGACGTGGCACTGTGTGGTAAAAGGCAAAGGAAGTAAAAAGTACTTGTAAGATAAGACTTAGGGGTCAGTCTTCAAGATGAGTGAGAGGAGATAAGAAAGGAGAGCAAATACAGACTAGATAGTGAAGAACCTTAAATGCTTCACTAGGAAATTTTAACTTTATTAAGACAATAAGACAATAAGCTTGAACTGAATGTTTTTCTGGGTCCAGGTCAATGGCATTAATTTGCCTTGTTTTCAATGTTAGCTACTATGTAGAATACTTAAGAGTATCCTAAATAGGCTGTACCTTTTGTTCATCCAGGAATTGGGAACCTTCCAGAGAGAAGACAGTATGGACTTTTCTTTTACTCTTTGTTTTTATGTGTTCCAGATTCTCTAGGGTTTTAGAATTGGGAAGAGGAGTTTGATAAAATGGGTGCAGAAGTTTCTTCCTAAGCTGATGTTCTTATAATTTTCCCCACTCTGTGACCTTTGGTGAGACTGACATTAGATCTCCGGTCCTCTTGTGGACCCACTTGTGTTCTTCAGATCCCCTATATCAGGCAACTGATGATCCACATGTACCACCTGCACAGTCTTCTAGCTTGGGTGACATGCTATCTTGGTGGTATATTTCGTGAAGGTCCTACAGTCTCCCACTTCTGGCAAGCTTCACTTAGAAGACTTCCTTCTTGAGTCTGACATAGCAGTTCAAATTAGTCTGGCATGGAGGCTCATGCCTGTAATCCCAGTGCTTTGGGAGGCTGAGGTGGAAGAATCACTTGAGGCCAGGAACTTGTGACCATCCTGGGCAACATAGCGAGACCCTGTCTATAAAAAAGTTATTTATTTATTTATTTATTTATTTATTTATTTATTAGCTGGGCATGGTGGCATGCACCTGAAGTCTCAGCTACTCAGGAGGCTAAGGCAGGGGATTGCTTGAGCCCAGGAGTTCCAGGCTATGGTGAACTATACTTACACCACTGCACTTTAGCCTGGGTGACAGAGTGAAAGTGTCTCAAAAAAGGCTCAAATTTGTTGTTTTCTGTGGTGTCCACTTTATCTTCAGGAAATGTGTGCATCTTTGCCCCACCAGGAGGACTTGTCCCACTACTGCCCTTTCTTCCTGTCCTAAAAATCTGGAGTGATCCAGACATTCTGCTGCAGCCAGAATTACTCATGAAATAAACGTATTCTTGGTTTGTTTTTTTTTTTGAGTCAGAGTTTCACTCAGTCGCCCAGGCTGAAGCGCAGTGGCATGATCGCGGCTCACTGCAACCTCTACCTCCTGGATTCAAGCAATTCTTCTGCTTCAGCTTCCCAAGTATCTGGGACTACAGCTATGCACCACCACACCTGGTTAATTTTTATATTTTTTGTAAAAATGGGGTTTTACCATGTTGGCCAGGCTGGTCTCGAACTCCTGACCTCAGGTGATCCACCTGCCTCAGCCTCCCAAAATAAATGTATTCTTGCCTCTTGGTTCTAATATATCCCCAGACTCTGGAGGAAACATGACTATTTCTCCTATGCTGCTTGGATTGAGCCTAGTGATTGTCACAGTTGAGGAACTGTCCACCAGGGAGCTGAGACACCTATTTATTCATATGGGTGCCTCTAAAATCCACAGTGTTTTTTCTTGGTGTCACTCCTTTCATTTGTAGGGAAAAGAGTTAAAAAGCAACCAGTGCACAGCAACTTGAGAGAACAAGACATGGCACTTCTTTTAAAAAAAAAATGTTAATTTTGTTTTAGAGATGGAGCCTTGCTTGGTCACCCAAGCCAGAGTTCAGTGGTGTGATCTCTGCAGCCTCAAGCAATCCTCCTGCCTCAGCTCCCAAGTAGCCGGGACTACAGGTGTGCATCACCATACCTGGCTAACATGACACTTCTTTTAAATAATCCCCTGGATGAAAGTGAAAGTGGAGAACAAGTTTGGCCACTTCATAGCAATCTGTTGAAGAGATGGGGTTAGTATCTGGTGGTTTCTTGTGGTCTCCCTTTAGAATGTAGAAACATCTTTTATTGCTTTCAGTTTTGAAACTTTGGCTGAAATGTGAGAAACAAGGAAAATGCCCCATTCTGAATTCTGTGACAAATGCTTTTTGTATTTTCTTAGTGTATTTTTTTATTCCTTAATAGTTTATAATGTTCCTTTTGACAATTCTAGCCCCTCTTGCTGGGATAATGGGAAATAATGAAAAGCTAGATTTATAAAGTAGAGCCACATCCCATTGAGAGCCAACAGTGATAGAGGCAATAGTAATCAAAGTAGAAACTCTAAAAGGATAAGGCCACTCAGGGGTATTAGAAGGAGATACGCCTGCATCCACTTTTCCCTATTTAGTGTTGTACCAAGAACTTTTCTCTTGAAGAGTTGGACTGTTTTATCAAAAGGGGTCCTGACTTGGAAAACACTCCCTTATAATGCCAATCAAGTCATTTCCATGCTATTTATCTTCCTTTTTATTATGATAAATATTCTAATCGTCAGAGTTGTATAGAATCAAAATACTGAAACCTTATTTATTATATTGTTTCCTAAGTTAATGACTTCTAATAATGACTTGTTACATTCTGGTTTAATTAAGCAAGAAGACAACAGTTCGACCACCTGCTGGTCCTTTGTTGGTGATAAAGGGATGACTAGCAACCATGTTGTCTTCACCAATTGATAATTCCACTTTGGACAGTTTTGTTTGTGAAGCATTGTGATGCTGTTATATTTATTGAGCCATTGATGAGAATCTCTCTCACTATCTGGTTTCTGAGTGTTTGTGTAGTAGAATAATATATATATGGTCTTGTGATAGGGGCAGCAGCAGGAGACATTGAGGAAGACACAGAGAAGGGCTGAGAGAGTAAATCTCATTCAGGTTAATAATTCAAGTATAATTGTACCTAAATGACCTTTGGAAATGATTTGACATCTTATATGTTAACTTCACAAGTAAAAGACTTGGGGTTGAGGTTGTGGTGAGTACTCACTGAAGCCACCATTCTCTACTCTGAGTCACGCCAGCCTTTCTCGCCCTTTGTGACATTTTTTTATGAATCGTGAGGTCTTCTTTTGAAGGCTTCAACATTGCAATGGATTCTGAGTTATCACATTTAAGATGTGAAAGTAGAGATGAGGCATGGTGCACATTGCAGTGCCAGATGTACACAGAAATCAGTTTGTTTATTCAAATAGTTAAGCATGGAAACACTAGATGAGTTGCATGCATTTGTTTGTCCTTGGCTTTATTGAGGCTCTGGTTCCAACTTTAATCTTTTTTCCTGTAGATGATACTCATCTTACAGTATTTACCAAAATGTAAGGTATTTTTCAGAATAAGTCCCTTAAATCATAAGTGATGTGTACCAGATGTGGTTTAATTCTAAAGTAAATTAGGTGTGGCTTCTTGGTTAGATAATAAATCTTTTTATCTCCTCTTCTTCCTCTCATTTCTTCCTTATCCTGTGTGGCAACCAGGTATACTTGAAGGACTAGGAATTTTGAAGACAAATAGACATGGATTCCAGTTCTGACCATGCCATTTAATTTTTGGTCATCTTAATATGTTACTTGACATCTTTGAATCCCTGTGTTTTTATCTGTAAAATGGAAAACATAGTAATAGCTACCACTTAGTTATTGTGGGCTATGAACACATCTATCTAAATCTCACAGAAATCTCCTACATGGTCAGTGCTATTATCTTCATGTTATGGAGGAGGAAACAGGGACTAACGGAAACTAAGGAAATTTCAAGGTCACACTGCTTGTAAATGCAAGAGCTATGGTTTGAACTCATGTCTGTCTCTTGTCAAAGCCCTTGACGCCACTATACTTCATAACCTGAATGCTTCTTATAAGAAGAAGAAGAACTTCTATTAATGTATCTTTCATGGAGTACTTTAAAATAAGTTTGTATTAGACCATTCTCACATTTCTATAAAGAAATTCCTGAGACTGGGTAATGTATAAAGAAAGGAGATTTAATTGGCTCATTATTCTGCAGGCTTTATAGTAAGCATGATCCTGGCATCTGCTCAGCTTCTAGGGAGGCCTCAAGGAGTTTTCACTCATGGCAGAAGGCAAAGCAGGAGCAGGTACTTCACATGGTGAAAGAAATATCAGGGTTGGGGTGGGGGAGATGCCACACACTTTTCAATGACCAGATCTCATGAGAACTCACTCACTGTCATGAAGACAGCACCAAACCTTGAGGGACTCATGCTTATGATCCAAACACCTCTTACCAGGCCCCACCTTCAGCAATGGGGATTACAATTCAACATGAGATTTGGGTAGGGACACAAAAATCTAAACTATATCAAAGATATTTTAGTTAGGGCCCCATTTGTGAAAAGTGAAGCCCAATTCAAAGTGGCTAAAACAAATAGGGAGAATGATGGATAAGAAATGGGGTAGTTGCATGCCTGGATAAGTGCATTACTTTGGTCAGGGTAAGGAACTTGTATGACATTAACTACTCACCATTCATCCCTTATCTTTGCTGGTCTGTAGGCAAAGGCATTTTTGGGATTCTTCATGTGGTAAGAAACATGGATGTTAGTATCAGTGGGAATATATCTTTGCAATCCTTCATCAAGAAGAATGTCTTCAATAAAACTTTGAACCCTAGGAAAGGACTCTAATTGGCCTGCTTCAGATCATGTGCTCAGGTTTTGTCCCAATCACTAGGGCCGAGTGCCGTGGCCCAAGGTTTAGTAAGGTTTTGCCAAGGCTGGGTTATTTGTTTATAGTTAGAGAAATGGATTCTACTTTCAGGAGGAGAAAGAGGAAGCAGCATTGTATAACTAGACAGTAGCACCATAGAATATTTAAATAAATCACAGTGATATTCTACATAGTTACAGATGATTTAGGTAAACTTTTCAATTTTTCTTTCTAAAATCTAAGGAATTTGCCATCTTTTTCTTTTTAAATCATTGACTGTGTTTTTAATGTAAATAGATCACAGGGGGAAATCTCTTTTATTTTATAGCCATAATCTTAGGGCATTTTATTCACTTTATATTAAACAATTCATCTGTTAATTTGTATAACTGGGAATGTCCCTGAGAAATGTCTTTTCTATTTTGGCCACAGTGGAAAGAGCACTTACACACATGGTGCAGTCATTCTAAATGTTCAAAACAGAAGGGTGTTATGGAGGCTAGTGGTGTTTTCTTCCTGTTGTAATGTCATATATTTAATGGGCAGAGAGTGGAAGATGCTGGCAAGCTACTCAAACAGTCTCATTGTGTGATACCTGGGAGAGTTAATCAAAACCATATAATTTATTGAAGTAGATATATTTACAACAGTACAAAATACATCAAATAGCAAATGAGTCTGGTATGCCTGACTAGTAAGGTGAACAAAAATCAATATTTAAAATGAGAAAATGAAAACATTCTATCTTCATATTAACAGTCTTAAGGAAGAAACAGCTGTTACATTAGTTATCACCTTGTAGAACCAATACAGGATTGTAATTTAATTTCTTGGACCCATAGTTGCTTGGCTGCAGCATTACCACATGATTTAAACCCTGCAAAGTTTGGCTTTACCACTAACTCCAGGTGCAAATTTTTACACTAAGCCTCTATTCTTTTTTGAATTGAGATTCTTCTCAACTAAAGATTATTTTCAGGCAGTTGATTTTAAGACACAGACCTTCTTAGCAAACTCTGCTTCTTGTTTTCTGGACTTCCAAGTGTAGAGGTTTGAAATGTACTAAGTGTCTTAGACCATGATATTAGCATATGTCAAGAGTCTCCATTTTTATTATCATTCTATATTATTCTTTATTATGTGTGTTTGCTCTTCCAAGCAATAATAGTCTAGTGCAATGACACTAAGATGACTTTTAGTTTTGCACAGGCAACAACAAGATCTTAGAAAATATTGCAAAGTGGACAAAGTATGTGGTATACACACGCACGCGTACACCAATTACTTTATGGTGTTTTTTTGGTCAGTAAAATGCTGTCCAAAAATGCTTTCCAGTTTATTCATGACACTCACCTTTATTTTAGATCAAGTTCTTAGATTACTGTCTGCACCCAAGAATCATGCAGTCTAATGGAAAAACTTCCAGCATTCTTGCCTACCAGGATCCTCACCACTACACAGTATCAACTGTGGATATCCTCCTGTAACATTTTCTACTCTCTAAAATCTCTTACCCTCTATCTCTAACTCTTTATTAACAACAAGACTCTCCTACATGAAGCTAAGAGTCACTCCACATAAGTTAAGGATTCATTCAGTCACTTAAATATATGTATTGTGGGTACAGCTGAGGAAAAAGACAGATGAGGTTGCTGAAACCTTAGAACCTGATTTTTAGTGGAAAAGGCAGGAACGAGATGACAAATAAGCAAACAAACAAATAAATAATTCTAAGAGCTGTGGGTTCTATGAAAAACAATGGATATGTTTAATATCCCTGGAGAGCATTTGCATTTTAAAGCAGTTTCTTGCTAAATTAATTGATTCTGGAGTACTTGGAGTTTATGTGGGGATTGCTGCCTGACATCCCCTTTCACTAAATGCTCTGCTTGCCACTACATTTTGTTTATAGCACTCAGAAATGTCTTTGTAATCTAGCTTGTAAAAGGAAATATGTGGCTTATTTTACTAAAAGGCAAGATAGAAACAGAACCACAAGTGAAAAGGGAGCAAGCAGCTGTGGGTGTCTAACGTGTTTTATAGCAACCTTTTCTCCCGTGTACCTTTTAAACGTAGCCAGAAGAAACAGAGAAGGAAGAGAGGAGAAGGACTCACTGTGGGAGAGAGGGGTTCTTGCCTGCACCAGCAAAAGTCTCATGTGGGAGTGAAAATGTCTTTAGCCATCTGGGGCCTCCTTGGATACTGGGGTAACAGGTTGATTCTTTGCACAATAATGTTGAAGTCATTTGTGCAGAGCTTCCTTGGCAGCTTGTTCTAATTTTGCCTACTAAACTAGATAGAGCTAAAATAATCGGTGCATATCTGGGCAGCAGCCACATCCTACAAGGGTCATCCATGCTTTCCTGTACTCTAAGTCACTATATTGAAATATGAATTTTATGTAGTATCACAAATAATTTTATTTTGTGTAAAATCCCATTTCTGAACATGTGTTTTAACTTCAGATTGTAAGTAGCTGATGATCTCACTGCCATCACTTCATTGGTTTATAGAGAGGAATTTAGGCATATTTTTCTATTTATATACCCCTACACAAACACATTTTGCTCCCTACTTTATAATTAAGGCTCATAAACAATATCTCCAAAGCACTCTTTTACCAGAGGGAATATTATTTTGAAGCATCTTTGGTAGTTGAGAAAGGTTACTGGTGAGTGGACATCTCCCCTAGGAAATTTCCCAACTGACAAAATTAGTTCCAGGGTTGAGATGGTGTGGGAGGTTCAACTGAGTTGTATCTGACTCAAGTAGGGGAGTTCAAGGAAAGATTCATGAAGGGAGTGTGTCTGAGCTGGAAATTGGCCTGACAAAGCAGGCCTTCCAGATGTCAGGAACATCCAGGGCAGAGGTACAGAAAGAACAAAGGATATGGTGAGCAATGGCAAGAAGTTTGGTATTACTTCAGCATTAAGTGGATCGAAGAAAATAATGGAAGATGATAAAGAAGAGTTAAGCAGGAGTTCAATCCTGCAATATCTTTTTCTTTAAAAAATTCAACTTTTATTTTATTTTAGATATGGGGTACATATGCAGATTTGTTACACAGGAATATTGCATGATGCTGAGGTTTGGAGTGCAGATCCTGTCACTCAAAGTGTGAGCATAGTACCTGATACATAGCTTTCTAACCCACATCCACCTCCCTATACCCTCTAGTAGTCCATAGTGTCTATTCATTTATATTTATGTCCAAGCGTTCTCAATGTGTATCTCCCACTTATAAGTGAAATCATGTAATCTTTGGTTTTCTGTTCCTATGTTAATTTGCTTAGGATTATGGTCTCCAGCTTCATCTACTTTGCTGCAAAGGACATGATTTCTTTTTGTCGTGGCTGTGTAGTATCCCATGGTGCATATGCACCACATTTTCCTTATCCATTCTACCATTGATGGGCATCTGGGTTGATTCCATGTTTCTGCTATTGTGAATAGAGCAGTGATGAATATATGAGTGCATATGTCTTTTTCGTAGGATGACTTACTTTCTTTGGGGGTATATACCTAGTAATGAGACAGCTGGGTCAAACTGTAGCTCTGTTTTAAGTTATTTACGATATCTCCAGACTGCTTTCCACAGTGGATGGACTAATTTACATTTCCACCAACAGTGCATAAGTGTTCCATTTTCTTTATAGCCTAGCCAGTATCTTGTTTTTTGACTTTTTATTAATAGTCATTCTGACTGGTGTCAGATGGTATCTCATTATGATTCTGATTTGCACTTCTCTGATGATTACTGATGCTGGGCATTTTTTCATATGCTTATTGGCCACTTGTATGTTTTTATTTGAAAAATGTCTGTTCATGTATTTGCCCATTTTTAAATAGAGTTAAGCCACAGTAACCAAAACAGCTTGGTACTGGTACAAAAATAGACACATAGACCAATGAAACAGAATAGGAAAGTCAGAAATAAAACCACACACCTACAACCCTCTGACCTTCAACAAGACCAATAAAAACAAGCAATGGGGGAAGGGCTCCCTGTTCAATAAATGGTGCTGGAATAACTTGCTAGCCATGTGTAGAAGATTGAAACTGACCTCTGTCTTTCACCATATACAAAATTAACTCAAAGTGGATTAAAGATTTAAATGTAAGACCTCAAACTACAAAAATCCTGGAATAAAACTTTAGAAATACTCTTCTTAACATTGAACTTAGCAAAGAATTTTTGAATACGTCCCCAAAAGCAATTGCAACTAAAACAAAAATAGACAAATGGGACCTAAGTAAACTAACAAGCCCTATGCAGCAACATAAACTATCAACAGAGCAAACAGACAACCTACAGAGGGGGATATCACAAACTATGCATCTGACAAAGGCCTAATATCCAAATATGTAGGGAACTTAAATCAACATGCAGTATCTTCTGTGTCCTTATATGTTATGCTAGGAGACTTTTACTGTTGGTATGTAAACAACTGGAGGGCTTTAATCAGGGAAGTTGCATGGTAAGTTCTGCTTTTCAGAAAGATTGCTCACCTTTATAGGTATGTGGAGATTTGAGGCAAATCTGATTGGAATCAGAAAACTATTTAGGTAGTCATTGCAATTATCTGTGCAGAGGTGATATGTGCTTGAAATGGGGCAGTGGTAGTTGAAATGGAGATGAGGGATGCAGATGAAGAACATGTGGAAAGTAATTTCAGAAGGATTTGTCTATTGGATGCAATGAATATACATTAGGAGAGAATGTGGAAAGGGTAGATAATATCAAGGATAACCTACAGATTGAGCCAAAGAGAATTCAGGTGGAGGTAAACAATTTTGGGAAAGAGGTAGGTTCAGTTTTAGGCATAACAATTTAGAGAATATCTAACTAGAAATGTTTAACGAAAAGTTGCATATGTGAGTCTGATGCTTGGAAGAGATCTGGGTTGAAAAGACAGGCTTGGAACGCAACAGTATACAGTGGTACTAAAACATTGAGAGTAGAGAAGTTGCTACTGTCCAGAAAGAGAATGGACGAAAACCCCAGGGGAGAGATATATAGAGATAGAGACTGAGATAAAGGTAGATAGAGACAGAGATAGAGATGAAGATGAGAGAGAGATAAAGAGAGAAAACACCAGGAAACAGTATCAAAGAGATAACACTTAGGAGAGATCCAGGAAAGATGGTGTGATCAACAGTGTTAAATGCATCTACCATACCCTAGAAAGTAAGTATTCATTTCATTCTATGTGGTCCTTGATGACTTCGGCAAGAGAAATTTGAGTAGAATGTTGGCGGTAGATGCTGGATTCCTGTGTGTTGAGTGGTCTCTAAGGAAGTGGAGTTAGAAAACAGAATTTACCCCTCTGTGAAATTTGGGTGCTTAGAAAGAAGAAAGGCTGGCAGTGTCCAATCTAGCTCCATATGGATTGGAAGAGGCTTGGGCATGTTTTTAGGCTAGAAGAAGTGACAGTGAGGAGAATAATTTAGAAATAAAGGATTTCAAGACAAAAATTAATGACAAGCAAGAGGAGATCAATTGAAGCATAGATAGAGTGTTGACTTCGCATAATATGAGGATGTTTCTCTTTAAGGCTACAAAGTTGGTAAGTTGGTAGTTGTGACTATGGACATCATAGGAATTAATAGTGACTTAACAGAGATTTTACTAGATTACCTTAATAGGATGCAAGATTATATTTTGTCAGTGTACAGAGCAAGGGTTGATTATGGGGTTTAATGGGGATGGAAGGGATTTGAGATAATGACTGAAGATATTAGAAGAGAGAACTGATTTTACTGCGGTTGGAGAATGAGTTTGTACTGTCACAAATATGCACTGTTGCATGATATTCTCAAGTACTCAACCTCTTGGTGTGAGAACAGAGAGGGATGTTTGAAGCATTGGTTCAGGGTTAGGGTTTTACCAGGTAGGAAAATGGAGGAAAAAAGAATTATGAATTAAATGAGACTAGTAATAGTGTGGTATGGCTCAGGAAATTTATCTCTAGTGTCCATGCAGGGTAAAGAAAAATAAAAAGCAAATGGTTTATAAATGGAGGATTCAATGTCTTGAATTCCTTTCTGAAGTTAAACACCAGATGAGGTGGAAGAAAAGACTTGAGAGGGCTAAAGAATACGGCACTGTGACCAGAGTTTGGAGTAGTTGATAAAATGTTGAATTGACCAGGGTTATGAATTAATCCTCTGTGTACCTCTGGGAATGGGTAACAGAAACAGATTTGAAAAGGACAAGAATTTTGTGGAGGAATGGATATAGGAGTGTAGAAAGTAGAGTGTTGAGAAGTTAGGACTATAAAAATGGAAAGAATCTCCACAGATATGGTGTCAAGAGTCAAAAGTAGGATCAATAGTTGTGAAAGCATAAGTATATATATAGCACAGTGAAGAGGGAAGTAGGGAGTTGGAGGGTAGCCTTATGTTGACGACTGGTAGTAGAAATGAGAGTCATGCTTATTTATTACTAACCTTGAATATCAAAATCTGGCAAAAATAATTCTGAGACCAGAAAACTTGGAAGATCCAAAGAAATATTGTGCTATTCTCCAAGAGTTCGTAAGGGCTCTGTTCTTGGCTGTAGGTGATGAAGGTTCATTCCTGCTTGGCTTTTCTGCATTACATGGGTTGGCTCTTCGCATCCAGGCTCAGGCTTCCTGACTCTCAGGATTCATAGAAAGCTATATATGAATCCTAGCCTTAAAATCTCTAAAACTGAAGTCAATCTCTTATTGAGTATAGTTTTGGGAAGAAGGAAACAACTATCTTCCCTATCCTGTTACTTTTTCTCTATTCTGTTTATTCTTAGGCAGAGACTTTTTGGCTCTTTGAATTAGTTTTCTTCTTTAATGGAAATTCTTCTTTCTATTGGTATTCATTTACATGCAAGAAGATAAATTACAGTGGAAATATATAACTTTAAAAAGCATTTCACAAAGATTGCTAATGGGTATTAGATATCTTTCTTGTAAAGAACTGCTTTCTTCTGTTCCCTTAGGAAACCACACCATGGTTAATATGAAAGTGATTTCATCTGTGATATTGACCTACATAATTGTTGATGCCTACAGAGAAGTGCTCATGTCAGACCCTTCAAGTTTACATGCCAATCTCATGGTCTTCTGCTCTGACCTAAAGTAAAACACTTAATTACTGTACATTTCAATTTGCCAGCTGTAAGTGTGGGGCTATCTTGCTTAGCAAATAGAAAACCAAAGGAGAATGTAAAGGATCGCTTGAATGTTTGCTTACTACTGACATTAATGACTCTGGACGACTCAATTACACTCACAGAGACTCAGTTTCTTCATTAAAAAACAGCATCCACTCCCACAAGAAAATATTAGGGTTTTGGGTGCATAACAATATGTGTAAGACATTTGAATTGTGCTGACATGATGGCCAACATATTTCCAAGGAATAAGTTTATGGATAAGGTTATCAACAGAAAGTGTCAATGTGAAAACTGAATCCATCTGTCTCTTTTTTCAATTTTACCATTCAGTTTTTAACCTTGTTTCACGTATTTGATTATGTAAGTATAACATAATTAAAATCTAGAAGCAGGGCAAAGCCATTGCAAATGAACAGTATTTGTTTTTTTTCATATTTATTTTACAGGAATTTAATTATGTTATAGAGTTTGTCTCAGTTAGGATTCTGTATTTGCTAAATATCTGTTGAGTATGAACCATGCCCCAAGGAATGTGCTAGGCCCTGAAGAATCAAAGATAGTAGAATTATATGATCTCTGATCTGTATAAGTGCATTGTCTAGTGATATCAGTTCATGATTTCATGTATTTTGATATGAATATTATAAAATGTTCATGAAATATTATGAAGCATTTTGTGAATTCTAACAACCTGTAGATGTTTTGAACTTTAAAAAATATATATAATTTATTTTTAGAGCAGTTATAGGTTCACAGCAATATTGAGTGGAAAGTACAGTAATTTCCTGTAATCTCCTGTACCCATACATGCACAGCCTCCCCTACTATCAACATCTTACATCAGGCACATTTTCTAAAACCTATGAACCAACATTGATACATCATTATCACCCAAAGTCCATAGTTTGCATTAGGGTCCATTCTTTGTGTTACATGTATACATCATTATAGAATCATACAGAATATCTTCACTGCCATAAGAATCTTCTGTGCCCCTTCTACTTTTCCCTCCCTCCACCCCAACCTTTGGCAACCAATGATCTTTTTACTATTTCCATAGTTTTGCTTTTTCTAGAATGTCATATAATTGGAATCATATGTGTGTAGTCTTTCTGGATTGGCTTCTCTCGCTTAGTAATGTGCTTTTAAGGTTCCTTCTTTTTTGTGGCTAGATAGCTTCTTTCTTTTTATTGCTTAATTATATTTTTTTCTGGATATACCACAGTTTATTTATCTATTCACCTACTGAAGAACATTTTATTTGCTTCCAAGTTTTGGCAGTTATGAATAAAGCTATTGTAAACATTCATGTTCAGGTATATTTGTAGACATAAGTTTTTAAATCATTTGGTTAAATACCAAGGCACATGGTTGCTTGATTATGCAATAAGATTTAGTTTTGTAAACAACACGAAAATTGTGTTCTGAAGTTACTGTATGATTTTTCATTACTACTACTCATGAGAGTTCCTGTTGCTCCACATCCTAACCAGCATTTGATGTTGTCAGTGTTTTGGATTTTAGCTATTCTAATAGGTGTGTAGTGGTGTCTCATTATTTTAATCCTTTTGGACTTTTGACTGATATCTTCCCACCAAATATTATGGTGTGCCATGTGCTATGGAAAAATTTGAAAGATTAGTGGATGAACAATTAATAATGGAATAGGGAGAGGAAGAAAGGCCAGGCCAGTTTAGGCAAAGGAAGCTTTTGTGAAAAGCCTTATGCGTGAAAGATAATATGATAAATAGCAAATAGTTGGGGATGTGGTATAGAATATTTTAGGAGGAGTATCAGGAGGTGAGGGCATACATTTAAATAAAAGCTAGATTTTGAGAATATGAGTTAGGTTGGATTTTATTTTTATAAAAGATAGAAAAACTTAAATAATCTTAATACATCAACCAAATAGTTTCAACTAGACAAACTTGATTAATTCACATATATACATGCATTTTTCAAAATCACATTAAAAAACCCAAACATATGAAAAAAACTTTTTAAAGAAATGCATTTTGGAGTATTTAGGGATTTGCTTAAAAGTACTTTAGTAATAAGAAATTTAAAAATAAAAGAAGCATAGGCAAACATGACAAAATGTTGATAATTATAGAATTAGAGCAATGGGCACATGAGTGTTTGTCTTACTATTCTCTCTACTTTTGTGTATGTTTGAGAGTTTTTCTAATTTATATATTTTTAAAAATTACAAATAGTAGACTAGGATTGGAAATATTTATAAGCGATGAAGTGACATGATTACATTTACATATAAGTAAAGACATTTATGTGGCAGAATTGACAATGTGAAGGAAGGTGGCTATGACTGGTTACGAGTGTATTGCAATACTACAGGTAAGAAATGATATGGATACCTTAATTGATAAATCATAAGTATAGTGATGTTATTTAAAACTACAACATTTACAACATCCTCCAGTGTAACTGAGTGGAGCGAAAATAAAAGACAATCAAGGACTGAACTCTAAAAGACAACAATATTTGGGCACTGAAAAGAAGAAGAAAAGCCATTAAAGAACTTGAAATGGCTGGGCACAGTGGCTCATGCCTGTAATTCCAGCACTTTGGGAGGCTGAGGTGGGCGGATCACGAGGTTAAGAGATTGAGACCATCCTGGCCAACATGGTGAAACCCTGTCTCTACTAAAAATACAAAAAAATTAGCTGGGCATGGTGGTATGTGCTTGTAGTCCCAGCTACTTTGGAGGCCAAGGCAGGAAAATTGCTTGAACCTGGGAGGCAGTTTGCAATGAGCCAAGATTGCACCACTGCACTGCAGCCTGGCAACAGAGCAAGACTCTGTCTCAAAAAAGAAAAAAACAAAACAAAACAAAACAAAACTTGAAATTGAATGGCTAAAGAGGTGAGAGGAGAATCAGGGAGCGGTGAAGCTGTTATTGAATAAAAATACATATTATATTTGTAAATATAATCAAATTTCACAAATTGTGTACTGTTGCTCTAGGCTCTAAGTGTTTGCTGTAGGTTTCAGATAATGTCCTATGGAATCATAAACAGTCATAAATCGTTAAATAGTTTTTCTCAGTATTGATAGTTCTTTATTGTTGAGAATAATTGTCTGGCTGTCATAGCCATATTATTCTTCCATATAAAAAATTTTAATTTGTTTATTTGTAGGGTAAAAATTGGTTTTTTGAAGCCATGATTCAATAAAGAAAGTAAATTTCAGATTGAAACATAGAGGCCTAGACTTGATATCACATTTGGAACCCTTATTATTTAGTTATAAATAGCCCATAGTTGAAACATGTTTTTGAATCAAAGGTAATTAAATAAGATAAATAAGATAATTTGCCTACTATTCTGATGATCAGATCAATCAAATTTGTTTTCCTCATTGCTGATAACAGAATATAATTTGGTCAGGCTGAAAACTAGAAAACCCATAACCATGAATGCTGCAGTTAATCTCAAATGGAAGTCTCCTTTAGTAATAATATTAACAGTTATTATTTATTAAATGCATTCTGGATATTTGTCACCAGGCCAAGCACCATTCACAATTCATCTTGTTTAATCCTCATAGTTTTATTTCTTATTTTTTAAAATTATATGGGTATATATTACGTATATGTATTTATGGGGTACATGAGAGATTTTGATACAGGCATGCAATGTGAAATAAGCACATCATGAAGAATGGGGTATCTATCCCCTCAAGCATTTATCCTTTGAGTTACAAGGCTTTGTAATATTTATACCCAACTGGTGGGTGAAGATGTTGAAATTCAGTGAGATTAAATCATTTGCTCGACATCACACAGCTAGCAAGTGGCTGAGCAGAAGTTTTGTCCTAGGAGGCATGAATATGGAGCTCACACACATGATATCTTGTAATACACTTTATTACTTGGTCTCCTTGGACCAGATGTTCAGAACTCTCCATCCCAGGAGTTGATATCTGTATCTTAGAATGTCCGATCATGCAGCATGAAATGAGAGAGCATAAGAAAAGACTTCACCAGATGCCATAAATGTTATTTTTATTTTTAGAACCTCTGGGGACTGATGCTATAGTTAGGTTTTCATCTACTATTCACAAATTGAACGTAACATATTTTTCACAAATATTTTGGGACTATAGTGCAAATTTCATGACTTATGGGAAAATAAGAACCATTTATGGGCATATTATAAAGCAAATTATTTGAAATTGAAATTAAAATGACCCGTACTGGAGAATATGTTCTATATTTTTAATAGCATAGAAAAAATTAACGAGTTAGATGTTCATAAATCTTTGGGACAGTTTGGCATCCTCCCAAGAGTTTTAAAGGAACCCAAGGATGAAATTATGGAAACCATAGCTAAAATGTGTAGTAACAGTTCATTTTACCTGAATATTGGCAAGCTGTTAATATAATTTCTCTCTATAGGAAAGACTAGTGAGGAGACCAAGGAAACCTGGACACACAACTACCAGATCTCACCTCTATGTTGCTAAGGGTTCAGATCAGCATGTGGTGTTAGAACTTGTCAATTTCACTGCCCCCATTTGAGAAGTTCAAAAATGGCTCCAGGCTCACACCCACCTCACGGGGCCTCCTAAAACATAGGTCATTGTGCTCTGTGCCAGGTGATCCTGCTAGGCTAATCATGACTGACTGGTTCAGAAATGAGACCTGAGGAAACAGACACCAGGAGAAAGCTAGAGCCTCAGGAAAAACAATGAGGAAATCAGTGAGCACTAGCAGAAGAATTATAGAATCAAACCTCTTCCCAGTTTCTACCGAATATGGATTTATACTTTTTCTACATAGATTACACATATTCACTTATAATTCCTTCATTCAATATAGAAGACACCAGAGAGAGATATGAGAAAGAGAGAGAGAGAATCTACAAGAAACCCACTTAAGCTTTAAAGACACACATAGGCTGAAAAAAGATGGAAGAAATTATTCCATGCAAATGGTAACCAAAAGAAAGCAGACATGCCTGTACTTCAAGTAAAAAACTGTTGTAAGAGACAAGGTAATTATTTAATGATAAAGGGGCCAATTCACAATGGGGACATAAACATGGTAAATATATATGCACCCAATTTTGGAGTACCGAAATACATAAAGCAAATAAACTTTCCATTCAGTGGCATCAAAATACACATTTTTCTCCAGTGCACATGGAATATTCTCTAGGATAGAGCAAATGTTAGGCCACAAGACAAGTCTTAATACATTTAAGAAGACTGAAATCATATTAACAGATATGAAGGGAGAAATAGATAGCAATACAATAATAGCAGGGGACTTCAATCCCCAACTTTCTTTTTGTATGCTATATGTGTGTGTGTGTATATATATATCTTCACATTTTATTCACATAGCTGTATTTTTCTTTAAAATAGACTTTTATTTTAGGTTCAGGGTAAGTGCATAGGTATAAATGTTACCTATATAACATTTGTGATATAGGTAAACTCATGTCATGAGGGTTTGTTGTACAGATTATTTCATCACTCAAGTATTAAGCCTAGTACCCATTAGTTATTTTTCCTGAACCTCTCCCCCCACCCACCCTCCACCCACCCTCCACCATCAGGTAGGCCATAATGTCTATTGTTTCTCTCTTTTGTGTCCATGTGTTCTCATCATTTAGATCTCTCTTATAAGTGAGAACATGTGGTATTTGGTTTTCTGTTCCTGAGGTAGTTTGCTAAGGATAATGGCCTCCAGCTCCATCCATATTCTTGCAAAGCACATAATCTTGTTTTTTTTTTTTTTTTTTTTTACAACTGCATAGTATTCCATGGTGTATATGTGCCAGATTTTCTTTATCCAGTCTGCTCTTGATGGGCATTTAGGTTGATTCCATATCTTTCCTATTTTGAATAGTGATGCAATGAACATAAGCCTACACATGTCCTTTGGATAGAATGATTTACGATTTATATTACTTTGGATATATACCCAGCAATGTGATTGCTGGGTCAAATGGTAGTTCTTTTTTTTTTAGCTCTTTAAGGAATCATCACATTGCTTTCCACAGCGTAGAAGTAAGTGTTCCCTTTTCTCTGCAACCTTGCTAGATCTGTTATTTTTTGACTTTTTAATAATCACAATTCTGAGTCATGTGAGATGGTATCTAATTGTGGTTTTGATTTGCATTTCTCTAATGATTAGTGATGCTGAGCATTTTTTCATATGATTGTTGGTCACAGGTATGTCTTCTTTTAGAAGTATCTGTTTATGTTCTTTGCCTACTTTTTAATGAGGTTGTTTGTTTTTATCTTGTAAATTTGTTTAAGTTCCTTATCGTTGCTGTATATTAGAACTTTATCAGATGCATAGTTTGCAAAAATTTTCTCTCATTCTCTAGTTTGCCTGTTTACTCTTGATAGTTTCTTTTCCTGTGCAGAAGCTCTTTAGTTTAATTAGATCTCATTTGTCAATTTTGGCTTTCATTGCAATTGCTTTTGGTGTCTTTGTCATGAAATCTTCTCTTATATCCAGAGTGGTATTGCCTATGTTTTCTTCCATGATTTTTACAATTTCGGGTTTTACATTTAAGTCATTAATCCAACTTGAATTTATTTTTGTATGTGATGTAAGGAAGGGATCCAGTTTCAATCTTCTGAATATGGCCAGTCAGTTATCCTAGCATCATTTATTTAATAGGGAGTCTTTTCTCCATTACTTGTTTTTGTCAGCTTTGTTGAATACTAGATGGTTGTAGGTGTATGGCCTTATTTCTGGGCTCTCTATTCTTTTTTTTTTTTTTTTTTTTTTGAGACGGAGTCTCGCTCTGTCACCCAGGCTGGAGTGCAGTGACGCAATCTCGGCTCACTGCAAGCTCCACCTCCCGGGTTCACGCCATTCTCCTGCCTCAGCCTCCCGAGTAGCTGGGACTACAGGCACCCACCACCATGCCTGGCTAATTTTTTGTACTTTAGTAGAGACGGGGTTTCACCGTGGTCTCGATCTCCTGACCTCGTGATCTGCCCGCCTTGGCCTCCCAAAGTGCTGGGATTACAGGCGTGAGCCACCGCACCCAGCCTGGGCTCTCTATTCTGTTCCATTGGTCTGTGCATCTGTTTTTGTACCAGTATCCTGCGATTTTGGAAATCTCCCACTTACAACAATTGATAGATTAGCCAGACAGAAAATTAATAAGTAAATATTGGATTTGAATTACATTTTTAACCAAATGGACCCAACAGCCATGCATAGAACTTTCCATCCAACAGCAGCAGAATACACATTTTTCTCCAGTGCACATGGAATATTCTCTAGGATAGAGCATATGTTAGGCCACAAGGCAAGTCTTAATACATTTAACAAGACCAAAAAAGAAGGAGATTTTGCCATTTGTCACAACATGGATGAGACTGAAGGACATATTACTATATGATATAGGCCAGACACACACACACAAAAATATTTAATAATCTAATTTATATGTGGAATATAAAAAGTAATTCAAATTTACAGAGAAGGAGAACAAAACAGTGGTTAAGGAGAAGGGTAATGGAGAGATGTGTGTCAGAGGATACAAATTAACAGAACTATAGAATAAACAAGTCTGGATATCTAATGCACAAAATAAGGACTAGAGGTAATAAAATTGCACTGTATATGAGATTAATGCTAAATGAGTAGATTTTAGCTGCTCTTGCCACACAAAAATAGGTAGCTGTGATACAATGGATGTTAGTTTTATTCACTATAGTAACCTTTTTAGTATATATGTATCCCATAGCATCATGTTATATACCTCAAATATACACAATACTTTTTATTTTTAAAGAGGGAGAAAGATCTTTGTCTTGCTCATATCCCTTCTAAATGTAACTATTGTCTTATTTATCTCTTTTTTCCCCCTAAATCCTCCTCTTTTTCAGAACCAGTCTAGCTCCACTTTTCAATGAGGTTTGGAACAATGTATCCCACTTTTAGATATATAAAAATCATCTCAAATTTGACTTGTCCCAAACTACTTCCTAATCCCTCTCCCCCAAGAAAGTGTTTCTTCCATGGTCTTTCCACCTAGGTTGATGGCAACTTCATTCTTCTATTTTTCCAGGCCCCAAATCTTGAAGATCAACCTTGGTGGTTGTCTTCTTCTTACATCCCATATCCAATAAATCATTAGCTCTTTCTTCAAAATATATCCAGGATAAAGCTATGCTATATTTGGAATGTTTATGTCCCTCACAAATTCTTATGTTGAAATGTTAACCCTCAAGGTGGTGATATTAGGAGGTGGAGCCTTTGGGAAATACTTAGGCCATGAGTGGAGTTCTTATGAATGAGATGAGTGCCCTTATAAATGAGACCTGAGAGAGACGCCTTGTCCCTTCTGCCATGTGAGGTTGTATCCAAAAGATGGCTGTCTAGGAAATGGGCCCTCACCTGACACTGAATCTATCAATGCCGTGAACTTGGAGTTCCCAGTCTCCACAACTGTGAAAATAAATTTCTGTTATTTATAAGCTACCTAGTTTGTAGTATTTTTATTATAGCAGCCCGAACAGACTAAGACAAGCTACTTCTCACCACCTCCACTCCCATCATCCCGATCAAGGCCTCCATAACCTCTTACCTGGAATATTGCAATAACTTCCTAACTGGTATCCCTCCTTTTGCCCTTGCTCACTTCAGCAGTCAGTGTGGCCCAGTTAAAATGTGAGACAGAGTTGTCAGATCCTGTCACTTTTCTGCTCAGTACTATCCAGTCATTTCCGAGTCAGACAAAAGTTGAAGTCCTAAAAACTGTCTATGAGGCTGTACACTATTTACTCCTCATCTCCACCATTTATCTTTCTTATGTTAATCCATTCTCTCTTCCTTGATTCTTTTCTGTGGCCACACTGATTTTTTTTTTCTATTCTGTGTATGTGCCAGGCATGTTGTCTCTATCAGGGACTTTGTTTCACTCCAGGATTAAGTCCTTTGGGTCCTTTTCTAAGCCCCTCCCTCAAAAGTCCTTTCCCATCACTCCATCTGACAATGCAATATATGCTCATCCTCCTACCGCTGTGCTCTGTATCCCCCTTACCTACTTCATTCTTTTTATCTGTAGCACTTTTACTCTGTATTTTACTCAGTATCTCTAAGTAGTGGAATCATGAGTGGCTTAAATTTTTTATAATTTCTGCATTTTTTCAGTATTGAACAATGAGCACATTCAGAGGAAGGAGGAATATTGTGGGCTGATGGAGCCAGGAAGGGCCTAGCAGAGGAGGACTGAATTTGCATCCCGCAAGGTTGGTAGGCTGGGCTAGAAGGGGAGAGACAGCATTCTAGGTCTTAATAAAACACTCACAGAAGGAAGAAGGTACCATGTGCATGGCATGTTTCAGAGGCAGTGAGGAAAGCAGCCAGGCTAGCCTTTTCCTTTATCACCAAAATGTTGAATGTGCAACTGGGAGCAGATAATACAGGGCCCAGGAGTGTGATTTTAGTCAGCTGTGTTTTTTTCTAATGGAAGACATCAGTGGCAGAATTATTCTACTAAGTTCTTCTAGCCTTTTATTTTTGTCATTTCCAAGTAATCCTTAGTGTCCTAGGATTTGTGCACATCTTTCGGCACTTTAATGTTCCTAATGACACTCATTTTATGTTATAGTGGAAAAATTTAAGTTTCAATAAGTGCCATAATTATGTCTCTACCAAGATATAATTTTCTAGCCATTCCCAATGGATCTTTTTCTTCCAATATTTTTAAATGGAAAGAGGAAAAATTAGTTTAAGAATTATCAATCTGGAAATCAAACTTGCACACTTAGAAATACAAAGAATAAGGTCAGGTGCAGTGGCTCACACCTGTAATCCCTGCATTTTGGGAGGCCAAGGCAGGAGATTGTGTGAGGCCAGGAGTTCAAGATCAGCTTGGACAATTTAGTAAGACCCCATTTCTACACCCCCTCAAAACACAAACACACACACACACACACACACACACACAGCTGGGCATAATGGTACATGCCTGTAGTCCAGCCTATTCAAGAGTCTGAGGCAGGAGGATCACTTGAACCGAGGAGTTCTAGGCTTCAGTGAGCCATTATTGTGCCACTGCACTCCAGCCTAGGTGACAGAGCAACATCCTGTCTCAAAAACAAACAAACAAACAAACAACAACAAGAAAATACAAAGAATATTCACATTTTTGTTTTGTTTTGTTGGGGTGAAGGAGTGTCAAAGGATTTCGATTATAAATGGTTTTTTATATTTCTTTTTCTCAGTCTCATCTCTATCACTTATGTAACTGTGTATAGAAGATACCATCTTGAGAAAAAATTCATCATCCTGTATGAATGTGTCTTTCCAATGTGTGGAACATGGCTATGATTTCAGCATTTGGCTGTCAGTGAAGGGCAACTCAGCACTTAATATTGAAAGGAAGGAAGCTGAGACATAAATACCTAATGTTCTTACTTAAAATCTGCCCTACCCACACAGAGCTGAGACCTTTCCTGGAAAGGGAAACCAGGCATGATATAAAGCATGTTTAACAGTGTTCAGTTTGTGTCAGTGGGCAGATAGTATGGTTGGAGGAAACACTATTTCGCACAATTTACATGGTAGAATGTACAAAGCATTTTCAAAGTCAGATTTGCAAGTTATTGGGTATATAGTTGTAGGCTTAGAAAAACAGGATGCTAGCACAAATCCAAACAATACAGAATAAGACTAAGTGGGATAGGGCTTGGGGGTCTTTTTTCTCGTATTGAAGGGTCAACCTATTCATAATGTTTCTAATGATTTTCTGTGAGTACCTTCATACAGAGAGCTAAGCAATTTCCAATTTAAGATGTATACTTCTGCCCTTTGGATTTCTGGAATAGAATATCAACTAAATGTGAATTTAATGGACTAATTTGCATTTCTGGGAGATTCTTTTTTAATATAACAGAGAACAGAAACATGGGTATTATAAGCCAAGCACTTTAATGTAAGGTGATGGAGTCACAAATTAAAAGTAAAACATTCAGTGGAAATATAAACAAACAAACAAATAAAGAAAACAAAAAAAGCAACTTATAGGAATAATTGTTTTATAATATTTATTTTTTAATAGTCTGGAATTGTGTGTGTATATGAGTGGTGGGTGAAATTGAAGAGTCGAACAGGGGCTGACCTCATAGTCAGGTCCAATAAGTGGGAGAAATAACCAGGTACAATTTGGTACTTATAGTTTCTCTGACTCATTCTGCAATAACAGGAAAAACTACCACTGGAAGTGGCAATGACATCAGTAAGATGTATTGCTCTAGATTTATCAGTTTCTACTTTGGAGAATACACAGTAGAATTTTTGTTACCTACATTCTGTCCCCTCCCCTCCTTCCTCTCCAGGCCCTCATCCTTTACTATAACCCCCTAACTACCTCTTTCAACTGAATTTCCATCCATTCAAATTATATTCTCCATTTCCACTTTATTCTAGTTTGTAATTCCTCAGCTCTCTTGAGCCTGCTTCCTCACTTTAATTTAGCAATCTTACTTTAGCCTGTACCCTCAACTTGGACTGATAGTTAGATTCTAATGAGCAGTGTTTCTGATTCTGCCAAATCTTGCCTCCTGACATAGTTTTTTAGGAGCTGGCAATCTGCCCTTGAGTTGCACCAAGCGTGGCATGACCCTGACGTAGTTTATCAGCAGCAGTTGCCTGTGTTAACTGCCTGACAGAAACTTCATTATTCTCAATAGAGAATACTCAATAGGTAATGATGGTCACCAAATGGTCCATACACAATGAAGAAACGTGGCACACAGGTTTAATTTCTCCAGAAAACAGTTGCAAGAATACACTTTTAAGTGTGTTGGTCAATATTTTGAGATACAGATTACATTAACTTTTGCTAGTGTTTCTCATTACCTTATAGTCATTTCTGCATTTGGGTAGCTAGACTCTGGCAATGATTGCCTTAGGACACAGGTAGTACTGTGGGAAGAAAAGAGACAATTTTTGATTCTGAGTTTCAAAATACCTGTTCTGTGGCTCATGGCAGAAATAAATATTTGCATTTTAAAAGCCTAAGCTATCTACTGAAAATGATAGTGAGCAAGGCTACAATCTTCATTAAATAAAGACTGTTTGGACTCGGGAAGGGACAAGAAAGTAAAAGAAAATATTTAATTTGAGAGGATCCACAAACCCCTGTTTCCTCCACACTTCTCATCACTATCTTCTTTGGGGAGATAAAAGCCCTAGAGAAGTTTGGACACCTGAGACCAGAAAGGATCCATAGCTTCCTTACCTGGGCGGAACTTACTAACCAAATACAACCAACAGTCCTCTAGTAGGATGACTGTATCATTTATTCATTAAAACGAGGGCATTTTCTAGCACTTTGGGAGGCCGAGACAGGCGGATCACGAGGTCAGGAGATTGAGACCATCCTGGCTAACACAGTGAAACCCGGTCTCTACTAAAAATACAAAAAATTAGCCGGGCGTGGTGGCGGGCGCCTGTAGTCCCAGCTACTAGGGAGGCTGAGGCAGGAGAATAGCATGAACCCGGGAGGCAGAGCTTGCAGTGAGCCAAGATTGCGCCACGGCACTCCAGCCTGGGCAACAGAGCGAGACTGCATCTCAAAACAAACAAAAAAAACACAAGGGCATTTTGAGGGTGAAAATGGTCTGAGCAAGTGTTAAATCTGATGAAATGTCTGGACAATAGATGTCAACCAGGACCATCCCTGGTAAACTAGGATTTACAGTAACCCACTAATGCAATGAGACAGCATAAGAATTGTTTTCGATGTAGACAGAAAGTAGAATAATCATCACCAAGGGCTTGGAGAAGGAGGTAATGGGGAGTTATTGTTTAATGGATAAAGTTTTAATTTGGAATGATGACAAAGTTCTGGAGTTGGATGGTGGTGATGGTTGCACAACAATGTAAATGTACTTAATGCCACTAAATTATACACTTAAACATGATTAAAATAGTAAGTTTTATGTTATATATAATTTACCACATAAAAAAGTTATTTTTTAAAACATATTGTTTATAATGGGTTGGTAGATTGATGGACCTGAGGAAGCCATGCAGTTTTTTCCCTGCAGTTCAGAGAGTCAAGAATGTTTTCACACAGCTGAGAATGCTGCAGATTTGCCACTGAGAGCTGGGGAACTTTGAGAGGGGTTGAGGAGGAGGCTCTAGGAGCGACATGAATTAAGGGCAAACACCCTGATGGGAACAAGGTAATCCCAGATGCAGCAGAGGTGGGTTAGGAGGAGTAGACGCCTCTTCTCAAAGGCCTTCATACTATGTAGTAAGCTTCTCAAATCTTAGACTCAATCTCCTAGGAAAAAAGAGATAGGTTGACCTTGAACTTACAAAGATTCACTTTCTTTTATCTGGGGCTTCAAAGCATAGCTTAAGTTTATTTACAGAAAAATAAATTGAAAATATAATATGTACTTAACATTCTGAGTTTCATAATTATTATGAATAGCGTTTCCTTTCTGATAGCTGAAGACCAAACAAAGGCATAAAGATATTTTTGTATTATGGATCTCTTAATCAGATAATGTATTTTTGGTTTAATACATTATGGCTTAGAATAACATTTGCTTAATATTTAAAATAGTATTTAAAAATATTTGTGTTTAAATATGTAAAATTATTATATTTTCTTTATTTTTTTTAGAGACAGGGTTTGCTCTGTTGCCTAGGCTGGAGTGCAGTGGCACAGTCATAGCTCACTGCAGCCTTGAACTCCTGGGCTCAAGCGATTCTCCTGCCTCAGCCTCCTGAGTAGCTGGGACTACAGGAGCACATTATCACACTTGGTTATTTGATGTGAGTGTGTGTGTGTGTGTGTGTGTGTGTGTGTAGATGGGGGTTTTGCTATGTTACCCAGGACGGTCTTGAACTCCTGGTCTCAAGCAATCCTCCCATCTTGGCATCCCGAAATGCTGGGATTACAGGCATGAGCCACTACACCTGGCCTATATTTTCTTTAATGTGCTATTTTGGAAAGTACTTTGATTTATTGTTTATAGTTCTTACTATTTAATGAGGCCAAACATTTTGTTTTCCTAAATGAACACATTTCAAAATATATACCATGGTCATCAATAAGAAAATATGGCTTAATTTACATGTTACTTTTCTGAATTATTTCCAGAAATGCCTCTACTATATAAAGTACAGTAAGGAAGCAGTGGAGAACTGAGAATCTAACAGGTGCAGCGTTTCTGGTTAATGTTTTAGGCCAGCAGGAGGTAGATGGAAAACCCAACCATTTTGTTCATGCTGGATTGCAACCAGAATTTCCCTACTATTCCTTCACTCTGATAAGAACACTAGTTTCTTGAATATTTCCTCCTGTCTGCTAATTTATTTGCTGAAAGGTATATTTAAAAGGAAGTTTTCAAATATGCATTCTTAGGTTGGTTTGTTTAACAATGTTAATACAATAAAATGAAATAAAGCATTTCAAGCCATGTTTTAAATGCCACATTTCTAACACGTTACCCTTAGGGCTGGGTTGTATAAATGCAGTTTGGGCTCTTTTTTTTTTTTATTGAGACGGAGTCTCACTCTGTCACCCAGGCTAGAGTCCAATGGCATGATCTCAGCTCACAGCAACCTCTGCCTCCCAGGTTCAAGCGATTCTCCTGTCTCAGCCTCCCTAGTATCTGGGATTACAGGTGTGTACCATCATGCTCAGCTAATTTTTTGTATTTTAGTAGAGATGGTGTTTCACCATGTTGCCCAGGCTGGTCTTGAACTCCTGAGCTCAAGCAATCCACCCGCCTCAGCCTCGCAAAGTGCTAGGATTACAGGCGTGAGCCACTGTGCCCGGCCTGGCTTGGGCTCCCTTAAAAGGACTTTGTAGATAGAGAAGACTATATGTCTTTCTTTATGGTGCTGTGAAATCGATGTTAGAAAAGAGATTTCAACATTTTTAGCCTTTGTTTTACTTTGTTTTATACTTGTTGACCTCTCTCCCCAGCAAACAGAAACAAATTCTTTTTGTATTAGAATCTTCCTTTTCTACTAGTTGCACACACATTGCCATACAGTATTTTAATTAACTCTCACCCATTTGAAATTTGGCTCCTTGATCAGGAAAACATGACTTATTTGCTATTTTAATGGAAGATTATGCAACCTAAAATCTGCATTGTTAAATTGTAGCCTACCTTTGAACCATTGGTCCAAAACTAACACATGGCCTACCTTGGGTTCTAAGGCAATTTTTCAGTCTGGCCTTACTTTTCACATTAAAGATTGCATGTTATGCATGTTTTCTTGTTTTTCAGGAAGACTGAGCAGGATTTTGCCAAACCATGCTATTTAACAGTGTACACTCCATGCTCCAGAAGCAAAAATAATTTTAGAATAAAAGGCTTAAATGCTTTCTTTAAAATGGGATAGAGAATATTCTCTACGTTATTCAGCTCTTTCTTTTGGTTAGGGAGAATAATGAGCTATAAGGGCGTTTTTGATTGTCCACCCCATTTTTCTTTCCTTTTTCTTGCAGTTCTATGATTTCCCTTCTTGTGTCTACACATTCCCCAACACAGTATATGTGAATCCATTCTGAACACTAGGGATGGACTTGCTTCATTTAATGTTAACACTAATCTTAGGCACTTTAGAAACAGAGATTACTTTAGGAACCCAGGACTAAGCAAGTTGTTGATGGCATGCCACTAGAAGCAGCATTTAATTTACAAACGGACGTGTGACCAAATTCAGGTCAATGAGGAAAAGTGAGCTGGGGACTTTTCGAGGGAAATTGCAATAGACTGAAGAGAATATCCTTGGGCAAGACACCCTTTGTGCCCCTGGAAACAAAGATGAGTGCTGGTCAGAGCTAGAACTTCTACTGTCATCAGTAACCCTAAGGATGAACCAAATCAGGAGGATGGTACAGCCAAGTATCACAGAGAAATTGGACAGAGGCTTTTGGATTATGGTAAACCTGAGCCACTCTACTTTTGGACTTTGAGTTAAATGGCCCAGTACATTATTTCTTTAGTGTTTGAGTAACTTTGCATTAGGTCTTCAGTTATTTATAGCTTGCAAGTATGTAATGGATACTCTGCTAATAGGAGAAGAACTTCTGGATGGAAGAAGCTGCTGTTTAATAGCTTACCCCTAATACTACTAAATTAGGGAAGAGTAGCTTAAAACCATGTTCAAAACATGATCTCAGCTTAACCCATTACATTCTCATTAGTGGGGTAGTAAATAGGCATTGAATTGTGTTACCATTATAAAATGAAGAAACTGTACATCTCCAACCTTCCATGCTCTCTATGGAAGTCTTTTATAAAACTTTGATTTAGAGTCCCAAGTTAGGAAAGTATATATTAACTCTACTCATACTTCTGTCAATAGTATATACATGTTGAAAAAATATATGTACTAATCTTATGCAGCATTTTGCAAATAATTCTGTGACTGTTCTGTTGAACTCACATGCTAGACTCACACATGTGGCATCTCACTTTATTTTGGGATAGTAACAACTTCCTAACAAAGTGTTGCTTTTTGCAGAGAAGGGTGCTAACCCTTCAACCTAACGGCATTATTCAAAAGGAGAAAATATTTATCTGCATATTTTTTATTAGGTATGAATTTTGCATTTCTCTTCCCTATGAATATATTCTTTCTAGGAGACCATGATATTCTGAGCCTATCATAATGATGTAAGGGGTTATTACTTAACAGATGTGTGGTTCCAATTTAATTTATGTGGCATGGAAGACAGAGGATTTGCATTCAAACTAAAATTTGCCCTTGGGGTGGTCTTTAGAGGTACTGTGAATATATTAGAGATTGCCATTTAACTTCACATTCTCAAATTAATTGTGTGCAATTAAAATGCTCCTGTTCAATAAAAGGTTTATCAAAGAGCTGTGTCTTTCATGAAGCTGGGAAATAGTACATGTACATCAAGTTAGAGACATAGCATGGCTGCTGTTATCAACACATGATTAAATTTCACACACAAAATTGACAAAACTTCTGTCATTCTTTTCGTTTTGGACAATGTATCTTTTTATTTCATAGTCTTTATTTTATTTCTTGTATGTTATTTACTTAGTTTCATAGCAATTTCTGTCTTGTAGAGACTTACATTTGGGTTCTTTGAAAGAATTAACAAACTATGTCAATATAGCAAGCTTAGCAACTCCTTTTCAACTGTGCTTTATTTCCTTTAGAGAAATGAGTTTGCTAGTTTTTGTTTTCAATTTAATAAAATGAAATATTAACATGTCAGATTTTTAAGGGATCTTCAATGTCAGTGAATTCTGTTCTTCACCTCATGTGTAAATTCTCCTTAAAACAAACTCCAAGCCAATGGAAAAGATTTGGAATTTCAACCCTGCTACTTAGTGGCTATCAGTTGGACACACGTGGCTTATTGAAATACAATTTTCTCATCTATAAAATGTCAGTAATAACATTGACCTCAGATTTGATGTGATAATTATTTGCTTCACAATCCTCTTTACCTATATGTAATTAGCAAATTTGATGAGTGTTTGTTTTATATGTTTATGTAAGCAATAAAGCTGATAAAAAGATTTTGGAAAGAAAAAATTGTGGAACACATAACTAAATCCTTTTCTCCAATTTTTTATTTTCTTGTTTGAGATGCTGATCATTTTCTTAATAATTTATTTCTATTTCTTCCATTTATAAAGCAAGGATTTATGTAGACAATGTAGAAAACACAGGCGAGGATAGTGAAGAAAATTTAAATTACTACCAGTTGAAATCTAGGGCAGCTAATATAGATAGATAATTTCCCCACTCTTGGAAAACAAAAAGCCCCCAGTTATTTATTGTATCTGACAAATAAGAGACTAATCATAATAAATTAATAAATGTGTCTATTATAGTCTAATAATCAGAAATTATGCATTAGTTTGCAGGTGGTTCAAGGCAAACGGGAAGAAAAAGGTGCTGGTTGGTTTCTACTCTGTTCCTCTCCCTAGGCATATTACTGTAGGCTTATTGTAGGCTGAGTTAGAAAACAGTGCTCTGCCTGAGCTCCCAACCTCAAGCTCACCACATGGGTGCTTTGAGGCCCACCCTCTTGTCCACCATGGCATCGGGGAGGCAGAAGGCCACAGCCATTGAAAATATTCTTTTTTTTAAATTTTATTATTATTATACTTTAAGTTTTAGGGTCCATGTGCACAACGTGCAGGTTTGTTACATATGTATACATGTGCCATGTTGGTGTGCTGCACCCATTAACTTGTCATTTAACATTAGTTATATCTCCTAATGCTATCCCTCCCCCCTCCCCCAATCCCACGACAGTCCCCTGTGTGTGATGTTCCCCTTCCTGTGGCCATGTGTTCTCATTGTTCAATTCCCACCTATGAGTGAGAACATGTGGTGTTTGGTTTTTTGTCCTTGCGATAGTTTGCTGAGAATGATGGTTTCCAGTTTCATCCATGTCCCTAAAAAGGACATGAATTCATCATTTTTTATGGCTGCATAGTATTCCATGGTGTATATGTGCCACATTTTCTTAATCCAGTCTATCATTGTTGGACATTTAGGTTGGTTCCAAGTCTTTGCTATTGTGAATAGTGCCGCTATGAACATACGTGTGCCAAGCTTCATTTCTGCTCACAGCCTTCCTAACCTATTTTATAGGTAAGGGTTATAAAAGCAATTCTCCCATTCCTCTTTTGTCAGTCCCACTTGGGTGGCCCAGCCCCTCTCTGTGTATTGAGGGAATGGTTGGTACCTGCTGCCTTTGAGCTTCCACGTAAACTGACAGAAGAGTCTTGTTTTTACATCCAGTTATAATCACTCCCTTGGGATACATTATATGAAGTGGATTTCTGCATCTAGGAATGTGACCATTTTAAAACTCTTTTTTTTTTTTTTTGGTGGATTAACTTACAAACATTTTCTTACTTCTGTTGGCACTGTTCTTAGTTTTATGTAGTCATCAATTTAAACTTTGAAAACAAATCTACAATCTGTGCAATAGCAGTAGTGATGAAAACCATGTTACCTTACTCACAGAGTTTATTATTAATGATAATAATGCCTGTTCAATGATTAATCCTCCTTCGTCCCTGGAGTGCTCATGGCTGCTATTATCTCATTGTCACAGGTATTGTCACTGGGCATAGTATTCTATGAAGTAATGGTCTTGTGATTATTATATTGTGGCATATGAATAATGTACTTCATCAGTTTATAGACTATCCTTTGTGAGAATATGTTACTATTGTTTTGACTAAGATTTCTTAGGAAACAAGAATGAAATTTTAATACCAGAGATGCTTTCAGTTAAATACAATGACTCACTCACAATACAATCATCATACATAGCCAGTTGGGAAAATTAGAAAAAATGTAAAATTATCTAATCACTTTTTGTTTAAAAGATTGATTTTAAAACTCTTGACACATGCTAGTAAAGTTCTACTTCCCCAAATAAAAATATTATACCAATTCACACTTTCATCCTTACTACATAATACTGAGAAAAGAAAAATAGGGTAAAGGAGGAGAACAGGACAAGAAGGAAAAAGCAGGGGCCTGAACCTGAGAAGAGAGGAATGGTATAGAGAAATGGGAAGAAGTGCATGCAGGAGATGGGGTAAAAATCTCCTGTAACTCAGGTAAATCCATGTCAAGTCAAACTCTAGCATAAATAAATATGATTAATCTCTGCCAAATTATTTCAATGGGCAGTATATTTAATAGCTAGTTATTTCCTGGGTCTAGCCTAGAAAGAGTTATTGAGAGGTAGATTTACATGATCATCCTAGAACTCTTTCCATAGCAAAGTGTAGAAAAATTGCAAAATATAGCAATATTAATTCAGGCCATAACAGTATCTGCAAAGGCAGCATGGTGTGGTAGAAAGAAGATACATTTTGTCTCCAGATTCTGCAACTTACTAGCTGGTTGATCCTGAGATAGTTGCTCAGTACTAATGGGTCTTAAGCTTCTCAACCCTAGAATTTGAATAATAGTGTCTTTCTTGCTCAGCCCATGTGGTAATTATGAGATGAGATAGGATGAGTTTTGGAATTTGTGAATGTAAAAATCTTACAACAATCAGATATGTTATCAGCACCAAGGCATACTTGGAAGTTTCTAATTGCTATTTTTTAAATCTATTTTTTGTCTTGTTGACAGTATCCATGCCATTGTTTTGCCACAAATGAGATTTTGTATGTCAAGTGTACCTTGCATTTTTCTGGGTGCTTAGAAGCTACTCAGTAAATATTAGTTCTTGGTTTCCTCTCTCCTCCCAGTTCCCCAACTATTTGCTTTTTGGAAATATCTGCTTATTTTACAACCATATTGTCATGACTCATTCTTTTCAAGTAGACAACAGAAAGTATGTGTATGCAGGGAACCTAATGCTCCACATTCTCATATTTATTGCGTTTGATATTATTTGCATGGAAAGCATTTTCTTCCCAGCCTAATTTGGTGAAAACGATGTCAACTGTTTCCCTGTTGTTCATCTGAAATCAGCTCCTAGATTTAATGAATTACATATCTTGGCTTTATTTTCTCATTTAATTTAATTTTATTGATGTAAAAACAATAGGAATAACAAAATGCTTCCAGTGTCAATGGTAATTAAAAAAACAAACAGAAAGGTAATAAAATGCATTATTACTTTGGCTAGATCCTTCCTTCTTTATTCACTTGAGAAAAAACAATCCAATCTTGAGAGAAAATGTAGAATGCGGTTTTGCGCCAGCAGTAATTAGCAGGAACAGCTTGACGAGAAACAGTGATGGAAGAATCAATGACATCAATAAAATAAAACCCAAATAAGGTTTCTGTTTTTCATATTAGGTCTTTACATATCAACTTAACCAAATGATTGAGAAATGACATTCTTAATCCCAAAGAGTGTGCCATAAATATATTGTAAACCATTTTGACCTTTTAAAACTATGTCAAGCTTTTCCAGTCTCCCGAGAGAGTATACAACATGGTTTTATAACCAATAATGCCTTCCCATTAAACACTACAGTTGCTTTATCAAATAAAATTTTTAAATGAGGTTTAAAAATTGCAGAAAACCAGGATTAAGTGAAACATTAAAAATGTTACTGATGTTCCACACTCAGGTCTTGATTGTAGGCATAATCATGAGAAGGGTAATATTTTTAAATTTTTAATTGGTTTGCTTTAATTTATCAAACTTTCATTTGGATTGATCTCAGTTTCTTCTCTTCCCTCTCTCATGACCATAAATCAAAAGATCCAGGATTTTTTCCATCAGAATTTTCTGATGCTTTACATATTGTTAAAAACAAACCCTTCTCGGTGAAACATAGGAACAACATGCCCCACACTTAGACCAGGGTTTTTCCACTTTAGCACTATGGATAGTCCAGATTTGATAACTCTTTGTTGTGGGGAACTCTCTTATGCATTGTATTGAGTTCAGCAGCAGTCCTCGGCCTCCACCCACTAGGTTTCAGTAGAACTTCCGAGTTCTGATTATCAAAAATATATAGAGACACTGCCAAATATCTTCTTGGGGGCAAAACGCACAACTGGTTGAGAATCACTTTCTTAGACTGAGACTTCTACATTTCAGATGACATACATATAACTAACTTGATACACTAATGTGGCCAAAAAGAGGGCAGTCTAGCAGAGACAGGAAATCAAACCACAGTAGACTATAGTGGTTCTCAATTATGACACGCATTAAAAATACCCGTGAGATTTAAAAATACTGATACACAGACCAACCCTATATTAGTTGACTGAGGATCCTTGGATATAAGGACCAAGAATCACTGCCAAATTTACTAAAGTAGGTTACTCTGTGAATTTGATATACTACCTTTAGGGGCAAACACACAAGTTCTCCTTTTTGCAGTGTTACCCATCTTTTAATTTCTGTCCTTTCAGAGTCTGGAGTTGGTTCTGTTGGCCATCAATTTCCTGTGGTGCAGAGGTGCTGCAAGTACAATACAGATTAAACTCTCTGCAGGAAGTCTCTTATGGGTAAGAACAAGTTCAGGTAAAGACAGCACAACTCCTTTGACTTGCAACCACTTTCCAGTGTGGAGTCTAGAACTGTAGTTCTCACAGTGAGATTTCTGAGAATCAGCAGCACAACCTAGGAACTTGTTAGAAATGCAAAACTTCTGACTACTCTAGAACTACTGAATTAAAATCCCTTGGGGTGTGGTCTAGCAATGTGTATCTTAGTAAGATGATTCTGAAGTATACTAAAATTTGAGAACCATGAGCTAGAGACATTCTCTGTATTCACTTATGTGTTTTCAGTGTTCTTCCACCTGAAACCACACTTCGCAAGACTTAAATCACTGACATACACTTTCATTGATTCTTTTAAATACTGCTGCTTAGGATTCCATTTTCTCAGAGATGTTTGTTGTGGAATCTATGACATATTTATACAGGTTATAGTCCTCAGAAAAGGAGAACTGGAGGTAAAGGAGAGGTCGAGGGAAGCAGAGAGCACTAGACACAGACCTGGCCCGAGTGAATGAGCACAGAAAATCTCCAAATTTGCTGCACTATGGGCCCATTCAGATCCCCTACAACAGCTTGGTTTGACTTCCACAGGTAATAATTAGCAGCTAGTGGGCCAGAAGAAAATGACATAATGATAGTTATTGAGAAGAGGAGGCCACATGCAGAAATAGGAGAACTTGATTTTAGGCAGAGCCACTGATGATTGAGGAAGGAGAGAAACAAAGGCACCTCGTGCCTTTCCATATTACCTTTATTGTAAGTGAATTACATTCTCGCATTCTACACCATTACATTCAGTAGTTTTACTGTTACAGGTCAATAATGGAGGTTGGCTTCTATATTACCAAGCGTTACTTGCTAGTTGATATAATTATCCCTTGGTGGACAAGATTGGGAAACTTACTTTCTAGTGGAAAGTATCAATATAATTTTTATGTGGATACTCGGCTATAGAGGGGCAAGGGTAGAAAATGGATTTTAATTAGAGGATATTGAAGGAGTCTAGGAGAAAGATTCTGTTGCAGCAGTCCAGGAGAGTAACAGGGGAGAAAGAGTGATAAAAACGTAATGTTAGCTTTGAGATCTAGTTTTCTTTTCTTTTTTTCTTTTTTAGAGACAGGATCTCATTTTGTTGCCCAGGCTGGAGGGCAGTGACACAATCATAGTTAATTGTAGCCTCAAACTTCTGGGCACAAGCAATCCCCCTGCTTCAGCCTCCAGAGTAGTTGGAACTACAGGCATGTGCCACCATGCCCGGTTAATTTTTTTATTTTTTTTGTAGAGACGGGCTCTTGCTGTGTTGTCCAGGCTGTTCTCAAACTCCTGGCCCAGGTAAGTTGTCCTTCCATCTCAGCCTCCTGAAGTGTTGGGATTACAGGTGTGAGCCACCTTGCCCAACCATAATTGATTTCATTACAAGAGAGGAATCAAGAATGACTCTTGGGTTTTTACTTAATGACCTAGTGGATGTAAAATAACTGAAACTGAGAAATTTAGTAAGAAAGAGTATTGAAAAGGTTGAGGAATCAAGTTGTTTTGACCATATGAATTCTAAGATTCTTATTATGAAAACAAATAAAGATGCTAAGAAAGCAGAATAATAAACAAGTCTAGAGTACAGGAAAAGGGGATTAGCTTTGAAATTTAAATTTGGGAATCCTTTGCATGTAGATTTTAGGCTCAGTAGCCTGTTATTTTTATCATGCAGAATTCTAATTTCCATGGATTTAATATTACACTTTATGATGGTCATATATAAGATATTTTTGTTTTCTTTCTCATAATTTTTAACTGAGCAATTAAATTAAAGCAGCCCACTGACAATAGCTTCTCTTTTACCATTATGGTGTTGCAGCTTCCCATTGGGGATGACAGAGCTGGTGCTCAGGTAATCAACATCCTGCTGAGCCTATGAGAAAGCATTTGGGACAACTTGACAATGCATGGTGAGTCAGAAAGTTTGCTTTTTGATTCAAGTATTTAAAATTCCCTATTATTTTCTTTGTTTTTGGCTGCCTTTTGCTTAATTGTCTTGTCAGCTGTCCTAAGCCTGACAGCCATATGAGGTCAAGCAGAAAAATTGAACTGGGGAAATAATCATAGTTCTTCAATGGATTGTTTCTGAAAACTGAATATGAGGAGAGAATATTCATAGGTATGGCATAACTTCCATCTTGTAGCTGAAAGAAATCTTACCCCCAAATGATGACAATTTATAGAATTATGAGTTGAATGTTTGTGTAAGTATATGACTTCATATTTTTAAACATGTACAGACTGCATTATTTTCTGCCAATAAATTTTATGGCTTTTATATCAAGTAAAGATATGTTGCTAATATGATCCCTGCAGTTGATAATATAATTTTTTGTGGGCGAGACTAACCGTGTGGCTTCCCAGTTGGGCGGTAAAGGAATCAACAGCTAGTTTAGAGTTACTGGGGGCAGCATTTGGAAGATTTAACTTGTCCAGTTTGGGCCACTTATTAATATTACATATTGCTTACCTATCTTTTGCAATTCTTTGGGGTCCCTTCCTTAGACGTGGTGCTCAAGGAAGCTTTGGTGGAAGGCTTTCTGTAGACAATTCACTTGGCTCTGACAGGCCAAGAAAGCCTGTCTGGAGCCCAGATAAACCCAAGGCTCATTTCTGCATTTATTTATTAATACAGCGAATGTGGTTATTTTTTAGAGATTGTCAGAAAATCAGTTCTACATACTAGATGTGAACTTGCACTCTGACACTAGTTCAGTGTTCATTTGTATTTTCTTTTATTTCTTGGTAAAAGCTCAGAAAACAACTGGGTAGAAATGTGATCTTTTGGCATCTTTGAATTCACTCTTACCGAGATATCAGTTCTCCTGTCAAAGGAAAAATTAAAAAAATGAAAACCTATGATTCTGTAATATTGACTTTCTATTGAACTAACAAGTAAATTAGAAAACAGGAAATGAAAGAGATCATGTCTAGCTTAGGGAGGCATCTATTGAAGGCTGAATGTGAAACTCATTTTGCTCTGAGCATATCTAAATGGGTACTACAAGAAATATAAATATTAGCTAGATTGCTGGTATCTTGGTTTCCTTCCATGTAGAATTCCATATAGAATTTCTTTCCATTTGATGTAGATGCTGGTTTTTAGAGATCTACAGGGGTAAGAGAAGGTAATGTAGATGTTCTCACTTTGTTAACATAAAATTACATAAACCAACGCTCACTTGAACTTCTCATAGCACAGTGATTAATTCAACATTTACTGGTTACTCACCATTTTCTAGGCACTGTGCTGTGTTCTGGGTATGAAATTCAAGAGATATGGGCATCCTTTTTAAGGAACTCACAGTTTCTAGCCTTGCTCTAAGATTAAATCTGACTAGATCAATAGAACTCTAGCTCTTGTATTTTCTTGAGTTTTAGAGACTGGAGCTACCAAATTTTGATGGTTAATTTTGTTTGTCAAATTGACTGGGAGATGGGATGCCCAGCTATTTGGCTACACATTATTCTGAGTGTGTCTGTGAGGGTGTTTCTGGATGAGATTAACTTATGATTTGGTAGAATGAGTAAAGCAGATTGTCTCCCATAATGTGAATGGGCATTGTCCAATCCTTTGGAGGTCCAAATAGAACAAAATGTGGGATAAGGGAGAATTTACTCTCTCTACCTGCTTTAGAGATGGGACATTGTTCTCCTGCACTTGACCTGGAACTACACACTACTGGCTCCCTGGACTTCCAACTTTCAGACAGCAGATCATGAGACTTCTCAGCCTCCACAATCATGTGTGTCAGTTCCTTATAAATCTTACTTATACACATGTCTGTGCATGTGTATGTGTGTGCATGTGTGTGTGTGTGTGTATGTGTCTTATTGATTCTGTTTCAATGGAAAACCCTGAATAATACACCAAAGAATTCCAGGAGAAGATGTACAGAAACAAAGTATGTCAAAATCCCGGAGGGATACCCTATAGAAATCTAAGGGACTACTTCTTGTAAAATGTATTAGATACTTCATTACTACTAACTCTGAAAACAACAGTCTGGGTTTACCTTTGAGAATGTGCCTTTGAAAATAAAGTTACAAATATCTAAAACTAAAGTTAAAAAGTGTAGATCAGACAAGCTAAGAATAGGTCTATCTTCCACCCAGAAAAACACATGCAAGTTTGCCATACAGTCAAAACTGAATTTTTTATTTATGGGAAGGGGACACAAAAAATTTGGAAGGGGCTTTGCCCAATTTGCAATGAGAAAGAAACCAGAACCCTACATCCAAGCAGCAAAGAATAGAGCTGGGACACCAATAGCTATTTTTCTTAGCTTCTGACATAAAACCTTTAATTTTTTTATATTCCTGGCTATAGTGAACCAGGGTCAGTCAAAGGTCACTGACGAAGCAGATGCCCAGATTTCCATTTAGTTACACAAAAGAGTAGCTTCTTGATTAAATTTCATGTAATATGCAGCCACCCTACAACACAAAACCCATAAAAGGATCAAGCGAAAGAAAAACCAGAGGATTATTGTGGTCTTTAAAAACAATATTCAGTGAGAACAGCCTCACAGGTGCACTCAATTGCTGTGCTTTTGTGAGGGATCACTTTATTTTGTCAAGTTTTATGCTCTAAAATTCAAATAAGGAATGGAAAGAAATGATGTGGAGGCATTTGAGCCCAAGGTCTCAGTGTGTATTCATGGTGCGCTTAGATATTGTGGGCAGTGGAAGCTGATCAGTATTTGTCTAGCAATTTTCTAGTCAGCTCAAAATCACCACAGAGAGTTCTAGATTTTGTAAGGAACATTTTTATGGTCACTTTTTTTTTGTTAACTAATATGTTTATACTTCATGATATGCCTGCAAATAAAGTATATGCCTAAAAAGAGATCCATGATTATAGGGAGAAAGCTCTACTCTCTTTCAGGCTCCCTGCTTTTTTTTTTTTTTTTTTTTTTTAACTTTTAAGTTCAGGGGTACATGTGCAGGTTTGTTATATAGGTAAACTGTCATGGGGCTTTGTTGTACAGGTTATTTGATCACCCGGATATTAAGCTTAGTATGCATTAGTTATTTTTCCTGATCCTCTCTGTCCTCCCACCCTCCACTCTCCGTAGGCCTATGTGTATGTTGTTCCCCTTTATGCGCCCATTTATCTCCCACTTGTAAGTAAGAACATGTGGTATTTTGTTTTCTGTTACTGCATTAGTTACCTAAGGATAATGGCCTCCAGCTCCATCCATGCCCCTGCAAAGAACATGATCTTGTTCTCTTTTTATGGCTGCATAATATTCCATGGTGTATATGTAACACCATTTCTTTATCCAGTCTATCATTGATGAGCATTTAGGTTGACTTTACATCTTTGCTATTGTGAATAGTGCTGCAATAAACATATGTGTGCATGTGTCTTTATAACAGAATGATTTGTATGCCTTTGGATGTATACCCCGTAATGAGATTGCTGGGTTGAATGGTATTTCTGTCTTTAGGACTTCGAAGAATTACCACACTGTCTTCCACAATGGTTGAACTAATTTACATTCCCACCAACAGTGTGTAAGCATTCCTTTTTCTCCACAACCTCACCAGTATGTTATTTTGTGACTTTTTTGTAATAGCCAGTCTGACTGGTGTGATATGGTGTCCTGTTGTGGTTTTGATTTGCATTTCTCTAATGATTACTGATGTTGAGCATTTTTTCATATGCTTGTTGGCTGCATCTATGTCTTCTTTTGAGAAATGTCTGTTCATGTCCTTTTCTCACTTTTTAATGGGGCTGTTTGTTGTTTTCTTTTTGTAAATTTGTTTTAAGTTTTTTATAGATGGTGGATATTAGACCTTTGTGAGATACATAGTTTGCAAAAATTTTCTCCCATGTTGTAGTTGTCTGTTTACTCTGTTGATAGTTTCTTTTGCTGTACAGAAATGATTTAGTTTAATTAGATTAACACTACCAATTTTTCTGTTTGTTGCAATTGCTTTTTGGCATCTGCCTCATGCAATCTTTGCCTGTGCCTATGTCCTGAACAGTATTGCCTAGGTGGTCTTCCAGGATTTTTACAGTGCTGAGTTTTATGTTTAAGTCTTTAATCCATCTTGAGTTAATTTTTGTATATGGCATAAGGAATGGGTCCAGTTTCAATCTTCTGCATATGGCTAGCCAGTTCTCCCAGCACCATTTATTGAATAGGTTCAAATAACACAATCTGAAATGGCAAGGGGGATGTTACCACTGACCCCACAGAAATACAAATAATCACCAGAAAATATTATGAATACCTCTATGCACATAAACTTGAAAATTTAGAAGAAATGGATGCATTCCTGGACACATGCACCCTCCCAAGCCTGAACCAGGAAGAAATTGAATCCCTGAACAGACCAATACCAAGCTCTGAAATTGAGGCAGTAATAAATAGGGTATCAACCAAAAAGAAAAAGCCCAGAACCAGATGGATTCATACCTGAATTCTACCAGATGAACAAAGAGGAGCTGGTACCATTCCTACTAAAATTATTTCAAAAAAATGAGGAGAAGGGACTCCTCTGTAATTCATTCTATGAGGCCTGCATCATTATAATACCAAAATCAGGCAGAGATAAAACAAAAAAAGAAAACTTCAGGCCAATATCTTTGATGAACATTGATGCGAAAATCCTCAACAAAATACTGGCAAAGCAAATCCAGCGGCATATCAAAAAGTTATCCACCAAAATCAAATAGGCTTTACCCCTGGGATGCAAGGTTGGCTCAACATACGTGAATCCATAAATGTGATTCATCACATAAACAAAACTAAAGACAAAAATCACATGATAATCTCAATATATGAAGAAAAGGCTTTTGATAAAATTAAATATCAATTTATGTTAATAAGTCTCAGTAAACTAAGCACTGCAGGAACGTACCTCAAAATAGTAAGAGCCATATTTGACAAATCCACAGCCCACATCATACTGAAAGAGCAAAAGCTGGAAGCATTTTCCTTGAAAACTGAAACACAGCAAAGATGCCCTCTCACCACTCCTATTCAACATAGTATTGGAAGTCCTGCCCAGGACAATCAGCGAGAGAAAGAAATAAAGGATGTCCAAATAGGAAGAGGGATAGTATAGATATGAGATTATGTCATCTGTTTGCAGATGACACAATCCCTGTTTGTGGATGACATAATTTTATCTAGAAAACCTTAAAGTCTCAGCTCAAAAGCTTCTTAAGCTGATAATCAGCTTCAGAAATGTCTCAGGAAATAAAATGGATGTGCAAAAATCACTAGAATTTCTTTACACCAACAACAGTCAAGCTGAGAACCAGATCAGGAACGTACTCCCATTCACAATTTCCACTAAAAGAATAAAATACTTAAAAACACAGCTAACTAGGGAGGTGAAAGATCTCTACAACAAGAACTATAAAACACTGATGAAAGGAATCAGAGATGTCACAAACAAATTGGAAAACATTCCGTGCTCATGAATAGGAGGAATCAATGTCATTAAAATGGACATACTGCTCAAAGAAATTTGTAGATTCCTACAAATTCCTATACATGCTATTTTTATTTAACTACCATTGAGATTCTTCACATAGCTAGAAAAAAGCTACTTTAAAATTCATGTGGAACCAAGAAAGAGCCTGAATAGACAAGGTAATCCTAAGCAAAAAGAACAAAACTGGCGGCATCGTGCTACATGACTTTGAACTATACTACAGCGTTACAGTAACCAAAACAGCATGGTACTGGTACGAAAATAGATATATAAACCAATGGAACAGAATAGAAACCCAGAAATAAATGGTCACAATTTTTTCATCCTCATTGGTTAGAAGTTGTGGGTTTTGTTCTGTTCCACGTGTGGACTAAATCTCCTGTTTTTTCTTCATGTATGCATCTCTTTTTTATTACCACTAGAAATAAAACATGGGACCAACATGGGACCAAAATAAAACATGGGACCAATAACCATTACCATTTACCCACTCGCTATTTAAAAAAAGAGAAAGACCAAACAAAAAAAGCAGTGTTAAACGACTAGAATCACTTCCTCACACTTTTTTGAGTCACTTTCTACATGAATGCTACTGTCCCCAGCCGTTTCTTGCTTTTCTTGTGGGTGAATGCTTACCATCATCACTCACCTTGTAGAGTTTCTTGTGAGCAACTACATCTAAGTAGTTGTGCACAACTGGTCTGAATCTCTTTCTGTCAACACATTAACACCATTATTGTTTAGCCTGTATTTGTCTAGGTTTTCTCAACGGTAATATTGTTGTCATAATGCCTTCTGGTGGCATTGTTATATGAATTGAAATAATACAATAAAAATATCTGATGTTGTGTCTGTCTGGCACACAAAAAGTATGCAATACCTAAAAGCACTTTAGTATTTTGTTGTTGTTGTTTATTCTACAAATATTCACAAGCACTTTCTGTATGCTTGACACTGGCCTAATTCCCAAGGAAATAGAAGTGAAATAGACATCTGATTTCCTGCTAAGGTTAAGTAATATTTACAATGAATTATTAACCTACCTACAAATCTTCATGGACCTCTGATTGCATGAGAGGTAACAGAAAATAAATAAAGTGGTATACAAACAGCTGATACTCACTAGCACCCCCTGTTTGGATTTACTGGCTGTTTATGGCTAACATTTGTTCTAATTGGTCATTAAAGGATGCAGGGAGTAGTTTAAGTAGAATTTCAGCTTTGGGAGCTGGCGGTGAAGCGGGATGCTTTTTCCCTGAGGTTGTCCTGGGGAGGAAATCCTCCATTTTTGGTTTACAAGACTAGAGTAATAAAGTTATACTACAAGGACATCTTCATTTAGGTAGTTTGTTTTCAATTAAGCTGGTGAATGCTATAAAAATGAGAATAACAGAAAAATATGCAATGAATGTGGTTTGTCTGATAAATGATGAAAGGGTGTTTGATGGGTTGTTCTCCGATTCAAGTAAGTGTGAATAGGTCAGCCACTAAGATTCAGAATAAACACTGACTTAATTGTTGGAATGTCATACTTCGTTGTTTAGATGTATGAAGTATTGGGATAATTGCTAGAATGAGGATAGAAAACACAAGGGCTAGTACACCCCCTAGTTTGTTTGGGATAGACTGTAGAGTTGCGTAGGCAAATAAAAAGTACCACTTCGGTTTGATATGGGGCAGAGTGCTGAGGGAGTTTGCTGGGGTGTAGTTGTCTGGGCCTCCTAGGAAGTCACGTGAGAATAGAACTAGAATTAGCAGGAGCAGGAGAAGTAGAATTAAGCCTAGAATATCTTTAATTGTGTAATAAGGGTGAAATGGGATTTTGTCAGTCTGATGAAATTCCTGAGGGGTTATTAGATCCTGTTTCATGTAGGAATGAGAGGTGGATGGCTACTAGGGCTGTGAAAATAAAAGGTAGGATGAAATGGAAAGTGAAGAATCATATAAAGGTGGCTTTATCAACTGAGAATCCACCTCAAATTCATTGTACAAGGTTGGTTCCAATTATGGGGTGGCTGATAGTACATTTGTCGGTATTGTTGAACCTCAGAATGATATTTGGTCTCATGGAAGTATGTAACCTATGAATGCTGTTGCTATAACTGCAAATAGAAGAATAATGCCAATATTTCAAGTTTCTAGGAGGGTGAATGATCTGTAGTATAAGCCTCAGCCTACATGTAGAAATAGGCAGATGAAGAATATTGAAGCCCCACTAGCACGTAGGTAGCGGATAACTCAGCTGTAATTTACATCTCAGCAAATGCGTGTGACTAAGGAGAAGGTAGTTGAAGTATCTAACTTGTAATGTATAGCTAGGAATAACCCTGTACCAATTTGAAGGACCGGGCAAATTTCTAGAAGCGAGCTGAAGTTTCACCACGCAGAGATGTCTGATGGTGCAGGTAGGTCAATAAACAAGTGGTTAATAATTTTTATTAAGGGGTGCGTCGCACGAGTATTAGTCATTAGGGTTCTTATAATTGAAGTACAATGATGATTTTTCGTGTCATTAGTCATAGTTATATTCCATTTTAGAATTAGAACATATATTGTGTTTTTATTATTATTCTTGTTATAGGCCTTGTGGGGCTCTCTTCAAAGCCTTCTCCTATTTATGGGAGATTGGGGTTAATTATTAGTGGGGGAGGGGATTGCAGTATTGTATTAAACTTGGTGGGGCTTTTGTAGGTTTAATAGTTTTTTTAAAATTTATTTGGGGGCAATAATGGTCATTTTTGGTTATATGACAGTGACAGCTACTGAGAAATACCCTGAGACCTGAGGGCCAAGTGTTTCTCTGTGGGGTGCTTTGCTATTAGGGTTGCTGTTAGAGTTGGCATTAGTTATGTGAATAATTGATTATGATGAGGTAGAAATTGTAATTTTTTTTTTTAATGAGATACAGAAACAGCTGGATTGGTTACAGCTCGGCGTTTGCCTTATTTGAACACAGTTTGAACAGTCGGCTACATTTGATTGGCCAAAACTTGGTGATTGGCACAAATGTAGGCTATGGTGTGGTTATACCTCCACTTGCTTTTTTTTTTTTAATTTTATTATTATTATACTTTAAGTTTTAGGGTACATGTGCACAACGTGCAGGTTTGTTACATATGTATACATGTGCCATGTATACATATGGTGTGCTGCACCCATTAATTCGTCATTTACATTAGGTATATCTCCTAATGCTATCCTTCCCCCCTCCCCCAACCCCACAACAGGCCCCAGTGTGTGATGTTCCCCTTCCTCTGTCCAAATGTTCTCATTGTTCAATTCCCACCTATGAGTGAGAACATGCAGTGTTTGGTTTTTTGTCCTTGCAATAGTTTGCTGAGAATGATGGTTTCCAGCTTCATCCATGTCCCTACAAAGGACATGAACTCATCATTTTTTATGGCTGCATAGTATTCCATGGTGTATATGTGCCACATTTTCTTAATCCAGTCTATCATTGATGGACATTTGGGTTGGTTCCAAGTCTTTGTTATTGTGAATAGTGCCGCAATAAACATACGTGTGCATGTGTCTTTATAGCAGGATGATTTATAATCCTTTGGGTATATACCCAGTAATGGGATGGCTGGGTCAAATGGTATTTCTAGTTCTAGATCCCTGAGGAATCGCCACACTGACTTCCACAATGGTTGAACTAGTTTACAGTCCCACCAACAGTGGAAAAGTGTTACTATTTCTCCACATTCTCTCCAGCACCTATTGTTTCCTGACTTCTTAATGATCGCCATTCTAACTGGTGTGAGATGGTATCTCATTGTGGTTTTGATTTGCATTTCTCTGATGGCCAGTGGTGATGAGCATTTTTTCATGTGTCTTTTGGCTGCAGAAATGTCTTCTTTTGAGAAGTGTCTGTTCGTATTCTTTGCCCACTTTTTGATGGGGTTGTTTGTTTTTTTCTTGTAAATTTATCTGAGTTCTTTGTAGATTCTGGATATTAGCCCTTTGTCAGATGAGTAGATTGCAAAAATTTTCTCCCATTTTGTAGGTTGCCTGTTCACTCTGATGGTAGTTTCTTTTGCTGTGCAGAAGCTCTTTAGTTTAATTAGATCTCATTCGTCAATTTTGGCTTTTGTTGCCATTGCTTTTGGTGTTTTAGACATGAAGTCCTTGCCCATGCCTATGTCCTGAATGGTAATGCCTAGGTTTTCTTCTAGGGTTTTTATGGTTTTAGGTCTAACTTTTAAGTCTTTAATCCATCTTGAATTAATTTTTGTATAAGGTGTAAGGAAGGAATCCAGCTTCAGCTTTCTACATATGGCTAGCCAGTTTTCCCAGCACCATTTATTAAATAGGGAATCCTTTCCCAATTGCTTGTTTTTCTCAGGTTTGTCAAAGATCAGATGGATGTAGATGTGTGGTATTATTTCTGAGGGCTCTGTTCTGTTCCATTGGTCTATATCTCTGTTTTGTTACCAGTACCATGCTATTTTGGTTACTGTAGCCTTGTAGTATAGTTTGAAGTCAGGTAGCGTGATGCCTCCAGCTTTGTTCTTTTGGCTTAGGATTGACTTGGCAATGTGGGCTCTTTTTTGGTTCCATATGAACTTTAAAGTAGTTTTTTTCCAATTCTGTGAAGAAAGTCATTGGTAGCTTGATGGGGATGGCATTGAATCTATAAATTACCTTGGGCAGTATGGCCATTTTCAAGATATTGATTCTTTCTATCCCTGAGCATGGAATGTTCTTCCATTTGTTTGTGTCCTCTTTTATTTCATTGAGCAGTGATTTGTAGTTCTCCTTAAAGAGGTCCTTCACATCCCTTGTAAGTTGGATTCCTAGGTATTTTATTCTCTTTGAAGCAATTGTGAATGGGAGTTCACTCATGATTTGGCTCTCTGTTTGTCTATTATTGGTTTATAAGAATGCTTGTGATTTTTGCACATTGATTTTGTATCCTGAGACTTTGCTGAAGTTGCTTATCAGCTTAAGGAGATTTTGGGCTGAGACGATGGGGTTTTCTAGATATACAATCATGTCATCTGCAAACAGGGACAATTTGACTTCCTCTTTTCCTAATTGAATGCCCTTATTTCCTTCTCCTGCCTGATTGCCCTGGCCAGAACTTCGAACACTATGTTGAATAGGAGTGGTGAGAGAGGTCATCCCTGTCTTGTGCCAGTTTTCAAAGGGAATGCTTCCAGTTTTTGCCCATTCGATATAATATTGGCTGTGGGCTTGTCATAAATAGCTCTTATTATTTTGAGATATGTCCCATCAATACCTAACTTATTGAGAGTTTTTAGCATGAAGGGCTGTTGAATTTTGTCAAAGGCCTTTTCTGCATCTATTGAGATAATCGTGTGGTTTTTGTCTTTGGTTCTGTTTATATGCTGGATTACGTTTATTGATTTGCATGTGTTGAACCAGACTTGCATCCCAGGGATGAAGCCCACTTGATCATGGTGGATAAGCTTTTTGATGTGCTGCTGGATTTAGTTTGCCAGTATTTTATTGAGGATATTTGCATTGATATTCATCAGGGATATTGGTTTAAAATTCTCTTTTTTTGTTGTGTCTCTGCCCGGCTTTGGTATCAGGATGATGCTGGCCTCATAAAATGAGTTAGGGAGGATTCCCTCTTTTTCTATTGATTGGAATAGTTTCAGAAGGAATGGTGCCAGCTCCTCCTTGTACCTCTGGTAGAATTTGGCTGTGAATCCATCTGGTCCTGGACTTTTTTTGATTGGTAAGCTATTAATTATTGCCTCAATTTCAGCTCCTGTTATTGGTCTATTCAGAGATTCAACTTCTTCCTAGTTTAGTCTTGGGAGGGTGTATGTGTCAAGGAATTTATCCATTTCTTCTAGATTTTCTAGTTTATTTGCATAGAGGTGTTTATAGTATTCTCTGATGGCAGTTTGTATTTCTGTGGGATCGGTGGTGATATCCCCTGTATCATTTTTTATTGCGTCTATTTGACTCTTCTCTCTTTTCTTCTTTATTAGTCTTGGTAGAGGTCCATCAATTTTGTTGATCTTTTCAAAAAACCAGCTCTTGGATTCATTGATTTTTGGAAGGGTTTTTGTGTCTCTGTCTCCTTCAGTTCTGCTCTGATCTTAGTTATTTCTTGCCTTCTGCTGGCTTTTGAATTTGTTTGCTCTTGCTTCTCTAGTTCTTTTAATTGTGATGCTAGGGTGTCAATTTTAGATCTTTCCTGCTTTCTCTTGTGGGCATTTAGTGCTATAAATTTCCCTCTACACACTGCTTTAAATGTGTCCCAGAGATTCTGGTATGTTGTGTCTTTGTTCTCGTTGGTTTCAAAGAACATCTTTATTTCTGCCTTAATTTCGCTATGTACCCAGTAGTCATTCAGGAGCAGGTTGTTCAGTTTCCATGTAGTTGAGCGGTTTTGAGTGAGTTTCTTAACCCTGAGTTCTAGTTTGATTGCACTGTGGTCTGAGAGAATTTCTGTTCTTTTACATTTGCTGAGGAGTGCTTTACTTCCAACTATGTGGTCAATTTTGGAACAGGTGTGGCGTGGTGCTGAAAAAAATGTATATTCTGATGATTTGGGGTGGAGAGTTCTGTAGATGTCTATTAGGTCTGCTTGGTGCAGAGCAGGGTTCAATTCCTGGGTTTCCTTGTTAACCTGCTGTCTCGTTGATGTGTCTAATGTTGACAGTGGGGTGTTAAAGTCTCCCATTATTATTGTATGGGAGTCTAAGTCTCTTTGTAGGTCACTAAGGACTTGCTTTATGAATCTGGGTGCTCCTGTATTGAGTGCATATATATTTGGGATACTTAGCTCTTCTTGTTGAATTGATCCCTTTACCATTATGTAATGGCCTTGTCTCTTTTGATCTTTGTTGGTTTAATGCCTGTTTTATCAGAGACTAGGATTGCAACCCCTGACTTTTTTTGTTTTCCATTTGCTTGGTAGATCTTCCTCCATCCCTTTATTTTGAGCCTATGTGTGTCTCTGCACCAGAGATGGGTTTCCTGAATACAGCACACTAATGGGTCTTGACTCTATCCAATTTGCCAGTCTGTGTCTTTTAATTGGAGCATTTTGCCCATTTACATTTAAAGTTAATATTGTTATGTGTGAATTTGATCCTGTCATTATGATGTTAGCTGGTTATTTTGCTCGTTAGTTGATGCAGTTTCTTCCTAGCCTTGATGGTCTTTACATTTTGGCATGTTTTTGCAGTGGCTGGTACTGCTTGTTCCTTTCCATGTTTAGTGCTTCCTTCAGGAGCTCTTTTAGGGCAGGCCTGGTGGTGACAAAATCTCTCAGCATTTGCTTGTCTGTAAAGTATTTTATTTCTCCTTCACTTATGAAGCTTAGTTTGGCTGGATATGAAATTCTGGGTTGAAAATTCTTTTCTTTAAGAATGTTGAATATTGGCCCCCACTCTCTTCTGGCTTGTAGAGTTTCTGCCAAGCGATCCGCTGTTAGTCTGATGGGCTTCCCTTTGTGAGTAACCCGACCTTTTTCTCTGGCTGCCCTTAACATTTTTTCCTTCATTTCAACTTTGGTGAATCTGACAATTATGTGTCTTGGAGTTGCTCTTCTCGAGAGGTATCTTTGTGGCATTCTCTGTATTTCCTGAATTTGCATGTTGGCCTGTCTTGCTAGGTTGGGGAAGTTCTCCTGGATAATATCCTGCAGAATGTTTTCCAGCTTGGTTCCATTCTCCCTGTCACTTTCAGGCATAGCTATCAGACGTAGATTTGGTCTTTTCACATAGTCCCATTTTTCTTGGAGGCTTTGTTCATTTCTTTTTACTCTTTTTTCCTCTTTTTTCTCTAAACTTCTCTTCTTGCTTCATTTCATTCATTTGATGGTCAATCACTGATACTGTTTCTTCCAGTTGATCAAATCGGCTACTGAAGCTTGTGCATTTGTCAAGTAGCTGTCGTGCCATGGTTTTCAGCTCCATCAGGTCATTTAAGGACTTCTCTACATTGATTATTCTAGTTAGCCATTTGTCTAACCTTTTTTCAAGGTTTTTATCTTCTTTGTGATGGGTTCAGACTTCCTCCTTTAGCTCGGAGAAGTTTGATCATCTGAAGCCTTCTTCTCTCAACTCGTCAAAGTCATTCTCCATCCAGCTTTGTTCCGTTACTGGTGAGGAGCTGCGTTCCTTTGGAGGAGGAGAGGCGCTCTAGTTTTTAGAATTTTCAGTTTTTCTGCTCTATTTTTTTCCCTATCTTTGTGGTTTTATCTACCTTTGGTCTTTGATGATGGTGACGTACAGATGGGGTTTTGGTGTGGATGTCCTTTCTGTTTGTTAGTTTTCCTTCTAACAGTCAGGACCCTCAGCTGCAGGTCTGTTGGAGTTTGCTGGAGGTCCACTCCAGACCCTGTTTTCCTGGGTATCAGCAGCGGAAGCTGCAGAACAGTGAATATTGCTGAACAGCAAATGTTGCTGCCTGATTGTTCCTCTGGAAGTTTTGTCTCAGAGGAGTACCCGGCTGTGTGGGTTGTCAGTCTGCCCTTACTTGGGGGTGCCTCCCAATTAGGCTACTCAGGGGTCAGTGACCCACTTGAGGAGGCAGTCTGTCTGTTCTCAGATCTCCAACTCTGTGCTGGGAGAACCACTACTCTCTTCAAAGCTGTCAGACAGGGACGTTTAAGTCTGCAGAGGTTTTTGCTGCCTTTTGTTTGGCTATTGTAATTGATTTTAAGAATATAGAAAACTGAGTGATCTTTGAGGGTGAAGAAATAGGATTACTTTGTGAGGATTCTATGCGCGTAGCTGCCTTATACAATTATGGATGTTAATTGGTGGTGGTTGCTGGTTGATCTCTGTTAGTATTTTTATTGTGATTGAGATTACGTGAGGGAACAGGGTTAAATAATTAAGAATAGTGTTAGGAGGGAGGGAGTAAGAGAAAAGAAAAAGGAGAGCTTAATTAGGCTTTTCTGGGTAGATACAATGGTGGAGGCTATAATTTGAATTTGGGCAGTATTTTTTGGTATACTTTTTGTCTAATCAAGTTAGGTCTAATAGAAGAGAGACTAAGTTTTGACTTGCAAATAAATTTAAGTGTGGTGTTGTGCGGTGTATTATCACTGGGTAAAACCCTAATATGTTGGAGAAATTAAATATCTGTGATGGGTACTTGAGTTTGAGGTTGTTAGTTATAAGATTATGTTCTACTGCAAGTAAGAAGCCTGAAATAGTTACTCCGAGAGCTGTGACACTGTGCCTGTGCTGTAACAGTTGTAACTATTTGAATATTATTTCTGGATATAAGTAACATATTTAATGACATAATGCATGAAAAGTCCTTATCATGGTCTCAATCCCAGAATAAGTTTTTAGTAAATATTAATTTTTATTATTATCATCACTATAAAAAAGATAAACTGTACTCAGAAAAAGAGCTTACAGTTTAGTATTGGAGAACAGATATTTGCCAAGTGACCACAATATAAGACAAAAGATGGGGAGGGGTGGAGCCAGGGTGTCAAATTAGAAGCAGCTTATTGAGGGGAAACAAAAGAGCAAGTGAAGACTGACCCTGTAGGCTGATCATCTGGGAAACCATGTCAGGGTCCAACAAGACAGCAGGAAAACACGAAGAGCAGAGAGGAGCGAAGCTGGGTACCTGTGGGTTTAGGCTCAGTGTAGAGCCAGGAGAACCTCTCCAACATAGGAAAGGGTGAGTGAGTGAGAGCCCCCAGGGGGATTCATGCTCTCTACAGACACCCGTACAAGACTGGGAATGGATAAATCCCCATGGTCCCCCTGTACTCCACCCCCCACGGCATATCTAGGTAGGGGCAGAGAGCCACCTGGACATTTTGTGGGGGTAACTCTTATGTCTGAGGGGACCTCTACAACCCTCAAGCCCCAGAACACACCAGCACTGTTGCCATATCCCCAATTGAGGCTGCAGCTATAGTGCCTGGGAACAGTAAAATTGCTCTAGCCGCCCCTTGCTGGACAGGGCTCAGGTCCAACTTACAGCCCAGCTGTCCTGCTTTGGCCTGAACATGGCTGGCCACTCTACCTACCCTCACCACTGGTAGCCAGGTTGCCATTGCTTGCTAGAGCTTTCAGCCCAGCAATCCCACTTTTATGTGAACTCAACTGGTGGGTGCAGCTTCCTGATGTCCCTGGAAAAACACAGATGGCAGGGCACATCTCTAGCATTCTTATACACAAACAACATCCAAGCTGAGAGCCAAATTGGAAGTGTAATCCCATTCACAATCGGGACAAAAAGAGTAAAATACCTAGGAATACAGCTAACCAGGGACGTTAAAAACCTCTACGATGAGAATTACAAAACACTGCTGAAAGAAATCTGAGATGATACAAACAAATAGAACAACATTTCATACTTATGGATAGAAATAATCAATATTGTTAAAATGGCCATACTTACAGATTTGAAGTAATTTACAGATTCAATGCTATTCCTATCAAATACTAATGACATTCTTCAGAATTAGAAAACAAATATTCATGTGGAAGCAAGAAAAAAGCTTGAATAGCCAAGGCAATCCTAAGCAAATTAATAAAGCTAGAGGCATTATGTTACCCAACATCAACTATACTATGTGGCTACAGTAAGCCAAACAGCATGGTACTGGTACAAAAACAGACACATAGACCAGTGGAACAGAATAAAGAGTTCAGCATTAAGGCCACACATCTACAACTATCTGATCTTCAACAAAGCTGATAAAAACAAGCAATCAGGAAAAGACTCCCTATTCAATAAGTGGTTCTGGGATAACTGGCTAGCCATATGCAGAAGATTTAAACTGGACCCTACTATATATCACATACAGAAATTAACTCAAGATGGATTAAACACTTAAAATGTATAACCTGAAACTAGAAAAACTCTGGAAGATAACCTAGTACATACCATTCTGGACATATGACCTGCCAAAGATTTCATGACAAAGATACCAAAAGCAATTGAAACAAAAAACATTGACAAATGGGATATAATTAAACTGTGGAGCTCCTGCACAGCCAAAGATTATTAATCAAGTAAGTTAACAGAGTAAATTTTTTAAAAACCCATTAACAGAGTAAACAGACAACCTAGAGCATGGGAGAAATTTTTGTAAGGTATGCATCTGACAAAGGTCTAATATCCAGAATCTATAAGAAACTTAAACAAATTTACAAGAAAAAAATAACCCCATCAAAGAGTGGGCAAAGGACATGAATAGACACTTCAAAAGAAGACATACATGCAGCCAGCAAACATATGAAAAAATGCTCAACATCAGTAATCATGAGAGAAATACAAAGCAAAACCACAATGAGACGTCATCTCACATCAGTCAGAATTGCTATTATTAAAAAGTAAAAACAACAACAACAACAACAAAACAGATCCTGGTGAGGTTGCAGGGAAAAGAGAACACTTTTACACTGTTGCTGAGAGTGTAATGAGAGTGTAAATTAATTCAGCAATTGTGGAAAATAGTGTGGTGATTCCTCAAAGAGCTAAAAACGGAATTACCATTAGACCTAGCATCTCATTATTAGTATATACCCAGAGGAATATAAATCATTCTACCATAAAGACACATGCATGCATATGTTCATTGCAACACTATTTCTAATAGAAAAGACATGGAATCAACCTAAATGTCCATCAATGATAGACTGGATAAAGAAAATATGATACATATTCACCATGGAATGCTATCCAGCCAAAAACGAAACAAAACAAAAACCATTAAGATTATGTCCTTTGCAGCAACATGGATGGAGCTGGAGGCCGTTATTTTAAGCAAACTAATGCAGGAACATAAAACCAAATACCACATGTCCTCACTTATAATTGGGAGCTGAACAATGAGAACCATGGATACTAGAAGAGGAATAACTGACACTGGGACCTTCTTCAGGGTGGAGCATGGGAGAGGTAAGGAGATCAGAAAAAAAATAGCTATCAGGTGCTATGCTTATTTCCTGGGTGACAAAATTATTTGTACACCAAACCCTCATGACATGAAGTTTACCTACATAAGAAACCTGCACGTGTACCCCTGAACCTAAAATAAAAGTTGAAAAAGTAGAGTATTACCATTTTGCTAACTACATGATATATTCATTGGATATATCATTGGATTTAGTTTATCAAATTATTGTCTTAAGTTTTGTCATTTAGATTGCATTCAATTTTTCACTATTAAAAATAAAATGTTAGTAAACATTAAGAAAAGATAATAAACACCATGGAAATTTCTAGAAGATTTTGATATGGGAGATCTTGTTCCTGTGATGAAGACAGAAAAATATAGAGTAATGGGCGTTGAGATAGGAAAAAGTTTTTGACCTGGTGATGTATTGACCTGGTTTGGACACCTGAGGATGAGGAGGAGAGGCTACTAGTTCAGCAAACAGAAACAGAACAGCCTAAGGCAGGAGAATTATGAAATCATAGATACAACTATTTGGAAGGGTAGGTAAAGGAACCACAAAGACATTCTATTTAATTGAAAATTTGCAGAATAAAGTCAGGCATATTCTATCTGTCAAGGTGAATTAGAGACATACTCTAAACCTGTAGGTGGAAACCTGGAATTTGAATTTGGCTCAGATGATAGATGCAGCGTAGCAGTCAGTCAGCTAAAGCTACAGCTGCTCATCTCTTCATAGAACCACGTAAGTCAGCATAATTCAGGGTTCTTAACCTCAGCACTATTAACGTTTTGTGTTGACTAGTTCTTTAATATAAGGGCCATCTTCTTCATTGTAAAACATTTAGTGGTATCCCTGGCTTCTGTTCATGAGATAACATTAGTACTTTCTTGTGTAACAACTAAAAATACCTTCAGACATTGTCAAATAACCCCAGGAGGCAAAATTTCCCCCAGTTGAGAAATGCTGGCATAGAGGATAGTGTGGCAGAGGTAATTTTTTTTAACAATGATTGAAGTTGTCTCCTTTTTCTCTTTCCCTCTTCTTAAATAATACAATTTCTAGGCTCTCTTACCTCACAGGGAGGTTTGTGGTAATGTAAGAAACTACATGACAATTTTCCTTTCTTAATTTTCTTTCCAAAATCAAGTCCATGAGGAGGTTATGCTGTACATTCTTCAGACAGAGAAGAGAAGGGCTTCTGAAGAAAACCTGAACAGAGAGAGAAGGATTTACTCCACCTAAAAATAATTTTCCAAAGACAGAAAGAAAAGATAGGTGTCCATGGCATTGTGGAGTAGTGGGGGCTTGTGTCTTGCTCCTCAGAAGAAACCTGGTGAGATGGGACTTTTCTGTGGAGAGTGGCTACATTAGTAGCCTGCTTCTTCAAAATAGATGGTCCACTCAAAAGAGAGGGTGGAAGAAAGATTTATGAAGGAATCATTTACATGGTTGAAGGCAAGATTAAAACAAAACAAAACAAAAAAATAAAAAAATAAAAACAAGAAGGAAGGATGAAGTGCTCCTGGGAGTAAATGAGGAAGCAAGCCTCAAGCTGAAAGTGGAGGAAATGGGTACCAGGGCCTGTCACTGTAGTTGCAAGTCTATGAGAGGATCACCCAACAGGAGCTTTGCCATTGTTACAGTAATGCATTCTCTCTCAACACAAAACCTCACAGGAGGTTGCCAGGGGAATAAATACTTCAATGTCTATATTTCCCACTATGCTTATATCTTCTATTAATACTTCCCATTGACTGAACCCAGCTGGAAACCAGAGGCAACAGAAGTAGAATGATGTAATATGTAGAGGCTGATGTAGCGTGTGTTTACTTAAATTTCCCTATGGCTAATGATTTTGAGCATGTTTTCACGTGCCTATTAGCCATTCATATAACTTCTTTGGATAAATGTCCATACAAATGCTTTGCTCCTTCAAAAGTTGGTTTATTTATTTTTTTATTGTTGAATTGTAAAAATTTTTTACATATTCTGGATATAAGACATATGGTTTGCAAATATTTTCTCCATCTGTAGTTTGTTGCTTCACTTTCTTGGTGGTGTTCTGTGATGCACATATATTGTAAATTTTGATAAATTTCAACTTTTCAATCTTCTATTTTATCACATATGCTTTTTGTGTCTATTCAAGAGCTCTTTGTCATACCTGGGTCATAACAATTTACTCCTGTAAGAAGAGAAATAAGGCCACAGCTAAGAAAAGAATCCTGAATCATCCCCGGTCCTGGGTCAAGAGTAAGAAAAAACTTAAGTAACTAGGGAAAGAGCAGTCAGTGAGATAAAGCAAAGCAAACTTATCTCAAAGTTTTAGAAGCTAAAAAGGTGGAGTATATAAAAAATATAATGATAATGACCTGTGCTAAGTCTTCAGCAGGCCTTACAAGAAAAAGTCTAGAAAATGGTCATTAGGAGATTGTTGGTTTTAGGAAATACATCCACAAAAATGGTGCAAGTAGAATGTATCTTGTAAAGGGGTTGAGAGATGAGTGGCAATGAGAACATGTGGGGAATATGAAGTCTTTTTTTGTTAAGGTTTCACATAAAATTATACTTCAAAGGAACTAGGTATTTGTTTTTGGAAAGAACTGAGGTATGACGACATTTGCTTGCTGAAATCAAATTCTGAAAACAGATTAAATTAATAATGCAATGACATTCTTTGTGCAGGGCTAAAATTGTAAAAGATGGATCTGAGTAATACAAGGATGCCTGTCAAATGTGGTCAAGCTGCCCAAACATCAACTCTATTATGCCCATTTAATCCTAAAACTACTCTTTGGCTGGAAGGTCGGAGAAAAAACAAAAACCAAACAAAACCAAAACTCTTCTGCACTGAAATAAAAATAGTAGTTTTCCTTCTTTGTTTTGTTTATTTGTTTTGAAAGTAGCTTTCCATTGAGATTGGTATGAGGTAACATTTTGCAGAGGCTCATCACCATGACAGAAATCTGGTCTAAGTTTTTGAATATTGAAACTAATAAATAGATAAGACTGAAATGTGGTCACTCACCCTGGATAAAGCCCTCTTCTTAGGGAAGATAATGTCCCCTTTGTTGCTATTTTTGCCCCTGACAAGAGTACCAGTTGTCAGGAGCAAGCCAGGTAGCTGCCATATCATCATTTACAGCATGTGTTTTGTACAAATGAAAACTGATGCTGAGATATAGAGGGAAGCACTGCATCAGAGAGATATTCATCCCAGGAAAAGCTGCTGTTGTCAGACTTCAGTGAAATGCCACCCAATGAGGAGAGCGTAGGTTTTTGTAAAAGAGAGATTTAATTCAAACTTTTAAAAAAGGAAAAAAGAAAAATTCTCTAGTTAAATTTTCATCTTAAAAATCAAACAATTCTTCCTCTGATTTTAGCATGGATAACATTCAAATACTCCAATCTTACAAGTTCCTTCTGCTGGGGCTGTTGCTGTGACCATAAAGTCATACATAAAAACTGGCTGAGGGCCTAGGACTAGGTGATGTGAGCTAAGAGCTAAGTGGCTGCTTTTCTGGGACTCGTGGGCACAGCCATGAGAGAAGATTAGTAGATTTAAAAGCTGGTTAGAACCTTGTTTCATAAACTACTAAACGTCTACTCATGTTAATCAGGTTGTGTTTCTGGGCAGCTGAAAAGTTAAACAGCTTTTTACTTTCTTGCCAAGCTTTTAATGAGACATGGCAATCCCACAGACTGGTTTCAATGTCCTAGGCATGTTCCAGATGGATAATCTGTGGACTCACAGAAGGTAGGAAGACCCTATTTGTAAGTTTAAATGGGTTCCACAAAATATTCCCCAAATGATAGGTGGAAGCTAAATATAGTAAAAAGTTATTAGCAGCTGTGACAGATACAAAGAGAAAAAAACTGACTTTTTAAAAAAATTCCATGAGTTATCATGTTTCTTTCCTGATCTGAGCAAAGTTGGGCTTTTCAGAACATGACCTTTTGGGGGTTGTGTGGGGATGTGCTTGGTGTGCAATTTATTTCAGAGGTTGAGTTTACATTCTCAGTTAAGGCCTTTAATTTCCTGTGTTTTGTTAGAGGGACAGTGGGGACTTGGGGACTCAGAAGCATATCTCTGGCAATGTGTATATCTAAATACCTGTCAGCAGGCCAATTCCAAGTACCTTCAATCACTCCAGTGCTAGGGGACAGGCCTAAGGTTGGAAACCAGAAGTAATATATTTTGCAATCATTTTAAGTGTATATTAGGGAAAAGCGGGTAGGTCATGTTGATATTTAAAGCTATGGAGACTATGCTTTGCTACCTCTTTGGACTGCTTTATCTTGTCAACCATGATGCAGAAAGAAGATGAAAGTTATCAAGCAGTGGCTGAATGACCATAGGCTAGAACTAGGAGGTGATTTCAGAAGTCTTTGAGATGCCCCTGTCTTCTCCTTCATTTAGTCAAGAAATATTTCTTGAGCATCTACTATGTGCCAGGCCCTGTGCTGGAAAGATACAATGCACTGCAAAAAAGGTCTGCCTCCTGGGTGCTGAGATTCTGTGGGGTGATGGGCATAGGAGAGTAAACAGCCCATGACAATAAAGTATAATGTGTTCCAGAGCAGGAATACACAGGGGAAACCTGTCCTAGCATGTGGGAGATCAAAAAATGTTTTTTTTTTTTGAGAAATTTGCATCTATATTGAACTTTAAAGGACAACTATAACTAGACAGATGTAAGAAAGGAGGACAGTATGCCAGGTGAAATAAACAGAATATGCAGAGAATTTGGAGATAAGAAGGAATCAGGTGTGTCTAAGAAATGAGAAGTAGTTTGTCTGAGTCACAGCACAGTGGGTGGCTTGGAAAGAGCACAGGAAACAAAGAGGTATGAGTCTGTGACAGTGGGCCAGATGGGCTTTGTGCTGCATATTAAAGAATTTGGACTTTGTCTCCCTCTAAGGAGCAAGTAGGGAGCCATTTTAGAGTATTCAACAGGAAAATGACATAGTAAAATTATTCTGATTGCAGCTGGAACAAATTTAGAAGAGGAGAATCTGGACACGGGGAGAACAGTTTAGAGGTGATACAGTAGTAAAGGTGAACAATGACAGTATTTTTGGCTAAAACAAGGTACTGTGACTAGGAGAAGTGTATTATTTCCAGAATTAATAAGCAAGCATGTTTCCCACTCATGGGGGAGTCTGTTTATCATTCTCAACTCCAGATTTCTGAAGAACCTGCCCATACTATAGGCCCTGCTGCCCATGTGACCCCACCTTCCCCAGAGTTCCCAGCCATATGGGTTTCCTAGTTAGATAAGATTGACAAAACCAGTGAGATTCTTCTCTCTTTTTTTAGGACCATGAAAATTGAGACAACAAAAATTTGGGTCAGTGAACATTGGGAATTTGACCTAAAAGTTCATATAACCGTTGATTGGTAAGGAGGAAAAAAAATGGGATCATCAGAGGGAGGAAAATGGAACAGGTTCACAGATTATGACAGAGACAAGGGTGAGTGTATCATTTGAGAGGCTGAAAGTGTTGTTTGACTGTGTTTCATATTCTGCTCTTGAATTACCAACACAGTGATATCTTGACAACAACCATACTTTTTTGTACCTGAGGTAGTTAGAATAAGCTTTTGCTTGAGTTACCTTTACCATACTCCTTTCCCACCCCTCAGCATTATTTTGGGATTCCACTACAAAATTTAGGGTTCATGTGGTGCTAATTAGTTGCATGATGGATAGGTTTGAGGCCTCTGAGACTTTAGTTACTCTCTTCCCTATTTACACCTGCCTCAACTTATGTATTTGAAAGTAAGGAAATAGTACACCCTTTCTATGATTATAGATTCAGTACTGCAAGTTCCTAGACTTGAGTCAATATGTCCGTCAACTCCCTGAAAATCTTTATTTCCACTAACAAAAAGGTGATGAGAGTGACTACAACAGTCCCATCCAACCCATTTGAAGCCTTGTGAAAGGACAGGTTGATGTGTTATTATTAAAAACACATCACATTAATACTGATGATATTGTTTTAGAAAATGCTGCTTTGGTTGTAGAACAGACCATGAGAAGTGATTGTTCCATTTGACTGTAAGCTTAAAAGCATGCAGAGTGCTCAGATTTAATGTTCAAACTCCAGTCTTTTCAGAATAAATAGGCTCCTACAATATGAAGACTCCAAAGCTAGTAAATGGAACTGAAAGCATCTTAGAGCTTCTTGTTGACACCACATGGTCATAAACCCTTCAGACTCTGCAAAGAGGTCGTAAAGCAAATTGCTCCTTCACAAGTAAACCGATTAAAGAGAGACAGAGCTTAGACATCTTGGAGCCTAATGAGGACATTTCAGGGAAATGATGTCCCTTTTCTAGAACAAATAATAAATTTTTGTTGTGTGTAAGAAACAGAATTGCTCATAAGAATAAGCTGAGGGACATGGTAGGCACTGTGTCCTATTTTCAGTAACACTGGGCTGAAAATCAGGAGTCTTGGGATTCCTAATCTGACACTAACTGTGTGACCTTGTGCAAGTAAACTAACCACTCTGCTTGCCTTTTCTTATCTCTAAATTAGAACGTCTGTTCAACTGATAGACATTTATTGAGTAAATATTATTAGCCAGTTACTTTCACATTTATCTTACTTTATTCTCACAATAATCTCATGAGGAAGTCATTATTATTCACTCATACTTACAAGAAATCTGATGCTCAAGAGTATTTAAGTGACATGCCTGAGGTAATATAGTTGTTACATGGAAGAGCCAAGATTCACCCCAATTTTCCAAGTCTAGTGTTATTCCTGCTGCAGTTAGCTGCCTCCCTTATGGTTCCACTGTATTTATTAATGTATGTAATTCTATTTATTACTGTTTTCTATTTCATAGGAGTTTTTGTCTGCTTTTCTGACAATTAAATCATAAGCTCTTCAAAGGCAAAGATCCTCATGTTTATATCTTTGTACCTGCCTCCTTACACTCCACAATACAGAATACTGATCTTCATTCACTTATTCATTCATTGATTCATCATTTAATGAAATATGAATCAAGTGCCTACCTATTATGTGACAGTCACTGTTCTGAGTGCTTGGAATACACTAGTGAACAAAATAGGTGATCTTCCTCAGTAGATGAATGGATAGAGGAAACGTGATACATATACAAAATGGAGACCTTTTCAGCCATAAGAAAGAATGAGATTCTATCATTTAGAACAGTATGGATGGAAATGGAGGATATTATTTTAAGTGAAATAAGCCAGGCACAGAAAGACAAACTTTGCATGTTCTCTTCATTTGTGGGAACTAAAAACTAAAACTGAACTCATGGAAACAGAGAGTAAAATTGTGGTTACCAGACTCTGGGAAGGATAGTGGGTGAGGGCAGGGAAGAGAGAAGTGGGGATGGTTAATGGGTACAAAAATATAGTCAAATAGAATAAATAAGATCTAGCATTTGATAGGATGACAGGATAATTGTAGTCAGCAATAATTTATTGCATATTTTAAAATAACTAAAAGAGTATAATTGGATTATTTGTAACACAAAGAAAGGATTAATTCTTGAGGTGATGGATACCCCATACACCCTAATGTGATTATTATGCATTGTATACCTGTATCAGAATATCTGATGTGCCCCATAAATATATACACCTACCATGAACCCACTAAAATTAAAAATACAAAAATATACATTCTTGACCTCATTCAGTTATATTCTAGTGAAATATGTGAATAAATAATAAATAGCATAAATAATGAAATATGTTAGGAGGTGCTAAGTACAATAAAAAATGTAGAGCAGGTTAACGGGGATTGGGAATGTGGCAAAAGTGTCACTTTGTAATTTGAAATAAAGCCATCAGGGCAAGCTTCATTGACAGCTGCATATTTGTTGTCCAAGTTCACTTAGAAATATCCTCTGACAACTTTAAGACTTGGCTTTGCTTCTGTGCAAGGGAGAGATGGCAACAGGCTTTGGCCTTAACCCAGAATTCACTGACACACATTTATTTCCCAGAAGAGAACTTTAGATCAATGTCTTCCATATTCATCTACACAAACACCAGTGGTATAAAGTGGAAGTGGCCAAGCCATAAACTGAATTTATGTCATGCCCTCTAATACAGACAACTCGGCATCAGGGCACAAGGCTTTAAGGTAATGCTGACCTTGGCTGGAAAAACATGAGTCTATGAGCCTCACGGATACGTAATCAATACCAAGATCACTGGCTACAAGGGTTTTTACACATCTGTCAGCTAAATCATAACCCTAAAGGGCAAATTTAGGCTGCTCTAAAGACCATTAGCCAGATTTGTGGTGCTGACTCAAGGAGTTTGGGTTAATAAACCAATGCATGCATTACAAGTAGACATCAATATGACAATTTTTCATTGGTGACAGTCATAATCCTGTTTCCGTCTGGTTTTCTACTTGATATTCATAGAAAAGTGCTGGAATGGCTGGACTGCCATCAGAGATCATTTAGTTTTCATTTTATGCTTTCTTTGTATTTTTGTTCCCACTAGATTATAATACTTTTTTCTTTGTGTCCGTCTTTCCTCTATTTTCTGCTTGTTGTTTCTTATCCTTCCTTTCCTTTTAAAAGTTACCATGTGCTTGGTTTTATTGGCTTTCCTTTTTTCTTAGCTTTCTCTGTTATTCATTTCTCTCTCTGTCTCTCTTTTTCTCCCTTCCTTTTTCCATTCTTAAATATTCATTGTGCATCTACCATATATGGGGCCAGGCATTATGCTGAGTGTTGCATAATAGTGGTAAAAAACCAGAAGGCCCTCCCTTATAGAACTCATTGTCTACTGCAAGAGATGGCATTATACTTGTAAATTTACAAATAAATCTGCCCTAACACTGGTAAATTTTAAAATGAGAAAAAGAGAATGCTGTAAGGGAGAATAACAGGGGACATTCTGTACATTAAGAAGTAGAGTAGGCCTCACTGGCAAAGGGACATCACACTGAGACTTGAAAGAAGGAAAGGAGCTTCTAAGCCAATAACAGGGAGGAATCGTCTAGAGGCAGGGAACTCCATAAAGAAAAACCTTAGGGATCTCAAGAGCTTGGGGCATGAGGGAATTTTCGAAGGCCATGGTGGCTAAATCATAGCATGGAAGGCAGAGCTTGACATAGGGATGTTGGAGATTCCAGAAGCTTCCCCCCTATTCTCCCATCACCCCATGTCCCTTTAGCTTGGATGTGAATAAAGTATTTGTCTGAATGTATCTTTTTTTTTAGGTTACTATATGGGCAAAGTGAGTACAAAACAGAAAATGGTGGAAGTGATAAAAAAGTAGAAAAAGCTTTTGATAGGAGAACTAAGTTCAAATGGATGGACACTAAGCAACTCGAAGTGACTACTTGGCTACTGTAGTTTTCTGTGGCACATGAATTAGGTTACTCAGATACATACTATGTGTATGATTCACAGTTATAAAGGTTACAGTTTTAAATAGGATTTGCATGTATATGTGGTATGTGTTTATATGCACATCTGTGCATGTGTATAGTATATGCAGGAAGATAATATTTATGGATAATTCAAAATTAATTTTTTATGCATTAAAAAACTGATTATTTTATTCCAGTACTGTTTTAAGTGCCTTTTTCATGCTTTTCCTCTGAAAGTTTTCTTCCTCATCTTTTAAAGAACTATGAGAACAATTTACATATATATGTATGTTTATTTATTTATAGATGAGATGAGATAATAGTTATGTTTTAGTGATTCAGTTTTGACTGGCTCATTGTAGATGAGTGATAGAAATACAAAACATGGCAAAACAAAACACAATCCTGTGGTTCTGAGAAATAAAAATATCATGTATCATGAACTAGATCATAACAGAATTCTCTATAGGTACTAGCAGCAAAATGGGTATGAAACCACGGAAATAAATATGCATTATTTCTAGATGAAACATTTTAGTTAGATGGCTTTACACAACTTGTGAAGACTAATTTTGTCTGTAATATGTTTTAGAGCAGAATATTTTAGAAAATAACCTTGCACTACACTTTTTTTTGAGACTGAATTTAATTTACTACAGGTTGAGTATTCCTAATCTGAAAATCTGAATTTCAAAATGTTACAAAATCTGAAACTTTTGAGCACTGACATGATGCCACAACTGGCAAATTCCACACCTGACCTTATGTGACAGGTTGCAGTCAAAACACAGTGAAAACTTTGTTTCAAGCACAAAATTAATTAAAATATTGTATAAAATTACCTTCAGGCTGTCTGTGTAAGGTGTATATAAAGTATAATTAAAATTTATGTTTAGTCTTGGATTCCATCCTCATGTTATCTCTTTACATATGTGCAAATATTCCAAAATCCATAATAATCTGAAATCCAAAATGCTTCTGGTCCCAAGCATTTTGGATAAGGAATACTCAACCTATAAAAGCTAAGGAGAAAAGAAATAATTCTCCATTTACTGATTTGAGTTTTATAAAGTATTAAGAAATCAACAAAAATCCTTTGTAATACAGCAAATGTAACATAAAAATATGATATGAAGTAGTTTGATTTTATATTTGCCAAAGTAGTTTGATTATGTGCCATACTTTTGTTTGCTAACAAAGAAGTGCCTCTCAAAGGGCTTAGGGAATCAAAGGATGCAGAGTGGGTCTCGGGGTTGCATGTGATTATCATAATAAACCAGTAAGAGATAATGTAGATCAGAACTAAGGTACTGGCACTAGGAATGAAGATAATATTAAGAAAGGAGGGATTAGTAACAGATTAGATATGGTGGATTAAGGCCATGAAAAAATTGAGAATAATGTACATCTTGCACCACATAAAACTGTTTCCATCAACAATGGACCACATATATGACAGTAGTCCTGTAAGACTGTAATACTGAATTTTTACCGTACCTTTTCTATGTTTAGTTATGTTTAGAACACAAATACTTACTATTGTGTTACAATTGCCCACAGTATTCAGTACAGTAACATGCTCTGTAGGTTTGTAGCATAGAAGCCATAGGATACAGTGTATAGCCTAGGTGTATAGTAGGCTATTCCATCTAGGTTTGTGTAAGTATACTCTGTGATGTTTACACAACAATAAGATCACCTAACAATGGATTTCTCATAGTACATTTGTGTCTTTAAATGACACATGACTGTATATGATTCTATTTTAAATGATTTATTGGGGCTAGAGGGGTGGAGAAAGATGGCAGAATAGAAGGTTCCGCCAATAGTTCTCCCTGCAAGGATGCCAATTTAACAACCATCTACAAGAAAACAGGTACCTTTGTAAGAACCAAAACTCAGGTTAGCACCCACAGTACCTGATTTTTAACTTTATGTCCCTGAAAGAGGAACTGAAGAGATAGGGAAAACAGTCTTGAATCTCTAGTGCAATCCTTCTTCCTCCCCCAGCAGCAACTGAATGGTGTGGAGAGTGCTTCTGCTCCCTGGGAAGAGAGAGAGCCAGCAATTATGAGACATTAAACTCAGTGCTGCCCTTGTTACAGCAGAAAGCAAAACCTGACCAAACTCGGTTGATGCCTGCCCACAGAGGGTACATTTGAACCAGCCCTAGCCAGAGGAGAATGCTGATTCCAGTGGTTGGAACCTAAGTTCCCACAAGCTTCACCACCATGAGCTAAAGTGTTCTGGTGCTCCAAATAAACTTGAAAGGCAGTCTAGGCCACAAGGACTGCAACACCTAGGTGAGTCCTGGGGCTGATCTGGACCCAGAGACAGTAGACTGGGGGGATATGGAACCTACCAAGACACCAGTTGGGGTGGCTAAGGGAGTGTTGACATCACACTCCCACTAACACAAGGCTGCACAGCCTGTGGCTCCAAAAGAAACCCCTTCCTTCTGTTTGAGGAGAGAAGATGTACAAGTGGGGAGGACTTTGCATCTTGGATACTAGCTTAACCAAAGTAGGATAGGGCAGTGGTCAAAGCTGTGAGGCCCCTTTCCTGGGCCTTGCTCCCAGACATTTCTAGATACACCCTGGGCCAGAAGGGAACTGCTGCCTTGAAAGGAAGGACCCAGTCCTGGCAAGATTTATCATCTGCTACCTGAAGAGACCTTGGGCCCTGAATAACCAGCAACAATACTCAGGTACTACGTTGAGTGTGTTGGGTGAGGGATTGCAACTCGCTGGCCTCAAGGTGAGACTCAGCATATTCCCAGATGTTATGGCTACAGAGAGAGATTCCTTCTGCTTGACAAAAGTGGAGGTAAAAGTAAAAGGGACGTTGTCTTACACTGTAGGTACCACCTCAGCCACAGGGGGATAGAACACAAGTGGTCTATTGTGGTTCCCAACTTTGGGACTTGCCTCTTGGGCAGCATTTCTGAACCTGCCCTGGGTCAGAGGGGAGCCCACTTGCTTGAAGGGTAAGTCCCAGGCCAGGCAGTATTTACCACAAAGGATTGAAGAGCCTTTGGGCCTTAAGAGAACATCACCTATGAGTGAGAATATGCAGTATTTGGTTTTCTGTCCTTGTGATAGTTTGCTGAGAATGATGATTTCCAGCTTCACCCATGTTCCTGCAAAGGACATGAACTCATCCTTTTTTATGGCTGCATAGTATTCCATGGTGTATATGTGCCACATTTTCTTTATCCAGTCTATTATTGATGGACATTTGGGTTGGTTCCAAGTCTTTGCTATTGTGACTAGTGCCACAATAAACATACGCGTGCATGTGTCTTTATAGTAGAATGATTTATAATCATTTGGGTATATGCCCAGTAATGGGATTGCTGGGTCAAATGGTATTTCTAGTTCTAGATCCTTAAGGAATTGCCACATTGTCTTCCACAATGGTTGAACTAATTTACACTCCCACTAATAGTGTAAAAGCATTTTTATTTCACCACATCCTCTTCAGCATCTGTTGTTTCCTGATTTTTTAATGATCACCATTCTAACAGGCATGAGATGGTATCTCATTGTAGTTTTGATTTGCATTTCTCTAATGACAAGTGATGATGAGCATTTTTTCATATGTCTGTTGGCTGCATAAATGTCTTCTTTTGAGAAGTGTCTGTTTGTATCCTTTGCCTACTTTTTGATGAGTTGTTTGTTTTTTTCTTGTAAATTTGTTTAAGATCTTTGTAGATAATGGATATTAGCCCTTTGTCAGATGGATAGATTGCAAAAATTTTCTCCCATTTTGTAGCTTGCCTGTTCACTCTGATGATAGTTTCTTTTGCTGTTCAGAAACTCTTTAGTTTAATTAGATCCCATTTGTCAATTTTGGCTTTTGTTGCCATTGCTTTTGGTGTTTTAGACATGAAGTCTTTGTCCATGCCTATGTCCTGAAGGGTATTGCCCAGGTTTCCTTCTAGGATTTTTATGGTCCTAGGTCTTACATTTAAGTCTTTGATCCATCTTGAGTTGATTTTTGTATAAGATGTAAGGAAGGGGTCCAGTTTCAGTTTTCTGCATATGGCTAGCCAGTTTTCCCAACACCATTTATTAAATAGGGAATCTTTTCCCCATTGCTTCTTTTTGTCAGGTTTGCCAAAGATCAGATGGTTGTAGATGTGTGGTGTTATTTCTGAGGGCTCTGTTCTGTTCCATTGGTCTATATCTCTGTTTTGGTACCAGTACCATGCTGTTTTGGTTACTGTAGCCTTGTAGTATAGTTTGAAGTCATGTAGCATGATGCCTCCAGCTTTGTTTTTCTTGCCCAGGATTGTCTTGGCTATGTGGGTTCTTATTTGGTTTCACATGAAGTTTAAAGTTGTTTTTTCCAATTCTGTGAAGAAAGTCAGTGGTAACTTGATGAGGATAGCATTGAATCTATAAATTGCTTTGGGCAGTATGGCCATTTTCACGACATCGATTCTTCCTATCCATGAGTATGGAATAGTTGTCCATTTGTTTGTGTCCTCTCTTATTTCCTTGAGCAGTGGTTTGTAGTTCTCCTTGAAGAAGTCCTTCACATCCCTTCTAAATTGTATTCTTAGGTATTTTATTCTCATAGTAGCAATTGTGAATGGGAGTTCACTCATGATTTGGCTCTCTGTTCTTGGTGTATAGGAATGCTTGTGATTTTTGCACATTGATTTTGTATCCTGAGCATTTGCAGAAGTTGCTTATCAGCTTAAGGAGATTTGGAGCTGAGAAAATGGGCTTTTCTAAGTATACAATCATGTCATCTACAAACAGAGACAATTTGACTTCCTCTCTTCCTATTTGAATACCCTTTATTTCTTTCTCTTGTCTTATTGTCCTGGACAGAACTTCCAATACTGTGTTGAATAGGAGTGGTGAGAGAGGGCATCCTTGTCTTGTGCCAGTTTTCAAAGGGAATGCTTCCAGTTTTTGCCCGTTCAGTATGATATTGGCTGTGGGTTTGTCATAAGTAGCTCTTATTATTTTGAGATATGTTCCATTGATACCTAGTTTATTGAGAGTTTTTAGGGTGAAGGGGTATGAAATTTTGCTGAAGGCCTTTGCTGCATCTATTGAGATAATCATGTGGTTTTTGTCATTGGTTCTGTTTATGTGATGGATTACGTTTATTGATTTGCGTACGTTGAACCAGGCTTGCATCCCAGCTATGAAGCCAACTTGATCATGGTGGATAAACTTTTTGATGTGCTGCTGGATTTGGTTTGCCAGTATTCTATTTCGTATTTTCACATTGATGTTCACCAAGGATATTGGCCTGAAATTTTCTTTTTTGTTGTGCCTCTGCCAGGTTTTGGTATCAGGATGATGGTGGTCTCATAAAATGAGTTAGGGAGGATTCTCTCTTTTTCCCTTGTTTTGAATAGTTTCAGAAGGAATGGTACCAGCTCCTCTTTGTTCCTCTGGTAGAATTCGGCTGTGACTCCGTCTAGTCCTGGACTTTTTCTGGTTGGTAGGCTATTAATTACTGCCTCAATTTCAGAACTTGTTATTGCTTTATTCAGGGATTCGACTTCTTCCTGGTTTAGACTTGTGAGGCTGTATATGTCCAGGAATTTATCCATTCCTTCTAGATTTTCTTATTTATTTATGTAGAGGTGTTTATAGTATTATCTGATGATAGTTTGTATTTCTGTGAGATCAGTGGTGATATCCCCTATATCATTTTTTATTGCATCTATTTGATTCTTCTCTCTTTTCTTCTTTATTAGTCTGGCTAGCAGTATATCTATTTTGTTGCTGTTTTTGAAAAACGAGCTCCTGGATTCATTGATTTTTTTAAAGGGTTTTTTGTGTCTCTATCTCCTTCAGTTGTGCTCTGATCTTAGTTATTTCTTGTCTTCTGCTAGATTTTGAATTTATTTGCTGTTGCTTCTCTAGTTCTTTTAATTTTGATGTTAGGGTGTCAATTTTAGATCTTCCCTGCTTTCTCTTGTGGGCATTTAGTGCTATAAATTTCCCTCTACACACTGCTTTAAATGTGTACCAGAGATTCTGGTACATTGTGTCTTTGCTCTCATTGGTTTCAAGGAACATCTTTATTTCTGTCTTCATTTCATTATTTACCCAGTAGTCATTCAGGAGCAGGTTGTTCAGGTTCCATGTAGTTGTGAGGTTTTGAGTGAGTTTCTTAATCCTGAGTTCTAATTGGATTGCACTGTGGTCCAAGAGAGTGTTTGTTATGATTTCTCTTCTTTTGCGTTTGCTGAGGAATGTTTTACTTCCAATTATGTGGTCAATTTTAGAATAAGTGCAATAAGGTGGTGAGAAGAATGTATATTCTGTTGATTTGGGGTGGAGAGTTCTGTAGATGTCTGTTAGGTCTGCTTGGTCCAGAGCTGAGTTCAAGTCCTGTTAATTTTCTGTCTCATTGATCTGTCTAATATTGACAGTGGTGTGTTAAAGTCTCCCATTATTATTGTGTGGGACTCTAAGTCTCTTTGTAGGTCTCTAAAAACTTGTTTTATGAATCTGGGTGCTCCTGTATTGGGTGCATATATATTTAGGATAGTTAGCTCTTCTAGCTGCATTGATCCCATTACCATTATGTAATGCCCTTCTTTGTCTCTTTTGATCTTTGTTGGTTTAAAGTCTGTTTGATCAGATATTAGGATTGCATTTCCTGCTTTTGTTTTGCTTTCCATTTGCTTGGTAAATATTCCTCCACCCCTTTATTTTGAGCCTATGTGTGTCTTTGAACGTGAGATGGGTCTCCTCAATACAGCACACTTATGGATCTTGACTCTCTATCTAATTTGCCAGTCTGTGTCTTTTAATTGGGGCATTTATTTCATTTACATTTAAAGTTAATATTGTTATGTGTGAATTTGATCCTGTCATTATGATGCTAGCTGGTTGTTTTGCCCCTTAGTTAGAGCATTTTCTTGATATTGTTGATGTTCTTTATAATTTGGTGTGTTTCTGCAATGGCTGGTGCTGGTTGTTCCTTTTCACATTTAGTACTTCCTTTAGGAGCTCTTTTAAGGCAGGCCTGGTGATGACAAAATCACTCAGCATTTGCTTGTCTGTAAAATATTTTATTTCTCCTTCACTTATGAAGCTTAGTTTGGCTAGATATGAAAATCTGGGTTGAAAATTCTTTTCTTTAAGAATGTTGAATATTGGCCCCCACTCTCTTCTCGCTTGTAGGGTTTCTGCCCAGAGATCCGCTATTAGTCTGATGGGCTTCCCTTTGTGGGTAACCCCACCTTTCTCTCTGGCTGCCCTTAGCATTTTTTCCTTCATTTCAACCTTGGTGGATCTGACGATTCTGTGTCTTGTGGTTGCTCTTCTCAAGGAATATCTTTGTGGTGTTCTCTGTATTTCCTGAATTTGAATGTCAGCCTGCCTTGCTAGATTGGGGAAGTTCTCCTGGATAATATCCTGAAGAGTGTTTTTCAACTTGGTCCCATTCTCCCCGTCACTTTCAGGTACACCAATCAAATGTAGATTTGGTCTTTTCACATAGTCCTATATTTCTTGGAGGCTTTGTTCATTCCTTTTAATTCTTTTTTCTCTAATCTTGTCTTCTCTCTTTATTTCATTAAGTTGATCTTCAATCACTGATATCCTTTCTTCTCCTTTGATCGATTTGTCTATTGAAACTTGTGTATGCTTCACAAAGTTCTCGTGCTGTGTTTTTCAGCTCCATCAGGTCGTTTATGTTCTTCTCTACACTGGTTATTCTAGTTAGCAATTCGTCTAACCAATTTTCAAGGTCCTTTCCTTGCTTTGGGTTAGAACATGCTCTTTTAGCTTGCAGGAGTTTGTTATTACCCATCTTCTGACACCTACTTCTGTCAATTCTTCAAACTCATTCTCCGTCCAGTTTTGTTCCCTTGCTGGCAAAGAGTTGTGATCCTTTGGAGGAGAAGAGTTGTTCTGGTTTTTGGAATTTTCAGCCTTTTTGCACTGGTTTCTTTGCATCTTTGTGGATTTATCTACCTTTGGTCTTTGATGTTGGTGACCTTTGGATGGGGTCTTTGATTGGATGTGCTGTTCCTTTCTGCTTGTTAATTTTCCTTCTGACAGTCAGGCCCTTCTGCTGCCCATCTGCTGGAGTTTGCTGGAGGTCCACTCCTGACACTGTTTGCCTGGGTATCACCAGTGGAGGCTCAGTTGGAAATGCAGAAATCACCTGCCTTCTATGTTGACCTTGCTGGGAGCTGCAGACCGGAGCTGTTCCTATTCTGCCATCTTGCCTGCAATCCCCTGCATCAGGATCTTTTAATAGAAGAATGGATCAAGCAGAAGGAAGAACCAGTGAGCTTGCAGACAGGCTATTTGAAAATATACAGTCAGAGCAGACAAGAGAAAAAAGAATTAGAAACAATAAAGCATGCCTAGAATATCTAGAAAATAGCCTCAAAAGGGCAAATCTAAGAGCTATTGGCTTTAAAGAGGAGGTAAAGAAAGAAATACAGATAGAAATTTTACTCAAAGAAATAATAATAGAGAAGTTTACAAACCTAGAAGAAGATATCAACATCCAAGTACAAGAAGGTAATAGAACACCAAACAATTGACTCAAAGAAGAGTACCTCAAGATGTTTAATAATTGAACTCCCAAAGTTCAAGAATGATGAAAGGATCCTAAAAGTGGAAAGAGAAAAGAAACAAATAACATACAACTGAGATCCAATGTGACTGACAGCAGACTTTTCAGTGGAAACTTCACAGGCCAGGAGAAAGTGGCATGGTTTATTTAAAAAGTGAAAGGAAAATAACTTTTAACCTAGAATAGTATATCTGGTAAAATTATCCTTCAAACATGAAGAAGAAATAAAGACTTTCCCAAACAAACAAAAGCTGAGAGATTTCATCAACACCAGACTTATCTTACAAGAAATGCTAAAGTGAGTACTTCAGTCAGAAAATAAAGGATGTTAATAAGTAATAAGTAATTACCTGAAGGTACAAAACTCACTAGTAATAGTAACTACAAAGAAAAACACAGAATACTATAATACTGTAACGCTGGTGTGTAAACTACTCATATCTTAGGTAGGAAGACTAATGGATGAACCAATAAAAAATAATAACTAAAGTAACTTTTCAAGATGGAGAGAGTACAATAAGTTATAAATAGTGACAACAAAAAGTCAAAAAGTGGGAGAATTAAGTTAAGGTATAGAGTCTTTATTTGTTTTCTTTTTGCTTCTTTACCTGTTTATTTTTGCAAACAATGTTGTTATCTGGTTAAAATAATGGGTTATAAGATAGTATTTGCAAGCCTCATGGTAACATCAAACCAAAGAACATACAAGGGTAACACAAAAAATAAAAAGCAAAAAAACTAAATTATGTCACCAGGTAAAACCACCCTTACTGAAAGAAAGACAGGAAGGAAAGAAAGAAGAAAGAGAATACCATAAAACAACCAGAAAACAATAACAAAATGGCAGGAGTAAGTTCTTACTTATCAATAATAGCATTGAATATAAATGGATAAACTCTCCAATCAAAAGACATAGAGTGGCTGACTGGATAAAAAACAAGATTCATAATGTGTTGCCAACAAAAAACACATGTCACCTATAAAGACACACATAGACTAAAAATAAAGAGATGGAAAAAGACATTCCATGCCAACAGAAACCTTAAAAGTGCAGGAGTAGCTACCTTTATATCATACAAAGTAAATTTCAAAACAAAAACCATAAGAGCAAAGAATGTCACTATATAGTGATAGAGTCAGTTCAGCAAGAGGATATTACAATTGTAAATATATATGTACCCAACACTGGAGCACTCAGATATAGAAAGCAAATATTGTTAGAACTAAAAATAGAGGTAGACACCAATAAATAGCAGGAGACTTCAACACCCCACTTTGAGCATTGGACAGATCTTCCAGAAAGAAAATAATAAAAAAATCAAACTTACTCTGAACTATAGACCAAATGGATCTAATAGATATTTACAGAACATTTCCTCCAACATCTGCAGAATACATATATTTTTCCTCAGCACATGGATCATTCTCAAGGATAGACCATATGTTAGGTTACAAAACAAGTCTTGAAACATTCAAAAAAATTGAAATATCTTCTCTGACTGCAATGAAATAAAAGTAGAAATCAATAGCAAGAGGAATTTTGGAAACTATAAATACATGAAAACTAAACAACATGCTCCTGAATGACCAGTGGTCAATGAAGAAATTGAGAAGGAAATTTAAAAGTTTCTTTAAACAAATGATAATGGAACCATAATATACCAAAACCTATGGGATAGGAAAAGCACTACTAAGAGGAATTTGTATAGCTATAGGGCCTATATTAAAAGAAGAAAAGGTTCAAATTAACAACCTAGTGATGCATCTTAAAGAACTAGAGGGGGAGGAGCCAAGATGGCCAAATAGGAACAGCTCCGGTCTACAGCTCCCAGTGTGAGCGATGCAGAAGACGGGTGATTTCTGCATTTCCATCTGAGGTACTGTGTTCATCTCACTAGGGAGTGCCAGACAGTGAGCGCAGGTCAGTGGGTGAGTGCACTGTGCGCCAGCCGAAGCAGGGGCGAGGCATTGCCTCACACGGGAAGCGCAAGGGGTCAGGGAGTTCCCCTTCCAGGGGTGACAGACGGCACCTGGAAAATCGGGCCACTCCCACCCGAATACTGTGCTTTTCCGACGGGCTTAGGAAACGGTGCCCCAGGAGAGTATAGCCCGCACCTGGCTCAGAGGGTCCTACGCCCACGGAGTCTCACTGATTGCTAGCACAGCAGTCTGAGATCAAACAGCAAGTCGGCAGCGAGGCTGGGGGAGGGGCGCCCGCCATTGCCCAGGCTCGCTTACATAAACAAAGCAGCCTGGAAGCTTGAACTGGGTGGAGCCCACCACAGCTCAAGGAGGCCTGCCTGCCTCTGTAGGCTCCACCTCTGGGGGCAGGGCACAGACAAACAAAAAGACAGCAGTAACCTCTGCAGACTTAAATGTCCCTGTCTGACAGCTGTGAGGAGAGCAGTGGTTCTCCCAGCATGCAGCTGGAGATCTGAGAACGGGCTGACTGCCCCCTCAAGTGGGTTCCTGACCCCTGACCCCCGAGCAGCCTAACTGGGAGGCACCCCCCAGCAGGGGCAGACTGACACCTCACACGGCCGGCCAGGTACTCCAACAGACCTGCAGCTGAGGGTTCTGTCTGTTAGAAGGAAAACTAACAGAAAGGACATCCACACCAAAAACCCATCTGTACATCACCATCATCAAAGACCAAAAGTAGATAAAACCACAAAGATGGGGAAAAAACAGAGCAGAAAAACTGGAAACTCTAAAAAGCAGAGTACCTCTCCTCCTCCAAAGGAACGCAGTTCCTCACCAGCAACGGAACAAAGCTGGACGGAGAATGACTTTGATGAGCTGAGAGAAGAAGGCTTCAGACGATCAAATTACTCCGAGCTACGGGAGGATATTCAAACCAAAGGCAAAGAAGTTGAAAACTTTGAAAAAAATTTAGAAGAATGTATAACTAGAATAACCAATACAGAGAAGTGCTTAAAGGAGCTGATGGAGCTGAAAACCAAGGCTCGAGAACTACGTGAAGAATGCAGAAGCCTCAGGAGCCGATGCGATCAAATGGAAGAAAGGGTGTCAGCCCTGGAAGATGAAATGAATGAAATGAAGCGAGAAGGGAAGTTTAGAGAAAAAAGAATAAAAAGAAATGAGCAAAGCCTCCAAGAAATGTGGGACTATGTGAAAAGACCAAATCTACGTCTGATTGGTGTACCTGAAAGTGACGGGGAGAATGGAAACAAGTTGGAAAACACTCTGCAGGATATTATCCAGGAGAACTTCCCCAATCTAGCAAGGCAGGCCAACATTCAGATTCAGGAAATACAGAGAACGCCACAAAGATACTCCTCGAGAAGAGCAACTCCAAGACACATAATTGTCAGATTCACCAAAGTTGAAATGAAGGAAAAAATGTCAAGGGCAGCCAGAGAGAAAGGTCGGGTTACCATCAAAGGGAAGCCCATCAGACTAACAGCGGATCTCTCGGCAGAAACCCTACAAGCCAGAAGAGAGTGGGGGCCAATATTCAACATTCTTAAAGAAAAGAATTTTCAACCCAGAATTTCATATCCTGCCAAACTAAGCTTCATAAGTGAAGGAGAAATAAAATACTTTACAGACAAGCAAATGCTGAGAGATTTTGTCACCACCAGGCCTGCCCTAAAAGAGCTCCTGAAGGAAGCGCTAAACATGGAAAGGCACAACCGGTACCAGCCACTGCAAAATCATACCGAAATGTAAAGACCATCGAGACTAGGAAGAGACTGCATCAACTAACGAGCAAAATATCCAGCTAACATCATAATGACAGGATCAGATTCACACATAACAATATTAACTTTAAATGTAAATGGAATAAATGCTCCAATTAAAAGACACAGACTGGCAAATTGGATAAAGACTCAAGACCCATCAGTGTGCTGTATTCAGGAAACCCATCTCACGTGCAGAGCCACACATAGGCTCAAAATAAAAGGATGGAGGAAGATCTACCAAGCAAATGGAAAACAAAAAAAGGCAGGGGTTGCAATCCTAGTCTCTGATAAAACAGACTTTAAACCAACAAAGGTCAAAAGAGACAAAGAAGGCCATTACATAATGGTAAAGGGATTAATTCAACAAGAAGAGCTAATTATCCTAAATATATATGCACCCAATACAGGAGCACCCAGATTCATAAAGCAAGTCCTCAGTGACCTACAAAGAGACTTAGACTCCCACACATTAATAATGGGAGACTTTAACACCCCACTGTCAACATTAGACAGATCAACGAGACAGAAAGTCAACAAGGATACCCAGGAATTGAACTCAGCTCTGCACCAAGCGGACCTAATAGACATCTACAGAACTCTCCACCCCAAATCAACAGAATATACATTTTTTTCAGCACCACACCACACCTATTCCAAAATTGACCATATACTTGGAAGTAAAGCTCTCCTCAATAAATGTAAAAGAACAGAAATTGTAACAAACTGTCTCTCAGATCACAGTGCAATCAAGCTAGAACTCAGGATTAAGAATCTCACTCAAAACCACTCAACTACATAGAAACTGAACAACCTGCTCCTGAATGACTACTGGGTACATAACGAAATGAAGGCAGAAATAAAGATGTTCTTTGAAACCAACGAGAACCAAGACACAACATACCAGAATCTCTGGGATGCATTCAAAGCAGTGTGTAGAGGGAAATTTATAGCACTAAATGCCCACAAGAGAAAGCAGGAAAGATCCAAAATTGACACCCTAACATCACAATTAAAAGAACTAGAAAAGCAAGAGCAAACACATTCAAAAGCTAGCAGAAGGCAAGAAATAACTAAAATCAGAGCAGAACTGAAGGAAATAGAGACACAAAAAACCCTTCAAAAAATAAATGAATCCAGGAGCTGGTTTTTTGAAAGGATCAACAAAATTGATAGACCACTAGCAAGGTTAATAAAGAAAAAAAGAGAGAAGAATCGAACAGATGCAATAAAAAATGATAAAGGGGATATCACCACCAATCCCACAGAAATACAAACTACCATCAGAGAATATTACAAACACCTCTATGCAAATAAACTGGAAAATCTAGAAGAAATGGATAAATTCCTCAACACATACACCCTCCCAAGACTAAACGAGGAAGAAGTTGAATCTCTGAATAGACCAATAACAGGAGCTGAAATTGTGGCAATAATCAATAGCTTACCAACCAAAAAAAGTCCAGGACCAGATGGGTTCACAGCCGAATTCTACCAGAGGTACAAGGAGGAGCTGGTACCATTCCTTCTGAAACTATTCCAATCAATAGAAAAAGAGGGAATCCTCCCTAACTCATTTTATGAGGCCAGCATCATCCTGATACCAAAGCCTGGCAGAGACACAACAAAAAAAGAGAATTTTAGACCAATATCCTTGATGAACATTGATGCAAAAATCCTGAATAAAATACTGGCAAACAGAATCCAGCAGCACATCAAAAAGCTTATCCACCATGATCAAGTGGGCTTCATCCCTGGGATGCAAGGCTGGTTCAATATATGCAAATCAATAAATGTAATCCAGCATATAAACAGAACCAATGACAAAAACCACATGATTATCTCAATAGATGCAGAAAAGGCCTTTGACAAAATTCAACAACGCTTCATGCTAAAAACTCTCAATAAATTAGGAATTGATGGGACGTATCTCAAAATAATAAGAGCTATTTATGACAAGCCCACAGCCAATATCATACTGAATGGGCAAAAACTGGAAGCATTCCCTTTGAAAACTGGCACAAGACAGGGATGCCCTCTCTCGCCACTTCTATTCAACATAGTGTTGGAAGTTCTGGCCAGGGCACTTAGGCAGGAGAAGGAAATCAAGGGTATTCAATTAGGAAAAGAGGAAGTCAAATTGTCCCTGTTTGCAGGTGACATGATTGTATATCTAGAAAACCCCATCGTCTCAGCCCAAAATCTCCTTAAGCTGATAAGCAACTTCAGCAAAGTCTCAGGATACAAAATCAATGTGCAAAAATCACAAGCATTCTTATACATCAATAACAGACAAACAGAGAGCCAAATCATGAGTGAACTCCCATTCACAATTGCTTCAAAGAGAATAAAATACCTAGGAATCCAACTTACAAGGGATGTGAAAGACCTCTTCAAGGAGAACTACAAACCACTGCTCAAGGAAATAAAAGAGGACACGAACAAATGGAAGAACATTCCATGCTCATGGGTAGGAAGAATCAATATCATGAAAATGGCCATCCTTCCCAAGGTAATTTACAGATTCAATGCCATCCCCATAAAGCTACCAATGACTTTCTTCACAGAATTGGAAAAAACTACTTTAAAGTTCATATGGAACCAAAAAAGAGCCCGCATCGCCAAGTCAATCCTAAGCCAAAAGAACAAAGCTGGAGGCATCACACTACCTGACTTCAAACTATACTACAAGGCTACAGTAACCAAAACAGCATGGTACTGGTACCAAAACAGAGATATAGATCAATGGAACAGAACAGAGCCCTCAGAAATAATGCCACATATCTACAAGTATCTGATCTTTGACAAACCTGACAAAAACAAGCAATGGGGAAAGGATTCCCTATTTAATAAATGGTGCTGGGAAAACTGGCTAGCCATATGTAGAAAGCTGAAACTGGATCCCTTCCTTACACCTTATACAAAAATCAATTCAAGATGGATTAAAGACTTAAATGTTAGACCTAAAACCATAAAAACCCTAGAAGAAAACCTAGGCATTACCATTCAGGACATAGGCATGGGCAAGGACTTCATGTCTAAAACACCAAAAGCAATGGCAACAAAAGCCAAAATTGACAAATGGGATCTAATTAAACTAAAGAGCTTCTGCACAGCAAAGGAAACTACCATCAGAGTGAACAGGCAACCTACAAAATGGGAGAAAATTTTCGCAACCTACTCATCTGACAAAGGGCTAATATCCAGAATCTACAATGAACTCCAACAAATTTACAAGAAAAAAACAAACAACTCCATCAAAAAGTGGGCGAAGGACATGAACAGACACTTCTCAAAAGAAGACATTTATGCAGCCAAAAAACACATGAAAAAATGCTCACCATCGCTGGCCATCAGAGAAATGCAAATCAAAACCACAATGAGATACCATCTCACACCAGTTAGAATGGCAATCATTAAAAAGTCAGGAAACAACAGGTGCTGGAGAGGATGTGGAGAAATAGGAACACTTTTACACTGTTGGTGGGACTGTAAACTAGTTCAACCCTTGTGGAAGTCAGTGTGGCGATTCCTCAGGGATCTAGAACTAGAAATTCCATTCGACCCAGCCATCCCATTACTGGGTATATACCCAAAGGACTATAAATCATGCTGCTATAAAGACGCATGCACACGTATGTTTATTGCCGCATTATTCACAATAGCAAAGACTTGGAACCAACCCAAATGTCCAACAATGATAGACTGGATTAAGAAAATGTGGCACATATACACCATGGAATACTATGCAGCCATAAAAAATGATGAGTTCACGTCCTTTGTAGGGACATGGATGAAATTGGAAATCATCATTCTCAGTAAACTATCGCAAGAACAAAAAACCAAACACCGCATATTCTCACTCATAGGTGGGAATTGAACAATGAGAACACATGGACACAGGAAGGGGAACATCACACTTCGGGGACTGTTGTGGGGTGGGGGGAGGGGGGAGGGGTAGCATTGGGAGATATACCTAATGCTAGATGACAAGTTGGTGGGTGCAGCGCACCAGCATGGCACATGTATACATATGTAACTTACCTGCACATTGCGCACATGTACCATAAAACCTAAAGTATAATAATAATAATAATAATAATAAAAGAAAAAAAAAAAGAACTAGAAAAGCAAGAGCAACCAAACCCTAAATTACTAGAAGAAAATAAATAATAAAGATCATAGCATAAATAAATGAAGTTGAAATGAATAAAATACAGAAGATTAATAAAACAAAAAGCTGATGTTTTGAAAAGATTAACAAAATTGACAAACCTTTTGCCAAATGGAGAGAAACCCATATAAATAAAATCAGAGATTTAAAAAAAGACATCACAACTGGTACCACAGAAATTCAAAGGATCATTAGTGGCTGCTCTGAGCAATGATATGCCAATAGGTTCGAAAATCTAGAAGAAAGTGATAAACTTCTAGACACATACAACCTACTAAGATTGAACCAGAAAGACATTAACATGTGAACCACACCCAAACAAGTAACAAGATTGAAGCTGTAATAAAAAGTCTCCAAGTAAAGAAAAACCTGGGACCTGATGGCTTCACTACTGATTCTGTCAAACATATAAAGAATTAGTACCAATCCTACTCAAACTTTTCTGAAAAATAGAGGAAGAGGGAATACTTCCAAACTAATCTACACTGCCAGTATTGCCCTGATACCAGAACCAGACAAGACAGCAAAAAAAAAAAGAAAAGAAAAAAAAGAAAAAGAAAACTATAGGCCAGTATTCCTGATGAATATTGATGCAGAAATTCTCAATAAAATATTAGCATACTGAATTCAACAATATGTTGAAAAGGTCATTTATCATGACCAAGTGGGATTTATCCCTGAGGTGCAAGGATGGTTCAACATATGCAAATCAGTGTGATATATCATATCAGCAGAATGAAGGACAAAAAGTATATGAACATTTAAATTGATACTGAAGAAGTGTTTGATAAAATTTAACATCCTTCATGATAAAAACTCTCAAAAAGCTAGGTATAGAAATTATACCTCAACATAATGAAAGCCATATATGACAGACCCACAGCTAGTGTCATACTAAATGGTAAAGAAATGAAAGCCTTTCCTTTACAATCTGGAACATGACAAGAATGCCTACTTTCACTACTGTTATTCAATATAGTACTGGAAATTCTAGCTAGAACAATCAGACAAGTAAAAGATATAAAGGGCATCTAAATTGGAAAGGAAAAAGTCAAATTACCCTTGTTTGCAGATGTGATCTTATATTTGAAAAAGCCTAAAGACTTCACAAGAAAACTATTAGAACTAATAAACAAATTCAGTAAAGTTGCAGGCCACGAAATTTCCATATAAAAATCAGCAGGACTTCTTTATTTTTATTTTTATTTATTATTATTATTATTATTTTTTTGAGATGGAGTCTCGCTCTGTTGCCCTGGCTGGAGTTCAGTGGCACGATCTCGGCTTACTGCAAGCTCCGCCTCCTGGGTTCAGGCCATTCTCCTGCCTCAGCCTCCCGAGTAGCTGGGACTACAGGCGCCCGCCACCATGCAAAATCAGCAGTACTTCTATATGTGAACAATATGAAAAATAAAAAAAAATAGCCATACATAAAATTAAATACCTAGGAATTAGCCAAAGATATTCCATTTTTGGGATATCCTTCCATTTTTGAAGAATCTGTATTGTTAAAATGTCCATACTACCCAAAGCAGTCTACAGATATAATGTAATTCTTATGAAAATACTAATAACATTCTTCACAGAAATAGAAAAAACAACCTTAAAATTTATATGGAACCACAAAAGACCCAGAATAACCAAAGCTATTTTATGTAACAAACAAACCAACAAACTAAAACTGGAGGAATCACATTACCTGACTTCAAATTATACTACAGAACTATAGTAACCAAAGAAGCATGGTACTGACATAAAAACAGACACATAGACCAATGGAACAGGATAAAGAACCCAGAAACAAATACATACACTTACAATGAACTCACTTTTTACAAAAGTGCTGAGAACATACATTGGGGAAAAGACAGTCTTTATTAAATGTTGCTTGGAAAACTGGATATCCATATGCAGAAAAATGAAACTAGACCTGTATCTTTCAACATACGCAAAAATAAAATGAAAGTGGATTAAAGACATATCCAGGACTTCAAATTATGAAACTACTACAAGAAAACATTGGAAAAACTCTGCAGGACATCGGTCTGGGCAAAGATTTCTTAAATATTACCCCACAAGCACAGGCAACCAAAGTAAAAGTGGACAGATGGGATGATATCAAGTTTAAAAGCTTTCGACAGCAAAGGTAACAATCAACAAAGTGAACAGACAACCCACAGAATGGGAGAAAATATTTGCAAACTACCCATCTGACAAGGGATTAATAACCAGAATATATAAGGAGCTCAAACAATTCTATAGGAAAACATCCAATAATCAGGTCAAAAATGGCCAAAATATTTGAATAGACATTGCTTAGAAGACATACAAATGGCAAACAGGCATATGAAAAGATACTTAACATCATTGATCATCAGAGAAATACAAATCAAAACTACAATGAGATATCATCCCATCCCTGTTAAAATGACTTATATCCAAGACAGGCAACAACAAATCCTGGCAAGGGTGTGGAGGAAAGGTAACACTTGTACACTGTTTGTGAGAATATAAATGAATACAACCACTATAGAGAAAACTCTGGAGGTTCCTCAAAAAACTAAAAATAGGGCTACCATAGAATCCAGCAATCCCACTGCTGGGTATATACTCAAAAGAAAGACAGTAAGGATAGTGAAGAGATATCTGCACTTTTATGTTTCTTGCAGTTCTGTCTACAATAGCCAAGATTTGAAAACAACCTATGTGTTCATTAACAGATGAATAGATAAAGAAAATGTGGTACTTATACACAGTGTAGTACTATGCAGCCATAAAAAAAGAAAGAGATTAAGTCATTTGAAACAACATGGATGAAACTGGAGGTCATTATGTTAAGTGAAATAAGCCAGGCAGTGAAAGATAAGCTTCCATATTCTCACTTGTGTAATCTAAATGTCAAAACAATTGAATCCATGGAGATACAGAGTAGAAGGATGGTTACCAGAAGCTGGGAAGGGCAGGTGGGGGAATAGGGGTGGTGAGAATGATTAATGGGTACAAAAAATAGAAGTAATGAATAAGACCTAGTATTTGATAGCATAACAAGGTGACTCTTGACAATAACAATTAACTTGTACATTTTAAAATAGCTAAAAGAGTATAATTGGAGTGTTTGTAAAAGGATAAATGCTCGAGGGGATGGATACCCCATCTTCCAAGATTTGATTATTACACATTCCATGTCTGTGTGAAAACATCTCATGTACCCCATAAATATATACCCTTACTATGTACCTAAAAAACTAAAAATTTAAAAAAAGGAATAATTTATTGGAGAACAGGCAGGAGCAGGTAAAGTTTAATCGAAAGACAGAGTTATGTGGTGAACTTTGTGGGTTTGACCTGTTTGCTGGACATATAGAGGGAAGACTTCAGCCAGCAGCTTAATGTATATGACTTGTGGTTGCAGAAATGATCTGGGCTCAAGTAATAGATATTCCAATTACATCCCAAAAGTAGATGTTACCTACAGAATCACAGAGTGCCTTTTGGTGTAATGATAAAGCAATGGGCAAAAAATTCTAGTGTAGACTTGATTCCATCATTTCATAACTATATCACTTAAACATGTCATCTAGTTCCTTTGAAAGGACTCTCAGAGTAACTCTCTATTCTCCCTTAAAAAGCTTTGAGAATAAGTTAGTATGAGTGAAATATCTTTAAAAATCATACACATAAGCTTCCTTCCTTCCTTCCTTCCTTCCTTCTTTCCTTCCTTCCTTCTTCCCTCCCTCCCTTTCTCTCTCCCTTCCTCTATTTCTCTCTCAGTCCCTCTTTTTTTTTCCTTCCACCCTCCTCCCTTCTAATAATCACTTATTCATCTTTTCAGTATTTACGACAATGAATGGATCTTTAGGACTAAGATTAGGGGAGAGTTAGAGACACTGAAAGTTTTGTTTTCTTCCTAAAGCTCTTTGACAAGATTTGCAATGAAAACCAATAAGAACCTTGGTAGCCTGGGAGAGTTTTACTTGTAACAATTTCTTTTTTCCAAATTGGGTTCTGAATCACTCTTGCCTGTGGTCTTAAATATTTTGCTCAATGTAGTGATGTGTTGAAGTGACTTGAAGAACTAAAACTATATTTGGGTTTGGGGTATCTATTCCTCATTGTTCTTTTGTCTCTAAAGGATTTTGATTACTAGTTCTTAGCACTTCATAAATACACAGGCATGTCCTGTCAGGAGACTAGCTGCTGCTGACAAGGGTAGGATTTTCAATTTGGATTGATAATATTCTGTACTGGAACGGTAATATAAGCCAGCAGTATAAGTTATGACCTGCTGAATCAACTGACTCACTTGGGTAAGCACTTATACCCAATATTTGCCTGCTTTGTACAATATCATCATTTTCTTAGAATTTTGAGTCAGTCTATAATATTTATTGAGTGGCTTCTGAGTACAGAATATGAGGCATTGTATCAGGAGTTGTGAAATGCATTCAGAGAATGAGGGACTGTGCACGTGTCATTGTCACAGCTTATATGTGGAAGAAATGTCATCAACCTCCATGATTAGAATAGTCAAGCCATTTGTTTTCCAGTTAAAAAGTCCTGTCCTGAGAAACCTCATAATGCCTGTTTTATACTCAGATGCTTTATGATACATTCCTAATGAAAGAGTTGATATAATCTGCACCCCATATTTTCAACACCTTGAACAGAAGATAGAGTGACTTACATCCAATTATCTATTGACTGGTTAATCATCTAGTGTAGCTCAGAATGACCTAAGAATGAACAACAGTGTCCAGTACTGTATACCATATGTCAACTAGTTGAATAAGACTCAAACCCAGAGACTCTAAACAGGCAGTTAGGAAGAGAAGGAATGATAGAGATGAGAAATAGCTCATTAAGGTAGAGTATGAGCAGGGAGCAGTCAATGTCTACTCTGAGAAGGCAACCAAGTATTTTGAGTTTCTCTTTAAACATCAGAACTGCTATTAGATCCCAGGAAATATTACTTTGTGCAGAATTCAGAGGCACGTCTCCTCAGACTCTCAGAGGACTCCCAAGATCCAACTAGGGCAGGATAAAATCCATTTTAGAACATTTATGGCTTCCTCTTTCCTTGGCTTTCCTGCTATCTCAGTGCTTGCTGATATCACCTCCCAGATATACTACTTATTTTAGTTCCTGCTTTGTTCAAACCAATATACTCTTCTCTTGGATTTGTGCTGTACGTTTTTAGGGAATAAGAACTCAGGGACTAGTATAGTATATGGCACAGCCATGCAAGTGGATGTACGTCCTTCTGCCACCTTATAGCACCAACATTCTTAATAGAAATTTTCTGGGCAGGAAACTGAAGACTTGAAAGCACTTCTAAATGTGGATTTCATGGCAGATAGTCTCAAATTAGGCCTCTTGAATGTACCAAGAGAATTACCATATGTTAAAGTATTATGATTAGATCAATTCGATCTACTACTAGGTTTAATTATCAAGGTTATAATTTTTATGGAAATAGACAATAATTTTATGGATAAAGTCTTATGTGAGAAAGATTGGTTATCGTTTCCGAATTTTACTCTTGACTGGATATTCAACTGCAATTTATTTTCTTTAGAAAAATTCTCATTTCTAGGATGTAAAAAAAGTTTCAAATCAGTTATATTGAATTTTTTTGACAAAATAATATTATCAGTTATAAAATATGAAAGCTAATTAGCAAGCATTGTGATTTTATTGATCATGTGACTCAAAATGACAATTTTGTTTATAGTTCTCACATTTACAGGAGGAGTAGCTCTTTCAACCTGTACTAGACAGAAAAAATCAAAATGTGTTGGTAAGTAGATGTATTAGTCCATTTTCACTCTGTTGATAAAGAATAGCTGAGACTGGATAATTTATAAAGAAAAAGAGGTTTAATTAACTCACAGTTTCACATGGGTGTGGAGGCCTCACGATCATGGCAGAAGGTGAAAGGCACATCTTACATGGCCGCAGGCAAGAGAGAATGAGAGACAAGTGAAAGGGGTTTCCCCTTATAATACCCTCAGATCCCGAGAGACTTATTCACTACCATGAGAATAGTATGGGTGAAACTGCCCCCATGATTCACTCATCTCCTACCGGGTCCCTCTCACAACTTGTGGGAATTATGGGAGCTATTGTTCAAGATGAGATTTGGGTGGGGACTCAGAGCCAAACCCTATAAATAGACAAACATGAGACTCCAGGGAATGTACATTTATGACAGGCTTGAGAAGTTCTACAAAGAAAGTTAACTGGGAATGCCAAAGCTGTTTTCAAATAATAAATTGTACAATATTTTAGGCATTTTGTTTCCACATAGTAAATCAATCTCCCTTCCATTTAGGGTCATACGCAGTCATGTCTCAATTTGTATAATTTTTAAAATGTATGAAATAAATACTCTCAATAACCAAAATGTAGATATAGTGACAGATCAAATCACATTCACAGGTTTTCTAATAACAGTTGATTTTTTTGGTTTTGCCTTAATTGTGAATAAAGGCTGGGAATCTTTTGCATTTTCTCATCAGTGATAGCTAATGGATCTTTGATCAACTTCAAAATTCAGTATATTAAGAAACAGGGCTGATAAAAATAATATATAATTTTTCTGTACAATTAAAATGTATTTTACAGATTCCAGAGCTGCTTACACGACAGAATGTGTTTTGACTGTCTCTCTGGAGTCTGTATTACTCTGCCTTTTGTCTGTCCTTACTCAGGCTGCTGTCATTGGCCTCAGCTCAGTGAGGTATCAGCACTTTTGCTTTCAAAGAGAATATATGGTGCATTCCCCTAAGTTCTTTCTCTACTTAGCCAACTACTAGAAGCAAGTGCTTTTAATAGGGGATATGTGTCTTTGTTCCTTTGTGGAGTCACAGGATGTGTATAATGAACTCTGGCATTATGGTGAAGGTACCTCTCACTGTTCTCACATAATAAGTCTACTGTTATCAGTTTAATTGATCCTGCTTTTGTCAGAAGGCAATTTGTGTCATTCTGGCACAACGGGAGACAACCAATAAAAGGCTGTACACTTTAGGGACAAGTTGTACACTTTTACAGAACTGCTGTCAGGCAGATTTATATCCATTAGCATTATGCAGGGAATGGAAAAAAAAGATAAGGGTTAAAAGAAGTGTTTTCTCAGTGGGCCAATTAGATGAGGGAGTTGGATGTGAAGAGTGAACAAGTTGGACCTCTCTGGTACAGGCTACCTAAAATGCAATTTAATAGCTGTAGCATGCAGGATATCATTAACTCATGAGTGATAATCAGTGGAAAATTCCCTTTAATTCTTAGAAAGGGTAATGTGGTATTATAGAGTTTGTTTAACAATGTTTCAAGTATGCACATTGAGCCGTATCTATTATCCTCTTTGATGAAGAGAAAAAATGTGGCTAATTTTTGTCTTTTTTTTTTTTTGAGATGGAGTCTCGCTCTGTCACCCAGGCTGACGTGCAGTGGCTCAATCTCGGCTCATTGCAAGCTCTGCCTCCTGGGTTCACGCCATTCCCTGCCTCAGCCTCCCTAGTAGCTGGGACTACAGGGCCCGCCACATCACCAGGCTAATTTTTTGTATTTTTAGTAGAGATGGGGTTTCACGGTGTTAGCCAGGATGGTCTCAATCTCCTGACCTCATGATCTGCCCCCCTTGGCCTCCCAAAGTGCTAGGATTACAGGCGTGAGCCACCGCACCTGGCCTAATTTTAGTCTTATGTACAATTTAGAGTTGGGTTTTTCTTAAAAAAATAAGGCTTAGTATACTTAAACTTTATTTTGTTTTTCATACTGGTAAATTTAATATATATGAATCATAATGTTTTGTTTCTTAGATAATTATCATTTTGGCCATTAAAGAAAAAAGAAAACCTCACTGAACAATGAACAACAACTTGGTGGGCCAGAATTAGGTAGGAGAGATGCATGGAGAGTTCCTAGAGTCACAACAACTTGGTGTGTACATGCTAACAAACATGCACACACACAGATACACACATCCATTGAGAATCACTGAGAGCTGTCAGGTTACAAAACAATAGATTTATACATGCAAAGCTATACGTGAGAGGGTAAATACTCTGATGAAAATAAATCGCTGCTTTGTATTTGTTAAATAAACATTTGTTCTACAAAAAAGATACCAGTCTTGTCTGAGACAGTGTTCTGGAATATAAGTTTTGTTTGTTTGCTTTGTCATTTGGATTTGTCTGAGTGTTTTCCAAGAGTTCTTCATCTCTACACACCTCTGTTTATTCTGATTTTGACTTATCTTGACACTTCCAGGTGAGAAGTGTCCACAATTTATTGCTCTTCTTTGCTGCATAGAGTTAGAGATAGATGATTCTTATAAGTTTGATGGAGCTTGAGACTTCTCATGTTAGAACTAGAATAGTCTAGGATGTTATACCCATCTAAAGAGTGTTCTTAATGTTTTTGTAAATTTCTGATTAATTTCAAACAACACATGGATTCTCTTCCTTTTTCATCATGTCTCTATATTCTTGGCTCCATTTCACATAGGTTGAGTGCTCATTGTGGATACCCTTTCTGGGTATGCATAAAATATAAATTAGAGCAACTGACCATAAATAACTTAAAATCACTTACTTTAGTGTATTTCTTCCTTGAAGAAATAATGCGTGTCATTCAAAATTGGAAATAAAATCAGAGATAAGAAGGAATATTCTCTGGCTTCTTAGTAAAGAAAGGTGAATTTTTAAGACTAAGATTTAAATTTCAAGTATTTATTAATGAAAATATACATGTAAATGTTTCCTTATACTGATTCTTCACCCATCCTAAGCATTTTTTAGTACACATAGAATATCTATGAGTTGTTCTTTCATATTTATCAAGATAATATTAGCTGATAAATAAAATAGACATAAGCTGATGTCTTCATTCCAGTTTATATTTTTGTAGCGGTGCATATTCAGTCAATTCAGCTTTACCCAGCGTGAGTATACTTGTTTTGTACAACTAAGCTGGCCTGAATGGAAAGATAATCTGTATTTGTGTGAAAACTCTCTACTATGATAATATTTTCTCTCAATTTTATAACATTTCCAAGAATATCAGCTATGTTTCTAGTAAGAGCCACAAGTATAGAAGGATGGACGATTATTTCCTGTGATATACACACATTTAGCAGAATGATATTTCTAATAGTAAATTATGCATTCCTCTCTCTCCTCCAGTGTGTTCAAGTTGCCTTGTGATCTGCCCTCATTTCCAGCAGTTAGACCACAAGGCATCCAATGGATCAAGGCAGTTTTGTTACAGCAGAAAAAAGACAATCAGTTTTTTAAAAAGTGAGTTACAAACATCATGGTCCAAATATAATACAAAATATTTAGAAAAATACAAGATAAATAAGAGCCAGGTTTTTCCCTTGCCCCACGACAATACAAAGAATATTCCAGATTGAGAAGTAGTGGGGAGAAGAGAGAAGGGGAAAAAGAGCTATTAGTCTTTTCTTCTATTCTCCACTATTAACTACCAAGTCCAGGAAAGGTAAAACAACCTCCACCCCTAAATGGGCTTGGTGAACTATGAGAGTGATGTGATCTTGTGCTTTCTTTTTCAGGGAGATCTTAGGAAATGAAAGGCTTCTCAATTTCTCTGCACCAGAGTATATAACACATACAGAAATGTATGTGTAGGATATCTAGGAAAGTGGGCCTGCAGCATTCCTCCAGAATCTCCATGTTTCACTGCAGTGCTCAGGGAGCAGCAGAAATACTTTTCTGTGCGGCAGAGAGCAGTGTGGCCTCGGAGAGCCAATGAAGCTGTAGATGCCTTGTTTTCAAGACAAGGTGGATGTGCATGAAGCCAAGACAGAAGACTACCTGGGAACACAAACATACTAGCTGATTGCAAAGTAATAGTACAGAGATGATTTTAAAAATGCTCAGATTTCTATCTATGTCCTCCATAATCTGTCACTATATAAGTTCCAAAAATGTAGCTGCTAACTCAGGGAAAATATGAAAAGAGACACTGAAATGACCGTGATTAAGTTACTGCCAGTCAGTGATTAGAATATAAATTAAACTTAGTTATAAAAAAAGATAAATTTCATGACTATCTTATTTTTTTTAATTATACTTTAAGTTTTAGGGTACATGTGCACAATGTGCAGGTTTGTTACATATGTATACATGTGCCATGTTGGTGTGCTGCACCCATTAACTCGTCATTTAACATTAGGTATATCTCCTAATGCTATCCCCCACCCCCTCCACCCACCCCACAACAGGCCCTGATGTGTGATGTTCCCCTTCCTGTGTCCAAGTGTTCTCATTGTTCAATTCCCACCTATGAGTGAGAACACGCGGTGTTTGGTTTTTTGTCCTTGCGATAGTTTGCTGAGAATGATGGTTTCCAGCTTCATCCATGCCCCGACAAAGGACATGAACTCATCCTTTTTTATGGCTGCATAGTATTCCATGGTGTATATGTGCCACATTTTCTTAATCCAGTCTATCACTGTTAGACATTTGGGTTGCTTGCAAGTCTTTGCTATTGTGAATAGTGCCGCAATAAACATACATGTGCATGTGTCTTTATAGCAGGATGATTTCTAATCCTTTGGGTATATACCCAGTAATGGGATGGCTGGGTCAAATGGTATTTCTAGTTCTAGATCCCTGAGGAATTGCCACACTGTCATGTGTGGCATGTGGTTGAACTAGTTTCTGGTCCCAGCAACAGTGTAAAAGTGTTCCTATTTCTCCACATCCTCTCCAGTACCTGCTGTTTCCTGACTTTTTAATGATCGCCATTCTAGCTGGTGTGAGATGGTATCTCATTGTGGTTTTGATTTGCATTTCTCTGATGGCCAATGATGCTGAGAATTTTTTCATGTGTGTGTTGGCTGCATAAATGTCTTCTTTTGAGAAGCGTCTGCTGATATCCTTCACCCACTTTTTGATGGGGTTGTTTGTTGTTTTCTTGTAAATTTGTTTGAGTTCTTTGTAGATTCTGGATATTAGCCCTTTGTCAGATGAGTAGATTGCAAAAATTGTCTCCCATTCTGTAGGCTGCCTGTTCACTCTGATGGTAGTTTCTTTTGCTGTGCAGAAACTCTTTAGTTTAATTAGATCCTATTTGTCAATTTTGGCTTTTGTTGCATTGCTTTTGTTGTTTTAGACATGAAGTCCTTGCCCATGCCTATGTCCTGAATGGTATTGCCTAGGTCTTCTTCTAGGGTTTTTATGGTTTTAGGTCTAACATTTAAGTCTTTAATCCACCTTGAATTAATTTCTGTATAAGGTGTAAGGAAGGGATCCAGTTTCAGCTTTCTACATATGGCTAGCCAGTTTTCCCAGCACCATTTATTAAATAGGGAATCCTTTCCCCATTGCTTGTTTTTGTCAGGTTTGTCAAAGTTCAAATAGTTGTAGATATGTGGCATTATTTCTGAGGGCTCTGTTCTGTTCCATTGGTCTATATCTCTGTTTTGGTACCAGTGCCATGCTGTTTTGGTTACTGTAGCCTTGTAGTATAATTTGAAGTCAGGTAGCGTGATGCCTCCAGCTTTGTACTTTTGGCTTAGGATTGACTTGGCAATGTGGGCTCTTTTTTGGTTCCATATGAACTTTAAAGTAGTTTTTTCCAATTCTGTGAAGAAAGTCATTGGTAGCTTAATGGGGATGGCATTGAATTTATAAATTCCCTTGGGCAGTATGGCCATTTTCACGATATTGATTCTTCCTATCCATGAGCATGGAATGTTCTTCCATTTGTTCGTGTCCTCTTTTATTTCATTGAGCAGTGGTTTGTAGTTCTCTTTGAAGAGGTCCTTCACATCCCTTGTAAGTTGGATTCCTAGGTATTTTATTCTCTTTGAAGCAATTGTGAATGGGAGTTCACTCATGATTTGGCTCTCTGTTTGTCTGTTATTGGTGTATAAGGATGCTTGTGATTTTTGCACATTAATTTTGTATTCTGAGACTTTGCTGAAGGTGCTTATCAGTTTTAGGAGATTTTGGGCTGAGACGATAGGGTTTTCTAGATATACAATCATGTCATCTGCAAACAGGGACAATTTGACTTCCTCTTTTCCTAATTGAATACCCTTTATTTCTTTCTCCTGCTTAATTGCCCTGGCCAGAACTTCCAACACTATGTTGAATAGGAGTGGTGAGACAGGGCATCCCTGTCTTGCACCAGTTTTCAAAGGGAATGCTTCCAGCTTTTGCCCGTTCAGTATGATATTGGCTGTGTGTTTGTCACAGATAGCTCTTATTATTTTGAGATATGTCCCATCAATACCTAATTTATTGAGAGTTTTTAGCATGAAGGGCTGTTGAACTTTGTCAAAGGCCTTTTCTGCATCTATTGAGATAATCGTGTGGTTTTTATGTTTGGTTCTGTTTATATGCTGGATTACGTTTATTGATTTGCATATGTTGAACCACCCTTCCATCCCAGGGATGAAGCCCACTTGATCATGGTGGATAAGCTTTTTGATGTGCTGCTGGATTCGGTTTGCCAGTATTCTATTGAGGATTTTTGCATCAATGTTCATCGGGGATATTGATCTAAAATTCTCTTTTTTTGTTGTGTCTCTGCCAGGCTTTGGTATTAGGATGATGCTGGCCTCATAAAATGCGTTAGGGAGGATTCCCTCTTTTTCTATTGATTGGAATAGTTTCCGAAGGAATGGTACCAGCTCCTCCTTGCACCTCTGGTAGAATTCAGCTGTGAATCCATCTGGTCCTGGACTTTTTTTGGTTGGTAAGCTATTAATTATTGCCTGAATATCAGAGCCTGTTATTGGTGTATTCGGAGATTGAGCTTCTTCCTGGTTTAGTCTTGGGAGGGTGTATGTGTTGAGGAATTTATCCATTTCTTCTAGATTTTATTTGCATAGTGGTGTTTATAGTATTCTCTGATGGTAGTTTGTATTTCTGTGGGATCGTTGGTGATATCCCCTTTATCATTTTTTATTTCGTCTATTTGATTCTTCTCTCTTTTCTTCTTTGTTAATCTTGCTAGCGGTATATCAATTTTGTTGATCTTTTCAAAAAACCAGCTCCTGGATTCATTGATTTTTGGAAGTGCTTTTTTTGGTCTCTATTTCCTTCAGTTCTGCTCTGATCTTAGTTATTTCTTGCCTTCTGCTAGCTTTTGAATGTTTTTCCTCTTGCTTCTCTAGTTCTTTTAATTGTAATGTTAGGTTGTCAATTTTAGATGTTTCCTGCTTTCTCTTGTGGGCATTTAGTGCTATAAATTTCCCTCTACACACTGCTTTAAATGTGTCCCAGAGATTCTGGTATGTTGTGTCTCTGTTCTCATTGGTTTCAAAGAACATCTTTATTTCTGCCTTCATTTCGCTATGTACCTAGTAGTCATTCAGGAGCAGGTTGTTCAGTTTCCATGTAGTTGAGCAGTTTTGAGTGAGTTTCTTAATCCTGAGTTCTAGTTTGATTGCACTGTGGTCTGAGAGACAGTTTGTTATAATTTCTGTTCTTTTACATTTGCTAAGGAGTGTTTTACCTCCAACTATGTGGTCAGTTTTGGAATAGGTGTGGTGTGGTGCTGAGAAGAATGTATATTCTGTTGATTTGAGCGGAGAGTTCTGTAAATGTCTATTAGGTCCGCTTGGTGCAGAGCTGAGTTCAATTCCTGGATATCCTTGTTAACTTTCTGTGTCGTTGATCTGTCTAATGTTGACAGTGGGGTGTTAAAGTCTCCCATTATTATTGTGTTGGAGTCTAAGTCTCTTTGTAGGTCTCTAAGGACTTGCTTTATGAATCTGGGTGCTCCTGTATTGGGTACATATGTATTTAGGATAGTTAGCTCTTCTTGTTGAATTGATCCCTCTACCATTATGTAATGGCCTTCTTTGTCTCTTTTGATCTTTGTTGGTTTAAAGTCTGTTTTATCAGAGACTAGGATGCAACCCCTGCCTTTTTTGTTCTCCATTTGCTTGGTAGATCTTCCTCCATCCCTTTATTTTGAGCCTATGTGTGTCTCTGCACCAGAGATGGGTTTCCTGAATACAGCACACTGATGGGTCTTGAGTCTTTATCCAATTTGCCAGTCTGTGTCTTTTAATTGGAGCATTTTGCCCATTTCCATTTAAGGTTAATATTGTTATGTGTGAATTTGATCCCGTCGTTAGATGTTAGCTGGTTATTTTGCTCGTTAGTTGATGCAGTTTCTTCCTAGCCTCGGTGGTTTTTACAATTTGGCATGTTTTTGCAGCGGATGGTACCGGTTGTTCCTTTCCACATTTAGTGCTTCCTTCAGGAGCTCTTTTAGGGCAGGCCTGGTGGTGACAAAATCTCTCAGCATTTGCTTGTCTGTAAAGGATTTTATTTCTCCTTCACTTATGAAGCTTAGTTTGGCTGTATATGAAATTCTGGGTTGAAAATTCTTTTCTTTAAGAATGTTGAATATTGGCCTCACTCTCTTCTGGCTTGTAGAGTTTCTGCCAAGAGATTAGCTGTTAGTCTGATGGGCTTCCCTTTGTGGGTAACCCGACCTTTTTCTCTGGCTGCCCTTAACATTTTTTCCTTCATTTCAACTTTGGTGAATCTGACAATTATGTGTCTTGGAGTTGCTCTTCTTGAGGAGTATCTTTGTGGCATTCTCTGTATTTCCTGAATTTGAATATTGGCCTGCCTTGCTAGATTGGGGAAGTTCTCCTGGATAATATCCTGAAGAGTGTTTTCCAACTTGGTTCTATTCTCCCTTTGACTTTCAGGTACACCTCAGATGTAGATTTGGTCTTTTCATATAGTCCCATATTTCTTGGAGGCTTTGTTTGTTTCTTTTTAGTCTTTTTTCTCTAAACTTCTCTTCTCACTTCATTTCATTCATTTGATCTTCTGTCAGTGATACTCTTTCTTCCAGTTGATCGAATCAGCTACTGAGGCTTGTGCATTCCTCACGTAGTTCTTGTGCCATGGTTTTCAGCTCCATCAGGTCCTTTAAGGACTTCTCTGCATTGGTAATTCTAGTTAGCCATTCGTCTAATCTTTTTTCAAAGTTTTTAACTTTTTTGCCATAGGTTTGAACTTTCTCCTTTAGCTCAGAGTAGTTTGATCATCTGAAGCCTTCTTCTCTCAACTGGTCAAAGTCATTCTCCATCCATCTTTGTTCCATTAGTGGTGAGGAGCTGTGTTCCTTTGGAGGAGGAGCGGCACTCTGATTTTTAGAATTTTCAGTTTTTCTGTTCTGTTTGTTCCCCATCTTTGTGGTTTTATCTACCTTTGGTCTTTGATGATGGTGACGTACAGATGGGGTTTTGGTGTGGATGTCCTATTTGTTTGTTAGTTTTCCTTCTAACAGACAGGACCGTCAGCTGCAGGTCTGTTGGAGTTTGCCGGAGGTCCACTCCAGACCCTGTTTTCCTGGGTATCAGCAGTGGAAGCTGCAGAACAGCGAATATTTGTGAACAGCAAATGTTGCTGCCTGATCGTTCCTCTGGAAGTTTTGTCTCAGAGGAGTACCCGGCTGTGTGAGGTATCAGTCTGCCCCTACTGGGGGATGCCTCCCAGTTAGGCTACTCGGGGGTCAGGGACCCACTTGAGGAGGCAGTCTGTCCGTTCTCAGATCTCAAGCTGCATGCTGGGAGAACCACTACTCTCTTCAAAGCTGTCAGACAGGGACATTTAAGACTGCAGAGGTTTCTGCTGCCTTTTGTTTGGCTATGCCCTGCCCCCAGAGGTGGTGTCTGCAGAGGCAGGCAGGCCTCCTTGTGCTGTGGTGGGCTCCACCCAGTTCGAGCTTCCAGGCCGCTTTGTTTACCTACTTAAGCCTAGGAAATGGTGGGCGCCCCTCCCCTCCGCCTTGCTGCTGCCTTGCAGTTTCATCTCAGACTGCTGTGCTAGCAATGAGCAAGGCTCCGTGGGTGTAGGACCCTCCATCCAGGCACGGGATACAATCTCCTGTTGTGCCGTTTGCTAAGACCGTTGCAAAAGTGCAGTATTAGGGTGGGAGTGACCTGATTTTCCAGGTGCCATCTGTCACCACTTTCCTTGGCTAGGAAAGAGAATTCCCTGACCCCTTGTGCTTCCTGGGTGAGGCAATGCCTCGCCCTTCTTCAGCTCATGCTCGGTGCACTGCAGCCACTGTCCGACAATCCCCAGTGAGATCAACCTGGTACTTCAGTTGGAAATGCATAAATCATTCATCTTCTGCGTCATTCTCGCTGAGAGCTGTAGACTGGAGCTGTTCCTATTGGGCCATCTTGGCTCCACCTCCCTCATGAATATCTTATATAGTGGAATGAGATTGGCATTGACCATGTGTATTTTAATATATGTCTTATTTTGTGTATGTCATTGGTGTTTTTAGCTCTTGTAATGCATCGTTCTAAATATTTTAAATATCTAAGAGTTATAAAGCTATAATTTTCACACACACACAGACACACACACACACACCTCATGGTGCCCCTTTTCATTGTGGGTGGTGATGGAAGTCACCATAATTCTTGGCAGCTATAGTAGTTTCAACATCATTTCCTCCTATTTAGTATCCGTCAGAATTCCAGATATCAAAATTCAAATGTTATACAATTGTAAATGAAACTCTGAGTGAGATTTTCAGCCATTTTAGTCTTCTCCCAATTGCATTAGACTTTTCTCAAAATTAAATATTTAAGACTTTATTTTTATTCTTGTAAAAGGAAAAATAAACATAATTTTCTAGGAAGCACAAAAAGGACAATGAAATAACTTATTTATCTTTCTCTCCTTTTGTGGTTTCAAGATTCTCAAGGACGAGCAAAGAGTAGAAAATAAAAACACAACTTCTTATATCTCATTTCTATGAGTCAAATTGCACCAGAAAAACAATCTTGGTATTGCTTTTAAAACATATCACTTTTCTTGGGGAACACTCTATGGAAGAATCGATGCTATTTGAAATTCTAAGAATAACTACGAATGATGTGGATGGAAAGGGTCTGGCTCTCTATTGATTATCTCCATCAGTCACTCTGGTAATGCCTTTCTTCCCTTGATCATTTCATCACAATGACACTTTACTCTTAAATTTTATGTATTTCAAAAGGAAGCAACTAGTATGCTGAAGGCAAATTTACTTGACTCTTAAAAGTTTGATGAAGCAGCTCTCTACTCACATTATATATTTCAAGTTGAATCAAATTTAGGTGAAGTTAACACTCATTCACTGGGTATTCTTAGGTATAATAAGATGAACATAACTCACTTTAGGGTGATATTCTATTCAGGTACATGAGTGATGAATAACTTTCTGCTGCTCCAACTTACACAAGCATCAGTTATCTACTGAGTTAGTATTGAGAGATTTATTTTGACAATCTCTGTGGCATGTTATTGAAAATAATCACGATTGATCTGATTACAAATAATTAAAGTATATAAACCTAATTTATTTATTAAATTTCTTTGGGAAGGCTTTTACTTGTTTGACCTACTGTTTCTGTGTTATTTGGTCAGATTATTTTTGCTGCTTTTATTGAAGTAAATAAATATGCTAAAACAATTTTTAAGACTAAGGTAGAATACTTCATTAACCAATGGAATTCAAACTTGTTCAAATGAAGTTTCCTGAACTCTCCTTCCCACAGTTTTGTTTCTGCAGGACTTGGCAGGAGAGGTTCTAGAAATCTGATTTATTGTGCTCCTTCAGAATATTCTCATGCAGGTATTCCTAGGACAACATTTTGAGAAACAGCGATGTAGAGTCCCTCAATTATTATTTCCCTTCTTCTGTTTACCACCTTAGAATGTGTACAAAATGTAATATATTTATAATTAATTTTAAAAAAAAACTTAATTTTTTCATACAGGTTTAGATTTAAAAGACAAAATCAAGCATATATTATAGAGAGTTCCCATAAACCCTGCACCCCATTTCCCCTATTATTAACACATTGATATGATACATTTATCATAACTAATGAACCAATATGGATATTTTATTGTTAACTAAAGCTATATTTTGTTCAGATTTCCTTTTTCTTTGCCTAATGTTCTATTTTTGTTCCAGGATCTCACCCACAACACCACATTACAGTTGTCACGTCTCCTTAGGCTCATCTTGGCAGTGACAGTTTCTCAGACTTTCTTTGTTTTTGATGACCTTGATAGTTTGAAGAGTATTAGTTAGATGTCTTGTAGAATGCCCCTTTGCTGAAATTTGTCTGATGTTTTTCTTATGATTAATCTAGGGTTACAGGTTTTTAGGAGGAAGATGACAAAGGTAAAATGCCATTTTCATCACATCATATAAAGGATACAGACTATAAACATTACTTGTCATTGTTGATGTTAACATTGGTCAATTGTCTGAGGTAGTCTTAGGCAGGTTTCTCCAGATGTAAAGTTATTCTTTTCCCCCAACTGCCTTTCCAAACTCTTAGGAAGAAAGCTCACTTAAGGTACGGGGCGTTATGCTCTAGCTCCTTGAAAGATGCATATCTACATAAATTATTTGAATTCTGCACAGGAAATTTGTCTTTTCTCCTCCATTTATTTAGTGAAGTATTTATTTATACCAGTATAGAATAATGGATATATGTTTTATACCTTGAGTTACAATCCAATACTATTTTTTTTTTTTTTTTTTTTTTGCTTTGTTGCTCAGATTGTTCCAACTTTGACCATTGGAGGCTCTTTCATTTGACTCTGGTAACTTTTTTGATATACCACATTTATTGGATTGGTTTGGAATTTTTTTTTTCCTTTGCTGTTTGTTTGTTTTAACACTTCCTTACTTTCTAGCACTACAAGATGCTCCTGGTTTATCTTGTATATTTCCTGCACGAGTCCTAGAACCAGCCATTTATCCAACAAATCCTGATTCTTTTAATTGAATAGTGGTATAAGAAACCGAGATACGGGTGCTAGCTGCACAATTATCTTTTTAAGAAAAAATAATTAGAAATGATGCAAAATGTAATAAGATGAATTGATGATAAGAATAGTCTAAAACAGAAAATCTCAAACCTTTTTTTCTCAAGACGCCTTAAAAATTATTTTGAAAGCCTCAAAAAGCTCTTGTTTATGTGGATTATATCAATTTATATTTGCGGAATTAAAAATTAAAACTGAGACATTTTAAACCTATAATTTTTTTTTTGAGAGTCTGTCACCTAGACTGGAGTACAGTGGCGTGATCTCGGCTCACTGCAACCTCCGCCTCCTGGGTTCAAGTGATTCTCCTGCCTCAGCCTCCTGAGTAGCTGAGACTATAGGCATGTGCCACCATGCCTGGCTAATTTTTGTATTTTTAGTAGAGTTGGGGTTTCACTATGTTGGCCAGGCTTGTCTTGAACTCCTGACCTCAGGCGATCCACCTGCCTCAGCCTCCCAAAGTGCTGGTATTACAGACGGGAGCCACAGTGCCCAGCCTAAACATATAATTTAATAATCATTTGAGTAAAACAATAATAAGTCCAATATTTGTTGATATAATTAACATTTTAATAAAAATTTCAAGGATAGTGTCTTTGCTTTACAGTTTTGCAATTTTTTAAATGTCTGGCCTAATATAAAGTAACTACAGTACTAATTATGCTCTTGCCTTCATCTGCTGCAATTTATTATTTAGGTTAAAGTGTATCAAGAAAATCTAGCCTCACATAAATATTCAGTTGAAAGTGGGAGAACTATTTGAGTAGCCTTTTCAGATTATTTTGGATACATTGTGTAGTCTCTGGAAAAATCTAAAATATTTTTATGAGAAAATGAGAGTGATATGGAGAAATAATATCTTAGTATTATTATGAATATCATTTTGACCTTGTGCACTCCCTGAAAAGTCTCAGGAGCTCACAATAGTCTCAGACCACTCTTTGAGAGCTGTTGGTCTTAAATAGACTGTTTGAAAAGCAAAAGTAAAATAATCTACAGATTCAAATTTTACTATTGCTTATTTACTGTCAATTTATTTAATCCATAAGATATTTCACAGGATGATTTTTTTCATTTACTTCATTTAGAGAAAAGGGGTTGGCATAAATCCTGCATATTTAGTGGTACAGTGCTGGATTTACTGTCAGTGTAAAGTTGGGCAAATCAAGTAAAGTTAAATAATTTTCTCTCTTAAGCCTTCTCCATTTCCTTTTCTCCTATTTGCCTGATATAACTTGTTTTACTCTCACATTCCCATTTTGGTTTAGGGCAGCATTGGGGCATGTTTGATGAGGGGTCACTTGGAGGCATTTCTTAATGCTTTGCATTCACCATCAATCAGTTGTGATGAGTGTTCACGTGAGCAATTTATGCTACGAAAACACCTTGTATGGCACTTGAGAGTAAGAGAGGAAAGGTGAGTCTGACAGGAATGAGGAAACAAGAGAGTGAGCCCAATGCCAATTTTCTAAATCTGTTGCTCTGCTGGCATGAATGATTGTGAGAGATGATGGATGACTGATATCACTGTTAAGTGTCTTTTATTCCTTAGGATAATTTTGCCAATTTTCCAGTGAACTTAAATGTCCACAGATGTTCGAGATGAAACCTACTGATTTGTAACTCCAAGTCTTTAAGGGCCAAATTGTTGGAGAATGTCAGTGGAAACTGGCAGTTTGACTATAGTTTCTGCAAAAGACCATTGAGTGTCCTGAAGATTCTCTTGTAATTTGTCACTGGCACAAATGTCTAGCGTAATAATTTTACTTTTAGTAGATTAGGGATAAGAATGGAATGTTAAATGTTGCTTGTTTCAGATCACAGTGGGTGAATATGTACTACACGTCCTATCTATTTCTGTTGGTACTCTTCAAGGAAAAAATGTTAAATAAGAAGTTACTCCAAAATTCTGCTGTATTTTACATTGGCCAAAATGATTGTCACTATTAAGAAGAATTTTATAGAACATAAAACATAAAAATTTTTAAAGAAGTAATCACCATTTATAGGAAGTGAATATGAGCTGAAAAGAAAATAATGTGTATTTTGTAGTTAAAATCTGGCTCTGACATTGGCCTGTCTCTCTGGCTTGCAGGCCTCACCCCACCTTTATTTTCACCTCTCCTAAATGTTCTACCAGTCCCTTTAGCAGACTGCTAAATGTTTGCTAGAAAGACAGACTTGCCTTTGTTTCCACTTCATATCCTCCATTAAGCACACTAAATATTTTAAATACCATTAAATTCTTTAGAGATGCTTCATATTCATATTTAAAAATATTTAGAGTTCAAATTTCATGGTTAATTATTTTTTAATAGTCCCCTTTTCTGAAAGGTCTGTGTCAATTCATTCTTTGTCTATCTTTGCTGTCCTTTTAACAAACTGATGACTGCATCTATCTACAACCTTAGTCAGTGTTCCTTAATTTGATTGCATATTAGAACACCTGCAAACTTTTAAAAAAAAGTATAGATTCCTGGATTTCACTGAGACCAAATGAATCAGAATTGCTGGCAAGGCCAGGGTATTGGTATGTCTTAGAAATTCTCCAGTGACTGTAATGCACAATTACAGTTTAGAATTCTGGTCTAGGCTATGGATGACAAATACGTTTTCCTTTTATCCAACAACACTGTGTTAAGAATGATACTATAGTGGGCCAGGCGCGGGTGGCTCACGCCTGTAATCCCAGCACTTTGAGAGGTCGAGGCAGGTGGATCACGAGGTCAGGAGATGGAGAACATCCTGGCTAACACGGTGAAACCCCGTCTCTACTAAAAATACAAAAAATTAGCCGGGTATGGTGGCGGGCGCCTGTAGTCCCAGCTACTCAGGAGGCTGAGGCAGGACAATGGCGTGAACCCGGGAGGCGGAGGTTGCAGTGAGCCGAGATCGTGCCACTGCACTCCAGCCTGGGCGACAGAGTGAGACTCCGTCTCAAACAAAACAAAACAAAACAAACAAACAAACACCAGAATGATACTATAGTCATGTTTGGAATCAAGGTAAGAGCATTACAATGCATTCTTGATGTCTACAGTAGTGGCTCAGCTGTCAGGTTCTTGCCATCACTTACCATATCCTTCTGACTTTAAATTTTTTCCCTCATAAGCATTGAGCTCATTCTCTATTTCTCTGGTCTCCATTCATATTGTAGGGCCCACCATCCATACATCACAATGCTGAAAAATTTTATTTCGTGTAAGTTTTGTTAGTAGTTTTAGTAAAGAGTGGATTCTAAAATTAAATACCAAACACACACACACACGCACACACGGCAGATGAGATACATACACATGCTTCACATATTGCCAAAGTCACTAAGCATTTATTATGGCCATGGTAAAAAAAATATAGAGGGGTTCTGTAGTGTAGCAGTCATCACACTCATCTCACATAGTAAGAAAATATAGTGAAATATTTTTTTGCTATGACAATTGCTGATATATATTAATAGTCAAATTTTATGAACTGAGAAGTGAGGGGAAAAAAGAATCTTCCTTGTATTTCTATTTCTACTAGTTCTGCTTACTCTGTGTTGTCTTGTAGTCACTTAATCTGCCTGATCATCAGTTTTATTATGTATTGGAGGTCACAGTGTTATGTACTTCATAAGGGTTGTGAGAATATTGTGAAAATCATATAATCTATATTGTATATTTATGAGATTCTTTGTGCAGAATAACTCCTCAGAAAATATAAGCTAATTTTAGTTATTGGCATATGGATAATCTGATTAACCATAGATATTTGCCAATTCAGTTAAACTGCGTGCTATTGTCCATCATACTCCTTAGTTACCATTAAGCAATCATCTAGTGTACAGAATAGAAAACACTCTGGGAAGTGGGAGATAGGATTGTAATATGCTATAGAAACAACCCCACTCCCACCACCACCAGAATTACTGCATAAATTATTCACGGTCATACAGCACGCAAGTGGAAGAATTAAGATTCAGCCCCGAGTTGATCTACCTCCACTTTAAACCAGACAATGGATGATACCTCATAATTTTAAAATCTGTTGATTTACATTATCTTATTTGATACTTATAACAACCTCTAAGGTTGGCATTATTAAGCTCATTTCACAGATGTATAAACAGAGGCTCAGAGGAAAAAAAAGATTTATCCCACCTGGCTCAGCTAATTTTAATTAAAATAATAATTCCTAAATTCATAGCTGTAGTGTCACAGATTTTTTAAATCTCCACAGCTAGATGATTTCCTTAGGTGATGCTGTTTCAGATTAAATGCATAACAAAGCATTATGTTTATAAAATCAGGATAATGTATATTTTTTTATTGTTCATCCTTAGAGCAGAAAACTAAGAAATGACAGCATTTATTTAATCTTTGTGGCACAAAACTTTATCTTGAACATTTTGTTATCTGTTTATAGTTTATCTTTGAGAGTTGTAGGATGATGGACATTTTATTTCTAATGGTGATTTAAGTCAACTATCAAACAACAACAACATTGGGATGAACAAATATTCTCATTCCAAAGTGATCTAGTAGAGATAACCTCTTGTGTACAGAGGATGAGAATTCTTCCTCTTTTTAGAGGATGATCATTTCCAGTCATACTTACAATGAAGATTTGTAGTTTTAGGAAATGTTATCATATCCTGTATACTACAGGTGGTAAACATTTAAAGGTCAACATTTCAAAGAAATGTCTAAATTTCCATGCCCAATAGCATTTGCGTATGTTTTCTCATGTCCTTGAATTAGCCATGCATGCAGAAAATGCATGTGCAAACCATATGGCAAGAATTCTATGTCACTTCCAAGAATCTTTTCCTGCAAGAGTCTGGGTTGCACATAAGCAAAACCATAGTTGAAGCCCACAAAGACTTGGAATCACAAAAGCAATGCCTGATTAAGTCCGAGCATTCAATTTATTTTTAGAATAAAAGTGTAGACTCTAAATTTAAAAGTGACTCTTTCAGTTAAAACATTAAGCACAGAAGCAGAACCACTAACTCTTTCGTATTAAAAGGATATCCAAGTGCTCTCCCTCTCCAAAACTGTCTTACCAAATAATAAAACTACATCAGAAACAAAGCAACAGTAGGTCAGTTGACCTACCATTTTCTAATGGAAGTAAGTCAGGAATCATGTTCCACTAGGAAGTGTAGCTCATGGGTCATGTGTTTGATTTTCTTTGCTGGTTACATACTTTCTTCTTTGCCACAGGCTAGCACGCACATTTAGGTTGTCAGCCTGGTTCCTACTGGTATTTGAGTTTATAACTCCTGTGGGTGACTGGGGTGACCGGGCTCATTATCCTCACTCCCTTCTGTCCCCTATGAATTCTACATCTAAATCAGTTTGGCTCAGGTTTCTGTACCCAGAGTAAGTTCATAAAGCCTTTTGCTAGCCTCGATCTTCTACAGACAATATAATGCAGTGTTATATGTGTCCTAAATAACTCACACAATTAATTGAAATAAAGTAACTTTTTCAATTTAATGTTCTGTCATGTTGCCATTGTCTATCCAATTGCATTTCATCAATAAGTTTTATATAAAATATAATAGTTGCTGACATTAAGTATTTAATTATTAGCCATTGTGCTTGAGATTAGCGATGGGGTGAATTTTAAATAGAATATTCAAATAGGTCTCACTGGAAAGTTGATACTGGAGCAGTTAACTTGATGAGGAAATTAGCCACAGCTATTTGGAGAAGGGATGTTTTAGAAAGAACTAACGGCTTAAGATGAAGTCATAAGGGAAAAGCATGCCTGATATAATCAGAGAACAGCAAGAATCCCACTGTGTCTAGAGCAGAGTGAGTGATGAGGAAGAGGAGAGACAAAGAGATGAAGATAGAGAGGTGGTAATAAGTGTGCAGGTGGCAGATTATGTAGATACTTGAAGGATTTTGGTTTTTACTCTAATGGAAATGAAATTATCAAGTTTTAAGTACAGACTAGATATAAATCGTATTATACCACAAAGATACCATTTTAGCTTCTGTGTTGAGAATAGACTATAGTGCAGCAAGGGCAGTACAGGAAGACCAGATAAGAGACTTTTAACAAATAATCCAGATGAACTCTGGCAATCAGGGAGGTAGTAGTGGAGATTGTGAGAAGTGGTCAGATATTGAATATATTTTGAAACTAGAGTCAACAAATTGATGATACATTGAATTTAACATAGGAAAATACGGAGACTTCAAGCTTACACCAGGGTAACTGGCCTAATTAACTGGAAGGTTAGAACTGGCATTAACTGAGATGGGAAAGACAGTGAATAAAATAGCTTTTGGTGGGAGAATTAGAAGATCAGTTTTAGCCATGCTTGGTTTGAAATGTCTTAGATATCCAAGTATGTAAATGGATGAGCTGACAGTTGAATATACAAGTTTGGAGTTTCAGAAAGAAATCCAGGATGGTGATATATATTCTTCATGATTTTTTTTCACATTTTCTTCCATTTTATCTTCCTATGTCTGAATGATTTCCTTAACTATTTCATTCATTAATTCTCTCTTTAGCAATATCTCATCCACACTTGATCAACGTTGAACAATTTTTATTTCAATTACTATATTTTACATTAAGCATTTTTTGTATAGTTTTCACATCTGGCTCTTCTCATTTCAACATTTTTCTATTATTGTTTTGTTGTGTGAATATCTTCATATAGTTGTTTTAGACATGAAATGTATTTATTTTTGATACCCTTTCAGATTGTTCTATTTGCTATAGTCATTTAGTTGCAAATGTTTATTTTATAAAATCCAAGGTTATATGGTTGGTATTAGGCTTTCTCATATCTTTTATAATTTTTTTATGAATTCATCTTCCCTGGTCATTTTCTTCCTTTAAGAGTCTTTGAATGCTGTGGATAATAAAACTATCCCCATTAGTTAATATTGGGCATACTTTTAATTGAGCCACAACCTTTTATTCAGCTTTAGTCCAGTTTTTATGTCAAGTTTATGTCAGTTTATTAATCAAGTCTTTTCTTCATGCACAAAACATGAGTTTAGGTTTTTCCCCATAAGCTGGTAGACTTGAAGTCCTGATCCCTTGAAAGGAATCATGTCTTTACACATCACTTGATTTGCCTCCTAATATGTCTCAGGGTCAGGAAGGAAGCAGAGTTTTCCAGGATTCTTTTCAGGTTTGGTGTAATATTTTCCTTGCTCATTTTTTTTTTTTTTTTTTTGAGACAGAGTCTCACTGTCTTCCAGGCTGGAGTGCAGTGATGCGATCTCTGCTCACTGCAAGCTCCATCTCCTGAGTTCACGCCATTCCCCTGCCTCAGCCTCCCAAGTAGCTGGGGCTACAGGTGCCTGCCAAGACGCCCGGCTAATTTTTTGTATTTTTAGTAGAGACGGAGTTTCACCGTGTTAGCCAGGATGGTCTCTATCTCCTGACCTCGTGATCCACCTGCCTCGGCCTCCCAAAGTGCTGGGATTACAGGCGTGAGCCACCACCATGATTTTTAAAAGAGACTCAGGGAAAGCTCATGTGCTCATTTGCATGGGACTTAAAGCCTCTATCTCAGATCACCCACAGAAGTGAAAGTTCCCCAGTGAATAATATGCCCATGTGTGCCAAAGTTCTTTTTGTTACTAAGACATTGAACATGGAGTATATAATTCATACTTGTTATCTGAGGAAAATACTTAAGGAATAATTACATGAACAAAATAAACCAACAAAATGAACCAGAACAGAATCCTAAAGATAGAATAAGATGAAGAAGAAATTGGTGGCAAATAATAATGTACACTGTAATATAAATAGATCTATATACATTAATATTGATAGGTTACTTGGAAAATAGTAAGAAGATAATAAGTAAGAACTCTTCAAACAGAAGCAATGGGGAAATAGGACTTTCAGAATGGCTCAGTGAGGAGCTTAGCAAATTCTCTCCATGTAATGCAATGATAAAACTAGACAAAACTGTCAAAAACATCAATTTCTGGAAATTGACTAAGGGAATATAACAAATTGGAAGCATTCATTTGAGAAAAACTACTGAAACACGGTAATAACAGTAGGAATCTGTGACATTTTAACATGAGCTTCTCTCATCCTCCTTTTCTTGCCCTCATAGCTCTATCAAAGCATTATTCAGGATAAATCCAGACTTTTTAATTAAATCCCAAGTGTTAAACAAGAATGTGTATGGGTCAGTGATTTGAACTTGATTTGGGCTATAAAATTCTCAACAAATCTCTTCTACTTGTACATCATAACATGCTTAAAAAATGGGAGGTAAAAAACTAATATTCAAAATTAAATACCTATTTTGGTGGTACCAGAGAACTAAGAATAACTATCAAAACTTCTACTGTCTAAAGATAATTTTGGTATGATATTTATTTATAGATGTATAAATTATTGAAAACTAAGGTATCCCTAAAAGAAAAACAATCATATGGAAGGCTCAATCAATTAGCCAGCAATAATTGAATGTTTACTATTTCTCAGCATTAGTTAGGCATGAAAAAGGCTCCAGAAAGCTTTGATACTGTTCCCTAAGTTGTAACTGGGTAATTCTTTTGCTATATTTACCTGGGCTTACTTGAACAGCTGTACCCATCTAAAAAATTGGCTGGGAACTAACTTCAGCTGAGAAAACTGAGATGGCTTTGTGTCTTTCTAAATGTGGTCTTTCATCCTCCAGGTGGTTAGACCAGGCTTCCTCACATAGGGCAGCAATGTTTCAAGAGAGGAAGCCCCAATATGCAAATGCTTGATGTTCCATTGGCAAAAGCAAATCCCATGAGGGAGGAGGTATCACAAGCATGTGGTTACAGGAAGGTGTGATTCACTGGATTCTATTTTGGCAGCAATCTTCCACAGTCCAGCTTCTGGCTCTAGTGATTCACGTCTTTTTCATACACGAAACACACTCATCACCTCTGAAACACTGATGGCTTCATCCAGTCATAGCATCAATTAGGGAGTTTATGATCTAATAAACAGAATCAGGTTTGGATATGGATGAGGTATTTTGGATGGAGCTCTTTTGATATAAATCCTCATTATTTACAAAAACAAGCTATTTGCCCCTCACATACTTAACACACAACAATGAATCAGGTAGCAATGAGAGCAATAGACACTCCCATTCAAAAAAAGAAAGGAAGAGAACATGGCAATCATTGGATCATAGCAACTCTAAATGCCAGACAGGCACAAGCCACACTGAAAGCAGGGAATGTTCCTTGATCAGGGCCTAGTTCTGTTCCTGGGAGCTGGGAGTCATTCTCTAAAGCATTGTCTTCTGTGATTCTTGGCTTTTATCTCTGAGAATCCAGTTCTGGCCTATGAGATGTCTTTTTTTTTTTTTTTTTTCAAATAAGAAATGACCTACATTTGCAGCTGAGTAGCTTTATCAGTCTACTAACCCTCAGTAAATTAGGGGAGACAATGGCTTCTTTTCTTTTCAAACTGTCTCTATCTTTTTCAGTACAAACTGATACATTCTCTTAAAAACTTTGTGATATTTCTGCAAGGCAGATAGAGTTCACTTGATGACCCCCAAAGCCACATTTACAATTATTTTTAAGGCAGACCTCTTTCTTTCCCTTAGACTCCATGTATGGCTGCTGTGGGACAAAGCTTATAAGATTCTAAAGAGCCTTTTGTTCTAGATGAAAGGGTCTACTAGGCACCTCCTTCAATTGTCTTGAGGTCTTAACAAAGGGTATTAGAGCTGTAACACTGATTTGATAATTATTTTAAAGGCATTTCTTTTTATGAGAATTCTCTGCTCTCTGGAGATTATGTGAAATGTTTTGATTTTTCAACTAAGCAACTCTTAGCTTCTTTACATATTCTTTACATTCCCCTTATAAAGTAAAATCCCCCTTTTAGCTCCTCTTTCTCTTTATTCTATCATATACAGCCAAAGAAGAAAATTGACACTTTTAACTCTGCCTAGAATTCTCCTTAGCTAGATCCACAGATTCATTACTGAACCATTAGGCTTATTCTCTATCTCCAAAGACTGCAGAGAACAGTTTGTCATTGCTTCAATACCAAAACATCTTTCTAGCCTCTAATAGCAGGTTCCTCTCAACTCCTCTCAACTCACTGCCCAGTCTCAAAACCAATACCACAAATTTTAGGAGAGTGTTTTAGCAACCATCCAATTCTGGTACCATTTTACAAGTCAATTGTCTATTGCTGACCTAAAGCAACAACAACAAAAAAACACATTATTTCTTGCAATTCCTTGAGTTAGGTGGGTGGCTCCGCAGTGTTATCCTGGGCTCTCTCATGCAGGTTCATTCAGCTAGATGGGCTGTTGGGAGCTCAGCTTGACTGAGACATTTGTGATGGCTGCTTTCCTTTCCATGTGGTCTTTGATCTTCAAGAAGTCTAGAATGGTGGCAGCAATACTCCTTGAGGACAAGCCCCACTATGTACGTGGTTTTCTCATTCTCCTAAGCAAGTCACATAACCAGGAACATGTGGGAGGGCAACATCAGTGATGTGAATGCTGAGAAATATGATTCATTGGAGCCTATTAACATAACAAAGTGCCACCAAATATGTCATCTTTTAACAAATTAATATCAAAATTCTGGGATAGAGATATCTTATAATAGGTGATACAAAATTGAATTTAAATTTTCTCAAAAACTAGGTGCTGTTTCTTGGTGTTACTTACTTCTACAAAGAAATCTTTTTTGCTGTCAAATTCAATATATTTCCTGTCATAAAGTTTGACAAATCTGGTTTAAGATAATAATCCTTGTTTAACATAGACTATTTCCGATACAATACCTTAAAATGGCAAACACATTTCAATTTACTTTTTAGAATGTTTCTTTCTGTTTCCAAATTTCCTTCTCTAATATTGGTACTTACAAGCTCTGTTAAGAGTATCTAACATACCAATCAGGTGATCGATGCACTTCGACTTTGTGCCCTGGATCATGTAAGAAGGAGGACAGTTCTTGTAAAAATTCTCCTAATACATTTAACCCTCATTTTCCTCTTCCGTAGAATGAGGATGATAAGAGTATCTATCTCCTGGGGTTACTGTCAAAGTTAGTGCTTGTAAATGTTTAGCGTAGTGCATAGTTCAGAGTAGATGCTCATTAAATGGAAATTATATTAAGAGTTAGCAGAACGAGGCCTCATGTCTGGCCTAGTCCAGAGAGCAGCAGGCCTCCAGCCTAGGAGCCATGGCCACAGTCCAAGGCCAGGACCCAGGTTGAGGACTTCAAGGGAATGTGGTGGTGGAGGTGACAATGGTAAAGGCAGGAGCCCCATGGGGTCTTGAGATTGGGGAACTGCCTCTTGCATCACAAAGCCAGTAGGGATAGAATAGCTTATGATGCTGGTCCCCGCCCACCGCTTCAGAGACTTTGAGAGGAAAACAGAGTACCCATAGCTGGAGATGCCTGTCTGACCTCCCTACCCTGGTCCTGTGAGAACCATGTGATTTATCCACAAGGGCTGTGGCATTGCCTATGCCATCATCACCTGGTTTCTGGTCCTCTATGCAGAGTTTGTGGTCCTCTTTTTCATGCTGATTCCATCCCGAGACTATGCATACAGCACCATCAATGGAATTATGTTCAACCTGCTGACTTTCTTGGCCCTGGCCTCCCACTGCCAGGCCATGCTGACAGACACCAGAGCAGTGCTTAAATGAAATGCCACTAAATAATTCATCCCGAGTTTACAGATGAAGCCCAGGCATGTGGTGTACTCATGTCCCAGTGCTGCAGGATCAAGCCTGACTGAGCCTACCGCCACAGTGTTTGTAAGAGGTGCATTTGCAGGGTGGAACCCCACTGTCCCTGGGTCAACATCTGCATCGAAGAGAACAACCAGAATTGCTTTGTCCTGTTTATCATGTGCACAGCTCTCATTTCCTTGCCTGCCCTCACTGTGGTGGATTCCACTTCCTGGATTGCTGTGAAGAAGATTGCTCAAATCTCCCAAAGCCTATGAACTGAACAGGGAAGGAATGGCAGATGCCTGTATCTCTCCTCATGAAAAAATGCGGCCCTTTTAAGTCAGTTTGACAGAGTGTAGCTCCTTCTTTCCACCCGCCACGGTGGTCTTCCTCATCCCACTGTGCTTTGAGGGGCTGCTCTTCTTCATTTTCACATCAGTGATGTTTGGGACCCAGGTGCACTCCATCTGCATGGAGGAAATGGCTGTTAGGACAATTGAAAAAGGAAGAGAGAAGATGGGCTAAGAAACCAAAATGGATGAACATGACATTTGTCATGAACAGACATCTGTCTGGCATGACGGTTTTTGGCCACCCCTTCTCTCTAGGCAGATGGAGACTTTTTGCCATGCCAGATCAAGGGAAGCCAGGCCCATACCAGTGTGCAGTCTGAAGGACTCAGATCAGCGGGGCCACTTACATGCAAGCCACACCACAGCACTGCTGTCCCATCTGTTTCCATGAATGTTTAAATCGAAAAAGCAAAAAAACAACTACTCTTAAACCTTTTTTTTTAATGTCTCAAGTAAAATGGCACATCATTGCAGAGGAAAAAAAATAAGTCCCCACATTTTATTTTTTAAAAATCATCCTTTTGAAGTTTTGGGTGACAAAAGCTGCTCTTTCTTTTCCTTTTAAAATCACTTTTCTGGCCTCTGGTTTCCTCTCTGTGGCCTGTCTGGCATGACTAATGTAGAAGGTGCTGTCTCCGGTCTGTGCCCACTTCTACCAACTGAATGAAGCTTAATGCTGCACGTGGATGGAACAGTCTAGACACCTGGCAGGGGATGCATAGGAAAGCCAGGAGGGTCCTGACCTCCCACTGCCCAGGAGGCAGTGGCTGGCAGGCACCCCAGTGAGACTTAAAACTTCACCGAAGATGGATGCTTACCTTTTGAGGCCTGAAAAGGTCAGGGTCAGGGCTGGAGCTTTCAGAAGGGACCCTTGGCGCAACCGCCTCATCCCAAAGGTGGACATGGTTTGCCTCCTAATTAGGAAATCAATTACCTGCCCTGTACTTTATGGGCTTGGGGTATGAAGTATAATTTTTTTTGGAGGTGGGGTGGGGGCGAAGATGAAACAGGTTTTATTTGTATTCTGAATCAGCTTTTATATTCCCTCTGATTATTTGGAAGAGTGTGAAGGAAAGACATTTTTTCCAATTCAAAATGCCTTATACAGTCAAGAGAGGAAAAAAAATTACATAATTTCAGGCAAGCTGTGTTCCTTTGTTACATTTACTTCCTCTCTTACCACTCTATCTCCCTCTTTTCCCCAGCATGATGTCAGTTAAGCAGTGTTAATTCTGAGTGCAACAGGCACCAGTGCCCAACACATACAGCCCTACCATCAACCTATTTTCCTCATTCGATAAATCTCTAAAGTGGATTAACTTTCTGGTATTTAACACCCATAAATGTGTATGTGCTGGTGTGTTATCTGTATTTTAACCTTTGAGGCTGTTATCCTGGCATGGAGCTGACCATGATGCTGGGGTGACATCATAGCTCTCAACCTTTCTAAGTTGACAGATGGCCATCCCTTTGGCTGGAATTGGCAGATACATCTAAGCCTATGGCACTGGACAGAATAGGTTTTCCATTTGGAAGGCACTTTCTGCGTGTCTCCTTTGAGGGAGGTGGTGATGGTTGGGAGGGGTGAGGAGGTAGGGAGTGCCCTCCAAGTGCAAAAAGAACAAATCTGATTACTGACCAACTGGGAATTCTTACACATTGATTTTTTTTAAGTGATTGCCACAACTCCCCGTTTTTAGCTTTTGCTGGGGGATGGGTGGTGGATAAGTTTTATTCAATCCTGTCCTGAGTGGGGAGAAAGTTAATCTAGCCATGCGGTTTTTCAGAAAAGTAAGTGGAACATGCTGCCTCTTTTCAGTTGTCAGTGCTTCCACATGGAAACAAAATGCAATAAAATTTTCCCAAAAAATAAAAGTTAGCATAAAGAGAATGTAATACTGACTGGTAAATACCAACTTTTAGTCTAGAGGAGAGTTGCAAGGGCTTTAGTTGGCTTCTTAAAAGTGGTAGCATTTGATTGAGGTCTTAAATGAACTCCGCAATATAAAGAACATGAAGAAGTCAAAGTCAAGATGTTGATTTTTGATTGAGTCAAGATATATGGTCTTAAATTGGATAGTTTCCTGACATTTGAAAATCTTTTACTATATATGAACTGTTGCTGTTGTGGCACTAATGGAAAATTCATGGATATAGTAGACATTTATCAATTTTCCTGGCCAGCATGAGTTCACATTTCTGCTGTTATTGACATCATGTATTACTTAAAGTACTATTTCTCTCTTGATCTAGTCTTTATTAGCATTGTCAGTCAAGGCTGAGGATGTTTTCCAAGCTTGGTCAACCTGAATACCTGAGTCAATCTCTTTTTCTTCCCTCCTCTCTGCAGGCCTTCTCTCTCTCTCTGTCTCTCTCACTCACTCTCTATTCATTTCTTCTCTTATTTCTTGTCTAAAATTTGATTTTGATTATAGTGAGAAAGAATAGATAATAGTTTGCTTGTTTTTGAACTTTACATAAGTTTAGGAGCAGCAAGAAAATTATTTTCACAGTCATAAATGAGTGGATTCTGATTAGGAAAGGACACATTAAAGGCCTACATACTGCTGATAAATGTTCTGTTTATCTGAGCAGCTGTTATATGGTATTTGCTTCATAATAATTTGTTAAATTATATATTTATGACATGCCTATTTTGCATATATATTTCATGTCATCCTTTTAACATAGGATTGTAACTCCATTTGTTTTTTTCCCGATAACAGCATTTTGAAGAAACTATTCATCACTTTCTGTAATGTAGATCCTGGAAGAGTTCTCCAGAACCTTTTTGGTTTTTCTTCTAAGATCTGTCCTTCTGATTTCCTTAGGTTTGATCATCACATCTATTCTAGTTAATTCATTTTATGTGGTCTCATTTACTCTAAGTGAATTTCTGTTACTTGCAATCTAAAAACTCTAAGTGATTGAATGGACGAGAAAAACTGAGTAAAATAATTTGTCTTAACAAACAGCAAATATTTTCCATTGCCAGAAGGGTTTTAAGTTGTGGAAGTCCACGTGAAATTCAGAAGGAGTCAGCTGAAAATTTTAACTTCTAAAACATTTTCTCTAACTTCCCTCACTACAGTGTAGAACTAATTACTTCCTCATCTATGTCTTCAGAGAGCTTGAATTCTTTTAGGACTGTGGGCTGCATGAAGATATAGAGGAGAGATTATAATTTTTACAATCACAGATAAGAATGTACTTACATTATATTATTTAATTACCTGTATTTTCTTCTTCCTAGATTGATGCCTCTTTGAGGGCAAGAAGCCTCAACTCATACTTATTTTTGAATATGTAAAAGGTATTTCAGTGTTTGGCGCTACTAGCAGATCAATAAGTATATTTTAAATTGATTTGTTGAATTGATATGTTTCCCAGAGTTTCTTGTGAGAGATCAATAGATGCTCAGGATGTTTGCTTTGTAAATATTTGTAGAAACAATTCAGTAATAGGTTTTGTAGCCACCCAAGAAATAGTTTATAGCTGATTGATATATTTTTAAATAGTGCAATTAAAATTAGGAGGGTTTGCATGGCTGAGGTTTCATAATTTATGCCCATATTCTCTTTTAGCACTTTCATTTTTACTTCTGACATAGAATAAAAACTCAACAAGGATAGCTATGATAAACCAATATTACAAACTCCTTTACATAAGTTTGGAGCCAGTAGGTCAATATTAACCACCTTAATATTGCATGGCAATAGGTTGCATGGCAAAGTACTGAGATCTGAAACTCTCAAACATTCTGTTCTTGGCCAAATAGAGTTTTTTTATTACCTATGTCAATGTTGTTATTAATATCCTAATTGCAACTAACCTATAACCCTAGGGTTTCTAAGGAAATCTGTGTCTATGAAATTACTTTGGGCTTGGCTTTGTGAGGGTTGTTAGCAGATGACAAAGTAAGCTTTTCATTCCTCTTATTATGTGTATCTACTTTGGTTGCCTAGTGCTCTTTAATGAGTTTGAAAGCAAAATAAAATATTTTTGAGGATCCCTTATGTTTTTCAGGTAGAATTCAATGTCTAATCATGCTTGTCCTAATTTAATTAACACAGTTAGAACATTAAGTTAATGAGGTTAAACCCATGAGTTCTATTGCCAATTACAATGGACTAGGCAGGAAATCCAGAAAAAAATCAATACTTTAATAGCAAAATACCAGACTTAAAGAAAAATAACACTTAAGTTGGAATTTTATTTCTTCCATGAATTTTCATGTAATCTTGGGCATGTTAATTAACCTTTTGAGGTTAGAGAGTAAAAATCAATTAGTATTGTCCCAGCACAGTGGCTCATGTCTGTAATCCCAGCACTTTCGGAGGCCCAGGTGGGAGGGTCACTGGACCCCAGGAGTTGAAGTCCAGTCTGGGCAACATAGCAAGACCCTGTCTTTTAAAAATCCTTTTTAAGTTAGGTGGGCATGGTGGCTTGTGCCTGTAGTCCCAGCTACTTGGGAGGCTGAGGTGGAAGCACTGCTTGAACACAGGCGGATAGAGGCTGCAGTGAACTGTGATCATGCCACTGCACTCCAGCCTGGGTGACAGAGCAAGAACCTGTCTCAAATAAATATTAAATTAAATTAAATTAAAAATATGGTTACTGCATCTGAATTCTTAGATATGTTGAGAAAATCAACTAATAATGTGTATAAAATTAATTTTTAAACTATAAAAAATAATGAACTCATTTAGTGTAAGTTTTATTATCATTATTGGGACATAGATGGAATATTTGGATAGATTATCATAAAATGTGTCACTATTATTATAAAAATCTCTGCATACTATAGTCTATCTGCCCATTTTATTCATGAATGATAAAACATTCCTAATTTAGTATAAAATTTACTGAGAACTTCCAGAATTTTGAATAAGCAATACTTCTAAATATAGTATCCTATGTATATTATTTATGATCAAGTAGAATACGGCAATCAAACAAGCTCAGAGCCTATTGTTGAATCTAGGCTTAGAGAAATGAATAACAAGTGGGTTTTGTGGCTTATAACTTTGGGCTTTGAGGAAAATATATATACCATCTTTTTAATATCTTGATGTTGATCCACCAACATATTTTATTATATTTTTGGAGGAATTTTAATGCAACAGTGAAGTACAAATAATATGACAAGGACATATATTCTAATTATGTATACACAGCTGCTATTGTCAATTTTTGAAATTATTACAAGTCAAACACCACCTAGACCAAGAAATACAACTGCTTGCGACCCCAGAAGCCCCTTTATAATTTCCATTCCATTCTAGATAGTTACAGGATAACTATGTAACTAGATAGTTACATAAAAGCGATCTAGTTTTTATGAGGAGGTATAGAAAGATTCCAAAACTTACCATAGTTGCTGCTGCCATCTTTCCAGATAGCTATTGTCATCTTCTCCACTAGTCTTTTTTTTCTTTCCTTTCAAAATGAAGCATTGTAGATGTAGCCAATGTCTCATTTTTAATTTACATTTTTTGTTTCATTTCCCTTTCCCTTCTTCCCAGGAAAAACCATCATTTTCAATATTTTTAGTTGTAAAAGTACAGTTAGATAATGTAAAGTGTTGCTATACTTGAGCATTTTAAATTGTATGTAATTGGTATATGATACATATGGTTCTGTATTTTGCTTTATTAACTTAAAAATTAGCTTTTGAGATCTAAATTCTCTTTTACAATGTTTAGTATTCCTTCAAATGAAACCTAAGATTTTCTTTGTCTATTCCCCTACTGCACCATGACAAACAATGCTGTGGTTAATATTCTCATACTTGTCCTCTTGTGCACATACATAAGAATTTAATGTAAGTACTTAAAAATGGAACTGTCGGGTTTGCTTTATGCAATGGTCAATTAATAATTGCTCCAGCATGACTGTACCAATTTATACTCCTATCAGCAGTTCAAAAGTGTCCGTTACTTTATATCCTCACCAAGTGATATTATTCAGCTTTCAAATTTTTGCCAAACTAGGGGATAAAACTTATAGTATTAATTTTAAAATTTTCATTCCTCTGGTTTTTCGTGAGACCAAAATTCTCTTTAAAAAGTCTTCTAGAATATCTACGTTTAAAACAAGAGACAAAAGAATTTTGCTCATGGGACCAAAATTTTCTTTAAAAAATCCTCTAGGCCAGGCGTGGCGTCTCACACCTGTAGTCCCAGCACTTTGGGAGGCCGAGATGGGCGGATCACGAAGTCAGGAGATTGAGACCAGCCTGGCCAACATGGTGAAACTCCATCTCATTAAAACTACAAAAATTAGCGGGACGTGGTGGCACATGACTGTAATGCCAACTACTCGGGTGGCTGAGGCAGGAGAATCGCTTGAACCAGGGAGTCGGAGGTTGTGGTGAGCCAAGATGGCGCCACTGCACTCCAGCCTGGCGACAGAGTGACTTTCCGTCTCAAAAAACAATCAAAAAAACAAACCCCACAGTGTTTTGTGTACATATGCACAGTGTTTCTTAATTTGGTCACTCAGCATTCTGTTATTATCTATTCAAATTGCAATGGTATATGGTTCCGTTGCTTCTAAATTATGTACACAATATTCCAGGGAATGATTCCACCACATTTGCTTATAAATTAGCAGAGATGGAAACCAGGATTTTTTTTTCCCCAATTCCCAGGTAGGTCAATTCTACAGTGATAATCCAATACTCCAATATTCGGACCATCCAGATCTGCTTCTATTGTTGCATTTTTCTCTTGATTAGGGGTCCCATTGTCTTGTCACTTTGCATTTCTAGTAAATTTTTATTGCATACTTAACATGGTATGTAAAAGAACATCAGAGACTTTGGATGGTGTTTCTTCCTTCCAGGGGAAAGAGGGCTTATCTAGTTACTCTGTTTTTTGTTTCTTTGTTTGTTTTTGTTTTGTTTTGCTTTGTTTTTGTTTTTGTTTTTATTTGAGACAGAGTCTCACTCTGTCACCCAGGCTGGAGTGCAGTGGCACGATCTTGGTTCACTGCAAACTCCGCCTCCCGGGTTCAAGCAATTCTCCTGTCTCAGCCTCCCGAGTAGCTGGGACTACAGTCACATGCCCCCATGCCTGGCTGATTTTTGTATTTTTAGTAGAGACAGAGTTTCACCATGTTGGTCAGGCTTGTCTCAAACTCCTGACCTCAGATGGTCCACCGCCTTAGTCTCCCAAATTGCTGGGATTACAGGCGTGAGCCACTGCACCTGGCCTAGTTACTCTGTTTTTATGAGGAGATATTGAAATACTTAAAAATCTGCCATCATTGCTGCTGCCATCTTTTCAGATAGCTATTATCATCTTGTCACCTTCTCCGTTTGCCTTTTTTTCTTTCTGTTTATCTTTCTTTCTTTTCCGTTTATTCTGTCTGTTAGCCAGACAGGATAAGGGGCTGGTTACCTTAATTCAAAAAGTGCTTTAGATGAGTCAGAGCTGGGTTGTAGTTTAGAGAAACTCAGCACATCTCTGGTTTGTAGAAAGCACCAAGAGACTGGTAAGACTCTGCCTCTATGGTTCTGAAAGACTGCAAGATTCAATTATTTTATTTACAGGTTTTGAAATCAGCCTGTTAGCCTCCTACTCCATACAGCATCAATATCTGCAAATATCTACAGGATACTAACTCAGTGTTGAAAATAGGGCCTCCCTCTTTAATAGGTTTTGTGTCCTAATTACCATGAAACTGTGAAAGATGTAATGATCTCTTTTAGAAGTTTCTGATCCACATTCCTAGTCTCCTTTAACATCCCAAACCCCTGCAAATACCCTGTGGGGAAAACAGACATAAATCTGGGGTTCTTCTAGATTCTAATGTATCATCCTAAGCCAAATAATATCAAAAGCTTTGGTGATTTTTTTTTTCCCTAATAAAGCCGCTCTGTCCTCAGTCTACATCCAGATTCACAAATGCCTTAGAGAAGAAAATGAGCTAATCTGAGAAAGGAATTTTCTTTGTTGCTTCTGCAGCAATCCGATTTTTTCCAAATATTTTTTAAAATTTATTTTTATTATTTCTGGTTATTGCAGCAGTGGTATTTACTTCTCATGGCCTTTCTTATAAGAAAACAGAAATCCCTTGCCATTTTCCCAATGCAAATACACTCTCCTATGTGTCATCAGCCTGTTTATTGGGTAGAAATTCTTAATTAGATTCATCAAAATTTTATCTTTTGGTTTATACTTTTGTAGTTTTGTTTAAGAAAACCATTTCTTCTACACATTTCAGGGTTTTATTTATTTTTATTTTACATTAAGGTTTTTAACCAGAGTTCACCATTGTAAATGATATTATGAGTTCAGTTTTACTTTTCTTGATATAGTATTCCAGTTTGTCCAACATAATTATAAAATAGTCTATATTCACTCTATTGATTTGTAGGAATACTTTTATCCAATGCTAAATACCCACACATACATAGATCTATTCAAGACTTTATATTTGGTTCCATTGATTTATTGATCTATACTTTTATTCGTACTATATGGTTTTAATACTACTGTTTCAATTTGTGTTATATCTAGTCTCTTTTTTCCTACTTTTTTTCAGAATTTATCCTTAGATATTCATGAAGGTTTATACTTTCATAGAAATTTTATAATAAACCTATTAAATTATTTTACAAGACAATTAGAATTATGACTGGAGTAGTTGTATTAATTAATTTGGGGAAAATTCAATTTTTATAATAGTTATTTTTATCCAACACCACAGATTCTCTCCATTGACCTTCCTTTATACCCTTTAGAAAGATTTTAGTATTTTTTACATTGAGATTATCGCTACTTTTAGTGATTGTTACTATTACAATTCTTAGATTCTGTTACTACTAATAAAATGCTAGTTGTATTTTTTTATTATATTTTGTTACTGGTTATTTTTGATGTAGAGGAATTCAATTCATTTTTTTTTTTTTTTTTTTTTTTGAGATGGAATCTCGCTCTGTCGCCCAGGCTGGAGTGCAGTGGCGTGATCTCCACTCACTGCAAGCTCCACCTCCCATGTTCGCGCCATTCTCCTGCCTCAGCCTCCCGAGTAGCTGGGACTACAGGTGCCCGCCACCATGCCTGGCTAATTTTTTTGTATTTTTACTACAGACAGGGTTTCACTGTGTTAGTCAGGATGGTCTCGATTTCCTGACCTCGTGATCCACCCACCTCGGCCTCCCGAAGTGCTGGGATTACAGGCGAGAGCCACCGCTCCCGGCCTTCAATTCATATTTTAATATTTATTTTGATTTCAACAAACATGCAAAAATTTCTTATTTTTACTAATGATATTTCTATTTATTCTGCTGATTTTTCTATGTATATGAATTCCTTATACATCTTATTTATTTTAATATACATTTCAAACTCTGAAAAATAATACAGGTGATAGTGGATACCCTTGCTAATTTTTAATCATACAGGGCTTTCATATACATCTTCTTAATTAAGTATACATTTTACTGTGCTTCTTGAGATTATAGTATTTTTCGAATTGAGGAGGTTCTCTTTTATTCCTAGTTTGCTGATTTTTTGTCCTAAATAAGTGTTGAACTTAGTTGCTTTTTTGTGTGTCTATTGAGATAATGATATAATTTTTATCTTTGAGTCTATTAATGTGATGAATACCATTAATAAATCTTCTGATGTTGGTTCACAAACTGAGCATGATTTATTGTTTCTAAATGCATTTATTTTAGAATTCTTCCATCTGTATTTAGTGAAATAGTCCTAAAATTGCTTTTGTGTGTTGTCTTTATCTGGTTTTGGATAATTGCACTAGCTTCATTACATCAGCTTGGAATTGTTTATCTTTCAGTATATTCTGGAACAACTTTTATTAGATAGGAATTGGCTATCCATTGAATGATTCATAACATCAATAACAACAACAGCAAATATTTATTTGCGTCTTTCTTCTACTGGGTTTATATATATAAATATATATTTATATATACTTATATATATTTTATTTTTTATATTTGTATATATTTATATATTTATAAATATTTAATATATATAAATATTATATAAAATATAATATATTTATAAATATATTAAATTATATATTTATAAATATATTAAATTATATATTTATAAGTATATATAAATACATATATAAATATATATTTATATATAAAATATTTATTTGCATCTTTCCTCTACTGGGTTTATATATATATAAATATATATATTTATTTGCATCTTTCTTCTACTGGGTTTATATATATATGGTGTGTATATATATATATGGGTTTATATATATATATGGTGTATATATATATAAATTTGTTTCTTTCAACAATATACTGTGGTAGGTACTATTATTATTCCCATTTTACCATTTAACAGATGAGAAAATTCAAGTACAAAAGGTTAAATAATTTACCTTTTGAGATTTTTAACCTGGGGTGTATGAACAGAGGTTTCCATGGATAGAATTAGGGTATCCAAAAATTTGAATCAGTTAAGGGCACATGTTTATTTCCACTAACTTGAAACTGAATTGTAGCAATTTCCCTAATTATAAATGTAGTCAACAAACCACAGTAATATTAACAGTATCTGTTACTTCTTTAACAATAAAATTTTGAGATATATTTCAAAATAACTTTGGCGCTCATCACCTTTTCAAAATTATGATAGATATCAGAGTTACTTATAGATCTTATTTACCATATTAATAAGAAGCAAGATGTGCATTTATTTTTATTATATACTTAATATTTAATAACCATATTTCACTATTATTATCACACTACTGCATAAACTGAGGACTACTTACATTTATTTGATGCATGTATGAGATGCAGTTCATATGTTTCACCATAAAACAGGTTGAAATTACCAACATCAGATCAAGTTAATTATTAGCTATTTGAATGATAGCATAGGTATAGAACTCACTGGTAAATGATCAAAAACTAGGCTTTTGAATATTTTCATATGTTAAAAATTTCTGATATATTTAAATTCTATTTCTTCTTGAGCCAATTTTGGCATGATATCTTGCTAAAATTAATCAATGTAATCCAAATTTCCTAATTTGCACTTAAATACCTATTTATAATTTTATTTCAATACACTTTTACATCTCTGCTGTATCTGTGGTTATTTATTCGTCTTTTGGTCTTTTAAAATTTTTTACTTTGTTACTGTTTAAATTTTTGATGATAAAATATATATATTTAAGTTGTATATCTTAATGTTTGATATGCACTGCAAAATAATTACCACATTCCAAGTAACTGACATATTTATCACCTCTACAGTCACCATTTTTATACCCTTGGCAAATATCACTCCATTCCTCACTTCTCCGAGCCCCTAGCAACCACCATTTTACAATCTGCTTCTATGAGTTTATCCATTCTTCTGTCTGATATTACTTATTTGATTATTTCTCTTTTTACTTGCCATCTTGTCAGAGATCTAACATATTAATCTTTTCAAAGATCTTTAGGCTTTGTTAATTTTCTATGATTCTTTTCTACTTTATGTCTTTTTGTTTATTTCTTTCAATCTCCTTGAGTCTAATGATTATCATCATTTTTATTTTCAACCATTTGTTGTCAGATAAGTTACTGTAGTTTTAACCCCCTATAATATTAGATTAAGTAATGTGCTATGCACATTGCAATTCTAATTACACAATTAATTTCTCTGTTAAATGCTGCCAAGGACAGGTCTCACTGCTGGGATTCGATTTTGATAGTCTTTTATAATAACAATGTTTGAATCTGGTCAGATATGAACACTTGAGTAAGCCTTTAAAATTTTTTTTAACTCAAGAATTGAAAGTCATGCAAATGAAGAACATGAAAACAATAATAAAAGTTAACAGATTTTTACCAAAATTTGTTAAGAAAAGGTTTCTGGCTATAAGTCTCCTTTTGACTGAACCATCTGGCCTTAATGTCTGACTTCAGAGAGTTACATCATTGACAGGAAGAAACAGGAAATAAATTTGTACAATATCTGTTTTCCTCCTTAGACAAATTTGTCTCTTTGAATCCCATCTTTTACAGCTGTTTTCCTCTTTGTTTTCTAAACTTTAACCTTTCTTGGTTCTCATCATTTCTCTAACCTCAGCAACATTGTATGGTGACATGAAGAACTCCCTGGACTTCTTGGTCTGTTTATTTGACCATGAGTACCTAACCCCAGATATCATGATAGATGCATATACAATATTAGAGTCACCCTAAGGTCAGCATATGATCAGCATGTATAAAGTATAGTATAGTATAGTACTATGTAACTACACTATGTGATCAGAATGCATAATAATAATGTACATATTCACTTAAACTTTGTTCTGTTTTTCACTGTGCCAAAAACAATACAAAATTAAACAACAAACCTCTTAATAGTGTTGAAGAAACATTATTTTAGTGTAATTTTCATTTAGTATTTTAGTGCACTCCTTGTTCAGGCAAAGATATTGTCATATGCTTTGTAAATGTCCATGTTTTTTATACAAATTATCAGGCACAGAGTTGCAAATAAAGCTTTGGGTTTGAGAGATGGAGTTAACATCAGAGCTACATGTGCATGGCTATCCTGCACTCCTCTTCTACTCATGCTTAAAGATGCCATTTGAGGATACTATTTCGCTTATACCTGCCTGGCTTTCTCCTTGTTTCTTTAAACTGAAGAGTATATAGCTTTTTTTTCTCTTTTTATAGTGCTTAGTGGTGTTTTTAAACATTTTCCCCAAATCATTTTGTGCATTACTCTTATTTGCCACCTAGATCATAAACTATGTGAAATCTTTACAATGCCCAGGGAAATGCTAGCCAAGAGTGGGTGCTTATACATCCTTGTGGAGTAGTAAAGATGAATACAAATAAAATAATCTTGGCTGGTATGATAGGAATACGTCAGAATTTCTGTTAGTAAGATTTACCAAACTTTGGACTGCCTGGAGACTTTTCAGTCATTGTATCATTATGAGCCCAGAATGCACTAAGAAAGCAAGAGGTCAGAGCTGAACAGCTGGCTGGCTTATCCCTCAAGGTGTAATTGCACTACTCTGTAGCTCCTACATACAGACCTAGAGGAGCCTCTGCATAAACCCACCCAGCGTACATGTCTTTTAATTTGTTTTTATAAAAGTCCCTTTTGAGTTTTACTTAGGTAGGGTAGTATTTTGGGGCACTAGTGCCAAAAGTATTTTTTTGCAGTACAATTTTAAATGCTACTTTTTGGATATTCTGTAATTCATGAAATAGAAAACAACCCAATTCTCTGGATGGAAAACAAAATTTTGGCAGGTAAAATGTACCAATATTAAAGAGTCAAGGCTTTTCCTTCAATAAGTGTTCACATTCACCCATAAACTGCTTCTTTTTAAAAGATTATATTTCAATGGACAGATACAAAATGTATACATTTATTGGTATATGTTGTTTTGAAATATGTATATATTGTGGAATGGCTAAAAAGGGGTAATTAACATATTTATTACTTCACATACTTATCATTTTTGTGTTAAAAACACTTAAAATCTACTCTTAGCAGTTTACAGGAATACAATACATTGTTATTAAACTATTGTAGTCACTATGTTGCACAAAAGATCTAAACTGTGTTTAATAGTTTATTCATTCAGTAATCATGTATTTAGGGAGTTCTATTTCAGACACTAAGTTAGACATTGACATCTTGGGCTTTACAGATTAAGGGAATAGCAGAGTTTATAAGGTAGGTACAACAGCCTAGACATAAGAAAAGAGAAGCAAAAATGAATGCATTGGAAAGAATTGGCTATGTTCTTTTTTTCTCATCCCCACATTTCACAAAATAAAGATTGAGGAAAATTGAGAAATTTAATTGAATCCTTCCTAGAATGATCGATTTTGAGCACTTCCAAGAAGATAAGCCATTATAGGTAATATATTTTCTTTTTTTATTTTATATTGCTTGCATTTAAAGAGGACTAGAGAAAGAAGTCCTATGCGCAAGTTTGCGGCAGGGGCTCATTGATGCCACAGAAAGGGAAATGTGTCTTGATATTAATAGTGCTAGCTCCCAAATTAGTGCTTCCCTTGGGGAAGATATTGTGCTTAATCTAAAGAGTTCAATAGCCAAATAACTGAATGAGATTTTATCTCATGTTAGTGGAAACTTCAAAAGCAACCTCCAGGCTGGTGGAGCCAATCTTGGATTAAACCACAGAACCCAGAGTTCTTAAGCCCTACTACCCTCTATTATTGTAATGGACTTCTGTCCATTCTGAAAAGCACTGGCCTACAGAATCTCAGGTTGCTACTTTAGACTCAAAGCCATAGACTTCAACATACATGTGGGTTTGGGGTAGAATGAAAACAGAGTGAAAAATTCTGCTGTGGCTAGAGGTGAGGTTTCCTAACAAAGGAAGGGGAAGATATGAGTATAGAAACTCCTAGAGAAAGGCTCATGGATAAGGAATCCTCAGACCTCAGGATAAAGAGGAGAGATTAAAATCCAGAAAATTTATATAAAATAACTAACCAGCTCCTTAAAACTTTCACTTTGTGATTCTAAGAAGAGTAAAAATTAATAAGAACTTTTCCCTTTCTACTTATAACAGCCATGGGTATTATTTCATATATTTAACATACGTTTACACTTGTGGCAGTACACTTAATTGTCTTAGGAAAACTGAAGAGACTAGTTGACACCTCTAAGTGAAGTTCTGCTTTATCCCACCGCCTTCAGGAGAAGAAAATCATCATCCCATTTAGAGGACTTGGCATTTCTTTTGGTAAATGAGCAGTCAACACTGACAGTGAGAGGAAAAGCACTGATGAAGCTGAGAAGTGATTTTCCCCAACCATTTACTTAGTTCTTTCCTGGCAATGTGGCTGGCCTTTGAAATGGGGAGGGGGGGGCGGTGACTCACGCCTGTAATCCCAGCACTTTGGGAGGCCAAGGCGGGCGGATCAAAACGTCAGGAGATCAAGACCATCCTGGCTAAAATGGTGAAACCCCGTCTCTACTAAAAATACAAAAAATTAGCCAGGTGTGGTGGCGGGCGCCTGTAATCCCAGCTACTCGGGAGGCTGAGGCAGGAGAATGGCGTGAACCCGGGAGGTGGAGTTTGCAGTGAGCCGAGATCACCACTGCACTCCAGCCTGGGTGACAGAGCAAGACTCCGTCTCAAAAAAAAAAAAAGAAATGGGGAGGGGGGGATATCTAGGCTATGAATGAGGAAAATTAATACATTATTATATCACATACTAGATATTCAGAATCATTGATTAAGAAGGATTAATTATATAAATTGAGACAGTGGGAGATCTTCAAACAGTATTACAAAGGGCATGATTTTAATAAAGGAAATAGTCTTAAGAACACAGATGGTTAAGTACTGGCATAGGCAATTTTTTTTCTCTGCATGTTATTTAAAAATATAAATTTTTATCTGTGTGGAATGGTTTATGATTGAACATAAAAACTAGAAATGTGATGGATAAGAAAACTTTTAAGGTTTCATTCTGCTATGTGATCAGATTTTTGTTTTAGGAAGCACATTCTGGTGATAATAGAGTCAGGTGCAATAATAGCCCAGTAGCAATATTACATATGGTGCTATAGAAGTTACATATGGTGCAATATAAGTTATATATGGCATGATATAAATTAAAATTGTATATCTAAGGACCTAGTAGTGGGAATGGAGAGAATGAACATTTAGCAGGAAAAAGTGATACAATTTAGGAACAAATGGTATATAAGATGGCTCTCAAATTTCTGGCTTCAAAAGCTATATGGGTGATAGTTCCATATAAAAAAACAAAATAAGGAGAGGCAGATTTTAAGAAGACAAATTCTACTTTGGACATATGAAGACTAAGGTGACTAATGAAGCATTCAAGAAGAAATGTCTAGTAGGTAATGAGTCCAATCGCCCCACATACCACAGAACTCCCTAGAACCACTCCTGCTTGCTTCCATGATATTAGGCAGCTCATCTGGTTGGGGAATATCATGAAGAAAGAAACTCCATGGGTTTTGATCTACTGGCTGTCCATTGTGAGGTTCATTGGTAGAGTGAATGACGGAGGGCAGATTAACCTGAACCTGCTTTCGTTAGTTCCTCACCCCACAGGCTTTCCAGCTGCCTGATATTTCTCTGCTGACTCCACTATTACTATTGATATCTATGAGTGACAGGATATGCTTGTTTCAAGAGACCTTGAGGTATAAGCAAGAACAGAATTTACATTCGCTGTCCCATCCTCTCCTTTCGCAAGTTGGTAAGTCCACTTTGCCAATAGGCTTTTTCCATTATTCTCACCACCCCGACACCCCGCACACCTATGAACAGACACACACATACAGGTACAGTAGTTCAGGAGTCTTTTGTTTTATTCTTTTTTCATTGGTTTCCCAGGGGCTTTTCATTCTTTTAATGTTAGTTCCTCAGATCCACGTTTCTGCCTTACTTGTGCAGTTTCTCCAGGGCTGATTTTAGAGGAGTGCTAGCTGGCCATCTTGTCAGGATCCAAGGGCATTATGAATCAGTAATGTCCATCTCATTTGTAATTCTTCTGAAATAACAGTCACTATGATCTTTTCTGAAGTTCAGCCTTCTCATTATCCTTAACCTTATGCAGTATTTGCCCCTCAATGTTAACTTCTCAGCTCTAATTATGTACTGTCTTGGCATTCTAGAAATATTATCTATATTATAATAATACAGATAGTATTATAATATTATATATAATATAGATAATATTATATATAAATAATATTTCTAGAAATATTCAGTGCCAGAATTCTTGTTATCATTTGTTGCAAATCAGTGACATTTAAATCAAAAGTCCCATATGGACCCAAATATTTCCATTTAAATGAAGAGAAAGGTCAGTTTATTTCCCTAGTGATCTTTAGTAAGTTGACATTTAAATTGACACTGTGGATACATATTTATTTAAAATATCTTTTAAGATATATGTTTTTATTAGGTCCATTTCAATTTTAGAAGTTTTTCACAGAGTACATTGGGACATGCAGTGAAAAGAAGATTCCTAGAAGTCTGGTTTCTATCTATTTTTATCTGTAACGTTAATGAGAAAAACAATATAGAGGCTATATATTGCAAAATTATTTCTCCATTTTTTTCTGTAATATGACACAAAGAAAATCTTTGCAATCCTCTCTTCCTTTTTATTCAGACAGCTACATTTTTGTCACTCTCAGCTCTATAAAACTGAACAGAATTGGGTGGCATTTCTGATGTATTCCTGACACTCCTGGGATGTTAGTATACCTCATTCTTACCTGTTAAACAAAAACCCTGGCTTTTGTTTTTTTCCCCTAATTAGCCAGGCCAGCTGTATTTTTTTTTTTATTGCTACATAACAAGCCATCCCAAATACTTGTGACTTAATAATCATTTATCGTATCTCACAAGTCTAAGTGTCAGCTGAGTGTGTTTGCTAATCTGGCCACGATTTATCTTGGTTGAGCTTCTTCATGTATCAGTGGTAACCTGGATGTTCAACTGGAGCCACAGCAGTGACTGGACCATATGCCATCATCATCTAACAAGCAACTCAGTCTTGTTTGCATGATGGAAGCAAGTTCTGAAGTAAAACCTTGGAAGCATGAATACTTCTTGGGGCTGGGACTCAGAATTGGTACATTTTCACTATTGGTCAAAGAAAATCACAAGGCCAGCCCAAATTCAAAAGGAAGTGAAATAGCATCCTCTTGATTGGAGAAGCCTCAAAGTTACATTAGAAAGGAGCACGACTACTAGGAGGGGAACACTGACACCTGTTTTGCAAACTACTCTAGCTTATTGCCCCTAACAATGGGCAAGAAGAAAACTGAATGGTTGTGAAACCTCACTTTCTAGGTTTTTCCTCTCTGTTCTTCCCTGACCCTTATCCCTATGGACCATTGAATTAAATCATAACTGAATTAAATGATAATCAGAGAGGTTGCCTTCTAGTATAAACATCAGTTATAGGAAACAACTGATGTTCTTGAAGGCAGAGACTGATCTCCTTTTTTTCTTCGTTCTAAGGCGTCTCTCTGGATTGCGTGTAGTGTGGTATACTGGTATAGAAATGCAACTTTTTTAAAACAACAAATATCTATTTTGATTGAGTTGGTGTCCATTCTGGTTGGTCAGTATTTATGCCATAGGTAAGGTTGAATATTTTTAATATCATCCCTGACTGTTATATATTTATACTCAGTCATCGATTTAAAAATTAAACAACTCGCTAGGACATATGGAATTCAGCTCGGAACTGAAGCCTCAGACCTAAGGTAAAGATAGTAACCTCACTCCTTTTTGTTGCAGCATATACATTGTAGTTATATTCCTGGCAAAAATAAGAATTAAATTCTATATGATGAATATAAAACTCTGGAAATTACATCCAGGAAACTCTGCATCTAGAATTATTTTACAGGAACAAAACTGTTCGACTCATAATACTGTACATGCCAGACAATTTATATGCATGCATCTAGGCTTGGTACCAAATAAATGAAATCTTTTCCACCTATCCACTTAATTCAATTTAGCAGCAGCAAAATGTTCAGCTACCTATATTCATCATTTTTAATGGTGTTTTTTGGGAAGTGCTTCATGGTAACTCTCTAAACGTCTCCTTTCCACAACTGATTGGGAAGCCATTACTTTATTTTAATTAGGAAGTTGAGAGTTGCACACCTTCAGAGGAAATAATTATTGCTTAGTAGAGATATAGAAGACTTTTTCAGTCTCAGTTTTAGTATTGAAGAAACATAAACATGCTTAACTAACAAACAGAAGCTTAAAATGAGGCTACAGTTAACTTTATTCTAGTAAATATTACCTCTAGTTAACTTTCTTTTTCTTTGGAGGTTCTTCCATGTGGGGTTTAAGTAAATAAAAAAAATGTTTTTTTAATATTACCTTAAAATGGTTCATGTGACTATGGTTAATGAACTATATTTGAATTTCAAGGACATACTTGACTTTTCTAGGCCACAGGGGAAGCTCTATTCAAAATAGTCAGGTAGGAAGAGTTTTTATGTGGTATTCAGAGTATCTTTTTTTCCAAAAATACCCCAACCTTTCCTTCACTTTTCCAACTTCCTCTGATAGTCTTGTAACCACATATTTGGTTTTTTTTCCCGTCTTCCTCCTGTCCACACCTGCTCTTAGACAATCACTGGCATGAAGAAGATATGATTAATATGCATTGCAACTGTTCCTTTGAGTGGTAGATATGTTTTAGTCTGGATTGTGGATCATTATCTAATATCAGAGGTCGCTAACTAATGGCATACTGCCATCATCTGGCCCCCAGATTTGTTTTTAAAACATTTTAAACTAATTGCTAGAATTTAGAAATAAGGAGATTTCATAAGAAACTTCGGATTTCTGTTAGCTCTTGAAAGAACTGAAGATCTAGCAATCCTGGCCTCTGCCTCCCAGACGGTAACAGTCAGGTGAGGCTAGGGTTATCAGGTAAAATACAGAATACTAAGTTAAATTAGAATTTCAGTAAACAAAAAAATAATGTTTTAGGATAAATGTTTTCTGTGCAATATTTGGGACATACTTATTCTGAAAAACAATGCTTGTTTATCTGAATTTCTAATTTCACTGGGTATCCTGTACCTTTGTTTGTAAACTCTGATAAGCCTATCTGAGGATGAGCAGTGGTTTCTTACCTGAAATGAGGCACAAGCTCTCTAGTTTGCTGCAGACCCAATCAGCCCATTTAATTTCTTTATGTGGCCTGAGTGATCTATAAGCTTTTGAGGTTTTTACCACTGTCTTAAACTAATGAACTGGGTCTCTAATGGTACTTCTGACTTCAATTCTATAAAACAAATAACATATTTTAGCCAAAATCATCTTATGAAATTACCTGCCAGAGGTGAGCATCTTTGTGCCCTGGGCTCCTCCACATTTTTTCAAAGGTCTCAGAAGTGTCCACTAGACTGGAGGCTTGGCCTCTGATCTATTCTGACCCTTTTTCAGCCTTTTCAAAATTTATCCTGCCAGGATAAAACAACAGTGAGGAGGTCTGGGTTTAAACCAGTGAGAGGCCTTTAAATATTGAGATTTCCCTTGAAGCCAACAACTGTGCCTCTGTGACTAGATCCTAAGCCCAAAGGAAAATGTTAGTGGGGAAAAGTGCTTATGGTATTGATTACTAAAATTTTGAGCCAATCTTAACGTTAACAATAGGGGAAAAAGTGAAATAACTTGCAGTATATCTCTCCATTGGGCTAGTTTATCTCTATTAAGCCTGTTTTTGAAATGTTTAAAATAGTATTATGGAAGATGCCAGGAGTTAGTCTCAATGAGAATTTGTAAATAGAGTATTTACCATAATATGTAAAGAATCATATACATGGAATAAAGACTAACTGGGTAGAAGTAAATCAAAATGATAAATTATTGGTTGCCTGTGGTTACCAGAGTTATGGAACGTATTTTCCTCTTTGTCTACTGTTTCTATATTTTCTTTTTCCCCTATTTTTTTTTGAAAATGAGTAGGTATTACATTTATTTCTGTAACCATATTTTGAGTTTCCAGGAATTGTTTGATTTTTAAAATCTCTATACTAAGCTGCTAAAATGGAATCTTCTTGTCTCAATTTTTTTTTTTTTTTTGAGGTCTGATGACAATAGAGATCAGAAGCCACAGTGAATTATATGATAGACAACCATGGAGGGTTTTCCAAAAGTAGGTGAATACATATTTATTGGATAATTCTTAAATTCTTTATACACATCATGGGTGTATAGAGTTGAGTAAAGAGGTTTGGAGACAGTTTGTTGAGAGGATATTCTGGAGAAGTCTCCTCTGTCACCCTGGAAAAGAGGTCAGAGATTTCTGCTCATTGCCTTAAGCCTGGTGTATTAGTCAGGGTTCTCTAGAGGGAGAGGACTAATAAGATAGATGTATATATGAAAATGCATTTATTAAGGAATATTGACTCATATGATCACAAGGTGAAGTCTCACAATAGACCGTCTGCAAGCTGAGGAGCAAGGAAGCCACTCTGAGATCAAAACCTTAAAAGTAGGGAAGCCAACAGTGCAGCCTTCAGTTTATGGCGAAAGGCCTGAGAGCCCCTGGCAAGCCACTGGTGTAGGCCCAGGAGTCCAAAAGCTGAAGAACTTGAAGTCCAATGTTTGAGGACAGGAAGCATCCAGCACAGCAGAAAGATGAAGGCAGGAAGACTCAGCCAGTCTGGTCCTTCCACGTTCTTCTGCCTGCTTTTTTTGGAGCCACACTGGCATCTGATTAGATGGTGCCTACCCAGATTGAGGGTGAGTCTGCCTTTCCCAGTCCACTGACTCAAATGTTAATCTTTTTCAGCAACACCCTCACAAACACACCAGGAACAATACTTTGCATCCTTCAACCCAATGAAGTTGACACTCAATATTAACCATCACACCTGGTAAGAGAAACTTCAATAAGACCATTCGAAGAGTTGCACATATGTATCTTGCAGTTGGAGGGATATAGGGGTCTGACGTCCTGCTCCCATAAAGGAATATCTAAAAGGCAAGAAGTGGACTGGTTTCCTGCCTCAGGAGTGGGAGAAAGGACAGATGGCTGCATGAGTGACCTGCATTTTCAGAGTTTGGCAGGGTAAAAAGATCAGGAAAGATTTCTGTGGACAGATGAAGTCTACACCCGCCAGGGAAGAAAAAAGGATGGGGTGATCTTAAATCTTACATAATAGGGCCTCATCGAGACATAAATAAGCCTCAGGACAGAGGTACTATGGCCAAGGATTTCTTGAGCCTGCAGAGAAGAAAAGAGTCAGAAGACTCAGAAACGATTGAATAATAGGAAATGAGGGGGCAGGGGTCCCAAAGAATACACAAGAGTGCCTTTGAGAAAAAAAAAAAAAAAAACAGGCTTTATACATTGGCCAGGTCTAGAGAACACTTGACACCAGCATGTGACAGTTCCAGACAAGTCAGAACTTTCCAGTCTCTCCTAATTCTCCGCTCTTTCATTCTCCGACTCTTGAAAGGGTCAGAAACTGGAGTCAGCAAAATAGCATGAGAAAAGGAGATGGGATAGAAAGAAAGTAAATGCTGATCACTTTCCAAGAAGAAGGTGATAACTTTGATTCATATTGCAAGTGTTGAGTATTACATGGGAATGGCCATTTTAAGTACAGAAGTGAAGATATTTTGTAGCCTTAGAACGACCAAAGGTAGCAAACACTGAAGATGGGCTGTTCATATTTCCTTAGTTCTCACTATTCCTTTGCATAATGACCAGGTATCTTTCATGTGGATGTACCTACAACTTCTTACCTAAGGGCTTTTTCTGATGTCCATATCCTTCTTCATCTGTGAGCCAGGCAGGCTTGTATTGTTGCGTAGTTGACATATATTCACCTCTCTCCCATGAGCAGCCCTCAATCAATGACTGACTGATGGGAAATGGTGGAAAAGTATCACAGTTCACTGGCCTGTCAGATAAGATAACCTCAAGGTACGTGCTATACTGTTACTCAGTTTCTGCTAGGATTGAGCCTCACATGCCTTTTGCAGTAGGATTGAGCTGTATGTACTCCACATAGCAGCATCCTTTCTTGGCTTTCTTTCCTTTCCTATTTCATTTTTCCACCCTTCTATGAGTGCTTTCTGGTTCACCTCCCAAAAAACTACTTTTATTAAATCTTTGTTGCAGAATCTGCTTGCTGAAAAATCCAAATTGTGATAAGGGGTACCAGAAGTAGTCTTAGCATACAGGTCCTTAGGATAAGATTTTGGAAACCACTGATAGCCAGGTTGTAACAAGTACCCTATTCCCTGTGGTCTTTGGAGAGGTGATCATTTCTGTCACACTGTCATATCAAAATTACTAAATCTTTTATTTTAAGGAAGTAAGATTGTGTAAATGTACGAGATGCAGCGATTCATGCAATATCTCCAGTACTTGAATTACGTGGAAACAATAATCATAAGGGTTGAAATATTGTTGGCTATTAATTGCCATTAAAATATTGAAGAAAGAAGATGAAAGTTTCAGTTCACCTGTCAACTCAAAGCATAGCTTCCATGATGGTATCTAAAGAGACACTTATTTCATATAGCCAGAGAATGGATTGTGGTAAAAATCAGATTCAAGTATTAATAGTAAGAGAAGCATATTAATAAAGGAGGTTGAATTCATAGTGCTGGCAAATTGCATACACTAATATCAGAATCTTGACAGGAAAGTAGTGGAGCCCTGAGTTCTGGGGAAAGAATATTTAGGTGGATGCCCTTGAGATATTTGGACCCCGAAATTGTACTCAACCCTATGGGCCAAATGACTCCTTTCCCCTTCCCCCTTAGAAAAGAATGGTTGCCCAACATCTGGATAGCCCGCAATGACTTCATTCGAGCCCAAGTTTTTACAAGATAATGCTTTTTTTCATCTAAATCAGCCCTTGAATTTCCTTGTTGCCTCCAGACCAATAACTAGGGTTATAAGGAAAGTATTGGCTTAGGAGGAAAGTAATGGCCTAAGTAGGGAAGTATTATTCCTGTTACAGAATGAAAGGGACTATTTACCAAAAAAGCTGCAGATCTAAATAACAAGAACTAGAAAATCATGTCTGAGAATAGATATTAAAATTGCTGGACTCCAGGTAAGGCAGAATATAAAATAGGGTAAAGTATGTTGAAATGGGCGCACCTTCTTATGACTCAGGATTCAGAACACAGAGAACTGGAAACCACCTTGTTCCATTTCTGTCAAGCCTCTTTGAAGTTTTGGAAGAGTGGCTCATAGTAATGAGGTAGAACTGTGAGACTTCCTTAGAAAAGTATTGAGAAGAGGTCCAAAGTCTCTGAGAATTGGCATGCTATAATTGTTTAATGATGTTAGAGCAGAGTACAAAACAGTTGTCTATGTGTTTTGGCAGATCTCAGCTAATATGCTCTTTACTAAAGCAATAGGAATACATCAGTGAAGGGAACACATGCATTATTGAGAGGCTAGTAGGGGACTGCTATAAATCTAAGCTCCTGGTGTCAATGCAGATAATAGGAATTCCATATAACAGAAATCAGATGACAGCCAAGAAACTACAATAGAAAGGAGGATGGACAGAATGGCAATTGGGGAACCTTGACTGACAGAAGTGCATGGTTTTGATTAATAGATTATAGTGACTATGAGCTTGGGATAGTTAAACTGCAACCATCCCAAGGCAAGGTTGCTTCTTGCCTTATATGACCAGAAAATATCACGAACAAGGAAAAGAGACTTAAACTCATTTGCTATAGTGAGTAATTATAATTTTTTACCTAAGTTCCAGACTTGAGCCAGTTCTCAATCTCAAAGTGTATTGAATGAAAGGGATACTGGTCCCTTTGGGAAAAGATCCTGTTATCTCATAGCATATCTTAGCAATTAACCCAATCTTTCTGCAAAGGGACCTATGTCCATTTATCAGAATAAGTTGACTTTGAGGAAGTAGCAGTACTCATTTTTTTTTGAGGATTGTTGGATACATGAGTTAGGCTGACATTGATTCATAGGATCCCCAAACATCATTGTGACCCCATACCTTGCTTTAGAATTAGGGCATATGGAGGCCCAGTAATAATGAAGTCTTGGTTGCAGGCACATTTCACAAATGCCAAATAGGTTGATGGACCAAACCTCAGACCATTTCCTTGAACTCTGAGTGTATAATAGGAATGGTTATACTTATCAGCCAGCACAACATTCGTGTTGGTTCCATAAACTGTGGAGAGAGTTATCATGGTACGAAAATGAAAGTGGAAGCACCTAAAGGTACTAATACCCTGATTCTGACGAAGATTGTAAATCAAAAATTGAATTTCGGTTCAAAAGGATTTGGTATATAATTAGTGCTCTCTTTAAAACTCAAACAATACAAAGGTTGTGGTACCTACCACATCTCCATTAAATTAGCAAGCCAAGTCTCTCTAAAAACAAATGTATGATAGTAGATGTTGGCAGAATATCATAAAGATAACCAAAGGGCTACCTGAGTTGCAGTTGCTGTGGTGGATATGGCATCTCTACTAAAATAGATCACTATACCCCCTGGAACTTGGAATGTGGCTATAGATCTGCTAAGATCATTTTTTCCCCAATCTCTATCAGAAAAAAAAGACTGAAAGCAGTTTGCATTATCCCATGATAGACAGCTGCACACATTTATGATCTTACCCCGGGGCTAATTTAACTACCAGCTATGCCACAGTATAGACCAAAGAGATATTAATAGCCAGGGCTTTTCCTAGACATGTTTGTCTACTATGCTGATGACACATGTTAATTAGACCTCAAAGCTGTTCTTGAGTTTGTTTTCTCTAATTGAACCGCATTACGACCCTCCTACTTCAAGCCTTTGTTGTAGATATTGCAATGTTCTCTCAGAGGAGCCCTCTAACTCTGGTCTTTCTCTTCTCCAGTATTTCTTAAAAATGTCCCCCTGGGGGATATTTGGCAATGTTTGGAGACATTTTTGGTTGTTACATTGGCAGGGTGTTACTAGCATTTAGTTGGTAGAGAACAGGGATACTGTTAAATATCCTATAATACAGCAAAAAATTTTCCAACCCAAGGTGTCAGTAGTTCCAAGGCTGAGAAACAATGCCTGGCTCAAATCTACTCTTACTGTTGCAATCAAGTGTCAGGGACTGTGAAGAGTGTGAGATTTTACTCCTACTTGCAAACTTATAAGTTAGTTTGCCATGATTTTGGATATTAGCAGAAGACTCTAGAGTCAAGATAAAGGACTTTAATACATATGGTCCAGCAAGCAGCATTGGCATCAGCATATCTGCATCAATTCTGCTTGTTTCAAACCCACCCAGAGTGACAAAATGGTCCTGGGTGAATGCTACCCAGGTACAGTGGGCTTGCCTCTCAGTTGAGGAACCCGGTGTTTTCGGAGCAACAGCACACAGTGCATCAGGAAGCAACAAGCAAGCCCCTCTTGCCCACTATGGTGTGAGCACAGTAGTTAAACTGCAGTTGCCTTGACTTATTTATTTGCTTAGGTGACTAACTATAGAAATTGCTCAATATCTTCTGGAGATAAATCAGCCTTGCAATCAGGTACACTTAGCAAGCACGTGAAGGGATGCTCAGGGGCCCTGGCAAACCGCCTTTACTCCTATACAATATAAAGTTCAATCTACTTTGTGCAGCAACACAAGCCGCTAATGACCTGCCTTCTAACTCAGCCTCCACTTCTTAACTCAAACTTCAAACCTTGGTAATAATGACTCGCAGCTATATTGTTTTATCCACCTTATGCTTTTTTATTCCCCTTATTCCTTATCCTTATTCAGATAAATTCAGAACTCAATTCAGGAATCCTCTTCTCCAGGAAGCTTTCCCTGAACTACTTTATTGGGTTAAATAATTCTCTTTTGACTCTAAAGTACTCAGAATTTACCCATTTAAATCATTTATCATTGGATCTAAACTCTTGGTGGCAGGACCAGGTCATTCGTCTTCCTCTGTACTCCTAGCATTCAACACAGTATCTGCCGCATGGTGAACATGTAAATGTAGTTTCCCTTTATTTTTAAATTTGTTGTTATTGTTATTATTATTAGTAGTATATGCAACTGAGTTCATAATATCCTCTTAACCATACAGGAACTCATTCCCATTCAATTTGATCTGCTTTCTATACACTGTTTACCACTAATGCACACATACACTATAGGATACATTTTAATAATATTTAGGTGGGACTCACATGGCCCTGAACCCTGAGCTATCTCCCTTCTGCCACCATATATTTGCAAGAGAGCTATGTAAATAATAAAGCAAGCACGTGCACACTTGTGGACACCAGCTGGGCCAAATTCTGACCTAGATTAGACCATGTGAATTGGTGCCTGGCCTTGTTTTCCAAGCATATACCTGTTTCCTGGGGTATGGAGTGCCCATGGTGGATGCTCAGACACGATTGAGAGTTTCTAGGTCCCTGTTTTACTCCTGTTCTCTTCTTCTCACTATTTCTGCCAATTTCTCTCTTGTTACAGTAGAGATATGACTATTATATTTAATTTGTAGCTGCTATTACTAAAGAGTGATGGTGGAACAAATGATTGGAGAGTCATTTTATCAAGAACTTATTTTCTTCTTGCTTTCAAGTTTATGTGTTTATTGTCTACAATTCTTTAAAAATTGCAAAATGGCACATTAATTCACTCTCCTAACTGCCCCATTAATTCACTGTGCCATGCAAACATTGAGGAATTCTAAAATTGCTTTCAGTTTTTAAATCTGAGTTTGACTTAGCAAACATGAGGAATATAGAACCTGAGAAGCTCCTACTAGATTAATGTCTGTTCTGTGGATGTGTAGTAAATACAAATACATAAAAATGACCATAGAATTAATGCAAACTTGTATTCTTTCTTATTTTGGATGCTACATAACTCATATAATGAGAGTGTCACATTACTCTTTTCTCATAATTTTGCTTTATAAAAAGTTCTCCTGAACAAATATTGGTGAATAAAACCATGGGAGGTGGGTTTATGCACATTTTGATTCCACTAAGAAACAACTTCAACCGGATGTGCGCTGTGTACCTTTCAAATTTACATCCCCTCCCCACCATCGTGTCTTTCAACCAGTGAGGATAGCATTATTCAGGGAAATGTAAGTTGATGTGCATTCCAGGTCTAGATTTTGTATCTGTTATAAACTGCACTATAGATCATGACTTTGAGGAATTGGACCTAGTTTTAAAAGAGAAAAAAAATTATAACAAAAATATATGATGGTACATTTTTCAAAGAACAGAACATTTGCTCTCTCCTTAGTAAGATAAAACAGCAGCTAAAACTTTAGAACAAAATTTGACTGCATTGCCACTTGATACAGCTATTCAATTTCTAATGACAAGAATTATCTTTATAAAATATGGGAGATAAATCAGATTAAGGGAAATGACTTAGTTGCCCAAAGTTGAAATATTTGTTTTATTTTTATTTTCAAGTTAAATGTTTCTGGAAACTTGGATCCAATATTTGCACCCTCTTGGTCTAAAGCTGGGTGGAAATAACACTTCTGTGCTCTTGGAAATAGTCAAAATAACCCTCTACTTAATTCTCATCATCACCACCTATTCATGCAATTACTCTCCTGCACTACATCCTTGTCAACACTCATTAAGGCAATGGCAGAAACAATACACCTATTTAAGCATCTCTGAGGCATTTTCTCAACATATGTAAGTCCAACATATGTAAGTAAATTCTATACCCATAGAATCTACTACTTGTCATATTCTGGTTATCATACTTAATTCCTGTGAGGTCATGAATAATATCTCCTTTTTACAAATAAGAAAGTAGATTAAAAGGCTTAAGGCTATGTTCAAAGTAATGCAACTATTATGTAGCAAGCTCAAATCAGTTCAATTGAGTTATTTTTTTTTTGGAAATGTTTTTTCTGTGGTAAAATATAAATAACTTAAAAATTATTATTTTAACTTTTTTTAGAGACAATTTCTTGCTGTGTTGCCCAGGTGAGAGTGCAATAGCTATTCACAAGCACAATCATAGCACACCACACTGCAGCCTCAAACTCTTGAGCAATTTTCCCACCTCAGCCTTCCTAGTAGCTAAAACTACAGGCACTCATCACTGTGCCCAACTTATTTAACCATTTTTAAGTGGACAGTCTATGACATTGAGTACATTCACATCATTCTGCAATATCAACACCATCTATCTATAGAAGCTTTTCATCTTTTCAAGCTGAAACTCTTTCACTGAGCTCTTAGAAAGAGCCATTGAGGCCATTCATTGTTCCCTTTTAACCATTTTTGCTAATAATTAAAAATGGTTCTCATGACTGCTCAAGAAAGACATTTATTCTCTCTTCTCATTACCTGACTAAACCCCATGTATTCTTTAAGATCCAGTTCAGATGCCACATCTAAGAAAAGTTATTTTACCCACTTTCCAGACTGAGGCTTCCTCAGGCTAAGCTGTACACCTCTTTTTTGTTAGTTTCATCCCTCCTTCCAATTTTTCACCATCATTTTATATAGTATTCCAATGATCTCTGTGTCTTTGTCTTCCATCAGCCATCACCTTGCCTTTTTTTATCTTACTTATTCATTAATTCATTCTTGATACTACAATGTTGAGTCAAAATGGACATTGTCTCTTATGGAGCTTCATTTGCCTGGAATTAATTCAGAGTAATCATTATTACACAAATACTGGTTAGCTCTTAATTTGTAAGATCCTCTGTAAGAGCCTAGACTGTCAAGTTTGGAAAATAGATAATAATCACAGAAGTTACATAAATATCTATGAACTTTATACTGGGATACTTGTCTGACTAGCCAGATTTATCATATGGTTTCTCCTACTTGAAGATAAGTCTGAGAAGATGTGTTTTTAACATAACATCTCTTAGAGTTAAAGACAACCAAGGGAAAAGAGATTGGAATGGGTGCTAGGACAACCAAACTATAGTATCACCATAATTTCCTAAGGAATATTTGCTCTTTTTCCAGTTCTTTGTCCTCTTAACTTTTCTTACCTAACTATACCTCTCAAAACAATGCCAAATCTTAGAAAATTAATCTTTATAAGTTGGTTCTTCAAAAGGAAAAACAAGATTGATAGACTGCTAGTTAGATCCACAAAGAAAAAAAATGAGACAAGTACCAAATAAGCATAGTCAGAAATGGTAAAGGTGACATTACAACTGATCCCACAGAAACACAAAAGAATACTTCTGTGCACACAACTATAAAATCTGTCAGAAATGGATAAATTCTTGGAAAATACAGTCTCCCAAGACTGAACCAGTAAGACAGTGAAATCCTGAACAGACCAGTATCGAGCTCTGAAATTGAATCAGTAATAAAAATCCTAGCCCCAGACCAGATGAATTCACAGCTGAATTCCACCAGACATGGAAAGAAGAGCTGATATCAATCCTAAAGCTATTACAAAAAATAGTAGAAGGAACTACTCCTTAATTGATTCTATGAAGCCAACATCACCCTAATACCAAAATCTGGCAAAGACATAATGAAAAAAATTCAGGTCAATATCCCTGATGAACACAGACACAAAAATTCTCAACAAAATACTAGCAAGCCTAATCCAACAACACATTAAAAAGGTAATTCACCATGATCAAGTAGGCTTAATTCCTGGGATGCAAGGTTAATTCAACATACACAAATCAATAAATGTAATTCACCTCATAAATAGAATTAAAAACAAAAACCATATGATCATCTCAGTAGATGCAGGAAAAGCTTTCAATAAAATCCAACATCCCTTCATGATAAAAACCCTCAAGAAGCTAGGCATTGAAGGAACATACCTCAAAGTATTATAATAAGAGCCATCTATGAAAAACCCATGGCCCACAGCCAACAACATACTTAATGGGCAAAAACCAGAAGCATTCCCCCTGAGAATGAGAACAAGACAAAGGTGCAGTACTCCTACTCAACATAGTACTGGATGTCCTATCCAGAGCAATCAGTCAAGAGAAAGAAATAAAAGGCATTTGAACAGGAAAAGAAGTCAAACCTCTTCACTGATGAAATGATTCTATATTTAGATACCCCTAAAGAGTCTGCCAAAAGGAACCTAGAATAAACAACTTCAGTAAAGTTCAGGACACAAAATCAATGTACAAAAATCAGTAGCATTTCTATTCACCAATAATGTTCAAGTTGAGAGTCAAATAAAGAACACAATCTTGTTTATAATAGTCATACCAAAAATAATGCCAAGAAATACCTCTAATCAAGGAGATGAAAGATCTTTAAAATGAGAACCACAAAACACTGCTGAAAGAATTCATACATGACAAAAACAAATGGAAAAAACATTTCACGCTCATGAGTTAGAAGAATCAATATTGTTAAAATGTCCATACTGCCCAAAGCCATTTACAGATTCAATCCTATTCCTATCAAGCTACCAACATTGTTTTTCACAGAAATGAAAAAAAACTATTCTAAATTTTTTATGCAACAAAAAGAGAGTTAGAATAGCCAAAGCAATCCTAAGCAAAAAGAACAGGCTAGAGGTACCACATTACCTGACTTCAAACTATACTACAAGGTTAAGTAACTGAAGCAGCATGGCACTTATACACAAATAGACACAAACACCAATGGAATAGAATAGCAAACTCAGAAATAAAGCCATACAACTACAACCATTTGGTTTTCGATGAAGTCAACAAAAGTAAGCAATGGGAAAAGACCTCCATATTCAATAAATGGTGTTGGCATAGCTGAATAGCCATATGCAGAACAATGAAACTGTACTCTTGTCTTTCACCACATACAAAAATTAACTCAAGATGGATTACATATTTAAATGTAGGACCTTAAACTATAAGAATCCTAGAAGAAAGCCTAGGAAACACCATTCTGAACATGGGCCTTGGGAATGAATTTATGACAAATTATCAAAAGCAACAAAAACAAAAATTGACAAGTAGAGCCTAAAAGAGCTTCTGCACAGCAAAAGAAACTATCACCAGAGTAAATTGATAGCCTACAAAATGAGAGAAAATATTTGCAAAATATGTATCTGACAAAGGTCTAATACAAATAACCTCTAAGCTACTTAAACAATTGAACATGCAGAAAACAACTCCATTAAAAAATGGGCAAAAATTTTGTCCCATTCTGTAGGTTGTCTGTTCACTCTGATGATAGTTTCTTTTGCTGTGCAGAAGCTCTTTAGTTTAATTAGATTCCCGTATTTGTCAATTTTTGGTTCTGTTGCAATTACTTTTGGTGATTTTGTCATAAAATCTTTGCACATGCCTATGTCCTGAATGGTATTGCCTAGATTTTCTTCTAAGGTTTTTATAGTTTTGGTTTTACATTAAATCTTTAATTCATCTTGAGTTAATTTTTGTATAAGATATAAGAAAGGTTCCAGTTTCAATTTTGTGCATATGGCTAAGCAGTCCTCCCAGCACCATTTATGAAATAGGGAATCCTTTCCCCATTGCTTGTTTTTGTCAGGTTTGTTGAAGATCAGATGGTTGTAGATGTGCAGTTTTATTTATGAGTTCTCTATTCTATTCCATTGGTCTATGTGCCTGTTTTTGTACCAGTACCATGCTGTTTTGGTTATTGTAGTCTTGTAGTATTGTTTGAAGTCAGGTAGTGTGATGCCACCAGCTTTGTTCTTTTTGCTTAGGATAGCCTTGTCTATACAAGCTCTTTTTTGGTTCCATATTGATTTTAAAATAGTTTTTTCTAATTCTGAAGAATGCCAATCGTAATTTAATAGAAATAGCATTGAATCTGTAAATTGCTTCGGGCATTATTGCTATTTTCACTATATTGATTCTTCCTGTCCATGAGCATGGAATGTTTTTCCGTCTCTTTGTGTCCTCTCTGATTTCCTTGAGCAGTTGTTTGTAGTTCTCCTTGAAGAGGTCCTTCATTTCCCTTGTTAGCTGTATTCCTAGGTATTTTATTTTGTTTGTGGAAATTATGAATGGAAGTTCATTCATGATTTGGCTCTTTGCCTTTCTGTTGTTGGTGTATAGGAATGCTTGTGATTTCTGCACATTGATTTTTTTATACTGACATTTGCTGAAGTTGCATATCAGAGTCAATGGGGTTTTCTAGATATACGATTATGTCGTCTGCAAACAAAGACAATTTAACTTTCTTTTTTCTTATTTGAATACGTTTATTTCTTTCTCTTGCCTCATTGTCCTGGCCAGAAAGTCCAATACTATGTTGAATAAGAGTAGTGAGAGAAGACCTACAGAATGGCAGAAAATTTTTGCAATCTCTCCATCTGACAAAGGTCTAATATCCAGAATCTGCAAGGAACTTAAGTAAATTTACAAGAAAAAAAACCAACCCCATTAAAAATTGGGGAAAGAACATGAACAGACACTTTGCAAGAGGACATACATGTGGCCAACAAGCATATGAAAAAAAACTCAACATCACTGATCATTAGAAAAATGCATATAAAAATCACAGTGAAGTGCCATCTCATGCCAGTCAGAATGGCAATTATTAAAAAGTCAAGAAACAACAGATGCTGGTGAGCTTGCTGAGCAATAGGGATGCTTTTACACTGTTGATGGGAATGTAACTTAGTTCAACCATTGTGGAAGACAGTGTGGAGATTCCACAAAGATTTAGCACCAGAAATACCATTTGACCCAGCAATCCTGTTACTGGATAAATACCCAAAGGAATATAAATCTTTCTATTGTAAAGATACATGCATGTGTATAATAATTGCACCACTATTCACAATAACAAAGACATGAAATCAACCCAAATACCCATCAATAATAGACTGGATAAAGAAAATGTGGTACATATACACCATGGAATACTATGCAGCCATAAAAAGAAATGAGTTCCTGACCTTTGCAGGGACATGGATGAAGCTGGAAGCCATTATCCTCGGTAAACTAACGCAGGAACAGAAAACGAAACACCACATGTTCTCACTTATAAATGGGAGGTGAACAATGAGAACACATGTACACAAGGTGGGAATAACACACACTGGGGCCTGTCAGGGGAGGGTGGGGCAGGGTAGAGCATGAGGAAAAATACCTAATGCATGCCAGGCTTAATACCTAGGAGATGGGTTGATAGGTGCGGCAGACCACCATTACTCATTTACCTACGTAACAGACCTGCACATTCTGCATATGTACCTTGGAACTTAAAGTAAAATTAAATTAAATTAAAAAAATTAAGAATGGGCAAAGGAAATGAAGACACTTCTCAAAAGAAGACATGCAAGTGGGCAAGAAACATGAAAAAAAAGCTCAACATTACTAATCATTAGAGAAATGAAAATCAAAACCACAATGAGATACCGTCTCACACCAGTCATAATGGCTATTATTAAAATGTCAAAAACCAAAAGATGCTGGCAAGGCTGTGAAGAAAAGGAAATGCTTACACACTGTTAGTGGGAATGTAAATTAGTTCAGCCACTGGGAAAAGCAATTTGGAGATTTCTCAAGGAAGTTAAAACAGAACTACCATTTGACCAGGAATCCAATTACCGAGTGTATACCCAAAAGAAAATAAACAATTCTACCAAAAAGACACATACACTTGCAAGTTCGTTGCAGCACTATTCACAAGAATAAAGCTATGGAATCAATATAGGTGCCCATCAACAATGGATTGGATAAAGAAAATGTGGTGTATACACCATGGGATACTACACAGCTTTATTGTGCCCTTTGCAGCAACATGGATGTAGCTAGAGGCCATTATCCTAAGTGATCTAATGCAGAAACAGAGAAACAAATATTGCATGTTCTCACTTACACGTGGGAGCTAAACAATGGGTACTCGTGATCATAAAAATGGCAACAATAGACAGTAAGAACTACTAGAGGAGGAATGGCAGGAGGGAAACAAGGTTGAAATTCTGACTTTTGGATACTATACTCAGCACCTAGGTGATGGCATTAATCATATCCCTAAGCCTCAGCATCACACAGTATACCCAGGTAACAAACCTGCACACTTACCCTCTGAATCTGAAATAAAAGTTGAAATTATTTTAAAAAATAAGCAAAATTAATCTTTTAAACATCACTTTTTCCACTGACCGTAGTAAAAAATAGTGCTTCTTAACCTGATATTCAAGAATCTTTACAGCTTCATCCCAAGCTATTTATTTGATTTTATCTCCAAATATTCTTGTATACAAATTATCTACTCCGAATAATATAGGCATGCTACTGTCTCATGTCCTGTGTTTTCCTAATTTTATTCTGTTTTACATGATCTTAACCATATGCAGAATCTCTTTTTGCAGATTTATCTCATACACAAGTTCTATTTTAAATTCTGTCGAACACTTACTTCCTATTCCAGTAGTAATTATTCCTTCTTTTAAACTTCTGTGTGTATTTACTGACTTGCCTTATGTTTATGCCTCGGTTTTATTAATTATGTTATGTGCCTGCATATAAGTATCCCAACTACACTACAGTTCTGGAAGGACACAATCTAGGTCTTTGCCTTTTCTTGTATTTTATATGCATTTATGTTATGATGCACAGCAGAAGCAAAATATCTATTTGTGGGTTGATAGACTATGTTGAAGTAATTTCAGATGGGAAAAATCTTTCCAGTAGTGCATCAGAGTTTCACAATTTCTAATGTCAAGAAATTACTCTTCAAGTTTGAACAATTTTCTCTTCATGGATTCCCCAAATCAAGATAAACAGCTCCATTCTACCATATTATATTAATATTAATATTAATATTAATTTACATCTATGAGTGTTTACATTTTCAAGATCTGATTGATTGCATACAAGATCAGCATTTTCTATTTTGAATTTTCTCCCTTATATAGCCTTATTTCTTTAATCATTTGCACATTTGATAGCAAAATGGACTGTTATTACATACAAAATCTTCACAAAACAAAATTTACCCGATGACCTCTTCTTATTGTGATTTAATGGCTTGTATTGCATGAACTGATGTAATTATGTTGGTAAATAACAGAGAAAAATGAATTGTCTGATATCATAATATATACAGTGACCTGGGAGCTGAGAATACATTTTCTAACTTATTTGTGTTTTGGGGGATACCACCCAAAGACTCTATTATGATGAACTGAATAACATTGCAATGAAAATGTTTATAGTCTTTTAGAATATCAAGAAAATTTACCGTTAGGTATTTTCAGACTACACAAATTTAATTAGGATGTCTAAGAGCAAGCAGATGATAAAAGGAGCTCCTTACTCATTCATTATCTATTTGCTAGGTTCATTTCGAATACAGCAACTAGTCTCTGGATCGATTACAGGTGTCTGAAAATAAATAAAAAGAGACTATTCCTCTAATATTTATATGTGATGAATTGCATCATGAATTAGCACAGTGGGAGTGGTATTAAACAGATATCTAATTTATAAAAGGAGTTATCTTGAAATAATAATTTTCTGAAATAATTTGCTTAACAGTGATATGTTATTACACTCTGCTCAACAAACAAAACATAGTCAGCCATATCAAAAAGGTAGCATTTCAATTCAAATATTTGTAATCAATTTAATTCAAATAAAATATTTTTGTTTGCTTTTAATTTTTTTTAGTATTGGCTATGAGTTTGTTTCATTGACATACCAGTTTTTGTTGCTTACATAAATGTTGCAGAATATAGTAGAAAGTTTATAAGCTTCAGAATAAGATACCTGGGTTTGAGTTTTGTATCTATTACTTGTTAGTTTAGGCTAATTACTTAATCTTGCTGAGTTTTGGTTTACTCACTTATAAGCACAGCTTGGCTATGAACATTAACAGCAAAAATTCCTACATATAAATAGAATAGGGCATGTAATAATTGATACTAATAAATGTTAGAATCCTTTTCCCCTAGTAACACACATTTCCAATGTGTTAAGTATTCTAATTATCACTTCTGTGACCTATGTGGCCCAGTTTTAACTTCACGTCACAATTTTTTTAAAACACAGTTTAAAAGTACTTTAAAAAGATAATTAGAATGTAACACCAATTTAACTTGTATCTCTCAAATAACTTTACATTCTACTCAAATATATGACTTACAAACATTCACCCCCATCCTCCTTTTACCCTCTCCTAATTTACTCACAGCCTGCAGGTTCTGAGAAGCCTCTTATTTTCTAAATCTTACCCTATCTCTCCAACAAAATTGCCTGAATTTCAACTTATGAAGGTTCTTGTGTCTTGATTTTACTCCTAATTTCTCTGTACTCATTATTTAGTCTTGTTTCTGTCCACTCACTCATCCTTTAAAGTTCCTACATAAAAATTGTAAGAAAGAGTTGATAAAAGTACAGTCTTTCTCAAGAGATGGAGGAGCATGAAAGAAGAAAAGAACAAAGATAGAACATTCCCACTTTAATACACCTTTTTTTCAGTCTTCATCACAAGTAAATGAACCATGAACCACAACTTTTAGAATCATTTTAGAAAACAAAGTTTGACCTTAGTAATCAACTTTGTCTTGAACCTCAAAATGGATTTTCCTTATGATTTAGATTAGAATTCAAAGCTACTTATAAATGCTTTTTCTTAGAAAACAATTAAGATTTTTATCTTTCTTTTATTTAGGAATTGTGTTAGTTCATTTTTACACTGCTAATACTGGGCAATTTACAAAACAAAAAAGGTTTATTGAACTTACAATTCCACATGCCTGGGGAGGCCTCACAATCATGGTGGAAGGTGAAAGGCATGTTTCACATGGCAGCAGACAAGAGAAGAGAGTTTGTGCAGGGAAACTCCCATTTGTAAAACCATCAAATCTCATGAAACTCCTTCACTATCACAAGAATGGTGCAGGAAAAACCCACCCCCCATAATTCAATCACCTCCCACCAGGTTCCACCCACGACACATGAGAATTGTGGAAATTACAATTTAAGATGAGATTTGGGTGGCAACACAGACAAATCATATAATTCTGCCCCTGGCCCCTCCCAAATCTCATGTCCTCACATTTCAAAATCAATCACGCCTTCCCAACAGTCCCCCAAAGTCTTAACTCATTTTAGCAATAACTTAAAAGTCCACAGTCCAAAGTCTTACCTGAAACAAAGCAAGTCCCTTTTGCCTATGAGCCTGTAAAATTAAAAGCAAGTTAGTTACTTCCTAGATACAATGGGGGTACAGGCATTGGTAAATACACCCATTCCAAATAGGAGAAATTGGCCAAAACAAAGGGGCTATAGACCCCATGCAAGTCAAAAATCCCACAGGACAGTCAAATCTTAAAGCTCCAAAATGGTCTCATTTGACTCCATGTTTCACATGCCGGTCATGCTGATGCAAGAAGTGGGTTCCCATTGTCTTGGGCAGCTCTTCTCCTGTGACTTTGCAGGGTACAGCCTCCTTCCCAGCTGCTTTCATGGGCTGGCATTGAGTGTCTGTGGCTTTTCTAGGTGCACAGTGCAAGCCGTCAGTGGATCTACTATTCTAGGGTCTGGAAGATGGTGACCTTCTTCTCACAGCTCCACTAGGCAGTGTCCCAGCAGGGACTCTGATGGGGTCTCCAACCCCACATTTTCCTTCTGCACTTCCCTTGGCAGAGGTTCTCCATGACAGCCCTGCCTCTGCAGCAAATTTCTGCCTGGACATTCAGGCATTTCCATGCATCCTCTGAAATCTAGGTGGAGGTTCCCAAACCCCAATTATTGACCTGTGTGCACCTGCAGGCCCAACACCACTTGGAAGCTACCAAGGCTTGGGGCTTGCAGCCTATGAAGCCATGGCCTGAGCTCTGCATTGGCCCCTTTCAGCCATGGCTGGAGCAGCTGGGACACAGGGCACCAAGTTCCCAGAGTGCACACAGCACAGGGACCCTGGGCCTAGCCCAGAAAAACACTTTTTCCTCCTAGGCCTTGGTGCCTGTGATAGGAGGGGCTGCCATAAAAACCTCTGACATGCCCTGGAGACATTTTTCTCGTTGTTTTGGGAATTAACACTGAGCTCCTCATTACTTTCTGCCGTTGGTTTGAATTTCTCCTCAGAGAATGGGATTTTTTTTTCTATCACATTGTCAGGGTGCAAATTTTCTGAACTTTTATGCTCTGTTTCCCTTATAAAATGGAATGCCTTTAACAGCACCCAAGTCACATCTTGAATGCTTTGCTGCTTAGAAATTTCTTCCACCAGGTACCCTAAATCATCTCTCTCAAGTTCACAGATCTCCAGGGCAAAGGCAAAATGCCACCAGTCTCTTTGCTAAAGCATAACAAGAGTCACCTTTGCTCCAGTTCCCGACAAGTTCCTCATTTCCATCTGAGAACACCTCAGCCTGGACCTTATTGTTCATATCACTATCAGCATTTTTGTCAAAGACATTCAACAAGTCTCTAGAGAGTTTCAAACGTTCACACATTTTCCTCTCTTCTTCTGAGCCCTCCAAACTGTTCCAACCGCTGCCTGTTACCCAGTTCCAAAGTCACTTCCACATTTTTGGGTATCTTTTCAGCAATGCCCCACTCTACTAGTACCAATTTACTGTATTAGTCCATTTTCACACTGCTGATAAAGACATACCCAAGATGAGGCAATTTACAAAAGAAAGGTTTATTGGACTTATAGTTCCATGTGGCTGTGGAGGTCTCACAATCGTGGCAGAAGGTGAAAGGCATGTCTGACATGGTGGCAGATAAGAGAGCTTGTGCAGGGAAACTCCTGTTTTTAAAACCATCAGATCTCATGAGACTAATTCACTATTACAAGAACAGCACAGGAAAGACACACCCTCATAATTCAATCACCTCTCACCAGGTTCCTCCCATGACACATGTAAATTGTGGGAGTTAAAATTCAACATAAGATTTGGGTGGGGACACAGCCAAATCATATCAGGAATCAAGGATATTCTACATACATTTAATTATTTCTGTTAATCCTAACATTGTTATTCAAAGGTACATGAATTTATTGTATTTATAAAAATTATGGAAAATTCTTTGTGCAGAACAATGTCCTGTGTCAGATATTTTTCTGACACATTGAATCAACATTTAACAGTTAATAATCAATTACCTAACACCAGATATGTGTTAGGTACTTGTCAGTTCATGGAGCTACAAAGTAAAACAAGATAGAAGCCCTATCCTTAAGGCAAGTGATAGTGAAATCCATGTTGTGTTAGACACTAGATAAGATGATGCACTTTATGAGAAATTACAATTTCCAAATGACACATGAAGATACACATTGCTTGTAACACATCCAATGACGCTGACTTATGTTACATTCTAGTAGTAATGAGTGCTTCTTAAGGGAAATGAAGAAAATTAGAAGAAAAGAAATGTTCCCCTTTACACCTTCCAAAAAGCTAAATGCGTGTTGTTGTATCTTTATAGATAGTTAGGATATTCGGAAAGGATGTGATTGTCAGGGAGGAGCTGAAGAACTGAGAAAAATGTTCCAGAAGGTAAGTATAGTCTAAACTGGATACCTGGGAGAAAACCAAACAAATAAAAATGTTTAATTGTTTTTATTTATTTTTATTTGTTTTTATCTCCTCAAGCATTTATCTTTTGAGTTACTAACAATTCGATTCCACCCTTTAAGATATTTAAAAATGCACAATTAAGTTATTTTATTGACAGTGGTCACTCTATTGTGCTATCAAATAGGAGGCCTCACTTATTCTAACTATCTCCTTCTCCACTCCACAACCCCCATTACTTTCCCAGCGTCTGGTAACCATCCTTCTACTCTCTATGTTCATGAATTTTGATTTTTTGATCCAAAACATTTTGATTTTTAAATCCTACAATTAAGTAAGAACATGCAATGTTTGTCTTTCTCTGCCTGACACATTTCACATAATATTATGATCTCCAGTTCCATCCATGTTGTTGCAAATGACTGAATCTCGTTCTTTTTATGGCTGAATAGTACTCCATTGTGTATATGTACCACTTGTTTTTTTTATCCCTTCATCTGTTAATGGTCACTTAGGTTGCTTCCAAATCTTAGCTATTGTAAACAGTGCTGCAACAAACATAGGAATGCAGATATTTCTTCCATATGGTGATTTTCTTTCCTTTGGGTATATATCCAGCAGTGGGATTGCTGAATTGCATGATAGCTCTATTTTTAGTTTTTTTGAAAAACCTCCAAAAACTATGTAGTTTTTTGATTTGTCTAAGTGTTTAATATCCACAAAAGTTTCTAAGATGGGAATGCTCTTGTGAAATATTCAATGATGAATAAAACCTGGAAGTCACTCAGAAATTAGTTGCTGAACAAAATATGCCATTCTTGATTTTTAAGAACAAATAAATACTTGGCTGGGTGCAGTGCCTCATGCCTTTAATCCCAGCATTTTGCGAGGCGATAGCAGGTAGATCACTTGAAATCGGGAGTTTGAGACAACCCTGGGCAATATAGGGAGACGTTATCTCTATAAAAAACAACAACAAAAAAAGCATAACTTAATAGGAACTCACATTTATTGAGCACATTCTGTGTGCCAAGCACTACTAAGTACTTTATGTTGATTAAAAAACCTTGCATTATTCTATAAAAGTAAGCACTTATTATAGATGAAGAAAAGCATTTAGAAAAGCTAAATAAGTTAGCCATAAAATTCTACAGCTATTAAGTGACAGACCTATAATTTGAAAAGAGCAGTCTCACTTCATATTCCTCTCTTAACTACTGTATTATATCCCTGAGTTGTTGGCAGGTTCCTTGGATATGAAAGTCTTCTATGTGTTTGTTCTCTACTTTTGGTACTGATACTAATAGAGCAATTTGAGAAGACTTGTAGAAACTGATTTAATCATTGCATCAGTTATATGGAAGTTTTCTTATAATGATTTATGCCAAACATTGCCAAACATTTATGCCAAACATTTATGCCAAACATTCATTACATGGGATAAAGATCTACTTAGTGAATTTGCATTTTGTCTCAATCAAAAATCATAAACCTAGGACTCCATGCCTCTCACACTTCTGCAATAAGACAAAGTCTCAATGAAAATATGTTTGCTTGCTTGGGTTGTTTAAATCATTTGTCATCAACTATTTTCTAGTAACTTATAGAATAAATTCTACTCAGTATGATGTCCATTATATTGACCCTAATTTTTGGAGTATATTTGCTTTGTTTTAGGGACTAAAAATTCCACAGCAAAAAGACCATCCATTATCTGATATCCTAGGCAGGGGGAAAGAAATTATCCACCTGTCATCTATCTGCCTATCTATCTATTATCTATCTATCTATCTATCTATCTATCTATCTATCTATCTATCTATCACCTATCTACCACCTACTTATCAGGTAATACATGGCAAGAAGGAAACAAGCGGAGTGATACAAGGTGAATGAGAGAGCAGTTTCTGATAGGTGGATTATGAAAGTCCTCTCAGTTGAGATGACATTTGAGCACATACTTGAAATAGGTGAGAAAAAGTTAGGTATAAAGATACCTGAGAAAAGCCTTTGCAGTGAGGGGATTTGGGGGCAACTCTGTGGTAGATATGAGGATGCTAAGGGGGATAAAGGAGGAGGAAGCAAGGGGGTGTAAGGAGTCTAGGAGACAAATTATAACTATTACAAGTTTGCATGTATGTGTACATACACAGACACACCCCAGCCATTTTCATGCCCCTGTAGAATACTTGTTTAATTGCAGTTTCTACAAATGCAGTAAAATAATTGTACCATAGAGTGACTTTATTACTCCATCTTTACTAGAAGTTGATTGGTCCCCTCACTTTTGAAAGCTGAAGATATGGTTAGGCTTTGTGTCCCTACCCAAATCTCACCTTGAATTGTAATCCCCATAATCCCCTCATGTCAAGGGAGAGACCAGGGACCAGGTGGAGGTAATTGAATCATGGGGGTGGTTTTCCCCATGCTATTCTCATGATAGTGAGTGAGTTCTCATAAGATCTCATAGTTTTATAAGGGGCTCTTCGATTGGCACTTCTCCTTCCTACTGCCTTGTGAGGAAGGTGCCTTACTTCTTCTTCACTTTCTGCCATGATTGTAAGTTTCTTGAAGCCTCCCCAGTCATGCTGAACTGTGAGTCAATTAAACCTGTTTCCTTTATAAATTACCCAGTCTCGGGCAGTTCTTTATAACAGTATGAAAATGGACTAATACAGCTGATGTTTAAGAAGTTCTACAATCAGTGGATGTTTCTTATGGGGAACTGAGTTCCCCACAGTTAGGTGTTCTAGCTGTGAACAGTTTTTTTCTATATGCAAGTCTTTTTAAATCTCTTTTTCTTGTTTATTGATTTTAATGGTTGCAGTTTTGTTACTGTTCCAACTTTTAGATGAATAGCGGAATTAGATTTCTAAAGTTCTAGTCTGCTGAAAGGCATTAGAACTTATACTTTTTTTTTTAACCTGGGGGAATTTTTAAATGATCTGGTATGTCATTGCATCTTAATACTGTTGTGAATAAATAAAACATTTTTTAAAAGTTTATTTTGGCAGCAATAGCAAGATTCATTACTAATAAACTGGTCTTCATTCAGAAAATAAATGATATTTCAACTAGCAATTATGGCTGATTTGTGAATACCAAAGTCAATAAATAGTCCTTCCTCCTTATTTTAAAAAAAAGGTAATGATGTGAAAATAACTGAGATGAGACAGGCACTTTGTTTTTTCCCAAATGTTGAGTACCAAAGCTAATTAGAGTATCATTCAATAAGTAAAAAGTGGGAAAAGTATCTTGGCAGAGAAATTTACTTATATAGGAATGATGCGTTTGACATTTTAAATTATTGCTAAATGGTTTAGGAATCTTGTGAAATAATAGCAAGTATTTATTCAAATATATAAAATCAGGAGACCAGTTCTGCCATACTGCCTGTACTTGTGTTTGGATGGGTGAGTACTTTTCTGGGACTGGTTTTTAGTTCACAATGATGATGATGCTGCTGAGAGATTCAATCAGATTAGCCTGATTTAGAATAGTAAATCACAAGGATAAAGAGAGTATAAATTTGCCAGATGCTTAAAACAAGCTGTAGAGGTAACATTCTCCCTGCTTAATCTGAATAATTTCTTTGTTTCTACACATGCACCACCCATACACACAATTTACCCTGATTTCATGAGAAAGATGGCTCCATTTGGAATAATGGTATTTCTAGTCCAAAAATACATTCCTTTAATATCAGAATCTATTATTATTTTCCACTTTAAGAAACAAGTGGTAAAAACACCTGTTTATACATGCTTAAGGTCCAAATAATTATCTTTGTCCAACTCGATTTTGATTATTCAGCACATCAAACAACACGTGTTAAAATTTTAAATTATTTAAAATTTAAATTAAAATAATTAAATTTAAATTATATCTATTATCTGTCTGTCTGTCGGCCTATCTATCCATCTATCATCTATCTACCTACTTGCTTATCAGGTAATTATAGGTGGCAAGAAGAAAACTTAAGCTGAGTGAGACAAGGTAAAGGAGAGTGCAGTTTCAGATTAGGTGGATTATGAAAGGCCTCTCAATTGAGGTGACATTTGAGCACATACTTGACATAAGTGAGAATGCATTATCTATAAAGATATCCGAGAAGAGCCATTGCATCTCAAGGACTTTTAAGATAATTAAATTTAAATTCAAAATAATCTAAATTAAATTCAATTTAAATTTTGTCTTTCAATTCTTTTTAAAAATTATTTTTAAGGCCTCTTTAGAAAAAATGATCATTGGCTATTTTAGAAAAAAAAAAAAAAAAAAAAGAATGGCTTGCTATGTGCTTTTTTTTTTTTTTTTTTTGAGATGGAGTCTTACTCTGTTGCCCAGGTTGGAGTGCAGTGGCGTGATCTCGGCTCACTGCAAGCTCCACCTCCTGGGTTCATGCCATTCTCCTGCCTCAGCCTCCTGAGTAGCTGGAACTACAGGCGCTCGCCACCACACCCGGCCAATTTTTTGTATTTTTAGTAAAGTCGAGGTTTCACTGTGTCAGCCAGGATGGCCTCGATCTCCTGACCTCGTGATCTGCCCCCCTCGGCCTCTCAAAGTGCTGGGATTACAGGCGTGAGCCACTGCCCCTGGCCGCTATGTGCTTTTGTGTAGGTTGCTTTAAAAACATTTCATTTTTAATCAACCTTGTTTTAATCTATATGAATATATATATTTTATTATACAGTATCAACTGCAGTTGCCAATCATACAATCAACGATAACTTAATATTTTCTGTGTACAAAAAATAAAAGAAAAAAAGTAGACCTTGCACTTTCCTAGAGAGCTACAAAGGAGCCGGAGTTCTACATGGCACCTAAATCTCCACCACAATTAATAAGACACAGATTAGAAAGTGAAAATCAAAATAATAAAATAAAGAAATGAAAGGAAATATATTGGAATATTTATAGGTAAAACTTAACTAGAAAGCAAACAAATATGTTAGGATAGAAAAGATAAAATGGGCTGGGCGTGGTGGCTCACACCTGTAATCCCAGCACTTTGGGAGGCCAAGGTGGGTGGATCACTTGAGGTCAAAAGTTTGAGACCAGGCTGGCCAACATGGTGAAACCCCATCTCTACTAAAAATTCAAAAAATTAACTAAGCGTGGTGGTGTGCACCTGTCGTCCCAGCTACTCAGGAGGCTGAGGCACGAGAATTGCTTGAACCTGGGAGTCAGAGGTTGTCTCAAAAAAACAAACAACAACAAAAAAAATCTATCTATCTATCTATCTATCTATCTATCTATCTATCTATCTATCTATCTATCTCTATCTATATCTAACAGAAAACACTAAGAGATATATATGTACTCCTGTGCATATATATAACATATATGTATAATGTATAACATGCATTTCTATATATTACCTATATGTAACATATATATAACGTATATATACACATACACACAAACACACATGAAATATGTATAAATATAGATGCAAAAATGTTAAAAAAGAATTGAGCAGAGTCATGGAAGATAATTACAAAAAAATAGACAATCTTTCTTTCAGAAAAGGCTCATGAAAAGGAACATTAAAGGGAAAAATGAGGCAGTTTATATTGCTGAAAAGTAGTATCCACAAAGTAGTATTCAAAAGTAGAATCCAAAAGTAGTGTTCCTCTTTGGCTTAATGGTTGTTTAAAAGAGATTTTAAATATTTCTGGTACTCTTGTTTGTGTTTGTGTGTTATTCATTTCTACTTTAGTTGCATTATGCTCAGAGGATATTGTTTGGTACTATTTTTATTTTAAAATTTATGGAGATTTTTGTGAGGCTTAATATATGGCTAGATTAATGAATAATCTTGGAGAAGCTTTAAAGAAGGTATTTTTTGTTTACAGATTTAACTAATTGTGTAGGCTATTTGGGTTTTCTCCGTTCTTGCTTTATTTTGTTTATATGATCTGTAACCTACTTACAAAGTACTTAACAACTGTCTTTTTAAAAATTATTTCTTATTTTATTTCCTGATATTCCTGCATATGAATATTCATTGCACATTACTTGGGGCATAGATACTTTTAAATATTAGAATTCACTGTGGATACTTCTTTTCAGCAATATGAACTGCCTCGTTTTTCCCTTTTAATGTTCCTTTTCATGAATTTAGCCTTTTCTGACAGAAAGATTGTCTATTTTTTTGAAATTATCTTCCACGACTCTGCTCAATTGTTTCTTATCATTTTTGCATCTACATTTATACATATTTTGTGATACACTCTGAGAATTTTTTCATTTTTAGGATGAACTTTCCCCATTTACACTTATTAATATAGGTATTTCTATCCCAAATACATATCTTATGTCATGCTTTCTGTATCCATTGCTTCTTTTTAAGTCTTTCTGTATAAGGTGTATATTTTTTTCTTTAGGTTCTTTTATATTTTTCGTGAGATTTTAATCTGGTTATTACTTTTACCTTTATATTATTGCTATGCAAGGAGTAGCCTGTGAACTATTGCTGGCCTACCAACTGTTGGTTACTGGTTCATACTGAGATGAGTACAAACTATGAAAATATGCATTTAAAAACATACAGGATTTGACATTGATGCAACATTGACATCCAAGCAGATGATTATTGACGTATGTAGGTGAACTAGACCGTGTAGACCAGTTGTGATGTTACTGTGCTCATATGAGTCACAGGTAGCAAGACGTGCATACTTGTTGTGTTTAGTAGGATTACGATATAATGCATAATACTTTAATTTGCCAATAGTGATGATTGTACAAGTAAACTGGGTAAAATGTAAGGATTCTCAGTAAAAATTAGAAAGTTAGAACAGAATTTCTCCTGATAGTTTTTAAGTATTCCATAATTAACAACAATTACCAAGGAAGTAGGTGATTATATTGGTGCTGAACATCTGCAAAAAGTTATTGTCAAGCATTTCATACATTTGACACGATACTTGGATTTTATTTCCAATGAAAAATTTGTATTAGGTAAGATAGGTAATTCATGTAATCATTTATTTTATTGAAAGGTAATTTAAATTTAACTTTTATATTATGTATAATTGGAATGTCTACCAAAAGGGAATTAAAGAGGAATTTTAAAAGTGCAAATAAATAAATAAAAAGTCTGTACAAACACATTTATAAAAATATTTTAAATTAATATTAAAATTATAAAAATAAGTGAAGCATAAATAATTTAAAAAGTTATTAAGGCCTCATTTACCTCATTTTGGACAGAGAGTAAATATAAATATTATTAATTTCTTAACATGGCTTTACAATATCTTCTTCATTCCAGGCAATATAACTTTTAAGAATGGCTTCTTTACTATGAGTATTAATAAAGTAATACATAGAAACAGTCTAGTTATACATTATCCATCGTGAGAAACATTATTGTCAATCTAAACTGGAAGAGTTAACAATCAAGAAGCACATTTATATCAAAATGCTAAATATTGAGAAGTATGGTGTTTGCTTAAACAGTTCAACTTAAACAATTCAACTTAAAGTATGAATTTAATATGAAGAATTACTTACTATACAGTTATAAATTTTTATTTAGTTGTAAAAAAACAAAACATTAGTGTCTAATAGTAATTCTTTCTATATATTACCTATATGGATGTAATTGATAAACAATATGTACAGTTTCGTTATTATTTTAGTATTTTTGTTGTTTATAGTTTTCAGATTATATTTATTAAAATGTAATTTTATGTCTTTGGAGTATAACAATACAATAGGGGATATGTATTTACTGTATCTCTTTTTTCTGGTAGTTTTTATTATGTATTGAGGTATAATTTACAATAAAATTTATCATACTATACAATTCACCTAGTATAAGTGCACTGCTCCACAATTTTTTGGTAAATTTGTATAGTTTTGCAAGCTTCATCACCATCTAGTTTTAGAATACTTTCATGAACCAAAAAAGCTCCCTTGCACTTCTGTGCAATCAATCCATGCTCGTATGCCCAGCTCCAAGAAAGCACGGGTCTGCTTTCCTTCTTTATAGCTTTGTCTTCTTTAGAAGTTTCATATAAATGTAATCTCATAATATGTAGTTATTTGTATCCAGTTTTTTTTCAACCTAACTTAATAATTTTGATCTTTATTTACATTGTAGCATGTATAGGTTGTTTCTTTCTATTGCTGATTTGTATGTTTTTGCATACTCACACAATGAAAAACAATTTTCATTTTATATATCTATTCACCATTTGATGGATATTTAAATTTTTTCCAGTTGTTGGCTATTATGAATAATGCTGCTACAAATATTCACATAAAAGTTTTTTTTCTTTCATCTGAGTCTATACCTAGGAGAAAAATTGCCGTGTCCTGTTGTAAGTATACATTTAATTTTATAAGAGACTCAAACTTTTCTGAAGTGGATATACCTTTTATCTTCCAACCAAAACTGTATGAGGTTTTAGTTTCTCCATATCCTTACCAATTCTGTGTATCGTCAATCTTCATTTTAGCCATTCTAGCAGATGTGTAGAAGCTCATTGTGGTTTTATTTGCATTTGTGAAAGCCTAATGATGCTGAGCATCTTATAATGTAAATCCGTCTATCAATATATGTGTCAGTTGAGAAGCCCATTCAGAGTTTAGCCAGTTTTGACTCCTGTGAAATCAAGTCTTCTGATTTGGGCTCTGAGCTGGTAAAACTACTGTTATCAGTTGCTGGGGGCAGAGGTATGAATGTATACAGGAAAGAATTTCAGAGATTTCTGCCATTCTTATCTGAAGCTGTAACAGTTTTTCTAGAATATACACTTTGCAAGTTGTTGTCTATATTACATCATTTTTCAGAGCCTATTACATGGCTACTTTGACAATTTTATTCAATTTTATACCTGTTCTTCATACAAACATAACTAGAAGTATCACATTTGGTTATTAATTTTTAGTATGTAAAAGTATCAGTTTGTGATGGACTGAAAATTTTAAAAAGGAAGAAAAAAAACCCTGCTCTTCACCAGATAGCTTGAAAAGCACTGCTTCTTATTAATCACTTAAATCTCTTTCCTTTATATAGTATTTATTTATTCCCTACTGTGATTAATAGCATAATTGGTTACTTTAATTTTTCTTCATTCTCTCCCTTCTACACTTGATTTAAGTAAATTATATCATTTTCCCAGTATTTAATTTTGTAGATTTAAATTAATATACAGACACTTTTATTACCCCTTTACCAACTATAAATATTAATCTAAAACCCAGACATGAGACATGACAAAATTGGTCTACTTAAACTTCCACTTGTCTCTTTCTCAGTTCATTTTTTAAAATTTTGTTAATTATAAAATGTCTATATCATCAACATTCATATCATTTACAATATTTTCTGTAATCCTTATCTCATCTGCTTTAATATAAGACCTAAAGTAAAATAGATTCAATGACCTCTACGAGATTCATTTTTTTGTGTGTGGTTTCTTCAACATTTTGTTAGTTGAAATAAATATCAAGTTCTTCTTCAATTGCTTCTTCAAGCAATTCCTGCAGAGGAATTCATGAAAATAGATTATCTGAGTCTTTGCATGTTCTTTTATTTGTCTGTTACCCACATAAGAGAATGACCAAATTTTGAAGCCACACCTTCCTTTACGAATTTGTACGTATTATTCCTACTAGCATTGAATATTACTCAAATAAAAGGGTATGCTGACTTTTTTTTCTCCTTTTGGTAGCTTGATTTATATATCTGGATATCCAAAAACTTTACTAGGGTATGTTTCAATGTTGACCACTCTGTCTCATTTTTTTTGTGTGCATGTGGCGTGGAGTGCCTTTTTAACCTGTTGATTAAAGAATTCTTTTAAAAATGTTTTCATTAAATTTCATTTTCTCATTTTTGTTTTGTACACTATTATAGTTCTATTCAGGAAACCAAATAGGCATATGATGGTCTCTTTTGGCTTATCTTCCTTAATATTTATTTTATAGTCATCATTATTGTTTTTTCATTTTCATTTTACTTCATTTACCTTTTTAAGTACTGTTTTTTTATGTTCTTCATTCTATTTTAAGTGGTATCTACTGTCTCTTGAGCCCTTTCAGTTATATATTACATTTCTTTCTCTTTTTCCACTCTTTCTCTTTTTCTAATTTTTTACTGAGCTATGCTAACTTAAATTTCATCTCCTTCTACTTCCCTCCATTGCAACTCTGAGCAATTCCATCTCTGGTTTTACTCTTTGTTATAGAAACAGTTATTTCTTAATTTTGTAAATTTATGGAGATGATTTAGTCAAACTTCTGTTCTATGATGAAAATTTTCTGCTGAGTGTTCTTCTTCTGCTCTTTGTTTCTCTGCATTGGTTTCATCTGAGAGACAGATGGATCCCCACACAAAATTTTGTTCTGATGTTCAGGCTGATGAGGCTACCCATGCAAGAGGGTGTGAAAAATTTATTATTTACATAGCTCAGGTCTCTGGGGGAAAGCAGAGCAAGCCTCTTGGCAGGTCCAAAATAACTTGAGATAGCAGAGAAAGAGACTGGCTCTGAGCTTTATTGTGATTGGGGAGTGGGTCCACTGTGAGAGTTCCCATACACAGGCAGGAGTTTGCATGATTTGGATTTTCTGATAGTGTCAAAGGAGGGAACACTAGGCTTTCTTATCAGCTTTCCTGATGTGGGGAACAATGCAAAGGGGAGGGGAAAGGCTTTTAAAATTTGTGGGCAGTCAAAGAAAAATTGAGTCATACTCTTCATTATACCCTGTTGCACTGACAGTGTGATCCTGCAAATAAGGATTAACTATGTGCTTCCATGTGGAACTCCTCTTTGCAGCATGTTTGCTAAATGGGTTCTTCTACCTTCAACTTCACTCTATTTTTATTTTTGCAAATGAAATGTTGGTGATTTTGTATTTCATTATGTACTATGGCTCACTCAAGTAAATCTGCCAGCGTTTTCATAAATCTGTAGTGGTAGATATTCTCCCTCCACATTTTCTCGCACTCCTTTTAATCTTCACTGTTTAGCAGCCTTTGTTGTTTATTGCTCAGTGCTTTGTCTCTTAAAGTAATCAGAGTTGGAGGTAAGTCTGTATATTTTATTCCGTTCATTACATGTTGGTGATTTCAATGAAGAGAAGTGAAGGAAGATGGCTTTATTCTACCATTTTAAATTTGGAAGTCCAATTTATTTCTCTTATTCTTTTGATAGCATCATTTTATTAAAGTATAGCATATAGCATATTTTATTTGATTGTTATCCTATTGATTATTATTCTTTCTAGCCTTTCTACTAGCAAGTGAGGCAAACAATGATCTTTAGCTTTGTAGCACAGATAGCTTTATACATATAATACTTGCAGGTACATACTTCCTAAATATTACTATAGAAATAAATCCTGAAGTAGAATTGCTCAAAGACATTTTACATTTTAGAAGTTATTGGAAAACTGCTTCCCAGAAAAATTGTTCCAATTTATACTTCGATAATAAAATTCCAGCCTCAGGAGAGATTTATTTGTTTTGAATAAGTCCTTAAAGTTCTTAAAAATGAGAGCTGCAAGCAGCTTAAGAGGGAGATTTGGGGCCTCTTTGTTAGGTTCACATGTGCTTGCTAAACTCACTAGTTAGAAAAATAAGATACATGACTATTTTTGTACCCCTTTTTCACAAAGTTGATTGTATTGGTTACATAAAGGAAGTGACAAATACTTTTCATTTTTAAAGAACACTATGGTTTGCTATGTGGAAAATAATGTATAAAATATAAGTTGTGCAAGAAATAAAGGTTATTTGGAGTAAGGTGGTAGCACTGGAGACATTGAAAAGTAACAAATATAATATATTTTATTGAATATGTATGATTTGATGATTACTGGCTGAATGTTTTATCTAATGTAACTCATATAACTCTGTGGAACAGTTTTTACTATGCTCAATTTTCAGATAAGAAACCTGAGTCACAAAAAAGTGATAAAACTTTCTTTCCCAAGATTGTTTAATAAAAGTACAAACAGAATTTTTACCCCTAACCAGCCTGACTAACCAGTCTGTTTGTTTTTGTTTTTGGCTTTTTTGGAGCATCAAAAGCTCATCATTTAAAACAAAATATAGAACAAACAAAAAATATGCATCGTAGAGAAGGTAGATATAAACACAAATCATCCATGACAACCCAGTATAAACAATGCATCATTTCAATATATATTTTTACACAATCTCTTTGTATTTTTGTTTTTTTACATAAATGTCTTTCTCTCATATCAGATTTGTAATGTCAAGTTTTACCTAAATTTTAAAACAGGCAGTTTCCGATATCATTGAAAATTTTTTAAGAAACTCAACAAATAAAAAAATTACGTATATATATTCAAGGCAATAATATTTAAAAATTCTTAAAATGAAGCAAACACTAAATTTACATATCAAAAAGCAAAGTCAAATTCCAGGAACTGTTGACTTAGAATAATCAATAATAGTATTGATGCATTCTTTGTAAGTTATTGCAATTCAAATGAAAACCAAGGATTCTTCAAATAGAAAATATCTAGAGGCCTGTAAAGAAGAAAAATGCCCAGTTGGCCTTAGATTTTTAAACATAAGTATTCAGTGACACATAAGACAATTGGGATATATCTGAATAAATATATACCCACAACTATATACAATTATTTTACGACAATGTATTCTTGAAGTTCAGACACTACAGATATACATTGTCAATCATGAAAGAACTAATATAATAATGGACTCATGGCTCCCTTTTAAAGGACATTCAGATAAGAGATGAATTTAAATAAAGACCTCAGTAATGAAGGCTTAGAAAAGCACTCATGGCGAGCATTGAATTTACTTAGGTCTGAACAATTGTGATGGAATAGTTACAAAATAGGATATAAATTAAATAAACCTCAATAATGAAACTAACAAAAATCAGGATGGGAAAAAGTTGATGATAGTATTAAAGTGTCAATTCTCTGATCTTTTATTTTTAAAAGTCAATATATACTATCCATGTTTTAAATATGTAACATAAAAACATTTATCCTCTTAATTTTTGTAATATGTCTTCTAAATCAAGAGTGTTTTATTTTAAGATGGCAGTGTATCTTATGGGGTTTAGTATTTCCTTCAGTTTCACTTCAAAATTTTCCTTTCTACTTAATTCAAGTAAAATTATATTTTAATTTAAAATAACTTGTATAATATTTTATCTTAGCATCTATTTCTCTGTCTACATACCTACCTTTCTAGAATTAATAATGTGTGTGTGAGTGGCTTATTTTGTGGTATTTATATTGTATATTTTTTGGAATTTCCTATATAGATTGGCCTTTTATAATGAACTATATTATTTTCCTAATAATATTATTATTTTATAAAACGGGTATTAGAAGTAAAAAAATTGAAAGCAGTATTTTTAATTACTGTATAGTCACTGTCAAAAGAATGAATTATGTTTTATTTAACCAGTAGGCAATAGTATACAATTTATGTTATTTCCAGTTTTCATGTGTTTATTCATTCATCCAGGAATTATTTCAGTATAGTTGGGAAATAGTCATTGTAGCACTTAGCTATTGCCATAATGATGCTGTTAACAACCCACCCCCGAACTGAGAGGTTTAAAGCCAAATCATTATTTTTTTTTCCTGCACAAGTTTCTACGTTGGCTCTGACTTCACTAACTGTGACTGCAAAATGCATATTGGATGCAGTTCTGCTTCAAGTATCTTATCTGTTTCTATCCAGTGCCCACTCTTCTCATAGTAAATGACAGAAGAGCACAAACAAAACATCTCAAGAAAACAGGTGGATTCTTCCTGGACTTGACTCAGAAATGTCCCAGATTCTATATATCCTAAACAATTCACATGAAAGCCCAGCGTCAATACAGCAGGGAAGTATCCTCTACATCAGTGAGGAGGGTAATAAATATTTACTGGAAAAAGAATTCAATCTATTACAGTAGTCAAATATTCAAACTAGTGAATGTATAACTACAGCTCAGTGTTATTATTCTGGGGTTAAGAGAATGTTTTCTGAAGTTGGCATCTGGCTGACAGTAAATAGGATTTCAATAGGCAATTGCGGGGGTGGGGATGAAAGAGTGTTTAACCAAAGGAAACATCTTAAAAGACATGCAGAGGAGCATGATGTGCTGAAGTGACATGCTCTCATATGGCTAGAGCTTAGAGAAAGAGGGAGAAAGTAACAATATGATTGTAAGTCAACTTCTCAAGGAAGAAAAATATCAATCCTCAGAAAGCCAGTTTGTCAAATGACAAATGTGTTGGAAGGTAATTTGCTGAAAATCAATATTTGCCTAATTATGAAGTCACAATTTTAAAAATTTCAAGCAGGGCTTATGGCAGTTTGTATTACATGATGGCTCCTATAAACTTTGAAGATATTTTAAACATTTGCATTTTACTTATATTATTAATGTATTACTGTTATTGATGCAATATTTTTCTCTCAGTCACGTTGCAAACTAGGGACCTCCAGCTGGCAACGTCCCACGTGGGCCTTGCTTGGCAATGCTACCTGCTGCAGGAGACAGCCTGCCCACTTGGCCTGCCTGGGCCAAGTCTGGCTTGCATACTAGTTCCTGAGTTCTTTTCTAGTGTCCAAGATGAATGAGGATTGCTGACAATCGAGGAGTGAGCAAGGCGGGGCACTCTTTTGAGTGATGAAGCAGCTTTCCATGGAGAGGAGACCCGAGGGTTGTCCCCTACCCTAAGGTGGGAAAGTCCCCCCAATGTGGCTGAGTCTGGGGCTTTTATGGGCTCAGAATAGGGGAACGGCAGGCTGTAGGTAGTATTAGAAAAGGCAAAATTCGATTGCTTAAAAGGCATTATTCAGATATAATCAGTTGGGAAAGGACAGGCAAACAGGAACAGAAGTTCTCACTCTGGGTCACGGGTTTCATCCGGGACCAGCAGTCCACTCTTTCAGCCTTCAGGTTGTTTTTTTGGCTTGAAGATGGGTTTTCAGCAGGGATCTGCCCCTATATTCCTAGGCATCTGGCTGCCTCCTATGGCTATCATTTCCCCCCTCTGAAGAGGTACATCTAACTGCCATTAGAATGGGGATGAAGACTGATCTTAACTGCTTTCTGCTGACAGGGGGTGCTGTTTTGGGAAAACCGCAGTCTGATTTCCCTCAGAGGCTTATCTTAGGGTCCCCAGTAAAAGGAAGTCATCATCCAAGGCTCTGGTTGTATGACCATTTGGAATATAATAACCTGAAGACAAGAAGAGACAAACCGAGTTATTAGAAGACATGTATCAAAATGGAACAAGGGGGTAACAACAGCTCAAAAAATCTGAGGCTGCCAATACACCCAGATAACTGGTGGCTACAGTTATGCCTGCTAACACTTGGGTGCATTGTCCTTGGCTTTGGTTAGCTCTGTTGGTCTTATTTTCCCAAACAAAAAAATTTCCAGGTTATAGACAACCTATTTACTTCTATTACCTGGAAGAATTTACAGAATAATTGCCCAGAACTAGAATATTGATCCAGAATTTTACATTATCCATTCCTTTTGTTTCTTCTGAGCTGTTTCTTCTGAGATCACTGGTTGGTTCACAGAAATAAGCAGGCTTAGTCTAAAATGTAGGCAAAAACTTAAAAACAGCTAATGAGACTAGAATTTAATGACAAGTGTATGGTGAGTTTTCAAACATAATTTTTCTCTCTGCAGACTTCATTTTTGTTGAAAATAAATCATGATAGGACTGAGTTGTTTGCAAAATAAACTTTAGTCTTATACTTGTCCTGATTATTTGCATAAAGTGCAGCAAGAATAATTATTTTTCTCATAGGCTTTTAAAATTGGCTTTGATGGAACATGTTCCACAAGGAATCTCAGACCTTTTAAAGCTGAGCCCAGCCATGGGTTTTTACACTAAAATACCTATGAGTTGGGTAAATTCCTCTCTTCTTGAGGTCCCAAGAACATGGGGCTCCTGAGTATGTTATAAAGTGACATTCTTTACTCACCACAGCTTAGGGACCATGTATAGAGACTGTGTAGACAAGGTATGAGGCCAGTTTTCCCAAAGGGTTTTTATAGACTCAGCAAGTCAAGCTTGATTCCTTAAAGGGAAGCATACACTTCCAGTCAAAGCCTTGGTAAAACAATAAGCCTCTCCAGTTGTGTTCTGTCGTGAAAGAAAATGGATTTTTATTGCACTGATGCAAATAACTATATTGCCATAAGTTTAGAATACTCACAAATAGTTTCCAAATTCTAGAGAAACCAAGCAGAGAGAAACAAATATGCTCCAAATGTTGTTCACAGGAGTATAGTTTACTCAACTGTTAAAAGCTGTAGATAGCTCAAAAGTTTCCTTGACTCTGAAAAACAAAACAAGGACCAGCAATATTTTAAGGAAACAGTTGAAAAAGATTACTTTAGTTTTCTATTAGTTCAGTCCATTCCATTAACACTTGATGTGCTTGATATTCACAAACATATCAGCTCTTCATGAGTTCTGTACGTTTTTCCTCCATTTCAATGTCACAATCTCCAAAGTTATCAGGAACCTGCATTTGAGAACACCTGTCAAAGCCCTATAGCTGATTATAAACCATCTTTTGAAAAGGATCAAAACAACAATTGTTTGTGAATGACAAATGTCTTCAGGTAGTCACAGTCAAAACCATTATTGACAAAGAAAAGTTGTTATTTATGTGCTTTACAATAACTTAATATAATAACATTAATTATAGTTGATAGCATATACTCAGACATTAGAATTTTAGAAATCCAATACAATTCTGGAATATATATTAATATTTTTCACTAAAATACAACCCAAAGAAGATTAAACATTATTTTTATTTTTCCAATTCCATGTAACTAAACATGTAAAATAATCACGTTTACCTCTCTTTTGGGTGCTCCAGGGGCCCTCTGTAGTAATCAAAAGTTAGGGGTCAGAAAAGGCAATTTTTGAAGCTGAAATTTGATTTTGGGAAGTGTCTTAAATATGTTAGAGGTTTAAAACACTTGATATTATGAAACAGAATTCCAAATTACCATAAGTCATTTATTTAATATTTAGCCAAAACTATGAGTTAAAAACTTTTAAACAGGCAAAAACCTTTACTTATTAAGAGGGCAGATGTAGTTTTCCAAACAGTCTCCTGTCTTCTCTTTGTTTTTTTGGTAGTTTATTTGCAAGGTAAACAGATTTTTTATCATCCTTTACTATTACATGAAAATCTTGTCCAAGGGAGAGAAAGCCAAATTTTATTATGCATTAGTCTGATATTAATGACAACCCCAATTTTTTAAATGAAATATTATAGATAATTCTATCCAATCTTAACCAGTTTGACCATGAGGTGACATTCTTCTAAAGCTTTTTTTTTTTTTGGGACAGAGTTTCACTCTTGTTGACTAGAATGGAGTGCAACAGTGCAATCTCAGCTCACTGCAACCTACACCTCCAGGGTTCAAGCAATTCTCCTGCCTCGGCCTCCCCAAGTAGCTGTGATTACAGGCACATGCCACCACGCCTGGCTAATTTTTTGTATTTAGTAAAGATGGGGTTTCACCATGTTGGTCAGGCTGGTCTTGAACTCCTGACTTCAGGTGATCCACTCGCCTCGATTCCCCAAAGTGCTGTGATTACAGACATGAGCCATTGCATGCAGCCAAAACTTTTATAAGTCTTTACAAATTTTTGTTAAAGAGCAGATCACTGCCTTAAGAAAACCTGAATGTGTTTTTATTTCAATGCTCAATTAATGGAAAAATTATATAATAGCCTTTTGAATTTAATCAATATGTTCACACACAGAGTTTTTTCACAAGATTAATTTTATAAACCTTCCACCACTTGTTTAAACTTTTAGCTTTATCTTATTTGATTTATATCAATACTTGAACCCTCTAAGCTAGGCAAAATTTTATATTCCTGTACCTACTTACAATCTTTTACTAAAAACACATTTCACTTTCCTTATATACCTTGCATGTAAATCTATTTTCAGTAGTCTCAATTACATGTTATAATGGTAACTCTTGGCTATTTTTAAATTTTAATGTAAAACCTGGTAAGTTATTTTAATTATGTAGTAGCTGCAGCTAAGGTCTGACTCTTTCCATCATAGTTAAGGGTGTGGTTATTTCCATATGTCCCCTGACCTTGCCAAACTATAAAGCAGACAAGTTGAATGATTTTCAAAAGCCAAAGAAGCAGTTTATAACCTTAAAGCATTTAGCAAACTTAGTATCTGACCTGCATAATTTAGACTGCATATTTACATTTTGAAGGCATCTGTATTTTACCAATAATCTTTAAAATTTCTCAAAGATTAAAGTTACATGAACTAAAAGGTACATAGCTTTTATTTTTCCTTCAAAAATCATTTGATCTAAGCACTTATTTTTCTCCAAGCCAATTAATTAGAGCTCTTTTCTATATAATCATCACAGTGTATATAACTATACAGACAGAAAAAGATCCAGTGGTTTTAAGATTTTTTTATTTGCCAATCTCTTAATTAGTTTACTGGCCTCAGGATGGAGCCCTTCAAGAGCAGGTCTAGGAAAGTGTGCAGTTTCTAGGGCCTAATAGGCAGAAATAGCTGGAAGACAAAAACGGATTTTGGGAGGGATTTATCCACTTTTAATTCTTGGGGTTCCATAAGGAAATAGAGATTTTTTTTCCAAAATAGGGTCAGTGGCACCTCCTCCGTTTTTCCCAGGGAGTCCCACGCTATCAGAAGTTATCTTAGCGCCTTTCATGCATGCATTAAGAGTGGCAAGACAAAATGGAGAAAAATAATTCAGTCAACTGAGGGGGGAAAAAAATTTTCCAGTGAAACAAGATCCAAGAAGAGGGGGAAAAAAAAACCATAAAGATCTTTCAAATATACTTATAGCTTGGATATCCACTTTTAATTAAGCTGACTTTTAACCACAGTGCTCTTTAAAAAAAAATCCTTTTAAACCCCTTGTTACCCAACTTTAGTCATGCCAAGTGGCCAATATTTAAGGCTTTTGAACTTTACCAAAAGAAACCTCACAAGTGAAACCAACAAGCGTTAACTAAGGATATGATTTAACCATAAGTGTACAAGGTATTTAGAAAGAGGTGTTAGGCAGTTTTTACAAAATCTAGAATCTTTAAAGGTAGCTCAGAGAAAGGAAGATTTAAGAAAGGAAGCTAGAAGTTGTTCATGGAGGGGAAGAGAATCAGAAAATGATAAAACTCACACAGATAGTAACCAGGAAGTGCTCATTCCCTAAGCCAGGATTGAAACCAGGCTGCCATTGTAAAATGGCAGAGACCAAAAGAAAATACTGCCATGTAGTTACATGGTCAATCTCTCAGGGACATAAAACAAGATGGAGATGTCCAGCAAAGTTTGTTACTGACCAGTTTGTTGGGCTGGCTTGAACAGTCAGCTTAAGGGTCCTAGGCCTGTGTTCTAGCCTAAGGTATTTCTATTTTTGATAGAAAGATACAGAAAGATAAATTCTTAGCACAAAGTACAACAGATTCACTACAGCTTAAGACTAGCCTCACAAATCCTTTTTTCTATTCATCAAAACCTTACAGAGAGTATAAACAGTAATTTTTGTTATTCATTCTACCTGTTTGCACAGGGAGAGGGAGGCCAGAAATCTGACTGGAAAACTTTTACCTTTTTGCCAGCATGTCAGGCTTCCGGATTCCCTTACCCTGAGCTATGGAGCCTAATCTACCCTGGACTCCTGTGAACAGGAAGCAGACAAAGGTTATTTGGATACTGTAAAAGTTGTCCCTCTTGAAGAGATTCTCTCAATTAGATCTGTAATTTCTTCCTGGTTCATTTTTAAGCCAAACAGTTTAAGTTTTGGGAAAATTAACTTTTCCTAGTTTGGGGGATGCATTTGAGGGGAGGGTCCTGTGGTATGGGGAAGCAATTACTTTTTCATGAAAAGAGAACAGAGGAGGAAAAAGGAAACAGAAGGTATTTTTTTTTTTCAAAGGAGTCCCAGCAATTCAGGACACATTCAAGAAAGGTAGAAACTGAAGCTGGTTGGTTACCCATATGGAAAGAGGGGGACAATGCATCCCTTAGTTCCTTTCTCTTCTCAGCAAATACCCAGCATACATATGGGAGAGGAAACAATGGCATCTTTTTTTTGTCCTTCCATCCTTATATCCCTGAGTCCCAGCGACCTTGGCAGGGTGCTGCCCGTGGGTGCCAGTGCAACTTTCACCCTTGTGGAACAAGGAGGCCTAGAGGGTAGGAATTATCCACACTTACCTATATGCTGTCCTGTCCTCCCTGCTGTTGGTAACCTCTTCTATGTCATGCATGCTAGCTTGACCTCTATTGATGAAATGTGTGTGTGTGGGTGCCTAATCGGCAGGAATTAGTCATGCTCACCTGTGCTGTGCTTCTTGGCTTCTGTTGCTGTCTGCCTCTGGATCCCTGAAATCCAGGTTTTCTTTCTAGGGCTTCAATCTGAAGTTTGGAATTGAGCTTAGGACAAATAACTGTGTCAGGAAGGTTCATGGACTCATTAGATTAAGTCCTCACCAGACTGCAGCCAGCAGCTGACAGAGCTGCCCCTTCACTGCTTCCCATCACAAGCCCAATGCTAAGTTAAAGCTGTGGAACTGGGTTCTCCTCAAACAAGGCAGAGAAAGGGAGAATTGGGATCCTGGCCTACTAAGATGCCTTTCAAAAGGAAAAAAGCCTCTCACATAGAAAGGCTCCCTTTGTTTGCAGGGCTGTGTTAACTCCTGACATGGTGAAGAAAAGAAAAAAACAACTTAAGTGCAGGGTGGGGAAGGTGCCTGAGGGAAAATTCCTTTTGCTCTATGCAAATAGGTTCCTCCAACAGGGAGAGAAACTTTATTGATTCATTTATTTATTTTTTGAGACAAAATTTCCCTCTGTGGCCCAGGCTGGAGTGCAGTGGCGCAATCTTGGCTCACTGCAAGCTCTGCCTCCCGGGTTCAGGCCATTCTTCTTCCTCACCCTCCCAAGTAGCTGGGACTACAGGCACCCGCCACCAGGCCCAGCTAATTTTTTGTATTTTTAGTAGAGACGGGGTTTCTCTGTGTTAGCCAGGATGATCTCAATCTCCTGACCTTGTGATCTGCCCGCCTCAGCCTTCCAAAGTGCTGGGATTACAGGTGTGAACCACCGCGCATGGCCGGGAGAGAAGCTTCTAATCTCTGCTTTCTCTTTGCCTCCAAGAATAGGCAGAATTTGCATTGTTCTGAATTGCATATCTGATGGCTGGGCCAAATGTTCATTCCACCAAATAATAACTCCTAGTTTGCAACAAGATTCTTGACATTGTAAAAGAAGAGATAGGTGCCAATGACAGCCACGATAAAAAAGAAGGAGAATGCCATAGAAATGACTGGATTGGAACTATGCCAACATTCCCAACCCCCTAGTAGTGACAAGTGAGGTGTCAGGGTCCTCTCTAGTATCCTGTCCTCTGTAGCTGCACCATTCATTCTTAATTGGCTCACCAGAGGTTTGTTGCTTCATCTGCCTTCAGAAAAAAGTCTGAGGACAAGAAGCCTTGTAAAAAAGTGAAGAGTCTAGGTCTGCATTTACTCACCCTTCAGGGATCCGAAGTGAGCCCCCAAAATGATGCAGGCTTTTTCTCTTCGTCACTTTGCAAGCTGGAACCTCTGGCCAGTGACACCCTGCCCAGGCCTCCTTCGGACATGCTGCCTGTTGCAGGAGATGGCCCTCCCACTCAGCCTGCACAGGCCAAGTCTGACTTTGAAACCAGTCCCCGAGTTTTTGTCCAGTTTCCAAGAAGAATGAGGATATGCTGACAATTGAAGAGTGAGTAAGGTGGGGAGCTCTCCTGAGTGATGAAACAGCTTTCCTCAGAGAGGGGGCATAGGGGTGGTCCCCCTACCCGAAAGTGGGAAAGCCCCCCCAGTGTGGTTGAGTCCAGGGCTTTCATGGGCTCAGAATAGGGGAGGAACAGGTCATAGATAATATTGGAAAAGGTAATATTTGAGTGGTTAAAAGGCATTATTCAGAAAGAATTAATAGGAAAAGCGCAAGCAAACAGGAACAGAAGTTCTCACTCTGGGTCATGGGTTTTATCCTGAACCAGCAGTTCAGTTTTTCAGCCTTCAGGCTATTTTTTAGGCTTGAAGGTGGGGTTTCATTGGGGACCCACCCCATCTGCTTAGGCATTTGGCTGCTTCCTGTCACTATCACTATATTGCTGAAACTGGCCAAAGTTTAAGGTATTTTTTTTCTGCATGTGGGCCTTTGACTTGAGAAAATAAAAGTATCTTACGTGCTTTGAATTTTAGCAGCTACATATTTTGAATATCAAAGATATTTGTTTAAAAAAAAAGTTTCATTCTTTTGCAACCCAATCTCATTCTTAAACATGCTTTAGTTCACAGGTATCTTGACTTACCTGATCAAATGAGTATTTTACATTCATTTGAAAAATGAGAAGCATGCCAAGGGTCTGAAATGTAAATTACTCTTAGTGGATAAATTCATTTGAGAATCCACCGTGAATTGACTTTGGGAAAACAAAAAGTAAACTAAAATACAATCAAATATTTAGAGGAAAAGAAGTCTTTGATGAGCATTGACTTTATTCCATGAAAACAAATTCATATAACTTTTTATATAATCAATAGAAGAACATTTTATTTTTTAAATTTTTTAATTTAAAATTTGTGTAGGTATATAGTAGGTATATATATTTATGAAGTACATGAGATATTTTTGTACAGGTATGAAATGCATAATAATCACATCATGGAAAATTGGCTGTCCATTACCTCAAGCATTCTTCTTTGTGTTATGAACATGCCATCATATTCTTTTATTTATTTTAAAATGTAAAATCAAATGATTATTGACTATAGTTATCACATTGTGCTATCAAATGCTAGGTCTTCCTTATTCATTCTAGCTATTTGTTTTGTACTCATTAATCTTCCCCACTTCCCCCACACCACCATATCCCAATACCCTTCTCAGCCTCTGGTAACCATCCTTCTACTCTCTATCTCCATGAATTCTATTGTTTTGACTTTTAGATCCCATAAGTAAGTAAGAACATGTGATGTTTGTCTTTCTGTGTGTGACTAAACAATCATTATATTTCACTTAGCATAATGATTTTCAGTTCCTTCTATGTTGTTGCAAATGACAAGATCTTGTTCTTTTTATGGCTGGATAGTACTCCATTGTGTGTATGCACCCCATTTGCTTTTTCGTTTATGTGTTGATGGACACTTAGGTGTCTTTCAAATCTTGGCTATGTGAACAGTGCTGCAACAAATATGGGAGCGCAGATATCTCTTTGATCTACTGATTTCCTTTCTTCTGGGTATTGATCCAGCAGTGGGGTTGCTGGATTTTATGGTAGCACTCGTTTTAGTTTTTTCAGGAATGTCCAAACCTGTTATCCACAGTTGTTGTACTAGTGCACATTCCAACTAACAGTGTGTGATGATTCCCTTTTTTCCACATCTTCATCAGCATTTGTGTTATTGCCTGACTTCCGGACAAAAGCCATTTTAACTGGGGTGAGATAATATCTTATTGTTCTTTTAATTTGCCATTTCTCTGATTATCAGTGATATTGAGTACTTTTTCATAAAAGTGTTTCAGAATTCTTTGCCATTTGTATGGCTTCTTTTGAGAAATATCTATTTAAATATTTTTCTCACTTCTAAATTGGATTATTAGATATTTTCCACAGAATTCTTTGAGCTCCTTATATATTCTGGTTATTAACACCCTGTCATATGGGTAGCTTACAAATATTTTTTCACATTTTTTGTGTTATCTCTTCACTTTGTTGATTGTATCCTTTGTTGTGCAGAAGCTTTTAACTTGATGTGATTCCATTTGTCCATTTTTGCTTTGGTTGCCTTTGGTTGTGGGCTATTACTCAAGAAATTTTTGCCAAGACCAATGTCCTGAATATTTTCCCCTATGTTTCCTTTTGGTAGTTTCATAGATTGATTTTTCAGTCTTAGTTTTAAGTCTTTAATCCATTTTGATTTGATTTTTCTATATGGTGAGTGATAGCATCAATTTTCATTCTTCTGCATAAGGATATTGTGTTTTCCCAACACCATTTATTGAAGAGACTCTCTTTTCCCCAGTGAGTGTTCTTGGCACCTTTGTAAAAAATGAGTTCACTGTAGTTGTGTGGATTTGTTTTTGTTTTCTGTTCCATTCGTCTATGTGTCTGTTTTTATGCCAGTACCATGCTGTTTTGGTTCCTATAGCACTTGCTATAATTTGAAGTCAGGCAATGTAATTCCTCCTGTTTCCTTCTTCTTGCTAGGAGAGCTTTGGCTATTCTGAGTCTTTTGCAGTTCCATACAGACTTTAGGATTGTTTTTTCTAGTTCTGTGAAGAATGTCTTCCGTATTTTGATAGGGATTGCATTGAATCTATAGATTGCTTTTTGTAATACTAACATTTTAACAATATTGATTATTCTAATACACGTACTGAAATATCTTTCCAATTTTTGGTATTCTCTTCCATTTCTTTCATCATTGTTTCATAGTTTTCATTGTAGAGATCTTCCACTTTTTTTGATTGAGTTAATTTTGAGGTATTTAATTTTATGTGTGGCTGTTGTAAGTGGAATGAGTTTTTTATTTCTTTTTTGGATTGTTCAATGTTGACATATAGAAATGCCACTGATTTTGTTTGTTGATTTTTTTTATCCTGCAATATTAATGAATTGTTTTTCAGTTCTAATAGTTATTTTTTGGAGTCCTTAGGTTTTTCCACATATAAGAGCATATTATCTGTAAACAAAGGAATTTGACTTCTTCCTTTCCAACTGGGATGTCCTGTATTTCTTTCTGTCTGATTGCTCTAGCTAAGACTTCCAGTGGTATGTTGAATAACAGTGGTGACAGTCAGCATCCTTGTCAGGTTCCAGATCATATAGGAAAGAATTTCTATTTTTCCTTATTCAGTACAATACTTGCTGTGGGTCTCTTGCAAATGGCTTTTATTGTGTGAAGGTATCTTCCTTCTATTTCTAGTTTTTTCAGGGTTTGTATCACGAAGCAACGCTGAATTTTATCCATTGCTTTTTCAGCATCAATTGAAATGATTATACAGTTTTTGTTAGTTATTCTGTTGATGTGATATATCACATTAAATTGCATATGTTGAACCAACCTTGAATCCTTAGGATAAATCCCACTTAGTCATGATGAATGATCTTTTTAATGTATTGTTAAATTTGGTTTGCTAACATTTTGTTGATGACTTTTGCATCAATTTTTATCATAGATATTGACCTGTAGTTTTCTTTTTCTGAAGTATCTTTGTCTGGTTTTGGTATCAAGGGAATACTGGCCTTGTAGAATGAGTTTGGAAGTATTCCCTCTTTCTCTATTTTTTGGAACAATTTAAGTAGGATTGGCATTAGTTTTGCTTTAAATATTTGGTACAATATAATGGTGAAGCTATCAGGTCCCAGACTTTACTGGGAGACTTTTTATTATGGGTTCAATCTTTCCACTTTTTATTGATCTGTTCAGATGTTGGATATCTTCATGGTTCAATCTTGGTAGGTTGTATGTGTCTAGGAATTTGTCTGTTTTTTCCAGTTTTTCAAATTTTTTTTCATATAGTTGCTCATAGTAGCCATGGATTATCCTTTGATTTTCTGTGGTATCAGTTGTAATGTCTCCTTTTTCATCTCTGATTTTATTTATATGTGTCTTCTCTGTTTATTTCTTAGCCTAGATAAAGCTTTGTTAATTTTGTTTGTCTTTTCAAAAAAGCAACTTTTTGTTTCATTGATCTTTTGTATTGTTCTCTTCATTTCATATTCATTGATTTCTGATCTTTATTATTTCTTTTATTCTACTAATTTTGGATTCAGTTTGCTCTTGTTTTTCTAGTTTTTTAAGATGCATCAGTGGGTTATTTATTAGAAGTTTTTCTTCTTTTTCAATATAGGCACTTATAGCCATAAATATCCTCTTAGTATTTCTTTCGCTGTATCCCATAGGTTTTGGTATGTTGTTTCCATTATGATTTGTTTTGAAAAACTTTTCAATTTCCTTCTTTTTCATTGACACACTGGTCATTTAGGGGCATATTGTCTAATTTACATGTGTTTTGGTAGTTTCCACAATTCCTTGTTATTTGTTTCTAGTTTTATTTCATTGTGGTCAGAAAAGATGCTTGGAACTATTTGTTATGTGTTTCCTGGTTGTTTTGTGGTCTTCTCTTCCTTCATTCTTTCCTTCCAGTCTTCCTTTTAGTGAAAATGATTATCTCTGTTATTATGCTTTAATTTCTTGCTTTCTATGCTTTGTGTATCCATTGTATGTTTTTCAGTTTGAGGTTACCATGAGGCTTGCAAATACTAACTTATAACCCATTATTTTAGCCTAATAACAACATTACAGTAATTGCATAAACAAACAAGCACTCTAAATGAAAACTAGTAAAAACTCTACACTTTAACGTATCCCCTTGCTTTTTAACTTTGTTGTTGTTTCTTATTATGTCTTAGCATACCATCTATGTCTTCAAAAGTTGTAGTTATTATTTTTGATTGGTTCATCACTGAGCCTTTCTACTTAAGTCAAGAGAAGTTTACACATCACAATTACAATGTTATACTATTCTGTGTTTTTCCATGTACCTACTATTACCAGTGAGCTTTGTACCTTCAGATGATTTCCTCTCCCTCATTTACATCCTTTTCTTTTTCACTGAAGAACACCCTTTAGGATTTCTTGTAGGACAGGTCTGGTGTTGATGAAATCACTCCAATTTTGTTTGTCTTAGAAGGTCTTTATTTCTTCTTCATATGTAAGGGACATTTTTTGCCAGATATAATGTTGTAGGGTAAAAGTTTTTTTTTTTTTCTTTCAGCTCTTTAAGTATGTAATGTCATTCTCTCCTGGCCTAAAAGCTTTTCACTGAAAAGTCTGCTGCCAGTCATATTAGAGCTCCATTGTACCTTATTTGTGTCTTCTCTCTTGCTGCTTTTAGGATCCTTTCTTTATCCTTGATCTTTGGGAGTTCAATTATTAAATGCCTTGAAGTAGTCTTCTTTGGGCTAAATCTGCTTAGTGTTCTATCACCTTCTTGTACTTGGATGTTGATATATTTTTCTAGGTTTGGTACTTTTCTGTTATTATCCCTGTTAATAAACTTTTTACCCCATCTCTTTCTCTACCTCCTTATTAATGCCAATAACTCTTAGATTTGTCCTTCTGAGGTGATTTTCTATATCCTGTGGACATGGTTCATTGTTATTTATCAATTAATTAATTAATTTATTTTTTGGTCTCCTCTGACTGTGTATTTTGAAATAACCTGTCTTCAAGCTCACTAATTATTTCTTCTGCTTGATGAGTTCTACTGTTAAGAGACTCATGCGTTCTTCAGTGTTTGAATTGCATTCTTCAACCTTGGAATTTCTGCTTGATTCTTTTAAATTATTTTAGTCTCTTTTTAAAATTTATTGAATAGAATTCTGTATTCCTTCTGTGGGCTGTCTTGAATTTCTTTTAGTTTCCACAACACAGCTATTTTGAATTCTCTATCTGAAAGATCATACGTCTCTGTTTCTTCAGGATTGGTTCCTGGTGCGCCTTATTTAATTCATTTGGTGAGGTCATGTTTTTCTGGATGGTATTGATGCTTAATATTCTTTAATGTCTGGGCATTGAAGAGTAAGGTATTTATTGTAGTTGTCACAGTATGGGGTTTTTGTGCCTGTCCTTCTTGGAAGGGCTTTCCATGTATCGCAAGGGATTGGGTCCCAAGCCCAATAATACTGTGGCATTTGCAGACTCATAGAGGCACTGCCTTGGTGATCTTGGAAAAGATCTGGAAGAAATCTGTGGATTACAAGGCAGAGATTCTTTGTTTTCGTTTTTGCTTTCTCCTGGACAAATGGAGTCTCTCTCTCTGTGCTGGCCACCTGGAACTGTGGATATGGTGATGCAAGCATCCCTTTGGACATTATCACTGAGACTGTGCTGGGTCAGACCTGAAGTCAGCCTAGCACTGAACCTTCCTCAGGGCCCTTCCCTCCAGGGTGGCAAGTACCCTTAGGTCCTAGGCATGTCCAGAGATGCTATCTGGGAGCCAGGGATTAGAGTAAAACACCTTAGCAACTTACCTGTTATCTTCTACTGTGGCTAAGTTGGCACTCAAACCACAGTACACAGACCTTCCTGTTCTTCCCTTCCCTTTCCACAGGTAGAAGAGCCTCTCCCTGTGGCCACCACCACCACTGGTCCATGGGGTGTTCTGCCAGGCCTCCGCTGCTGTTCGCTTAAAGCCCAAGGGCTATTGTGTCAGCTTGTGGTGAGTGATGCCAGTTCTGGGACTCACCCCACAAAGCAGTGGGCACCCCTCTGGCCCAGGGCCAGATCCAGAAATTCTGTCTGAGAGTCTAGGCCTGGACTCAGAGACCCCAGGAGCCTGGTTGTCACTGTACCCCCATTATGACCTAGCTGGTACCTAGGGTGCAAGACGAAGTCTCCTTTGCTTTTCCCTCTGCTTTTTCTCAAAAAGGTGTCTTTCACCACAGCCACCACAGCCACCACAGCTGAGAATGTGCTGGGTCTCCCCTGAAGCCCAAGACCCATGGCATACTACCTGGATATCACTGGAGGAGCCAAAGGCTTTAGACAGCAGGTGATTAATCCTGCCAGGACTGGGTCCTTCTTTCAAAGCAGTGGGTTACCTTTTGGCCTTTGGTATGTCTGGAAATATCATTCGAGAGCTAGGTCCTGGAATGCGGGCTTCATGGCTCTGCCAAGTGTCCACTCCTATTGTGGCTGAGCTGGTATCCAAGATGCAAGACGAAGTCCTCTTTACTATTCACTCTCCTTTCCTTAAGCAGAAGGAAGGAGTCACTTCCGTTGCTATGAGCTGCATTGCCTAGGGCTGGAGGAGAGTTGTTGCAAGCACTCCTTTAGCCACCATAGCTGGTGTATCTCTAGGTCAAGTGCCTCCCTAGTCCTCTGGCTCTGAGCCCAGCCCAGCAATAGAAGTTGTCTAGGAATTGCAGTCTTTGTGTCCTAGACCACCCTTCAAGTTTACCTAGAACCCCAGAGCACTTTGGCCCGCAGTGACGAGACTTGCCAAGAAACTAAAATTGCAACCACTGTGATGGGTGATTCCCTTATGGCTAGGTCTGGTCCAAAGACTCCCTCCATGCATGAGTGCTGGCTGAGTCCAGCACGGCTTTGCTTTCCTCTCTGTTGTGACAGTGTAGCACTGAGTTCAATGTAAAGTTTCCCCAGGCACTGTGCTCTTGTTCCCCTAAGTACAAAGAGTTTGGGATGCACAGATGCTGCCAGGGGGATGGGGAAGGGGTGGCATTGGTTATTCAAGACAGCTCCTCCTGTCCTCTTCAATATCTCTTTCCACAATATAAAGTTAAAACCCGGTACTGTGATTGCTCACCTGATCTTTGGTTCTTGGTGATGGTGCTTTTCTGTGTGCAGATAGTTGTTAAAATTTTGTGTTCCAGTGAGGGGGACAAAAGGTGTAGCTTTTTATTCCACTATCTTGCTGTGACTCCTGAAAGAACATTTTAAATTTTGGGAGAGGTGTTTGTGTGTGTGTTAGTTTGTGCACACATTAAGTTAATATTAGGTCATTCTTCAGTTTAACTATTTAAAATGTGCATTTTTCATTTTACACAAAATTTCTTTCCTTCCTTCCTTCCCTCCCTCCCTTCCTTCCTCCCCCCCTTTCCCTTTGTTTCTCTCTCCCTTTCTTTCTCTCTCCCTCTTTCTTTCTTTTTTTCTCTTTCTCTCTTCTTTCTCTTTCTTTCTTTCTTCTTTCCTCTTCCTTCCTTCCTTGCTCCCTCCCTTCCTCCCTCCCTCCCTCCTTCCTTCCCTACCTCTCTCTCTCACTTTCTTGCTTTCCTGCTTTGTTTCTCTCTCCCTTTCTTTCTCTCTCCCTCTTTCTTTCTTTCTTTCTTTTTTTCTCTTTCTCTCTTCTTTCTCTTTCTTTCTTTCTTCTTTCCTCTTCCTTCCTTCCTTGCTCCCTCCCTTCCTCCCTCCCTCCCTCCTTCCTTCCCTACCTCTCTCTCTCGCTTTCTTGCTTTCCTGCTTCTTTCTTTCTTCCTTCCTTCCTTCCTTCCTTCCTCCCTTCCTCCCTCCCTCTCTGTCTTTCTTTCTCAGTTTCCTCTTCTTTCTTTCTCTTCTTTTTCTTTCTTCCTTTCTTTCTTTCTCTTCTTTTTCTTTCCTCTTCTTTCTTTCTTTTTCTTCCTTTCTCTTGTTTTTCTTTCTTCTTGTCTTTCCTGTCTTTCCTTTCTTTCCTTTATTTTTTTCTTCTTTCAAGGCAAGGTGTCTCACTTCATTGCCCAGGCTGGTTTTGCACTCCTAGCCTCAAGATATCCTCCTGTCTCCACCACCCAATATGCTAGGATTACAGGTGTGTGCCACTGTGCCTGGCCCATGCTACATAAAATTTAAACCTACCATCCTTTGTTAGCATATTGTGAACTGCATGATTCTTAGTATGAGCCAGATGTGAGTTTATCTTCGCTTATACACTAATTCCAAGACGATCTTTGCTTTCAAGTTTTATTTAGGTTTATTAGGGCTCCTTAATCATTTATTGTTAAAAAGGTCTGATCTAGTTACATTTTTTTTTTTACTAGTTACACTTTTTTTTTTTTTTTTTTTTTTTTTACCATGTTCTCTTCTTCCAGTCAGCAGCCTGTGGCTTATTATTATTTTTTAATGAAATTTATTGCTTTTCAGAACTGATGCCTCTAGGTGACCTCTTCCTGTATACTAGGCTGAAGTATGCCTTTTCTTGGCTGTTCCTGAAGTCTTGCTTATAAGGGTAACATAGAATATTCTCCCTGCTCCCCAAATTGTATCCTGCTGTCCCTTATTACCCCCTATCTTTAGAGAGGACTTGTAGCCAACTTGTGATGTTCTGTCTCTTTAAACATAAACTTCTTTGACTACTTTCTTCACCGTGACACTCCCGCTGTGAATCGCCATCTCCACTTTTGAAAACATAAATTCATAAGCTTTTATGATTACAAGGAGGAGATTATGTATTTTGCATTTTTTCATGTATATACAAAGAGGGATTTTTATTATTTCTAACCTGATCTCATACATATATATTAAATATTGAAAACAATAGGTATTTTACAAATAAAATATTGTGTCCCAAGCGCCTCCTGCATGCAAATTTTTAATAAAATTACCTATTGACAACCTTTATTCTATAAGAACAGCTCTTTAATTTTGAGCTTTTTCTAAAAGATCTTTCTGTCTAGTTAATTACAGATATGCATGTACATAGATATATTTTAAAGTCTTTGATATTTATATTAAATCAACTAATGTATCTGGCATAATGATGCATTTATTAAGAAATCCTGGCCTCCCTTTTAAAATATAGACTCTCCTCCCTTGTCACATCATATAAATGATTTGATAAAGATCCTCCAGTGTTTGGTCTGCCATTTATTTCATTTCCAGTCAAATGCTTCCCTTCAACATCTGTTTAAAATGCAGTTTGTTTTCTTTATGTTTATATTTGATTGACTTTGCTATAATGTTTTCTGAAGAGCATAAATAGTAACACAGCTCAGTCATTTTTTCTTTCCAACTGCTACAATTATTGTTTCTTTAAATTTCCACAAACTCTGGATTATTGAGTTACTTGCAGTTATTGGATTTTTGTTTCTTGCCTACCCAGAGCTCACATTTCCAAATCACAGAGCAGGCTGCATTTTTCTGCATTTCCCTACCTTTACTATATCTTACTTTATAAGACTAATATAAAAAAAAGAAGAAATCTATAATCCTAACATAATATATGTGAATTTTCTTTTAATATAGAAAAGTATGGATCTATAATCTATTTATATATTTTTTTTCATTTCTTTCCTGTAATGATGATTTTTCTCAAGGGATCTGTTGGATTCAAAGCCCTAAATAAAATCTTTTTACCCACATTTCAAATTTCCTACACATTTTTAATAACTATAATCTATGTTAGAATCTCTCGCCTTTATATAAGTCTTTGCTCATTTCTCACATCCCACTTTCTGTGCTAAGTTTGTGCTCCCTTTGGTCACGGTGTATATATTCACAGTTTTCCATTAGAATTTATGACAGAATAAACTGAAGAGCCAATATTTATTTTGCTTAGGTAGAGATACATTTAACATAAGGCTGTATCAATTTCATTAGTCCTTTTTCAAGTTTGGTTTTCCTTGATTATTAAATTTCTCCACGTAATTGTTTTAAAACTTTATAGTGCTTCAAGATTATTATAATAAGCATTTTCACTTTCTATATTGTTTGACTGTTTTTAGACTAAATCTTGAGGTGTACAGTTTTTTGCTTAAAGTTATTTAAGCTCACTAAATATCCTCTAAGATTTTTTCCTTTCAAACTGACATTAGCTTTTCTAAATTGCCTAATTTTTTTATGCCTCATTATTAAAAGGAACATTATTTCTGCTATTAGCATTTTTTGGTATTTTGCTAACTAGCTAAAAGTTTCAGTTGAACTGCTTATTTATTTATGTCAGTGATATTTTAAAATATATGTTACATGGAATTTTTGTGTATAAAAATCTTGATTAGTTTTCTAGTAGGCAAATATACACTGATATTTTTTCTAATATTGAGAATTATATTAATTCAGTTTTTCAGCCATTACATGATGGCCACCTGGTCTGCATTGTTGATAATTATGAGGCTGCTGTAATATCATTATCATCTCTTTTCTTTATTAAAGGCAGTTTTAAAGTTTCATTCATTAGATTCATATATTTGATCAATTCTAGGAATTTCTTAGATAACATATTTTCAAGTATTGCAACTAATGCAGTAACACTATTCTGTTTGCTTACACTTAAATAGAATGCATATGGCAGATTTTATCATGTTATGTTATCTCTTAAATCAACTATTTTAATATTTTTATAGTGTTATATCTTTCTGCTATGGTCTGTGTAATTTTAAAGATCTATTTTGTAGTTCACTAATTTTATTTTCAGCTATATCTAATCTGATATTTAATTGTCCATTGAGATTATTTCAAATTAATTAATTACCTAATTAATTTTTAATAGACAATCTTTAGCACAGTTTTGAGTTTATAGAATAATTGAGCAGAAAGTACACAGAATTCCCATAGATTTCCTCTCCTTCTGTCTATAATTTCCCCTATTATTAACATCTGAACCAACAATGACTAACGATAGTCCATAGTTTACACTGGGGTTTACCCTTTGTGTTATACAGTCCTATGGATTTTGACAAATTCCTAATGTTATATGTCCACTGTTATAGAATCATACAGAATAATTTTACTGTCCTAAAAAATCCTTCTCTATTTATCCTTCTCCATTCCTCACTGCCCTCTCCCCAAACCTTTGGCAGCCACTGATCTAATGTTTCTATAGTTTTGCTTTTTACAAAATGTCTTATAATCACACGGGGCATTTTGTTTGACTGGCTTGCCAGTATGTATTTAAGGTTCCTCCTTGTTGTTTCATGGCTTGATAGCTCATCTCCTTTTGTCACTAAATAATTAATATTCCATTGTGTGGATGTAAATTGTGTGGACTGTTTATTCACTCACCTACTGAAGGACATCTTGTTTGCTTCCACATTTTGGCAATTATGAATAAAGCTGTGTTAAACATTCATGCACAGCTTTTTGTGTGAATATGTTTTCGGTAAATACCAAGAAGCACAATTTTTGGATTGTATAGCAAGATTATATTTAGCTTTGTAAGAAACTGCAAAATTGTCTTCCATGGTGGATGTACCATTTTGTATCTCCAAAAGCAACAAATGAGAGTTTCTGTTGCTCCACATCCTCACTAACATTTGGTGTCAATGTTTTAAATTTTGGCTATTCTAATAGATTTGCAGTGGTATCTCATTGTTATTTTAATTTAAAATTCATTGATAATATGAGTTGAAGTATCTTTTTATATATTTATTTTCCATCAGCATATCTTCTTAATGGGGGTCTGTTCAGATATTTGAACACTTTTTAATTTGGTTCCTTATTGTTGAATTTTAAGCATTCTTTATATATTTTGAATACAAGTTCTTTATGAGGTAAGTGTTTTGTAAATATTTATCTCAGTCCGTGGCTTGTCTTTTCATTTTCTTTATGTGACTTTTATTGAACAGAATTTTTTAATTTTAATAAAATCCAACTTATCCAGTGTTCTTTCCTAGATCCTGTTTTTTGGTGTTTTATCTAAAAACTCACTGCCAAACCCAAGATCATCTAGTTTTTCTCCTATGTTATCTTCCAGAAGGTTTTTTAATTTTGCATTTTACATTTTGGTAATTGATTCATTTCAAGTCAATTCTGTGAAGGTTGTAAAGTCAGTGTCTAGATTCTTATTTATTTATTATTTTTTTTCCATGTGGATGTCCAGTTTTTGCAGCACCATTTGCTGAAAGACTAACTTTCTCCATTAGATGACTTTTGCTCCTTTGTCAAAGATTGGTTGACTATATTTGTGTGAGTCTATTTTGAGGCCCTGTAAGCAGTTTCATTGATCTATTTGTGTATTCTCTTGCCATTACCACACTATCTTGATTACTATTGCTTTATAGTAAGCAAGTCTGGAAGTTAGGTGAGTCAGATAGTGTCAATCCTCTGGCTTAGTTCTTCAGTATTATGTTGGCTATTCTGCTTCTTTTACTTTTACATATAAACATCAGGATCAATTTGTTGACATCCACATTCATTTTTATTTTAATTCCATTGATTTTGAATATGACAGAAATGGAGATAGTCCAAAGTCCTGGTTTTGAGAGGGAAGGTATATTTTTAAATCTTCATTATTTATTCATAGTCTTGTATTCTTTGCTTATTTGTGTTGCCTCTTTAGTTAATTTAAATATTTTAAACATCTATGTTTAATTATTTTGCATGAGATACTTCAAATATATAATATCCTAGAATGTCTAGTTATGTCGCTTATTGTTTCTCACACATGACAGCTTGTTTATTCATGTGTTTTGTTATTGGAGATCATGAATTCATATTCATCAGGTTTTTAATGTGGAAAAAATGTTAGACCTTGATTGAGCATACATCATTGCAGAGAGAATTTATTTTTGTATTTAAAAGGACTGAGGCACATGGAACTATTACCAACCTGGATTACATACAGTGAATTTTTTGACATTTATTTTGGGATTCTTCCATATACAGACAATGTGTGTATAAATTTTGAGCCCATATGACGGAAGGCTGATGGCCCCAAATTCTTGGAGAATTATTTTACTCCTCAAATTTTAGTCCAAGAGAAGTAGTCTTTCATCTTTATTTGACAGTTGGGTGGTTTTATCTACCCTGGCATAGGTCAGAATGTGAGGTGAAGATTTTTATTGACATAATTTATTGTGTAAGTTCTCTCTACCCTTCAAAAAAAGAGGAGTAACGAGGGGCATAGGGCTGGTAAACTAATTCTATCAGCTTGTTTGTTTGGTGACTCTTCTTCTTATGATAGTCTCTCATGGAAAAACACTCACATTTTGTACACACTCCCATAGTTCTATCCATGTCTTTCCCCAGTCTTTCAATACTATTCCTTCCAGGTTTCTGGTCAACTGTCTAAGGCATTTGCCATTGCCCATGAATCTGAGTATACCTTGGCCACTTCTTTCTCCAAATAAAGTTGATGACCTGATTTACTGTCCAAACTCAACCCTTTGGAAGGTAGTTTCTTCACTGCGGTCCTTCAGGCCACTTCTAAATGGGGGTTTTGTCCAAGAGCAGTTCATTTTTGGCTTCCACTCACATACCAAGCAGATACATCCATGAACTAAGATTGGGCTCTTTCCTCCTCTGTAAGCTCATCAGAGGGAAACTCCCTTAGGGCTATGAGCTGAGAGAAGCATCAGTGAAAGAATGGTAAAAACACGGTGGGCCCTGGCCTTCTGTGTTACATCTTACTTATGCTCTCTAGAATTAACCATAATTCTAGATATATCATTTCCATATCATGATAGATTGTTGCACAGTGTCTCCCCATCCCTGACCTTGTGACTTGGAGGGTTTGATAATACCTACTTCATAATGAGTAGTCCTGGCTGCATGGTTGCTTGATGTCCTTTGGTCAGTCAGCTTCTATCAGATATCATTAGCAAAACAAAAGCTATTTTTAAAATAATGTATAGTTATCTACTGTGGATGGCCTGGTTTTGCTACAGGATCCAAGTGATTGTATTATAGATCTTGTATTAGGATTTGCCAGAGCCTCCACATGGTACTTTTTCCACCTCAGATACATGTATTACCATGGGACCTTCAAGTCATGTGCTCTAAATGGCAGAGCCCTGTTCTGGGCCCACACAAAGTCAGGACCCTCTGTCTCATCCAACAAACAGGTTAGGTCAGTATTTCCAACTGCAATATATGCTGTCTCCAAATCTCAAAGGGTGTTCTGCTTCCTTCTTAGTTACATGAGATGCAAGGCACAAAACATCTTTTGTTTCAGCTTCACTGATGTACCAGGGTTGTAAATCCTTGCAGTGCTTACCTCTCATTCTTGAGAATGCATGTGTCTTATTAAGGTATTTAGAGGACTCACCAGGTCTTGTTCATCAGGAGCAATTACATAATATCATCAATATAGTAGATTAATATATTATCTACTGAATGGATTATTTTCATTTGGATATCCAGATAGTTCTTGTTCCTTCATACAATATTCTAATAGAGAGCAAGAGAAATAATATAGTCTTCAGGAAAACCAGAAATATATGTAGTCATCTCTCCCAGGTGAATGCAGAAGATTCTGATTTTTTTCTTTTAATGGTTATAGGAAACAAAGTACTCATTAGATCAATAGCCACATACTATGTAAACAAAATTGTGTTAATTTGCTCTAGAAGAGACACCACATCTAACACAACAGTGGCTGCTGGGGCTACCAATTGGTTAAGTTTGCAGTAGGCTACTATTATCCACTGTGATTCATTAAGTTTTTGGACTGACCAGGCTGGGGAATTGAATGGGGCTACTACTGCTATATTATTTAAGTCTTTGAGAAGAGCATTAATACCTGCACTCCTCCATGACACATTATTGTATCACTACCTTAGCAGAGGGAAGGCATTTCAGGGGCTTTTACATGGCTCTTACCCTGCAGGTCAAGATTTTGCCTTGTGAGGATTTTGCCAGCTTCTAAATATGGCCATTTCAAATATACATTGGGTACCAGGGAAATGATCAATAGTTGGCTCTGAGGACGCCATAAGAATGAACATACCCCATAATTCCAGTTATTACTTGGCAAATCAAACTAGTCCATCCACAGAGAACAACTATAAAAACTAATAAAACATATTTAAAATAGCTGCTTGAAGCATAAGAAATCCAGAAAGACAACAGAATTAAGGTCTAGAGAAGAACAAAGAATAGATAGATGAGCATAATATTTGAAACAGCTTTTCCCCTTGATATGTCTGTTGTTTAGAGGAAAAGTGGAAATATACCAGCCCACAGGAGCACTAAATCTCACCGTTCAACCATCTCAATTTTTGAAATCGATTGTGTGATTCCAGATTACTAGGACCCTTGAACATCTGTCAGATGCAAATATAAGTCTTCTCAAGAAGGAAGAAAACATTGACCTGGGATTCAAAAATTACTTTTATAATTAATTATATACAATATCAGGCATTTAATGAAAAAAATATGAGGCCTGCAAGGAAAGAAGCCATCATGTTAGAAAATCAAGAGAAACAAATACAATCATAAAGAATGACACAGAGGATTCAGATAATGTAATTATCAGTTACAGACTTTAAAATAACTAGCTTAATATGAAAAAGGCCTTAAAAGACAAATCTGAGAATTTCAGTAGAGAAGAAAAAAATGCAATGTGAAACAAATACATAGTATAGAACTAAAAAAACCGAAATAACCAAAAGAAATAATTTAATTGATAAAGTTAATAACAGGTTAGAAATTGCTGAAGCATGAAACTGAAGAAAATTGCCAGAATGAAGTACAGGGAGGCAAAATAATGGAAAATAGAGAAAAGAAAGAGAGTAAGAGTTGCAGAGAGGTCTAACATTGCATGCAACTGGAGTTCTAGGAGGAGAGGAGAGAAAATGACAGAATGAATATTTGAGAAGATAATTGCTAAAAATGAAGAAAGATTTCAGGATACAGATTCAAGAAGACCTAAAGGATCAGAAGAAATATAAGTAAAAAGAAATCCATACCTTAGCACTTCATAGTAAAACCCCTGGGGAGGAAAGAGAAAGAATAGACATTAAAAGAGGTGAAAGAAAAAAATATTATTTTCAAAGAAGTAATAATTGTCTCAACAACTGACTACTCCAATGAAACAATGAAAGCAGAAAATGCTGGAATAATATCTGCAAAGTATTGAAAGAAAATAACCTAGAATATCATATCCAGTGAAAAATGTCTTTCAAAAAGGAAGATGAGAAGTCAAAATGAACTAACTTATGTATGATAGCAAATTATGAAAGCTGGACAAGAAAATAACACCAAAAGAAAATAATTGTTCGACTTCAAAGGATAATAAAACAGAAAACCCGGGCTGTAATCCTTGAAAGAGTTTAAAGTGCATGAGGTGAGCTTCATATTTATTATGAATTTTCTCCTGAAAGTATTTTATAGTTTCTGGGGGCAGGGGGGACAATGTTTAAGCTTGGCAGTGCATTCTTGCTGGGCTGAAGAGACAAAGATTAGAGTTTGGGGTCACCAGTATGGATGGAAATCAAGGAACAAAATTTAGGAGAGAAGGTAGCTACAGAAAATGCTTTCTCAGATATGGGCATTCTCTTTTGCTTTCTTTTCTTTTCTTTCTTTCTTTTCTTTTCTTTTTTTCAGACAGGGTCTCTCTGTGTCACCCAGGTTGGACAGGTTGAAGTACAGTGGCGTGATCTTGGCTCACTGCATCCTCCACCTCCCTGGGCTCAAGTAACCCACCTCAGCCTCCCAAGTGGCTGGGACTACAGGTGCATGCCACCACACCTGGCTAATTTTTGCATTTTTTTGTAGATGTGGGGAGGTTTCACCATGTTGGCCAGGCTCTTGGGTCCAAGTGATTCTCCCACATCAGCCTCCCAAAGTGCTGGGATTACAGGCGTGAGCCACAAATGGCCAGATATGGACATTCTGATGTGCCTTTGTTCTTCATCCCAATTTTTGGATTTTACGCCAAAGTATATTTTCTTGGGTATGGAGCAAAGAGGATCTTCCTTTTCTTTCTTATCTCTATGTCTTAAGTATATTTTCTCGTTTTCTGTATCCTTGGTGCTCTGGCATTTGAAGCCTGGCAAACACAGAGAATTGCCTCTCCCAGGGTTAACTACTTCCTAGAGATAACAACCAACTTGCCTGCCAATATACCTTTGATATGCAAGCCAATCCACCCTGAATTCACACCCCCACCCATCTCCTTTTCTCAGACTTCTACAGAAATCATTCAAGTCATCCAATCTTAAATTTTAACATGTGTTTAGCCTGCTCTGTCCATTCCTTCCCTTGAAAACTAGGAACCACAATAAAGGCTTCTCCCACAAAGTCCCCTTCTTTCTTCACTTGCTCATCTCCCTCCAGTGCTTCCCTATGTGGCTCTGCAGGTGCGCCGTGCCACCTGTTTCTAGGAGACTGTGACTGTAATAACAACTTCTTTCCTCATGGCAATAGTTTTTGTGTCTGTATGTCTTACTATACCTGCTCAAAACAAATCCTCATTATGTATTTTGAACACTCTGAGTTATAAGTAGCCAGCATTTTTTTAAATTAACTAACAATCTTGCTCTTTACTTGATGCAAGCACCAGCTTAAAGACCTCTTTATTTACTACAGTTTGAAATATGTGGACTGAAAATGCACCGAATTGGCCTACGACCTTACCAATTTTATCCCTTCTAGCCAATTTAAATTTTAGTCTGATGAAACCATTTCTGATTAGGGCCATTCAGTTCCCCATATGGACACAAAAAAATCTCCTATTTCTCGGTCCTTAGAGTAACTTAGGCTGGCTATTGATGGAATGTTTATAAAAATTGGTTCACCCTTTCTTTCTATAAATAGCACATAAAAATCTTCATTAAATCTGATCTGAGATTCTGAGCAACAAAATAAAATTAGAACAAGAAAGTAGGTTGCAAAATATCTGATGGAAACATCAAGGAATTGGCTGAAGATGCACTTGACAGGAATCTTATACCTAATTTTGTTCCTGCTCTTTGAAAAAGCTATCTAACTGACTTATCTCTGGGTAAATTAAGCAACTAATTCATTCAAATAGAGATTTACTGCCCAAATCCTCACTCCTTTCTGTCATCTGTATGTGGGAATTAATGCTGCTTTTCCTCTTTTACTTTTTCATTCTTTTAACTATGTGAGCAAGATGTATGTCATTCATAGGTCTAGATTACAGATTTAATTTTTATCATAACAATTCATGAAAATAGATGGGGAAATAGATATTTCGATTTAAAGAGTATTCAGAGATGTTGTTATAACATTAGCGTTATAGGGTAGATCTTTATCTAATCTAGTGGGAATTTAGAGCAATTCTAAAGCATGCATTTAAGAACCATAAGGACTGTCTGCCTTTATTGCAATTTTAGCTTGTTCCCAATTCTGGAATGGTGATTGGGGAAGCCTCTTTACTATTATTAAAGTGTCTCTGTATTGCTGTTTTAGTCAGTTTGGGTTTAAACAACAGAAGTTTATTTCTCATAGTTCTGGAGGCAGGGAGGCTGAAAATCCGAGATCAGAGTGTCAGCATAATTGAATTCTGGCAAAGGTCCTTTTCTGGTTACAGACTACTGACTTCTTGTTGTATCTTTATCTGGTAGAAAGAGAGTGCAAGCTCTCTCTGTGGTCCCTTTTATAAGAGTATTGATCTACCAGGAGGGCTCCACCCTCATGTCCTAATTACCTCCCAAAGTCCTCACCTCTTAATATATTACGTTGGGAGATAGAATTTATATGTATATACATTTTGGAGGGGTCACAAATATTCAGTTCATTGCATTTGCTGTCTTAGAAAGCAGCAAATTATTTAAAACAAAAATGATTACTTCATTTAATGACTTGCTGGATGTTTATTTTTCTAAACATTTAATGTCGCTTAAATTTATTTTATTTTTCACTCTATAAATAGAAAAACGCAGAGAGGAAGTAAGAGAGAGCCTGCCACATGCATGCCACATGCAAGCCACTTTGGTACTACCAGAGTGAAAGCGTTCCTGTGTAGGCACCAATCAGTTAGAGTAAATAGACATAGTGACATGTGTATTTAAATAGTTTATTTTAAATATCTTCTATGTGCATACCCCTATGCCATGTGTCTGCAGCTGGGGAATGATATGAAAATGAATTACCTAAACTTATCTTCAATGAACCACTATCCCAGAAGGACAGATAGATTTATAGCCCTCTCTTCTCAGGAATTTCATGACACTGTTCTCTCCTCCTTCTGTGACCATACCTTCCTGGTTTCTTAGGAAATTTGTCCTTCTTTATTTCAAAATTAAATGTGTAGTTACTCAAGATAAAAATCTCTTTAAATGTATAGCTTCTCCCCTGATGATCTTTATTCTTCTGGATTCATTTACTATTTCAATGAGAACATTCACAAATTCATCTCTCTGGACCAGATCTATTTTGCAAACAATAAATCTGTGTATAAAACTAGGTTGTGCAAATTAAACACATATAAAAATAAACACATGATGTTCTCATGCAAACCTAGCCTTTTTCCAGTGTTCTCTATCTTTGTGAATGGCATCACCCCAAACATCTAGCAGTCATATTCAAAACCTCCTATTTATTCACTCTCATACCAGAGCCGCTGCCAACTCAGCAAAAATTCATCCAAATATTTATTGAATCAAACTGCTTCACTCTATGTTCATGGCATTCAAACTATTGTTCCAGGTACTCTCTATTTTATTCAGATGGTGTAATCACCTGCTATCTTTTCTACCCCAGCACATCTTCTATGTCCACCCTGATAAGTACACCTTATAATATTTTCCTTTGTAACACTTCTGTCTACATGAAATTCTATTACTACATCATATTATAACCTGTATTCATTTATTGTTACCAGAATGTTCACTCAGTGAGGGCAGGGCTTTCTGTTGTGTTGATCACTGATTTATCCTGAGTACCTAGAGCACTCACTGGTATATAGTATCTACTCAATACATACTTGTCAAAGTATCTGTCTCCTTCGTTAGAATTGCAGCTTTATAAGGCTGGACTCTTGACAGCCCAGTTCCTCCTTATATTACCAATAACTACAAGAGTGCTTATTACTTAAGAAAATCTCAGTTATGTTTGTTGATGACTAAATGAATGTATAAATGAATATACTCTATTTACTTCCAAAGAGTTTTCTACTTTTCTTTCAGAATAATATTTTGAAAACATAAAGCAGACCTTATCAAACACATCAAACTGCTACCCATCTGCCCCACTCCCATTACATATAGACTTAACAGAAAACTCATTAACATAAACATTGATAGTCTGGCCTCTTCACATTTTCCAGTCTTGTATCTGCCTCACTGTCTGTCCCATCCACTGCAGTCTGTTTTTCATGACCTGATACTCACCATGTTGCTTCCGGCTATAGTGATCTGGCACATATTTTTGCCTTGCCTGATGTGGCCCTTCCTCCTCCTCCTCCTCTTTATCCTAAGCTTTTCAATTACATGTTACTTCCTCACATAAGTCTTACCTGGCCTTCCTGGCTAGGAAAATTCTTTCTAAGTTCTTATAGCACTTCTCTTTTATTGCACTCGTACAATATTACATTTATTTTGTGATTCATTTATTAATGTCTGCCTTCCTCTATAAAATTGTAAGCTGTATTAGGGCAACTCCTTGCCTACTTTTGTTCAACATTGTATGTCCACTAACCAGCATGAAGGCTGGCACATAGTTGGCAATCAAAAATGTATGTTAAATGAATGGATTTAAACAGATGAATATGGAATCCCATGAAAAGTGTCACATAATGCACACATAAATAAAGTACATAGAGGAATACTTGGCAGGACTAGCTTTGAGTGAGTTTCCATTCAAGACTTAGTTGCATATTGCAGGGTCTCAGCGTCTCAGCAGGAAACATATCACACTGAAATTCAGGTAATTAGACAGTTTGCTTACTTACATAGGTTTGGGCAGGGATTAATGAAACTAACAAGGGATTAATTAGAAACTAACAAGTGCAGGTGGCCCTGAGGCCTAAAAATGGAGGCATAGAGTGATTGCAGATCCCAGAGAAGCTAGCTGCATGGAGAGGGCCACTTGACCAGAGCTGGCCTTCAGTAGAGGAACTCGTTCAGCTCATGGTTAATCTGCAGACAAGGGGCTGAGGGAAGGACTACCCTGTGTTTATGTATTAGTTTCCTGGTATTGCTGTAATAAATATTCACAGACTTAGTGGCTGACAGCAACATACGTTTATTACTTTACAGTTCTTGATGGTCAAAACTCCCCCATTGGTCTCGCTGGGCTAAAAGTCAAGGTGTCGCAGGGCTGTGCTCCTTCCGGAGACTCCAGGAGCCAGTCTGCTTCCTTGCCTTTTCCAGCTTCTAGAGGACACTTGCATTCTTTGGCTTGTGCTCCCTTCCTCTGTCTCCAAAGCCAGAAGTGTAGCATCTTCATGTCTCTCCCTGACTGTGACTTCTGCTTCTGTCCTCACAACACCTTCTTTCTCACTCTCTCTCTCACTCTGACCCTCCTACCTCCCTCTTGTAAGGAAACTTATGACTAGATTGTGCTCACTAGATAATGCAGAATCATTTCTCCATATCAAAAACCCTTAACCTAATCATAGCTACGAAGTCCCCTTTGCCATGTAAGGTAACATTCACATATTCTGAGGATTTGAATATGGACATTTTTGAGGGAACATCATTCAGATTACCATATTTTCCCTCCACTTTTCTGCCAGTGCCTACTACTGGGGAAGCCATGGGGTAAAGAAAACGATTTGTGTCATCTATATCAATCAGCCTCCCAGGGTACATGCTTGATAGATTTGGAAGGATTTGGATTTGGAAGGAGAAATGGACTATATGTAGAGAAGCCCATATGTAGGAATTAATATTATATACTAGGTTGTATATTGGTTCTATCCTACCCATTTTATAATCTCAACAGACTTTTTCATTTATAACTTTGATTATTTTAATACTGTGTGTATATAAAACTATAAATTTTTGAAATTAAAAATTTGATTTTAAAAATTAAAAATGTGATATTGTATAGAAAGCCCATATTTGATTTGATTTATTGCAATGTTATTTTTTCAAATAAAATCTTCTTAGATCCAAAAAAAGGAAAAAAAATGTTAATTCATTACAGATTTATTTGATTTTAAATGTTTTAAAATACATAATAATTTAGATAGTTTGAAGAAAATATGGTGACTATAGATTTGATGTATTAGACAGAGGTTTTGATTCCTCCCATGTGACAATAATCCTCCATGTCATTGGATTCTAAAGAATTACTTTAAATTGAAATAAATATTTCCTTCTTAGGTGGAAAATTCTTAGACCAAGTGTATAGTAATGTCTTCAAATATTTAAGACTGCAAACCCAAGAAATATATAAAATATCAGAATTTAAACCACCAGGAAAACCATTTTAAAAGGATATTTCAGAAAAGAATAAAAGAGAATGAAAGGATTTCCTAATTTGAGATTGAAAAGTGAAAGACTCATCTTGAAACTAAAGCAATGATAAACTAAACAGCCAAAGCGATACTTGTAAACATTTATGTATTGACCAGTATAATGTTGTATAATTCAACTTCTTTTTACGGTCTGGCTTCTCTGTTATAAGGGACTCTTGGTTTACATGTTAATAGCTGTTATCTTGTGAATTGTGGCTCAAGCTCTTGAGAATGTTTGTGAAATGTGTTATTGTGGTTATGAGTCATTCTAGTCACTGCCAATATCTCTTCATTTTCGGGAGTTAGAGGAAGATGACTCAGTTAAGCCAAAATAATTGATGTAGCACATTGGTGAGGATTTATTATTATGTGCAGCTGTTCTTGAATATTGTCTTTCTCAGAGTGCTGGCTCCCTTTTTTGGACATATTATCCCAGAATATAGAGGTCTTTCATACAAATACTTGCTAACTTGAAATTGTTTCTAGGAAGTTGACATACATCAGCCATAGATATTAAAACATTTAAAGGTATCTGATTCTGTAAGTAGGCTTGCTGGTGCAATCAGAAATCAGTTTATTCTATTAACATTTCTATAAGTCATGCATGACACTCAAGATGAATTATGTCTGGGAATTGCTAGGATATATTTTGCTTCCAGAGATCTAGTTAGTCTTTTAATTATTCTTCCATACACTAAACTTTCTTTTGATGTCTAGAGGCTTGATAAATATCAACTAATGCTTTCTTTCACACTTTGGATTTGTAGAGTTATTTGCCACTCACTCAAGAAAATGGAAATGTTCCTTTTTCTGTATTTTTTCTAAATATGTTCTAATTCATTAATTTTATACTATTATATCTCAGCATGGTAAGGAGGAGACAACATAATAAATACTGACCTATTAATTGAAAGTTGCTATATAGAAAGACAAATCCATCTGGTATTATTTCATATCGAACAATTATTCAATATTATTATAACCATTGCAAGATGAAGGCAGAAATAATTTATTATTCTCTAATAGGGTATCATTTGTTCAAAGAACTGAAGAAATTTAGCATGGTGACAGGCAGGGTTTTAAGAGAAGGGAAGCCTGGCTCTTGAGGAGACCAGAGGCCACATATATGTACCAGAAAAATTATATATGTACCAGAGACGACATCAGAATGGGCCTTGTGTGTTACGAAAGATATTTCAGACAAAGCCACTGGGAAGCTGTGTGACTAGTGACAAGTTGTTTACCTCTCCGTATCACAGTGTTTTTATATAAAAGATGGGAATAATAATGCTGGCTGCCTCATCAGATACTTGTGAGAATGGAATGATTTTGCACATACATTAGAAAAAAATCATAAGTATTGGACAGATGCCAAGTTTACTGTTGAAAAATTTAAAGCAGAAAAATGATACCATACATCAAATCTCATCCAGAGTCCATGTCTTCTTTTATGGTATGTTTGGTATTTCCTGTATCATTATGACATTTTCCTAGTTTTCTTACACTAATAGGGTAAACAAAGCAAAGAATTGCCTAATCACCAGGAAGTTCATTAAGAATGGTTTAAATGAAATTAAATTTTCAGGCCACTTAATATCACTCAGACTTTCCACTTTAAGGATAATTTATCATTTTTTTTATAGTCTATATTTGGACAGTTACCATAAACATGGCTTGATCAGCTCAATATTCTGTATAAATCTAACAGAAACCAGAGGCTCTCTTGCTGTATCTGTTTCCTAAAGAAAACAGTCCATGCCAAGTTTCTGTGGCAAAGGTCAGTACTTAATAGATACTGTGGTACAACTTAATAACCTTATAAAATTCTGGATGTTAAACCACAACTTGGAATCACAGCCTTATTTTTTACATGTGCTCTTATGCACATAGATTTCGGTGCATAAACAGATTTCTTAAGCATTTTCACTTCTTTGATTTCAAATGTATGTAATATTTTAAAAACGTATATTTTTGTGTTATTTTCACCAATGCCACCCTTGTTTCTTTTAGTTACACACTCTTTCAAGGCAAAATTAGAAGACAGGTAATTGTAAAGTCATTATGAATTATTGAATAAAAAGCACAACTGTTAGTGCTTTTTAAAATTATGTGGGAATAAGAATCATGACAGACTTGCTTCAGGCACTGCAGTTTTCCCTCCCATTTCCTTGCCTCCTCTCACATCCTTTCTCCTCCTCTCCCCTCCTCTTCCTTCCCCTTTCCTTCCTCTCTCTGTCTTTCTCTCTCAATATAAAATCATCCCTGTAGGCAAAACTCTGGTATTTATTTCCATTAAGATGCTGAATGTTTTCCAAATCATTTTCCAAATCACTTATACGTGAATAATTAAAAAACAATAAAATGTATCAATATGTAAAACATTTCACTTGAATACATATTTGGAACTTTCACATAGCATTTTTACTCATAAATTAGGTGTCATACATTGAGATGAATTCATGTTTATGTATATATGCTAATTAGAACAATAAGGATTTTTCGGATTATAAACGTGTTCTTTTCCACTCTACCAGCTTGCTCTTATATTTAAGTGCAAAAAAGAAGAGCACTTTTTGTCTGAGTATAACATTGGAATTTGAATTGAGGTTGTGGACAGTATGGCTACTGCAGTGTGGTTGCTAGAGGCAGTCTGCTGATTCATATGTATGGGTTGAATAGACCGCACTTTCGAATGGCACCTACATGAATCTAACCATAGCTTTGAAATAAATGAAAGGAAATGATTCAGCCCAACTGGAGTTTTCATAATGTTCTTAAACTGTGGACTGCAAGGATCCTGGGCGATTTTCTAGTCCTGACTGCATATGACAGATGGACACAAAGAGCCAGAAAGGTACGACTGACAGCTATGGTTCCTGGAGCATGGAACCTCACCTCAGACGGAAGGAAGGCACATCCCTAGGCTTCTGCCAAGTCCAGATGGTCTTTACTAATTTCTTTTTGATGTTCTTTACTTTCAGCTTTAAAAATAATATTCATAAAAGTAATATGTGCATTTCTATAAAGACAATGGCTTATTTCTCTCACTCTGCCTGTTTTAATGGCCTGTCTTGGTACTTTTCCAGTTTTTAAGGGGAAAGTAATAAAGCTCAAATACCTTCTAGCTGTCCAGCTTACCACTCTGTAACTTCCTCATGTTATGCCCGTCATTTTATAATACATACCTAGAGAAGACTTTCATTTGATAGGACTTAAAGCCATACTAATAATATTAGCCACTGTCGTATTTTTGACTTAGAATAATTTCTCCATTTCCATTTCTCTAGTTAACTTCCTTTTATAGTCAAAGAAATAAAAAGCTTACATTGTTTCCCTTCCAACATTAGGAACATAGACCAACTAACCAATGTATTACTAAGAACCAGAAAAAAATATGAACTATTCTGGAAATGGTAGATGGAACTTGATTCAGGAGGGCAACTTTTATGCCATGGAGATAAGAAGTATAAGAAAATGTTAAAAACAAAAGATTATATAACCCAAATGCTGAATATCTGTGAAGCCACATTGATCTGCTTTTTTACACATAAAATAAAACTAATATTACTGATGAAGAGACTGAATCTTCACAGTTTGAGTTCATGAGAACACATTTATCATGACGTTCAATTTTTAAAGTCTCAGACAAAATGTTATATAATATAAATGAATACTGTAGTCTCTTGAATTCTGGCTTGTATAGAAATTTCTACAATATCCAGAAGAGAGGAAAAGGTGAAGAAGAAGAAACAGAGTTCAGTGAGTGTAGTGTTTATCTAATTCCAACTTCAAGACATACATATCTGAGCATGTGTGCAGTGAGAGAGGAGCTGGGACACTGAGACTCAGAACAGCTCTGATCTTGGAGAAAACTGTAAGCTCTTAATGAGGGTCATGCACCAGGATGTGTGGAGACCAGCCGTGAGGTTGAGGACTGGAAAATGAATGCAGGCCCTTCCTGCAGAAGGCCTTCTAGGCCACCCTAAAGGATCTAGATAGTTTTCCCCCATAATATTTGTCCCTGCTTTTCTTCCTTTATTTTTCAGTTTATAGAAGTATATCCTTAATTTTTTCAAAAACAATACACAGGAAAGAAAAATTCTGATGAAAGTTCTCATCCACACTTCCTCTGGAAAACAGTATTTTATCTTGTTTAACATAGGCCTTGCCTTTCTGATGCTGCTCCACTTTAAGTGTCTGGTGGGTTTTGGCTGTTTATTCATGTTTATGAATGAAGAATTAGGTAGATTAATGGGTCTTTTCTGCTTTATTGACTTCTTCTCTGATAGCTCTCTATATTGGCAGGGTATGTTGACTGTGAGGTTTCAGGTAAACCTTTCGGTTCTCTTAGTGTGCAAACCACAACAGGGTCTCATCCCACATGCTCTGTTGTGACCTTTTCAGGTTGGGTTAGTCTGGGTCCCCTGAGAAGGAGATACCAAGATTAGAGGTGCAAGACATTAATTGGGGAAAACACACATTAGAGGAACAGGGGAGAAAGGAAGATAAGGTGCAGAGAGTTTTCTGACCATGAGGCAAGCCTTACCTCTGTGAAGACAGGGAAGGAAGGAAGGTAGAATAGGTCATCTTAGACGGCAGCACAGTTCCTAGAAAGATTATGCCAGGCTCTTGGGAAGCTCTCAGGACAAAGTAGCATGTTAAAGAATTTCTGCATCTTGTAAGATGAGCCTGCCTCTGTGTTCCTGCCACTCTCAGTCATTGGCTGAGAGAGCAGGAAGTGTGGTCTTTGAGTGTGTTATGGTGGTACAGTCAGAGTGCAACAGCTGGAGATGTCAACCAATCACCGTCTCTGTTGTTGAACAGCCGAGTAATTCACTTTCATGGTTGCCACACATGCCCCCAACAAATGTGGAGTTTATTTCTGCTCTGCAGAAATCTGTGCTGGGCATGTTACCTGCTATAGTCAAAAGAATGCAACAGAAATGATTACGTGTAACGTATGAGACTGAGGTTTAGATCATGCAATTTCTTTCCATGTCATTTGCTCATAAGGCTTTTTTCATTTGCTCAGAAGGCTTTTTTTGTTTGTTTGCTTCTTTTTGTTGTTGTTGTTTTTGGAAATGAGATGCCATGAAAGAAGTCTAAATGCCCTGAGATGACCATGAAGAAAATCACTTCAACCACATAAAGAAAGAAAATCTACATGAAGAATCATGGTGATGACAAACATGCAGACAAAGCCTTTTTGGATCTTTTTGCCCAGCCCAGTTACCAGCCCAGTTACCAGCTGAGAGATTGATCCCAGACAAAAATACGTAGAGCAGAAGCACTGCTCTGCCCAAAATCACAATCCAAAGCATCACAAACAAAATACAATGGTTGTAGTTTCAACTCTTTAATTTTAGATGTACTTGTTACTGTATGGAGGGGCCTACCTTATTATCCTACCACACTCAGATAGTGGCTGTGAGCAGCCCACAAGAAGCCTAGCCTTTGAGTGGATATGGCTAATGAAGTTTCCAGGGAGAATATTGGAAATTTTAACTGACCTCTTTTACTTGTCTATTATAAAGTGAGAGAAATCAACCAAAAAAGGAGCTGTTTCACATTCAAGCAGAATTTACAGGAACTATTTTTAACTTAGGACGTGCCAGGTTAGAAAATAAAACTATGTCTCATTCCCAGCTTCTCCAGCTGGCACAGTCTCCAAATTAGGAAATAGATGCAGAACCAAAATTAAATCCAAGGTGCTGCCTGTAAAATGTGGCTTTGGGGTCAATATTAAGTCAAAGATCTTCCTGGAAGATGCTTTGTGAAGAAATAAAAAAAAAATTTAGTGGTATATTGCTTTGATCTCTGCTTGAATAAAGGGCACCTAAGGATATCAAATGATTTGTCCCATGCACCCTGATTCACAAACTAAAGCCGAGGGGCACATGTCCTTTTGTCTAAGGAGTGGGTTATAATTCAATGTATAGAAAAGACATATCTTTTATAGAAACTGTACCAGTTTGGACTGAAGTGGACAAGAGATTTCAAAATGAAGTGAGGCCTATGGGCCCCCAAACTTTCATACACAGGAAACAAGCTGAGAAAATCACTCAGCTGCAAACATGGGCAATGTCTTTGCAACATGGTACAACAACATGGTATAGCTACACTTACAGGAGACCCACTTCTGGAGAGCAGAGCTGGACTTTAATCACTGTACATTTATTTTCCCCAGAGCAGCAGGGGTTGACAACATATGCTAGGTGGATTTCAAAATTGCTGTGGATGACTGACTACTGTGTAGTTTCCTGTTTTCCTCTTTTTTTGAATGACAGGGGCTGTTGCAGTTATTCTGTCTCTATTTTCCCAATATATGTTGGGTGTGGGTCAAGAAAAATATCTTTTAGTTTTTTATCCGTTCATCTCTGAAGATAAGATGCCCAAAGAATAACACCTGAAGAAACTTACTCTCACCTGGACCCAATTTAGATAAAGAAATTCTTGTCCCCAAGCCTAGGTCTGATGTAATAGAATGAAATTTTGGGGGAGGGTGACGAGTGTGTTTTTCATGAGAGAGGAAATTTTTGTGGACTGAAGGCAGAAGGTGTGTTTCCAAAATTGGTCCCCACAATACTTGTTATCCCAGTGTGACTTTACCTTGACCTCATTAATTATGAAGTCTATTTCCCCTCTGCTGGAATCTGGGCTTTCCTTGGTATCTGTTTTTCCAACAGAATATAGCAGAAGTGACCGTATAAAACTTCCCAGTCTAGTCTATGGCCTCTGCCTTTACCACTTGGAAGCCGATGGACTTGTGAGAAGAGCCACTGTTTCAATGTCATCATGCTATCGAGAAGCCCAAGCTAGCCATGTATAGAGAGGGCTGCCACGTGGAGGCGCACTGAGAAAGCAATGTGAGTGAAGCTTTCTCAGACCTTCTAGTCCAGCCTAGCTGCAAGCCAGCTGCAGCTGACTGAATAACCCTTGTGCAGTGGAAAACTCTCACTGCCCCCAATCCTGGTCCGTATATTTATGAGCTAAACTGCTAACTTTTGGAACATTTTATCATGCAGTAATAGATAACTGAAATAGGGACAACTCTCCAGTCTTAGAACATTCTAGCTTCACCCGTATCGATCGCTCAATTTCCTTAGTTAGTATGTTTCTGGTGTTAGCCCAGGGGGTAAACATGACTACTGCACTTGTTTGGGACACTGATTTGTGTAGCTTATGCAATTGCAGTTTTTGATCAATCATCTCATTTTGTGCCCTGTCTCCTATTCTGACTTGTTATATTTATCAACACTGCAGAATTTATTCATGAGAAACAAACAAACAAAAACCAAATAAAATTAACACACACACACACACACACACACAACTTCCTTCCTCTGCTGCATTTTTCTCCCATGGGAACCTTTCTTTTTTTCCTGAAATGTGCCTTAATCTTAGTTCAATTTTCCACTTCCTTCCATTCTCAGAGTTTTAATGAATTTATTCTTTATTTAATAACTTTACAATCATTCAGTGTTTAGTGGGATGTAGGAGTCGTAAACTTGAGTGTCTAATCTATATTTGGAACAAGAAGTCCATTCACCTACATTCTAATCATTATCCATTAATTCCTTTATTATTTCAACAAAAGAATCTTCATACATAAAGGATCATAGTAGTTCTTAAGCATATTCTGTTAGGAGCTTACAATACAATGAAGAAGACAAGCATTTGAACAGGTAACTAACACAAGTCAAGGTAAAATGAGAGCTGGAAGGGAGCAGAAAATGTCACTCTTTATTATATTATAGTTGAAGTTCTGGTATACACGTGTAGAATGTGCAGGTTTGTTACATAGGTCTACACGTGCCATGGTGGTTTGCTGCACCCATCAACCTGTTATCTACATTATGTATTTCTCCTAGTGCTATCCCTCCCCTAGCCTCTCCACTCCCCGACAGGCCCCAGTGTGTGATGTTCCCCTCCCTGTGTCCATGTGTTCTCTTTGTTCAACTCCACTTATGAGTCACTTTTATTTCTGATGTAGAAGTGTGGAGATGACTTGACAAAGGAGCACACATGTGAGCACCCAGCACTTGGCACGCAGCCTAATGTGCTCAAGTAGGTACATGAAAGAGATTTGTTCATTGAAATGTTTAATGAAAAGTCTTGAGTCTTGAAGCATGAGTATGACTTCAATAATCAGACAAGATGAGATGAATTTTCATGCCCAGGGAAAAGCAGGAATTAAGATTTGAAAGAACCAACAATGGTACCAGACAGTCTCCTAGCATGTCTGGGGTGCTGGATACGTGAAGGGATGAAGTGACCTATCTGGCTCCAAAAGTAGTAGAAATGATAGTAACATATATATAATGTATAAGAATATATGTATATAAATATTTCTTTTTTTCATTGATACTGGGAAGTTTCTTAAACACAGTAGTGATAAAATATGAGAAGAAAGTAATGATGAAATTATATTGACTTGGCAATTGTTAGGAAGTGAAAGATGAGAAATAGAGGAAAATCAAAGAGAATTTTCAGATTTTTAGCTTGAGGACTCATATTTAGCTGCTTCCAATGAAAGCAGGTGGAAACAAACAAGTATTTCAAAAAAACCTGCATCAGAGCTTTTCGATTGAGAGAGTTTATGTATGATGTAATTAGCAGGGAAATGGTGGCAAAGGACCTCTCTGTGGGTCGGATGCCCACTTCTCTCTTCCGCAGTTGTGATCACATGACCTAGATTGTGAAACTGAGCTGCCACTTAGTCTGATTCATTAAACAGTGTCCTAAACATAGACACTAAAGTAGTAACATGAAATCTTGGCAGATGGCTGTTAATGGAGATCTGAAAACCCATTATCTGGTAACTTACCCATATATTATTTTTTCTCATAAAAATAGATTATTCAGACCATAGGTAGCCCTTAATAGCATTTAAAAGAGCACACTGAAAGAGCTCATTTCTAGTGAAAATGCAATGAAACTCTTTCAGCCTCAATCCCAAGAAAGCAAGAAAAAATGGTTGTGATATTTCAAATCAAAACTAATTTGTTAACCTTTATGGACACTTTTGAAAACTTTATTCCAAACAGTACCTGAATTATCTGAAAAAGAATCCCATTGGATTCACAATCTTAATAAGAATTCTATCCTGTTTGTTGTTTCTGGATCTTTATGCCATACACTATTTAATCGCTCAAAAACTTTCTGAATGGTTAACATATTCTCCCCGTTTTCTTACACCAGGCCTCTTACATGAGGACCTTCTTCCCTTTAGCCTGCAGGTTTTATCTGTTGTTTATGTATAAATGCTTTTTTCAGTAAAAAAATATAAATCTTAAAGTTAAGAATGAGTGTGAGATAAACAGACCTCTGGTTAACCTGAGCCTTTATATCCTAGATGAAACTCAACCCTTTCTGAACTGCAAAATAATCTTCTATTTCTCTCCCCCTCATTCCACTCTACCTTCTAATGTAAAACTCATTCACATTAAGGTATCAATGAATGATATTTCTCCTTAAAGTTATTTAATTTTAAAAGCTTTTTCAACAAATATCTGAAATGTTGAAGTTATAGTTTCTGGAAGATCTTAAAGCACAGATGTGCAGGAAAGTATTCAAGAGTTGAAAGATGATTAGCTTGAAGTTCCATGAAGTTAGATGACCAGTGAAAGAAATTTCATAAATAAGGAGCCAGTTTGGAAAAGAAGAGTCTTTCCGGGATTTGAAAATCACATGATATCAGAAACTATCTACTTTCCAGTTTACAAAGCCACCATTTAGCTGGGTAGCCAGGTAGCCACATTTCCTCTTATTTCTATTACCCTAGCCCAGACCATCTGAAATGCAATTGTGAAACATAGATGAGTGGAGTTACTAATTATGAAGAGAAACCAAACAGGGAAAATTCTCCATTGAGAGTCAGTAGGAGTGTTAGCAGTTCTCTCTTCTGATAGATGCCATGCTATTGGGAGATAAAGGCAGTTGTTGACACAAAACCTATAAATAAGGTTGCTACTAGATGAGGGCACAAGAGAAATAAAAGCACAGTATAGATTTAAAATATTGACTTACACAGAGGGAAAAGAGAAGGCAAGCACCAAAACAAATCTACCGAAGTGTTCAACAGAAACAATTCTAATATTAAGAAATCTCGTTAGCAATTTATCATAAGAGTATGTGGACACAAATGAGATTTAAACTAATATTTCCAGTTGGTACCTTAGCTCTGTATCTCCATGGACTTAGAAACATTGATCAAGTTAACATGACCTGTTATAATTAAAACTCAGCCAAGAGAGTGTACTAAAGAAAATTTATGGGATTGGACTTCTGTAAGAGCTCCATAACCTGATGAATCATTACCCCCAATCTCTGCTACTATAGCTCCACGGTTCTCGTTATAATTCTCGTGAGAAAAGCACTTAATGAAACAGTTCTGAGGAGGAAGCATGTTTATCAAACTTTGCTAATTGTATTGTCCTTTGACCATCTAAGAGCTCTACTGATGAGACCTTAAGGGAAGGTCTACTGTCAAAGGCAGACTTCAGTTGATCTCTACTTAAAAAGAGTAATTTTTCTCCACTAAAAAAGTTGGCAATGATAAAAAGATTATTTTGTTTTCTTTCTATCCAGGAAAAACTTGAACCTCAAACTGTAAAATAGTAAAAAGTAAAAAGGTATCCTTACCACTTTTTCCCTAATTTATGCTTTATTAGCCATACTCCACTGGTTGTGCCAACAGTCCTAATTTGAGATTAAAATAAGAGCTACATTAACTACTCAACTTGGTAAAGGTATACCATAGCACACATATAGTACGCTATTTTCATAAGCCTTCCCGAATTTGTGCTCACTTCTTTTCTGTTTCTTCTCTTCTCCCTTTTATTTGTAGAGTCTGAAAGAAGTGACTGGGACTGAAAATAGAACATTAAAAAATATGCTTTATTTTTAAAGTCAGGTATATTTAGGTATACTAAACATATCATAAAATTTACCTTTTAGATATATAGTTCTATGAGTTTTGACAAACGCGCAGAGTTGTATAGCCACCACCATGATCAAGTTATGGAATATTAAAATGGGATAATTGTTTCTAAAAGTTTTTAGAAAAATGATGAGTTGGGAATGACTGAGATGGTTAAATAGAAGAAGTTGATTACAGTGAGAAAGACCATGAGAAAATAAGGCTGAAGTGTCAAATCAAGGAGGTGGGCTAAAAGAATGCAGTGTGAATGATAAAGGTTGGAAATTTGGACTCTGTGAAAAAGACCATGTACACATACAGGAGACCTGAGGGCAGGTGGCAGAAGGGGAAGTACTTTGATCCTTCATGTTATGTCCTTCTTCACACCCAGGGACTCCTTCCCGCCTTGTTTTTCCCAGTAACCTCTTTCTTCCCCACTTCATGAGTCCTTTATAGCAGGAACAACTGCATTATACCCCGTGAGCTTTACATTGATTGTTTAATCTCGTGAAGTTATGGGGCAATAATTTTCCAACTTTAGTGAGATTCATAATTGTCTGTGGAGCATTTAAAAATACTTGTGACTAGATAAACTCTCAAAGATCATGCTTCAGTTATTTTTTGGTGGAACTTCTTTTAAATGTAATTGGATGTTGGAAAACAGAGTGAAATATTTTAGTATCAGGAATATTTACAGACACAAAATATGCCATGAAGTGATTATAAAGTGAGACCTCTTTTTCTTAAGATGCTAGGGTGCACCCTACACAAAAGCAAACCTCACTCTGGACCAGCTCTTACTCCTTGCCCCACACAGAGTTGAGGAAGGGTCAAATAACTGGCTGCATAATTGTGAAAGCTACCAATTAGTTATTGTAGTCTTCAACATCTCTCTGTAACCCTTTCTTCTATATAATATCCATCTCTCCATTCCCTTCTCATTCTTTAAATATATGTCCTCAAGCAGGAAAGGATTGGTAGTCATTTATATTCAGACTGAAACGTATTCATTCTCCTCTATTAAATCTCTTAGCATTTTCTAGCTACTTAATTCTGACTAAAATAATTTTTTAAAAACTTTTATTAAAGCAGGGACCACAAAACAGCAACTTGCCATACGAATATGCATCATATTTGGTAAACAATATCTTTTTCACTGAACTTACTTGATCTTTTTCTATATTTATGTATTTTTATTGTTTAACATATTTTTTAACTGACAACATTGTATATATTTATTGTGTACAGCTTGATGTTTTGAAACATATATACTTTGTGGAATGGCTAAATCAAGTAAATTAATGTATGCAGTACCTTATGTAGTATTTTTGTAGTGAGAACACTTAAAATCTACTCTCATCATTTTTCAGAAATACAATACATTGTTATTAACTACAGTCACTATGTTGTACAATAGATCTCTTGAACTTACTCCTCTTTTCTAAGTTTTGTATCCTTTGATATTGGTACATAATAGTGTAAACGTAATTTGAATTAGGTGCCAATATTTAAAAATGAAGATATTTTATACAAACTATATAATTTTTTTTTTCTGAGACAGAGTCTCGCTCTGTTGCCCAGGCTAGAGTGCAGTGACGTGATCTCGGCTCACTGCAGCCTCCACCTCCCGGGTTCAACTGATTCTCCTGCCTCAGTCTCCCGAGTAGTTGGGATTACGGGAACATGCCACTGTGCCCAGCTAATTTTTGTATTTTTAGTAGAGACAGGGTTTCACTATGTTGTCCAGGCTGGTCTCGAACTCCTGACCTCAAGTGATCTGCCTGCCTTGGCCTCCTAAAGTACTGGGATTACAGGCTTGAGCCACCACGCCTGGCCGACAAACTATATAAATTTTTTCCTGGGTAAAATGTCTGTAATTTAAAATACTTTAATGTAATTAGTGTGATATTACATAGCTGTCTTTTTTTTTCATTTTAATTCTAAAAGTGATCAGCCAAAGCTAGTAATTTGCAGGAAGGGCCATACACCTAAGACAGCTGTTTTAAGCCCTCTTTTTGCTTTCTTCCAATAATATATTTTTTATTGGTGAAATGCTGGTCTTGCTCTTTCCTTTCTCCAACACTGCTGCTTTTATTTGCATTTCCCACCTGGCCCTGTGGACATTGGCATCTATGAAAAGTGCACTGAAGGAATTTCAGATCCTGTCAAGCAGGTATGGCAGCAGCTCTCAGCTAAGAAGACTTCTTTTAGTGTTCAAAGTCATGTGAATGAAAAGCCCTGAAGATAAATTTGCATTATTCATTTTGGCTCTTAGAGGGAAAATATTAGACAGCCATTTAGAACCACTGATATGTCCTAATTCTCTTCGTTTCTCTTTCCTATCTTTTAATCTTAATCTTTTCTGTCTTTCCTATCCTTCTGCCCTAATATCACACAGCTGGAGATCCAGAGGTCTTTTACGCCCACTCCCCATAGTGCCAATGCCAGCTAATGAAAGCCAGCCATATGAGACAAAAAGCTGGTTCTTTGAAAAGATAAACAGAATTGACAGACCATTGGTGAGATTAACCAAGAAAAGAAGAGAGAAGATCTAAATAAGCTCAATTAGAAACTAAACTGGAGAAATTACAACCAATACCACAGAAACACAAAAGATCATTCAAGGCTACTATGAACACCTTAATGTGCACAAACTAGAAAATCTAGAGAAAATTGTTAAATTCCTGAAAATATACAAACATCCCTAGATTAAATCAGGAAGAAATAGAAACCCAGAGCAGAGCAATAACAAGTAGTAATATTGAATCAGTAATTTAAAAAAATACCTAAAAAGGAAAAGCCTAGGACCAGAAGGATTCACAGCTGAATCATATCATCTGACATTCCAAGAATTGGTACCAATTCTGCTGAAACCATTTCAAAAGATAGAGAAAGAGAGAATCCTCCCTAAATCATTCTGTGAAGCCAGTATCAAGCTAATACCAAAACCAGGAAAGGACATAACAAAAAAAGAAAACTACAGACCAATATTCCTGATGAAGATAGATGTGAAAATTCTCAAAACACCAGCTGGCTGAATCCAACAGTATACCAAAAAGAAAATACATCGTGATCAAGTGGGTTTCATATGAGGGATGCAGGAATGGTTTAACATACACAAGTCAATACCTGTGATACATCACAAAAATAGAATCAAAAACAAAAACCATATGATCATCTCAATTGGTACAAAAAATATTATTTGATAAACCCCAGTATCCCTTTATGATAAAACCCTAAACAAAATAGGCATAGAAGGGACTTACCTCAAAGTAGTAAAAGCCATGTATGACAAACCCACAGCCAACATCATACTGAATGGGGAAAAGTTGAAAGCCTTCTCCCTGAGAACTGGAACAAGACAGGGATGCCCACTCTCACCACTTCTATTTAACATAGTACTGGAAGTCCTAGATAGAGCAATCAGAAAAAAGAAAGAAATAAAGGGCATCCAAACAGGAAAAGATATGTCAAACTATCACTGTTCACAGATGATATGATTGTATAACCTGAAGACTCATCCAAAAAGATCCTAGATCTGATAAACAAGTTCAATAAAGTCTCAGCATACAGTCAATGTACACAAATCAGTAGCACTGCTATATGTGAACAACAACAAAACTGAAAATCAAATAAAGAACTCAATCCCTTTATGACAGCTGCAAAAATAAATCAATAAACAAAATACTGAAGAATATACTTAACCAAGGAGGTGAAAGATCTCTACAAGGAAAACTACAAAATACTGCTAAAAGAAGTCATGGATGACACAAACAAATGGAAACATCGATGCTCATTGATAGAGAGAATCAATATTGTATAAAATGACCACACTGCCTAAAGCAACCTACAGATTCAATGCAATTCTCATCAAAATACCATCAGCATTCTTCACAGAACTAGAAAGAAACATTCCTAAAATTCATATGGAACCAAGAAAGAGTCTGCATAGCAATACTAAGTAAAAAGAACAAATCTGGAGGCATCACATTACCCAACTTCAAACTGTACTACGAGGCTATAGTTACACAAACAGCATGTCACTAGTATAAAAACAGGCACATAGACCAATGGAACAGAATAGAAAGTCCAGAAATAAAGCCAAATGTTTACAGCCAACTGATCTTTGACAAAGCAAACAAAAATGTAAATTGGAGAAAGGACACCCTAATTCAATAAATGGTGCCGGGAAAATTAGCAAGCCAGTAGAGGAAGAAAACCATATTGTAATCTCTCACCTATACAAAAATCAAATAAAGATGGATCAAGGACTTAAATCTAAGGCCTGAAGCCATAAAAATTCCAGAAGATAACATTGGAAAAACTTTTCTAGACATTGGCTTGGCAAATAATTCATGACTAAGACCCCCAAAACAAATGCAAAAACAACAAAAAAAGTGCATGGGACCTAATTAAACTAAAAAGCTTACGCACAGCAAAGGAAATAATCAGCATAGTAAACAGAAAACCCACAGAATGAGAGAAAATGTTTGCAAAGTATGCATTTGACAAAGGACTAATATCCAGAATCTACAAGGAACTTAAATCAGCAAGTAAAAAACAAATGATCTCATCAAAAACAGGCAAAGGACATGAATAGAAGAAATCTCAAAAGAAGATATACAAATGGCCAACAATCATATGAAAAAATTCTCAATATCACTAATCATCAGGGAAATACAAATTAAAACCATAGTGATATAATGAGATAACACCTTACTCCTGGAAGAATTGCTATAATTTAAAAAGTCAAAAAACGATAGATGTTGGCATGGATTTAGTGAAAAGAGAACACTTTACAGTGCTGATGGGACTGTAAATTATTAGTACAACAACTATAGAAAACAGTATGGAGATTCCTTAAATAATTAAAAGAACTACCATTCGATCCAACAATCCCACTATTAGGTATTTACCCAAAGGAAAAGAAGTCATATGAAAAAGACACATGCACACACATGTTTATAGCAGCACAATTTGCAATTGCAAAGATATGGAACCAACTTAAGTGCCCATCAACCAACAAATGGATAAAGAAAATGTGCTATATATTCACCATGGAATACTACTCAGCCATAAAAATGAATGCAATAATGTCTTTTGCAGCAACTTGGATGGAGCTGGAGGCCATTATTCTAAGTGAAGTAAAAACAAATATTGTATGTACTCACTTATGAGTAGGAACTAAGCTATGAGGAAATAAAGGCATAAGAATAATATACTGCACTTTGGGGACTTGAGGGGAAATGTTGGGAGGGGGGTGAGGGATAAAAGACTACACACTGGGTACAGTGTACACTTCTTGAGTGACAGGTGGACTAAACTGTCAGAAATCACCATTCAAGTATTTATTGGGAGTGACCAAGATGGCCAACTAGAAGCAGCTAAGGTGCATGTCTCTCACAGAGAGGAATGAAAGCGGTGAGTTAATACAGCTCCTTCAACTGAAACATCCAGCTACTTGCATGGGACTATTAAAGGAAACAACTCAACCCACAAAGAATGAAGAAAAGCAAGGCAAAAACGATAGCCCTCCTGGGAGGGACACAGAGCCAAGGGAACCTCCCGCACCCAGGGAAGTGGTGAGTGAATGTGCATCCCTGGGAAAGCAGGCTTCTTCCATGGATGTTTGCAAACCCTCAGGTCAGGAGATCCCCTCATAAACGCACTCCACTGGGGCATTCAGTCTAACATACAAAGCTATGTGGAGTCTTGGCAGAGCAGCCACTCAGGCACGTGCGGAGTTCCAGGAGCTTTACATACTCTGGCTCTGAGCTTCCCAGCAAAAGTAGCTGCAACTTTGGCAAGATGGGAGGTTGAACCTTTTTACATACCCCTAGGAAAGAGACTGACTCTTAGGGGCCAAGCAGCAATGGTCTGCGGGCCCCACTTCCATGGCATCTTACAAGATAAGACCCACTGGCTTGGAATTCCAGCCAGCCACTGGCAACAGTATTGTGCCTCCTTTTGACAGAGTTCTCAGGGGGAGGGATAAGCTGCCATCTTTGCTATTTGGATGACTGAGCCATTCCAGTCTGTGAGCTTTGGAGAGTCCAGACCAACTAGGGGCAGAAGGGACCCCCTAGCACAGCACAGCTGCTCTACCAAAATGTGGCCAGACTGCTTCTGTAAGCACGTTCCTGATTGGTTCCTCCTTACTAGGCAAAACCTCCCAACTGTGGCCTCCAGACACCCCCACTGGTGTTCTCTGGCTGATCAGAGATTTGAATTCTCTCCTGACAGAGTTCCCAGAAGGAGGAGTCTGCTTAGATGTTCCAGCCTGTGGGCTTCAGAGACCCCAAGCCAACCAGGACAGAAGCCGTACTCCAACACAGCACAGCTGCTCTATGAAAGCATGACTAGACTGTTTCTTTAAGTGGGCCCCCTATTTCATTCCTCCTTACTGAGTGGAAGTTTCCAACTGGGGCTTCCTGCCAACCCTGCCAGTTTTCTCTGGCCAACAGAGAATTGAAAACTTTTGGTGACAGAGCACCCAGAGGGATAGGTGGTCCACAATCCGTGCTGCTTGGGTGACTCAGCCATTCCAGCCTCCAGGCTTTGGGGAGCCCAAGCTGACCAGGAGCAGAAGCAGTACCCCAGCACAACACAACTGCTGTACAAAAACATGGCCAGACTGATTCTTTAAGTGGGTGCCCCGGTCCTGTGCCTCCTGACTGAGTGAGACCTCCCAGCTGGGGTTTCCAGCCACCTCCTACAGGTGCATTCAGGCCAGGAACAGGTCTGTACCTCCCTGGGATGGAGCTCCCCAAGGAAAGGGCAGGCTGCCATTTTGGCTGTTTCATAGCCTTCACTGGCAATACCTTCATGTACTGGAATATCTGAGGTGACTAGGGACTGGAGCAGACCCACACAAAACACAGAAGCCCTGTGGAAAAGTGGCTGGACTGTTAAAAGAAAAAAAACAACCCCACCCAAAGGCCAGCAACCTTAAAGTTTGAAGGTAGATAAGCCCACAAAGATGAGAAAGAATCAGCACAAGAATGCTGAAAACTCAAAGCCAGAGTGCCCTCTTTCCTCCAAATGACCACATCACCTCTCCTGCAAGGGTTCAGAACTGGGCTGAGATTGAGATGGTTGAAATGACGGAAGTAGAATTCATGTCACTGAGTCATTGAGCTAAAGGGGTACATTGTAACCCAATGCAAAGAAACTAAATATCACGATAAAACATTGCAGGAGCTGACAGACAAAATAGCCAGTATATAGAAGAATAAAGTCAAACTGATAGAGCTGAAAAACACAATATGAGAATTTTATATTGCAATTACAAGTATTAATAGCAGAATAGATCAAGCAAAGATTCTCACAGCTTGAAGACTACCTTTCTGAAATAAGATAGGCATACAATAATAGAGAAAAAATATTGAAAATGAATGAACAAAACCTTTGAGAAAATGGGATTATGTAAAGAAACTGAATCTATGAATGATTGATGTACTTGAAAGAGATGGGAGAATGGAACAAATCTGGAAAACACATTTCAAGATATCATTTATGAGAACTTCCTCAGCCTAGCTAGAAAGGCCAACATTCAAATTCAGAAAATGCAGAGAATCCCCGTGGATATTTCACAAGAAGATCATGCCCAAGACACATAATCATCAGATTCTCCAAGGTTGAAATGAAAGAAGCAATGTTAAAGGCAGCTAGAGAGAAAGGTCAGGTCACCCACAAAGAGAAACCCACCAGACTAACAGTGGACCTTTGAGCAGAAACCCTACAAGCCAGAAGAGATGTGGACCAATATTCAACATTCTTAAAGAAAACAAATTCCAACCCCTAATTTCATATCTGACCAAGTTAAGCTTCATAAGCAAAGAATAAATAAGATCATTTTCAGAGAAGCAAATGCTGAGGGAATTTGTTACCACCAGACCTGCCTTACAAGAGCTCCAGAAGGAAGCACTAAATATGAAAAGGAAGACTGTTACCAACCACTACAAAAACACACTGAAGCACACAGACCAGTGACACTATAAACCAATCACACAAACAAGTCTGCAAAATAACCAGCTCACATCATAATGATAGGATCATATCCACACATATCAATACTAGCCCTAAATGTCAATGGGCTAAATGTCTCAATTAAAAGACACAGAGTGACAAGCTGGATAAAGAACCAAGACACACTGGTATGTGTCTTCAAGAGACCCATCTCACATGCAGTGACACACATAGGCTCAAAATAAAGAAATGGAGGAAAATCTACTGAGCAGATGGAAAACAGAAAAAAACAAGGTTTGCAGTCCTAGTTTCTGGAAAAAAAAACAACAACAGACTTTAAACCAACAAAGATTAAAAAAAAAAAGACAAAGAAGGGAATTAGATAATGGTAAAGTGTTCAATTCAACAAGAAGATCCCATTATCCTAATATATATATGCACCCAACACAGGAGCACTCATATTCATAAAGCAAGTTCTTAGAGACTTAAAAGAGACTTAGACTCCCACACAATAATAGTGGGAGACTTTAATACCACACTGACAATATTAGACTGACCATTGAGATAGAAAATTAACAAAGATATTTAGGACCTGAACTCAGCACTGGATCAAATGGACCTGATAGACACCTACAGAACTCTTCACCCCAAAACAACAGAATATACATTCTTCTTATAGCCACATGGAATTTACTCTAAAATCAATCATATAATCAGATGTAAAACACTTCTCAGCAAATGCAAAAGAATTGAAATAATAACAAACAGTCTCTCGGAACACAGAGCAATCAAATTAGAACTCAAGACTAAGAAATTCACTCAGAATGATACAATTACATGGAAATTGCAAAACCTGCTCCTGAATGACTTTTGGGTATATAACGAAATTAAGGCAGAAATCAAGAAGTTCTTTGAAACTAATAAAAAGAAAGATATAATACACCAAAATTTCTGGGACACAGCTAAGGCAGTGATAAGAAGGAAATGTACAGCACTAAATGCCCAAATGAAAAATTAGAAAGATCTCAAGCTAACAACCTAACATCACAACTAAAAAACTAGAGAACCAAAAGCAAACAAATTCAAAGCTAGCAGAAGACAAGAAATAACCAAAATCAGAGCTGAACTGAAGGATATAGAGACACGAGAAACCATTCAAAAGATCAACGAATCCAGGAGCTGGTTTTTTGAAAACAATTAATAAAATAGATGGAACAGAAACTAGAGTAATAAAGAAGAAAAGAGAGAATATTCAAATATACACAATCAGAAATGATAAGGAGGATATTTCCTGTGACCCCACAGAAATACAAATAACCACCAGAGAATATTATGAGCAACTCTATGCCCATAAGCTAGAAAATCTAGAAGAAGTAGATAAATTCCTAGACACATACACCCTCCCAAGACTAAACCAGGAAGAAACTGAATCCCTTAATAGACCAATACAAAGTTCTGAAATTGAGGCCATAATAAATAACCTACTGACCAAAAAAAAAAAAAAAAAAAGCCGAGGACCAGTTAGATTCACAGCTGAATTCTACCAGATGTACAAAGAAGATCTGGTACCATTCATACTGAAACTATTCCAAAAAATTGAAAAGGAGGGACTCCTCCCTAACTCATTTTATGAGGCCAGCATCATCCTGATACCAAAACTCGGCAGAGATACAAACAAAAAAGAAAACTTTAGGCCAATGTCCTTGATGAACATCCATGCAAAAGTCCTTAACAAAATACTGACAAACCAAATTCAGAAGCACATCAAAAAGCTAATACATCATGATCAAGTAGGCTTCATCCCTGGGATGTAAGGTTGGTTCAGCATACACAAATCAATAAATGTGATTCATACATAAACATACTAAAGACAAAAACCACATATTATGTCAATAGACACAGAGAAGGCTTTCAATAAAATTCAACATTACTTCATGTTAAAAAAAAACTCTCAATAAACTAGGTATTGAAGGAACATACCTCAAAATAGTAAGAGCCACCTATGGCAAACCCACAGCCAACATTATACTGAATAGGCAAAAGCTGGAAGTATTTCCTCTGAAAACCAGTACAAGACAAGGATGCCCTCTCTCATCCACTTTTTTTAACATAATACTGGAAGTCCTAGCCAGGGCAATCTAGCAAGATAAAGAAATAAAGGCCATTCACATAGAAAGAGAGGAAATCAAACTATACCTGTTTGCAGATGATATAATCCTATATCTAGAAAACTCCATCGTCTCAGCCCAAAAGCTTCTTAAGCTGATAAACAACTTCAGTGAAGTCTCAGCATAGAAAAGCAATGTGCAAAAATCACTAACATTTCTATACACCAACAACAGTCTAGCCGAAAGCCAAGTCATGAACTAACTCCCATTTATAATTGCCACAGAAAGAATAAAATACCTAGGATTACAGCCAACTGGGGAGGTAAAAGATCTCTACAAAGAGAACTACAAACAACTACCTAAAAATTCAGAGATAACAGAAACTAATGGAAAGACATGTCATGCTGATGGATAGGAAGAATCAGTATTGGTAAAATGACCATACAGCCCAAAGCAATTTATAGCTTCAATGCTATTCCCATTACACTACCATTGACATTATTTACAGAACTGAAAAAAATATTTTAAAATTCATGTGGAACCCAAATAAAGCCCAAATAACCAAGGTAATCCTAAGCAAAATGAATATAGCTGTAGGCATCACACTACCTGACTTCAAACTATACTACAGGGTTACAGTTACCAAAACAGCATGGTACTGGTACTAGAACAGACACACAGACCAGTGCAACAGAATAGAGAACCCAGAAACAAAACAACACACCTACAATTACCTGATCATTGACAAAGCTGACAAAAACAAGCAACGGGGAAAGGATTCCCTATTCAACAAATGTGGCTGTGAGAACTGGCTAATTATATGCAGAAGATTGAAACTGGATCCCTTCCTACACCTTATACAGAAATTAACTCAAGATGGATTAAAGACTTACATGTAAAACCAAAAACTATAAAAATCCTGGAAGACAACCTAGCCAATGCCATTCAAGACATAGGCAGGGGCCAAAGATTTCATGAAAAGACACCAAAAGCAATTGCAACAAAAACAAAAATTGACAAATAGAATCTAATTACACTAAAGAGCTTCTACACAGCAAAAGAAACTGTCAACAGAGTAAACAGACAACCTACAGAATGGAAGAACATTTTTTGCAAACTATGCATCTGACAAAGGTCTAATATCCAGCATCTATAAGGAACTTAAACAAATTTTCAAGAAAAAAGCAAATAGTCTAATTACAAAGTAAGCAAAGGACATAATAGGCACTTTTCAAAAGAAGACATATATGCAGCCAACAATCATGAAAAAAAGCTCAACATCACTGATCATTAGAAAAACGCAAATCAAAACTACAATGAGATGCCATCTCACGTCAGTCAGAATGGCTACTATTAAAAAGTCAAAAAACAACAGATGCTGGCGAGGTTGTGGAGAAAAAGGAATACTTATATACTGTTGGTGGGAGTGCAAATTAGTTGAACCATTGTGGAAGACAGTGTGGTGATTCCTCAAAGTCCTAAAGACAGAAATACCATTTGACCCAGCAATCCCATTGCTGCATATATACCCAAAGGAATATAATTTATTCTATTATAAAGAGATATGTAGGCTTATGTTCATTGCAGCACTATTCACAATAGCAAGGACATGGAATCAACTTAAATGTCCATCAATAGTAGACTGGATAAAGAAAATGTGGTACATATACACCATTGAATATTATTTAGCCATAAAAAAGAATGAGATCATGCCCTTTGCAGGGTCATGGATGGAGCTGGAGGCCATTATCCTTAGCAAAGTAATGTGGAAACAGAAAACCAAATACTTCTTGCTGTCACTTATAAGTGGGAGCGAAATGATGAGAACACATGGACACATAGAAGAGAACAACACACACTAGGGCCTTTTGAAGGATAGAGAGTGGGAGGAAGGAGAGGATCAGGTATAACAATTAATGGGTACTAGGCTTAATATCCGGGTGATGAAATAATCTGTACAACAAACTCCATGACACACGTTTACCTAAGTAACAAATTTTCACTTTTACCGCTGAATTTAAAATAAAAACTAACAAAAATGACGCATCCATGTAACCAAATGACACATCCATGTAACCAAAAACCACGTGTACCCCCCAAAATATTGAAATAAAAATTTAAAAAGAGAAAGCCAGTCATAGCTCAGTGATCTGTGATTTCATACATTTCAACAACCAGGGAAACAGAGCTCAGGATTAGTAGGTGCTGCCAAAACTCTCTAATAAATTTATAAAGAGGTATATATTAAAGGAAATAATAGAAGCCTTCCTACACCCAAACTACAGTGGTAAGAAATAAGATCAGGAAATCTGTGTGTATGTGTGTGTGTGTGTGTATGTGTGTGTATGTGCACTCATTTGTGTGTGGTGTATAAATTATAATGAAATTTAAAGAGTATGCCAATATATGGGGTCACAGAAAATTTGAAGTTTAAATAGTGAATGACCCAAATGAGAACACTAGGTATTACTTTTACATACAACGTAAATATTCATCTCAGCCTTTTGAGTAAGCTACCTCCTATATATGCTTAAATCCCATTAGGACCATGATTATGTATACCATTAAATATGAGCACAACTATAATTGTTATAGTATTGATATAAAATACCAATTTAAAGAAAATTTATATCAATAGAGGAAACATCTTTCTTTATTGTCATTCTTGAAGTTCATTGTTTGTTTAATACAATAATGTACAAAGCTTCATGAGTATTTACTTAAAAATACATAAAATTTGTGTTAGCAGGAATGTTTTTGGGTTGTTCACAGTATTCCCAGTGCCTAGACTAGTTTTAGGCATGTAGTATAATGGAATTTTAAAAAATTGAATAGATAACTATGTATGTACTGGTGTGAATGTATTTGTATGTGATACAAAGAGAGAAGTGTCCGATCATTCAGATAGAGAAATATGCTAATCTCTGTGATGACATATTTGTTGTATTTCTTGAGTAAAAAGTTGAAATTATGGAATAAAAATATTCCAGTTCCTATATGCCTATTCCTTTATAAAGATTCAAATTGTTCAAGATTGGCAGAATAATAATATTAAATATAAAATGTTTATTCTTTTATTTGTCAATATAAATTTTAGATTATGAAATAAAAGTACCGAGTTCTGACAGAAGGCACTTTTTAACCAGTCTCTGCATGGTAGGAATTGGGTGTTCTGTGTTAGATCTCAGAAAGTAACGCACTTTTTTATTTCCCCAGACAAAACAAAACAATCAGTTGCCCAATCTTGAAATCATTTTCATCTTCACACCAATGGGGATTTGAATATGAGATAATAATTATTTTCTAGTGAGTACTTGAGCTCTTCCAGTGAGCAATGCTAATTGCTACAAAATGACATTTTTATCTAGCACTCTTGGTAATTTTTGTTGTAGTGAATTCAAATCCCCACCACTTGATTGACATCTGTCAGAAATTTAGCCTTGAGGAATCTACAGTTAAAGTTTGCAGTATTTTTTATATCGATCACCTGTATAGAAACCTTGAAATATTTGGGGAAAAAAACAACATTGATTTTCATTACTCTGCCAGTGTGCTTCTAGCTAAGGAGGAAGCGTGAAAAGAGAGAGACGAGAGAAAGGAAAAATCCAGAAGACTAGATTTAAGTCCCTCGAAGTAGAAATGAGAACCTGGTTTCTTGTGTCTGTCTTTTATGCCACTTACACCTCTATACTAATATTAGTGCCCCTCCTCCATCTTTGTCCTGACTCTGGGGAAATTAAGTTTGCTCTGTCCTCTTAAGGCACAGGGAGGCTCCCCTTCCATAGTCTTGCTACCTTCCTCAGTGTCTAGGGCCCCACCCTCCATTTAAGAGGATTATGAGTATCTTGGGCCATTGAAAAGTAGTCCAGAATAATTTGGATGGGGCCGAGATAAGCTTTGGGCAGACACAGGAGACACTCCTGATGGAGAGTCGGCAAAGTGAGAAGTTTTCACCATAGGGCACCTGAAACAAGCCTGAAATGGCTCTTTGCCTCTATCAGTGCATAGTCAGAGGTAACTGATGCTGTGGATTCTGTTTCAGATCCTGAGACTCTGGCAAAGGCAGTGGATAGAGTGGACCAGATTGGAGGCGGCACCTTGTTTATCTATTTTTTTCTTACCAACCTGGGGTTTCCATCACCTGCACCTTTTTTCTGTTTCTTTTAAGCTGTGAAATGCTCATCTTTTTAGAGAATAGAAGACCTTAGACCTCTTCTATGCTTCTCAAGTTATGTTTATAGCATTTACTTTGTGCTACTATCTATTTTCTTTCTAATATTAAGTGTTGTTGTATGTGGAAAAAAGAGGACGGGGATACTTCCGCGCTAAACAGGATAGGAAACAGGCTACTTTAAAGAAATTTTACAATCTCAGTTAGAAACATTGAAATGCCATTTGAATACAAAATAATATACACATATTTTGGTAAAGACTATCTTTTAAAATATATTATTTAAACAAAAAATAAGATGGTATAATTATGTAGTCCACTATTGTACAGACTTTTAGTTTATAATAAAATTGACATTAAAGATTATTTTTACTAATTAATTAAAAATTCCATAATTTTTTACTTGTTATTAGGTATTATTTATCTTCTATAAAGGAATAGTTATTTTAGATTGCTATTATATGATTAATTGCATTAAACAAATGTATATGTTCAATTTACCTTAAAAAATGAACTGTGTGAAATATCCAACATCATTCTTGAAAATTAAGAATGGAAACTACAAAACTATTTAGTAAATACAAAGACCAAACACATCTTTGAATTAAGGAATGTCTAGATAAAAAAGAATGTCAGATGAATAAAAAGGGAGGAAGGAAAATAGGAAATGGGTGGATAGAAAAGCATGTAAAATGGATGGAAGATTCTGAGATCAGTTGGAAGCAGAGAAACAGAAACACATATACTTAACCATTATATAGAAGGAAGGAGACAGAAGACAGTGAATGATCCTCACATACACAGTGGGTTTAGCTCAGTGCCTGATGTACATTAGAAACTCAGCACATGCTTATTGAATGAGAGAATGAAAGAAATACAGACAGAGAAAAATAACGTCATAAAATAAAAGGATCAATACTATGACCTTTATAATATTGTAACTGAAGACTTAAATCCTGATGTGATTTTGCAGATACTCTCTAGGCATAAATGCCTTTCAGTGTTTGAAATACAGTCTGGTTTATATAAAAGATCGCGCTTGTTTAATTCTAGTCAAGCGTTGACAATTTCTGCTGTTAGAACAATACGTGTGTAATTTAAGACAGAAGATAATTCAGAACGTTTTAAAGAGTATAGCACAAAACAGTGTCTATAGTTAGACATGCTCAGGAATCCCATTACGTCAATGCATTGTTCTCTACTAATCATGATTTTATTATTTTCACAGGAATACATTAAAATTACTATTGTTTCTCCCTGGAATATAAAATTATTGGCAAGGCAATTATTGGTAAGGCCAACCTTGTCCAAAAAGTTATCATAAGATTAATGCCCAAACATTGAGATGTGGTAATATAAATAATGTTATGCCAACTTAGTTGAATTGTAAAGACCATGTAATCAATTACAAACATTCTTACAAAGAATGATGTTACAACTATGTATGAGAATGAATACAAATACACAGGATTGGAAGAAAAATTAGAAAAATTAAGTATGTGGGGCCAGGGGCGGTGGCTCACGCCTGTAATCCCAGCACTTTGGGAGGCTGAGGCGGGCGGATCATGAGGTCAGAAGATCGAGACCATCCTGGCTAACACGGTGAAACCCCGTCTCTACTAAAAATACAAAAACAAAATTAGGCGGGCGTGGTGGCGGGCGCCTGTAGTCCCAGCTACTTGCGAGGCTGAGGCAGGAGAATGGCGTGAACACGGGAGGCGGAGCTTGCAGCAGTGAGCCGAGATCGTGCCACTGCACTCCAGCCTGGGTGACAGAGCGAGACTCCGTCTCAAAAAAAAAGAAAAGAAAAATTAAGTATGTAATTTATTTAAATGGTAATATTTGAATTTTCATATTTTTATTTTGGACTGACATGTTTGTTCTATAAAAAGTAAAAGATTTTCCAAGATCATTCACAAAATTTATTTTCCATGCATAAATTTCCCAAAGTTGACATTTGCTATATGGTGCATTCCTTTGAAAAACCCTGAAGTAAAATTATATATAAAATTAAATCTTTCTGGGCCGGTGCGGTGGCTCACGCCTGTAATCCCAGCACTTTGGGAGGCCGAGACAGGTGGATCATAAGGTCAGGAGATCGAGACCATCCTGGTTAACACGGTGAAACCCCGTCCCTACTAAAAATACAAAAAAAGTAGTCAGGTGTGGTGGCGGGCGCCTGTAGTCCCAGCTACTCGAGAGGCTGAGGCAGGAGAATGGCGTGAATCCGGGAGGCAGAGCTTGCAGTGAGCCGAGATCGCACCACTGCACTCTAGCCTGGGAGACAGACCGAGGCTCCGTCTCAAAAAAATAAAAATAAAAATAAAATAAAATAAAATATTTCAACCATGAAACTCACACTTTTGCATTAGATAAGTAAGTATTTATTCTATTATTTAGTATTGATGACATCTAACATTTACCTGCAAGTGCATTTTCCAAGGTCTATTTTCTCTGCTGAATTTATGGAGGAGCCAAGGTCAGGCGTTTTCACACCCTATTCTTCCTTGGGTCATATTTTTGTTGTTTAAGGTTGTTATGTGATGGAGGAGATGGATGATAGGTGCTTCAGAGGTGAAAGGGAAAATTAATTTAAAACATCTCATCAATATCTCTTACACAAATTGCAAAGCTGTGTATTTTGTACTTCAATTATTGGTAACCAGTTAATCTAACCTTTCTGATTAGTTAAGGGCAGTGAGCTGGAGGCATTTTTTTAAAAAAATCAATGTTTTTTTTTTTTTTTTTTTTCTCCTGAAATACGATTGAATTAAACAGTGCTTACAATTATCCAGGTATGGAATTAGCATTACTTAAACATAAAACAGAAGATCTTTATACTATCAACAAAAGGGTGATAGTGATGGTGTCAGTGATATTAACAGACAGAATAGACACTAGGTCCAAATGGAGCCTTGGAAATACATTTTAAAATTATTAACTTCTCCAAAATGAAGTCCTTGACTTCAGTAAGTGTTAACAACTTCACCTTTGTTTATCAGTGCCATCATCTTTCCTCTCTAGTTTTCTGCCTTTAGATATCTACTAGTATCTAAATTTCTTATTTTATGTAATTTATTAATTTATTTTTGTTCATCTTTTAGATATCTTTTATCTAACTGTCTTTTAATAGTTCCAGAGATCACCGGATTCAATGAGAAATTGATTGCATCAGAGTCCCCTCACAAACATATCTTTAAGATGAAGGAGAGGTGGGGAAAGTGCATTTGATTTTGTTCTATTGTTTAATTTTATTTATCTCTCTGATGAATTTTCATTCAATTTGAAAAATATACTTAGAGTTTTAAGAAAAATGTTATCTGATCTTAAATGTAAAACAAGTTAGGGTGAGCCTGGTAAAATGGAAAGCTGTAGAAGACATAGAAAACCAAAAGGAAAATAAAAATTAACATAAATTGAACTAAGACAATTATTAACAAATAAAAATGTTTGATAATAGTTTTCTGTTATTTTATATATAGTAGTCATGATGCAAAGATTATTTGGGTATAGTTAAGTAGTATCCAGCTCAGACCACTCAATTTAATCTTGCTGATTATCAATCTGGTATACTTTATAGACTGAGAATCTAGATTACTCTTCGTTTTCGTCCATATTGTCTTAGGTGTCACATGAACAAATATGGATATATTACAGGAAAAAAATAAGTTGAGTCATATTAAATTCCTGGAGAATGTTAGTAATTCTACTCCAATGTCCACATATTTGAGTTGAAGTTTCATTTCCTTAATTAAAATATGAAAACATCATGAATTTTGGTAGAATTATTTTAGAATTCATATCCAAATCCTCCCTATCTAGTATGCAACTATTTGGCTATGTGCTCCAGGTTAACAGACTTCAGTTGTCTGTCCACGATTATTCTTTGCTTTTTTCTGTTTTCTTTGTTCTTTTTTTGTATTCTTATAATTAGTGGTCCTATTCAACAAAAATAAATGATTTTTCTTTTTTTTTCTTTTTTTCTTTTTTTTTTTGAGACAGAGTCTCGCATTTGTTGCCCAGGCTGGAGTGCAATGGTGCAATCTTGGCTCACTGCAACTGCCTCTTCCTGGGCTCAAGCAATTCTCCTGTCTTTTGGGAGATTTTTAAAAATGATCTGGAAAAGTGACTTTTAACCATACAAGGGTTAGAATTGTACATATCTCTCTTCTGTCTTTAAAATTGAGTTTTTTTGTTTGTTTGTTTGTTTTTCTTTTTACTTGTCTGCCTTCTATTGGCTACGGATATTTGAAAAGATAAGAAACTTTACTTGGGGGATGACACTTCTAATTGAGACGGCAATAGAAGTAGGCACTCTGGATGATATTGAATCTAGCAAGTGTTAAACAAAATATGAAGTTTTTCTTTGGAGAGTACAGCCTGACCTGTAATCTGTAATTGCAAGTCAGTTATTTAACAAGTAATAGTTAGAAGTTTTTGTTAACCTTGCTTCAGAAACATACCAGTGAAAGCATGTTTTAAAAATATAAACCAAGTCTTTAAGAGTGCCCATTCTCTGAATGTTTTCTTTGAAAACTTAATGTTATGAGCTGCTTTCATTAATCTTTTGTTTCTGGAAAATAATATGCATTTTATAAGATATATATAAATGCTGCTCAGCATTTTTAGAACATTGTCATAGTAGGTTTGGCATGGTTTTTTGTTTCTTACTTTTGGAGATTTAAAATGTCTATGCATAATCTCAATCCTTAGAAAATCTTATTTAATAGCTCTGGGCTGGAGCCCAAAGAACTTGTATTGTTAAAAAGCTCCACAAGTAACTGCACTGTTGGGTTTGTGAAACACTGATATACATAATGCCAGTAGCCCAAACATTTGGGGATCATTTTGTTGTTACTTTTTTTATTAAATCAATCATCATGTATTGCATGTGCATAGCTTTATATAACTTTTTACACATATACATGTATGTGTAATTAAAATTGTACATTACTTTATATAACTTTAGGCGTATTTATCTTGCCGATTATTTTCTGACCACAATGGGGGATAATTCTATTGGCCACAACAAATTATCACAAAATTGGTGACTTAACAAGAAATGTATTCTCTCACAGTTCTGTGAGAGAGGTGTCTTGGGTGTTATATGAGTAAATGTTTTGGAGACCAGAAGTCCAAATTCAAGGTGTCATCAGGGCCACATTCACTTCAAAGACTCTAAAAGGGAATCTTTCTTTGCATCTGATGGTGTTCCTTGGTTTGTGGCTGTATAACTCCAATTTCTGCCTCAGTCTTTATATGGTATTTCCCCCTGTGTGACTCAGTGTCTCAAACTTCCTATTCTTTTCTGCTATAAAGACACCAGTCATTGGACTCAGGGCCTATCCTCAATTCAAAATAATTTTATCTTGAGATACTTTATTTTTCATCAGTCATTTGAGCAATCCAAGGCTTTTTCAATGATTAAGCAAAATCAATGACCCATTTGCATAAAAATATCTGACTTATAAATCACTTATTTACATTCTGTCCAGTTTCTACTGCATAATCTAGATAATTAGCAGTATTTTAAAAATCCCTGTTTCTGCATAGGACCATGCAGAATGTGACACATAAAATTTGCCAGTGTATAGTTTCAGGATTGATATCAATTCATCAGATGATCTTTTTTCAAACTGCAGATACTGGGGAAACCAGATATTTATGAAATAAGTAAACAATGGTCTTGTAAAACTATAGGTAAAAAACAGACGAACCACCAAGTCAATTTCATTTGTGAAGTTGTTATCTTTATACATCATTAGTAGAGATGCTCATCATTTCCTCCCTGCTACACCATTTTAGAGATGATACCTCATTATTGATTTGGATAATTACACTAGCAGAGAGAAGCTGAGCATTTCTGGGTCAATCAGATTATATATCTGCCTCAGTTTGAGCTGCTATAATGGAATAGCATAGAGTGAGTGGCTTAAACAACAAACATTCATTTCTCATGGTTTTGGAGGCTAAAAGCCCAAGACAAGGTTGCCAGTATAGTTGGTTCCTTGGTGAAAGCCCTCCTTCTGATTCTTGCTGTATCCTCACATGGAGAGAAATAGCTCTAGTCCCTTATTCTCCCTATAAGGGCACTAATCTCAGTATGGGGTGCCACCCTTATGATGTCGTCTAAGTCTAATTAACTTCCAAAGTCCCCACCTCCTAATACCATCACATTGGGCATTAGGGCTTCAGTATATGGATTTCTAGGGGGACACAAAAGTCCACGGCAGTCTCCAAGAAATTTGAAAGTAATCTTCAGGTACTGAATCAGTTCAATGGGGTTAGGTACTGAGACTGAGAGATCATAGTGAGGTCAGGCCAGATTAGATGACCTAGCAACACAGAGTCACTTGAAAAGTAATGGGGAAGCAAAAAATAAGTGCTTTATTCAATCCACTGTTGATGGTCACCTAGGTTGATTCTATATCTTTTCTGTTGTGAATAAACATCATAGAATATTATGCAGCCATAAAAAAGAACAAAATCGTGTCCTTTGCAGCAACATGGATGCAGCTGGGTGCCATTATTCTAGCAAATTAACACAGGAACAGAAAACCAAATACCACTTGTTCTCACTTATAAGTGGGAGCTTAACACTGGATACTCATGGACATAAAGATGGTAAAAATAGAAACGGAGGACCACTAGAAGGGGAAGGGAGAGAGGGAAGCAAGGGTTGGTAAACTAACTATTGGGTACTATGCTCAGTATTTGGGTTATGGGATCATTTGTATCCCAAACTTCAGCATTATGCAATATGCCCAGGTAACAAACATGCACATGTACCCACTGAACCTAAAATAAAAGTTGAAAAAAAAAAATGAATCTTTTGCTGAGGAAGCTGGGTTCACAGAGGCAAATGGAATCCACAAACACAAACATATGCATAGTCATGAACACATGAGCAGGCATGAGATTCCATGAAATGGGAGAGAGAGTAGCTGCCTAACAGTGCATCAGTTCCAGTGAGATCTCACATGGCCTACTGCAATTGAGACTTTTGAGATGTTCTTAGATCCTTACCCCACATCTGCTTTAAGTTAGTTTCTGTTCAGCAACCAAACTATTCTCAAGACCATCTTTGATACCCAAAGTGCAAACTCTCAGGAGTTCCAAATAGATGAAAATAATCACTTAAAATTTTTTTAAAAAATAATATCAATAAAAGTGGGTTTAATACCTTGACATTACCATGGTTATTTGAAGTTAATAGTGAATATCGTTACCGGTAGTAAGTCCTGCTGGCTGCATTAAAAGATACAAGTCCTATACAAAGCATACAAGTGGAAGCAAATAGATGCTTATTTATAAAGTGATTGAGAGGCTTGCTCACGAGGAAGCTGAACACTTCTGCACACATTTTCCCAGTGTGGTTTCTTTTCAAAACATTATTCACAAATAGTAAAATGTTAATTTTTGTTCTGTTTATATGAAACAATCGCAGCTCCTTTCTTCTAATAATAATATAAATATAATAGTAAGTGCCATTTATTACTGGAAGCTGACTGAGTGCCAGGTCCTGAAAGTGTACTATGTCATGAACACTCTAAAGTATTCTCTGATCAGTGTTACTACTGTTCACTCTTACCAGATAAAGAAACAGGTTAAGAGATTTAAATACTAACCTAGAGACAAAGGTAAGGCATGATAGAGCTAGGATATCAACCCAGGAGGGTAATTGCAAATCCTGTACTGCACTGCCTCACCAATATCATTGTACTTTAATAGCAATTCACATCAATATCCTTCTGGGATTTTACTGAAATTACATTCAGGAATAAAAATGAAAACACCATTCAACTAGCCCCATGTTTCAAATACTCAGAGTAAATCTGGGAAACATAGAGTTAGAAGAGGCTATAGAAAACATCAGCTCCCACTCCACATCTCTTTCGTGGGATTAATCAAAGGGAGGGTATGACTTAATCTTATGTTTGATTGTTAATAACAACTCATAGTGTGTTTTTGTAAATAAAATTGCTGCTATTAGTTTAAATGTTCTGCCATCTCATAGACTAAAAGCTTCTCTAATAAACGTGGAAATAGCTCTGTGAGTTCTTGGCCTAAACTTACCATGTAACCTTGAGCACACCTAATAATTTTTGTGGGTCACCGTTCTTTGGGTGTAAAATAAGAATAATTTTACTAACCTTGCTTAGGTTTTGTGAAGATTAATGAGTTAATCACATCTAGAACACAGTCTGTAATTCTTCGATGACAAGGACATGAAAAATGTTCAGTACAATGTTAAGACCAAGAAAGAAGGCTGTGTTTATCATGCACAGTGTCCAGTGAATGGGTTGCCATAGGGGTTAGGTTTAAGTTCTTTATTTTTTAATATTACAGATGGGAATAAACTGCACATAATGACCAGAGCCTGCAGAATGGTTAAGTGGCTGGAAGGGGATATATTTATCATTCTGAGTAACAAACCACACTGCAGAGTGCTCAGATCCTAACCTGGCCTGTGTCACTTACTAGCAAACTAACACTAGACAAGTTGCTTTACCTTTCTGAACCTTGGATTCTATAGCTGTAAAATAATAAGAAGAAGAACATCTATTTCACATGATACTTATTTCACATCCATTCATTATATACCATATATCAGTTACTGTTGGGTGCTTGAGACAAAGAGAGGGACAGAAAAAGTCATTTCCCTAATGAAACTTGCATTCTAAAGAAGAAAACAGACGATACATAATGCAAACATAAGCAAACAATGTATTTTCAGGAAATTATAAAGACTACAAGAGAAATAAGGCAAGATAAGGGGATGGAAGAATGATGTGGGGTGGGACATAGAACTTACGTATGATCATAGTGGCCTGAATGATACAAAGAGGAGCCATATGAGGACCTGGTGATGGACCATTTCGGACAGAGGAGACATTATAGGAAAGGCTCTGAGGCAGGCAGGAACTTGGCATGTTTGTGGAAAAGCAAAATGGCTAGTGTAGTCAGAGCAGCATGTGACAGGGAAATTCTGGAAGCTGAACGTATAGTGGTGGCTAAGAGCCCTATTGCATAGGGCCTTCTGCTCCTCATAAAGACTTCCTGTTTTTTTATAGGTGTTGTTAGAAGCCCTTCGTAGGTTTTAACACAAGCATGAAGGTTTATCAAGATTTGTCTGGTTGCTGGGTTGAGAATAGGCACAGGAGAACAAGAATGAAACCAGAGAAACCTGTCCTGAATTGCTGTAGTGATTCAAATGAGGTATGATAGTGAATTGGACTGGGGAGCAGTTAGAGGAGGTAAAAGGTAACTTTAAGACACGGAGGGTACTTTGAAGGTTGAGTAGACAGTTGTTCTGAGGGATTGTAAAGAGTGGAGTGAAAGAAAAAGGGAAATCCAGTACAGTGCTTAGGGTTTTTGTCTTGGGCCTACGAGGAAACTATAGCTTAAAATAAATACATGTAAAAGTTTACCAATGCCAAAACAAATAAGAAGCCATGCCAAATTCTCAATATAAGGCAAGCATGACAAAAGAAGACCCATGCTGGTAAAAATGCAAGTACTGGAGTGCTTGGGGGATCATACAAAGCAACTTCAATTCTTCCAAACACATAGGTACACCATAGCAATCATTTGTAAGAATCGATTAAAGGATGGAGATGCTAATTACGTAACATGAAAAACACTTCAGCCATATAAAACTTTCTTATAGTTTGTACCCTGAATTGTTAAATTGAAGTTGAGACTTCAAAACAAATAAAAGAACATATTTGTAAAGATTAGATAGGGAGAAAATTGAAAAACAAAGAAAGAAAGTTCGAACTCTCAACTAATAACCTGGTTTATAAAATATCATTTATTCTATAGCTGGTAGATGTCATATCGACATCTGCTAACTGGGAGAACGCATTCAGATGTCTGTAGTTTTTAATGTCTAGTGCAAAAGACCATACATGATTTTATATATGTACATACATATGTACATCAATATATGTATATTATATATACATATATTTATATCTGCGTATATATTTAGATACATATATTATATATTTATTCATATTTATTTATATATTCATATTATTTATTCATATTATTTATTCATATTTATTTATATATTTATTCATATTATATAATTATATATTTATATATTTATTCATATGTATTTATTTATTATATATATTTATTACATATTTATTCATATATGCATATATTTATGCATATATAATATATGAATATGCATATATAATATATATGAATGAAAAGGACAGCATAAGTCATGGATATATAAAATGTATATTATATATGTACACGTATAATCATATATCTGTAGTTTTTGAGACCTAGTTCAAAGGACCATAAATGATTTTATATATATATATATGAATGAATGAGTGTATGTATATATAACACATAACATATGTATGTGTATATATATAATATATTGAGTGTGTGTATATATATATACATGTATGAATGAAAAGGCCAGCAAATCGCAACTGAACAGTAGAGCTGGATTTAATCACAGGCATACAAAAGAATTAATATAGTGAGCAAGTGCATATTTGCAATGCAATCAGAAAACAAATTCCCACACTGAAAATAAACAAACAGAGAGAGACAAGAAAGACACATGCATACACATACACACACACACACACAGAAGAAAAAAGAAGGGAAGAAGGGAGAGTGAGAGGGAGAAAGGTAGGAAGGAAGAAAGGGAGAGAGGGAGGAAAACACAACTTTGGTTTATAAACACAAAAATGATTTTTAATGGATAAGAATGCTAGTCTCTCTCTTTACATAAAAACATCTGAAACATACTCCTCTGCTTTTGAGATAGCATGATAATCAGGGAAGATACAGTTCAGCAGGAAAAAGATTAAGAGAAACTAAGAGTAGTACATAAAATGAAGAAGGAACATATCCATGGAGAATTGGCTTCTGTCTCAAAAATTTTCCCAAGTTGTACAGATGAGTCAGAACTATAAATTTAATAGTTCAGTAAATTCCAGAACAATGTGAAAATTATACACAGACATGGAAGTAGATGGTGAACAGCAATCCTGCAACACATGCAAGCAGATGAACAGACAAAAGATCTAGCCAGAGTGTGGGAATAAATTTGCATGAAGTATGAACGTCGAAGAGTTTTTCTTCAATATGATCGTTGTATGTGCCTTGACAAATGATTTACTAGTCTCTCATGATTTGATGTGCCATTGTGGATAAAGATATTTACAGATAATTTACATCTCTTATGGAAATAATTTCCCTTCTAGTACTTGTGAGTGGGAGCAATATTTGTAAATAACAATTAAATATTGAAAGCTGTCATTTCTTTTTCCTGAAAACTTAGAACTAAAATTCTATAAATGTCCTCTTATGATAGAAAAATTAGAGTTCTTCATATTATAAGTTAAATATTGAGGTTACATGGTAGATAACAGTCATAAATTCTGGCTCCCATCTTGGCTTTTTACTTCTGCTTTGAGAATACAGAATTAGTGAACATTCTCGAGTGAGTGACATGGAAGTGATACTTTATCATAAAAATGCTTTATTTATTGTATACACTACTAGAAACTTCGCTATTTATTTTTGTTAAAATGTTCTTTCTTTGATTATTTCCAAGAGCCAACATTTCTATTAGATTTTTACATTTGGGTTAAGGACCCCTATAGTCGGCTAAGGGTCCATTCTTCCAATTTAAGTGATTCTTATACATGGAAATGGAAGTGTAGTGTGTGCAAAAGATGTGAAAAATAATATTGCTTCTATGTGCTATACCTACATTTTAACTTTTACTCAACTGAGGGTGTATTTCTGATTCTTCCATTGAGAACATTTTATAACAATCAAAGAATATGAGCAAGCACATAATTTTATATATTCTTTCTTAGAGATAGTCCTGGTTCAGTGCAAGCTGGAAGCTGGTGTTCATTTATATAGATAATTTATATGGAGGGCATGGGATAGACATGTGAGAAGAATGTTTTCTGAAGATATTGTCTGAGGCAAAATAAAAGGTGGAAGTGGAAGACAGACAGAAATAGAAGGAACGGCATGTAGTCCAAGCCTGGATTCAGGGACTTGTTTGACTATACCAGGAAGAGAGGCATTTTCACCATTTCCATAAGAGCCAGTGTGACTCAGGTTCAGCGAAGAATTGAGGGAATGTAGCAAAGTTTTGTGACTCCTAACCCTCATGCTTTGCTTTGGGTAAAAATGGGCAAAGTATGCCTTGGGAAAGGTAGTGTTATTCTTGGGGAATCCATGGTAAGCAAGGAGACCATGACAAGGTACAAGGGAACAAAGACCTTGGCAGGAAAGAAGGAGCAGCACTGGGAGGAAACAGAATCCAGGCATGATTGTCGCATAAACTAGTTATTCAGCACCTCCCTTGTGCCCAGTGATAAACTAGCGACAAGAGATAAAGCAATGAATACAACATATTAAATGTATGCTCTGAAAGGGTTTATCTCTCCATAAAGGGAGAAGGAATACAGATAAATAAAATGTGTACATACAATATAACATAAAAGTATAAAGAGAGGACTGTGTATTCTTTGATAACATAAAAGGAGCAAGTAGTGTTGGCAAGGATGTGGAGAAAAGGGAACCCTTATACACTGTTGGTGAGACTGTTAGTTGGTACAGCCATTATGGAAAGTAGTATTAAGGTTCTTCAAAAAATTAAAAAAAGAACCACTAGATGATCCAGCAATCTCACTCCTGGGTACATATCCAAAGCAAATAACATCACTATCTCAAGATATGTGCACTTCCACGTTCATTGCAGCATTATTCACAGTAGCCAAGATATGGAACCCATCTAAGTGTCTGTCAACAGATGAATGAATAAAAATGGAATACTCTTAAATCTTTAAAAAGAAGGAATTCCTATCATTTGCATTAATGTGGATGAACCTAGAAGGCATTATGCTACGTTAAATAAGCAGGCACAGAAAGACAAATACTGTATGATCTCACACATATGTCGTATCTAAAGAATCAAAGTTGAGAACAGAGAAGTAGTCAGGTGCTGGATCACAAAGCTGCACAAAGCTTAATAAGGAGGTTGCCTTTATCCACAGGAGAATTAGAAGCTGTTGAATGGTTTTAATGAAAAGGGATGAATTGGTTAGATTTGTATTTTAGAAAGACAACTCTGCAGTTTTGAGAATGTTTTGGGAGGAGGTTAAGAGCAAGAAATCAGGATACAGGATGCTTTAATAAGAGTATAGGAGCAAAATGATGATCCATAAATACTCATGTAACACAAGGAGTCTCACTGAGACTGGATAACCCAGCACCACAGCCACAAGATGCTGGGAGCCACTTCTGCCACTGTCAGTGCTGGAATGACTTCTATTCCATCTCCTGCTTCTTTGGGTCACTCATTCCAGACTCAGAGGCCCTTGGTTTCTGCCCATTTTTGAAGCTTGTTTCTTCAGCCTTCTTATTGACAATGAAATTGGAGATTGAGATGAAGAGGAATGAGTAGATTTGAGATAATAGCAAGTGGAGTAAGCATGACTTGGTAATTAGATGGTAGGGAGGAAGAAGAGAAAAAAAAATAAAAGAAAAAGAGGCAGGTTTGGTGTGGCAACTCTGATTTGGGGCCATGTCGGTGAGTTAAGCATGGAAGGTTTGAGGAAATGCGTAGTTGGTTTGACACTATAGTCAACCTTCATCATTTTTTTTATCTATCATCTGAATACGAATTAGAGGGGAATCTCTAGATGGAAAGAAAACATAGGAGCAAAGGGGAGCAGATATTCTTTCTCTCAGTTGCTCGTCAGCTAGAGCCTAGGTGAATGACTTGAACTCAGCCAATTGGATGCTGCCTCTGAATCTGGAATTAGAGATTATTTGACAGTGTCAAATCCTGGAAGATGTCAAGATATGTTAGGATTGAAATGTGGCACTTGCTTTTAAAACAGTTTCTCAACCTCAGCACATTTTGGACTCAGTAATTCTTTATTTTGAGGAACTGTTCTGTCCATTGTGGGACGTTTAGCAGCTTTCTTGGCCTCTACCCACTAGATGCCAGTAGTAGGCCTCGGCTGTGACAAAATGTCTTCAGCCATTGCCAAATGTCTCAGGGGGAAAAAAAAATCCCTGATTATTTGTTTGGCAAGAGTAGTTCCAGTGGCACAATTGAGATGGAAGCCAGACAGCAGTAAACTTAGGAGTGAGGTAGAGAAGAGGGCAGCCCTATGGTTACTGCAGATCACTCTTTAAAACTGTTAAATGAAAAGTACAGCTGAACTGTAGAATGGTAGCTTGAAGGGAGAAGAAACATAAGCATGCTTAAATGTGAATGAGGAAGACAACACCGGAGGAGAAGGATGCAGAAGAGGGGATAATTCATACTTCAATGGCCCTAAAAAGATGAGAGGTGCTGCACACTAATAAATGCTACTCAAGTCAGGTCCAAGAACTGGTCTTGGTTCATCAACTGTTTGTTACTGATTTGTGAGGTGAGGTACAGAAATTGAAAATAAGCATTCAGAAACTTTTATACTAATTTTACACAGTCATTTTGTATTAGTTGAATCTAATAAAAATGCCAGCTTGTATTGATTGAGAATTTAAAAAATTTGGTTGTTTAAAGATAATTTGAGGAACACTGCTCTAAAGCGCAGGTAGAAAGATTACACTCACATAAGAGCGACAAATACTTCATTCTAAGCCAGGAGAAGGAGAAAAGGGCAGTACAAGAAAAATAAAGTAGTATTAGTTTCCTTTTTCTTTTTTTAAATAAAGACATAATAATTGTAAATATTTTGGAGTAAAGTGAGATGTTTTGATACATATATACATTGTGGGATGATCAAATCCAGGTATTTAGCATTTTTTAAATTGCAAACACTCATTTCTTTGTGGTAAGAACAAAATCTTCTTGTAGCTATTTTAAAGTGTAGCATGCAATATTGTTAACTTTACTCACCCTTCTTCTGTCTCTATTTTCTTTGCAAAGTCAGACAAAATATCATCCACTAAAAGTTAGAGGGGAAGTGGTTGATTCAATGGTTTAAGAAAATGGAGCACGGAAAAATATGCTGTGAGGTACAGGAGAGTGTCCTGACCAGAGGAACATAGGAAAATGTCTGGTTATTGAAAACTCATGAGTGATCAGATCTATGCATTTCCATTGCTGCCAAACAAGATGCCGGGGAAGATTTCCAGAAATAGTTTGGGGAAATGTTTGTAGGGTGGGATGCCATGTGTGAGCACGTGGGAGACAATGTGCCCAAAATATTTGGTGAATACATGCTAAGGTAACATTAGTTCATAACAGGCTGGTAAGGATGGGGACATTTTTAAAGATTATTTTAAATATTTATACTTAAACATATTACACATCAGATCAGTGGATGGTATTCAAATGTTTTATTTTATCAAGCCTTCTGAGAAAGCCATTTTAGACACATTTATAATGTAAAAACAGAAGTCTGAGAGATTAAGTCTCCTTGTAATCATGTAGTAAACTAGAGTAAAATTGGGGCCAGATTTCAGGTTTCTGATTCCCTGTCTTTGACTCTTTTTTAATGCTATAAAAGCATTGAAAAAGACATATAAAAACTCCCATTATATTGTAACAAAATAAAGACACATGGTCTTTTCAATAAGAGAGAGTTTCTGGGATGTCTGTGAGTTTTATCAGAATGTTTTTTTTTTCAGATTGCTCATTTTGTCTAGTGTTTCAAATACAAAAGTACACCTGTGAATCAGCTTTAGAATATTAAGTTCATTGTCTTCTAAGAATGCAATTTTACAATAGATTTGACTGCTATTCTTCTCGTGTGCAGTCAGAAGCACATAATAATAATAACACCTTACGTTTATGTACTGCTTCACAGTTTCCTAAGTGCTTTCATGTACCTTATCTTATATGAGCTCTGTAATAGTTCAGTGAATATATTTATTGGTGCTTTGTTTTATTCATGACTGCCATATTGACATTAGTCATACATATTCTGTTTATTCAGATGGTTGGTTAGCTATACAAAGCTTTAATCAGACAAACAGAAAGATACAGAGCAAAGAGCACTAAAATGTTATTTATAATTCTGAATTGCTTGGTTTCCTTTTTTTATTTGGTTAAATCATCAAAAATGTGCCTTTAACCTATTTAGGAATAGCAGTATTTAAATATATAATCTTTATATCTAGCCAATGTGCTCCAGATCATTAACAGGGTAATGAATGAGTATTTTAAAATTGCAAGCTATTTTAAGGTATTATTTGTGAATTTGTAACAGTAAGTATTTTAATAAGATTGAAAAATCTAAGAATTTTCAATATTTTGAAATTTTGTTTCTCATTATATAGAAAATCCATATTTATTTAGAAATTTAAAGGAATATAGAATTTAATTAAATGATTGCCTTTTAATATTAGTTACACTACACAAAGATGCTTCATTTGCATTAAAAAGGTGTACAATAATATGCTATAACTCTAAAGTTATTCACAATTTATTCTTTCTTTAAAAATCCAGAAAAAATATGGTATCTTGAAAAATAACAGAATATACCAATTTAAAGTTACTCTGTTTTAATTTTTAGGGCATTTAAATATTTATTTTACATAGAAATTAATTTACTAATTTTTCTCCCTTTTTAAAAATTATAGGTTTATACTAACTGTTTAAAGAGAAAGTTTTGGATGTATTTATTTATTTTTATCTCATATTTCAGAGGAAAATATTTTTGAGCAGAGTAAACTAAAAATAAAAATCAAATCAATCTCCACATTTCCTTTATTTATTGATGTATGTGTCATATAGTGTGGTCTTGTGGTATTTGTATGACATGTGTAGTATTGAAAAATGGCTAACAAATACAATGAGAGATGTTGATTTGTCATCAAAATATATCTTTCATATTTGTCACACTGAATATTGTTGCCTATACTCTTAGGCTGTTTTAGAAAGTTATCATTCTTTCTGTAGAACAGTATGAAAAGAAGAAACACCACTTTTTAAAAAATTGCCTATACATTCAAATTTTTTAAATTATTAAATTATTTAGACCTCTATCAAAATTGTATTCCAAAATATTATATTATAAAATTAACTCTAGTAAATTGTAGATATATTGGAATAATATTAAACAGAATTTGACACTTTTGGAAATCAGTTGCTTGTGATTGTATCTCATTAATAGGATAATGAATACATTATTTTGCCATTTTGAATTTATTATCAGTGTGGAAAAGAACTAAATTTTAGTCATTAGTAAAATAGAAAAGCTTTTGATAATCTCTTAGCATCATGCTAATTAGGTTGAACTATCCTGGAAAATATATTAATTGAAGGCTGTAGCTAGGCAGCTTAATATCTACCCCTCAAAATTTGATAGAATAGATATAATAGGTGTCACGAGGCATAACTAATCACCTAATGTAAAAAAACAAATAATGAACCATGTTGTAAATATTCTGAATATACTCTAATTGCTTCTTCCTAACCAAATTCACATTATTATAGAAAATTGTAATACATTTAGATAAAATTCCATAATATATTTCAATTGTACTCATCAACGTATTTAGTGAGATGTTCTTTTAGTATACTTTAAAATTCACATAAATTAATAGGAGTTTTTAAAGAGATTGTGAAAAGTGACGGCACTGTGGAAACATACAATTACATTAAATTTTTATCTTTCCTTTGACAACAAATCTCTCTTGAATTCATTTAGGATTTTAAAACAATCTATCACCTATCTTTGACCATATGGACTAAACTTGATATCCACCAATAGACACTGATCCCTGCAAGTCAACAGCATAAAGAGTGGTAAAGTCAGTTCTGCAAAAGATGAAATGTTTTTAATGTGGTAAGAAGACAAAACTGTTACTGCTTTGTGGGTAATACATATAAAATATAACACTGAGTATTTGAGAAATATACAGATGAGAAAAATTAGCTACCACCTTTTGTTCTCATTCTTTTAATTTATTTAAGCTTTTGCAAAAGGAATAATCCTATATATTTATATATGTTAATCAAGAGACCACCTTTAAACATCTGGCCAATGTCAAAATTTAAACAATACAACAATTATTTTGGGGACAAAGTTGATTCCATTGCTGTTCTGTTACTTATTGTACTAGCTATAAAATAACAGATGTTTGACATATATAAATTTATTTTAATAGTTTCATTAGGTCTTTATCTGCAGTTTGTCAGTGTGGCTCTACAGATATATTCAACCATCTGTTCCTTGGACCTGTGCTTCATGTAACTTACAGGAGTGTATTAATTTTATTGGATCAGTCATTAATCAATCAGAAGTTTGTTTGCCCTGCAGTGTTCCCAAAAAAGACTTCATCAGAAAAAAAAAAGACACTCACTAGCTTGTTAAATAACCTTTTCATTTTTAATGTAATTTCTCCTATGTAGTTAACAGTCACAGATTTTGAAAAAGCATATTACAGAAGACTTTTTGGTTTCTAAACCAAAATTCATTTACCTCAGAGCTTCCATGAGCATTACTCAGAAATATCCATAGACAGTATTTTTAAGAGTGTTTTTTTTCTGACAAAAGGAGTGATACAAATTTACATCTATGTTATCACTTTTGCATCTATTTTTGAAATGATACATTGTGAAACATTTTTAGAATACTATGAATTTGTGACTGGAAAAATTTAAATGTTTGAGATGGTGATGTTTGCCATAAAGGCTCATAATCTCAGTTCCGCAGACTGGCAAATGAGCCACTGTCAGAAACAGCATCAGCCCCCTCAGTAACTGGGTTACTGCCCAGAGCTAGGTAAAATTGATCCTATCTTTCAAAAATTCATTTCCAACACTTAGAGAATTACCTTAGGGTGGCAGTCCCTTTTCTTGTGTAGCTCATACATCTCTGTATCCTTCAGCCTTCTGAGGTTGCTCTTTGCTTTAGTGTTCTAAGATGCTGCCTTGTATCTCCCGGCCTCATGCTGTAGCAAGTCTCATCTAATATTTTAGTGTTTCCTAGGGTGTCATTTCTACTAGATCAGTCTAATCTGACTTGCTTCCTACTTGTTATTACTTCTGCCCCTTAAGATGCTAATTGTTTTGTGTGTTTCTTCAAATCAGTCAGAATGCTCTTCAGATTCTTTTATTCTCACAAAGTTTTACTAATACAAAGTTATTTTTTTAAATCAACTTTTCCTAAAGGTCAGTTTGAGAGTAACAGAAGAGGATTACAAGCAATAATATACAGTGGAATATTAAATATTACCACCTTAAAATGCAATCCAAAACCTCTGGAAATTTCTACTCTTAAGCCCTAACTCTTACTTAGGCATTTTCTTGAGTTGCTAAATATCTTTCTCTCCAGAAATCCCTCCTCCAAGTGCTAAAATCCTATTTCTTTTTCTTTTTCTTTTTTTTTTTATTTTATTTATTTTTTGAGATGGAGTTTCACTCTTGTCGCCCAGGCTGGAGTTCAATGTTGCTATCTTGGCTCACTGCAATCTCCACCTCCCCGGGTTCAAGTGATTCTCCTGCCTTAGCTTCCTGAGCAGCTAGGATTACAAGTGTGTGCCACAATGCCTGGCTAATGTTTATATTTTTAGTACAGATGGGGTTTCACCATGTTGGCCAGGCTGGTCTTGAACTCCTGACCTCAGGTGATCCACCCGCCTAGGCATCCCAAAATGCTGGGATTACAGGTGTGAGCCACCACGCCCGGCCCCCATTTCTTTCTTATGTAGAGTTGTGCACTTCTTCACTTCACCCACTCTAAGCTCAGGATCTGATTTTACACTACCCAAAACTAATGCAGTTGCTCTGTTAAGCAAACAATTATTTATTTTAGGTGCTTACCCTTCAGCATTAATAAATGTCAGAAGCTTTGATATTTATTTCATTTCTCAAATTCTTAAGAAGTTCTGGCACATGCCCGTCTCTATAAATGATAAAGATTTCTTTTCACTCTGCTAGAGCAAGACTTTGTGGTTTTACTATATAATACATTCACAAGTTTGCACAGAGTCTAGCATTAGGCAGATCTGCTACATACTTTTGAGAAATTAACTTACCTTTTCTAAGCTTCTGTTTCCTTCTCATTAAAACAAGCAAAGTACATAACTTTTAAGATTGTTGAGAAACTAAAAATACTAAATGAAATGCAAAATCTCAGTAATGGGACCTCTCTCTCTTCTTGTATCTTCTCCTGCTCTCTTTCTCTATTTTCTCAGTAGAGGTGTCATTTTACTAATTGGAACTATTTTATTCATCTTAGACATTATATTTCTAATTTCCCAAATGCACGGGGTGTCATTCACAGTACAATAAATTATTGAACCAGTCCAATCCATAGCCTGAGAAAACAGCTTCACTGGCTGGGTGTGGTGGCTTATGCCTGTAACCCCAGCACTTTGGGAGGCTGGGGTGGGTGAATCACCTTAGGTCAGGAGATCGAGACCAGCCTAACCAACATGGCAAAACTCCGTCTGTGCTAGCAATACAAAATGAGCCGGTTGTGGTGGCGCAGGCCTGTAATCCCAGCTACTTGGGAGGCTGAGGCAGGAGAATCAGTTGAACCCAGGAGATAGAGGTGGCAGTGAGCCAAGATCATGTCATTGCACTCCAGCCTGGGCAACAAGAGCAAAACTCTGTCTCAAAAAAAAAAAAGAGAGAGAGAAAGAAAGAGGAAGGAAGGAAGGAGAGAGAGAAAGAAAGAAGAAAGAAAAAGAAAGAAAAGAAAGAAAGAAAAGAAAGAAAGAGAGAAAGAAAGAAAGAAAGAAAGAGAAAGAAAGAAAGAAAGAAAAGAAAGAAAGAAAAGAAAGAAAGAAAGAAAGAAGGAAAGAAAGAAAGAAAAGAAAGAAAGAAAGAAGCCACCTTCTTCAACTTTGGCTCCTGCCTTCCTTTATTGCTTGGAGCCAGTTTTTGGTCTCTGTCTTAAAAAACCTACTCAAGCTCTGAAATTTTAAATTCTTCAGGAAGAAGGAGACTTTTAAAATTTGTCTTCTCTCCAATTAACTGCCATTTTTCCCCTTTCTTTTGTTCCTCTTTATAATAGTTGAATTTCTACTTATATCTCCTTAGCTTGTAATTTTTAATTACTGTCAGATGGAAGCTCTGGATTAATTAATCTCACCAGATGGCCCTTTAAAACTCATGAATATTATATTTAAGGCATTATCCTTGCTCATAAGACAACTCTAGTCATAATATTTAGTGCTCTATCCCTGGTTCTGAGTCTCTATTTCCCCCAGCTTAAAGTTGGATTTAGGTCTTGATTAAGTGGCTTATAATTACTTCCATGTGCCTGTGAGCAAGAGTTGGTTAGCACACTTGTGTCTTACTTTACACTCACATGGTATAGTTTTGCCAATAATTCTATGCTAATTGTTCTCAATTTCCCATATTTAAAAATTGGGTGTAATTTAAGGGCTCATACAGACTAATTTTAAAAAAATAGAAGCATATGATAAATATATTCTAGAAAATCTCCTTGGATTATTATCTTATCAAATGCTGCATGAGTATAACCACTTTTTAGGAGGTAACCATTAGAGAGTGACATCAGCAAGATGGTGGGATAGAAGGTCCTACCTCTAGTTCTCCTCATAGAAATATCAACCAGCAACAAGTCACTGACAAGGATGACTTTGTGAAAATCCCAGAATCTGAGGGTGAGGCATCATTAAAACTGCAAAAAGCCCCATAAAGCCACATTAGAAAAGTAAGAGGAACACTTTCCCTTTCACTGTGTTTTCCCTGCCCCAGGCTGGCACAGCACCACACTGAGAGATTTCCTTAGGCCTAGAGTTTGTCCAGTGGGGAAAAGAGAACCCAAGAACAATATACAGCTTCCCAAGCATATTGACGTGCCTTCTGGAAGGGCCACTTCTATCCTTCTTCACAGAGAGCACTGGGGGGACTAGACTACTTGAGGTCACGTAGGAACAAAGAAAGGGGGTGGGTTTACAGCAGTCAGCATATGGATCTTGGCAGAGGCATTGTATCCCTGCAGGCAGTGTGATCTAGCCAGAATGCAACCAGTGGTTCTACCTACCATCAGAGTTGATCCAGTAGTTCAGTACTCCCCAGCTGGGGTCCCTAGTCAGTGGTCCAGCCCAACCTTGGAGCATTGCTATTGGCTTTTCTTAAGCAGGTAGCCCATTCAGCAACCCTATACAACCGCAGAATATAGCCTGTAGTCCTGCCTGACCAAGGAACCTGGGAAGAAATTCTTTCCATTTTCAGAGCCCAGAGTGTGGTTCTGGATTGGCAGGAAGCCAAGCCAGAAGCCCTGTTCAATTGAGGAGCATAGCCTGCAGATGCACCTAATAAGAAAGCCTGGTGATGTGGTTTGGCTGTGTCCCCACCAAAATCTCATCTTGAATTGTAATCCCTATAATCTCCACGTGTCAAGGGAGAAACCAGGTGGAGGTAATTGAATTATGGGGCTAGTTTCTCCCATGCTGTTCTTGTAATAGTGAGTGAATTCTCACGAGATCCCATGGTTTTATAAGGGGCTCTTCCCCCTTCACTTGCCGCTTCACCTCCCTGCTGCCCTGTGGAAAAGGTGACTTGCTTCCCCTTTGCCTTCTACCATGATTGTGAGTTTCCTGAGGACTCCCCAGCCATGCTGAACTGTGAGTCAATGAAACCTCTTTCCTTTATAAATTACCCAGTCTCAGGCAGTTCTTTATAGCAGTATGAAAATGGACTAATACACTTGGTAAGCAACCTTCCTGGCCATGGAGCATAGCTTATGGCCCTGCCTTGCGGCAAAGCCCAGTCTCCTCCCTGTGGAGCCTAAACTAAGGCCCTGCCTAATTACAGGGCACAGCCCAGGCACAAAGCTCAGCCAGTGATTCCACTCAAATACAGAGGATAGACTGTTGTTCTGCTTGATTCAGGAGCCCAGACTATAGCCCCCTCCAACTGCAGGGTACAACCTATAGCCCCTCCTAAACTGGAAGACCAGTAGTGACCCCAGCTGGCCACAGAACACAGCCTAAACCCGAAGCTCAGCTAGCAGACCACCCAACTATGGAGTTCAGACTTTAGCTCTGCCTGATTTCATAGCACAGTGACTCTGCCCAACTAGAGACTCTGATAGCAAGCTTTGCCTACCTACAGATACTACTAGCTAACTTATTCAGAACTTTAGGCTGGACTAACTGGCAAAAGTCTATCCCCGCCAAAGCAAACAATTCTAAAAATGGCAATAGTAAGTCCTTACCTCTCAATGTTTACTTTAAATGTTAATGGATTAAATTATCCAATCAAAAGACATAGTGTTTGAATGGATTAAAAAGCAAGATAAAAAAGCTGCAACCAGAGATTTTTTTAGACCTAAGAACACATGTAAGCCAAAAGTGTAGAATGGAAAAAGATATTCCATGCAAATAGTAACCAAAAGAGATCATAAATGGCTATATTTATATCAGGTAAGATACACTTTAGGTGAGAAACAATCACAAGAGACAAAGAGGATCCTTACACGATGAAAAGTGGAAAATTTACCTAGCAAATATAAGAATTGTAAATAGTTATATACCCAACATCAGAGCACCTAAATACATAAAGCAAATACTATCAGAACTGGAAGGATAAATAAACAGCAAAACAATAATAGTAAGGGACTTTAATACCCTCTCTCAACAATAGGTATATAATAGTGAAAACAGGAAAAGGTAAACCATGGATTTGGACAACACTATAAACCAAATGGACCTAGCAGATATATGCAGAACATTATACTTGACAACAACAAAATATACCTTCTTCTCAAGCATGCACAGAACATTCTACATAATAAATCATGTATTAAGCTACAAAATAAATTTCAAAAAATTAAAAAACTTTGAAATCATATCAAGTATTGTTTCCAACAACAGTGGTATGAAATTAGAAATCAATATAAGGAAAATTAGAAAATTCACAAAAATGTGAAAATAATAGAATCTTGAACAACCAATGTGTTAAAGGAGAAATCAAAAGAAAAACATAAAAATATCTTAAAAAATAAAAGCACAACACATAAAACCTTATAGGATGTAGCAAAAGCAGTCCTGAGAAGGAAATTTATAGCTACAAATGCTGAATACCTGTGTGACAAAAGAATCTGTGCATCACAAACACCCAAGACAAGTGTTTATATAACAAACCTGCACATGTTCCCCTGAATTTAAAATAAGTAAAAAAAAAAAAAAAAAAAAAACTGAATATTTCACCTTCAGGAACTAGAAAAAGAATAAACCAAGCCCCTGATTAGCAGAAGGAAAGACATACTAAAGACTGCAGCAGAAATAAATAATAGAATAGAAAAACAATAGAAAATGTAAACGAAATTGAGTTGGTTTTATTCAAAAGATAAGCAAAATTGACAACCCTTTACCTAGGCCAATCAAGTGAAAACAAGAGAGAATGCAAATGAATAAAATTATAAATAAAAGAGGAGACCTTAAAATTGATACTGCAGATATACAAAGGATCATATGAAAGTAGTATTGACAATTGTGTCTCACAAATTAGATAAGCTAAAATAAATGGATACATTCCTAGAAACTATAATGTACCAAGACTGAATTATAATGAAATAGAAAAATCTAAGCTGATTAGTAAAGAATAAGGAGATTGAATCAGTAATCAATAGTTTTTAAATTGATTACATGTTGAAATAATCTTTTGCATATGTTGGATTAAATATTTTCTTAAAATTAATGTCACCTGATTCTTTCTAATTTTTTAATGTGTCTACTAGAAAATTTAAAATTCTGTATGTGGCTTGCATTGTATTTCCATTGGACAGTCCTGAGTTAGTCCATCACTTGCTGGTGCCTCATATGTATTTTATTCGCTGGTGCACTTGTAAGTAGTGTCATTATTCACTAACCAGTGAACTTTCAAAGACCTTTCCACTTTCATGTTGACTGTGAGGGGAAGCCCAGGGAATGAATTATTCACTCTGTAGTATTGAGGAAGCATTTGGTAGATCCCAGGAGGAGTGTTGAACCAAGGGCAGTTTTAGGCAGACAGGCTTCTGACATCGCCTCTATTTTGAAGGGTTTGAAACCTTGCTTCAACCGAAGCATGTATCATTGTGTTTCCTCCTGTTGCCTGGTTGTGTATTTACTCCCAGAAACAGCCACTGCTTTCCAAGGCTTATATAAAAATCTGATTATATTTTACTAAAATTTTTAGTTGCTGTTATTTTGATTCATTTTGACTCAATATTCTCAATATTAACAGATTTCTAGTACTAATCATTATTTTTTCAATCCTTTTATCTTTCCTGCCAACGTAATAACCTTCCCAAGGGAACTTAAATATTTTCCATCAAAGCAACAATAATCAAATGGCAAATGAGACTAACATTTGTTAGAAATGGAACTGACAGCAAAATCAAAGGTAATTAACCAGGACAGTTTGGCATGGGAAAATTATTAAAATCTTAACAAGATTAACAACAGACTTGTTGAAAGCCCAGGAGGCAATTCCTTTTGTTTTATTTGTTATCTAGTTTGATAATGTGCTCCTTGTCAGGCACAGATACTGTTATGCTTTGGCTATGACTGCCACAGAATTGGCTATTTAGCCCTTCCTCAGGGTGCTGGGAAGATGAATTATAAAACCAATAAAAGCTATGCTCTTAATGCAACCATTCTGATGTTATATTTCATCTAACTCAATATTTATTCATCTAGAGTAATCTCAACACCAAAATAAGAACTCAACTCAAAGAAAATATCAGCCAGAAAATGTATTTTTATGAAAATCAACTACTGGTTTTACTTTCTATATCAGTTTTTATAATAGCAATTCATTTAAGAGCTATTTGTGTACAATTGCTTGAATAGCAAAATTGTCATTCAGAATTTGCTTCATTACCTCATTATACAAGCTTTTATTAAGATCTGCTATGTGCCAATCACTAGGCTGGGCTCTGTGGAAAATACGAAGAATCATTCTTGGCCAGGCGCGATGGCTTACTCCTGTAATCCCAGCACTTTGGGAAGCTGAGGCGGGTGGATCACCTAGGTCAGGAGTTCAAGACCAACCTGGCCAACATGGTGAAACCCTGTCTCTAGTAAAAATACAAAAATTATCCAGGTGTGGTTGCAGGCGCCTGTAAACCCAGCTACTAGTGTGCGCTTAGGCAGGAGAATTGCTTGAACCTGGGAGACAGAGATTGAAGTAAGCCGAGATTGCGCCACTGCACTTCAGCCTGGGTAACAGAGCAAGACTCTTTCTCAAAAAACAAACACGACCATAACAAACAAACAAAAAACACAAAAAAACTTCAATTTAAAAAAATTTTTTTTTTTAAATTTTAAGTTCTAGGATACATGTGCAGAACATCCAGGTTTGTTACATAGGTACACATGTACCATGGTGGTTTGCTTTACCCATCAACCCGTCATCTACCTTAGATATTTCTCCTAATGCTATGCATCCCCTAGCCCCCCACCCCTAGACAGGCTCTGGTTTGTGATGTTCCCCTCCCTGTGTCCATGTGTTCTCATTGTTTAACTCCCACTTATGAGTGAGAACATGTGGTGTTTATTTTTCTGTTCTTGTGTTAGTTTGCTGAGAATGATGGTTTCCAGCTTCATCCATGTCACTGCAAAGGACATGAACTCATCCTTTTTAATGGCTGCATAGTATTCCATGGTGTATATGTGCCACCTTTTCTTTATCCAGTCTATCATTGATGGGCATTTGGGTTGGTTCCAAGTCTTTGCTATTGTGAACAGTGCTGCAATAAGCATATGTGTGCATGTGTCCTTATAGTAGAATGATTCATAATCCTTTGGGTATATATCCAGTAATGGGATTGCTGGGTTAAATGGTATTTCTGGTTCTAGATCCTTGAGGAATCACCACACTGTCTTCTACAAAGGTTTAACTAATTTACACTCCCACCAACAGGGTAAAAGCATTCCTGTTTCTCCCTGTCCAGCCATCTGTTGTTTCCTGACTTTTTAATGATAGCCATTCTAACTGGCGTGAGATGGTATCTCATTGTGGTTTTGATCTGCATTTCTCTAATGACCAGTGATGATGAGACTTTTTTTTGTATGTTTGTTGGCTGCATAAATATCTTCTTTTGAGAAGTGTCTGTTCATATCCTTCGCATAATTTTTGATGGCATTGTTTTTTTTTCTTGTAAATTTATTTAAGTTCTTTGTAGATTCTGGTTATTAGCCCTTTGTCAGATGGATAGATTGCAAAAATTTTCTCCCATTCTTTGGTTGCCTGTTTTCTCTGAAGATAGTTTATTTTACTGTGCAGAAGCTCTTTAGTTTAAATAGATCCCATTTGTTAATTTTGGCTTTTGTTGCCATTTTTTTGTGTGTGTTTTAGTCATTAGGTCTTTTTCCATGCCTGTATCCTGAATGGTGATATTGCCTAGATTTTCTTCTAGGGTTTTTATGGTTTTAGGTCTGTTGTTTAAGTCTTTAATCCATATTGAGTTAATTTTTGTATAAGGTGTAAGGAAGAGGTCCAGTTTCAGTTTTCTGCATATGGCTAGCCAGTTTTCCCAACGCCATTTATTAAATAGGAAATCCTTTCTCCATTGCTTGTTTTTGTCAGGTTTGTCAAAGATAGATGGTTGTAGATGTGTGGTGTTATTTCTGAGGCCTCTGTTCTGTTCCATTGGTCTATATATTTGTTTGGGTACCAGTACCATGCTGTTTTGGTTACTATGTCCTTGTAGTATAGTTTGAAGTCAGGTAGCATGATACCTCCAGCTTTGTTCTTTTTGCTTAGGATTGTCTTGGCTATGTGGGCTCTTTTTTGGTTCCATATGAAATTTAAAGTAGTTTTTTTCTAATTCTCTGAAGAAAGTCATTGGTAGCTTGATGGGGATAGAATTGAATCTATAAATTACTTTGGGAAGTATGGCCATTTTCACGATATTGATTCGTCCTATCCATAAACATGAAATGCTTTTCCATTTTTTTGTGTCCTCTCTTATATCCTTGAGCAGAGGTTTGTAGTTCTCCTTGAAGAGGTCCTTCACATCCCTTGTCAGTTGTATTCCTAGGTATTTTATTCTCTTTATAGCAATTGTGAATGGGAGTTCACTCATGATTTGGCTGTTTGTCTATTATTGGTGTATAGGAATGAAAACTCCATTTTAACTGGAGAAAAATAACTGAAGTCAAAATGATTAAAATGCCTTGTGAACAGTATAGAAATTGACCAGATTATTGACAGTTTCTCCCTGTAGTCTGTAGACCTCTAGTGTAGCATTATTTTTTATCTTTACATATTTCTTGGCACCAACAACCATAACTTTTTAATATATAAAGTCACTTTGAGTTGTATGCATTTTTACTTCTTTATGAAAAATTTATATTTTTTTCTTTTGGAATAATTTCCTTAGCTACAAAAAATAGAGTATTATTTCCTATGGAACATTAGTTTCATCATTCTGGCTTTTAGAAGTTTTCTCTTATGATTACAGTACCAGATGTTAAAATTGCTATGTTGTCTAACCATCTGAAGCAAAAGCAGATTGTTTACCTCACTTTTCTGGAGCTTTGTCTCTTTGGGAGAAAAAAATCTATTTTATATGACAGTTGTATTCACAGATCAATCCATGAAATCACTGAATACTAAGTTATAGTTATATATGTCTTTGTGACTTTAGCATATAAAATGATACAAATGAATCATATATGTTTATCTGTTTGTAAAGATTCAGGTTACTATTCTTAAATGTTTTGGGTATCTAGGATAGTGCAAATCTAAAATGATGCAATATGGTAAAGAGGCAGTTCTTCAGAGAAATATACCAAAGATATTTGTGCCTACTGCTAGCCACCTATGAAGGACCCATACAACACAGCTGATTGGCAGAACAAATGTAATATCTTGAATCAAGGTTACAAGCTAATGATTCCAGGCCCAGATACAAATTCAATAGTGTCCCTGCAAAATTCATGTCTACCTGGAACCTCAGAATGTGACCCTATTTTAATATAGGGTCTTTGCTTATGTAATCAGGTTCAAATGAGGTCATGCTAGATTACAGTGAGCCCTATTTCTTTGTAAGTAGTGGGAAATTTGAAAACAGAGACACACAGATGAGCAGGGGAAAAGGGATATGAATACAGAGGCAGAGTTTGGAGTGATGCAGCTGCAAGCCAAGGAACTCTAAAGATTGCCAGGCAGAAGCTAGAAAAAAGTCAAGGAAGAATCCTGCCCTACAGCCTCCAGAGAGTGGGTGAACTTTCCAATACATTGCTTTTGGATTTTGTCTTACAGGGCTACAAGGGAATAACCTTAATTTAGGCCACTCAGTGTGTGGTATTCTATTATAGCATCCCTAGGAAACTAATATGTGTAGCATCAGTTTCTTACCTTCCAACTTGGAGGCTGAACTGGCGTAGAATGTAGAATTTTGGAGCAGTGATAAACAATAGGGGTTGTGACAGGCTTAAGTTGTATGAAAGATGCCCTTAAGATTTGCCTGTTAGAGACTCAGAGTTGAGTATAAGAGGGTAGCCCACATTCTCCTGCATTCATTCCAGCTAACATTTAAATCGGAGATTCAGATCAGGTTTTGGTACATTAAAAGTGGTATGAGTGTAATTAAGAATCTATAGTTTGCAACATCGCTTATGTGTTTGTGAGGTCTTCGTTTCTTTTTATGTCTTACTCAATTGTTTTTTTATTTTAATTTCTACTTTGCCTAAAATGAAATAGGATAAATTATTTTACTCACCGTGGAAAGAATCCTCTAGCTTCCATTTCACGCAGTATCCAGGTAAGGGAGGGAAGGCAGCTCTTTCAATTCGAGAGACCAAAAAAGGCAGAGGAGTTGCCATAAACATGAAGTATCTTAGTTTATTCAGGCTGCTGTAACAGAATACCATCAACTGGGTACCTTATAAACAACAAAAAGTTGTCTCACAGTTCTGGAATCTGTGAACTCAAGATCAAAGTGTAAGCAGATTCAATTTCTGTCGAAGGTACACTTTCTCATTCTTTTTTTTTTTTTTGAGACGGAGTCTCGCTCTGTCACCCAGGCTGGAGGGCAGTGGCGCGATCTCGGCTCACTGCAAACTCCGCCTCCCGGGTTCACACCATTCTCCTGCCTCAGCCTCCCGAGTAGCTGGGACTACAGGCGCCCACCAGTGCACCCGGCTAATTTTTTTGTGTTTTTTTTTCAGTAGAGATGGGATTTCACCGTGTTAGCCAGGATGGTCTCAATCTCCTGACCCAGTGATCCGCCCGCCTTGGCCTCCCAAAGTGCTGGGATTACAGGCGTGAGCCACCTCGCCCGGCCCCCTTTCTCATTCTTTTATCCATGTCCTCACACAGTGGAAGAGGTAAGCTAGCTCTCTGTGGTCTTTTTCCATGAAGGCACTAATCCCAATTATGATGGCTCCACTCTCATGACTCAAATACCGCCCAAAGGTCCCACTTTCTAATACCATCAGCTTGAGGTTTGGATTCCAACATAAGGATTTTCTTGAGGGGACACAAACATTTAATCTATAGCATCAAGGGAATACAAGAGGGTCAGACTAGAGGGAGCTTACATGTTAATCAATTTAGGCCTGAGATTTTCCCTCACACTTAGAAAACTTCAGCTGACAAATGATGTTGCTATCCAGAGATTTTCCCCGATACGTCATAACAAAAGAATAAGAAGTACACCTCATGTTGGTAAGGTTGTCACTACTTCTTGCCGTAACCCAAGTGAGGATGACAGCATGTGCACTCTTTGTTACATATATCACATGCCTCATGCTGACAACTCACTCTGATTCTTTATAATCAATAGAATTTTGCCATTTTTCAGTCAGGCTCTGAAAAGTCCTGATTATTTTAGCCTTAATGGAATACCCCCTACTTTCCCTCAAATCCTAAGAATCACCTCAAGAAACACTGAGAATAGATCTCCAAGGGAAGAACATTTGGATGTCTTAATCATACATTATCAACCCAGGACACGCCCAGAAGGACCCCTAAAATATAAGCTTTATATTTCTTCCTATCTTTTGTTTGTCATCTCTCTTAATTAACAAGACTTTAAGATTTAACAACAATCAGCTTGTGTCCTGGAGAGAGTAGAGTGGTTGAAAGCACAGACTCTGGATCCAGACTGCCTGGATTCACATCTCAGCTCTAATGTTTACAGGCTCTGTGACACTGTGCAAGCTTTCATGAATTAATCTACAGTAATAAAGTAATATGAGAATTGCTATTGTCTTTATGTTACACTGAAAGTAGGTAGACGCTGTCATGAAAATTCTTTTCAGAAGTCTGTATATGTTTAAGAGTTTTCTCTTAGAAAGGTACAATTTACAGCAAAATTTTGCAATAAAGGTTATTTTATAAATTAATGTATTATTTTATAGCAGTAATATTTTCCTAATAATGTAGTAGATATTTATAATTAGTTATTGTTTAATTTTAAAATTTCAAGTTTACTTTAAGTCTTGAATAAAAGGTTTGTGTATTTAATTATTTGATTAAACGGATGCCTAGATAAAGCAAGTAATATAGATCTTTTCAAAGTGACTCATTTCCAGAAAGGCTTACTTAAATAAATTTTATTTTATCACAATCAGCAATGCTTGTATTGAATACATTTCTGTCTGTCTGCTCTTCTGTAGGGCATTTAAGCAAGTTAAAGGAAGGCAGCCCTACTTGAGGCACAAAGAAATAAAACTATCATTAATGTCAGCGAGAAGCAACATTGTATTTTATGTCCAGAAACACACAAAAAGGGGATAAAATAATTACTCCCATTGCAACTCATATCAAACATTTTTAATACTATAATTCAAGAAAAACTGGTCAATATTATCTGAGTACTAAAACCGACAATTTAAAAAAATAAATATTTTATCTGCTAAGGCTGGTTTCTACAGATATAATACCATTCAATTAGAATAAGTTACAAGTTAATGCAGTCAATTACTATATTTTTACATTTAAATGTATTTTATATCTCAGAATTTTTAACTTCCAGAAAAATTTTCTTTGTCAAATACATTACATAATCTAAGCATATTCTCAAAATATATTTTGTATGTATAGTATTTTTAAAGTCAAGTTTTTAGTTTGGAATAGTTTTAGATATACAGAAAAGTTGCAAAGATAGTTCAGAGAGTTCCCACATACCCAACACATGGTGTTCCCTATTATTAATATCTTACATTAGTATGATACATTTCTCACAAGTAGAGAACCGTTATTGATACTTTATTCATATTTTTCTTTGTTTTTACATATGGTTATTTTTCATGTTTCAAGATTCCATTCAGAATGTCAAAAATTATATTTAGGATCTTCTTGACTGTGACAGTTTCTTAGACTTTCCTAGTTTTTGATGACCTTAACAATGTGAGAAGTACTGAAGGTATTTTGTGGAATGTCCCTCAATTGCAATTTGTTTAATATCATTTTCATGATTAGACTGGGGTTATGGGTATTGGGGAAAAAGACCACAGAGGTAAAGTGCCATTATTATCACATCATATCAAAGTTACATACTATCCACATGATTCACCACTGCTGATGTTAATATTGATCACCAGGCTGTGATAGTGTTTGCCAGTTTTCTCCAGTGAAAAGTTACTCTTTCCCCTCTCATTTCTATACTTATTTGAAAAGAAGGCATTATGCACAGCCCATACTTAAGGAGTTGAGGACAATGTGTCTCCATAAATTATTCAAAAATTCTTCTACATGGGAGTTTTGTCTCATCTCCATTTATTTATTCATTGAATCATTTACTTATATCGGTATGAATCATATATACCTATTTTGTATGTTAGGTTGTAGTCCAATATTACTTCATTTATTTTGTTGTTCAAATTGATCCAGCCTTGGCTATTGGAAGTTCTTTCATTTGCCTCTTTTGTCATTTTAACATAAGCACATCTTTGTGTGTGTTTGTGTGTGCGTGCCCATGCGCTGAGTACCTCTCAATAGAAGTACCTCAAATAGAAGTACCTCAAATAGAAGTCTAAGTACCTCAAATAGAGGTCTGCACACTTCCACCTACTACATCTTGGTATCAGAGTTGCCAAGAAAAATACAGTGTGCTTTCTAGCAGTACGAGGTGTTCCAGGCTCATCTTGTATACGTCTTTCCCAGTCCTGGAACTGGCCATTTCTCCAAGGAGGGCTGGTTCCTTTTATTAAATAATTCAACTAAGAAACAAGATCTGGGGTACTAGGTGTGCTTGTTTCTACTAGTGTGTTGTTACTTCTAAGCCCAATCAACTGACCGAGCAAGGCGACATATGTATGTACACTATCATATTCATATGTACATGTACATAAATTTCTTCCCTAATTACTTGGTAGAATTAACCAGTGAAATCATTGGGGCCTAGTGTTTTCTTTTCTAGAAAACTTTTAATTATTTATTCGATTATTATACATTTAATAGATACAGAGATATCCAAGTTCTTTATTTCTCCTTGCGTAAATTTTGGTGATTTATGTTCTTCAAGCTGTTTGCCTACTGCATCTAAGGAATCAAATTTATTATTATAGAGTTGTTTATAGTATTTTCATTATTGTTTTAATATCCATTATATCAGTAGTGATGATCCCTCTTTCATTTCTGACAATGGTAATTTGTGTCTTTTCTTTTTTCTCTGCTTAGTTTGACTAGAAATTTATCAATCATCAATTGTTTCAAAGAACACAGTTTTGGTTGCATGGATTTTCTCTATTGTTTTCTTATTTTCAGTTTAATTGATTTCAGCTCTAATTATCATTTTCGTTTAGTTCAAAATATGCTTAAATTTCTATTGAGAATTATTCTTGACTTATGAGTTATTTAGAAGTATATTGTTCAATTACCAAATACTTGGGGCTTTTCCAGCTATATTTCTGTTATTAATTTTTAGTTTAATTTCATCATGCTCAGAGAATAATACTTTGTATAATTTCTATTCTTTTGAACTTATTAAAGTGTGTTTTATGACAGAATGAGATCTGTTTTGGTGAACATTTCATGTGAACTTGAAAATAAGGTGTATTCTACTGTTGATGGATGGGATATTCTATAAATGTCAACTAGATCAAGATTGTTAGTGCTGTTTGGATCACCTATATGCTCCTTATTTTCTGCCAGCTTTATCAGCCAGTTACAGACTGGATATTTCAAATTCTCCAGTTATAATAGTGGATTTGTTTATTTCTTCATTCAATTCTATCACTTTTGTCTCATGTATTTTGAAGTTCTGTTCTAAGCCATATACACATTTAGGGTCGTTATGTCTTTCTGAATATTTGACCTCTTCACTAAGTAATGTCCTTCTTAATCACTGACATTTTTTTTGTTGTTATTCTGAATTTGCTGTATCTGAAATTAAGGTAGCTACTCCAGTAATATTTTGATTAGTATTAGTCTTTTTTAAATCTCTTTACTATTAGCCTTCTTTAGTTTCTATATTTAAAGTATGTTTCTTGTAGACAACATATAGTTGAAACTCGTTTTTTTCCATGCTGAAAATACATATCTTTTAATTGGTATGTTTAGACCATTTACATTTAGAGTGATTGTTAATACACTTGGATTAATATCTACTGTTGAACAAGTAGAATCTATCACCTATTATTGGAAATAGAAGTCTACACACTTCTACCTACTGCATCTTGGTATCAGAGTTGCCAAGAAAAACACAATGCAGTCAAGCACTGAATAGAATAATACTTTGCTCACATAGAGAAGAGAGAGAGCAAAATCAGCTTTAGCTGTGGGCATTGATTTCTCATGGCCAGCAGGCTTTTTCTGGGAGCTGACATATTCAAAAAACTACAAGCAAACCAAATTCACCAGTTAATTAAACAAATTATTCACTGCAATCAAATGAGATTCATCCCAGAGATGCAAGGATGGTTCAATGTACACAAATCAATAAATGTGACACATCACATTAATATAATCAAGCAAAAAAACATATGATCATTTCAATAGATGCAGAAAAAGCATTTGATAAAATTCAACATGACTTGGTGATAAAAACTTTCAAAACTCTAGGTATAGAAGAAACGTATGTCAACAGAATAAAGACCATTATGACAAACCCACAACTAACTTCATATTGAATAGAAAAAATTGAAAGTTTTTCTCTAAGATGTATTCTCTAACAATACAAGGATGCCCACTTTAACTACTTTTATTTAACACAGTACTGAAAGTCCTAGCCAGAGCAATTAAGCAAGATAAATAAATAGAGGACATCCACATTGGAAATGGGAAAATCAAACTGTCCTTACTTGCAGATAACATTATCTTATTTATAGAAAACCCTAAATATTCCACTGAAAATGTTAGAAGAAATAAAAGAATTCAGTAGAATTGCAGGATATAAAATGCTACAAAAGTCAGTAGCATTTCTGCATGCCAGTAATAAACTATCTGAAAAAGAAATCAAGAAAGCAATCTCATTTACTATAGCTACAAAAAACATACCTGAGAATAAATTTAACCAAGAAAATGAATAATTTTTACAATAAAAACTATAAGATATTGATAAAGAAATTGAAGATGATACTAATAACAGATACGAAAAGATATCTCGTGCATATATTGAGAGAATTAACCTTGTTAAAATATCCATAGTACCCAAATCAATCTATAGATTCAATGCAATTTCTATCAAAATACCAATGACATTCTTCACAGAAATATAAAAGAAAAATCCTAAAATTTGAAAGGAGCCACAAAGGACCCCTAGTAATTTATAATTTTCTGTTGATTCTTTCTTAGAGTATCATTTTTTCTGCTTACATTACCCATTTATTCTTACATGATGTTTACTGTTTTCTTTAGGGCACTTACTATGTTAATGACAGTTATTGAAAATTCCTTGTCTAGTAATTTTAATATCTGTGTCATATTATTCTGGTTCTGATTATTGCTCTGTGTCTTTAAACTGTGTTTTTTCTTACCTTCAGCGTGTCTTATAATTTTTTTATTGAGAGCAGGGCATACTGTATCAAGTAATAGAAACTGAGTTACATAGCAATTGTCAATCTGGCTGTTGGTTGAACTATTAAATGTGTGTTGTAGCTATAGGTGTCAGATACTTCAAATTACTTAGTGTTCTTGTTTTTCTCCTCCATCTTGACTTAGGTTTCCCTAAGTTCTATTCTCAAAGTAGAGCCTGTGCTAGAAGCTCTTTCAGCTATAATCAGCTATTATAATACTGGAACTTTGTTAGTGCTATGGTAAGGCAAGAAATAGGAGAATGTTTTGTAATATTCTGATTAAAGCTCAGTCTTTATGTGAACCTTGTGTCTTGCAGCTGTGAACTTCATAAGTGTTTCTGCAGTAGTATTGCTTTATCTTCTCCTGTTTCTTACTTTCTTGGCTGGTTGCAACCTTCTTAATCCTTTTCCTTGAAGTCCTAATCTCTGTTGACTGTAGTGGCTTTTTTTTTCCCTAGGTGGAGCAGGAAAGTTCAGGGAGACTTAAACCTGATGACTTCCCTTTCCCAGCTGAGATAAGGCTCTGGCAAAGTATTTTTCTTTAAAGGTAGGCCTTTGTTATGGAGAAGCTGTTGGTGCATTTTTTAACTACTTTATTATCCCCTCACCTAACCAAAGCCATGAGAGGATTTTATATCTGTAAGAAATCAGTGAAGTTACTAGAAGTAAAGCCCACAGAAGTATGGGGGACCTTTCCAACTACAACCCCAAGAGTTTCTCACTCTCATTCTTGTCCACACTTGGCCTGCAGAAATTTATCACAATTAATATTTGTTTTCCTACCAGTTTATGGCTTTAGAAGTGGCTTCTGTTCTAACACTCAGGATGCTTCTGTCTCTCTAGATGTTTGAAGAAGCTGCACTGAAACCTCGGTTCTTTGATAGGTTCAAGAAAACTCATTGATTTTCAGTTTATCCATTTTTTTCCTGCTGTAAGAACAGGAGTAACAACTTCCAAGTTATATGTTAGAGCCGAAACTGAAAGTCATATACTGTTTTCTTAATATGCTATATTTTTGTTACAGTTACTGTTCTAATGTCAAAAATCTAGAAAGATTAAATATTTTATGTTCTAGTTTTAATGTATGGATTATTTCCTATGTTAGAACTAAATTATAGCTTCTAAGAAAATATTGCTAGTATTTTGCAAGGTAAACTTAAAACTGAAGAGTATTCAGTTTATCACTGTCATTTTTATTTTCCGTAATAAATAGGTAAAAATTGCTCTATCATATGAACTCTGGAAAGCCATATGCCAAGAGAAAAAGAATAATGTATTATATTAGTACACTATTGTATCATTAAAACATAATAATTTGCATGTATATAAAAATTGGATAGTCTGAGATTGGAAGTATCTGTTTAAAACCTCTGGTTGGATTACCATTTATTTGGCCTGCAAACCGGGGCTTCATGAACCTGTCAGCATAAGAGATTATGTGAAGCATGAAATATTCAAACTTTTATCTCATATAATCAAATATGAACAAGGAGCTCTGATATTATTATCATAATAGATTTTGCAAACATAAATTTAAAAAATCTAGTAAAAAGTTAAAAAATTGAGTTAGAGATATGGCTTAGTTAAATGTTTCAATTATTGATTAAGGTTTGTGTTAGGTTACAAAATGTTTAAAGTGGCACAAGAAGCTTTTATAATATAAATCAATAGTAGTAATCAGAACAACAGCAGCAACAATAACGAAAGAAACCTCTTATTAGAGTAGGTAACTAGGCAGATATGAGCAAGGCAGATGATGTCCCCCGTCCCCCCAGAATATCCACTGACCATCAGGTAATGGTCAGGGAGTTGTTATACTGTCTCTTAAAAGTAGTAATTGGTCACAGCCAGCACCAGGGAAAGGCAGTCTCCCAATAGACAGAAAACACCTGAAGCTGGTGATCAGCAGCTTCCTGATAAGATCTCAGGAGCCTGGCAAGAATGCTTAAGCATGCGCACTAAGAGGCAAAATGGAGGAGTTTAACCAGTATATGACCTTCCTCTAGGAATGCTCAACTGGTAAGAGACAAATGCCTCAAATGAGCATGAACACAACTTCAGTAAACTCACTGTGCATGTGGCCCCTCCCAAGTGCTAGCATGTCACTGCATATGCAGACAGCCTGCCTCAAGACAAAAATCAAGGGAAGAAAAACAGAAACCCCAGAACCATGCCAATGTATAAAACCCCATGAGTCAAGGGCTGAACAGTGCAATAGGATCTCTCAAGTTGCCCGCTTGAACTTTTTCCAAGTATACTTTACTTCCTTTCATTCCTGCTCCAAAACTTTTCAATCAATTTTTACTCCTGCTCTCAAACTTGCCTCAGCCTCTCACTCTGCCTTATGCTCCTCAGCCAAATTCTTTCCTCCGAGGAGGCAAGAATCAAGTTGCCGCAGACCTATAGGGATTCTTCACTGCTAACACTCAGACAACTCCAGTTTTAAATTTTAGAAATCAAAAGAAAAAATGCACAATGAAACTGATTCGTTGAAGAAAACCAACTTTGACAAGCTTTGCTTGTCAATGTTCTTTTACAATCTTAGGGTTTGTAGCATTCTTTCTATTAAATGCTTGCTTAAAGTTAAGGCAGAATGGAAAAAAAAAACAGAAAAATGGTGCTTATCTTCAAATTCCTCGGAAATAAATGTAGACTTATTGTCCATACCATGGTGTCTGGCTGTGATAAATTATATACTATTAGCGGAAAGCCGTGCTGGTTGCTGGAATGATGTGAGATGAAAAAACGGCATTTGGGCCTTAGTTTAGAAGACTCTACCACAGTCAAAACCTTCTCCTTTAATATCTATCTGATATCAAATAAATGCCTTTGAGCAACTCCCCTTTTTTTATTTTTTATTTTTTTATTTTTATTTTTATTTTATTTTATTTTATTTTTTGAGACAAAGCCTCGCTCTGTCCCCCAGGTTGGAATGCAGTGGCATGATCTCGGCTCAGTGCAACCTCTGCCTCCTGGGTTCAAACGATTCTTCTGCCTCAGCCTCCTGAATAGCTGGAACTACAGGTGCACACAACCATGCCCGACTAATTTTTATTGTATTTTTAGTGGAGACTGGGTTTCACCATGTTGGCCAGGCTGATCTCAAACTCCTGACCTCAAGTGATCCACTCATCTTGGCCTCCCAAAGTTCTGGGATTACAGGCATGAGCCACCTCGCCTGGCCGAGCAACTCTTCTTCGTGATTTCTTTTAAGAAAATTATTTGTCAAAGTTTATAAATAATGTAATTTATTTATGGTCTTTTTAAATATTTGGAGAAGAACATTATATCAATTTTTGCAATGTATTAAACAGCTAAATATGTGTCAGACACTCCAGTAGGCACCTTACATATGTTATGAATAATTATTACTATATTTTTAGTACTATTCTTTTCCAAACATGATACTTGCTTCTGTTACTGGAGAGGGGTCCTGATCCAGACCCCATGAGTGGGTTCTTGGATCTCACACAAGAAAGAATTTTGCACAAGTCCACAAAGTGAAAGCAAGTTTATTAAGGTAAAGGAATAAAATAATGGCTACTCCATAGACATAGTAGCCCTGAGTGTTGCTGGTTGGCTATTGTTTTGGTTATTTCTTGATTAAATGCTAAACAAAAGGTAGATTATTCATAAGTTTTTATGGAAAGGGGTAAGAAATGGAGCTGAGTGTTCCTCCCCATTTTAGACCATATAGGGTAACTTCTGGATGTTGCCATGGCATTTGTAAACTTTCATGGTGCTGGTGAGAGTATCTTTTAGCAGACTAAATCATTATAACTAGCATGTAATGAGCAGTGAGAATGACCAGAGGTCACTTCCATTGCCATCTTGTTTTTTTTGGTTTTGCAGGTTTTGGGTTGGCATCTTTATGGCATCCTGTTTTATCAGCAGAGTTTTTGGGACTTGTATCTTGTGCAGGCCTCTTAACTCATCCTATGATTAAGAATGCCTAACCTGCTGGGAATGCAGCCCAGCAAGTCTCAGCCTCATTTTACGCAGCCCTTATTAAAAATAGAGTCACACACTCTGGTTCCAATGCCTCTGACACGTCTACATAATTATTTAATTTATTAATGGCACTACACATTTTCTCAAAATACCCTTTATTTTTTTCTTTTTAAAATTATACTTTAAGAGAAGGAGGCTAGATCCTTCGTGGCATTGTGAACCCACTCTATTTAGACTTGTACTGCCTACTTCTATATATCTCATTCCTATTGAAATAAATGATTTTTTAAAGCCTTATTTGATAGAGTCACTACTTAAAAAAAAAACAACAAAAATAAAAAATGCATTCAATAATGATTAACTGATACAGTCAGGAATGTACCTTTGCAGTATATTAACTTTGAGGATTTTTCTTTCTCTTTATCCTTGATGGTTGCAGCTTGCCACTACATGTCATTTTATTTGTATCATTTGATACTGAATCATGTTTCAATGTGAGTCCTCACTCTAGCTTTTCTATAATGGTTCTTAAGTATGTATTCTCAAAGACTGTTTTTGTGCCATTTTGTCCGTTTTATTCTGTTGAAACTTTTTTTGGACTAATTTAAAATCCTCCCATTTTATTTTTCTTGTCTCTTAACTGCTCTTGAAATTTTAATTTCTCCGGAATTCCTACAAAATTAATTCTTTCATACTCTCTTGCAATTTATTTTACTTCTTTGTGTTATATAGTCTACAGCCTAGAATTTATCCTGCTTATTGATTTTGTGATTTAGTTTTATTTCCAAAAGACTTTAAAAATGATTTTTCATATCCACCAGTTCTGATCATATTTCTTCCTGCTTTTGTTTCAGAACCAGTTTTATGCAGGCTATTTATTTGTGTTTTCCCTGAGATATTTATTAGTATTCATAATCTTTCTGTATTATTTATTTAGTATCTGGGCTCATTTTCAGCGAGATTTTAAAAATGCTTTATTATAAATAATTTAAAATATGCAAACATAGATAAAAATAGTATAATTAATCCCTATACACAATTCAGCTACATTCAACCATCACAATTTTTCCACATTTTTAAAGTTTATTTTTTCTTCTCTATTATGATTTTTTTAGTTTCTCCATTTGGGCTAGAGTATTTTAAAACACATACTAGATATCATGACATATCCATACATAATTCAGTATTATCTCCAAAAGATAAAAACATTTTCTACCATAACCACTATGATATTATTAACATCTTGTAAAATTAAAGAAATTATTTGTTGATATTATCTAATATTAGATAGCATTAAAGATTTTCTCATTTTTTTCAGTTTATCTTTTTAAATTGGTTTGTTTCAATCTGGATCCTAAGCAGGTTTGAGTAAAAGTTTGTGCCATTGCTGCTTATGTGCTCTCTCTCTTACTCTTTCTCCGGTTGTCTTTCACAATAACTCTTGTTAATACCTAAACCAAGGTAAAGGTGAGGCTGCAGAGCAGCAGTGTCCAATCTTTTGGCTTCCTTGGGCCACATTGGAAGAAGAATTGTCTTGGGCCACATATAAAATACACTAACATTAATGATAGCTGATGAGCTAAAAAAAAAAAAAGTCACACACAAAAAATCCATAATATTATAAGAAAGTTTACAAATATGTGATGGTCTGCATTTAAAGCCATGCTGGGTCATGTGCGGGCCAAGGGATGTGGGATAGACAAGCTTGTTGTAGAATGAAGATCCACAAATTTCTGCTGTAGAGATTTCTAAGAGTTCCCTGATTATTTAGTCCCTTAAACTTGATTTTATATTATTCTCGGTATTATGAGATAGCCTATTATATTACAATCAATGACAGTGTTTTTCTCCCCTTCATATAGCTCAAGCTGGTTTATAGTGGGCTATTCTCATCTCTTTATTTATATTTTAAGTGCCTGCCTTTGAACAATTTCTATTGGGGTTTAGTTAAATTCCCTCACACAGCACCACCCTCCCCTTTTATTTTTCTAATTTAGGAAGGACTAACATCTGTGACTTTTATGCAAGACCAAGTATTTTTCTTATTTTCTATCTTTATGGGTCAAATTCTACTTCTTTACTCGACATTGTTGTTGGTTTGCACATACAATGTCATAATGTAATTTGTGTTACATTATAACACACAATTAAAATAAAACAGTACTGAAGGCTCATATTTAAATGCAAAACTTCATTGTTCTACCTTAATTTAGCCCCAGTTACTCCCCAAAGATTAAACCAATTTCAACTGTCTAGATTTTTATGGTGTTTAATTCTCCATATTCTGAAGTAATATGCTTATATTGCTATTTTGGACTTATCAATTTTAGAGAGCATATTTGCCTGCTCTAAAGTATACTCATAGGGAAAACAGAATTCCACTGACTAACATAATGACTTGTTTCTCAAATAATTTCTAGACTAAACAGAATCATGACAATTACATACACCAAAGTTTTTTCTTCTGTACCATTTTCATATATAATAGGAGAACAAACAAAAAAAATCAACAACAGGGAGAACTTCCCACATGTCTGGAAGTAGAGACGTGACTTACAGTGCTTTTGCTGAAAATGGTAAGAGAGTGACATTAATCCATCTTCACTTTCCTGAAGGGTCATTTTTATAACACTATGGGCATGCATATGTAAGTCAGTTGGCTGATAACAAAAAGTTTATAATTGTGAACCAAATGAAACTGACTGGCTTAAAGGTAGAGAACATACCTGTGACCTTTTTTATATTAGCCCTGATATGTAATAAACTGGGTTATATAGTCATAGATGAAGGAAGCGTTCCCTTTAAAGAAGATAATACTAGGCTTCTGAACTATTCTGATGAAAAATTGGTCCGCACAGGGACTTGTCTAATGTATAAAGAGTTTTATTTGATTTGGACTAATTTTATGTAAAACTGGAAATACTTACTCATAAAACCAACAGATACTAGAGTTTAGGTTAGAGTCCAGCATTGATGCAATCTAATCTTATTTTATAGTTGAGGAAAATTGAACTGAGAGAAGTTAAAAGACAGATATATTCAACTGTTCTCTAATTTTAGACCTAATTGTCCATTGGGCATACTTCGGACATGACACTTCACTGAATTCATTATTTACATGTCAGGCTTCCTGCTGGACTGTAATCTAATGAAAGCAAGGGGCAACATCTAGAATCCTAAACATTTGGACAGTGCCTATCTACTACTTCTGTCTCAGGAATACCAAGCACATAGTCTTACGTTATGAGCACATTGTTCTTTTTTTTTTTTTTATTATTATACTTTAGGTTTTAGGGTACATGTGCGCAATGTGCAGGTTAGTTACATATGTATACATGTGCCATGCTGGTGCGCTGCACCCACTAACTCGTCATCTAGCATTAGGTATATCTCCCAGTGCTATCCCTCCCCCCTCCCCCCACCCCACAACAGTCCCCAGTGTGTGATGTTCCCCTTCCTGTTTCCATGTGTTCTCATTGTTCAATTCCCACCTATGAGTGAGAATATGCGGTGTTTGGTTTTTTGTTCTTGCGATAGTTTACTGAGAATGATGATTTCCAATTTCATCCATGTCCCTACAAAGGACATGAACTCATTATTTTTTATGGCTGCATAGTATTCCATGGTGTAAATGTGCCACATTTTCCTAATCCAGTCTATCATTGTTGGACATTTGGGTTGGTTCCAAGTCTTTGCTATTGTGAATAATGCCGCAATAAACATACATGTGCATGTGTCTTTATAGCAGCATGATTTACAGTCCTTTGGGTATATACCCAGTAATGGGATGGCTGGGTCAAATGGTATTTCTAGTTCTAGATCCCTGAGGAATCGCCACACTGACTTCAACAAGGGTTGAACTAGTTTACAGTCCTACCAACAGTGTAAAAGTGTTCCTATTTCTCCACATCCTCTCCAGCACCTGTTGTTTCCTGACTTTTTAATGATTGCCATTCTAACTGGTGTGAGATGATATCTCATTGTGGTTTTGATTTGCATTTCTCTGATGGCCAGTGATGGTGAGCATTTTTTCATGTGTTTTTTGACTGCATAAATGTCTTCTTTTGAGAAGTGTCTGTTCATGTCCTTCGCCCACTTTTTGATGGGGTTATTTGTTTTTTTCTTGTAGATTTGTTTGAGTTCATTGTAGATTCTGAAAAACAAGCAATGGGGAAAGGATTCCCTATTTAATGGTGCTGGGAAAACTGGCTAGTCATATGTAGAAAGCTGAAACTGGATCCCTTCCTTACGCCTTATACAAAAATCAATTCAAGATGGATTAAAGACTTAAATGTTAGACCTAAAACCATAAAAACCCTAGAAGAAAACATAGGCATTATCATTCAGGACATAGGCATGGGCAAGGACTTCATGTCGAAAACACCAAAAGCAATGGCAACAAAAGCCAAAATTGACAAATGGGATCTAATTAAACTAAAGAGCTTCTGCACAGCAAAAGAAAATACCATCAGAGTGAACAGGCAACCTATAAAATGGGAGAAAATTTTCGCAACCTACTCATCTGACAAAGGGCTAATATGAGTACATTGTTCTTAACACTCTATAATATCCTAACCCTAATTTAAAAAGAAACTTCTAAGAAAAAGTCACCAATGAACTCTCAGATACCACAGGCTTCTCTGAGACAAATTAGGCTATCTAATGACTTTTCTTAAAGAACAATTTTGTTTTGTACTGTGTAAGAGGGAGCTATTAGTGTAGAAATTGCATCAAATAATTCTAGAGAAATATATTTAAATATTTGTTATTGCTTTAAAGCTTTCCTAGCATTAATTAAGTTTTGATAGCTATATGGATGGCCTGGTTTAACAATGTAAAATGTATTTTGTTAAAAATTTGTTTTCCAAAGTTTAACTCTCCAAAGATGTATTTATATTGTGTGAATGCAATCAGGCTTACATCCAAATTTTCTTCAATCAGGATATTGGTATTCTATATCTCTATGACCTTTTTTTTCAGGCTTTTTAAAGAGTTGAAAGGACTATCTCAAAGAATTAAATAAAATAATGCTATTAGGAAACATGTAATATAAAAGTAAGAGAGAGGTGATCCTGGTGTTTGTCCTGCCACACCACTGACAGTTGTAAAACATTACCTACTTTGGAGCTCAGTTTCTTCCTTCTGAAACTGAGTCCTTTAATAGATGATCTTCAGGTTGCCTTCAAACATTTAAATTCTACGATTTAATGCTAAAATAATTTATGCATACCAATCTACTAGAGAAGAGAGTAAATGAAGTTCCAAACAGAATGATCACTATAATACCTATTTTGATAAATTAAGAGACAGCTTCTATGCCTAAACATTCAATCATAAAAATGTTGAGAGTAATCTTTAATACAGCAATTTGGCCTCCTGCTACTTAGTCTCACATTTTGTATATTTTAATGAAAGATAATCACTCAGAATTATAATTTCAGAACATTTAAGTTGACATTTTAGTGAGAATAAACACATTTTTTTTTGCTTGGAAAATAGAAATTAAGCCTGGGCAACAAAGTGAGACCCTGTCTCTACAAAAATTTAAAAAATTAGCTGGATGTGATAGTGTGCACCTATAGTGCCAGCTACTCCAGAGGCTGAGGCAGGAGGGTCACTTGAGCCCAGGAATTCAAGGCTGCAGTGAGCTATGATTGTGCCACTCCAGCATGGGTGACAGAGTATAGATGTAAGTCCAAAATAGCAACATAAGCATATTATGGAGATTAAACACAATAAAAGTCTACACCCATGCTCTGAGAAACCCTTCTCAAAAAGAAAGAAAGAAGAGAAAGAAATAAAGAAAAAGAGAAGGAAGGAAGGAAGGAAGGAAGATACTAATCTTTATTTAAAAAGTATCTATGGATGTGGTGGTTTTAGTTGAGGAAATCTATTTAGTGAAGTCTCTAGGCTTTAGTTTCTGTACTTAAGACAATGCAATCAACTGCATTTTTGGTTGTGTTCATTAGCGTTCTTTAGCTTCCTTTATTGTTATAAAAACTACCAAAAGCTGAGAATCTTTTGAGAAAACAATCAATAAAGAGACTTTGTCTGTGTCCAGTGATTCCCACCCCACATACTCCTTTGCTTTGGCTTCAGTGAATGCAGGAACTGAGACCATCATTACTGAAAATGTGGCCCTCACTACTGACACTCAGCATATCTACACATTCTTTACCTTCCACATTCCAGCATTACCTCTGTTAGAGTCTGGGGAATCTAACATAAACATCAGTGCAGGACTTACAGTTAATTGCTTTCAAGAAAACAAAATACACCATTTTGTCATTTTATGGTATGCATTCAAGGGGTGGGGTATGAATGGCAAAATCATTGACAACTGTTTCACTGGCTAGAGCATCTGGATTTCTCTTCAAATTTGCAGAAAGTTTATCTTTTTTTTCTCATCCAATCCATCTCATCTTTAGCCAGCTTATCAAATTGCCAAGCAATTTTTGGAATAGGTGTTTTGTTTTAAAAAAATTAGTTTACTATTGCTATTGATCCAAGATAACTCCACTTTATGCTTCTTGAATATAAAAGAGATATAAGTTCTACAGGATCCCTTAATTCTATCATGTGGAGAATATGAATTAAATACCTACTATGTTTAATAATTTAAAAAGACTTTGGGACAATGTCAACATATTTAAAGGGGAAAAGGCTTTGAGATTTTGGGGGTATGTACTTTATTTTGAACTAATTGCTTTTCTACTAACATATCATTTCATTTCATGCTTTAGAAAATCTTGTGAGAAAGGCTTAATGTCCCTCCATTCACACATGAGGCTGAGAGGCTAAGAGAGGTTAATAATCCGGTCATGGTCACACCCCTTCCAGAAAAGGAAGGAACCGGGATACAAACCTGGATATGGCTCCAAAGTTCATGTTTGCATTAATTCTGTGCTGCTCTCTTCAAGGAGCTTATGAGCTGGTGGAAGAAGTGAACATGCAAATATCCCGACTGCAATATTGACCAAATGCCCGTCTGAAGAGTACAAACTGAAAGTCTGTTTTATAAACACAACAATTCCTGAAAGTTAAATCAAAGTTTGGTTTAAACCACCAATGTTTCGTATACATTTCATAAATGCTGAGGTTGATATAAGATCTTATCTGTCATCAAATGTCTGATTTCAATTTTTGTTATCAAAATGGCCTCTTTCTTCTTCTTAATTGGTTTTCTAATTAGGAATTGGTTTAAATTTAGACATACCAATAAAATTATATGAACATATAACTATAATTTTTCATATTTGTATGGTAATAATTATTTTAAAAATACTACTCCAATGTAATAAATTTTTACCTTGCATATATCTTCTGCATATATTTATATATTTCTTAAGATGATTTTTTTAACAAGTATTCATTTTTTAACATGAATATTCCATTTAGTTGTAATCAGTCTACATGTAACTTTATATACTGCTTTTTTGCATATAACATTACATAATACTCTTAGTTTATAAAAATTTAAACTGAAAAGACTGGATTATGTTTCTAAAAGAGAATAATAAATGTGATACTGTCATAACACATTTTTAGAATTTTTAAGTTGTTTAGGTAGATTTCTTTTTGCCCTCAAATATATCTTAATATTGAAAATTAATAAAAGTAGACTACAATATCACCTACCAGATAATCTCTGGTGATTTTAAATTGAAGCATGAACTTTTACTGATTAGAAAATTCAAAAACTTAGGAAAGGTATAAAATTATGAAAAGAAAATCTTCGTCACCTCCTTAGTACTTGTCTGCAAAGCTAACCAGGATTAATTTGCTGTTTATTCTTCGAAATAAAAATAGACACATACCACTATGTGTAATATGTGTCCTTCTATTTACACAAAAGAGACCATGCACATATCCTATCTTACACATCTATTCTTTTACTTAGTGACACTTTGGGGACTCTTTTCATATCCTTAGGTGGTTCTATCACATTTTTTGAAAGCTTCAGTCTGTATAGCTTTCCATTATATTAAAGTCTCAACTTACTTAGACAAAACATTTCTTCTCATTTATATGCTATAATGCTAGATCTATATTGTGCAATGAGAAAGCTGCAATCTGTATCTTTTCTATCTCATTTTTGTTATTCTATCAAATCTATGTGGTAAGTTTTCAGAAGTTTAGTTCTTAGGTAAAGGAGTGTTGTCATTTAAAATGTTGATGAACAGTGTTAATTTTTTTTGTATATATGTTGTATAAAATTTGTCTCCCAAAGTAGACAGCAATAGCTAACTTTCCAGAGTGGTCACTCCTAAACACTTACAACTTACTATAGTTGACATTTGACATGTATTAACTGATTTAATCCTCACGCTGCTTTAGACACTATATTGCTACACATATTTTTTTTTTATTTTTTTTATTTTTTTGAGATGGAGTCTCGCTCTGTCACTTAGGCTGGAGTGCAGTGGTGTGATCTTGGCTCACTACAAGCTCTGTCTCCCGGCCGGGTTCATGCCATTCTCCTGCCTCAGCCTCCCGAGTAGCTGGGACCACAGGCGCCCGCCACCATGCCTGGCTAATTTTTTGTATTTTTAGTAGAGACGAGTTTTCACCATGTTAGCCAGGATGGTCTCAATCTCCTGACCTCGTGATCTGCCTGCCTCGGCCTCCCAAAGTGCTGGGATTACAGGTGTGAGCCACCGCACCTGGCCTTTATTTTTATTTTTTAAATTTTTATTTATTTTTTGTGAGACGAAGTCTCATTCTGTTGCCCAGACTGGAGTGCAATGGCAGAATCTCGGCTCACTGCAACCTCCGCCCACCGGGTTCAAGGGATTCTCCTGCCTCAGCCTCCCAAGTAGCTCGGATTACAGACATGTGTCACCACACCAGGCTAATTTCTTTGTATTTTTAGTAGAGACAGGGTTTCACCATGTTGCTGCCCAGGCTGGTCTTGAACTCCTGAACTCAGGTGATCCTCCCGTCTCGGCCTCCCAAAGTGCTGGGATTACAGACTGAGCCACCACGCCGAGCCCTATATTTTAAAGAGAAGGATCTGAAACACAGTACAGTGGCTAAATCACTTAGCCAAAATCATGTGGCTGATAAATAATGAAGCTACGCTATGAACACAAGCAGTTCAGCTGCATGGCGTTAACCACCCCAACATATTGCTTAGTGGTGCGGGAAAGAGTAGATCCTTTCAACTTTTGGATTTTGACTAATGCAACAAATGAAAACAATAAGTCAATTTGAGTTAGATCTTTTTTAATAGGTGAAGTAATATTTATGTTTTGTTCATTACACAAATTTCTTTTTCTGTTAACTACTTTTTCATACTTTTGCATAGTTTTATATTGAATTATTCAAGTTTCTCAGTAATTTTTACAAAATCAATAGAAAAAAATGAAGTGAAACTTTGTGATATGTGATACACTTTCCAGAGAGAACTTTTATATCTTTATACATTTCAATTTATTGATTTTTAGCTTCTGGATTTGATCTTCTTTCTGACATTTTTATTTTATTCGAATTATTTCAGTATATCATTTGCAACATCTAATAATTTTTTAAATTTAAAAATGATTGTTATTGATTGTGTATTATAAGAATCCAGATGATAAAAAAGTCTTTCATAATTAAATAAAAAGGTTGTTTTTAAAATAGTCCTTCAAAACTGATGTTTATAAACTGACAATAGCTGAAAAGAGGAAGATAGGTAGTTGGGAAAGGTAATATATACATGGGAAAATGGTACAGGTATCTGCCCCAGGCTAACTGGATGAATAGGAAGAAATTGATAATGAGTACAGCTACTCTGTGTGCAGTGTCACTGAACATACAGACCTGAGGCCTTTCTTTTCCCACTTTACTTGATCTCATTTGTCTAAAAGCACAGTAACCTTGAGACTGGAAAATGTACAGTAATTTATGCAGAAATTAGTCCATGAGGGGTGAGAAAATCCTACGTTCTTTGCTTGTGACCTGAAAGACGTCTAGATCTGTTGATGAAATACCAGCAGTTTTAACTCGTCACCTTCTTCCTAAATAAATATCAAAAAATAGAGGATATAATTCAACATAAAATGAAAATTCTTCTGTGAAAATGGCAATAGCCTGATAAGGAGAATTTACTTTTGTATCTATATTGGTTTATAGGTAAACAGGCAACATTAGTAAAGACATTTGGAATTTTTTCCCACTCTGACATGTGATTTCAATATCCACGATTGGTTCCTAGCAAGCTGCCTTCCATCTCACATCTGAAAAAAAATAAATAAATAAAAATTTGGAGCCACTATTTGTTTGATTAATTTGTATGAGCCCAGCTGTTAGAACATTGAGTATGAATTTAGATAAGGGAATAAAATTAGCCTCATCTGTCCAGTCCTACTGTGTTGTGTTACCAATTATATTTAATGGAAAAAATCTGATGGAGAAAACGTTTGGCAGTAATAAAGCAGCTGACAACAGGAAAATAAGCATAGTTAGAATTTAAGAACATCTTGGTTTTCTAGCCCTTATTCGTTAATTCTATCTTGTTTCTTTTTTGTTGTTCTCTTTCTCTGTCTCTTGATTGTTATTAATTTTCCTTTCTTTCCACCACGTATACCAAATATCAATCAAAAACTTCGCTTTTATGTTTAAGGGATGAAGGCAACGACTAATTATTATAAGAATTACACTTTTTCCATTTTCAACTTTGTCTGGGAATAGACCCAGGTTTGAGTTAGTCCTAAACTTTACTGGACAGCTCCTGATACAAAACATTCATACCCAACTCTCTAAAAGGGAAAAATGGTACTTAGTAAAAGTTTAAGCACATAACATCATCAGAAATAGAGGAGATTCTGTTGTATCCATGAACAAATGCATTTATTGGGGAAAAAGGCAGATGTGCATAAATCTAAGCTACTCTCCAATACTGTGTGAATTGAGGGGCCTGACTGAGGTGTTGACACTGGCCCTGGGGAGTTCCTAATCTGAGTGCAGAGCCAGTTGCAAATGTGTTTTCAGTCAAATATAATTACTAAAGAACACAAATATAACGTTTGCCATCCAAGACCTTTGCAACTTGAAACCCCAGATTAACTTGCGCTGAAGGCCTTTTGAGTGAAGATCAGTCTGGAAAGATTTTTCAGGAAAGATGGTGTAGCTAACCAGATAGAGGAATCTGACTCCAGATCTAGTGGGCCGCTCCTCTTATTCACAGGCACTAGCCACAGCAATTACATGTTTTCCTCATTGATATGACAGAGGTGAGCCAAGACGTAGAGGAGGGTATTATCTCTATCTTCACTATAATATCAGTGCTGTGTTTAATATTCAGGGACAAAGGATTAGCTTCGTTTTCAGGGAGAGATTTATAGAATAATGAGCTAAATCTGTGTTTAATAAGGTTTTTGTTCTTTTGTGTTCACTGTAATGTGGAAGTAATTTCAGTCTTTCTGCACAGAGGTCCCGACTGACTCCCATCACAGTATCGGCAGAGCTCCAGCTACACAGTGGAACACGTCATCTCTGGTTGCACATGGCTGGCAGCCTCTGAAGATTGGGTTTAAACTGATGGGGCAGGTCTTTCTCATTCAGTAATGCCTGACACAAGTGGCCTTTATTATATTAATAGCTTACCAATCTCCATTACATTGAACTCTTTCCAGAAGTTCTCCAAGTTTTGTACCCTACTTCATGACACTAATACATTATGCACAGAAAAAATGTCCATATTATAACAATTTGTATGTTTATATATGCACATGCAAAAGTTAAACTGGGAACAAGTACATATTGAAATATATGTATGTGTGTGTATATACATACACACGTGTGTATGTGTGTGTATATACATACACACGTGTGTGTGTGTATATGTATGCACACACATAGTGGCAATAAGGTGCTGGACAAAGATGAAGATCTTGGTGCATCCTAATGTTGAATTTTGTAGAATTTTTAAATATGGGAATTACTAAAAGGATCATCTTTAATAATTTAGAAGTTTCATTAAAATTGTATTGTAGATTCTGTGCTCTGCCTTGCATGTCAGGTGATCCGAGATCTTGCCCAAGTCAAATATAGGTCCTATGACATTGGGCAAGTCACTTAAACTCTCTAAGCCTTCCTTTCTGCTGGGTAAAGTTAAGTTGAGCTAGCTAATCTCCAAGCTGCCTACCAGGTCCAAAGGGCTGTGGTCATGACCAAAGGGATCCATTAATGAACTTCCCTTACAGAGACGATCCCAAGTTAGTGACAGAACTTAATGCTATTGAAAGTTCTATTTAACACTGTAGAACCCAAGAGTGAAACTGAATCAAATAAAAATTCACACTTACTTGAGAGCTCCTAATCTGTCAACATTTATCTGGTTTCACAGATGCTTTCTTTTTCTCTGATACAAAACTATTTATATTCAAGATACATGACATAAAATTGTTTCTAAGTACATCTTTATAAAGCCTCAATGGCTTATTTAAGTTGTTTCAATTACCTTTTTCTGCATAAAAAAGTACTCCAAATCTCTGCTCCCGAGTCTGAGGGTCAGAAACATGGAGGGTAGCTCACCTCTGCCTCATAGAGTCAGGTGGGGTCAGTTGGGGTGACTCATACACCTGTGGATTGGCTAAAATGGTTTGCTTGGGGCCTGTTATGGACTGAATGTTTGTGTCTCTTCAAAATTTATATGTTGAAATCGTATTCCCATTGTGATGGAATTTGGAGGCAGGGCTCTTGGGAGTATGAACTGAGAAGTGGGCCCTCACCAGACACTGAAACTGTCAGCAGTTTGATCTTGGACTTCTCAGTCTCCAGAATTGTGATAAATGAATGTTTTATAATCCACCCAGTGTAAGGTCTTTCATTATAGTAGCCTGAATTGACAAAGGCAGGGCCATATGTGTGACCTCAGTTTGTGCTGTTGGCTACAGTCTGTCACTCCCCTATCCTTGGATAATGGCTGTGATGGTGGGAAGAGCTACAAAGATTTCTCCTACATATGTGGTGACTCAGGCTTGTCCACATGCCCTTCTCACCCTGTGAAGCTAGGGTGGGCTTCCCACGGCATGGCAGTCTCAGAGGAGTTGGATTTCTTACATGGTGACTGCCATTCAAGAAGGAGGAAATGGAAGCCTCCAGTCCTCCGAAAGACTGGGCTGGAACTGGCATAATGTCACTCCCATCATATTTTATTGGCTCAGCCAGATTTGGCAAGTACATAAATGATCTCCATCTCTGGGTAGTAGGAATGGTCAAGAATTTGTAACCATCTTTAACCTGCCACAGTAACCACTTCTGGTTTGATTACTTCCCTAGAGGCAGAAGAATTGTTTAGGTTTTGTCATCTACGTGGATACCTTCTCCATTTTAGTTACTGGCAAGTTTAAATGACCAGATTTTTTTCCAAAGGGATATTAAACCACTATGAGGGTATAACTAATATTCAGAAATTCAACACAGGCCTCACTTGTAAAATGCCTTCAGCAGTTCAATATAGGCACCAGAGGGTACAGTGCTTTTTGCATTAGAAGCACACACTTTGACTCTCAGCTGGAGACAATCTCACTTGAAAAAACTGTACAGCCTTACTGATGATGGATAAAGTATTAATTCTGTAAAAAAACAGTATATGAGTTTGCTAGAGCTGCCATAAAAAAGGTGTCACAGACTCGGTGGCTTAACTAACAGAAATTTATTTTCTCACAGTTCTGGAGGCTAACAGTCCAAGATCAAGATGTCAGCAGGATTGGTTCCTGAGGGCCTTGAGGAAGAATCTGTTCCAGGACTTTCCCTTTGGCTTGCCATTGGCTATATTCTCTCTGTGTCTTCTCATGTCTTCCCTCTGTATTTATTTCCAAATTTCCTCCTCTTATAAGGACAGTAGTCATTTTGGAAAAAGGACCACCCTAATAACCTCATTTTAACTTGATTACCTCTTTAAAGACCTTATCTCCAAATACCATCACATTCTGAACTATTACAGATTAATGCGTCAATATAGGAATTTTGTGAGGGGCAGGGAGACAGGATACAACCAACCCACAACACCCAGATACATAGCACAATCTCTTTCTTCTAAGCCCCCTGTGCCTGTGTCTACCACTTCATCCCCCAATTAGCTATATTTGAAAAAGTAAGAGGGAAAGAACAGTTGAAGGGGGAAGAAAGAGAGAAAGAAGACAGACAACTTAGATTATGTGCCCTAAATGCTGGCCTTACAAAACTGGAGCAAATCTTAACCAATCATTGTAGCAAAACCTTTTGTTTATGAAGGACGTTCCTTTTGTTTCTTTTCAGTCCACTCTACCTGCTAATTAAAATCAATAATATGACATGCCGTGCTATCTTTCCTACCTGAGACACTTAAACTGTATTGTCAGGTTTGGTTTATTTCATTTTCTGGGTTTATTTGCCAGTTAATCATTTGTTTTTATATTACAAAGTGGCTCATCTCTGCCTCATTGCACACTGAAAGTAATGCCTGACAAGCGATTGTCCAACTCTCACCAAACCGTGCTTGTGCAGGTTGGCAAAGGATGCTCTCAGCATAGACAAGCTGACTTACATACAGCCAGCCTGCCTTTCCCGTCTCACTGTCAGATCTGTTCATAGGTCCTGACACAGGGAAAAAAAAAATCAGAATGATATATAGAATTAAAGGATAATGGAACTGGAATAATGTTGAGCATCTTAATTAGAGACTTTGGGCAGGATATAATCATACACGTGAGTTGAATATGTAATTAGGAGAATAGTAGAATCTTTGAAAAAGAAGGAAGCGTTAGTATTCTTTAGTTAGCAAAATGCACTGTTTCATAGAATGTAAAACAAACAGCACCAAAGAAGACAGAAAGTTTTATAAAATGACTTTCCCAAGGTTTACTCATTTCTTTATATAAAAGAGAGTGTGCTTCCAATGTACTGCGAAGATCTATAACATTATTTACTTATGTAAAAGAAAACATTTTTCATTAATTATTTTGCCCATCTTCTGAGTCCTCCTGTATTTCATATTGTACCAAGGTCTATCAATAAATTGATAAGCTCACTGCAAACAGAATAAATGTGCTTTTGAGACATTGTATGTGCTGCACTTCATTTATTTAAATGAAGCTATTGCTCTAACATCAATGGGACATTCAATTTGATTTTTTTTCTTTAGTGAAAATGGATATTCACTACTGACATTCACATTTTATACCTTAAGTCATTGATGGTAAACAATACATAGCTGCCAAAAAGATGCCTGAGATGAAGGGTAGAGTATGAAACTAACTGGTTAAAGTGAAAATTGAGCCCATGACTCATAACCTCAGCTTTGTAGAACTGCCTTAAAATTGGACTTTGGTCTAAGGTGCTTGAATATAGTTCTGGTTTTAATTTTCTAAGTGGCATTACTCTCTAATCCAAGAAATAATTTACAATCAATACAGCTTTTAGAATCCAAAAAATCTTAAGTATAAGGCAATTATAGGTGAATTAGAAAACAAAATTTACTGGTAGAAAATAGTAACTGTAAAATTTAATTTTATTATTTGATAAACAACATGGCTGATAAGCCCAAGTGTTAAAAAGCCAGTGAGAAATAAATATATTTTTGGCAAGCAGCTTTTCAATAGGAGACTAAGAACTGAAAACTCACTATGAGAATGGGTGGGATTTACAAACCTTGTAAATAATTTCAGAGCAGGCTAGGGACAGCTTGACACCCTGAAAACCTTGCAAAATTAATCTTTCATGACAATATTTGAAGACTGCCATCACTGTCATCCCTTCAACAAATATTCACTGAGCTGTGACAAGCACAGTGCTTGGGGCTGTGAATAGCACAGTGGTATATAACATAGACTATGACATCAGGAAGTTCATGGTTGGTGTCACTTATTTAACAAGCATTTATTGAGCACTACCTATGTGATAGGCACCTTGCTAAATATACCCTGGGGATTAAATAGAACATATGACATAGTCCTTATGCTCAAGATTTACCTAACCGCTCCACGTACTGATTTATGGAAATTCTGAAACTATGTTTGTTATTTACCCAAAAAAGACACTAGCTAACTAATTGATAGAGAAATTTTCTGCAATATTATCTCTCAGCCTTCAGGCACCTGCATCTTTTTTGCTACCTCACCTCTATATTCTTAACTGCTCTGCTCTGGTTTTTGTAAGTGGTGTTCCTTGTGTGGCCTGTATTTTCGAACTCTGCTCATGTAATGGTGTTTGCCACACAGTTGAACTTTTGAATTAATTCTTCTATATTTTGACCACACAGTTTTCTTAGATACCTTTTGTACCTGGTTCTCAATTTCCACTTGCTTTGACCCTTCATGTGTGTATCCTGTAACTGCTGTCTGGTATCTGAAAAAGTCCTTTTTCAGAAAGCCTAATTCTGGTATTTTACTTTGTTGCATTTCTAGATGAGAAATACTGATTGTCTAATCTGCTTGAAAACTGACGAAAATCTCTATTTAACATTTATTTTTAATCCTGATGCACTAAAATCGAAATGTTATTCAGTTTTTAACATAATGAAAGAAGAGAAACTTGCATATTAAAACAGAGACATTCATCTAATTAGCCTTACTAATAAAATTCCTAGGTAGTTTGAAAAATAAAGATTTGAGAAGATACTTTGCTTTGACATTGTTGAATTCAAAGTCACCCAGAAAGAAAATTTGACATAATATAATTTTTTGTCTTTTCAAATTTCCCACTGAGAAACAAAAATAAAATTCTAAGCCCCCAGAGGACTGAACCAACCCTCTCTTTGTCAAGGGGAACCTCATGGAAACCTTGGAAGCTGAGTTCGTGACCATGATGGGATGGGGGATCAGACATGGGTTATATCCCGACTCCCTTGCTAACTGTCATTAGGCTTTCTTCCCTCAGGGCTAGACAGAAACCAGCTCTTTCAAAAGTCTTGCCAGGTACAGAACAAAGACAAAACGAGATTCATCCTTCCTTCTTCCCTCCCTGAGATGTCCACTTCCTCTATTTCCTTTTCTTCAAATGTTGACTTTATCTTATGTAAAAAGTAGATTTACCAAACACCAACTTAAGTCTCACCAGTATGTTTTTATTCCTTTCACTGCTGCCCTCCTCCCCACTTTTTAAATAAAATATACAAATACTAAACCTCTGGAGAACCTCTTTGGACAAAACAGCCACATGTGCCTGTGACTTGAGTTTTTCCCGGGTGCACCCTCAGGCTGGCTCAATAAACCTTGATGATTTAAGATTTATTATGCCTCAGTTACTCATTTTGGTTGTCACCACCATATTTTAGGCTGTTGTTTGTTACTCACTGGAATATGCTTTTATTCCCAGAAATCCTGAAAAATTCTTCCAAATATAAGTTTAATGAGCATTTTAATACTAATTCTCTACATAGGGTATTATGAGTACATGTTTTTTCATATCACCCTTTGGCTTACCTTATTACAGCAGCAACAGTGTTTTACTTATTTTAGTTGCAGTTAGAAGGGTTTCTTCTAATCAGATTACATTTTTCTTTGACAAATTTATGAAAAGAAGCCTTGCCAGGAGAATCTGATAATTTATTGCAAAATTACATCAGCTGATTTTTAAAAATTTTTATTTCCATGCTTTTGGGAATATAGTTGGTTTTTGGTTACATGGATAAGTTCTTTAGTGGTGATTTCTGAGATTTTAGTGCACCTGTCACCTGAGCAGTGTACACCATACCCAATATGTAGTTTTTTATCCCTCATACCCCCAACATTCCCCCTGAGTCCCTAAAGTCCTTTACATTAATTATTCTCATGCCTTTGCATTCTCATAGTTGAGTTCCCACTTATAAGTGAAAACACTTATTTGGTTTTCCATTCCTGAGTTACTTTGAGTAGCTACCCCAGTAGTAGGATTGCTGGATTAAATGGTAGTTCTACTTTCAGTTTTTTAAGGAATCTTGATACTGTTTTTCATAGTGGTTATACTAATGTGCCCTGCTCTTCTGTATTTACAGTAAGAGTTGTTAAAGCAAACTAAATATGGCCCGAGAAGGACTCCATACTTCTATATTTGAGTCCTTGTAGATGAACTGCAATCTATCATAATAGGTAGATAAGATTGAAAATTTAATTTAGGAGTATGTGCCTGTAACAGTGGCTGAGTCTTGGCCAATCTCAACAGCCATACTTCAAACAGTCATACACTGCTGAATGCTCAAACTGTGTTCAAATAAGGCAAATGCCGAGCTGTAGCCAATCCAGCTGTTTTTGTACTTCACTTCCAATTTCTGTACATCACTTTGCTTTTCTTGTCTATAAATTTGTTCTGTGCACGAGGTACCCCTGGAGTCTCTCTGAATCTGCTGTGATTCTGGGGGCTGCCTGATTTGTGAATTGTTTTTTTTTTATTATACTTTAAGTTTTAGGGTACATGTGCACAACGTGCAGGTTAGTTACATATGTATACATGTGCCATGCTGGTGTGCTGCACCCATTAACTCATCATTTAACATTAGATACATCTCCTAATGCTATCCCTCCCCCCTTCCCCCACCCCACAAGAGGCCCCGGTGTGTGATGTTCCCCTTCCTGTGTCCATGTGTTATCATTGTTCAATTCCCACCTATGAGTGAGAGCATGCAGTGTTTGGTTTTATGTCCTTGCGATAGTTTGCTGAGAATGATGGTTTCCAGCTTCATCTATGTCCCTACAAAGGACATGAACTCATCGTTTTTTATGGCTGCATAGTATTCCGTGGTGTATATGTGCCACATTTTCTTGATCCAGTCTATCATTGTTAGACATTTGGGTTGGTTCCAAGTCTTTGCTATTGTGAATAGTGCCGCAATAAACATACGTGTGCATGTGTCTTTATAGCAGCATGTTTTATAATCCTTTGGGTATATGCCCAGTAATGGGATGGCTGAGTCAAATGGTAGTTCTAGTTCTAGATCCCTGAGGAATCGCCATATTGTCTTCCCCAATGGTTGAACTAGTTTACAGTCCCACCAACAGTGTAAAAGTGTTCTTATTTCTCCACATCCTCTCCAGCACCTGTTGTTTCCTGACTTTTTAATGATTGCCATTCTAACTGGTGTGAGATGATATCTCATTGTGGTTTTGATTTGCATTTCTCTGATGGCCAGTGATGATGAGCATTTTTTCATGTGTCTTTTTGCCTGCATAAATGTCTTCTTTTGAGAAGTGTCTGTTCATATCCTTCACCCATTTTTTGATGGGGTTGTTTGTTGTTTTCTTGTAAATTTGTTGGAGTTCATTGTAGATTCTGTATATTTGCCCTTTGTCAGATGAGTAGATTGCAAAAATTGTCTCCCATTCTGTAGGTTGCCTGTTCACTCTGATGGTAGTTTCTTTTGCTGTGCAGAAGCTCTTTAGTTTAATTAGATCCCATTTGTCAATTTTGGCTTTTGTTGCCATTGCTTTTGGTGTTTTAGACATGAAGTCCTTTCCCATGCCTATGTCCTGAATGGTATTGCCTATGTTTTCTTCTAGGGTTTTTATGGTTTTAGGTCTAACATGTAAGTCTTCAATCCATCTTGAATTAATTTTTGCATAAGGTGTAAGGAAGGGATCCAGTTTCAGCTTTCTACATATGGCTAGCCAGTTTTCCCAGCACCACTTATTAAATAGGGAATCCTTTCCCCGTTTCTTGTTTTTGTCAGGTTTGTCAAAGATCAGATAGTTGTAGATAGGCAGCATTATTTCTGAGGGCTCTGTTCTGTTCCATTGGTCCATACGTGTTCAATTCAACTCCGTTAAATTTAATTCAGCTGAAGTTTTTCTTTTAACAGAGTTAAAAAATCAAAATCGAGTTAACTGTTAGAGTTGTGTTTCTGATTACCTTAAATGGCTTGGTTGAGAGATTTTAATAAAATTGTGCAGAGATATCTCATCTACTTGGTCACTCACAGAGCCTGGATTTATCAAATTTTGTTTGTATAAGATTTGTATTTTTTAAACAAAATAACATTCCCTGGGTTCAATTTTAAAGATTAATAAAACCAGTTGAAAAAAGAGAAACAATTAGCTAGGAAATGATTCCTTTGACATATATGCTATTGAATTGTCAATATAATGGCTTTTCCACCATGTCCTCCCTCACTTTACCTTTTCCGAATTAATCAATCCATTTTTTTAAATGCACAGATATAAGGAATTTTAATTTTGGGTAATGACAGCAAAGAAGTATATTTGTCTGCTAGGACTGCCATAACAAAATACCAGAGACTTGGAGGCTTAAACAACAGAAATTTATTTCAGAATTGTAGAAGCTGGAAGTCTAAGAGCATGGTGTCAGCAGGGTTGTTTTTTTCTGAAGCCTCTCTCTTTGGCTTGCAGTTTGGCCACCTTCTGGTTATGTCCTCACATGGACTTTTCTCTATGCATACATATCCCTGGTGTCTCTTTGTGCGTCTAACTTTTTTTCTTATAAAGACAGCAGTCAGTTTATATTAGAACTCACACTAAAGATCTAATTTTAACTTAATCATCTCTTTAAAGAGCCTATCTCCACACTCACATTCTGAGGTACTATGGTTAGGGCTTCAGTATATAAACTTGGAGAGGACACAATTTAGCCCAGAAAAAGAAAACACTTATTACTCATTCATTTAAAAATGAATTTGACATTCTTATGCTTCAAAGTTATGATCTGGTCTTCTGGATTGCTTTTTTACACTGAGGAGTTTGCAGAAAGTAACATCTAGGTTCATAAAACCATGCCTTCGTGGAGAAACAATACTAAAAAAAGTATTTACAAATTATCCACATCAAACAGATTTTGGTTTATACCTGTTAACACATGAATAAGGATTTTATTTGTTCAGAAAATTATTTAGTCACTGAAAATGTATGTGTCTCTTTATGCCTTTAGGGATTTGATTAATTCAACAAGTTAGTGTGAAAATATTAGTGTGTATCAGTAATGGACTACAAACTTTTGCAGAGAGCTTCCATATACATAGTATTTTTCTGTAATTGATATGCCATGGAACCCAAAGCTACTACAGGTCTCTTTTTTTCTGCCTGAAGTGGCATTGTAAGGAGGTAGTAATCACTGATTCCTTGCTTAGAAGCTTGGGCTCTTAAGTTAGGGAATCCAGTCTTCTTATCTCAGTTCTGCCACTAACAATACATAATTTTGATGTCTGTTTCAGTTTTTTCATCTGGATTCAAACCCACACCTTAGCATTGTGGAATAATTACCTGAGATAATCCATAGAAAGCAGTAGGTGCAGCAGTGATCACAGTAAAGCAGCACTCTTTAAAATATTTGATTATATAAAACTTGTACAGGAAAGGGAAGTGAAATAACCCCCTTCCCACCCTGCCTGGCGAAAACAAACAAACAAACAAAAAAAATCCAACAACAATAAGGGCTCAAAACTATTTGTTAATTAAACAAATGTTAGCTATTATTAGATATTCTTTGGTAGAAAAACATAATTCCCTATTTTAAATTTTAAGTAGCGGTAATAGGCACCACATGTGCATTGCTTATTGTGTTTCAAGAACTCAGTTATAGACGTATATCACCTCAATTAACATTTGATGAGTGCTCCAGATTGTTTCCCCACTCTGCACAACAACATCTTGGAAGAACTGTCAGAATAAATTCATCTTTAACAGTACCTGAGGTGATTCAATAGTATATACATATATACACACACTAATATATGTTCATATAATATGTACACAAATATATGCGTATATTATATATGTACACACATCTACATATGTGTGTACATATTTATTATATATGTGTATATGTTCTATATGTATGTAATATATACAAATATGTTCATATACATATATACATATATTATTGAATATATACAGACATATTTATGTTTGTATATATATACACACATACACACATATATATGTGTGTATATATATATATATATATATATATACAAAATATCTAGGCCCATTAGCCTATTAACTATAAATGAGTAAGCCATACTAACAATGAGAATGTATACATGCATTTCTCTATGGTAAGCTAAAGTATGCTTCCAGATAATGCATCATAAAGGAAGTAGTGAAATGTTTCACTAGGCATGGCCAAGATAATTGTCTCTTCTACTCAGACAAATGGCATTTGTTTATTTATTCATTTTTAGTCAAGAAGCCCCTGGATATGGCAGGATAGGTTCAGAGAGGCACCCTTTTCTCTTATATTATCTCACCTCAGCTACTCCTCTGCTATGTCTCCCCACCACTGTCTAATTCTCTACTTGTTTATGATGCTGTTTTCTTTTATGAAGTTATTTTTAATAATTCCAAGACAAATTTTCACACCTTTCTTTTGCTTTTAAATATTTTAACTTTCAGCAAAACCTCTAGTTATCCACACTTAAATATGCTTTAGCTGAGATCAGCTTCCTCTCTGTGTATAGGACTCTGAAGTTTTCTCTCTAATTAAGAGCTCAGTATTATGTAATGATGTTCTCTATCACTGTGCTGAGCAAAAAGGTGGGATATTTCCATCTCGGCTTTTGGTAAGCTGAGAACATTTCTGGTTAGGATATGACTTGAAATTGATCTAACAGCAAGTAGAAGTATGGATGCTAGAGTACTTTCTGAGAAGTACCAACACTAATCCTCCTTGTGAAGTCTTTAAGGGTGTTCTGTGTTAGGCCTTTCTTATATTGCTATAAAGAAGTACTTCAGATTGGGTAATGTATCAAGAAAAGAGGTTTACTTGACTCATATTCTGCAGGATGTATAGGAAGCCTCATACCAGCCTCTGCTCAGCTTTCATGGTGGAAGGCAAAGAAGGAGCAGGCACTTCACTTGGTGAAAGCAGGAGTAAGACGGGCGGGAGGTGCCATACACTTTTAAATGAACAGATCTCCTGAGAACCTGCTCACTATCATGAGGATAGCACCAAACTATGAGATATCCACTACCATGACCCAAGCACCTCCCACCATACCCTACCTTCAACATAGGGATTAAAATTCAACATGAGATTCAACAGTGACATCTATTCAAACTACATCTTTCCAACCCTGGCTCCCAAATCTCATATCCTTCTCACGTTGCAAAATACAATCATGTCTTCCCAATCATCTCCCAAAATCTTAACTCATTTCAGCATTAATTCAAAAGTTCAAAGTGTCATCTGAGACGAGTCAAGTTCCTTTTACCTATGAATCTGTGGGCTCTGACCCCACATTTCCTCTCTGAACTGCATTAGTAGAGGTTCTCTGTGAGGGCTCTACCCCTGTAGCAGGCTCCTTCCTGGACACCAAGGCTGTTCCATACATCCTCTGAAATTTGAATATCCTCTGAAATTCTGCCCAACCTCTTTAACTCTTGTATTCTGTGCACCTGCAGGTTTAACACAACATGGAATCTGCCAAGTCTTAAGGTTTGCAGCCTCCAGAGCTGTGGCCCAAGCTACATCTGGAGTCCTCTGAGCTGAAGCTGGAGCTGGAACATCCTGAATGTGGGGAGCAGTGCAGGGCAGCTGGGCCCTGGCCCCTGAACCATTCTTTCCCCCTAGGCCTCAGGGCCTGTGATGGGAAAGCCTGCCTGTTAGATTTCTAAAATGCCTTCTAGGTCTTTTTCCCATTGTCTTGGCTGTTAGTGTTTGACTCCTTTTTAGTTATGCAAATTCCTCTAGCAATTGATTGCTCAGCAGCCTGCCTAAATTCCTTCCCCATTATTGGGCTTTTCTTTTTTACCACATGCCCAGCCTGCAACCTTTTCTAACTTTTATGCTCAGCTTCTTATTTAAATATAATTTCCAATTTTAAGTCATTTCCTTGCTCCTGCATCTGAGCATAGGCTGTTAGAAGCAGCCAGGCTATATCTTGAATGCTTTGTTGCTCAGAAGTTTCTTCAAACAGATACACTAAATCATCACTTTTTTTTTTTTTTTTTTTTTTTTTGAGATGGGGTCTTACTCTGTCACCCAGGCTAGAGTGCAGGGGCATGATCTCAGCTCACTGCAACTTCTGCCTTCCAGAGTGATCCTCCCTCCTCAGCCTCTCAGGTAGCTGGGACCACAGGTACATGCCACCATGCCTGGCTAATTTTTGTATTTTTGGTAGAGATGGGGATTCACGAAGTTGCCCCGGCTGGTCTCAAACTCCTGCGCTCGAGTGACCCACCTTCCTTGGCTTCCCAAAGTGCCGGGATTACAGGCATGAGCCACTGTGCCCAGCTACCTAAATCATCACTTTGAAGTTCAACCTTCTGCAGATCCCCAGGGTGGAAGAAGAACTCAGCTAAGCTCTTTGCTAAGGCATAATGTGCACGACCTTTGCTCCAGTTCTCAATATGTTCCTTGTTTCCATCTGAAACCTTGGCAGCCTGGACTTCACTGCCCATATCATGATCAGCATTTTGGTCACAATCGTTTAACCAGTCTCTAAGAAGTCCCAAACTTTCCCTCATCTTCCTGTCTTCTTCTGAGCCCTCCAAAGTCTTCCAACCTCTTCCCATTACCCAGTTCCAAAATTCTTCCACATTTTCAGTTATCTTTATAGCAATACCCTATTCCTTACTACCAATTTTCTGTGTTAGGCCATTCTTGCATCACTATAAATACCTGAGATTGGGTAATTTATAAAGAAAAGAGGTTTAATTGGCTCATGGTTCTGAAGGCTGTATAGGAAGCATGGTGCCAGCATCTGCTTGGCTTCTAGGGAGGCCTCAAGGAGATTTTACTCGTGGTGGAAGACGAAGTGGGAGCAGGCAATTCACATGGTGAAAGCAGGATCAAAGGGAGGGTGTATTAATCTGTTCTCAAGTTTCTAATAAAGACATACCTGAGACTGGGTAATTTATAAAGAAAAGAGGTTTAATGGACTCTGAGTTTCACTTTTAAATAGCCAGGTCTCCTGAGAACTCACTCACTGTCACGAGGAATATGAAGGATCCACCCCTATGACTCAAACACTTCCTACCAGGTCTCACCTTCAACACTGGGGACTGCAATTCTACATGAGATTTGGTGGGGACATATATTCAAACTATATCACTTCATATTTAATTATTTCAGATCTCATATTCTGCAGGTTATATATACTCTCTAGAGGTTAATGATAGTAAAATGCATTTTGGCCTAATTTTAATACTGAATATTACTTTAGCCATATCATACAAGATAATTAATATAGTAAAATATATGAGGAATTTTTGTAAAATATATATACAATTTTCAATTGTTCCAGAATATGTGACCATCTTTAGGTCTAAGAAAAATAAAATTTTCTAAAATTTGAATTATAAAACATGCCTCTGAATGCCATAGAAGAATAGCAAATGTATATATTACAAAAACTTCAAATGAAGAATAAATAATGCAACTGTAGATATTCCTCCTCGTGATAACTGTTAGCTCATGATGACTTGACATGAAAATCTTCCTAGTGGAATGTGAGTCAGAGATCTTGGGAATAGTGGTTTCTGAAGTCTAGGCCTGTTCAACAAAGACAACTTTGCCCTAAGAGAGATTCCTTTTCTCTTGATTCCTGGGAGATAGTTTCTAAGCCCTTGGTATGTCCTACCTAATAAGAATGTCTGTTTACCTGGGAGCATTGGGACATGCCACATAGTCTATGCTAACAATGTGATTTATGATAGGGGACCTTGAATCATGTGATATCAACTTGACCTCGGGGAAGCTGGAGACTAAGATCAGACATGCGGGTGGTCAACTATATTTGGATAACGGAGTCCCACCATAGCATCTAAATGCCAAGGCTTGAGTAAGCATCTCTGGCTGGCAATACTCTGTGTTTATAGTCACACATCATTTCTAGAGAAATAAGTGCTCTCTACTCAACTCCACTAGGAGAAGACAATGGGAAACTCCTTGTCAGAAACTCTCCTGTACGCTCTTCTGCATGCCTCTTCTTTGGCTAATACATTGAATTTGTATTCTTTTATTGTAGTAAACCATGTCTGTAAGGGAGACTGCTTTAAGTGAGTTATGTGAGTTCTTGTAGTGAACTGTCAGACCCAAGATGGTTGGGCAGGCTTCTGAATCTTCAGTTGGTGCTAGCAGTGAGGGCAGGTGAGAGAAGTCTTGGGGATGCCCAGACTTCTAGTTGGTATCAAAAGTAACTGGTTTGAGGAACCTCCAAGCTTGTAGTTGGTATCAGAAGTGATGGAGGTCTTGAGGACTCCTGAACTGTGTAGGACCCCAGCAAAGTAAATACAAATATTATAACAAATTTCAATGTGTAAAAACTTCTTAGGTTGGTGGTATAGCATAATTGAAAAACCATGGACTGTGAACCCGAAGTGGGGCTCAAATTCTGGATCGGTCACATAGTAGCTGTAAATAGAATATTGTCATTACATGGCAGTGGCTTTTGAATTTCGAAGGCCAAAGTTCAAATTCATACACCATCACTACAAGTTATTTTATCTCTTTCTATTATCTCATTTGTAAAATGTATACTGATTACCTTAAAATACTATTTTGATAATTATACAAGCCAATAATTGCAAAATTCCTTATATATAAGGAGCACGATGAAATGATAAATTTAGTGACTATACTATTCAAGCAATTGTGTATCATTTTGTTATTTCTAAGCAGAACAGTGCACAAGAAGATATCTTGAATCACCCAAGAGGTGCCAGGGCTCCCATGTGCTTTCAGAGTTAGCAGGGGACTATCTGTTCATGCAACTAATATTTAGTGAGTCTACTCTACCAGCTATTGTTTTAGGTTCTACAGTAAAAAAGAGATAAATATATGTGCCTTCTAATGGGAAAAGAGAGAAAAACATCAGATAGAAAGATAAATAGATACATATAAAAAATATATGGCATATTAATGATAAGTGCTAATAACACAAATAAAGCAGATAGGGGTGATAGGGAGTATGGAGGTAAGGTAAAAATGTTAACTAGAGTGACCAAGGAAGGCTACACTGGAAAACTGACATTTTGTTAAACACTGAAAGGGGGAGAAGAAAAATTTTCTACAATTTTCTTTTAGAAAAAAAAAGAAAATTCAAAGAATCTTGGATGAGAACCAGCCTGGCATGTATAAAGAGCTGTAATGTAATGAGTTTGTATACCTCACAGTTCCAACTCCACATTTGGAAAGTTAATTTCAAGAAAATATCACTACAACTTCTTTGAAGTATAAGAAAAAAATGCTTTTGGAGAACTCAGAGCCTTGCATGCCAACTATTCACTCATTAAATTAATTTCATGTGTAGATTAACTTGTCTGAAGCATAAGGATGTTTATATATAATTATATATGCCCAAGGTATTTGAAAAGAGTTTTCTAACGACAAGTAAGATTCTGAGCTGTTCTATTGAAAAAAGTAATCATGCTAAGTTTTACTAGGGTGTACTGAATTGAAAACATTTTCAAGTTTTTATCCTGTGTTGGAAATTCACACAATTAGTGTGTTTATGGCCTTTGTTTTACAAACACCTTTTCCCTCTCTCTGCCTGAATGCATTATTTTTCTTTTATTTTTATCTGCTGCTTCATTCCAAATTTATTTTCTGGAAGAAATAATGTGCTATTTAATTTTTCATCACAAAAGAAAAATGTATTTCCAATTTTTTAAAGTTAAAAATTGTGTATGGAATAGTCCCTTCTAGTAGGTGATGATTATCTATATGCCCAGAAGCCAATTATAATTTTTTTTTCAAAATCACATATTGGTTTTGAATTGAAACAAGAACACATTTATGAAAAATGGATTTTTCAAAAGAGAATTGACAATGCATAGTGTACAGGTGCATAGGAGTAAATTGGACCTTATGTATATTATTTAAAGTCTTCAATCAGCTGTCCCAGACTTGGTAAGGAATTGCTGTTCACTTGAGTATATTATGCTCTCAGGGCCTCCTTTTGCATTAACACACCAATGAGTCAGTTGCATCAAATTCATACAAAGTGCATGAGAAATTCTAATCCCCATGATATTTAGGTAATTTAGTGTGTTAAAAGAACTCAAGCCTTTATAAGAAAGATGATTACTTTGTATTGTGTTGGTAAGAGATCATAGATTGTTCTTCTATGCCAAATTTATTTTTTATATTGTTGCTTTCTTGAAGAATAATTCCAAGCATATTTTTGTAGTAAACGAGGAGCAAGCCAATTAAGCCTCCCATGCTTGCAACTCAAACAGCAATCTGGATTTCTATAATGGAGAGAGACTCAATATAAATTAAAAGCAAAGAGGGTATTACAGAGAAAGGGTCAGGCCTTTTGAATTGCAGAGAATAACAAGTATGCTTATGGGAAAATTGTTCATTTCAAATCCTTCCTTAAAATAATTTTCAAGTAAGAATTACACATTTTTATTTTCACTTTTAAACTGGCTAGCTTTACTTCCTTTATATGTTCAATTTTAGTACATGAAGAGATGTAAATTTAATAATTAACACTCATCACTTTCTAGCTTTTAACCAAAACTAATAATATATATTTTGTTTCTACAAGGGAGAGAAAATACGTTGTTCAAAACTAAAGATAAATCATTTAATTGATTCTCCATATTTTTCTTTCTTTTCTTACTTTGCCAGAAGTTACATGAGACATGTTATTATTTTGTTCTGATTGTAAAGAGCATGTTTTGATATAACTACTAATAGTTTTACTCAGCATTATTGCAGTACGACTTTTACAATACATTGTCCATTTTATCCTTTTCATTAAAGTAGATACATGTACTGTGTAGCTTATTACTTTAAACATTTAGGGGATGCAGGATACTTACTTTCTAATAAAACAAAATTATAGTTTTATAGTGACATAAAACAGAATTTGAAGAATTCTAAAATGATAGAGTATTTTTAAATTTTATATTTATGTTACCCAAAGCGTGTAAATACCAGTTTTAACTCAAGGGTGGCTTGATTTGTTTTGACACCAATGCCTCAGGTCTACTTATTTTCGTTTGAATACTGAAGATAGATTTAGTTAAATAACTATGGTATTAAACAAAATAAACAGGTAAATTTTTCTAGTTGTGGTTGGAATTGGGACTCAAATGTCTTGAAATTTGACATTATCGGCTGGGTGCCGTGGCTCACATCTGTAATCCTAACACTTTGGGAGGCCGAGTTGGGCGGATTGCCTGAGCTCGGGAGTTTGAGACGAGCCTGGGAAACATGGTGAAACCCTGTCTCTACTAAAATACAAAAAAAAAAAAAAAAAAAAAAATCGGGCGTGGTGGCGTGCGCCTGTACGTGTCCCAGCTACTCGGAAAGCTGAGGCAGCAGAATTGCTTGAACCCGGGAGGCGAAGGTTGCAGTGAACCGAGATGGTGCCACTGCACTCCAGCCTGGCAGCAGAGCGAGACTCCGTCTCAAAAAACAAACAAAAAAACAAAAACGAGTTTGACCTTACCAAATTTATTATATTGTTGCTCAGTACTTTACTAGAAATAGATTGTCATCAGGCTGTTTTGAAAAAAGAACACTGTTTGCAAAAAACAATATGAGATTGTCTTTGAGAAATGAGTGGAAACCAAAGATCCTAATTATTATTGTGATACATGATAAAACTGTTTCTCTGTGAACTTTGGAGACCATCTGTACAAAGATTCCATTTTCCAGATAGCAAAAATATAAGGAATTCTCAATTTATTGAGGAAAAAAATTTGGTCATTGCCATGGATTTACTTTTCACATATATGGCTCAATGTGGCTCCATCCTCACTTGTAAGCATCATCTGTTACAATGCTTTTTTTCTCAATACTCTTCTCTCTATTCTGCACCCACATGCTCCTCCTTTGTTCCAATGCATACCAAAACTATATATATGCCGCTTATTTGACTTGGGTTAGTCTTCCCCACTTTTCTTTCCCAAACAAAATTCCCTTTCAGTCACCTTCTCTGAGATCACTTAACACTTGGTAGATGCCTATAGATATTTCATAATTCTTATTCAGGCTGTGTTGAAAGTATATGCCTTTTCTTCATTTTCATTCTTCTCCCTATCTTGTTCCTCTTCATTTATGGTCATCCAGCAGAGTTTTAGATAGCTAATATGTTCAATAGTGCTAATATAAGTAAACTAAAAATGACTAGTCTCTTTAATAATAAATCAATGTGCTTAACTATACCACTTTGGAATTCTGAAGCTTCTTTCAAGTCTTTTGCTCCTATACAATCTACTCTGATTATTATTTATATATGATATGCAAATCATGACTTTGATCAAATGCAAAATTATTTGAACTCACACAGAAATTCCAGATCAAATCAAGAAAATTGCTCTGCATATGATCCAAGGGCTCCTTTTTTGTTTTAACATGAAAATATATATAGGTGCACAGAGAAGCTATGAGCTAACCAACCCTCAAGTGCCTTAATAACTAGGTCCATGGATGATATACTGGGTTGAATGTTGCCCCTGCAAAATTTCATGTGGATGTGAAACCTGTGAATGTGACTTATTTGAAATAGGTTCTTTGCATATATAATCAAATAAGAATAAGGTCATACTGGATTTGTGTGATCTTTAAATCCTTTACGACTAGTGTCCTTATAATAGAAAGAGAGACATTTGGAAACAGGGAGATAGACCCACAGCAGATCTGTCCATGTGAAGACAGGTACATGGATTGGAGTGATACATCTACAAGCTAGGTAATGCCAAATGTTGCTAGCAGTCATCAGAAGCTATAAGATGCAAGAAGGGATTCTACCTTGAAGCCTTTAGAGGGAGCATGGCTTTGCTGACTCCTTGATTTCAGACTTCCAGTCTTCAGAACCATGAAACAGTAGATGTCTGGGGTTCTGTTTCTTGAGACAGGGTCTTGCTCTGTTCCCCAGGATGAAATAAAGTAATAGGATCATGGCTCACTGCAACCTCAATCTCCCAGGCTCAAATGATCCTCTCACCTCAGTCTCCTGAGTAGTTGCAATTACAGGTACACACCATCACATCTGGCTAATTTCTCTCTCTCTACTATATATATATATATAGTAGAGATAGGGTTTCCCCATGTTGCCTAGGCTGGTCTCGAACTCCTGGACTCAAGCAATCTTCACTCCTCACCTCCCAAAGTGCTGGGATTACAGGCATGAGCCACCACCCTTGGCCAAATTTCAGTTGTTTTAAGCCACCCAGTTTGTGGTACTTTGTTATGATAGCCCTAGGAAACTATTAGATATCACCAGCACTTCCAGTAAGGTTGTGTTGTTTTACACCTGTTTGATTAACATTTATTGAACACATAGGATAGAATAGTTAGAGGCATTAGAAATGTGTCTTTAAGAGTTTCAAAAAGAGTGAGAAAGATTGACACATCAACAGAAATTTCAATGCTATGTGTGGCAGGCACTACTGGTTGCCCATCCATCAGCCATTTACTCTTCCATTTTGCCTTTGGGTATGGTTGGATGAGCATATTAGGTTTGGAACTATGGAAGCCATCTCATACTAAGACTAAGAATTACAGAAAAGCAGATCCAGATTCCTAACATTTCCAAACCCCCAACCAAACTGAAACATCCTCCTGCCAATAATCTTATTATGGGAGATAATGAACCCTATTGTAGGAGACATATTTAGTTGGATTCTACAATTATAGCTCAAATATTCTAATGACTTCATTGACTATATTCGAGGTTTATGGGAGCAAAAAAAGGAAACAGAAACCTATCAGTGGAAAGATGGTGAGGAGGAAGTTAGCTAAGTTTGAAGAATTGAGAGATGACTAACACTGCATGATAAAGCAGTATGGGGTGATGAGAACTGAATGCACAGAGTTAGTCATGACACATATCATACAGACCTTGTAGGCTGCCATAAAGAGATAAATATTATTCCAATTGCAATTAAAAAGTACCAAAGTACTGTAAGCATAATTACTTTTATACTTTAAAAAGATAAGCCTGGCTGCCTTGTGGAGAATGTAATGTAGGGAAGTAACAGTGGGAAGAAAGAGACCAGTTAGGAAGGGATTGCATTAGTCTAGGCATAAGAAATAGCCATGAGAAGGACAAGATGTATTAAGTATAAATTTTGGAGGCAAAACTGACAGAAACTGGTGATAAAAGCATATGTTTTCACTTTCAATTTTTCTACTTCTCTGTGGATTATTAAGATTATCAGATGGTTGGAACTATCTAACATGGATACTGAATGATAGTTTGAGGGACTCCTTTTAAGTAGGGTTTGGACTTCAGTGTATTATTTTAATGATGCTTTTTTTGGTTTCTCAGAAGTGCTCCAGTAAGTTTTGGTTGCTAGAGAGTAACTTTTATAAAAATATTATACTGGTATATTACAGATTAATTTCAAGGTTTTTACTTTAGGGACATAACATCGTTTTGAAAGAGCTTGCTTGTGGCTCTCAGAACACTGGGGCACAGCAATAAACTTTTACCAAGAAATTATGTCTTCTGGCAGATAGACCAAAACTTGGAACCTCTGAGATATTCTCATTTTCAGTCTCTGACCTTGCTCGATACATTTAATGGCTTGGTGTTAGAGTTTCTCAATCTGAACAGTAATAATGATCTTTTCCATCTAAGTTGAGACATATTTGTAGAGTACATGGAACTTGCCAACAGGAAATCACTACATACACGACAATTTATTGTTAGTTTTATGGCCGATTCAGATCTCAAAGGAATTGAAGTCATTGCCATTTGAAGGTTGTCCAGTTCATTTCTTAGACAGATGACTGACCCAACACAATAGTCACACAGTCCCTGAACAATTACACTCAAACTCTGCCTTGGCGACCATTGAAGTAAAACATGATTGTTCAATCAATGTGGCTATACAATTGACCTGCCTTTCTTCCCTAAGCAGTTAGGAACTGTGAGAACATGATGAAGAGAAGTTATCCCTGTTCTTTTAAATATATTTTTTTCTATTTTGAGGTGAGAGGATTAAAAATTGCTTAGGTTTGTTCTTAAGTGTTCATAAGAAATATTGCCATTTAATTCAAAATTTACTGAGTATCTCATGATAATAAAGTCAGAATCTGCTGAGTGTTAATGAGTGGTACTAAGTGTTTATAATAGTGTGGATTTCAAAACAATTGTTTATGTTTGGTGAAATGAAAAAAGCTACATAGAGAAGATGACATTCAACTAGGTCTTGAAAACAGAATTTCAACAGTAAAGATAAGGAGGTAAGAAACCCTTCCTCATGAGAAAACAAGGTGAATCAATGCATTCAAATGGAAATATAGTAGGTACATTTGAGAAAAACTGAGTAGTTTGATTTCGCTGGAGCACATAAGCGGAGAAAGAAACCAGATATAAGAGAAAGAGAGTGACCACAGTGAGACGCCCTTATTATTATAATTTGAATGTTATGTCATAGATGGGGAGCCTGGACTTGAGATAATCTGATTTACCTGAATTAAAAAAAAAGTAATCTTTCAATGGTGTCTGCATAGAGACATCATGACCTAATATTCCCTCAAAATTAATCATAAAATTAGACTAGAGTCAGTTTAAATAAAAGACTAGAAAAAAATTATTTTTAATTGAGACATACAGTTGATCCTTGAGCAACATGGGTTTGAACTGTGCAGGTCCACTTATGTGTGAATTTTCTCTCACCTCTGCCACCCCTGAAACAGTTAAGACTGAGTCCTCCTCTTTCTCCTCCTCTTCTGTGTACTCAATGTGAGGATGAGGAGGATGGTCTTTATGAAAATCTACTTCCATCTAATGAATAGTAAACATATTTTTCTTCCTTTTAATTATCTTAATATTTTCTTCTCTCTAGCTTACTTTATTGTGAGAATAAAGTATATAGTACATACATAAAACATTAGTTAATTGATTATTTATATTATTGATAAGGCTTCTGGTCAACAGTAGACAGGAATATTAGTAGATAATTTTGGGGAAGTCAAAAGTTACACAAGGATTTTCAAAATGTGCAGGGGTTCAGTGCCACTAACCCTAATAACATGTTATTCAAATGTCACCTTTCACATATGTCAAAATCATCCTTTTACAGTGTACAGTTCAGTTATGTTTAGTACTCACAGAAGTGTACTAGCATCATTGCTACCTAATTTTAGAAAAGTTTTCTCCCCCAAAGATTTCCCACACTAATTAGCAGTCACTTCCCATTCTTCCTTCCCTGTAGTACTGTTAAAACATAGTACCATTACCACTAATACTAATTAGTGCTAGAAATCACTAATCTGTTTTCTGTGTCTATATATTTGCATATCATGGAGGTTTCATATTCTTGGAATCATAAAATATGTGGTCTTTTGTTACTGGTTTACTTCACTTAGTTTAATGTTTGTAGTTTCATATATCAGTACTTCATTTTCTTTTTTCTCAGATAATATTCCATTGTATAGGTAGACCACACACTGTTTATCCATTTATCAGATAATGGAATTTGGGTTCTTTCACTTTTTGGCTATTACAAACATTATGAATAATGTTGTTATGAATATTGATTTATAAGTTTTTGTGTGGACATATGTTTTCAGTTGTGATATGGTTTGGCTCTATATCTCTACCCAAATCTCATGTTGAATTGTAATCCTCAGTGATGAAGGAGGAGTCTGGTGGGAGGTAATTGGATCACAGGTGCAAACTTTCCTCTTGCTGTTCTCATGATAGTGAGTGAGTTCTCAGGAGATCTGGTTGTTTAAAAGTTTGTAGCACGTCCCTCTTTCATCTCTATTTCCTGTTCCCACCATTTAGAACATGCTGGCTTCTCCTTCACCTTCTGTCATGATTGTAAGTTTCCTGGGACCTCCTCAGCCATGTCGCCTGTACAGCCTATGGAACTGTGAGTAAATTAAACTTCTTTTCTTCATAAATTACCCAGTCTCGGGTATATCTTTATAGCAGTGTGACAATGAACTAATACAGAAAGTTGGTACCAGAGAAATGGGACATTGCTATAAAGATACCTGAAAATATGAAAGCAACTTGGGAACAGGGTTGGAACAATTTGGAAGGCTCAGAAAAAGAAAAGAAGATGAGGAAAAGTTTGAAACTTCCTAGACACTTGTTGAATGGTTGTAACCAAAATGCTGATAGTGATATGCGCAAGGAAGTCCAGACTGAGGTGGTCTCAGATGGAGATGAGGAGTGTACTGGGAGCTGGAGTAAAGGTCACTCTGTCTACGCTTTAGCAAAGACTGGCAGCATTTAGCCCCTGCCCAAGAGATCTGTGGAACTTTGAACTTCAGAATGAAAATTTAAAGTATCTGGCAGAAGAAATTTCTAAGCAGCAAAACATTTAAGATTTGACCTGGCTGCTTCTAAAAACCTACACTCATCTGCATAAACAAAGAAATGACCTAAAACTGGAACTTATATTTAAAAGGAAAGCAGAGCATAAAAGTTTAGAAAATTTCCAGCCTGACCATGTGGTAGAAAATAAAAACCCATTTTTCTGTGGAGGAATTCAAGCCAGCTACAGAAATGTACATAAGTAAAGAGAAGCTGAATGTTAATAACCAAGACGATGGGAAAGTGCCTCCAAGGCATTGCAGAGACCTTTGCAGCAGGCCCTCCCATCTTAGGCCTGGAAGCCCAGGAGGAAAAACTGGTTTCATGGGCCAGGCCCAGGGCCCTGCTGCTCTGTACAGCCTCAGGACATGGTGTCCTGCATCCCAGCCACTCCAGCTTTAACTGTGACTAAAAAGGCCTCAAATATGTCTGAGGCCACTGGTCCAGACAGTGCAAGCCACAAGCCTCGGCAGCTTCCACATAGTGTTAAGCCTGCAGGTAGGCAGAGGGTCAGAGTTGAGGCTTGGGAGCCTCTGCCTAGATTTCAGAGGATGTATGGAAATACCTGGATGTCTAGACAGAAAACTGCTACAGAGGTGGAGCCTTCACGGAGAACATCTGCTAGGGAAGTGTGGAAAATAAATATTGGATTGGAGCCCCACACAGAGTTCCCCAATGGGGCACTACCTAGTGGAACTATGAGAAGACGGCCACCATCTTCCAGATCTTGGTATGGTGGATCCACTGACAGCTTGCACCATGCACCAGGAAAAGCCACAGGGACTCAACGCCAGCCAAGGAAAGCAGCAAGGGGGCTGTGCCCTGCAGAGCCACAGGGGCAGAGCTTTGAGAGACCACCTCTTGCATCAGCATGTCCTGGATGTGGGACATGGAGTCAAAGGAGATTATTTTGGAGCTTTAAGACTTAATGACTGCCCTGCTGGGTTTTGGACTTGCATGGGGCCTGTAGCCCCTTTGTTTTGGCCAATCTTTCCCTTTTGAAATGGGAGCATTCACCAAATGTCTGTACCACCATTTTATCTTGGAAGTAACTAACTTGATTTCGATATTATAGGTTCATAGGCAGAAGGGATTGCCCTTGTCTCAGATGAGATTTTGGACTTGGAATCTGAGTTAATGCTAGAATGAATTAACACTTTGGGATACTGTTGGAAAGACATGACTGTGTTTTGAAATATGAGAATGACATGAGATTTGGGAGGGCCTGGGGTGGAATGATATAGTTTCGTTCTGTGTGCCCACACAAATCTCATGCTGAATTGTAATCCTCAGTGTCGGAGGAGGAGTCTGGTGGGAGGTGATTGGCTGATGGGGATGGACTTCTCCCTTGCTATTGTCATGATAGCGAGTGAGTTCTAATGAGATCTGGCTGTTTAAAAATGTGCAACACTTCCCCCATTTGCTCTATTCCTCCTGCTCCCACCATGTAAGATGTGCTGGCTTCCCCTTTACCTTCCTCCATGGTTATAAGTTTCCTGAGGCTTCCCCAGTCATGACTCCTTGTACAGCCTACATAACTGTGAGTCTATTAAACCTCTGTTCTTTATAAATTACCCAGCCTGAGGTAGTTCTTTATGGCATTGTGAGAATGGACTAATACAAATTTTCTTCAATAAAAATCTTTGAGTGGAATTACAGGGTAATATGATAACTTCATTATTAACATTTTGAGGAGCTACTGAACTACTTTCCAAAGTGACTGCACTATTTGACAATTTTGCCAGTGATATATGAAGGTTCCAATTTCTCCATATCCTCTCCAACACTCGTCTTTTTTATTTTAGCCATTTGAGTGAGTGTGGGGTTACACCTTACTGGGGTTTTCATTTTTAGTGTTTCCATAATGATGAGTGATGTTGGTTGAACATTTTTAATACATTTGTTAGCCATCCATATATCTTCTCTGAGGACACTTCTACTCAGATTGTTTTGCCTATTATTAAATTGTGTTATTGTCTCTTTTATTATTGGGTTATATATTTTGGATACAAGTTCCTTATCATATATTCAATATTACATGAAATCATATATTTTCTCCCCACTCTAGGTTGTCTTTTTTCTTTATGGTTTTCTTTGAAGCACAATTTAAAAATTTTAACCAAATCGAATCTATGTATTTTTTCTTTCATTGATGTGTTTTTTAGTGTGATATCTAAGAATTCAATGACAAACCCAAGGTTATGAAGATTTTCCCCCAAAGTTTTTGTGGAAGAGTTTTATATTATAGTTTTAGCTCTTCCTTTTAGATCTTTGATCAATTTTGATTTTATATATGGTATGAAGTAACAGTCCGAGTTAATTTTTTGCTTATGGATATCCACTTGACCCAGCACAATGTATTGAAAGACTACTCTTTTTCCATTAAATTGTCATTTTACCCCTGTCAAAAGTCAATTGATCAGAAATGTAAGAAAATACTTCTTGACTGTCAGTTCTATTTCTTTGATCTCTATGTCTGTCCTTAGGCTAGTAGCACAATATCTGGATCATTGTCATTTTTAAGTAGGTTTTGAAATCAGAAAGTGTGGATCCTCTTACTTTGTTCTCCTTGAACATTGTTTTGGCTTTTTCCGGGTCCCCTACAATTACATATGAATTTTAGGAGCAGCTTGGAAATTTCTGCAAAAAAGCCAGCTAGGATTTTGTAAAGGATCCTATTTTATCGATATATCAATTTTAGGAGTGTTGCTATCTTAATATTTAGTGTTACAATCTATAAACATGAGGTGTCTTTCCATTTATTTACAGCTTTCTTTAATTTTTTCTTCTTCAACAGTGCTTTGTAGTTTTCTGGATGCACACTTTATGCTTCTTTTGCTAAATTTATGTCTAAATATTTTGTTCTTTTTGTGATTATAAATTGATTTTTTCTTCTTCATTTCATTTTTGTGTTATCCATTATTACTATATTGATATGCAATTGGTTTTGTATGTTAATTATTTTTTCTTTACTTTTTTTTTTTTTTTTTTGAGACAGAGTCTCACTCTATTGCACAGGCTAGAATGCAGGGACACAAGCATAGCTCACTGCAGCCTTGACATGCTGGGATCAAGCAAACTTCCTACCTCAGCCTCCTGAGTAGCTGGGACCACAGGTGTGTGCCACCCTGCCCAGCTCATTCTTTGTTTATTGTAGAGATGGGGATTTTCCTGTGTAGCCCAGGCTGATCTCAAATTCCTGGGCCCAGGTGATCCTCCCACCTCAGTCCTCCAAAGTGCTGGGATTACAGGTGTGAGACACTGCACCCAGCTATATGTTAATTTTGCATTTCACAACTTTGATGAACTTATTCATTTTAGCAGTTTTTCTTTTGTATATTCCTTAAGATTTTATATATACAAGATCATGTTATTTGAAAATGGAGGTAGTTTTACTTATTTCTTTCCCATCTGGATGTGTGTGTTTTTTTTTTTTTGAGACAGAGTCTGGCTCTGTTGCCCAGGCTGGAGTGCAGTGGCACGATCTCGGCTCACGGCAAGCTCCGCCTCCCACGTTCACGCCATTCTCCTGCCTCAGCCTCCTGAGTAGCTGGGATTACAGGTGCCCGCCACCACACCTGGCTAATTTTTTGTATTTTTAGTATTTTTAGCCAGGATGGTCTCAATCTCCTGACCTCATGATACGCTCGCCTCGGCCTCCCAAAGTGCTGGGATTACAGGCACGAGCCACCGCATCCGGCCCCCATCTGGATGTGTTTTATTTCTTTTTCTTGTCTAACTGCCCTGGCTACAACCTTCAATATTGTTGAATAGAAGTGATGAGCGTAGACATTTTTATCTTATTCCTAATATTAGGGTAAAGTTTTCAGTCTTTCACCATTAATTTTAATGTTAATTGTGGTTGTTTGAGGATGTCCTTTATCAGGTAGAAGAAGCTTCATTGTATTCCTACTGTATATTTTATCATGAACGGATGTTGGGTTTTGGCAAATATTTTTTCTGCATCTACTGAGAAAAAAAATTATGAGTTTTTATCTTTTATTCTATGAATATGGTGTATTACACTGATTTATTTTTTAGATATTAAATCAGCCTTGTATTCCTATCCTTGATCCATTGTATAATGATTCTTTATATGTTGCTGGATTCAGTTTGCTAGCTTTTGTTGAGGATTTTTGTATCCATATTTGTAAGATATTATTTTCATCTGCATTTTTTTCTTGTAATACCTTGGCTAGCTTTGGTGTCCAGCTAACACTGGTCTCATAATGAGCTGAGGAAAGTATTTCCTCTTCTTTTGGAAGGCTTTGTGAAGGATAATTTATTCTACTTTAAAAATATGATGGCCAGATGCAGTGGCTCATGCCTGTAATCCCAGCACTTTGGGAGGCTGAGGCGGGTGGATCACCTGAGGTTGGGAGTTCGAGACCAGCCTGACCAACATGGAGAAACCCCATCTCTACTAAAAAGTACAAAATTAGCTGGGCATGGTGGTGCATGCCTGTAATCCCAGCTACTCAGGAGGCTGAGGCAGAGAATCGCTTGAACCTGGGAGGCGGAGGTTGTGGTGAGCTGAGATTGCACCATCGCATTCCAGCCTGGGCAACGAGAGCGAAACTCCATCTCAAAAAAAAAGGAAAAAATACATACACTCTGAGGGCAATATAATTTATGGTAACTTTTCAATTTAAACAGACTTAAACACCAAATACGTAAAATCTGAGGTCTGCACCGCCCCTTCGTAGAGAAAGATTTTATGCAAAAGATCCATGCATCACTCTTGTGGTATAAGTTTTCTTTAAGTTCTTTATATTGAATTTTTAAAATATCAAATTCTTAATATAGATTTTAATTATGCTAGGCACTTGCTATTTAGAACAACATTATTGAACTATGAAGCAAATATTGTCACTGAAAAAAAGTCACTCTGCTAGATCTTGACTAAAGATACAGCTTACAAGAAGATGTTAACTCTCACTCTTTCTGGGCACACTGAGCAACTCCAGCATTCACCTAGAAAGTAACATTTTATAATTTATCATCAGTATATGTTTGTTTTTACTTTTGCATACAATAAAGTGAAAGAAGTAGAACACAAAAGGGAGAGAGACACAAAAACAGAGACTGAGATAGAGATATTGACAGACATAGACATTCAGTATTATTTTAGTTAATTGTGAGAGGCCGCCATGGAAAATAATCGCAAACTACATTCAAAGGAATTGCAGAATATACTGCAGAGTTCCTTTTACTTTCCTTTAATTTGAGGCTTTTGGACTTATGGGGATGATTTGAAAGTCAAGAGAGGCAGAGTGTGTGCTAGATTAGTTTATAGTGAGCCAACATTATATTGTAGTCATTGGGAGTATAATTATTTTAAAAGAAATGGGCTGAAGTTTCCCCTCCCACTTCCTGCACGTTGCAGGCAGCTGTTAATAAACCCCCAAGTTGATCATACTGGTGAAAAAAACAAGGAAATTTATTTATATTTGCAGCTCACAATGTTTTGCTATTAGACTTGCAATTCATAAAATGTCAGTAATTCATCACCGTGCTTTGTAGCACTTGTATTTCCTTATCCTAATCTGTAGTCCATGTTCATACATGTCCTAATTATCCTATTCTGCAGTGAGTGATTTTAAATAGCTTTTACCACCTACTTACCAGAAAGGAACAATAAGATTATTAATGACAACATGTATAAAACATTTTGAATGCAGAAAAGGAGAAATATTTAAAAGTAATATAATGGACTATTATAGGGAGCATTCTTATTTCTATGTCTATAGAAATACATTTATTTTGGCATAATACATGAATCCACACTTTCAAGACATTTTATTTTACAAATATATATCCTCTATATGAATGAAAAAAGCATTATTCTTTGATTAATTTCTTTTGAAATATAATTTTATTTTTTATTCTATAATAGTGGCATTTATAGAATAACAGAATAAATTTAAAAAGTGAAGATAAAATTCTTTATATTCACATGATCATTGTTAGTCAATAAACATATTTCTAATTGATAAATAAATCATATATACATAGTAGTCTATTATTCAATAATTAGTAAATAAATTGATAACAATACATGTAGAATTTTATTTTTTTACCTTGTAGTATTATTATATCACACATATTTCTTTCCTATTTTTTCTCTTTTAATTATGTACTAAAGCTTTCTATAGTTTCTACATTTCTATTCCATTATTTAATGGCTGCATAGTGTTCCATGGCTAACATAACCAATTTCTATTGTAAAGTACATACATAGATTGCCTTTCTTTATTCTATTTACAACCCATGATGAGTATTCTGACAATTGTATTCATTGTATAACTTCAGGAAACATTGTCAGAACCAAAACTACCAAGTCCTTTGATTCTGACAATACATTTTTTAAGAAAATAATACATACTGGCAATATCCCTTTCAGAAAGATATTACCAATTTACATCCCCACTATAAGTGTATTAAGGTTCCCATCTCCTGTGACCTAGGCAGGACTTCTGTATGCTTTTTTATTATTCCTAATTTATGTGAGACACAAGACCTATCTCATTATTTCATTTTATTCAAATTAAATTATGGATTAAGTAATAATAGTTATTTTCCATTTTATGTCTCTCTAAAATGTTTGTTTAAGGTTGGGTTCAATGTCAATAATTTGAAAAATGAATAATTTCCGCATTTTTCCCAAAAGTGGAGGGAGAAAATAAAATATTTCCACAACAAAATTAAGTAATTTTTTCACCTATTCAAGAACCTCTTGAGTTTTTTTCCCATGAGTTGCATTTGTTTGCAACAGAGAGGAAAGGGGTATGTTACTCTTACTCTTTTCACATTAATTCAGTTTTTAAGCTTTATGATATTTAGTTAATACATAGATCACATTATTTATTATTTCCTAAGTTATGACTATTTCAGCAATAGTTAATCTAAAAGGTAGATGAATTGCAGAATTGGTTATGAGCAATAATTTTTTTCAAAATATCTTTCTAGAATGGATATAATATAAACTTCCAAAAATATTGGTATACATTGTGGATATCCAAAAACAGCATAAAGTAGGTACATTATTGGTGACCAGATATTTTGAACTGATATGTAATTCATTTGATAATATGTATGGATGTGTAAATTTTACTTTATGAGCTCAATGGGAAAGCTATTTCTTCCAAAATATGACCCAAGATAATGCCTGTGTTGTCTTATTTAATCAGTTTCAAGTTATAAGAGGATCTAAATGCTCGTGAGAATTTGCTCTATCACCGCATTTTGTAGACTCTCTCCTTTATTTTTTTAGGCCTTGACTACATCACACAGGAAATTGCTCACAATATATTATACAATTTGAAAGATGTTGGGCATATCACCTCATTTATGCCTGTTTACAATATTGTTTGTCTTTAATCAAAGGCCAGAGTACCAGGTGTCTTTTTATAGAATGTGGATTTTTACGATGAATCTCCATTTCGTAGCATTCACTATTATGTCTGGCTTCTTTCATTCAACATTATTTCAATGACACTCATCCATATAATATGTGGCATTAGTTTGATTCTTTTCATTACTTTATAGCATTTCATTATATAAATATACCACAATGTATTGTTTTTTCTATTATTATTCACCTTTAGATTGTTCTGGTATCACATTACTATTAACAATACCGCTATGGGGGGGAGGGGGGAGGGATAGCATTGGGAGATATACCTATTGCTGCATGACGAGTTGGTGGGTGCAGCGCACCAGCATGGCACATGTATACATATGTAACTAACCTGCACATTGTGCACATGTACCATAAAACCTAAAGTATAATAATAAAAAAAAGTTAAAAAAAAATACCGCTATGAACATTTTTGTACATGTTTATTGGCGCACATATTTATACATCTTTATTTGGTTTAGTATTTCCTACACTCGAAGTTGCTAGTTTATTGCTTATTATATGTTAAGATATACTATATATTATCAAAAAAATCCTCAGAAAAGACTGCCAAATTACATTCCTGGACAATTCTAGTCACTTGCTTTTGGTAGTTTTAAAGCTTTTATTTTTAAAATCCATCCTAGTGAATGTGTATTGATTACTTAAAATTTAACCTCTTGTGAGTTCTTGGTGTGTACATTATTCAGTAACTCATTTATATCAATTGATTTCAAAGGCGAGCCATTTAAAAATATCTGTTCTCAAACATTCACATTTACAACGTATTTGATAATTTGAAAAGTTTTGGTGTGCGTTAGAATTTGCTTATTTAAGTAACTTTAAAGTAACTATAGGATAATGCTTACCTTAGTCTGGTATTCAGGCATCTCTACAATCTGGTCAGTTTATTTTCCATATATGCTATACAGCTCACAGTGTCTCAACAGCTTGTGGTTCCAAAATAAGGTCATACTGACAGAGCTGATGTTTTTCAGATCAAGTGTTCCCTCTTATACCTATCAAAAAAAAAAAGTGGCCTCAACCGTCATCTGAGATTCCTTTCCTCATCTAGAAGAGCTCAGGTTTTCCTCTGGGTAGGAGATGGTATCACCTAAAATAGACAGCTTTTAATAGTGGTTAAAAGCCTGAATCTGGAATGATATATTTGAGTAGAATTATTCAGCTGTACTAAATTCCTATGTGACTTATGCAGGCATATTCTTATATTCTTTCTGTTATGGGGTCATTGCTATAATTAAATAATATAACATGGGTGACACCTAATTATGTTTTTGGTACATAGAAAGTACACAGGATGTACTGGTTATATTTTCCGATACTTCAAGGTTGAGTTTAAGCTATTTATTGTCCATTAATTCTTTTCTGTGCACTCTTTAATTATTTATTTGATAAATTATGTCCTTAAGATTTATTTCCTTACTTTTAATTTTATCATATATAGTTTTCAAGAACACCTTTTATTCTTTGCATGCTACATTTTACAGCATTATAACATCCTGTTCTTTATGCTGAATGTGTAATAGACTCTCTGAGGCTATTAGTTGTAGATTTTAAATAAAAATGTGATGAAAATTTTGCAGAAAAGCAATTGCCAATTCTCTTTTTTGAATGCACAATGCTCTATTCCAGGTTATTTTAGAGACGAGAGAAAAAAGGGAAGCACTACAAGATATAGATTTTTTTATTGCAAAAAAATTTATAGTTAAGAAAATGCATAGATTTTAAGCATATAGTCTAGTTTTGAAAAAACTAAACATTTATATAGCCACTACTGTAAAATATAAAATATATTCATCACTCTAGAAAGTTCTTTCATCCCTTGCTTGTCAATCATCTCTGCACAGGGGTAACTACTATGCTGATTTTCATCTTCATACCTGAATCCTGTAAACTTAGCTTTGTTTTTCCTCCAGTTCATCAAGTCAGTTGCCACTTTTGCCTTGTGCTTTATAGGTTTCAAACTTTTAATGCTATCACATCCTAGCTTGTTATTTTTTCTTGTAATTTGCCTCTTTAAATAATCATTCTAGTGTCATTTTGTGAGATTTTAGAATGAAGCAGAAGTAACTATGTGGTTAATCTTACATTTTTAATGCACTTTTCAATATAAGGTCATATTTTTAGATTATTGTATTTATTTAATTATTGAGCCATTAATCTTATACTTAATTAAATGAATGAATTTAACCTCTTCCTGTTCCAACATCATGTTTCTTTTGAGTACCTGAATGAATGTTTTAGGCTTTTTTACAGGCATTACTTTTATACTCTAATCCTTTTGTGTCAGCCACAAATAATTAGCCTTGCCATTGTTCTTTTACCTATAACCTTTTTTTTTTTTTTTTTTTTTTTTTTTTTTTGAGCCGGAGTCTCCCTCTGTCGCCCAGGCTGGAGTGCAGTGGCACGATCTCGGCTCACTGCAAGCTCTGCCTCCCAGGTTCACGCCATTCTCCTGCCTCCCGAGTAGCTGGGACTACAGGCGCCCGCCACCAAGCCCGGCTAATTTTTTTTTGTATTTTCAGTAGAGACGGGATTTCACTGTGTTAGCCAGGATGGTCTCTATCTCCTGACCTCGTCATCCGCCCGCCTCGGCCTCCCAAAGTGCTGGGATTACAGGCATGAGCCACCGCGCCCAGCGTACCTATAACCTTTTTAAAAATGTTGAATATTATTCAACATCCATACTTATTAATATTTGATAATATTTTTCCTGATGGATAGTTATTTATTGATATAAGTAAAATGAAACCTCTCTGCATATAGCTGTTGGCTGACCTTGAATATATTACTGCATGATAAAATGGGTTGTAACATATCAACACATTTATTTTCCTACGCATGGCCATATTTTCTCAATCCTCATAAACCAAACCAGTAAATATATTAAAATTTTATAGCCATGGATAAATACGTCCACCAAAATAACCTGATTGTAATTTCTTAAATCAGAAGAACTGTGTGACTCTTTTATCACTTTTAATATACAGATATTTTACAAATGCTTTAATTATTATGTTTTTGGATTCAATTTTTACAAATACTTAGTCTTGCTTTGTAGATTAAACAAACTTTGGCTTATGGGTATTACAAATGCTCCAAGTTTAGATAGCTATTTACTGGCAGTCTAAATTGTATTCCAGATCCCTCAGAATTGATCCAGTGATTTTTTTTTTTTAGTTTTTATTTCCTACTTTACCACATTGTTCACCTACAAGAACAGAGATCAGAGTTAGTAAAAAAAAAGAGATGGTCACCTGGCAGAACACTGCTCGTATTTCCTGAGCATACCACAGGGAAGCCTTACATTTTTCTATCTCTCTCACTCTGAGACTGAATTTCAAAATGTAATACAGTAGTGTTTTTAAGTATAGAGGAATATTGCTATTTGGTCATAATTAGGAAGCTTTACTGAAATTGCCTGGAGAATAGAGGTTTTTCTGCTTCAGAGACAAAGCCTTGAGGTTTACAGATCTTAATTTTTTATTTCTCATGCATTTCCTAGTATCTGTCTCCCTCCCCCATCTGATTAACGTATCTGATGAAATGTAGTACACTGAGTCAGGCATTTCAAAGGTAGAGACTATTTTAATGAAGTATAAGAAAATCTTGGATGGTCAAATTTTCACAGACCACCCAGCACTTTGGGAGGCCGAGACGGGCAGATCACGAGGTCAGGAGATCGAGACCATCCTGGCTAACACCGTGAAACCCCGTCTCTACTAAAAATACAAAAAATTAGCTGGGCATGGTGGCGGGCGCCTGTAGTCCCAGCTACTCGGGAGGCTGAGGCAGGAGAATGGCGTGAACCCAGGAGGCAGAGCTTGAAGTGAGCCAAGATCACACCACTGCACTCCAGCCTGGGTGACAGAGCGAGACTCTGTCTCAAAAAAAAAAAAATTCACAGACCAACACATGCAGTGAAGAATTCACAGCCAACTTAGGAGCACCTGGAGGGAACACCACAGAAAGACTCCAAACAGCCCTCAGACAACAACCCTATCACCGATTTTTCTCCCCTCCCCTCCCCTCCCCTCTTCTTCCCTCCCCTCCCCTCCCCTCCTCTTCTCTCCCCTCCTCTTCCCTCTCCTCCCCTCCTCTTCTCTTTTCCTTAGACACAAGATCTCACTCTGTCATCCAGACTGGAGTGTAGTGGGCATGATCATAGCTCAGCTCAGCCTTGAATTTCTAGGCTCAAGCGATCCTTTCATCTCAGTCTCCTGAGTAGCTGAGACCAGAGGCACACACTACAGTGCGTGATTAATTTTTAAATTTTGTATAGAGGCAGTGTCTAATTATGCTGCCCAGGTTGGTGGACTTTCTTGACCTAGATGCAGTTGTTCAAAATAAGTTAACAGTGAGGAATATCAGAGCAGCCAATGTAGTACCATCTGCCAATGCTTGACACCAATAAACTAAAAATCAAATTAAGCCTCTGAAGCTCTGCTTGATCTAAACTTTGTCTTCTTTTTTTAATTATTATTATACTTTAAGTTCTAGGTACATAGGCACAACGTACAGGTTTGATACATAGGGGTTTGATACACAGGTATACATGTGCCATGTTGGTTTGCTGCACCCATCAACTCATCATTTACATTAGATATTTCTCCTAATGCTATCCCTCCCCAGTCCCCCCATCCCCCAACAGGCCCTGGTGTGCGATGCTCCCAACCGTGAGTCCAAGTGATCTCACTGTTCAATGCCCACCTATGAGTGAGAACATGCAGTGTTTGGTTTTCTGTCCTTGTGATAGTTTGCTGAGAATGATGATTTCCAGCTTCATCCATGTCCCTGCGAAGAACGTGAACTCATCCTTTTTAATGGCTGCATAGTATTCCATGGTGTATATGTGCCATAGTATCTTAATCCAGTCTATCATTGATGGACATTTGAGTTGGTTCCAAGTCTTTGCTATTGTGAATAGTGCCACAATAAACATATGTGTGCATGAGTCTTTATAGTAGCATGATTTATAATCCTCTGGGTATATACCCAGTAAAGGGATGGCTGGGTCAAATGGTTATTCTAGTTCTAGATCCTTGAGCAATTGCCACACTGTCTTCCACAATGGTTGAACTAATTTACACTCCCACCAACAGTGTAAAAGGATTCCTATTTCTCCACATCCTCTCCAGCACCTGTTGTTTCCTGACTTTTTAATGATTGCCATTCTAACTGGTGTGAGATGGTATCTCATTGTGGTTTTGATTTGCATTTCTCTGATGACCAGTGATAATGAGCATTTCTTCATTGGTCTGTTGGCAGCATAAATGTCTTCTTTGGAGAAGTGTCTGTTCATATCCTTTGCCCACTTTTTGATGGGGTTGTTTTTTTCTTGTAAATTTGTTTGAGTTCTTTGTAGATTCTGGATATTAGCCCTTTGTCAGATGGGCAGATTGCAAAAACTTTCTCCCATTCTGTAGACTTTGCCTTCTTGCTGTTTGAATCTTACCTGTGCCCTCATCCCCAAACAAAGCCTTATTTTAGCCAATGAGAGCTTGTTCCCATAGACTCTGAGTGAGGTTCACCGGGCCTGTCATTTGTTAACAAAAACTCTAGATATCTCTCCCAATGTTGGAAATTGGCTTTCCACTAGGGATTTTTTCTTTGAATGCTTCCTGTGCATTATTCTTGCTTAATTTGCTGAAATAATGTTACATAACAAAGAGATGACTTTAAGATGTTATTGATATATACATTTAGTATGTACCCACAAAAAGTAAAATTTTTTTTTAAAAGATGCTATTTAGTAAAGGCCTAAGAAATACCTCAATCTTGTCAGCTCATTCAGCAAGGTAGTAGAGGTGAAAAAAACAGATGTACAGAGGACAATGACTTGGTTCCAAACATTTATGTAGAACCCAAGGAGAGAGGCCTAATCTCAGGTAAAAAAATATTTTAAATTGCTAGAAGCAGCCACAACCCTAATACAAATGTAGGCCAAATGGCTTATTCTGTCCTTTTCTATGTTGGAAAGCTCACAGAAAAACCTAAGATCTTATCATACCACCCAACTAGAAAAATAGGAAAATAAAAGGAAGCTTGTTTAAACATCTAGGTCAGAACTAACATAAGCTTTCCACTCCAGATTTGTCAAGAATGTGTAAAAATTCTTAAGAAAATCATCTCCATGCTCATCCTGCCTTGTTGCATAGTAAAACGTATTCAAAGTGGGAAAAAAAATTAAAGTTTTAGAAGTTTGAGTCTTGAAAGATTAAGAGAAATAGCTAAGTTTGACAGGTCCCAGAACACCTGATCTCATCACCAGATGAGATCTTCACTGTAGAAGGGGTGCTGGAGGAAGAAGGGTAGGACCTCAAAAAGCTGAGAGTGGATCCTCCGCTGTTTCAGATCTCCAGAATGGTGGACGAGAACATAACTTAAAAGAAACATGACAGTTCTATTGCAGGCAATGATCATTAACCTTCTAATAAACATATTGAAAGTCTTTACTTTCTAGTAGAGTAATAAACAAAAGCTCCTCCCCATACACACACCCCTTTCAACAAAAAAAAAAAAAGAAAGAAGAATTGAACCATGGCAAGGTTTCACCACATTTGGAATAGAACCAGGGACAGGAAGTAGAGTTTTCTTTCCTTCTCTTTTTATTAGGTTCAGGTGTACATGTGCAGGTTTGTTACATAGGTAAACTTGTGTCATGGGGATTTCCTGTACAAATTATCTTATCACGCAGGCACTAAGCCTGTTAACCAACAGTTGTTTTTTTTTTTTTTTTTTCTGATCCTCTCCCTTCTCCCACCCTCCACCTTCCAATAAGTCCAGTGTTTGTTGTTTCCCTCTTTGTATGTGTTTTCATCATTTAGCTCCCAGTTATAAGTGAGAACATGTCCTATTTAGTTTTTTGTTCCTGTATTAGTTTGCTAAAAAAGATGGTCTTCAGCTCCATCCATGTCCCTGCAAAGGACGTGATCTTGTTCTTTTTTATGACTGCATAGTATTCCATGGTGTATAAGTACTACATTTTCTTTATCTAGTCTACTGATGATGGGCTTTTAGGTTGATGTCACATCTTTCCTATTGTGAATAGTTCTGCAGTGAACATAGGCATGCATGTTTCTTTATAGTAGAATGATTAACATTATTTTGGGTATATACTCAGTAATGGCATTGCTGGGTGGATGGTAGTTCTGTTTTTAGCTTTTGGAGGAATTGCCATTGTTTTCCACAGTGGCTGAACAAATTTATATTCCCATGAACAGGGAATGTGTGTAAGGGTTCCCTTTTCTCCACAACCTCAGCATTATGTTATTTTTTTGACTTTTTATTAGTAGCCACTCTGACTGGTGTGAGATGGTATCTCATTGTGGTTTTGATTTGCATTTCTCTAGTGATCAATGATACTGAGCTTTTTTAAATATCCTTGTTGGCCACATATATGTTTTCTTTTGAAAAGTGTTTGTTTATGTCTAAAGCTTTTTTTAACTAATATTTACAGTGATTTTGACTCTTTTTGAAGGCTCTTTAATCCTATCACTATTAAAATGTTAGAAAAATTTTTCTTTCTGTAAATTTTTTTCTTCTGGAAATAATACATCCAGTCTCTGATTGATACTGCTTTCCATTGTTTCTCATGTGTTTCATTTCCAATTATCACATCATTTTTGTTTTGTCTCCATTTTTTCATATGTCTTTGGTGATGTAAAGTTCATAGAATGATCACATGTACAATTTATGGTAATATTTTGTTAGTGTAGTTACAAACAGCACGGGTTATGCTGATTCACATTTAAATTTGGTGAAAAGGTCCCCCACCTAAAGGTGGATATAAAAATACACACAGAACAACTTGCAGCTTGCGTAATTTTGATGACCCATTACCTTGAGGACAAACATCAGGATTCCTGGAGAGGTCGACAGTGGGAATGAAAATGTCTAATTACCTTCTCTCTGATACCAGCTGAAAGGATCATTACAATGTAAAAATATTGCATCAGTCATATTAGTGTTGATAACTAGGGATTAGTGCTAAAATTATCATTTCTAGCATTATTGGAGATATAGACTTTATTAAATACAAAAAGTAATTTACATGGCTGGCATTCTTCTTGGAGGCCAGGTGAAACCAATCCTCAGTTCAGTGCAATGAAGTCCAGTTCCAGGCCAGCTAAGAATCAATATATAAGGAAGAAAGATATTTTGAGAAAGACTTAATAAATCCTTTCAACAAAATTTGGAATTGGCACTATTCAAATTCTAAAAAAAATAAACCCTGACTAAACCCAAGCAGGATTATTTAAATCAAATATCCTGGATACCCAATAATGGTAAACCCCCAAAATTTCATTTTGTTTGCTGCTGCAGGTGCACACGAAGATACCCAGTTATACTTTGCTTTGGTTTGCTGGATTTGTTGTTATGAGCTGAGGCTTCTAGGATCCAAAACTGCAATAGGTACACCTAATTGTAATTCAAATGTGTAAATCAAAGATAGTTAGATCACCAATTTTTTCATTGTTCTGCAAAGAACCTCTGAATTTCTCAACTCTATTGTGGACTGAATCCTCTCTGACACCCACTAAGGAAAACACAATTAAATTACAAAGTTACCGTATTTCACCAACATAATTACCACCACTAAGACAGGTTTTTTTGTTTTTTGTTTTTTGTTTTTGCTAGATTTGTTTTCTCACATAGTTTTATTTTACTTTCCTTTTAGTATAGTCTTTTACTATTAATTAGAACTTGCAATGTGGTGGTATATTGTCTGAAAACAAAAGTCTTTTCTGGAAGAATTTCTTATTTCCAATAGGATTCTTTGCATTGGCGGGAAATACAGGTTACAATGAAAATCAGTTTTTGACAAATACATATGAAGGTTCTAATCTATACCAGGCTTTCTGCCAGGCCCTGAGGAAGTAACAGTGAACATGAGAGACATGGTGCCTACTCTGATGACACTGCATCCACATGAAATTTATTTGCTCTTAGAATTTGACAGGCCATTATTTTGAAGCGAGCATATTTCAAGGTACAAAGACTGGATACCTTATCTCTGCCACTTACTAATGAGAGAACATGGAAACTTACTTACCTATACTTTGCTTTGCTTTTGTCATCTATGAAATATGGATAATAATAGTGTTTGCTTCAAAGAGTTGTTCAGCGAATAGAATGAGATCATATATGTCTAGTGCTTAGAACAGTCTAACGCATGCCAAAAGTTCAACTAATGTTAGTATTAATTTTTTTGAAACTTCATTAGTGTTATTTAGAAAATCAGGAATGGTTTAGAAATGTTCTTTCTGTGAATAAGGTAGAAGGGCTACTTGTTGAAAGCCTCATGGGACAGTCTTGCAGTGCTTTATACCACAAAGTCCATTGTAACCCTTCCTTCAAGTACTGTATTAAAAGATGTGTTTTCTGAACTTTTGACTATTTGGACATGTCCTGCTGTCTTTAAGTGTAAGAGACAATTTCAGTGACTCTAAAATTCTTGACTGCAGCAGCTGCTGTTGATGCCAACCCATATCCCTTCAGCAATTACATTTCTGGCACATCAACCAGGATTGTAGCAGTCAGCATCTGCATCTCTTTGCATGAGGACCTTCTCTGGCTGTGAGAGCCCACCCTGCTCATTATGTCCAATTTAATTTCATCCTTTTACTTCAAACACTGTAAATCTGGTACCATTTTCATATAAAATCTAGAGTTGCAGAGAAGTCTGTGAAAAACTTCAATATTATTTTGTTGGAAATTACCGTTTTTTCTTTATTCTTATATTTAAAAAATTGTCAAGATGTATATTGATATGGGTGCTTTTCCTTTGATATTTTCTGAAACTTTATGAATTATTTTAATCTGTATATTTAGATCTCTAATTATCACTAAGAGTTTTCTCTATTAAACATCTTATTGTTTCTATTCCATTTGTTCCAGTCTCATTTTCAGAAATACCTATAATTTTGGCATAAATTATCTAGCCTGTATTTCTATTATTTCAGTCTAATTATTTGATATTCAATAAGTTTCTCCTTGTCTTTAAGGAGAGCTTGCTTGTCTTTCATGTAATTGATCCCATCTCCTACAATCTGTTTTGTTTTCACGACTTCCAATGCAGCATTTTGCTTTTAATTTCCCTGCAATTTTTTCCAGTATCACTCTTTTCATCTTAAAAGGAAGTCTTTTATCTCTACCTATGCATTAGGCATATCTGCTCCTGTTACCTAGAGATTACAACATTTAGCATCTTATTAAGATAAAAGTTGTTTTTCCAAAACTTTTTAGATTTTTTTAGAGATCATTTTTTCTGAGTTCAATTAGAAACTTCCTTGAACTGTACCGTTTTCCAGTATCTCAAAAAGCATTCAAGTGAAATCTATCCTGAATTCACAGATTATCACATGGTAGTTTGTGCATTGCCTTTTTCCCTCTCTGCCCACTTAGGTGCTTGTGAAATCTCTCCTCAGTTCTATAGATGAATGGTGTGTAAGTGGGTATGTCTTCTATACCCATTCAAAGTGGGTATGACTCTTAGTTTTGTTACAGAGGCCAGCCTTTATCCTCTATGGCTCATCTTACCTGAAATGGAAATGCAATAGAACTCCATTGTTTGGCTCTCTGATATTCAGAACATCTGAAATACATGGCCATAATTCTTATATGTATGCATACATACGCATTTATGTATTTCTTGTCTTACTTGAAAAAATGATTTAAAACAATCCAATCCCAACTGTACATTCTAACAGGTCTCTTTCTTTGCCCAATTCTACTTAAAGTACTTTAATTTGATACCACACTTTTAGTTTAAAATATCCTTCTCGGGCTTCCTTTTTCTTTCTGTGTTGTTTTTATTTTACTTTTCTTTTATTTCCTGGAAGTGCAATTTCTGAATCGATGCAGATACAGATGAACACATGAGTTCGCTGGTATATGCAAAGGCAGGCATACAGTAAAAGTAAAAGGATCCCTGTTCAATATTCTGATTGGTGGAAATTTCAAATTCCTGAAACAGAGTCAAGAAACATGTATACTAACTATTCTTTTTTGGCTTAATAAAATGATGAGAAGCCAATTATAATTTTTATTTCAGTGTGTCACCCTTTATAATAGAAATTATATGCATATTTTTGAAATCTTTATTGTGATATTATCATGTTATGCTTTCTTTTGTCTTCCTCCTTGTTGTTATAGTACTTTAATTAAGAGAAATTTTAGGATGCCACATTAGATGATGCCAATCACCCTTAAGCTGGAAGTTGGAACACCGAGCTTTCTAAAGGGAAAACTTACAGTAAGAATAATGATGGTCTGGGTCCAGAAAGAAATGAATTGAAATCCTGACTCAAATATTTAACATCTCTGTGAATGTGATCAAGTTGTTTCACTCCCGGAGCCTCAATTTCCTCGTGAGAAAGGGCAGTAATAACGTTTATCACAAAAAGCTGTTGAGAAGGCTAAATGAGACAGTGTTTTGCAAAGTGCTTAGTACAGTGTCTGACACAAAAGCATTCAATGAACATGGCTACCATTTAGCCATGAGTTGGTCTGCTTCTGAGATGCCTTCTCCTGGATGGCATGAGAGTAACTCAAATAACTTATCCCAAATCAAATGTATCATCAACTCCCCTATCCCTGCCCTATTTCTCTTCCAGATTTTCCTTCAATGTGCATATTAGATAAAAATCCAGAAAACTAGAGAAGTGGTTTGTCACTCCTTGTCTATGCTTTCCCATCAGTGCTATGTCAAACTACACAGGGATATAATGTTTCATTCTAATCATGTAATCTCACTGAAGTTTAATTTTCCTATCTGCAAAAACAGGGCAAGAACAGATGATTTTTGAGGTCCTTCTCCTCTCGAAAATTATGGGGTTTTAAATTAAAATGACGTTTTTTTTTTTTTTTTTTTTTTAAGATTATTGCTTGATGTTTTGTGTGGAGAGGTAAAGAAAGGGGAATAAATCTAGCAGATCTTTGACACTCTTAGGAATGTCCTAGATAATCACTTTTTATTCCTTGCCATTTTATTTTTGGGGGATCATTTATTTGATACTGGATGACATGCTGCTTTATATTAATATTTTCATATATGTAAACCTCTTTTTGCTAATTAAATTGTGAGCCCCAAGATTTGCAAGACCATGACTTACATTTCTTTCTTTGTTGCCAGCAAAGTAATATGACCATAGAAGATTCTCAGTAAATATTTGTGGAATAAATGAAAGAATAAATATATAGAATTAACAGTCCCTGCAGGCAGAGATGCATCTTAAATTATTTTATTGTATACATCTTTTTATGGGCAGATATTTTCTTTTTTCTTAGTAAAATTCCTGGTCACATTTCATGTGAATTGCTAGGTCACAAGATGGATTCACTGTAATCGATTGCCAAAGCTTTTTCCAAAGGCATTGTATCATTTATACTTCCACCAAATGTGTGAGAGTTCCAGTTGCTCCACATCTTCATCTACATTTGATTTTGTCAGATTTTTAAATTTATGATAGTAGGGTGTGTTTGTGTGTGTGTTATCTCATTGTCATTTGTTAAAGTCTTTTGCCTATTTTTGTTGAATTGTCTTTTTATTAATTTATAGTAACAAAACATATTTTATTACTACATGTTATGCCATATATAAAGTATATCTAGCATGATTACTATATAGATATAATATAGAGAGTTCCTTACATATTCTGACTATAAATCCTTTGTAAGATGTATTTAATACTTTATCCCAATTTGTAGCATACCTATTTATTTTATTAATGCTCGTCTGTTAAGCAGTAGAGTTTTAAATTTTGACTAAGCATAATTTGTTATTGTTATATTCTTTTATGATTCTTGCTTTCTGTGTTCTATGTCTGCCTACTCCTGGGTAATGAACATTTTCTTCTAGAAGCTTTATAGATTTAGCTCTTATGCTTAAGTCTATGATTCAACTCAAATTAATTTTTGTATTTGGTGTGAGGTATGGGTTAAGGCTTTTTTTCTCCCATATGGATATCCAGTTGTTTCAGTGACATTCATTAAAATAATATTCCTTTACCCTATCGAATTGCTTTGTGAAAAATTAATTTTAAGTATGAATTAACTTGTTTAAGCATTTTCTTTCTGAATAGATTATTTTAATAGAAGAGTATTAATTGCTGAGTCAAATTCACAATACAGAAGGACTATTTTTATAATAAATTTTAAAGTTATCATTTGTAGCTAAGATAGTTTTAATCAAAAGATTTACATTGAAGGCCTGCTTATATTTGAGTGAGGCCACATGAGAGATAATGGAATGAACAAATACAATGGAAAGGAACAGCAAGAGGTATAAATGAGCCATAAGATGCCATAGTCAAAGTAGGTAGAGAGAGAAGGAAACAGAGAAGGGGGAAGGAAATGTAGACCACACACATATAATACTGAAGAACATGGAAGACAATTTTACATTTTTGGTTAAGAAAAATAAATTTTAAGATTTTTGAAATCTACCTATTCCTAAAGATTTAGTTTTATACCTTATAGTTCTTTAACTGGACTCAGTTTGACAGAGGGACAAATGAACACAAATTGTAGTCATGAAATGTCACATAAGCCCCAATTTACTGTCACACTTTTCCAGTTCATTGCTTCTGCTGACAAAAATATGAACTTTTCCCCTAGGGATGAACAGACGGAGGTCACTATTTCACCTTGAAAGAACTTTTCCACTTGCCTATACACAGTCTTTATTTGAGAGAAAACTATCTGCTGGGTTGGGTTTGCTGGAAAATTTAAGGCTGCAGTAGTTGTATAGGAGAGTACTTATCGTAAATCATGGTGGAATATTGGTTAATCAGCTATAAAAATGACTCACTGTCTTCTTGCCTGGAGGTTTCTTGTCCTATCCCACCTTCTATATGTATTCTAAGATTCTGCCCAATGCTGTGGATTGCAGTAGTTAAGCAAGCATGCAGTGCTGTCAGTCAGCAGGGTCACTTCCCATCTATTTGATCCTCACACTCTCTAGATTGCTCTAAATTAATGACAAATTGATAATCAGAAAATGCTTACATGAAGCATATACTGCATTGATCTTTTCAGAGAAAAAGTTGCCTCCTTAAAAAACATCCACTGTTGGCAGGTAGAGAGTTTATGTAAAAAATATATTGGGCATCTCTTGGAGTGGCTTGTCAATTTAGATCTTCTTCTCTTTCACAGTGACAGTCTTTTTATATTTAATTTTTTGTCAAAACTAATATTTTTATTTGAAAATAAAATCCTTAATATGACATGCAGAATTCCCACCAAGCTTGCCTTTTTTGAGACAACAAAATAGACTTCATATTATCAATAGAAGATAAATGTAAACATAGTCCAGTTTATAAGCCAAAAAAAACTTAATTTTGCTTATATTATCATTGTTAAATATATCATCTTGGGAATAAATTTTTTCTTCTTAAAGTGGTGCTTAATTACACTAATTTTAAATGACTTTTTTGTACTTGCAGCTGTATGAGTTAAATACTGCATATATAGTAGTAGCATGCTACTATAAAGTAGCAGAAAAAATTTTAGCCTGAATTTTATTTTGGAACAAAAGAAAAGTAAAATAATGAATTTCTGTTTTCTCCTATAGGTTAGAATTCAGCATATTTGAGTACTTTATGATACTAATTTTTCACCTCATCTCAGGAGAAGGAATTGAATTTATGATCTATAAAATACAAAACAAGGACCTTAGGAGTTTTTTTTAAATAATCATATTATTAACCAATATATTTTATGATTTTATTTACAGATTTTTTTATTTATATAGGATGCTGTTTTGTAAATGGACTGAGGGGAGACGTAAGATTTCTTGGCTTTGAAAATTACTAGTGCTCTGGGGAATTATTAAAGTTACAAGCTAACTAAGAGGAATATTTTCTATCTTTTCTAACCATAGCTGCAGGTCTCTTCATTTAAAAATAAGCCTTGGTTTGTTTTTGGTTTTGTTTTTAATTCCAAAACCAACATCTGCATGTCAAATAAGCAAAAGTGATCATCTGTGGGTGGGCCTTCAACCACGATTTAACAAAGGCTTTGACACCAGCTTTAAGGGTCTCCTGCCTTACTCTGCTTCAGCTTAAGCCAATGGTGGGGACACACAGATGTAGAATTAACTTCCTCCCCTTTCTTCTCTACTTCCCCTGCTTTGTGCAATAAATTAGATTTTGTGGTAATTTTGTGCCATGGGAAACTAGTAGATTCTTATGATTCATGCAACAATCTGAAGATAATTTTTTTTATGGAGCTGATCTTGTTCTCTTTCTCTTAATTTAAAGCCTTCTTTCTCTTTCCAGTAAAGTATTGAAAAGTATGTAGTAAGCTAGTATTGTGTGTTTACTATTCAGCAAGATGCAAAAAATATAAAAATATTATTTTAGATATTTTAAAATTTTACTTAGAATTACTCTGCAATGTAAAGGATTAAACCTCTGATTGTTCCTATTACTTTTTCAGGGACACAAAGGATACAGCCAGAATTAGGAATCAAGTCGCTCAGTTTCTATCTAGTCTGCAGCTTTATGCGTGGTATACACCTTTGTCTTGAAATCAGTTGATAAAATTTTCTTTAGAGACAGGAAATATATTCAATAAATAGATACTATGATATGCAGTTTACTGTCAGAAAGAGTGATATAGACTTCAATTCTATAAATAAGCCCTCCCAAAATTTTATAACATGGACTAATAACTTTACAGAGTTGCCAGTAGTTATTCTAATTTTGGACATTGGAAAATCTAGGTTAGAGTTAAAACTAGTTCCTTTACTGCTATACTTTACAAAAACTCTGTACTAATCTACATTCCCAGGAACAATATAAAAGAATTTCACTTACTCCACATTCAGGCCAATACATTGTACTGTCTATTTTTTTTTTTTTTTAGCCATTCTAATGGGTACATGTTGGTGCCTCCTTAAGGTTTTTAATTTTTATTTTCCTGATAACTAGTAATATTGAGCATTTTCATGTTCTTATCATTTATTCAATATCTTCTTTGATGAAATGTCTGCTGAAATAATTTTCTAAGTTTGAACTGAGTTTTTAAAATTAGTATTAAATTATTCTTTGTATATTTTAATACGACTCATTTGTCAGATGTCTATATTTTCTTCCAGTCTGTGGTTTACCATTTTATTTATTTTTATTTATTTTTTAAATTTTATTTATTTATTTTTGAGATGGAGTTTCACTCTTGTTGCCCAAGCTGGGGTGCAGTGGCGTAATCTTGGTTCACTACAACCTCTGCCTCCCAGGTTCAAGCAATTCTCCTGCCTCAGCCTTCTGAATAGCTGGGATTACAGTTGCGCCACCAAGCCCAGCTAATTTTTTGTATTTTTAGTACAAATGGGGTTTCTCCATGTTAGCCAGGGTGGTCTCAAACTCCTGATCTCAGGTGATCCTCCCGCCTCGGCCTCCCAAAGTGCTGGGATTACAGGTGTGAGCTACTGTACCCGGCTACCATTTTATTTTTTTAATGGTATGTTTACAAGAGCAAAACGTTTAAATTTTAATTAAATCTAACATTTATTTGTGGTCTTCATTTTTTAGTGTGTTCTATATAAAAAAAAATATAACTTTCCCAAGGTCAAAAAGATTTTTCTTCTGTTTACTTCTAGAAGTTGTATATTATTTGCTTTGCTGCCTAGCCAATGATCTGGCTCAAGTTAGTTTTTGCGTATGGTATAAGGTAGTGGTCTATGCTCATTTCATTTTCCCCATATGGATGTTTGTTATTTCAGCATAATTTAGTGTAAAAACTATAAATCACTATTTAATTACCTTGGCACCTCTGTTAAAAATCAATTTACTATATTAATCTGATTTTATTGCTTTTGCATACATTATGTCTATCTGTAAAACAATATTACACTATCTTTATTATGGACATTTTCTGGTATGTTGCTATAGACTGAAGGTTTGTGTCCCCCCAAAATTCATGTGTTGAAACCTAATTCCCAATATGATGGTACTAGAAGGTGAGCCTTTGGGTGGTGATGAGGTCATGAGGGCAGAACTCTCATGGATGGGATTACTGTCCTTACAGAAGAGGCTTGAAAGTCCTTTTGACCATGTGAGGACACAAGGAGAAGACTGTTGTCTGTACTAGGAAGCAGGAATTTGCTGCTCAAATACACAGAATTTGCTGGTCTTGGTCTGCCCAGCTTCCGAAACTGAGAGAAATAAGTTTCTGTTGTTTATAAGCCATCCAGTGTATGATCTTTTGTTATAGCATCCTGAATAGATGAAGGTATATGTCTTGAAATTAGGCAGGATATGTCTTCTGTTTCCAAATTATTTTGACTATCTTAGGTCTCTTGCATTTCCGTATAAATTCTGGAATCAGTTTGTCAATTCCTACAAAGAGCTTACTGGTTTTAGTTTCTACTGCTTAGGATCTATAGATGGATTTGTCAAAAACTGATGGCTTTACATAACTTGAGTGTGTAGATTCATGAACATGGTACATCTTTCCACTTAGGTCTTATTTCTCTTATTAATAGTTTATTGTTTTTGGTGTAGAAATTTTTAAAAATATAATTTAGTTCATTTCTGTTGCATATTTTGAGATTCTATGGTAAATATATTTAATATTCATATTTTATATTTTAACTCCTCGTAAATGGAAATATACTTAATATTGACTTTAAATCCTATGACCTTGCTAAACACAGTTATTAGTTCTAGTAGAGTTTCTTCTCTATAATCCCTAGGATTCTCTGCATACATATTCATGTCATCTGAGAATAATTTTTTTGTTTTAAATATGTATAATAATTTTTTTATTTCCAGGCTTAGTGCACTACTCAAGATATCCCATAAAATTTTAAATCTAAGTAGTGAGCATGGACATCCTTGTCTAGTTTCTTATCTTAAGGAGAAAGCATTCAGTAGTAAAAGCATTCACAAGTAAATGTGTTATCTGTAGGTTTTCATAAATATTATTATCAAGTTAAGGATATTGACTGTATCACTATAATACTATTATAGTTCATGTCTAGATCACTATATTTATCTATAGCAATTAGTTTAATAAGTACTGTCTTTGAGGACACTCATTTTGTGAGTCACAGGACAATCTCTCGATAAACATTGTACTGCCTTTTCAATAAAACTCCTATGTTGCATTTTTAATATATATTTTATACAATTATTTCTTTTAAGTTATTTCTCTCTCATCCTTTACATATGTAGGCGATTTCCATTTGCATTCTCTTGCATGTACTGTTTATTTTATTTCTTTATCTAATTTTTGGCTAAATTTTTTCTCTCATGATAGACATAAGTAACACAAGAGGTCATAATCTTATCAATTATATTTTTTATGTGAAAACTTATTTATTTACATGAGTATAAAGTCTTTTAAACTGGAATGCTGTTGTGTAATTATAAAACATTACTAAAAATTCACTTAAAATATACAAAATTGAAAGAAAGTCAATAACTTTTTACTAGCTTTATTGTCTTCACATTCAGATTAAAATTTTTCTTATTGTGTGGTAAAACATTTAAATTGGTTTTTGATAAATTATTCCGAATATTACAAAAGTTTAGTCTATTAGGCTGACTATAATGCATGCCAAGGTAATTTTGTCTAGAATGTTAAGTCCCTTTTAGCATTTTCTCTTTATTTTCTGTATTTATTGTATCATTTATAGTAAAGCATCTTTATGCCAAGGCTCAGATGTCACTAAATAGTGATCCTCTTTTTTGTTTTAAAGACAGGGTCTCACACTGTTGCTCAGGCTGGTCTTAAACTCCTGGCCTCAAGCAATCCTCCAACTTGTCTCCCAAAGTACTGAAATTACAGTCTAAGCCACCATGCCTGGTCCCCCACCCACCTTTTTTAAACAGCATAACTAATTTCAGGAAGGCTTTAAAACTTTTGCAATTCATATGAGTTGTATTTTTTCTCAACATAATCAGATAGAAATGAAAAAGAAAAATGTCAAACTTTTTCACTTCCTCAGTTCACAATTCTCCCTTTTTTCTACAATTATTTATTTTTAAAAATGATAAAATTTATTAGCTTAGCTGTTAATTTAAGAAACACATTAAGAACCAAAAATAATGTATTTATATAACCTTATGTTTCCTCAGGAATAAGTCAATACTGAAAAACTTATCTACAGAATTTTGAAGTTTTACCCCTTGGTCCCAATATTCATCATTTCACATGGTACCTTAAATATGCTTTTGAGCACATGAATTCATTCATAAAAGAATGTTCAGTTTTCAACTTTTATTCCACCTTTTTTTATTTCATTACCTAAGAAATAACTGTTTATTTTAATCTGCAGGGGATAGTACAGTACTAAGCATGCAGGCACCAAGCATGCAGACTATCTGATTCAAACCTCTGCTTCTTCACAAATTAACTACACATTCTTGGCATACGTATTTAATTCATCTATACATTTACTTTATAACCATATCTCATCCAATTCATAATATAGTTGCTAAGATCAAATAATTTTTTTAATAAAGTGAATACCATAGTGCCTTGTACAAAGAGCACAGTAATTACTGCCTTAACCTTATATCTCATATATGAAGAACAGATCAACATAAAACTAGACCAACATTAAAAATACCTTTTTAAACATTTTATTGTATACTGTACCTATGTTTCATATGCAAATATATATTAACAGAAACTGTCATATAACACATCTTTGTACATTACAAGTTATTGTGAACAACTGGCCAGGTAACAAGCATTATTTTTAATGACATCTGCATTCCAATATTTTTTAAAATTTATCTTTGAACATTGAAGTTGTTTCAACGTATAATTAAATACTTCTAAATATAACCTAACTTTTAAAAATGTATGATAAACACAATATCATCCATTTGTGGACATAAGATGAATATACATTTTGAAACAATTAATGGGCTTATAGAAAAACAGAGAAAGTCCTGTTTATTCTTATTCATACTACTCACCAAAAAGACTTTTGTTTTGCCTTCAGTGTTTCCTACTACAAACCCTAGGATGAATGTTGATGAAGGCAGTCAATTCTTCATCCATTCTAGGACCTGATATTTCAGTAATTACATTAAAGAAAAGCATCAGCAATACTAAATAACCTTGATTATACTGAATGCGAGACGAATGATTAAAAGCCTGGATGAGGCATTAATTTTCTACCTAATTGTTGTATAATTTCAAATGACTATCCTATTTATTTCCCCCTCTGGGTAAAGTTATTTTGTATGAAATAAAAATTAATTACATTGGAATAATTGGCAAAGATCATGGATAGAAACACTGTTACTCAGCAAGGGACCTAGCTGAACAGCCTTGTCAAAGTAGGTTAGGAAATTTCTGATGACTATAGCCAGTGTGGCCACATTTTTAAAGATAGCAATCCATTATCACTTCTCTTCTGCCACCTGAAAAAAGAAGTCAGCCCTCAGAATCTTTCTCCTGGGGTGACATGGCACTGCTCAGAAAGCAATGAAACTTTTTCCTAAAATATGAATGATCAGATGACAAACTCTAAACCCAAATCTTGCTGTTTTGTTCCTCATCCATTGTGTATCTAAGGATATAGAAAACTTAAATAATTTTTATTCTCCTATATTTGAATTTAATTTTATTTTGATTATGTGAGTAGTAAAAACAAAATCAGCTGCAATTATATTCTAAATGATGTAATATGCCCGATGGATGCCAAAAAGGGGTGTATGGTATATATATCATAGTTTTATATGTATATAGTGTTTTAGATAATAGTATTGATATATTATGTATATGTTTTATATATATATATAGTTACTCATAGGTATGTAGTTACATAGAGAGAAGATATAACACTTTTTTTGTTGGTATGCGAAAAGCCTATGAGTATAAGAACAGTTGTAAAAAAGACTCTTTGGTAAAGGGAAATTGGTGAGTCTCAGTTTGGTGATAGTTATCATTTATTTAAATCAGCAAAAATCTTAAAATTCATTGTGGTAAAATTACTCAATGGACTAAACTCAGAAGAGAATTTGCTTTCTTAGTGTAGAAATTCACTCAAAGAAGACTAGTTTTCTTTTAGTTCTTCTAGAAACAGGTTCTTAAAAATGAATTCATAGGATGACTTTCAATTCCTAATATACTTTTGCAGAACAAAAGCCTTATAAATAGGCTTTATTTTCAAAAAATATTGGAATATTTTCAGTTTATCAAATAAATTTAGTGATTATGGCAGAGACAGTCATTACTCATTGGCCACCCATATGCAATCCACATTTCCTGCATCGTTGGAACTAATATTGACCAATGGGTTGTGAGTGGAAATAACAAGTATGACTTGAAACAATTAAGAACCAGTGTGTGACTCTCCAACTTCCCTCTGCTTTGTCATAGAAACCAATGAGGCAATGGAGCAGCTACAAGATACTGTAGTTTCTGACAACTTGGGTCACTGAGTAGTTGTGTAGAAGAGGGATTTTCCCCAGTAATTCACATGGAATGTGTCCTTTGAGCAAGAAAGAAACTACTTGTTGCAATAAGTCACTGAGATTTCAGGATTATTCTATTACTGCAGCATAAACTGGGCTATCCAAATTAATCCAGTGAATTAAACTTAAAAAATATGATATGCAGATCAAGTTTCCTTGGTAGCAAATATGGTTTTAAAATGGAAAAACAAAGCAAATGGCCAAGAGCATCTTAATTCTTGGCAAAATGTGAACTCTGTTGAAGAAATTGATAGAATTGTCATCCCATTTCCAATAACTAAGCTGATGCATTTTTAGAGCCCCTATGAAATAAGTTTTCTCTATCTGAGAGGCTTTGCTGCTCTCAGAGCAATTGACTCATACAACCTATGTGGCACAGCAGACAAAAATATCTATGAGTCCAGGGTAAAGGTTTTCAAATAGCTCTGTATGACTATTCTGCTTTTCTACTCTCTTTCTCAAGTGGAAAGTATTAATGCTTATCTCATATATGTTCATATGTTGTTAGGATTGCTTAAATAAAATGTTTTAGTTATGACTTCTGACCACCCCACAGAGGGAAAAAAACAGCCTAAAAATGTACTATGTGTATGTAAGAAATTATATTTTTTCATTGCCTGTACATACAGCACTGACACATGGATATACATACATATAGGACACTAGAATGTGAAGGCATATGGTGAATATTTAAGAAACTAAGACCTAGCATTTATGGAATTCTCATATGAGTATCTGGGAAAATTGGTCTTATCCTACTGTAATGGAAGGGAAGAATGAAGACATACCTGTAAGGTATTTATCAATCATCCCAATTCTAACAGGTCATTGAATGCTAAGGGTAGAAACAAATGACTTTTCTAGTGTCATTATGAAATGTGATCTAAATTTAGTTTTCCAAACTTATTTGCTATTTTTGCTTCTCATAATTCATTCTTCAATCTGAAATAGATAGATAGATATAGATGATTAGATAGATAGATAGATAGATCCTATCTATCCTGTGTAGATCATATTCCTTAATCTCCCACTCAGCCGTAAGAGATCGCTCTTTGTTCCTCCATTGGTTATTTCTTTTCCTACTTTCAAGTTTGAGTGTTTTTATTTGTTTTTAAATGTATGACCAAAATGTCCACATGTTGGGAGTGTGTTTGTGGGTAAAGGTAAATTTCTGCATCTGATTTGCCCACCATCATGATTAAAAGTCACTGCCACTTCAGACCTTTTTTTTTTTTTTTTTTTTCGAGACAGGGTCTTGCTCTATTGCCCAAGCTGGAGTGCAGTGGTGGGATCTTGGCTCACTGCAACCTCTGCCTCCCAGGTTCAAGCAATTCTCCTGCCTCAGCCTCCCAAGTAGCTGGGATTACAGGTGTGCGCCACCATGCCTGGCTAAATTTTTTTATGTCTTTGGTAGAGACAGGGTTTCCCCACGTTGGCCAGGCTGGTCTCAAACTCCTGACCTCAAGTGATCTGTCCATCTTGGCCTTCCAAACTGCTGGGATTACAGGTGTGAGCCACCACACCCAGCCCACAATTTTTTTAATTGGACTTTGCTTGGGGCACTTATTAATTATCTCTCGCCTTATTAGATGGGTGGTTAACACTAGGTGTAGCCTCTAATTTTTCCTACTTGAATACACTTCTTGAGGTCAAGGGCTTTACCTTACCCATAATTATACCCTATGTAGTACTAAGTGCAATGCCTTATGTATAATGCCTAATAAATAATTGTTTAATTGGATTTTTCTAGGCATTTACAATATAGTCTCCAATGGTGGTCTGGTATTGTATTTATTTTATTAGAAATAATTAAAAACAAAGTTAAATAAAGCACTAATTTTTTTTAGAAAAGAAATGGATTCAACGTAAAAGAAATTCCACACTAAAGGTGATTTTAAAAATGTTTGAACAGTAAAGGCTAAAAAAAATTCCAATTTGCTTTTGTTTGTTGGTTGGTAACTTTATTGTTACAGAACAAGAAAAGCTGATTATGGCTTTGGAACTTTAATACACCAGAAGAGATATAAGTCTGAGTGTTGATAATAGAAAATATCCTGTGGTCTGACATTAAAATAATTTAAAATTTTAAGAGAGTGTAATTGCTACCTTTTTAAACTTCTTTTTAAAATTTTGAGTAGTGAAACCTTTTAAGAAAATAAAACCATATGCAGAAGATTAATAAACACCATAGATACAAGCAGAATTCCCCTGGTCAAGACAAAAGCACCCCCCTCTTGATTTCCTCCTTGTGTCCCCTGGCAACACCCTAAGGACCTCTTCTGAACCCTACGGCTCAAACCACTGTTCTTTACAGTGCTTATGATCAGTATACCCCCTAAGTACCCTAAGTAACATAATGTTTATGGTGTCATGTGGTGGGCTGAATAATCATCTTCCAAAATTACGCCCTAATTCCTGGAACCTGTGAATATTTTTACTTCACATGGCAAGAGGGACTTTCCAGGTATGATTAAGCTAAGAATCTCCAGATAAATTATCCTGAATCATCCAAGTGAGAATCCTATTTAGTGGAGTGATCCAGGAAGGAAATGTGATGATGGAACCAGAGGTTGAGGTAATACAGTTGCTGGCTTTGAAGTTTGAAGGGGGCCATGAATAAAGTTGTGACAAAGCCTTTAGAAGCTAGAAAAGGCAGGTGGTCCATTAGAGTGTCTAGAAGAAACACTGCCCTGCTGACACCTTGATTTTTAGCCTTGTAAAATTGATTTTAGAGCTTTGATCTCTAGAACTGAAAGGAATGCATTTTATTGTTTTATGCCACTAAATTCATAGCCATTCATTACAGTAGCAGTAGAAAATTAATACAAGTAGTAAGCTAACAACAGGCGAATGGGCATGTCCTGGATTATGGTTATTTGAATTAATCAACAAGGTTTCCCATATTAGTCACATGCCAATTGTTTATTTCCCTTATAGCATAAAAATAATTTATAATTTCTATGGTTGCACCAGAATTTTAAACTATGAATAACATGAGGCAAATTTTTATAGAATTTAATAATTGTGTGTCCTCTCATTGCTTTTGAAGTGTTTTCACTTTGTTTCATCTTCCACACACACACACACAAGCTCTCAGGGACCATTATTCCATTTTACCTATATCAAAAGTTTAATATTAAACATAGGCGGTAACAAATAATTTAATTCAACAAACTTATAATACTTCAGGTTCCTCTATGATGCTATCAGGCAATAATAAAATTTGCAATAGAAAATCATCAATGCAGAGAGCACACTATCTGTTATCTCAATTTTGAAAAGCTCCAATATATTCAGAAATTCTTTCTTAAAACTTGAACACCTTGAACACTGGCAGGGTGCGGTGGCTCACACCTGTAATCCCAGCACTTTCAGAGGCCAAGGCGGGCGGATCACGAGGTCAGGAGATCGGGACCATCTTGGCTAACACGGTGAAACCCCGTCTCTACTAAAAATACAAAAAATTAGCCAGTCATGGTGGCGGGCGCCTGTAGTGCCAAGCTACTCGGAAGGCTGAGGCAGGAGAATGGCGTGAACCCCAGAGGCGGAGCTTGCAGTGAGCCGAGATCGCGCCACTGCACCCCAGCCTGGGCAACAGAGCGAGACTCAGTCACAAAACAAAACAAAAAACGAAACTTGAACACCTCGGTACCAGATTTATCTTATGACGTCACATAGCAGATAGCTAATGACTTACCTAAATAAGGTCATCTAAGGACAACAAGTCCGCCATCTCTTCCGTTCATTGCCCTCTTATTTCCAGCTTAAATCCTAATGATAACTACGGTTTTTGAGATTTCTCCCCTTTTCACCATTCCAAATAATAATCATAATCATGATCAAAATCTTGTCATCATATTAACTGATTCTGCCACCTTTTGGCATCATTATCATCATGCGGGCAGGAGACACCCTGAGAAGAATTGGTTGGTTTCAGAATTTAGTTAATATTGGATAGTATCTTCCTCTCACTGCTTTCTTTTTGTTCCTTTTCATCTAAATTTTATTTTTGACAGAAATGACAGCAGCAGAATATGATCTGATGAATTCTGGTCTCTTTTTTCACACATCATTTTATAATTGACTCTTGTATCTTGTTTGGTCTTATTATTGGATTTAAAATACTTGAAAATCATAGCAAGTAAACAAGCAAATAAAAATTTGGGCCAAATGAAACTAAAACGAACAAACAGAAACACCACCAACAATAACACCATGACATTTTCTGGTCTGCTTTGCTTTTGTTTTATGATAATGAACCAATTCTTAATTCTAAGAAATGCGATGGTAGCCTTCTGAGCCCCTCATGTTGATTCATCCTTATGAGATGAGAAAAGTAGAGGGTGTTTCTTTCACTTTATAAAGTCATGAGTCTGATAATTGATAGAGATTGGTGTCATTCTTTAAGTCCAAATCTAGTGCTCCTTCTTCCCTGATATTTTTCTTGGTGGCAAACCAAACTATGACACCTGAAAATTCAGCATGGGATTCCATAGGAGGCCATTTTGGGTTAAATAGTTGTATTATACAAAAACTACATTTCTGATGATAAATTTCAACTATTATGAATTGTTACTAAATTTAACCAATTTGCTCATTATTCTGACTAATTTAGCTTCAAACTTGGAGAAGTAAAGCATGACTGACTGAGTGCATGCTTCAGTCTGGTAGGGTTTCTTTAGGAAACTCGAAAATGATCAGAGATGTTAATTGCTTTGCTGCTGGCTTTACTCCCTCTTTCAGAGAATCTTGTCTGTAACGTATTCTGCTAATCTCATTCTATGCACAAGCAAGAGCTGCTTCCTTTCCATTTGTTTTTTAAATATGCCAGTGTTGATTTAATTTATTTCCCTGTGTTGTTCAGCTTGGGTTTTCTACTTCTTTTCCATGACAAATAGGAACATTTAACAAATACAGAGATAGAAATAAAATTCAAGTTTCTTATATTTCTTTGTATATTTTTTCTTTTCTATTAGGAAAACACTACTTTGTACTTACATGTCTATTACATTCCAACAGATTTTTTGATCAACAAATTATGCAGATGGAATGAGTGTTCTTTTATAATTTGGTTTAAGAGTTCCCTGCTTCTTAAAGGGTAAATGCCTTTTCCCTTCATATTTGAAAGCATTTAAATTGAAAGAAACTATTACTGGTTATGTTATTTATATCTAGTCATTATATTTATATATCATATATTTTTACATACTATTTTTCTGTAGCCTCTACCGACAATATAGAGGCATTTATTCTTATAGGAAACAGGCAAATTGCATAAACCTTCTGGGCTTCAGTTTCTTCATTTTTATATTAATTCAGCAGTGATTGGTTAAGCCCCTTTCCTATGTGCTGTTAGAGATTGGAGAATTGAGGGTAAATAATCACAGCCACCATGAGATGCTTACATTCTAATTGGAGATGGGGTGAGGAAGGAGTGAGAGCAGGTGGGTAAAAGAGATACGGGTACATGTAAGCCTAAGTTCTAAAGGATGAGTAAGAATTAAGCAAGTGAAAAAGGCATGGAGATGGGAGCAGACAGGGAAGTCCAGGCAAAGCCGATAGTTTAACTACAGTCATGAAGGAAAGCAAGAGTCCTACATGAAGGGCAGCTCAAGTAAGGAGGAATTACCAGATCAAAAAATATAAGGCAGAGAATGGATGGAAATGAGATTACAGTGGGATGGAAATAAGATAACAGAGAGTCAGCATACCTTGTTAAGTAGTTTGTAATTCATATGTAGATGATATAAGGGAACTGTCCAAACATTTAAAGCATGGAAATAATGGGGTTATTTTTGAGATTAACATAGATTACTCTAAAATTTATGCAGTGAATGGATTTGAGAAGTCTAACAACATTGATACTCAATTTCAAATATTCCATTGTCCCCATGAATTCTTTTTGTTCATGAGACAACATGAACTATTTATTGTGATTTAGTAAATATGGTATTGCTTTGCTCTGTAAAATGAGGACAATAATATTTGTATGACATCACCAAAGGAAAAGAGACTGTACCTTACCACTTTAAAGTTCTAATGCAGCATATGCATTTAATGGAGAGTCACTAACTTTCTAACATCTTAAATAAATACTTATTTTTGGTATCTATGACATGTTAGATATTGTGTTAAAGTGCTTACATCTACGTACTAATTTAATTTGGATAATAACCCAACATAGAGATGTGGTATAATTACAGCTCACTATAATTATATGTGCTGACTATGTGCTATGTGTGCTATAATACCTTATTTTAGTCTCATAGCAGCCCTGATAAGGAGTTGTGGTTATTCCCCATTATAAAAATGGTAAAACTGGTTCATAGAGCTTTATTTAAAGTTTTATAAGTAGTAATTAATTATGGGGATAAAATTAAAGCTAGCACTGTGTGCCTTTACTGTGTGCCTAGCACTTTGGTCTAGAATGTGCCTTTAAAGCCTATTGGTATAGAATGGGTCCATAGCACACTGTGTGGTACTGTCCTTTTGGAGGAAAACGAGAATTCGAGTCCCATAATGTAACCAGGGATTCACAGCAGTGGCAGAGCCAATCCAACCCACTTCTCTGATTTCAGGTACAGTGTCCTTTCCATTGCACTAGAGCTGTCTTCCTACTTTATCCATAGGCTGCACTCAGAAAACCAATGCTCCTCACGACCAGCCTCGGACTTTGTGGCTCTAATTGTCTTCTGGACTGTGAAGCATTGCTTAGGCCTGAATATGTATGCCGTGGGCGCTCACACACACACACATCACATGATCAACAAATGATCACCTGTTTTCTGGGTTGTGTTTCAAAATATCTTGATTGTATTTTGTTGGTATCTATTTTTTAAAAATGGTAGTGGAATTTGATTTACCAGGCTACATAACTAACCAGAGTGCATCACTCCTCAATCATTTATTACACGTTTATCTCAAACTACAGGAGAGGTTTTTTTTTTTCTTAAAAAAAGAATATTTTAGATCACTCATTTCCAGTCTTATGTTCTACAAAGGATCTAAATTTTTTCAAATTTGGGGAAAAGATTGAAGCTACAGTTTATATAGCCCAATTATTTTTTTCAGTATGTCAGCTCTATAGATGTTAAAAAGTAAATAACAGCCATTTCAATTCCAATCATGAAAAATATCTCTTCATCTATTTATTTACTCATTATATACACAAATCACTCAATTGTCTGTCATCAAATCAATTCCACTGGAATCTTGTTTCTCTCTCTCTCAGCTTTCATTGCTGATCTTTGAGCTTCAAATTGTAATTATTGCATAGATGATAGGAAGAACAAGCTTTCTTGAGAGAGAAAATGATATCTAAATCCTAAAATCCTTAGGAGCTTCCAACCTCCAACATAAAATAAAATGCTTCCACTTTTTCCTCTTTAAACTTTATGTATTTTTTTGTTTTATTTGTAATAGTTTATACCTTCACTTGGTTCAAAAACCAAAATAATATATAACAAGGCAAACATTGAGAAGTCTTGTTTCTGTTCCTTTCTCCTGTAGGTAGCTATTTTTATTTTTTTGGTATAATTTTAGGCATATTTGAGCACACATAAATACACACTTTTCTGCCCTTATCTGTTCTTTCATAAAAGAAAGCACAGTATATAAAACTTACTTTTTTTTTCTTTTAACGATGGTATTTTTTTCCTATTATTCTTGTAACAAGTGTCCATAAACTTAGCGGCTTGAACAACATGAATTACTTCACACTTCTGGAGGTAAGAAGTCAAAAATCAGTTTTACAAGGCTAAAATCAAGGTTTGCAGAGATGGTTCTTTCCGGGGGCTCCAAGGAAGAATATATTTATTGGCTTTGCAAATTCTAGAGGCTCCTTTGGCATTCCTTGGCCAGTAGCCAAACAACTCCAATATTTGTTTCCATCTTCCCATTGTTTTCTCTTATGCCCTCAAAACTCCCTTCAGCTCCTTGTTACGGAAACAATTTGAGATTACATTTAGGGCCCACCTAGATAATCCAGGATAACCTCCTCATCTCAAGAGCTTGAATTTAATCACATTTACAAAGTCCCTTTTGTCACTTAAGGCAAGACTCAGGTTCTGAAGATTAGGATGTGGATATCTTGGTGGGAGGTGTTATTGTTCGTCATGACACAGCAACATGTCCTAAATATCAATCCATGTCAGTTATTAGGTAGGCAGCTTTTTTACTTTCTTTTTATAGTTTTATAGTATTTCATGTAGAGCTTTAACAGGGTTTATTTAACTAACTTCCTAATCATGGATAATTTTTGCTTTTACAGATAACGCTGCAATGAGCAACCTTATGAAAATAATATTCTGGACATGCACAGATATACAATATATTACATATACATATAAAACCATTAAATAATATATGAAGGATATATTATTAAATATTAACTTTAATATTTATTAAACATTAACAGTAAAATTGTATTAAATGCATATATGTTTATGAATGGACTTGTATAATTAGTTTATGTTACTTGTTAGAATGATATAGTATTCAACATTAATTCTGTTTTTCTTTTTACAGGTGTGAAGTTTAAGAAATCTTGTTCACACAAATAGGTAAGAATTAAAACGGTTATAGCAATATCTCTCAATTCTCTAAATTATTTTGTAATCACGCATACAAAGCAACATAGTGATCTATCACTAAAAACTAATGACTTATCAACTGACAGCTTAATTATGTGCTCCTGTAATTTTTGTTATATGCAAATAGTTGGAAAACACTGAATCACAAAATATCATTTCTTTCCCATTCATCAGAATCATTCACCTTTTCAAAATCAAAAGTAGTATTTTGAAAATCATTGCTACATTTTGGCTGTTCTGGGGTTTTTACCTCCTAGAGTAATGAAAGGTGGTAAAATCTAGGAGGCATGAAATAAGACGTAAATTGAGGAAGAAAACTTAAAAGTTAGGAAAAGAGGCAGAACTCAACTACACATTCCTTCTTCAGCAGATCAATTTTGCTTCTGTGCACTAAGAGAGTTGAAGATCTGAAAATCGATTCCTTTGAAACATCACTTTTTGTGTACTCTTGGGGAAGAATGAACCCCCCAGGGTATTCATACCTTACCAGTATAAAGAATGAAGATATTCACTATTTCAGATGATATTCTCAGACACCAAAGGTTATACTTTTACTTCCTTCTTAATGGCATACATAAATTTTGGAAGCACTGCATTACAGTAAAGGGTCTCTGAAATAATCTTTCTTCAAGAGCAAAGATTGTCTCGTCTACTTAATTAAATTCTCCAGAATAACTCCTGGTGCTTTCCAAATATATGTAAGTAATAAAAGCTTGTGGAATGGGTGAGTGAAAGTTATGGAGAATAAATGTGATGCATAAACACCTAGTTCAAATTTGGTCAGCTTTCTGTTCATCTGCCAGTTTCTTCTAAGGGCGTCAGAACCTTGGCCTTAATAGGCAGTTCAGCAGCCATTTGAGATCTGTAGCAGGGAAGTAAGTGAGACTGTTCCTGCTGGTTTTGATGTCTGGCTGGGGCTCCAAAGCAGAGCACAGTGGGTGTTAAATGCCCACACATTCTAGAAAGGTGCTAGACCATCTAAGCAGAATTTGTTGGAAGGTGGCCCAAATTGGTTCCAAACATCTACCCTATCACCACCTCCAGCCTATACATAAAAGGAGGCTAGTAAATTAATGGGTGAGAACTGACGAATGAAGATTTCCTTAAGAAAAATTTTGGAGTGTTATTTTTTTTTCCTCTCCCATTTCTTGGAGGGGGCGGGGGGGGGGTGGGCCGCAGAGAATGTGCTCCTCTTCAACTTAAGTCAAATAAATAGGACTCCAAGAGAATCATCCGAAGGGTGGGGAGGTATAAACACTCATGCCTGACTCTCACTGTAAAAGAAATAGCTCAAAGCTGTCTGGTGTTAGCTGAGAAGCAGAACAAAGAGAGAGGGCTCCATAGGGGATGGCTTTTATTTCCAGTGCTTGCTGGAAAGAGATATGAGTTTTTCCTTAGATTAAGAGGTTGTTGAGTAATACAGGCAAGCTGGAGCCCGGATGGCGTGACTCCAGATCTGTGTGGGACATTTGCAAGAAGAGAGCAGCCGCAGAGGAGAATGTGGGAGATATTTGAAGAACTTTCAAGAGAGAATATTGATATTTAGGCACCGGCCTTCCAGAGAGCTACAGTTTCCACTTGAAAACAGTACCACTTGATCATGGTGGATAAGCTTTTCGATGTGCTGCTGGATTCGGTTTGCCAGTATTTTACTGAGGATTTTTACATCAATGTTCATCAAGGGTATTGGTCTAAAATTCTCTTTTTTGGTTGTGTCTCTGCCCAGCTTTGGTATCAGGATGATGCTGGCCTCATAAAATGAGTTAGGGAGGATTCCCTCTTTTTCTATTGATTGGAATAGTTTCAGAAGGAATGGTACCAGTTCCTCCTTGTACCTCTGGTAGAATTCGGCTGTGAATCCATCTGGTCCTGGACTCTTTTTGGTTGGTAAGCTATTGATTATTGCCACAATTTCAGAGCCTGTTATTGGTCTATTCAGAGATTCAACTTCTTCCTGGTTTAGTCTTGGGAGAGTGTATGTGTCAAGGAATTTATCCATTTCTTCTAGATTTTCTAGTTTATTTGTGTAGAGGTGTTTGTAGTATTCTCTAATGGTAGTTTGTATTTCTGTGGGATCAGTGGTGATATCCCCTTTATCATTTTTTATTGCGTCTATTTGATTCTTCTTTTTTTCTTTATTAGTCTTGCTAGCAGCCTATCAATTTTGTTGATCCTTTCAAAAAACCAGCTCCTGGATTCATTAATTTTTTGAAGGGTTTTTTTTTGTCTCTATTTCCTTCAGTTCTGCTCTGATTTTAGTTATTTCTTGCCTTCTGCTAGCTTTTGAATGTGTTTGCTCTTGCTTTTCTAGTTCTTTTAATTGTGATGTTAGGGTGTCAATTTTGGATCTTTCCTGCTTTCTCTTGTGGGCATTTAGTGCTATAAATTTCCCTCGACACACTGCTTTGAATGTGTCCCAGAGATTCTGGTATGTTGTGTCTTTGTTCTCATTGGTTTCAAAGAACATCTTTATTTCTGCCTTCATTTCGTTATGTACCCAGTAGTCATTCAGGAGCAGGTTGTTCAGTTTCCATGTAGTTGAGCGGTTTTGAGTGAGTTTTGTAATCCTGAGTTCTAGTTTGATTGCACTGTGGTCTGAGAGACAGTTTGTTATAATTTCTGTTCTTTTACATTTGCTGAGGAAAGCTTTACTTCCAACTATGTGGTCAATTTTGGAATAGGTGTGGTGTGGTGCTGAAAAGAATGTATATTCTGTTGATTTGAGGTGGAGAGTTCTGTAGATGTCTATTAGGTCCACTTGGTGCAGAGCTGAGTTCAATTCCTGGGTATCCTTGTTAACTCTCTGTCTCGTTGATCTGTCTAATGTTGACAGTGGGGTGTAAAAGTCTCCCATTATTATTGTGTGGGAGTCTAAGTCTCTTTGTAGGTCACTCAGGACTTGCTTTATGAATCTGGGTGCTCCTGTATTGGGTGCATACATATTGAGGATAGTTAGCTCTTCTTGTTGAATTTATCCCTTTACCATTATGTAATGGCCTTCTTTGTCTCTTTTGATCTTTGTTGGTTTAAAGTCTGTTTTATCAGAGACTAGGATTGCAATCCCTGCCTTTTTTTGTTTTCCATTTGCTTGGTAGATCTTCCTCCATCCTTTTATTTTGAGCCTATGTGTGTCTCTGCACATGAGATGGGTTTCCTGAATACAGCACACTGATGGGTCTTGACTCCTCATCCAATTTGCCAGTCTGTGTCTTTTAATTGGAGCATTTAGTCCATTTACATTTAAAGTTAATATTGGTATGTGTGAATTTGATCCTGTCATTATGATGTTAACCGGTTATTTTGCTCGTTAGTTGATGCAGTTTCTTCCCAGTCTTGATGGTCTTTACATTTTGGCATGATTTTGCAGCAGCTGGTACCGGTTGTGCCTTTCCATGTTTAGTGCTTCCTTCTGGAGCTCTTTTAGGGCTAGAAATACCATTTGACCCAGCCATCCCATTACTGGGTATATACCCAAAGGACTATAAATCATGCTGCTATAAAGACACATGCACACATATGTTTATTGCGGCACCATTCACAATAGCAAACACTTGGAACCAACCCAAATGTCCAACAATGATAGACTGGATTAAGAAAATGTGGCACATATACACCATGGAATACTAGGCAGCCATAAAAAATGATGAGTTCATGTCCTTTGTAGGGACATGGATGAAACTGGAAATCATCATTCTCAGTAAACTATTGCAAGGACAAAAAACCAAACACCGCATGTTCTCACTCATAGATGGGAATTGAACAATGAGAACACATGGATACGGGAAGGGGAACATCACACTCTGGGGACTTTTGTGGGTTGGGGGGAGGGGGGAGGGATAACATTAGGAGATATACCTAATGCTAAATGACGAGTTAATGGGTGCAGCACACCAACATGGCACATGTATACATATGTAACTAACCTGCACATTGTGCACATGTACCCTAAAACTTAAAGTATAATAATAATAAAAAAAAGAAAGAAAAAAAAAAACAGTACCAGTCAAGTAAGAACGTTCTCTCCTTTTACCTCCTCTTTTTCTCACCAACCTCCTTCCACCCTTGAAAATATAGGAATGATGACCTAGAAGCACCAGAGCAAATACAGGAGTGTTGGAACATGGAGAGTAAAAAGGCCCCCACTTCCCACTTTTCCTTTCAGGTTTTCTAGCAATGGCGTCTGAGGTGTGAGAGAAGTCTTGATTGGGTATGAGACTGGAATTATAGTATTAGATTTGACTGGATATTTAATACTTGAAAATGAGACTTTCTTAACAATGAAGGTGGCCAGAAAACATTCAGATCTAATATGATTTTCTGTTGGTGATGGGAGATCTAATAGCAAGGAATTGTGAGAAACTACAGTCATTTCCTGTTGATGTTCCATGTTTAACTCAAACTGGTTACATGACAATACCCAATATGTTCTTTTTTTAACCCAAGATTTCAAAATGATTTTTTGAGAGCTCATTCATATCCTCTAATGTGAACTTCTTTATAACCAACTTTAATGAACTATGCAGTAGAATCTGATGTGAGTATCAAAAGGAACAGAGAAGTTATACTTCAGTGTGGGAAGAGAGAGAGAATGTCAGCCTACTGCCTTAACTTGCTTGGCATTTTGAAGAAAATTGACAGAGCCCACCTCCAGATTTTATTGGGGTGGGGGAGAGAAGGGAAAATGGAAGATATATTTTAAACCACTTTTGGCAGGAAAAGTCATTTCCCTATTTAGAGTCTGGAATGAAAATGTAGTTCCCATTAAGTAATTTTTACTTACTTCTGTATAACCCAATTAAACACCCCTCATATTCCCACTCTCCTGCAGTAACTCAGATACCACTTAATCCAATGTCATGTGGGCGTCGTGCTTCTATGTTTTCGCCTTAACTTTCTAAATTCCCAAATTCTTCATCTCACTAGCTTCAAGCGAATTCTTCAGTGGGAAAGTACTCTGAATAATATGTAATATTTCTTGTGTGTTGCCTTTGTGACAACTTGTTCTAAGCACTTTACATGTATTACTTATATTACTATAACTTCTATAAGTTATTACTATAACTTCTATTGTTGGTATCATTGTTATTCTCATTTAAAGATGTTTCAGTAGAGGCACAGAAAAGCTGAATAACTTTTATTGCTGGTAAGTGTAACTTTTATTGCTGGTAAGTGTAGGGCCTGAATTTGAATCCAGGCATCTTGCTCCAGAGCCCTAACATTTTCCAATCTCATTATAAACTGCCTATAAAAGAAACTTGCTTTTCCATTCCAGGTTGACAGGCAGGGTGGCAGCACGTATAAAAAGCATCTTAGGTTCCACTAGTCAATCTCTTTTTGGAGTAGCTTCCACTGGAATTCTGTAGGTGTTGATTCATTTTTACGTAACCAATGTCTGTAAACCTGAAGATCAAATGCTTGTGGTAGGAAATAAGATAGTTTTAAAGATCAAATTTCCAAGTTCAGGGACCACGAAATGACAATTGAAAACCAGGAGTAATGAGCTGTAAAGATAAATCAATACATGAAAAGACAGGATGAGTATTTTAAGCAGCTGAAATAACTTGTACTTACACAAAAAGGAAGAAAATATCTGACCACATCAGATTGTATTTTCCTGAGATCGCTGCAAAAATATCTCACATTCCACCAGCTCTACTACCATAAGTTTGGAAAATATAATCTGCCACATTGAGCTAAATGTTAAAAAATAAGCCATAATTACCAAATTCCTTACATTTCCCTTCATAGCAAAAACTCAGAGTTTATAAATTTCAGAAACTTAACACCCATATTGTAAAATTTCCCTTTCATATTATTGATGTTGCCAGCACCCTCTTAATGCCATTTCTTTTGCTGTGTCAATTATTTTTCAATGACAGTGACATAAGAAGTAATGTGCCATCTGCATGGCCTTTTACTGCATTATGTTCTCCTAGGATAGTCTTCTAGGGCCTTTGTGAATCCTGCTTCCTGGGAGCCATTCTAGACTCTTCTCTGAGTGCCATGCTTCTTCCCCAGCATCCTACTTCTCCAGCCCCCCTACCGTTCTAGCTGTGTGGGCTGCCCCATCCTGCTAACTGGAAGATGGATTTCTATTATCAAACATAATTTATTTCAAGGAAGATAGGGTACCATTTACAAACCTATCTTTTTGGTTCTACTGCAAATCTCAATTTGTTGTCTATTAACTGCCAGGAGTATACTCATCTCTCTAAAAGGTTATCATTGGGGAAAGGGGTCTTTCCCCTTCAGGTCCACACAGCAGCAGCTCTCTGATGAAGTTTTGAAATATGAGCTGTGAAGGAGCCAGAGGCAGTGATGGTGCTTTACTGGCCAGCAGTTGTTAGTTTCTCAGTGGTCTAAAGGGAAATATCCGAAAACCAACCTGACTTATGGAGAACTGTGAGAAAAATACTCTTAACACTTTAAGGTGGCAATGCCAACATTCAATGGCCTCTCCCTCCCCTTTGAGGAAGCCTCCTGGCGCCAGGGTGACAGAATGAGATGTATGAGGTCTGGTTTAGATGGCCTTTTGTCTGCTATCCCAGCATCACAAAAATAACTTAGGGTGAGAAATTTACAGGCCAGCATGTAAATTCCCTCATTACTTTATTAAATAGGTTGAAAGGAACATGATTAAGAAATTAAATTCAATCTAATGTTACTGTAACTGGTTTTTCATGATAAGCATTTTTCTTAATGGTAACAGAAGGCTGATCCTTTGTGTGGATTGAATTGTGCCCCCTATAAGACACATCCAATTGCTAACCCCCAGCATCAGTGAATGTGACCTTATTTGAAAATAAGGCATTTGCAGAAATACTCAAGTTAGCATGAGGTCATACTGGATTAGAATAGGCCCTAAATCCAGTGACTGGTGTCCTTATAACACAAGGAGAGAACACAGAAAGACATACACAAAAGGCATATGGAAATTGGAGTGACGCAGCTATAAGCCAAGGAAGGCCAAGGACTATGAGCAACCCCAGAAACTACACAGAGTTAGGGGAAGGATTCTTCTAGAGCTTTCAGAGGAGCATACCCCTGCCAACACCATGATTTTGGACTTTTAGTCTCTAGAACAGTAAGGGAATATATTTCTGTTGTCGTAAGCCATCCAGCCTGTGGTAATAGTTGCAGCAGCCCTATATATGAAAAATATGGTAATAGCCTTACTTTTTTTTTCCAGGAGAAATAAATATAGTAGCTTAGAACACAGATTCTGAAACCAAACTGACTGGGTTTAAATCCCATCTCTGCCAGTTACTAGCTATATGAAATTGAGCAACTTAACCTTTCTCTTTCTCAATTCCTTCATCTTTAAGTGGGGATAATAAAAGTACATAGATTATAGAGTTGTTATGAGTATTTTAAAAGTTAATATTTGTATAGAACTTAGAACAGGACCCTGAACATATTAAATGCTATGTAAGTGCATAAGTGCTTTTTCATTTGGGAGGGTCTTTCCAATATATTCCCTCATAGCCACCCCTGAAAAATGTTTTTCCACCACAAAAATCTTACCTTTATTTGCCTATTAACCCTTCTGTAATTTCTCTTAACATTAAACTCTATCAAACTTAGAGTTAACTAATCTTGAAACAAATTTACAACATGTTCCTGCTATTTAATTATTGCAAAAAAATAAGCAGAAATTTATTTATTTGATGAGTATTTATCAAGCATCTACTGCACACCAATTTCTGTGTTTGAAAAAAATAAATTCATACTCTATAATAATACAGTCTGTAGTCTAGTGGAAATAATGAATGTTGGAGTAATTCACTATTTATATACATTCTCCTTTGATATGAATACTTACTTGAATTACTGGAAGCAGAAACATTATTAAAATTTACAGAATTCAACGTTATTTGAAACTTTGATTGCATTTTGTATTTGCAAACACGTCTTCCACCTTGCATTTTGCTACTCCTCACATCCTGTTTCAGGAGATATGCCACTCTTTTATTTACAGAGAGGAACTGGATTCTTGGCTTAGACCAAGTATAGAGGAGTCTCCCCTTATCTGTGGATTCATTTTTGGATTCACTTTTCTGAGTTTTCACTTACCTGTTGTCAACACAATCTGAAAATAGGGAGAACAGTACAATAAGATATTTGGAGAGACCACATTTATATAACTTTAATTACAGTACATTGTTATAATTGTTCTATTTTCTTCTTTGATACTATTGTTAATCTCTTACTGTACTTAATTTATAAATTAAACCTTATATGTATGTATATCTAGGGAAAACATAGTGTATCTAGGGTTCGGTACTACTTGCAGTTTCAGGCATCCACTGGGGATCTTAGAAGGTATCCCCTGTGGATAAGGGGGGATTACTATACTATCATTTCTTATCAGTTTGATATTCAATGGCTTCTCTTTGAGATGCTAAAATGTTAAATGAGTTTTTGCATACACAAATCAGAAGAAACTAGGAATGGGACACATGGAAATAGGTGACACCTGCCCCAGCTTTCTATCTGGTATATTCCTTATTTTTAGATATGAAAATATCTTTTTTTGTGTCAGGACCACTGATTAACAATGACACAAAAAATTAGAGCTTTTAGTGATCACTGAAGTTATTTCAGTAAGCTTTGACTAAGGATTTGTGTCCCTCTCCAGTGAATTTGGGGAGAGATGGTCCCTTCTGTCTGTTTGTTTAATACTCCACATTTCTCTGAGAAGTCCTATCATTTTGATCATTTCTAATTTAAACCCAAGGACACCCTTTCTGCATTCTTTTCTCATTGCTGTTTCCAACAGCAGTGGTATAAATGGGGAGGCTCTGACTATAGATTCCACCACATCACTTGAAATGCCAACTTGGCAGTAATCATTTTATTGTTTTTAGTTCAGAACATGTATTTTAAAAATGAATGGGTATTGACTAGTTAACAACTAGAGATTTTTTTTTCCAGGAAACAATTTCCTAGACTTTAAACCAAAATTTGGAGCTTAAGAAACAATAAAGAAGACAGTACTCTACGTAAAGTAGTATTAATTGGGGTTTCACTGTATGTCTATATGCAAATCTTAACTTTTAACCAAAAAATATATAACGATATAAAGTGCAAAAAGTTTAAGCTTTACACAGAAAATGTAGATACAAAATCACTTTTAATTTAAAAAGCAGTTTATCATCTTTCAAAGTTTATCTGTGAAGAAAGAGAAACATTTTGTACATAAATCTTCCCAGTTTTCATTGACAATGATGGTGTTATTTAAGCATCCCTGTAATTAAATGTCACTTTAAAAATAATGGATGTGTCAGGGTATCTTTTTAAATGGAAAAAAAGTATATTTTTGTAGTATTAACAGAAGTAATACTCAACCAAGATTTCCCAAATTACAGAACAAAATTAATATCTTCTTTTTTTCCCCCAGCAGTGATGTCTTTTCTATGATTCCTTTTCTGTGAACATTCAGGACTATCTGAACGAAATGGGACCCCCATCTCCTGCCACTTCTGGAGAACAAACAACCCAGTGATTTACCCATCATCACTGTCCAGATCATTGCACAGGGTGGGTTTATATGATCTTCCCACCCTGAAAACGTGGCTAAGTATTCCAATCACAGCTGTTGCCAGTGTTTCCCACCATTGCTGTATACTCTTAGTAAATGGTAGTTGTTAAAAATATAAAATAGGTTTGCTTCATGAGAAGAGAAGAAGAAGAAAGTACTTTCTCTTGTAAAGTTCCTTTAAGTATTGGCATAGTAAGTGTTCCTTTTCTCATTGATACCATAGTTTTTTACTGTGTTTTGTTTTGCTTTCTTCAGATTTTAAAGGAAAAATAAGGTAATGTTGCTGATTTTCAGAAATATTTTCAGCTTCAGATATCTGTGATAAAAATGAGAAAAAAGAAGTGGATCTTCTGTCAGAAGGTATTGGTGAGATAGGAGACCCAGAATAGGAAGAAAACTTAGATGGGAGAAGCAACTTAGATGGAGAGCAACTTAGACGGGAGAAGTGATGAACATGCGTGAGAAAAAAAGTGACTCTGCTCCCTTTGTGATCCGGGCGAACATGACTAACTGATCCAGGAATTTGTTTCATTTGGTCATGAATGGGCTTTGCAAATCCTTCCTAATGACATGACAGTGTCATCTATTGGCAAAGCAGGACCCTATGAGGCATCTAAAGGGAGATTTGGCCAGATATGTTGTTTATCAGAAGCCAGGTACTTCCTCCACTTTTCATCTTCCCTACTGAAATGATTTTTTTCAGGTCAGTAATTTAATAAACATACCTACTTTGTGCTTAGCACTCTACTCAGAGCTTTTATATACATTATTTCATTCTACATTCACCAAAGTGTAAAGAGATAGGTGCATTTCCATTTTCTAGATGAGGCTCAGAGAGGTAAAACAGTTTGAACAGGCAGAAAGTTGTAGAATTAAGAATGATACATGTTAGACTCCAGAAAGCATGCTCTTTACCTCTGTAATAGATCATTCTGTCTCTTCAGTTTAAATGCAAGGGACATTATTACCTCTCTAGAATTTTACTCAATTCTATTGTCTTTCTCCTAATTTACTTCTTAACTACCTAATTCTTGAAACAGATTAGAAGCAGATAGTAGTGTCCTTATTTTCTTCTAGGTATGTCTTTGCATTATTAAAGTAGCTACAATATACAAAAATAGAAGATAGTGTAAATGTAAATTAAAAGATGTAATAAAGAATCTACTTTTACCAGGTGTAGTCCCAGCTACTTGGAAGGCTGAGGCAAGAGGATCACTTGAGAAGAGAAGTTCAAGGCTGTAGTGCACCATGATTGCCCCTTGTGAATAACCACTGAACTCCAGCCTGAGCAACAGAGTGAGATCTCATCTGTAAACAAACAAACAAACAAAACTGCTCCTGAATTTCAATGTCAATTTATTGTAGAAATCTTAAAAACTTAATCATCCTAAAATAATGCTGTTTTTAGGGGCAACACATAATTGTGTACAATTTCATGTTTCTTTTGAAGTGATAAAAATAATTGAAACAGTTATTAAAGAATAAAGACATTGTGACAAAGAAATGACTGGGAACCACATAAAACAAGATATTTTGTATTTTCAAATAATGCTGATTTTTAGGGCTAACAAGATTCAGTAGTAGCTTAATAAACATACATACATTAAGAAATGCCCTTTGTGAATTCAATTTTATGATGTTCAAGTACAAAAAGTATTCATCCACTGAGACTTTGAACTGTGAAATGGTCAATGAAGAGGTAAGCGGCACTTAACTTGAAGCTAATGTCTCATGAAATTGTTCGAACTTCACTCCTTGGTCATAAGGTTTTCCAGAGCAAGGTAGCCATACGGCATTGATATTCGAAATACAAAGCCAAGTATCGGTTTTAAAAACAGTATTATTAATTTTTTTCTTCTTTTCCAATTTTCTCTTTTTGAAATTGTGCTGCTACAAATTTGAATTTTAAAATGTCTTATTTTTCAAATTTGTATTGTTTCATCTATTGAATGGTTTTTACTTTAAGGAAGTTCACAAAGTTTTTATGTTCTCAGCCATTCTTTTTTATAGAAAATATCTTAAAAACTGAAAAGGCTCTGAAAGGCTCAGGTGAACGAAAATAGAAAAAAGAGTATCTATCTCACTCTTCTTTTTAATGCTTCCCTTAGAAATACATTGGAAAGAAAACTGTTTAGGTGGTACAAGGCTTCTCCCTGGTTTCATTTTTCTTGCTTGTATAGACAATTAATTATTTGTGACAGCATTATTTTTGCTTTGGAGCCCTGATTTCCCGCAATTATTGGTATGATGGAGCTCAGACCTGTGTTTCAGAGTTAAATAAATATTCTTCTAAGAATTTCCACATTATAAAACTCCCCAACCAGCACTAAACTGTACACATAAAAATTGTAAAGATGGTAAATTATATATGCATATTGTACCTTAATAAAAAATAAAGATTTTTTTAAAAAAACAAATACCTCCTCCCCCACCAAAAAAAATTTCTTACCCCATCCACGTACCAGTCACTAGACTCTAACAGTTCAGAATTCAACTGGTGTCCAAAAGGTTAACATCATTACCAAGGTTAAGGAACCAAATCGGTATCATACACTGGGGCCATGGGGAAGCTTTTGGAACTAGGATTTCTGAGATCTTTTTACCATATACAGCAGGGAAATCTTTGTAAAAAGGAGGAAATTGGTATAATATATTCTGCTGCTGGCACAAAAAGTGTTTACCAAAGTAAAGTATCCTGTAGTTGAAAAATGTTATCACAAGATTCCATTTGTGTATCTATTTAAAGTTTTGGTATATTTTCAATAAAAATTAATAAAAATATTTCTTTTCATAATATGTGGTTTAAATCCAGATTATTTCACTGTAATATGTCTTGATAGAGGTTTAGAATATTGAAATAGGGTATTAAGATGCTTTAAATCGATTACTGATTTGAACATTATAAGTGTATATTTGTATTTCTGTGTGTGTGTCATATTCAAATACGATTAATCATGTATGTTGGTGTGTGAACATATGCATATATAAAGCATTTTTATCAGCTGTTTCTGGCTTCATACCACAGAGAACAATCTGAACTGTCAAATAAAATTGAACCTTGAGTAAGAATTCCTCAAGCAAGCTAGTTCATATCATTTGTTGTTTTCATTTTCCTGAAATGAAAATATTAGCATTGTTACTACCTGAATAGATTAAAAGACTAAAGAAAGAAAATTTGTTCATTAGAGATTTAAAAAAATTGGCAGTGTTTGTAGAGTCAGGTATAGTACCAGCATGACATGGATCAAATTTGTCCAAATAATTTGAATTATTATTATTATATTTGGATGGGGTGTGTGTGTGTTTTGGGGGGGGGAGTGGTGGTTGTTTCATATTTTCCCTTAGGGGACATAAGTATTTACAGTAAACCCATAGTGAGTTCAGATGAAGCAAGAAAGATATAAGTATTTATCTTCATAATTTCTTAGACCAGAAGAAGTAAAAGTAGAAGTTATTAAATACATAATTAAGCATCCATAAGCAAACTAAAATTAAATAATTACCTTCTTCCTTCTTTCCTCCCTTCCTCCTTTCCTCCATCCCTCCCTCCTACCCTTCCTCACTTATTCTCTCACTCCCTTCTTTCCTCTTTCTGTTTAAATAAAAAGGTCTCATGATTTTTTGTGTGTAATTTTTGTTTTCTTTAAAAACAAAACAATCCCGTATTTTGTAATCCCATTGAGAGGTGACAGCGTGCTGGCAGTCCTCACAGCCCTCGCTCGCTCTCGGCGCCTCCTCTGCCTGGGCTCCCACTTTGGCAGCACTTGAGGAGCCCTTCAGCCCACCGCTGCACTGTGGGAGCCCCTTTCTGGGCTGACCAAGGCCAGAGCCGGCTCCCTCAGCTTGCAGGGAGGTGTGGAGGGAGAGGCCAGAGCGGGAACCAGGGCTGCCTGCAGCCCTTGCAGGCCAGCTGGAGTTCCGGGTGGGCGTGGGCTTGGCGGCCCCGCACTTGGAGCAGCTGGCCGGCCCTGCTGGCCCCAGGCAATGAGGGGCTTAGCACCGGGGCCAGCGGCTGCAGAGGGTGACTGGGTCCCCCAGCAGTGCCAGCCCACCTGCGCTGCGCTCTATTTCTCGCTGGGCCTTAGCTGCCTTCCCGCAGGGCAGGGCTCAGGACCTGCAGCCCACCATACCTGAGCCTCCCACCCTCTCCATGGGCTCCTGTAGGGCCCGAGCCTCCCCGATGAGCACCTCCCCCTGCTCCAGGGTGCCCAGTCCCATCAAGCACCCAAGGGCTGAGGAGTGCGGGCGGACAGCGTGGGACTGGCAGGCAGCTCCACCTGCAACCCCTGTGCAGGATCCACTGGGTGAAGCCAGCTGGGCTCCTGAGTCTGGTGGGGACATGGAGAACCTTTATGTCTAGCCCAGGGATTGTAAATACACCAATCAGCACTCTGTATCTAGCTCAAGGTTTGTAAACACACCAATAAGCACCCTGTGTCTAGCTCAGGGTTTGTGAATGCACCAATCCACACTCTGTATCTAGCTACTCTGGTGGGGCCTTGGAGAACCTTTGTGTGACACTTTGTATCTAGCTAATCTGGTGGGGAGGTGGAAAACCTTTGTGTCTAGCTCAGGGATTGTAAACACACCAATAAGCGCCCTGTCGAAACAGACCACTCGGCTCTACCGATCAGCAGGATGTGGGTGGGGCCAGATAAGAGAATAAAAGCAGGCTGCCGCAGCCAGCAGTGGCAACCTGCTCGGGTCCCCTTCCACACTGTGGAAGCTTTGTTCTTTCACTCTTTGCAATAAATCTTGCTACTGCTCACTCTTTGGGTCTACACTGCTTTTATGAGCTGTAACACTCACTGCAAAGATCTGCAGCTTCACTCCTGAAGCCAGCGAGCCCACGAGCCCACTGGGAGGAACGAACAACTCCAGACGCGCTGCCTTAAGAGCTGTAACACTCACCGCGAAGGTCTGCAGCTTCACTCCTGAGCCAGCAAGACCACGAAACCACCAGAAGGAAGAAACTCTGAACACATCTGAACATCAGAAGGAACAAACTCCAGACGTGCCACCTTAAGAGCTGTAACACTCACCGCGAGGGTCCGCGGCTTCATTCTTGAAGTCAGTGAGACCAAGAACCCACCAATTCTGGACACACCATCAAAAAGTGGGCAAAGGACATTCTCAAAAGAAGATAGACAACCAACCAATGAACACATTAAAAAATGTTCAACGTCACTAATCATCAGGGAAATGCAAATTAAAACCACAATGAGACACCACCTTACTCCTGCAAGACTGGACATAATTAAAAAGTCAAAAAGCAATATATATTGGCATGAATGTGGCAAAAGGGGAACAGTTTTATACTGCTGGTGGGAATGTAAATTAATACAACCACTATGGAAAACAGTATGGAGATTCCTTAAAGAACTAAAAGTAGAACTACCATTTGATCTGGCAATCTCACCAATTGGTATCTACTTAAAGGAAAGAAAGTCATTATATATATGCAAAAGACACATGTAAATGCATGTTTATAGCTGCACAATTCGCAATTGTAAAGATATGAAACCCACTTAAGTGCCCATCAACCAACAAGTGGATAAATAAAATGGTATATATACACCATGGAATGCTACTCACCCATAAAAACGAATGAAACAATATCTTTTGCAGCAACTTGGATGGAGATGGAGGCCATTATTCTAAGTGAAATAACTCAAGAAGGGAAAACCAAATATTGTATGTTTTCAGTTACAAGTGCGAGCTAAGCTATGAGGATGCAAATGCATAAGGATGATTTAATAGACTTTGGATACTTGGCAGGGAAGGTTGTGAGGCAGGTGAGGGATAAAAGATGACATACTGGGTACGGCGTAGATGCTCAGGTGATCACTGCACTAAAATCTCAGAAATCACTGCCAAATAATTTATTCATATAACCAAAAACCACCTGTACCCCAAAAACTTTTGAGATTTTTAAAAAATTCCCTATTTTGGATATATTCTTTAAATTTCCAAGGAAAATACCTTTGCTTTCTGTATGACAAAAGTATCAATTTTAAATGTAATTGAATATTTCTTAAGCAAAAATCTCTTGCAATTTTTGTCCGTGTAAAACACTGCTTCCATATCTCAGATGAGATCGGGTGCATTCAGGGTGGTATGCCTGTAGGCTGCTTCCATATTTCAAACTGGAGATCGTTAAAAGTTATAGTTTATGATGCTGTTATCTCTAATACCATCTGGATAATACCTGGCAGTATAAAAAGCCTGAGCACATATATCAATTAAGGCTATTTTCTCATTCCAGTAGGTCTTAGTGAAACTCCATGTGGAAATGAGTCTATACAAGGAAAGAACATTGTTCAAATTTGAAGGGGAACAACAGACGGCAAGTGAAGTATGTAGGAGTTTTATGGAATGTGAGCTGAGGAACAGCTAATAAAATTATGCCTGCATGACTCTGCATGAGAGGAGGGTCAAGGAAGGTGAATGTTAAATTGACAAAGGAAATATTTCAAGGAAAATTGCAGACTTAAATGGACTCAACCTTTCTCATAACTGAGACCTAGAAGCTTAGCGTGTTAAACTCAGCTCTGGAGATTTTATTCATGAAAGTCAGTTTTGAGACAGGATAGAATAGGTTTTTGGGTCTTTGAACTTGAATCGAATGGCCTTGGAAGAATAATTTTTTAAAAAGCTTGAGAAGCGGGGTGGAGCAAAGAAGGCCAAATAGGAACAGCTCCAGTCTACAGCTCCCACCATGAGCAATGCAGAAGACGAATGATTTCTGCATTTCTGACTGAGGTACTGGGTGCATCTCACTGGAGATTGTCAGACAGCGGGTGCAGGACAGTGGGTGCAGTGCACCGAGCCTGAGCTGAAGCAGGGCAAGGCATCGCCTCACCCAGGAAGTGCAAGGGGTCGGGGAATTCCCTTTCCTAGCCAAGAAAAGGGATGACTGACAGCACCTGGAAAATTGGGTCACTCCCACCTTAATACTGCGCTTTTCCAATGGTCTTAGCAAACGGCACACCAGGAGATTATATCCCGCGCCTGGCTCGGAGGGTCCTACGCGCACAGAGCCTCGCTCATTGCTAGCCCAGCAGTCTGAGATCAAACTACAAGGCATCAGCGAGGCTGGGGGAGGGGTGCCCGCCATTGCCGAGGCTTGAGTAGGTAAACAAAGCAGCTGGGAGGCTTGAACTGGGTGGAGCCCACCACAGCTCAAGGAGGCCTGCCTGCCTCTGTAGACTCCACCTCTGGGGGCAGGGAATAGCCAACCAAAAGGCAGCAGAAACCTCTGCAGACTTGAATGTCCCTGTCTGACAGCTTTGAAGAGAGTAGTGGTTCTCCCAGCACGCAGCTTGAGATCTGAGAATGGACAGACTGCATCCTCAAGTGGGTCCCTGAACCCCGAGTAGCCTAACTGGGAGGCACCCCCAGTAGAGACAGACTGACACCTCACATGGCCAGGTACTCCTCTGAGACAAAACTTCTAGAGGAACGATCAGGCAGCAACATTTGCTGTTCACCAATATCCACTGTTCTGCAGCCTCCACTGCTGATACCCAGGAAAACAGGGTCTGGAGTGGACCTCTGGGAAACTCCAACAGACCTGCAGCCAAGGGTCCTGACTGTTAGAAGGAAAACTAACAAACAGAAAGGACATCCACACCAAAACCCCATCTGTACATCACCATCATCAAAGACCAACGCTAGATAAAACCACAAAGATGGGGAAAAAACAGAGCAGGAAAACTGAAAATTCTAAAAATCAGAGCACCTCTCCTCCTCCAAAGGAATGCAGCTCCTCACCAGCAGCAGAACAAAGCTGGATGGAGAATGACTTTGACAAGTTGACAGAACAAGGCTTCAGACGATCAGACTTCTCCGAGCTAAAGGAGGAAGTTCGAACCCATGGCAAAGAAGTTAAAAACCTTGAAAAAAGATTAGACGAATGGCTAACTAGAATAACCAATACAGAGAAGTCCTTAAAGGACCTGATGGAGCAGAAAACCAAGGCACGAGAACTACGTGATGAATGCACAAGCCTCAGTAGCCGATTTGATCAACTGGAAGAAAGGGTATCTATTAGTAATGGAAGATCAAATGAATGAAATGAAGCAAGAAAAGAAATTTAGAGAAAAAAGAATAAAAAGAAATGAACAAAGCCTCCAAGAAATATGGGACTATGTGAAAAGACCAAATCTATGTCTAATTGGTGTACCTAAAAGTGATAGGGAGAATAGAAACAAGTTGGAAAACACTCTGCAGGATATTATCCAGGAGAACTTCCCCAATCTAGGAAGGCAGGCCAACATTCAAATTTAGGAAATACAGAGAATGCCACAAAGATACTCCTCGAGAAGAGCAACTCCAAGACACATATATCAGATTCACCAAAGTTGAAATGAAGTAAAAAATGTTAAGGGCAGCCAGAGAGAAAGGTCGGGTTACCCACAAAAGGAAGCCCATCAGACTAACAGCTGATCTCTCAGCAGAAACTCTACAAGCCAGAAGAGAGTGGGGGCCAATATTCAACATTCTTAAAGAAAAGAATTTTCAACCCAGAATTTCATATCCAGCCAAATTAAGCTTCACAAGTGAAGGAGAATTAAAATCCTTTACAGACAAGCAAATGCTGAGAGATTTTGTCACCACCAGGCCTGCACTAAAAGAGCTCCTGAAGGAAGCAGTAAACATGGAAAGGAACAACTGGTACCAGTCACTGCAAAAACATGCCAAATTGAAAAGACCATCAAGGCTAGGAAGAAACTGCATCAACTAACGAGCAAAATAACCAGGTAACATCATAATGACAGGATCAAATTCACACATAACAATATTAACCTTAAATGTAAATGGGCTAAATGCTCCAATTAAGAGACACAGACTGGCAAATTGGATAAAGAGTCAAGACCCATCAGTGTGCTGTATTCAGGAAACCCATTTCACATGGCAGAGACACACATAGACTCAAGACAAAGGGATGGAGGAAGATCTACCAAGCAAATGGAAAACAAAAAAAGGCAGGGGTTGCAATCCTAGTCTCTGACAAAACAGATTTTAAACCAGCAAAGATCAAAAGAGGCAAAGAAGGCCATTACATAATGGTAAAGGGATCAATTCAACAAGAAGAGCTAACTATTCTAAACATATATGCACCCAATACAGGAGCACCCAGATTCATAAAGCAAGTCCTGAGTGACCTACAAAGAGACTTAGACTCCCACACAATAATAATGGGAGACTTTAACACCCCACTGTCAACATTAGACAGATCAACGACACAGAAAATTAACAAGGATACCCAGGAATTGAACTCAGCCCTGCACCAAGTGGACCTAATAGACATCTACAGAACTCTCCACCCCAAATCAACAGAATATACATTCTTTTCAGCACCACACCACACCTATTCCAAAATTGACCACATATTGGAAGTAAAGCACTCCTCAGCAAATGTAAAAGAACAGAAATTATAACAAACTGTCTCTCAGACCACAGTGCAATCAAACTAGAACTCAGGATTAAGAAACTCACTCAAAACCACTCAACTACATGGAAACTGAAGAACTTCCTCCTGAATGACTACTGGGTACATAACAAAATGAAGGCAGAAATAGATGTTCTTTGAAACCAATGAGAACAAAGACACAACATACCAGAATCTTTGGGACACATTAAAATCAGCGTGTAGAGGGAAATTTATAGCACTAAATGCCCACAAGAGAAAGCAGGAAAAATCTAAAATTGACAACCTAGCATCACAATTAAAAGAACTAGAAAAGCAAGAGCAAACACATTCGAAAGTTAGCAGAAGGCAAGAAATAACTAAGATCAGAGCAGAACTGAAGGAAATAGAGACACAAAAAACTCTTCAACAAATCAATGAATCCAGGAGCTGGTTTTTTGAAAAGATCAACAAAATTGATAGACTGCTAGAGAGACTAATAAGGAAGAAAACAGAGAAGAATCAAATAGATGCAATAAAAAATGATAAAGGGGATATCACCACTGATCCCACAGAAATACAAACTACCATCAGAGAGTACTATAAACACCTCTATGCAAATAAACTAGAAAACCTAGAAGAAATGGATAAATTCCTCGACGCATACATCCTCCCAAGTCTAAACCAGGAAGAAGTTGAATCTCTGAATAGACCAATAACAGGCTCTGAAATTGAGGCAATAATTAATAGCTTACCAACCAAAAAAAGTCCAGGACCAGACGGATTCACAGCTGAATTCTACCAGAGGTACAAGGAGGAGCTGGTACCATTCCTTCTGAAACTATTCCAATCAATAGAAAAAGAGGGAATGCTCCCTAACTCATTTTATGAGGCCAGCATCATCCTGATACCAAAGCCTGGCAGAGACACAACAAAAAAAAGAGAATTTTAGACCAATATCCCTGATGAACATCGATGCAAAAATCCTCAATAAAGTACTGGCAAACCCAATCCAGCAGCACATCAAAAAGCTTATCCACCAAGATCAAGTGGGCCTTATCCCTGGGATGCAAGACTGGTTCAACATACACAAATCAATAAATGTAATCCAGGATATAAACAGAACCAAAGACAAAAACCACATGATTATCTCAATAGATGCAGAAAAGGCCTTTGACAAAACTCAACAACCCTTCATGCTAAAAACTCTCAATAAATTCGGCATTGATGGCACATATCTCAAAATAATAAGACCGATCTATGACAAACCCACAGCCAATATCATACTGAATGGGCAAAAGCTGGAAGCATTCCCTTTGAAAACTGGCACAAGACAGGGATGCCCTGTCTCACCACTCCTATTCAACATAGTGTTGGAAGTTCTCGCCAGGGCAATGAGGCAGGAGAAGGAAATAAAGGTATTCAATTACGAAAAGAGGAAGTCAAATTGTCCCTGTTTGCAGATGACATGATTGTGTATCTAGAAAACCCCATTGTCTCAGCCCAACATCTCCTTAAGCTGATAAGCAACTTCAGCAAAGTCTCAGGATACAAAATCAATGTGCAAAAATCACAAGCATTCTTATACACCAATAACAGACAAACAGAGAGCCAAATCATGAGTAAACTCCCATTCACAATTGCTTCAAAGAGAATAAAATACCTAGGAATCCAACTTATAAGGGAAGGACCTCTTCAAGGAGAACTACAAACCACTGCTCAATGAAATAAAAGAGGATACAATCAAATGCAAGAACATTCCATGCTCATGGGTAGGAAAAACAAATATCGTGAAAATGGCCATACTGCCCGAGATAATTTATAGAGTCAATGCCATCCCCATCATGCTACCAATGACTTTCTTCACAGAATTGGAAAAAACTACTTTAAAGTTCATATGGAACCAAAAAAGAGCCCGCATCGCCAAGAAAATCCTAAGCCAAAAGAACAAAGCTGGAGGCATCACGCTACCTGACTTCAAATTATACTACAAGGCTACAGTAACCAAAACAGCATGGTACTGATACCAAAACAGAGATATAGACAAATGGAACAGAATAGAGCCCTCAGAAATAACGCCACATATCTACAAGTATCTGATTTTTGACAAACCTGACAAAAACAAGAAATGGGGAAACGATTCCCTATTTAATAAATGGTGCTGGGAAAACTGGCTAGCCATATGTAGAAAGCTGAAACTGGATCCCTTCCTTATACCTTATACTAGAATTAATTCAAGATGGATTAAAGATTTAAATGTTAGACCTAAAACCATAAAAACCCTAGAAGAAAACCTAGGCAATACCATTCAGTACATAGGCATGGGCAAGGACTTCATGTCTAAAACACTAGAAGCAATGGCAACAAAAGCCAAAACTAACAAATGGGATCTAATTAAACTCAAGAGCTTCTGCACAGCAAAGGAAACTACCATCAGAGTGAACAGGCAACCTACAGAATGGGAGAAAATTTTTTCAATCTACTCATCTGACAAAGGGCTAATATCCAGAATCTGCAATGAACTCCAACAAATCTACAAGAAAAAAATAAACAACCCCATCAAAAAGTGGGGGAAGGATATGAACAGACACTTCTCAAAAGAAGACATTTATGAAGCCAAAAGACACATGAAAAAATGCTCACCATCACCGGCCATCAGAGAAATGCAAATCAAAACCACAATGAGATACCATCTCACACCAGTTAGAATGGCGATCATTAAAAAGTCAGGAAACAACAGGTGCTGGAGAGGATGTGGAGAAATAGGAACACTTTAGACTGTTGGTGGGAGCATAAACTAGTTCAACCATTGTGGAAGTCAGTGTGGCGATTCCTCAGGGATCTAGAACTGGAAATACCATTTGACCCAGCCATCCCATTACTGGGTATATACCCAAAGGATTATAAATCATGCTGCTATAAAGACACATGCACACGTATGTTTATTGCGGCACTATTCACAATATGAAAGACTTGGAACCTACCCAAATGTCCAATAATGATAGACTGGATTAAGAAAATGTGGCACATATACACCATGGAATACTATGCAGCCATAAAAAATGATAAGTTCATGTCCTTTGTAGGGACATGGATGAAGATGGAAACCATCATTCTCAGCAAACTATCGCAAGGACAAAAAACCAAACACCGCATGTTCTCACTCATAAGTGGGAATTGAGCAATGAGTACACACGGACACAGGAAGGGGATCATCACACACCGGGGCCTGTTGTGGGGTGTGGGGGGTGGGGAGAGATAGCATTAGGAGATATACCTAATCTTAAATGATGAGTTAATGGGTGCAGCACACCAACATGGCACCTATGTATATATATTTAACAAACCTGCACATTGTGCAGATGTACCCCAAAACTTAAAGTATAATTAAAAAAAAAAAGAGAAAAGAAAAAAAGAAAAAGCCTGAAAAAAAAAAAAAAAAGCTTGAGAAAGTGAGGGAATGAGAATCTAATCTGCAGTTATCTACCAGCTTCATCATCAACTAATTGCATTTTTATACCATTTCAGATGGTCCTTAAAATGAGACTGCTGTCTCCATCTCCCGGTGCCGTAGGACAGGATCTCACAAGCTCTTGGGAATTGTGTGGTTAGGAGAACTAATCCCAGGGTGATTTTCAAGGATCTCTAAGATAACTTCATCATCTCTTTCCTCTGAGGTAACCCCACCCCCAACACACACACAATTTTCATTTTTTTCTGACATACATTGTCTTTACATGCAAAACGATTATCAACAGCAAAATGATAACATAACCTGTTTTAAGTAAGTGGGCCTAGTCACTTTTACATTAATCATTGATTCATAACTTTTTAACCACCCAGAACCTTTTCTATTATTTGCTCTCTACTTTATGAACTTCAAGATTTGAATAAAAGAAGTCTTCACAAAAAATTGCTCATAATAAGTAACAACTCATTTCCATTAGTTCCTTCCACTAAATAAGAGCCAGTTGAAGATTCGATAATCATAAATATAGCCAAGGGCAAAGAAACTCAAGAGGTTATACATTGGAAAATAATCACACCCACAGAATGTCATTGTGAGGATTGTGTTCATACGTGTAAAGCACTTAGAATGGTTCCTGGTGCACCAGATCACTATAAAAGTGCTTACTGCTCTTGATATTTTAATTGGTCTGTGAAGACACATGTCTAACTTCCATAAAGTTTAATTTTCTATAATCAGTAGATTTTGAAAATTAAAAAATATTTCTTGAGTATAAGGGATCTTGCATTTGACTATAATAGCATGTACCCCTCTGGAGGGGAGATGCTGTAATGGCATTGATTTTCATAGTCCTGTTCTATGTAATATAGGTTTTTGTACCTAGGCACTCAATCTGTTGATATGTTTATATTTTCATGATGTATGAGACAGATATTATGCACATGCATCTGCTCTAGAAGGTTAATGATAAAAATTGATTATAAAGTTTTAAAATATTCACTATATTAACTATATAACTTTTTAAATTTGAACTGGTTACGTTGTAGCAAGTTGTATCACTACAGTTAACATTGACTTGCCAAATTTCTTAACAGTGACAGCAGGAATAATTGCCCCAAACTAGAAATTGAGCAAAGCTTTCCCTTAATAAACAGTAGAGAAATAACTAAGAACAGAAACGGGGAAGAAATAGGAAGATAAAGGACAGTCTAAGCTAAGCTTATACCGTGAACATACTTAATTAGCCTTCCCTCCTTGATTTATGTTGCATATTTATAAACCCCTCTGTAAACTGCAAGTGTAACAAAGGTATTTTATTTTATTGATTTTTATTATTATATTTCTTATCACTGTCCCCAGCCAGGCTGCATCAGTAAGAAAAAGAATCATTGTGACAGGTCCTAGATTTTAGTTGCATTGGCCAATGTTTACTTTTCCAGGGCTGAATATAGCAGCCCTATGATGCTGAGATCCAATAGCATTCAGTACACTGAGCCTATTCTTGCTCAAAAGCAAGTATTCAGGGTTGTGACAAAGGTTGGCAAAGACCAATCAGCTAGAATGAATAGTATTATGTGCAGCTGGCTCATTGCATGGTATCTAACAACACATCAACCAGAACTGATTATGTCAAAACAGAATTCTCTAAGTTAGAGTCTTGGAGTCAGCACTTCCTAAAGGATAAACATCTCAGAATGACCCTTTGTAAGAACTCTGAGGCTACTCTTGAATGCTGAAGGGTGGTTTTGAAATGTTCAGTGACTCCATTAGACTGTGTGTTGAACATGTGGACACCTCCTCCATCTCTTTCGTCAGATCTGGACATATTTCTTTTTAACATTGTATTTTTTAACAGTATGTTTCTTGTGAAATGCTGCAATAGTTTCTTAATAAGTCTGTAATCCCTATTACAAAACCACTGATGAATTGTATAAGGTTAGTTAAGTTTATGTTAAATATAAAGGAAGCAGACACTCAAGAAATATGAGGGTACGATGGGGAAAGAGACTCATTAAGATGGTAGAAGAATTCTTATTTAATTTTAATTTCCTTTTTATCCTTTGTAAGAATTACACACTCTGTTGCCAGCATCTTAATCTTCAGTTATGCACACACAAATCTCATGCCATCTTGTTAATCTCATCACTTTCTCATTAGTACAAAACATTTTTCAACTTCATTCATTTCTGGGTGAGGGCCAATAAAACTACAGAAAAAAATCTCCCATTTAAGAAAATATCTCTAATGTCTTTTTCAAAATTAAAGAATGCCCAGAAGTTTTTGAAATAAGGTGTGCTCATCACATCCTAAAGAGCATTTTTGTTTTACCACTCTTTCTTATGTCAGTACTTATTAAAATCTACCTAGAGTGTGGTTGATTTTCAGTGGAAATTTGAGTCTTCTGAGTTATAAGAGATAAATGAAAAATATTTAAAGAATTGTTTTTTATGTGCTATATTGGTAATTACTATATCACTATGTATTTTAAATTTAAAAACATTCAATTCCTCTTCCATTAATGGTGCCATCAATTTTCCTACTTTTCCAGGTTTGGAACATCAGAGTCATGTGTGTTTCAATGTCTTCTCTACCAGACTCTGAGTATTCTTGTTTACACCACATTAACCCAAAGCATTACTATCTCACACCTGAACCACAGCCAGAGCCTCAAAACTGATATTCCTGCAACTGGTCTTTGCTATTTACTTCACTTGTACAGTGCTTTTCACTTATCTTTTTACTTTGCTTGCTTGGATCATCTCTCTCTCCCCTCAGGCATTTGGTGGTCTTCTATTGCCTTATAGACAAGATTTAAAATCCCCATTTGTGTTTCAGAAACCTCTACAATTTGACCCTAAAATGCTTTCTCAGATGCATCTTCTTATCTTTGTGTATATAAACCTCCCTTTCCAGCCAAATGTTTCTGCTTACATACCTTCTGTGGCAAGTGGAAAATGACTCCCAACACCTCCCAGCCCCTACTCCCAACAAATATGCCTACATCCCAATTGCTAGAACCTGTGAATGTGTTCGGTTACATGGAAACGGGGAATTCAGATTGCAGATGAAATTAAGGTTGCCAATCAGCTGACATTAAGAGGAGGACATCATGCTGCGTTTTTCAAGTAGGCCCAATATAATCCCAAGGCCCTTGTGAGGGAAGGAAGGAGACAGAGGAGAGAGACAGAGATGGAAGTATGAGAAGAACTCAGCCTGATATTGCTGGCTATGAAGATGGAGAAAGCAAGGACATGGACCAAGATAAGCATGTGGTCTCCAGAAACAGGTGAAGAAAAGAAAATGAATTGTCCTCCAAAGTCTCCAGAAAGAAACACAGCCCTATAGACATCTTGATTTTAGCACAGTGAGACATATTTTGGACTTCTGACTTCCAGAACTGTAAGATAGTAAGTTTGTGTTGTTTTAAGCCACTAAATGTGTAGAAATATGTTATAGTAATAATAGAAAAAAATGCATTTTTTATTGAATTCAACTTATTAATTACATAAAATATATTTCACCTTAGTTATTTGCTACTTACATGTTCTTGTCTTTTTAGTTATATTATAAATTAGAGCAGGGAGTTAGTATACCATATTGCTTATGAGTATGGTTATATATGCTATACAGCCTTGGATATGGCAGATCCTTGGGTTTTTTAATTGATAATCTAATATAAATTGGGCTATTTTTTAATACTTCTAATAAATTTTAATCATAGAGGTCAATTCTTAGAAAAGATATAGTGACAGTTCCACTACATAATATTCATTTATCAATTTGTAGTCAAGAGATTCTGTCTTCTCAATTGGGTAACATGAAGAGCATCTCTGAGGGGTTGCTACATCAATTTACTAAATTAGGAGAGTAGACCTAGTGATGCAAAAGGATTTGCACATAAGTAAGTAGTTACACAGAGGAAGAACACAAGCTTATATTGATCACATATGTCTGACTCTAATTTGCTATCTTGATTTCCAAAGTGCTTGCTTACAAGATGAAATGAGCTACTCAGTACTGGGCTCAGCTGTGTGGATCTGAGTCACATATCAGTTTCAAGGATTCTTAACAGACCCTTGGAAAGCTATAGTAGACGACTGATGCTACATAAAGAATATCTAAACAGTATGAGAATCGCTAAATCAAAATCCCGCATGGGGGAGGTAAGAAGAGAAGAGAAAATAAACTGCTTTATTTACAATAAAAAGCTATCTTGTTTGCAGATTACAAGGACCAATAGGCACAAATAAGTGCTAAAATTGGATTTTTTATTGAACTTGAAATTATTTTCTCCCTATTGAAAATAAAAAACCCTTTCTGTGACATAATTAATTTAGTCAAACTTATCGATAGTAGGCACATCTGTACTTTCTAAAATTCCAATATTTCAATCTGTTTCCATTTTATGAAGATAACTACAGATGTTGTAATGCCTACAAAGATGCAAGAGATGAGTTGGTACTCCTAAAGTAACCTGGAAAACCATTACAAACACCCATGCCAGAATTCAATGTTATAGCCGAATTTCTGCAAGTGCAGCTGTGCTTGAGTGCTTCTTAATAGCTCCCAAAGGATTCTAATGTGCAGGTTAGAGAGTCACTGAGCTTGAAGATAGAAGACATAATTTTTATACAACCAATCAGCTCCCCTTCCCTTAGATGAAGTACAAAAAGATTTAAAAATTTTAAAAAGAGTTCATCAGCTGCTGAAATTGAAAGATAAACATTTTATAGTTTTTCTGTGAAGCTGCAAATATAGTAGGTGCTATGGTAAACAATGAATGTATCATGTATGTGTAAAGGGAATCGTTTTGTGAATCTTGGAAAAAATATGACATTTTGATGGGGTTCAATATAAAATATCAATCATTACAAAATACAATGTGTTCATCATTTTAATTCTGTTCAATACTAGAGAAATACTGACCTTTATTATACATCTGAAATGAATATTTTTAAAGGTTATCTAACTGTTTTCTTTCTGTATAGTTTTAGTTTTGGCATCTGTGGTGAATTTTAGGTGAATTTTGGCGTTGTGGCAAATTCAACAATTCCCTGTACAAAAATTAAGACCAGGCAAAAAAATTGTAGCCATCTACTTCATGGATCAACTACTCATTTATTTAAAATAAAATCGTTGTAACATTTCTATACCAGATGTTACATTTTCCTCTCTATTTTTAAATAAATAATTTGTTAGAAATAGGAGAATGGTAAATATAATGATAAGATTCTTAAATTAACAACATGTAGCACATTAATGTGTTTTATCTTTATAGACCCATTTTGACATTCAAATTTACTAATCTAAGGTGATTCCAACCAAGAGAACAATAAGCATAGTCAAGATGATGGCAAATCAGTGCTATAAATCTATAGTTGAAAATATATTTTGAAAAGCTTTGGAAAAGGTAATTCCAGGTTTCAACTAGTAGGAAAGCTTTGGGTGCTATATAAAGAAGATACTATTCCAAGAACTACTTAACATTGAAGGCCCAAAAGTACTAACTGTAATTCACAGAGTGAATTATAAGCAATAGCCAGACTGACCATGTAAAGCCCATGATAATCAGAGACATGTGAAAAGATTAGAAAGCAAAAAATAAAATAAAATAAAATAAAAATACTGTGCGTAGATTATAAACTGGCTTATATAAAAATGGAGTTGACCAAGTGGTTCTTAAAAGTAAATCAGCTGGGCCGGGCGCAGTGGCTCAGGCCTGTAATCCCAGCACTTTGGGAGGTCGAGGTGGGCGGATCACGAGGTCAGGAGTTTGAGACCAGCCTGACCAACATGGCAAAACCCCGTCTCTACTAAAAATACAAAAATTAGCCAGGTGTGGTGGTGGGCGCCTGTACTCCCAGACACTCAGGGGGCTGAGGCAGGAGAATCGCTTGAACCTGGGAGGCAGAGGTTGCAGTGAGCCGAGATCATGCCACTGAACTCCAGCCTGGGTGACAGAGCGAGACTCTGTCTCAAAAAAAAATAAAAGTAAATCAGCTGGTTTCACCATGATGGAGTAGCCTTATTTTTCCTGGGTACTCACACTTACAATGCCTGGATATAACACAACAAGCATGGTAAACACTGAAAAGCAGAGGACTTGAGGATCCCAAGATAATGAATTATCTGGGTTTCCTTTTTGCCTCTTATATACCCTGAACAAGGTGCTGAAAAAGCCTACAACTTGGAGCTACCAATAGGCCCAGGCAGGAAAAGCTCCAAGAAAACCTGTCTTCAGTAGCAAAGGACTGGAAAAAGAATGGCCTAACGACAGAAAACCTTTTTTTGTCAATACCTACCCTACTGCAGCTAAACACAAACCTAAAAAATACATACAAACTAACACAAACCTCATGGTTTCAGTGGGGATGAGTGTGGAGTTAATCTCCTACTTTCACTCTACCCCATGGAAGAAGGTGGTGGTCCTCTAATCCCCTAGCCAGTGGTTTTAGTAGGACATGGCTGGAAACTGACCTTCTATTCTCCACCTACCAGTAGCAGTGCCCCAGTTCTCCCATTTGAGTAGTTTCAGTGAGATCCAGCTGTAATCTGAGCATCCATGAAAACCCAGCGATAATGAGACTTGATGGCGGAGTGAGATGTGGGACTATCCGCTATTAGAATTCATGCATCTCCCCTTCACGGTGTCAATGGGGCTGAGTGTGGGGCTGAGCGTGGGGCTGAGCCTCCACCTCATCTAACATCGCTGAGACTGAACAAGATGGTACAAGTTGGGGTTAATAAGGCCCTCCACTATTTCTCTAACTATGGTGCCAGGGAAGCCCACTGGGGAGCTGAACTCCTCTATCACTCTGGCAGTAACAAGACGGAATAAGGTGGCCTGAACAAAGTTCATAGGCTCTCTTATTTTTCATCCACTCTGGTGTCAGTAGGCCCCAGTGGGGATCCGAGACTTCACCTCCATCCGGTATCAATGAGACAGAATGGAGTGGTGTGAGGAAGGATAGTAGATACATTTTCTCCTTCTTTGTCTTAACAGGGCCCAGTGGAGAGCTGAGCCTCAACCCCTACCAAATATCAAGAAGCCAAAAGAGGTAACAAGCAGCAGGGCTAATGAGCACACCACTCCTTCCCCACTTTTCCCTAGTATCAGAAGGGCGAGTGACAGAGGAGTTTCCATCGTAATTCTGCTAGAACAAAGTAGTATGAGTCAGGCCTCCACATATACCAAAATCTATCAAACTTTGTGGGAGGTACCTAAAGTGTGCTGAGAGGGAAATTTATAGCACTATTGCTTAAACCAGAAGAAAGGAAATAATCTAAGTTCCTATTTCAAGCAGTTAGGAAAAGAATATAAAAATAAACTCAAGGCAATCAGAAGAAAGGAAATAAAAATGATACAGAAAGCAATAAAATTGAAAGTAGAAAAAAACACAGAAATTGAAAAACAAAAGCTGGTTCTTCAAAAAAATCAATGAAATTGATAAACCTTTCATAAGACTGAGAAATATAAACAAGACATAAATTATTAACATGAGGAATTAAACAGGGGACATTACAACAGACTCTGAAGCCATTAAAAAGATAAGAACATACTACAAACAACTTTATGCTCATCAATTTGACAATCTGGAAGAAATGGACCAATTTCTCAAAACCTACAAACTATAAAAACTCAATGAAGATGAAATAGACAACCTCAGTAATACCATAACAATTAAACAAAGAAAATGGTGACTAAAAGTCTCCCAAAAAAGAAGGCTCCAGGCCCAGATTGTTTAATGGAGAATTCTACCAAATATTTAAAGAAGATTAATTCCAATTTTGCATAATCTTGTCCAGAAAACTGAAGTGAAGGGGACCCTCCACAACTTATTTTATGAGAATACTAATAACATGATATGAAAAGCAGACAAAGACATTAGAAAAAAAGGAAAACTAGAGACCAATATCTGTCATAAACTTAGAAGCAAAACTTATCACCAAAATATTAGCAAATTGAATCCAGTAATGCATAGATTTAGTACAAGTATATAAGGCTGGTTCAACATTAACATATTGATCAGCATAATTGACCATATAAGCAGGTTAAGAAAAAAACTCATATGATTATATCAACTGATGCAGAAAAGTTATTTATCAAAATTTGAAACTTATAATAAAAAGTCTCTGCAAACTATGAATAGAGTGAAACTTAGTCAAACTGATAAAGAGCATCTACAAAAAGCCCACAACTAACATTATATTTAACAGCAAAAGACTAAAAACACTTCACTCTGTGGGCAAAAGACAAGAATGTACACTCTCATTACTTTTATTCAACATAGTACTGGAAGTTCTACTTCTGCAATAAAGCAAGAAAAAATAAAAAGCATGCAGATTTAAAAAGAATAAATAAAACTATCTCTATTTGTGGATGAATAATTGTCTACCCAGAAAATTACATGAAAACTGCAAAAACCTTCCTAGAATTGAAAAGTTCAGCAAGGCCATTTCATAAAAGATCAATATACAAGAATAAATTTCATTTCTATATACTAATAATACACATGTGGAATCCAAAATCAAAATCACAATTATTTATAATTTACAATTGCCCCAAGAAAATTATATACTTTATATATTCCAAATATAAATTTTAAGATCAATATAACTCAGTATGCTGAAAATTACAAAATGCTGATGAAAAAATTCAAAGAGCTAGCTAAACAGAGAGATATTCAATATTCATGAGTTGAAAGTCTAAACATAGTAAAGAAGTCAATTCATCCGAAATTTTGATGTATAGATATAATGGTATTTCTATCAAAATTCAGCAAGATGATTTTGTAGACATTGACAAGTTTATCCCAAATTTTATATGGAATGATGTAGGCCCTAAGAAAGGTAAAACAATCTTGAAACGGAAAAGTTACATAGGAGGAATTACAGTATCTGATATTAAGGCCTGCTGTATAGCTACAATAAACAAGACAGTGCCATATTAGTGGATAAATAGACACATAGATCAATAAAACAGAATACAGTATCCTGAAATAGCCCCACATAAGTATGGCAAACTGATTTTTGACAAAGGTGCAAGAACAACTCAATGAACTAATGATAGTCTTTTCAACAACTAGTGCTTGAGCAATTGGATATTTGTAGGCAAAAAACAAAAACCTTGACCTGTCTCACATCTCATATAAAAATTAAATCAAAATAAAACATGGACTTAAATATGAAGCATGTAACTATACAACTTTTAGAAAAAAAAGAGGGAAAACTTTTTGAAACTAGAACTCACCAGTGTTCTTTGACTTGACATCAAAAGCACAAACCATTTAATTAATAAATTAGACATAATCAAAATTACAAACTTGGCAAGTTACAAACTGTGAAGTGGAAGAAAAAAATAAGCTATAGACTGGGGGAAAATATTTTAAATCTATATATCCAACAATGAACTAATGTCTATACACACAAAGAATTTTCAAAACTCAGCACTAAAAAGAAATGAAATTAGTAAATGGAAAAAACACATAACTAGACATTTCACTAAACAATACATATGAATGGCAAATAACTACACAGAAAGATGTTCAAAATCATTAGCCATCGAAGAAATACAAAGTAAAATCACAGTGAACTATAACTATTAACACATAGCTATCAGAATGGCTAAAATAAAAAAATAATGACAGTATCAAATCCTGGCAAGGATACAGAAAAAGTAGATCATTCACACATTGCTGATCAGAATGTAAAATGATACAGTCACTCTGGAAAAAATTGAGTTTTGTTTTTGTTTTCTAAAACTGAACATGTATCTATCATATAAGCAACATTTGCAGTCTTGTACATTTATCCCATAGAAATTAAAAACTTATGTTCACATCAAAACCTATACAAAAATGTTCATAGCAGCTTTAATGGTAAATTTAAAAACCTGGAAACCACCCAGGAATGCTTCAACACATGAATGTTAAACAATTGTGGTACCTACATATCGTGAAATTTACTCAGCAATAAAAAGGAGGAAACTACTGATACACACAAACTGGATGAATCTCCAGAGATTTATGCTGAGGGAAGAATACCACTTCCAGGAGTCCACTTATAAAACATTTTTTAATGACAAATTATAGAAACAGCAAAGAGAATAGTGTTTGCCAGGGATCAGGAATGGCAGGGGCATGGTGGTACAGGGGAGGTGGACATGGCTATAAAAGAGGAAAATCATGGATCCTTGTGGTGATGAAACTTTTGTATCTTGAATATGTCATTGTCAGTATACCCATAGTTATATTGTACTTTAGTTTTGAAAGATGTCACTTTTGGGAGAAATGGAATAAAGAGTATGTGAGGTTTCTTTGCCTTATTTCTTAGTTTTTAAATCCACAATTACTTCTAAATAAAAGCTTAATTTAAAAAGAGTTAATCAGCTGTCTCTCTCTCAGAAGAATAACAAATAATGTTTACTTTTTGGCATAAATCCTTTCATCACCATGAAGAAATTTGCATTTACCTAAAGATAAAGGCCAAATGTATATAGCTCACTGGTTTGCAAAGCAACTTCACAAATGTTGTCTGACTTGATTATTCCAATAACCGCATTAGTTTTCATCTCTATTTAATAGATGAAAAATTGAGAGTGAGAACATGTGATATGCCCATGTTATCTTCCTGGGAAGTAACAGTAAGAGCTCAGTCTCTATGTGTAGAAACCTTTTGCTTCCCTACTACTGCTACTCCCTTTGGCTTTCTTCCTCTATTCAGATATATGATTTCTATCAGGACATAGGCATGGGAAAAGACTTCATGACTAAAACACCAAAAGCAATGGCAACAAAAGCCAAAATAGACAAATGGGATCTAATTAAACTAAAGAGCTTCTGCAGAGCAAAAGAAACTATCATCAGAGTGAACAGGCAACCCGCAGAATGGGAGAAAATTTTTGCAATCTATCCATCTGACAAAGGGCTAACATCCAGAATCTAAAAGAACTTAAACAAATTTACAAGAAAAAAGCAAACAACCCCATTAAAAAGTGGGTGAAGGATATGAACAGACACTTCTCAAATAATACATTTATGCAGCCCACAAACATGAAAAAAAGCTCACCATCACTGGCCATTAGAGAAATGCAAATCAAAACCACATTGAGATACCATCTAACACCAGTTAGAATGTTGATCATTAAAAAGTCAGGAAACAACAGATGCTGAAGAGGATGTGGATAAATAGGAATGCTTTTACACTGTTGGTGGGAGTGAAAATTAGTTCAACCATTGTAGAAGACAGTGTAGTGATTCCTCAATGAGAACTAGAAATATCATTTGACCCAGCAATCCCATTACTGGGTATTTCTCAAAGGATTATAAATCATTCTACTATAAAGACTCATGCACATGTATGTTTATGGCAGCACTGTTCACAATAGCAAGGACTTGGAACCAACCCAAATGCCCATCAATGATAGACTGGATTTAAAAAAATGTGGCATATATACACCATGGATTTCTATGCAGCCATAAAAAAGGATGAGTTAATGTCCTTTGCTGGGACATGGATGAAGCTGGAAACCATCATTCTCAGCAAAGTAACACAAGAACAGAATGCCAAACACTGCATGTACTCACTCATAAGTGGGAGTTGAATAATGAGAACACATGGATGTGGGGAGGGGAACATCACACACCGGGGCCTGTTCAGGGGGTGCGGGGATAGGAGATGGATAGCATTAGGACAAATATCTAATGTAGATGACGGGTTGATGGGCGCAGCAAACCACCATGGCACGTGTATACCTATGTAACAAACTCGCACATTCTGCACATGTACCCCAGAACTTAAAGTATAATAATAAAAAAAGAATTGGCTTCTGTGTCTATATTTATAGTTCATAGATTTTCACCCTCTTTATGTGGCCAGCTGCTGCTTCTTAGAAACATTCTTAGTGCCTGCACTTACCATTTAGGACCTCTTGACTTCAGACCTCCAATAGCTCCTTGGCCCATGAGCCTTCCTAGTTTCCCAGTGGAACTGGGTCTCAGCCCTGAGTCCTTTGCAGTACAAATACCTTTTGTTTACAGAAGGCCTCTCCTGGTACAGCAAATCTCTTTCACTCATGCCTTGTTCTGCTCTTTTTTCCCATCAGGCTGTGTGACAAAACAGTACACATTTCTCCAAATGCTTTATTTGCTCAGCACGTGGAATATAAAGAATAAGGAGCCTAATGTATAAAAGTGATCATTGGCTGTAACAATTCAACTTCTGCAGTCTTACCCTCATATGGAACTTGAATTTCCATTTAATGTGCCAGGTTTCTAGGAATATTGAAAGTGTTTAAACATTTGTGAATGGCAGTAATAAGAAATGTATTTGGCCCCAAGGAGACAACTCCTTTACCAGCATTTGAAAGTTGTATAGTCAATATTACAAAGAATATGTTTAGCATTCATTAGAGGCATCTGAACCCTAAAAAAGATGCCTTTTGGATTAGATGACATTTGAATAAAGCATTTTCTTTCATATACATATATATTATATATACATGATATATGTAAATATTGCACTAAGTGATTATATACACTTATATGTTATTAATTGTATATATAATTATATATAATTAATAAGTGACACAGAATGAAACAAGAGATGTTAATGTCATTTATTGACCATAAGTTATTCACAGAGAGTCATGGATAGAAGCTTTGCTTAATACTTTTCTTTGTATTGATGTCAAATTCAAAACCCATATGAAGACAATCATTGCCAGGTTTCTATTTGATCAATTTATTAAACTTCTACTGTGTTCATGTATAACAGCACCCATGCTAAGGGCTATGGGATCTTTCTGAGTTTAAAACAACAACAAAAAGTTTTCTTAACTTTTTTTCATCCAGTATAAGCTACAAACTGTACAAACATCTTAATGGAGATAAAGGGTTGTGATTGGACCCCAGAACTTGAAAAGTTGTGTCTTGTCTTCATGCCTTTCCATCTTTGTTGCTAACATTACTTTATAGCATACAGTCTAGTAATCATGTGCACACCTTGTTCTTTCAACCTCTCTACTCTCCTCCTAAGCTTTCTCTCACCCCATTACCTTTCTCCTCACTCTACCATATCCCATTCCCATAGTCTTACCTCTGCATCTCCTCCCACCTCTCCCCTTCCCCACTTACCCTTATTCCTTTCCCAGTTCTCGCTTTCTCTTCCCTCCCCTTCTTATTTATCCCTACTCTACTCTCACCTGTCTCACTTCCAATTGTATTTCTCTCACTTCAGCACTTCCCACTGTATTTCTGTACCTTATGTCCGACTTCCTTCACACTCTCAAATACGTGGCTCACAAAGTATCTATCCATATAAACGTATTTTATTCAGTGAGTCAATATCACCAGCTTCCCTAGAGGGTCTCTAGTTCTAATCACCACTAATGCAGAACAAGAACTATGTTGATCTTATCTATAGGAAATGAGCATTTCTTCATTTATGAAAATGGGCAATAAAATTAGAGCTGTCTGTGGCACCCAGGCCTTCCTTGCCAGGTTACCAGTTATCAGGCCTATTTCAGGTTTTGTACTTGATTGCCAGTAATTCATCATTTTGGAATATATGTTCTTATTCTGCTTTGAGTTTTAAATCCCATGATACTACTGCTACTACTACTGCTACTACTACTACTGATGTATTTTAATAGTATTGTTGTGGGTTGTATTCATTGTCCTTTTCACTGATTGAAACCTAACTAGTATGAAAAAAGAGCTTTATCCCCCTTACTAGAAAAAAAAATATTAAACAGGGTACAGACTTTGCTGCAAGATAATATCTTCTTTCCTTGGTTAAGAAAACAATGTATTTTTTTTTTCACTTCTCTTCCAAATTTTTAGCTGGAAGTTTTCAAATGTGAGGCAAGCAGTTTTATAAAATGTGCTGGAGGTATAGCTTTGTTTTAGCACTTTCTCACTGAGTAAGTGAGAAAATATAAGTTAAGAATAAACCCATCATATTTAAAAATGTCTCTCTTCTTTCATTCCAAAGAAATATTTTAGTACTGCACAAAAACACAAACACATTTAGTTGGGGATGGCTGAATAAAACTTTTCTACCAAAGAGAAAGAAGAATGGAATGAAAACTGAAAAACCTTGATTATGGTGTATTTAAGAAAAAAATATAATTTTTCCTTTTAAAAAATTCTCAAAGAATATGGGCAAAGCTACATCATATGACTTAATAAAGTAGATTTACAGACTCGTCAAAAACCTTGGCATAAAGAATATATTGTCTCTTAAGAAGAAAGCTTTATGAAGAAGAAACTGTACTAAATGAAGAAAAGCTAATTGATATAAAGGAGATCTCTACAAATGCATAAACTAATTAACTTACTCCTTTACTGAATTTGAAAGAACCATGTGCTAGGTCAAGTCTTGACCAGTTTAAAGTAGCAGCCTAATTTACTCATATTTAATTTTATTAAATTTTGTGGGAATAACAATAGGGCAGCTTCCTGAATTTTGTTGTTGTTATTTTTCCTGGCTATTAGGGGTGGTTTTAAAAATGTGATTTCCAATATAACTGGGAAATTTAAATAGAATAAGAGATGCCATGTATATTAATTTTATAAAGGGAGAAATGTTTTACAAAGAAAAATAATTTTTAATTGACCAATTTTTTAAGGTCAGAGAGTTCATAGACATTAACAATATACAAACTGGCACAATGACCATAGCAAAATGAAATTAAAGTCAACACAAAGTTCCCTTGTGTGTATGGTATTTTACTGTGGTACATGGTAACCTAAGTTCCTTAGTCCACACCCCAGCCTGCTTTCCAATTAAATAAGTTCAGTATATAATGCTCAGTCTGCAAACATGGACCCACTTTTGGTCCCTTTCTGACTTGATTTCTCTACATACCAAATGGTATTTCAGGAAACACACCTCAAAAGTCATAACTTCCCTGTAATTCCACTGCTATCTGCTCTCTCTGAACTATCGGTGTCTCTCACTGGGATTGTGGCAAGAGGTTCCCAACTGGGCCTTTTTTGGATCCACTGTAATCAGGTCTTCTATAACTCAAGAGCAAGGGTCATTTGAAAAACAAAAATTATAATATCGCTCCTCTGCTTAAAACCTCTCCATTGCTTTCCACTGCACATACAAGATCCAAATGTGTCTCATGGCCTACCAAGGTCTGCATTATGTGGCCCCTCCATATATCCTTAAACTAACCTTGACCTGTACTCCCCACCTTTCAATAAGCTCAAGCTACCAATGGTTCTTTTAGATTTTGAATATACCACACCCTTTCTAGCCTCAGGGTTCTCACACATACTGTTCCCTCCGCCTGCAGTAGGCTTCACATATATGTCAGCTCTCCTTAGAAAGGTTTTCCCTCACTTCTATCTAAATTACTTGCCACAATTTATTCTCTGTTATAATAATTAGTGTTCTGCATAACATCAATTATAATTGGAAACTATATTTCTATTTGCTTACTTGTATATTGTCTACCTCTTCCACCAGACTGTTCTCTGAGCACAGGACTTTATGCCTATTTTGTTCCCATATCCTACAGGCTAGCATGGTGTTTGGCACAGTATGCTGTCAACAAACACTGGCAGAATGAATACATGCCCCTGTGTAAGGAAGAAAGGAGCAGTACCCCTCCTCTTCCCTAGGACCAGTGAGGCCCTTTATAATGAACTAGTCTAAAGAATGCACACATGGGATGCTTCATGTAAGTCTGAATTTAATTTTGGATTTAAATTCATACATTAATGCTTCAGGTTATCCTTAAATTTATCGTTATTCATGAGGGCATGCCTGGGTCGGGACCACTACATAATTTGTGGGACTCTTCCAAAATAAAAATGCAGGTTCCTTGGTCCAAAAGCAAGAAAAAAGAGTGAAGTTAAAAATAGCAAAATATGGATGAAACCTTTTCCTTTAGAAATGTCTTATGGATAAAGCCCTTTCCTTTAAAAATGCCTTATAACTTATGAAATGTAATAGGGGTAATGGTAATACATGCATAACAACATAAAGTTGAAACTTGCAAAAACATTTTTGGTGTCAACCTTTTATATAATATAATAATACTTTGTTAATGATTCATCTTGACTGATCTTAAGATTGTTCTGGTTTCCTTTTCTGAAAATTCATTTATCAGTCACCAAAATTTATACTTTTAACAACTTCATTTTTTGTTAATATAATTGAAAGCAACACCAGATTCTCTTGGTAAACGTAAGATCACAAGTAATTTTTATGTTTAAATATCTAGGGGAATCTCTCTGATTATGGAATTTTTACTGGAGCAGCTAGGTGTATTTTATAGACCATGTCACCTTTTAGTACATCTAGAGTTGTTGATTAGTCTCATGAGCAATTTTTCTAAAAAGATTTAACTCTTCATGCAAATTGGTTTCATGTAAGACTGAATTTAATTTTGGATTTAAATTCATATAATAACATTTTAATGTTTCCTTTGACATCTGTAACTTATGAAAGTTGTATGAGAAACTCAAAGTGGCTTCATGGCCTGCATGTAATTCAAAAGGCCTGGTTATGCATTCTATGGTGTATCTTCCAACTATATAAAAAGTTACTTGTAAAATGAATTTTAAAATTATATTTTGAAGCATCATATGAATGTAGCATTTTTTCCCACTGAATGTAACAATTTTTAAATTTAATTTCTTTCGCTTTAGCCTGTGATATTTGCTTCACCATGTTGGAGCAGCTTTCAAAAACAGAATCTAAATACTTTGAATAATTCTAATTCTTATATATGCTCTGCTGTAATGTCCATATCTACCCTTATATTTTGTAGTAATTTACTCACAAAACCTATTCCCTAAGAGCCAGCAGTTTTTGTCCTAGACCTCACACTAGCTAGTTCCATTTGAGCAAATGCCACAAGTAAGACTTCGAGAACGAATGGTCAAGTTCCCTCCTATGAAGCGTACTGGTGCTTTCTTAGGCAACGCTCCTGTGGTGCTCCTCTGGGCAGTGGCCCTCTTTTGATCCAGGCTGTGGCCATCTCTGGTGGCTGGTGCTGCTATTGTAGGTCCCATTGGAACAATCCCCTTCCCCAGGACTTCCCCAGGCAAAGGCAGGCACACACAGGCACACAGGCAGCTGGGCCAACTGTTCTGGGTGTCCCCTGCCTGCTGTCCCCCATGCCTGTGGGCTTGAGCCTGTGTGTGTCTAATGCCTACTGGCATCTCTCCTGCTCATGTTGCATGCTCCATTGTCCCAAAGACTTTTCTTAGAAAAAGCAAGATCAAAGATAAAATTATTAAGAATTTCAAGCTGGCAATAGCAGAGCATTCAACCAAGAAAGGGTTAACTGCCCAGCTCCCTGGCCCATAGAGCTAGCCCTGCTGGGTCTCTTTTGGTAGAATTGTGGATTTTGTCCTGGAAAGTGTGGTGACACCGGCAACTGAGAGTGGATCTCCTCTTTATTAACTAAAGCCCATAGTTTATATTAAGGTTTACTCTTTGTGTTATACATTCTATGGGTTTTGACAACCGCATAATGGATCCGCCATTATAGAATAGTTTCACTGTCCTAAAAGTCCCTGTTCTCCACCTATTTATCCTTCCCTTCCTACAGCCTTCATTGTTTTTTTCCATTCTCATTGTCAGTCTCTAATACAAAGGTACTCTAATCTCAGAACAAAAGACAAGCCATTAAACCAAGTATTTTGAGTAGTGAGGGTTAGCAGGGAATGGGGAGGGTGGAGAAGGGCATGTTTTTATGAAGAAATCAGTTCCTGTTTCAGTTTCCAAGTCAGAAAATTTGAGATATGTTATACACACTATTTGTGTGGACACCACACATAATTGTATATAGAGAGAAGGGTGAACTGTGTTTACACCAGTAATCGCCAAAAATAATTATAATAATAAAAATAAAAAAAAATTTTTTAAATTAAAAAAAAACTGTTATTTTTTGAGACATAGTTTCACTCTTCTTGCCCAGGCTGGAGTGCAGTGCTGCAATCTTGGCCCACTGCAACTTCTGCCTTCCAAGTTCAAGCCATTCTCCTGCCTCAGCCTCCCGAATAGCTGGGATTACAGGCACCCACCACCACGACCAGCTAATTTTTGTATTTCTAGTAGAGATGGGGTTTCACCATGTTGGTCAGGCTGTTCTGGAACTCCCGATCTCAGGTGATCCACCCGCCTTGGCTTCCCAAAGTGCTGGGACCACAGGCGTGAGCCACTGCCAAATAAGAGCCAGGGCCCTGCCAAAATAAGTTTTTAAATCATAAAGACCACATACACTATCTTTCAGATTGTCTGGCTGGTACAGGTGCTTAATTAATGTTTGTTAATAAACTTATGCCTAAGATTCTAGATAATTTAACCTCACTATGAAATTGCGTTTAACAAATATATAGTCTGAAACAAAATTATTCAAAAAAATAATTCATTAGTTTTATTTTCATGTATAAGCATACTTTCTTACAAAAAATCTGTCTCCATTCTTTACCTTTCACACACACATCTATTCACACACAGACACACACAAACACACACTCTTCTGTACTTAATAAGCAGGCTTTACTTGACTTTGTCTTTTCCTTTTTATTTCAATGATTTTACCAAATTGTTAAAGACTCTATTTCATATTATCTCTTAGATTTATTCCTTCAATTTTATATAAAGAGGGCAAATGAGAACAAGCCAAAATTAAATCTAGTTTTGCTTTGATTATAGTTCTTTTTCAAGAGTTTAGTGTGCATTATGCTGATGAGGCTTGGTAAACCCAATTCCAATTTAAGCAAACACAATTGTTGAATGAACACTTTGGCATAAAGTTGCTCCTTTGTAGGCCAAATATCTAGCATGTAATTTTATCTCACTATTGTATCACAATAGAAGTATCATAGTTCTGGAAATAAGGAATAAGTTCTGGAAATAAGTTCTCCTTATAGTTTGTGTCTATAAGGAGTCCTCTTCAGGGAAAAAAAAATTTCAAAAGTTGGTACTTATTTAATCTCAAAGGGATAAGCAGTTGATATATTACTGAAAAGTATAAAAGTAAGGTATCTGACCATAAATTACCAAATTGTTTCCATAAAAACATATTGTATTTTTGCATATATTTGTATTTACAAAACAAATAGTTAAATAACATTTATATAATCTAAAATGAGCAGGTATTCTATGTAGACCTATATAGGTTGAGATTTTAAAATGTTTAATAGTAATGTTTATTAAAATATTTAATAACAATTAAAGGCTATTTTTATTTTTAAAGTGGTAATTACAACTCATTTTCTTTTTTTTAACTATAGTATTTTAATTTTTAACTGGAGTTTTACTTTACGATCTCAAGGTAGCCCAGAGTGGGAAATAGTTCTGAAACAATGCTAATTTGTTTTATTTGTTCTTTTGTCAATAGCAAAACTGATAGCTTATTTCTCCCAAAGTGGTTAATAAGACAGCCTTCCCTACTCACATTTTGTTATTTCCTGTTTATTGGCCAAAAACAGATTGCTTTTACCACAGAGAATTATCTACAATGATTCCAAAGAGAAATATTGGATTGGCAGTCTGGGGAAATGTGTGCTTTTCTGCTATTTTTTTTTTTTTCTTCTCTGTTCGTGTGTGTGTGTGTGTGTGTGTGTGTGTGTGTGTTTGCTTCATATAGCTCAGAGTATGATATCCAGGTCACAGACTTTTCATGTGTGAATTGAAATGGGATGAGCTTGAGGAAGCACACTAATAAGAAAGCTCATTTTTATTTTATTTTTTTTAAAATGCCTTCCAGAGAGAAGATTGGATAGTGCAGAGATTAGGTGAGTAGTCTTTTAATTCCTGAGATCTGTACCTCTGACCCAGCTCACAGAGATAATAAATTTTTTAAAACCGTTTTTGCTCCTGATAAAATTACTGAATTAAGTTTGAAAATAAAGAACCCACAGAGCTCGCTTCTAGTCTAATTGACAATTGCTGTTTCCCGAACCACTGCCTTTGTGCCTATCTTACCCTACCGCAGAAAGTGTTCTCTTTGGCTCCCCCAATAGGCTATACTGTGAAGTCTTTCCATTGCAGTTTGAATTCCCTCATCTTCCAAAATACATCTGATTTCTCTTATTTTCTTTTTCAACAAAATGTATATTCAGTTCTTCAATGATCTGGCCACATATTGGTTTCCATTTCTACCTTCCTACTCATTTTACTCAGTTTTGCTATCATCATCTGGATTAGGTATACAAGTTCCATAGCTCCCGGTTTCACCAAAGATGTGGTTCAATATTTTCATTAAGCAAAATTTGGATGTTTTATATTCAGTTATGAGCTGTTCGAGACCAATATGTATTTCAGCCATCTTTGCCTTCACTTGTGTTTAGGAGAATTTTAAGAACCTAGTTAGTAAATGCTGAATAAATATTTGTTGAAAAAATAAAGATATGAATTAATGCTCCATAAGTAATAACTTGGAGATAGTTGGGGGTTGGGGGTTGGAGATGTGATTATCTTTCATTAATTTGATTTAAAAGAGAATTATTTAGTCCAGTAGGTAGAGTATGGAGGGTAAGTCAATACCCAAAATATCTATGTAGATTTGATTATTTATTTACTCCCAACAGTGTTAACAAAGGATCTGAGGAGTCTTAGATGACGAGATAGATGAGCTGACTAGGAGAAACTTGCAAATAGATACAGCATTCAGGCTCAGGCTCAGGCACAGTAACAAAGAGATGTTTGGATAATACTACAACATTCCAAGTACTAAAAGGTGAATACTTGCTTGAAGAGATAATTAAAGAGACTGAAAAACATCTAATGAAGAGAGAAAACTAATAATATTTGAAGACATGAAACTTAAAATGTGTCAGTAACAAAATGATCAATATTGGTTGAAGGAAATAATAAATTTATCTCTAGCCTTTGTGTTAAATTCTTGAACTATCTATATCATTTTAGATGTATAAATCAGATACACATAATTTTGAGTGCTCTTTACATAATCTCTTGTTTGCAAAAATTAACATTATCTATTTATTTATTTATTTTAGAGACAGGGTCTCATTCTGTCACCGAGGCTGAAGTACAGTGGTGTAATCACAGCTTACCACAGCCTTGGAGTCCTGAGCTCAAGTGATCCTCCACCTCAGCCTCCTGAGTAGCTGGGACTACAAGTCCATGCCACCATGCTCGGCTAATTTAATATTTTTTTTTTAGAGACAGAGAATTGCTGTGGTGCCCAGGCTGCTCTGGAACTCCCGGCCTCAAGCAATCCTCCTGCCTCAGCTTCCCAAAGTTTAGGGATTACAGGTGTGAGCCACCTTGCTTGGCCTGCAAATTTAACATTTTGAATGCCATGGATCTAGACATTCCTGTAATATATACTCGAAATAAGTTAATTGCTTTCAGATGGAATTACGACCTTTTAAAGCAACATTCTGTGTTGAGTGCAATTTACCTAGTATTATCTAATCTCAGCATAAAAGTCTTTACTGCAGTAAACTGACATGGGCCACCCAGTCCAGATATCTACCACAAGCTTAAAAGTATTTTCCCTTTTTTAAATAGAGATTTTATTAAGAAAAGTAAGGAGTTAGTTTCGCATGATACAACCTATGTTGTGATGAGATCTGTCCACATTTTAATATTCAGTTCTTATGAGCAGATCTCTCAAAACAACCATGATACAGGCTGTTATGACATCAATCCTGGAGCCTTTCAGAGGAGCCCTGATGTGACCAAGATTCTTTTTCTCTATTTTTGTCTGGATTCTTCCTCTCAGGTTGTCATGTGTTCTGTATATTGTTCTTTTCCTGTGCTATTTCTGGCCACTTACAATTTATGTGAAACTTTATACTTTTAATCAGGGTTCTTACTCCCATGCTTGGCTCATGAACTTTATTCAAAGTTCATTTTAACTGTATCTGTTTTATCAATTTTATTGCTGATGAAAGTTGCTTCCTCCAGTGTGTTCTGTAGGATGTCTATTGCCATTTCTTTGCTATTTCTGGAATAATTTCTGTGTGTATGTGTGTGTATATATCCTGAGTACCTTATTGTCCTGAATTGCTATGCTATAATATCGAAGGTAGAAAAGGGAGATATTTTTTACTTTTTATCCTAAACAAAAGTCACAAGAAACTCTAGAATGTTTCTTTAATAAAAATACGGAATCGCTATTAAACAGAAACACAGTTGTCATGGCATGTTCCATGTTAACCCTTTAAATACAGTTTAACAAACGACCTTGCTATTTAATTATTTCATGTCCTTTGTTGTTTAGGATGTACTGACCCAACAATTTTAATAGGCATCAGTGATCACCTGAATGGCAGCTACCCCAAGCTATAGGCATGGTGACTTGGAAACATTGATCCTCTCTATAATTCGAATCAACTTTGACGAATGGAAGTGCTGTAATATGATATAGGAACAGAGGCACAAGACATTCTGAAAAAGGTGGACTGTATACCGTATAGACTTAAAAATAGTATACAATTATAGAGGAGAAGAGAGGAAAAGGAGCACAAATGTCAACTTAAGTAAACAGATGGCAGGGAAAGGATAGTGGTAGGAAAAAATATGCAAAAGGAAGGGAAACTAAGTATTAATTAACCCATTGGATAAAATATTCTTTAACTTTGGGAGAGATAAAATGCTTATGACAGGAAGCTGTCTTCATGAATACTGAGAATATTGCTGCTTAGGAAGAAGAATCTTGCTCTGTGTTCTTTGTTTTCTGAGACGAGACAACCCTGAATATCTTTTAAGTGAATAAATTAAATTGTTAGGATATGCTTCTGGATTTTTAATTATCTTAGGAGACACGAGTAATCCAGGAAGAGCATTTCTTTACCACCTGTAGTTAATATAATGAGATCTCATATCTTTCCATGTTGCCTGCAAAAGGGAAGCTTCCTGTTTGACAACCTAACTTGGTTTTGCTGAGAGAAAATCATACAGGTATGTACGTGTGTTTATCTATCTCTATCTCTGTATCTATCTTCTTCACAAAGAAAAAGGTTGCTTAGGTAGTCCTGAGTGTTTTCATAGCTGTTTTTTGTTTTTGACAATACAGCTATAATTACACACCTTTTAATATAAAACGTCATGACACCTTCACCACTGCCATTTAAAATAAAATATTTTGGTGTGGATGATGAAGTCTATGAACTATTAGCTTTAAATGTTTTAAATTTATTCTATTCAATATTTTCTATGTTTACACCTGAATACAACCACAGGCATTGATAACATTCTAAAAGTTACTTGAAATTTGTTGGGATAATATGAGAAACAAAGGATTTGAGTGGAGTGGACATATCTGTCTTGCACTGCGACTTCTGCAGCTCTCTGCTTTCAGTCTGAACTGATTTGATCTGAACTTGTTCAATCGACAGCACTCTTGGAGAGTTAGGCTTTGTTGGCAATTATGTGACTCAGGGCCGTGAAGGTCCTCAGCTGTTTTCCTAGAGTGTTACATCCTAACTCTACACTTTTAAAAAATGGAGCTGCTATTGTATAGAAGACTCAGAGGGGTAACTTTTGACACTTGTAACACAAGTACAAACTATGATTTCTACACTTTGTGGCATTTCAATTTATCTAAGCTCTAATCAAAACAGCACCCAGTGTTCCTTGCCCAAAGGCAAATCATCTTCTTGACAGTCCCATTTCCATTTGCCTGTTATCATCCTTCTGTCTGCTAACCTTATAATTAAGTTTGACACTTCCTCCTCCCTCACCCTGAAAATCCATCAGTTGCCAACTTTTGTAGTTTCTCTCTCTATCGTGTCTGTTCTACCCACTTTGTCTGTTTTCTGTGCTAGCACTCAAGAGGAAAACCTTATTATGTTTTGGCCTGGCCTACTCTGGCCCATTTAACTTATCCTTCTGACAATAGCCAAATAAAATTTCCTAAAATCCAGTTTATGCTTTATTACTTCCCAATACAAAGAACTCAAAGGTTTCCCTTGAGTCTCAGCAATATAATCCCAACCTTACTTTTTATAGTATTACTAGTTTTCTACACATTCTACTTCATCTTTACTATAGTATTACTAGTTTTCTGTGCTTCAAGCCATTTACAAGTCTGATTATCAAAATGTGGTCAGAATCCTGTATTTCAAATCTTGTTTCCCTTCTAGGTAAAATGGTATTGTTCCCTCAAAGTAGCTCTCCTTCCCATCCATGACCTTAACCACAAACAAATCTCTCAACCTATTATGTATGGCCTAAAATGCCATATACCTAGAGTGCCTTTTCAGGTGCCACCCATGGTCAAGCTCCAGCCCTGGTCTGTGGACCTTTTAATCCTCAGTTCATTTAATTATATTTCTCTTTGACACTTTCCGCATTCTTTCCTTACTATATTATATTTTATTCTAAATTTGCTTACCCCCAGGCTGTTTTTTTTATCTGGGCAGAAAGCAAATTCCTCACAGAAATCCTTTAATATCATGCAGCCATTTGACGTGTAGTAGGATTTTAAATACATTTTTGTTCTATTCAATAACTGATGCTTCTATAAACATATTTTATTCTTGACAGAAATGATTATGGGACAGGGTATGTTCCATAATTTTCTTCTGCTATAAATTATCAGTTTCTTGTCACTCTTATTCAGAGAAAAAGATAAATTACTTAAATTCAGAACCTATCATTTCCCATTGAGTTAATTTAGCTTATACAGAAATTCTATCAGTGCTACAAAATAGCAAAATCTCATATCTGTACTTGTAAAATTACTTTTAAATAACTTTAAATGAAAAAATCAATGAAAATAATATAGTATTTCCACAAAAGGGAAATGGTGATAATCACTCATTTCTAAGATGAAAACATTTAGGAATCTCATTTTCTCATGGTATTTATGGGAGAAATAAGCTGAATGTAAATCATAAAATTTTGGTCAGATACCTTTTTTTGAAATACTATAATATTACAGTTTTCTTTACATTTTGGGAGGTAAAATTCACCTGTTATTTTAATGTATAATACTTATAACACCTTGAGGTTTAAATTTTAGAAATTAAAAAATTGGGACCCAGAAATATTAATTGAGCAGTCCAAATTACAGAAATAAAAATACTAGAAGTAGGACTTAAAACCCTGATCTCCTGTTTAAACAACGTATGCTTATTCGACGTCACTCTGAGACTTTTTATGAAAACCAAATTATCCGGTGGAGCCAAGATGGCCGAATAGGAACAGCTCTGGTCTACAGCTGCCAGTGTGAATGATGCAGAAGACAGGTGATTTCTGCATTTCCATCTGAGGTACCGGGTTCATCTCACTAGGGAGTGCCAGACAGTGGGTGCAGCACAGTGGGTGCAGTGCACCAGGCATGAGCCAAAGCAGGGCAAGGCATTGCCTCACTCGGGAAGTGCAAGGGGTCAGGCAGTTCCCTTTCCTAGTCAAAAAAAAGGGGTGACAGATGGCACCTGGAAAATCGGGTCACTCCCACCCTAATACTGCGCTTTTCCAACGGGCTTAAAAAATGGCACACCAGGAGATTATATCCCGCACCTGGCTCGGAGGGTCCTACGCCCACGGAGTCTAGCTGATTGCTAGCACAGCAGTCTGAGATCAAACTACAAGGTGACAGTGAGGCTGAGGGAGGGGTGCCTGCCATTGCCCAGGCTTGATTAGGTAAACAGAGCAGCCCAGAAGCTCAAACTCGGTGGAGCCCACCACAGCTCAAGGAGGCCTGCCTGCCTCTGCAGGCTCCACCTCTGGGGGCAGGGCACAGACAAACAAAAAGACAGCAGTAACCTCTGTGGACTTAAATGTCCCTGTCTGACAGCTTTGAAGAGAGTAGTGGTTCTCCCAGCAAGCAGCTTGAGATCTGAGAACGGGCAGACTGCCTCCTCAAGTGAGTCCCTGACCCCTGAGCAGCCTAACTGGGAGGCACCCCCCAGTAGGGGCAGACTGACACCTCACATGGCCGGGTACTCCTCTGAGACAAAACTTCCAGAGGAAGGATCAGCCAGCAGCATTTGCAGATCACCAATACCTGCTGTTCTACAGCCACCACTGTTCTGCAGCCACCACTGCTGATACCCAGGCAAACAGCATCTGGAGTGGACCTCTAGCAAACTCCAACAGACCTGCAGCTGAAGGTCCTGTCTGTTAGAAGGAAAACTAACAAGCAGAAAGGACATCCACACCAAAAACCCATCTGTACATCACCATCATCAAAGACCAAAATAGATAAAACCAGAAAGATGGGGAAAAAACAGAGCAGAAAAACTGGAAACTCTAAAAAGCAGAGCACATCTCCTCCTGCAAAGGAACGCAGCTCCTCAGAAGCAACAGAACAAAGCTGGATGCAGAATGACTTTGACAAGTTGAGAGAAGAAGGCTTCAGACGATCAAACTACTCTGAGCTACAGGAGGAAATTCAAACCAATGGCAAAGAAGTTAAAAACTTTGAAAAAAAATTAGATGAATGGATACCTAGAATAACCAATGCAGAGAAGTCCTTAAAGGAGCTGATGGAGCTGAAAGCCAAGGCTTGAGAACAACATGAAGAATGCAGAAGCCTCAGGAGCTGATGCGATCAACTGGAAGAAAGTGTATCAGTGATGGAAGACAAAATGAATGAAATGAAGTGAGAAGAGAAGTTTAGAGAAAAAAGAAAAAAAACAAATGAACAAAGCCTTTAAGAAATATGGGACTATGTGAAAAGACCAAATCTATGTGCGATTGGTGTACATGAAAGTGACAGAGAGAATGGAACCAAGTTGGAAAACACTCTGCAGGATATTATCTAGGAGAACTTCCCCAATCTAGCAAGGCAGGCCAACAGTCAGATTCAGGAAATACAGAGAATGCCACAAAAATACTCCTCAAGAAGAGCAACTCCAAGACACACAGTTGTCAGATTCACCAAAGTTGAAATGAAGGAAAAAATGTTAAGGGCAGCCAGAGAGAAAGGTCGGGTTACCCACAAAGGGAAGCCCATCAGACTAACAGCGGATCTCTCGGCAGAAACTCTACAAGCCAGAAGAGAGTAGGGGCCAATATTCGACATTCTTAAAGAAAAGAATTTTCAATCCAGAATTTCATATCCAGCCAAACTAAGCTTCATAAGTGAAGGAGAAATAAAATCCTTTACAGACAAGCAAATGCTGAGAGATTTTGTCACCACCAGGCCTGCCCTAAAAGAGCTCCTGAAGGAAGCACTAAACATGGAAAGGAACAATTGGTACCAGCCACTGCAAAAACATGCCAAAATGTAAAGACCATCGAGACTAGGAAGAAACTGCATCAACTAATGAGCAAAATAACCAGCTAACATCATAATGACAGAACCAAATTCACACGTAACAATATTAACTTGAAATGTAAATGAGCTAAATGCTCCAATTAAAAGACACAGACTGGCAAATTGGATAAAGAGTAAAGACCCATCAGTGTGCTGTATTCAGGAAACCCATCTCATGTGCAGAGACACATAGGCTCAAAATAAAGGGATGGAGGAAGATCTACCAAGCAAATGGAAAACAAAAAAAGGCAGGGGTTGCAATCCTAGTCTCTGATAAAACAGACTTTAAACCAACAAAGATCAAAAGGGACAAAGAAGGCCATTACATAATGGTAAAGGGATCAATTCAACAAGAAGAGCTAACTATCCTAAATATATATGCACCCAATACAGGAGCACCCAGATTCATAATGCAAGTCCTTAGAGACCTACGAAGAGACTTAGACTCCCACCCAATAACAATGGGAGATTTTAACACCCCACTGTCAACATTAGACAGATCAACAAGACAGAAAGTTAACAAGGATATCCAGGAATTGAACTCAGCTCTGCACCAAGTGGACGTAATAGACATCTACAGAACTCTCCACCCCAAATCAACAGAATATACATTCTTTTCAGCACCACACCACACCTATTCCAAAATTGACCACATAGTTGGAAGTAAAGCACTCCACCACAAATGTAAAAGAACAGAAATTATAACAAACTGTCTCTCAGACCACAGTGTAATCAAACTACAACTCAGGATTAAGAAACTCACTCAAAACCACTCAACTACATGGAAACTGAACAACCTGCTCCTGAATGACTACTGGGTACGTAACGAAATGAAGGCAGAAATAAAGATGTTCTTTGAAACCAACAAGAAAAAAGACACAACATACCAGAATCTCTGGGACACATTTAAAGCAGTGTGTAGAGGGAAATTTATAGCACTAAATGCCCACAACAGAAAGCAGGAAACATCCAAAATTGACACCCTAACATCACAATTAAAAGAACTAGAAAAGCAAGAGCAAACACATTCAAAGGCTAGCAGAAGGCAAGAAATAACTAAGATCAGAGCAGAACTGAAGGAAACAGAGACACAAAAAACCCTTCAAAAAATTAATGAATCCAGGAGCTGGTTTTTTGAAGAGATTAACAAAATTGATAGACTGCTAGCAAGACTAATAAAGAAGAAAAGAGAGAAGAATCAAATAGACGCAATAAAAAATGATAAAGGGGATATCACCACTGATCCCACAGAAATACAAACTACCACGTAGGCAAGCAGCTCAGTTCTATGCAGAGATAAAGTCCCCCAAATATGATGAAGGCCACCAAGCATGGATTATTGGGATTGTAGAGAAGGGCAACCACACAGCCAGAATCATTCACAAACCCCGGATCATCGAGGTCACACCACAAGTGGCCACTCAAAATGTGAATCCCTCACCCAGGACCACCTCTTAATCTAGACAGAAATAGCTGTTTGGTTTTGTTTTTAAATAGATCTATTTCCCTTATCACTTCAATTAAAGACTATAAACAACAACAACAACAACAACAAAAAGAAATACAAACTACCATCAGAGAATACTACAAACACTTCTATGCAAATAAACCAAAAAATCTAGAGGAAATGGATAAATTCCTCAACAGGTACACCCTCCCAAGACTAAACCAGGAAGAAGGTGAATCTCTGAATAGACCAATAACAGGCTCTGAAATTGTGGCAATAATCAATAGCTTACCAACCAAAAAAAGTCCAGGACCAGATGGATTCACAGCCGAATTCTGCCAGAGGTACAAGGAGGAGCTGGTACCGTTCCTTCTGAAACTATTCCAATCAATAGAAAAAGAGGGAATCCTCCCTAACTCATTTTGTGAGGCCAGCATCATCCTGATACCAAAGCCTGGCAGTGACACAACCAAAAGAGAGAATTTTAGACCAATAACCTTGATGAACATTGATGAAAAATCCTCAATTGGCAAACCCAATCCGGCAGCACATCAAAAAGCTTATCCACCATGATCAAGTGGGCTTCATCCCTGGGATGCAAGGCTGGTTCAACATATGCAAATCAATAAATGTAATCCAACATATAAACAGAACCAAAGACAAAAACCACATGATTATCTCAATAGATGCAGAAAAGGCCTTTGACAAAATTTAACAACCCTTCATGCTAAAAACTCTCAATAAATTAGGTATTGATGGGACGTATCTCAAAATAATAAGAGCTATCTATGACAAACCCACAGCCAATATCATACTGAATGGGCAAAAACTGGAAGCATTCCCTTTGAAAACTGGCACAAGACAGGGATGCCCTCTCTCACCACTCCTATTCAACATAGTGTTGGAAGTTCTGGCCAGGGCAATCAGGCAGGAGAAGGAAATAAAGGGTATTCAATTAGGAAAAGAGGAAGTCAAATTGTCCCTGTTTGCAGATGACATGATTGTATATCTAGAAAACCCCATAGTCTCAGCCCAAAATCTCCTTAAGCTGATAAGCAACTTCAGCAAAGTCTCAGGATACAAAATCAATGTACAAAAATCACAAGCCTTCTTATACACCAATAACAGACAAACAGAGAGCCAATCGTGAGTGAACTACCATTCACAATTGCTTCAATGAGAATAAAATACCTAGGAATCCAACTTACAAGGGATGTGAAGGAACTCTTCAAGGAGAACTACAAACCACTGCTCAATGAAATAAAAGAGGATACAAACGAATGGAAGAACATTCCATGCTCATTGGTAGGAAGAATCAATATCGTGAAAATGGCCACACTGCCCAAGGGAATTTATATATTCAATGCCATTCCCATCAAGCCACCAATGACTTTCTTCACAGAATTGGAAAAAACTACTTTAAAGTTCATATGGAACCAAAAAAGAGCCCACATCACCAAGTCAATCCTAAGCCAAAAGAACGAAGCTGGAGGCATCATGCTACCTGACTTCAAACTATACTACAAGATGACAGTAACCAAAACAGCATGGTACTGGTACCAAAACAGAGATATAGACCAATGGAACAGAATAGAGCCCTCAGAAATAATGCCACATATCTACAACTATCTGATCTTTGACAAATCTGACAAAAAGAAGAAATGGGGAAAGGATTCCCTATTTAACAAATGGTGCTGGGAAAACTGGCTAGCCATATGTATAAAGCTGAAACTGGATCCCTTCCTTACACCTTATGCAAAAACTAATTCAAGATGGATTAAAGACTTACATGTTAGACCTAAAATCATAAAAACACTAGAAGAAAACCTAGGTAATACCATTCAGGACATAGGCATGGGCAAGGACTTCATGTCTAAAACACCAGAAGCAATGGCAACAAAAGCCAAAATTGACAAATGGGATCTAATTAAACTAAAGAGCTTCTGTACAGCAAAAGAAACTACCATCAGAGTGAACAGGCAACCTACAGTATTGGAGAAAATTTTCACAACCTACTCATCTGACAAAAGGTAATATCCAGAATCTACAATGAACTCAAACAAATTTACAAGAAAAAAACAAACAACCCCATCAAAAAGTGGGCAAAGGACATGAACAGACACTTCTCAAAAGAAGACATTTATGCAGCCAAAAAACACATGAGAAAATGCTCACCATCCCTGGCCATCAGAGAAATGCAAATCAAAACCACAATGAGATACCATCTCACACCAGTTAGAACGGCAATCATTAAAAGGTCAGGAAACAACACCTTCTGGAGAGGATGTGGAGAAATAGGAACACTTTTACACTGTTGATGGGACTGTTAAGTAGTTCAACCATTGTGGAAGTCAGTGTGGTGATTCCTCAAGGATCTAGAACTAGAAATACCATTTGACCCAGCCATCCCATTACTGGGTATATACCCAAAGGATTATAAATCATGCTGCTATAAAGACACATGCACATGTATGTTTATTGCAGCACCATTCACAATAGCAAAGACTTGGAACCAACCCAAATATCCAACAATGATAGACTGGATTAAGAAAACGTGGCACATATACATCATGGAATACTGTGCAGCCATAAAAAATGCTGAGTTCATGTCCTTTGTAGGGACATGGGTGAAACTGGAAACCATCATTCTCAGCGAACTATCGCAAGGACAAAAAACCAAACACCGCATGTTCTCACTCATAGGTGGGAATTGAACAATGAGAACACATGGACACAGGCAGGGGAACATCATACTCCGGGGACTGTTGTGGAATGGGGGTAGGGGGGAGGGATAGCATTAGGAGATATACCTAATGTTAAATGACAAGTTAATGGTTGCAGCACACCAACATGGCACTTGTATACATATGTAACAAACCTGCACATTGTGCACATGTACCCTAAAACTTAAGTATAATAATAATAAAATTAAAAAAAAAAAAGAAAACCAAATTATCAAGAAATAATAGGAATTATTGACCTAGAGCCTGTCAATTTTCTATTGGAAAGTACTTTTGTTTCAGATAAATCTAGCTGTCCAATAATTATTGTCCAATAATGTATTAGTTAAGGTTCTCTAGAGGGACAGACCTGATAGGAGACATGTATAGCAAAGTTTATTAAATATTAACTCACATGATCACAAGGTCCCGTGATAGGCTGTCTGCAAGCTGAGGGCCAAAGAGAGCCAGTCTGAGTCCCAAAACTGAAGAACTTAGAATCTGGTGTTCGAGGGCAGGAAGCATCCAGCACAGGAGAAAGATGTAGGCTGGGAGGCTAGGCCAGTCTAATTTTTTCACATTTTTCTGCCTGCTTTATATTCTAGCTATGCTAACAGCTGATTAGATGGTGTCCACTCAGACTAAGAGTGAGTCTGCCTTTCCCAGCCCACTGATTCAAATGTTAATCTCCTTTGGCAACACCCTCACAGACACACCCAAGATCAATACTTTGCATCCTTCAATCCAATCAAGTTGACACTCAGTATTAACCATCACAAGTCCACCCTTTGTCAACTTGAATCCATACACATCTCCTGAGATCATACATAATCTTTAAATAAAGAAAATGATAAGGTCATAATTACACTTAACATAATACAACTATCCTTCGTACAACCGGAAACACACCAATTCCCAACCCAAATACGATTACATAAAGTTAAATGCTGATGTGAAGTCAATAAATCTTAGGTTACCTGATAAAGGAAAAAGGAAATAAAATGAACTTATTTTCTTAGTTCAAGTGTATACATGCACAAACATGTTTCTAACAAAAGAGGGAGGAAATACTCATGACAATTACAGTCCTTGTTTCTGCAGCAGGTCATGTGGTCATAGCTGGTATTGATGACTACCTTCTTCTACTACCCATTCTGTATTCCCTTTGCCTTCAGCAAGCACCTCAGCAGGTTGTGGTTTTTCTTCCTGGTGGAGAGACCCAAACCTTCATTACTGAAGGGTCTGGGCAATTTGTAGTCCTGCCTGGGTTGGGTTGTTGTAGTTTCCCATTGATCTTAATCACAGGGCATGGTAATACTAAGAGACACCCAGATGGATCTCTGTATTCCATGTATAATCTTCCTTACGTCTGTTGTGGAATAGTAGACTGATTTCATCTTGATAGTCCTATTCAATCCCCCCTAGCCAACACTGTATCTCCCTTCTTAGCCTGTTGACTTAAATGTACGAGGAGCCCAAACTGTCCAGGTGGCAATCTTAACTTCTAGTTTAATGGTATCGTTGTGTTTACTGGTGGCAGCATTCCTCCCTCTGGAACTAAGACCTCTAGGCCAGCAGAACATAATTTAATGGGGACAGGAAGCAAAAAATTTGCTAATGCATCACTAGGGGTGATGGTGAGTGCTGCCACTTCTACTTCCACCCCTTGGTTCCTGGACCTGTGAATCCTGGCTATCGGAGAAACAGTACCATATATTCGATGCTGATTTAGTGCGTACACGATCTTCTGGAGAAGTTTGCCCCAGTCCTGCAAAGTATTGTCACCTAGTTGGCATTGTAACTGTGACTTCAAAAGGCCATTCCAGTGTTCTACCATTCCAGTTGCTTCAGGATGATGGGGAACATGGTAAGGCCAGTGAATTGCAAGAGCATGAGCCCACTGCTGCACTTTTTTAGCTGTAAAGTGAGTGCCTTGGTCAGAGGCAATGCTGTGTGGTATACCATGATGGTGGATGAGGCATTCTGTGAGTCCACAAATGGTAGTCTTGGCAGAAGCATTACGTGTAGGATAGGCAAACCCATATCTGGAGTAAGTGTCTATTCCAGTGAGGAGAAACCTCTGTCCTTTCCATGATGGAAAAGGTCCAATATAATCTACCTGCCACTAGGTAGCTGGCTGATCACCCCAAAGAATGGTGCCATATCGAGGGTTCAATGTTGGTTTCTGCTGCTGGCAAATTGGGCACTCAGCAGTGGCCATAGCCAGGTCAGCCTTGGTGAGTGGAAATCCATGTTGCTGAGCCCACGAGTAACCTCCATCCCTGCCACCATGGCCACTTTGTTCATGGGCCCATTGGGTGATGATGGGGTGGCTGGGGAAACAGGCTGAGTGGTGTCCACAGAATGAGTCATCCTCTCCACTTCATTATTAAAATCCTCTTCTGAGGTCACCCACTGGTGAGCACTCACATGGGATACAAATATCTTTACAGTTTTTGACCAGTCAAAGAGGTCCATCCACATACCTCTTCCTCACATTTCTTTGTCACCAATTTTCCAATCATGCTTCTTCCAAGTCCTTGACTTTCCAGCCAAACCATTGGCTACAGCCCATGAATCAGTATATAATTGTAGATCTGACCATTTTTCCTTCCATACAACGTGCACGACCAGATGCACTGATTGAATTTCTGCCTACTGGGAAGATTTTCCTTCCCAGCTGTCCTTCAGGGATGTCCTAAAAAAGGGCTGTAGTGCTGCAGCTGTCCACTTTCGGGTGGTGCCTGCATATCGTGCAGAACCATCTGTGAACCAGGGCCTAGTCTTCTCTTCCTCTGTCAACTTATCATAGGGAATTCCCCATGAGACCATCAGTGCAGGCTGGGGTGGCAGGGGTGGAGTCACTTCCATTTGAGCCACTTCCTCATGTAACTTCCTTGTGCTTTCAGCAACTGCTTGAGCCCAATCACATATATACCACTTCCATGTGATCATGGAATGTTGCTGTGCACACCTCACTTTATAGCTAGATGGGTCAGAAAGCACCCGGTTCATGATAGGCAGTTCAGGTCACATGGTGACTTGATGACCCATAGTTAAACGTTCAGTTTCCACCAAACCCCAGTAACAGGCCAAGAGCTGTCTCTCAAAAGGAAAGTAGTTATCCATGGAAAATGGCAGGGCCTTGCTGCAAAATTCTTGAGGCCTCTGCTGTGATTCACTGATGGGGGCCCTGCCAAAGGCTCCAAACAGCATCCCTATCTGCCACTGACACCTCAAGCACCATTGGATCTGTTGCAGAGCAGCTTGCACAGCAGCCTGAACCTGTTGCAGAGCCTTCTGTTCTGGACCCCACTCAAAACTGCCAGCCTTTTGAGTCATTCAATAAATGAGCCAGAGTAACACACCCAAATGAGGAATGTGTTGCCTCCAAAATCCAAATAGGCCCACTAGGCATTGTGCTTCTTTCTTGGTTGTAGGAGGGGCCAAACGCAGCAACTTATCCTGCACGTTAGAAGGAATGTCTCAGCAGGCCCCACACCACTGGACCCCTAGAAATTTTACTGAAGTAGAACATCCCTGAATTTTAGTCAGATTTATTTCCCATCCTCTGGCACGCAAATGTCTCACCAATAAGTCCAGCGTATTTGCTACTTTTTGTTCACTGAATCCAATTAGCATAATGTCATCAATGTAATGGACCAGTGTGATATCTCGCAGAAACAAAAAGCAATCAAGTTCTCTCCAAATAAGATTATGACACAAAGCCAGAGAGTTCATATACCCTTGAGGTAGGACGGTAAAGATAATTGCTGGCTTTGCCAGCTGAAGGCAAATTGCTTCTGGTGAGCCTTATGAACAGGAATGGAGAAAAAGGCATTTGCCAAGTCAACAACTGCCTACCAGGTACCAGGAGATTTGTTAATTTTCTTAAGCAATGAAACCACATCTGGTACAGCAGCTGCAACTGAAGTCACCACTTGGTTAAGCTTATGACAATCTGCTGTCATTCTTCAAGGCCAAATCTTCTGCACAGGCCAAATGGGAGAGTTGAATGGGGATGTGGTGGGAATCACCACCCCTGTGTCTTTCAAGTCCTTGATGATGGTAGTAATCCCCGCAGTCCCTCCAGGGATGTGATATTATTTTTACTATTTTTCTAGATAGAGGCAGCTCTAATGGCTTCCATTTGGCCTTTCCCATCATAATAGCCCTCACCTAACCAATCAGGGAGCCAACGTGGGAGTTCTGCCAGCTGCTAAGTATGTCTATGCCAATTACGCATTCTAGCACTTGGGAAATGACCACAGGATGAGTCTGGGGACCCACTGGACCCACTGTAAGTCAAACCTGAGCTAAAATTTCATTAACTTCCTGACCTTCATAAGTTCCTACTTTAACTGGAGGACCACAGTGACATTTTGGGTCCCCTGGAATCAATGTCAGCTCAGAGCAGCTGTCCAGTAATCCCCCAAATGTCTGGTCATTTCCCTTTCCCCAGTGCACAGTACCAGGTAAAAGGCCAGAGGTCTCCTTGGGGAAGGATGGGAAAAAGATTAACAGCATAAATTGTCAGTAGCGCAGTGGGGTCATTCCCCAAGGGGACAAGGCCTCCCCTTCATTCAAGGGGTTCTGGGTCTGTAAACTGGCTCAAGTCTGGAAATTGATTGAGGGGCTGTGATTCTCTGTTTTTATAGTTCAAATTAGTCTTTTGTCCATTCAACCTAGAAGTATGCTGCTTATATAAATTAAGTAGGAATGCTATAGGTGTACTATCAATTTCACTTCTAGGAACACCGTGATTAATTAGCCAATGCCAGAGTTCTACATGAGTCAGATTATTCTGATTGCTGCTTTGCCTCTGCTTTCCATTATGATAGCTATGCCCACCTTGCCTTTGAGGGTTGAGTGCTGCCACTTGGTCCCTGCTGCTTCAGGATTCAATTATTCCAACTGTATTTAAATTTTGTAGTTGAGTGACTCTGGTTCCCACTGTTAGATGTGACATACGGATAGAAGCAATTACAGGCCTCTTCAAAGATGCAGGTGCTGCCCTCACAAATCTATTTTGCAAGGCATTGGTCAAGGGTATATCTTCTGGACTCTCCCGGCTGGGATGAGTAGGTCTAAAATGACTAATCCATGCCACCATCCCAATCTCCCTAAGCCTTTTGATCCCTTCCTCTACATTAAACTAAGGGAGATCAGGCATCTCCAGCTTGCTCACAGTGGGCCATCTTTTAATCCGTATTTCAGCTAACCAAGCAAATAAACGATTAGAACCTTTTTTAACTTCCTGAGCTGCAACATTAAATGCAGAGTCCCTCCCTACTTAGTGGGCCCAGATCAATAAATTCAGCCTGATCTAACTCTATGTTCCTTCCACCATTATCCCACACCCTTAATATCCATTCCTATGCCTGTTCTACAGATTTCTGTTTATGTAAATTAGAAAACTCAAGCAGTTCGTTTCAAGTGTAGCACACCTCCTCATGGGTTACACGCTCAACCTCCCCTATAGGGGCCCACCGGGACTTTAGTCTAGTTATAGGTCTAGAAGCAAACAGGGGTGCTGGGGGTGGCTCCTGAGGAGAATCAACATTATCTTGCCTGGCAACTGCCTCAGGGGAGGCCATCACTGTTGCCTCAGGCAGCGCAGGGTTTATCTCCTCAGAGAAGGGTGGAAAGGCTGATGGCAGTATGGGTCAGGGAGGGGATGTTGCCACTGCTGGGATGGGGAAGTTGTTTCTTCTGGGAAAAAAGTTTCATCAGAGTTTATAAACTCAGTGTCCCCAGTGTTATCAGGGTCCTCCACACATACCTATTTCAAGTTGCAGGGTTCCATTCTTTTACAGTCAATGCCCTCACTTTAACAGTAGACACCTGGCGAGGCTGTGCATGCACCTTTCTTTGCAGATCAGCCACTTGCATGATAAGAGTTTGTGTCTACTTTTCTGCAATTTCAGCTTTTTCTCAACAGGAGATAAGACTCTCACTCAGGGCAATCTTAGCAGATTTGAGGCTCAGTAGCTGTATCTGAAGCCAGGAGACAGAATCCCTGAGTTCATCGTTTTCTTTCATCACTTTGTCCACTGAACTTAGGAGCAACCAAGTAACTTCATTATGTTCCTTGGTTCTCCACATATGCTCAGAGGTATTATGTATAGAGTCACAAACTTCTTGCCTCTCGTGAGTGGTGAATCAGAAATGTCAAATACATTTATTTTGCATAAGTCTCTGAACAGTTCGTGCCAAAGACTATCAGTATTCTCTATACTATTTGAAGTAGAGTCCTTACCATTTTGGAGCCTAATCATATTAAGCAGCCAACTCCAGAAACCCCAAAACCAATGAAAGAACTTCATCCTTGATATTCTGTTCCTCTAGAACCACTCCTGGTACCAAAATCTGTATTAGTCAGGGTTCTGTAGAGGGACAGAATTAGTGGAATGGATATATGTATATGTATATAGATGGGAATTTTTTAAGTATTAACTCACATGATCATAAGGTCCCACAACAGGCCATCTGCAAGCTGAGGACCAAGGAGAGCGAGTCTGAGTCCCAAAACTGAAGAACTTGGAGTCTGATATTTGAGGACAGGAAGCATCCAGCATGTGAGAAAGATGTAGGCCGGGAGGCTAGGCCAGTCTGGTCTTTTCACATTTTCCTGTCTGTTTTATATTCTAGCCATGCTGGCAGCTGATTAGATGTTGCCCACTCAGACTAAGAGTGGGTCTGCCTTTCCCAGCCCACTGATTCAAATGTTAATCTTTGGCAACACCCTCACAGACACACCCAGGATTAATACTTTGTATCCTTCAATTCAATCAAGTTGACACTCAGTATTAGCCATCACAAATAATTTCAGATTTTATTTTTTCCCATGCTACAATTACTCATCCATTGATTTAATATTTTTCACCAAATGATTATTGATTATTTACAATATGCCAGGAAAAGTGTTGGGTGCTAGACAGAATAACAAATAATGCAGACATAGATTCTTTCTTGGCAGAGATTACAGTTTAGTAAGAAAGGCAAAAAATAATTAGTTCCATTAGTTCCAATTGGCCAACTGAAAACAACAAAAATGCCAAATAACTTTTTAAAAATATTTCAAATACCGTATTGAATGAAGATAAACATAAATTAAGAAATGTTCAAAAGCCCAAATCAGAGTGAGAGTGGGAAATCAAAAAGGCAACTGTTCTCCTAATGGGGCTCCTATTTTGGGCTATCTTCTGGACCCCTGTGACTTTTGCTGAACTCATATGATATGCAGGCTGGAGAAAGCCAAGATAGTGAGCCTCAGAGGTGACCCAGCTTACAACTGTGTCCCCAAAGGCTATGCCATCAGACTAAGTGTAAGCTAGGAATGGGACAAACACTCAGAAGGGAACTTTTAAAAAAATGTCTACCTCTGTTTGCCTAGAGAGAAAGCAAAAATCTCTCTACCATTTAAAACCAAAAGTTAGTCCTTCTATGGGTTTGTAGCACAAAGCCTCACTACACAGAAACCAGAGAAATCCAAATGAAAAGGAGATAATATTTCCCAGACATTAAATTGGCAAAATTTAATTCTGTTGGCAACAGGCACTGCCATCAACATGATGAAATAGAGCTGCTATGGAATGGTGGTAATACTGAAAATTGGGACACCCACTTTAGAGAGCAGAAAGTTAGTACTTGTTAAAATTGAAGATGCCTATATTCCATGATGGAAATTCTGTATCCAGAGATATATCCTTGAAAAGAACGTCACATATGTGAATAAGGTAACTTATGCTAGGTTATTTATTGCAGTACTGCTTATAATAGGAGAAAAATAGAATAATTCAACTATTATCAGAAAGAAAATAAAGAGTGGCTTAAACATGATGGAATAATACAGAATAAAACAATCAAAGAAAAAAGTGAGTGTATGTGTGTATATATATATATAAAAATGTGGATAAAAACAGAATATCGAGAGAGAAAAGATAAGTCAAAACAGGGCAAAGTATATGGTTTATGTAAATGAATATATTGTTTATGGATATACACACATAAAGTGAAACTATAAAATACACTGGTAATTGATGCACCACAAATTCAGAACTGGAGAAGTGGGGAGAGAAAAAGATGCTTAAGACGTATCTATAAGACATAGTTTTTCTATAAAATGAAAAGCATAATGATGCAAAGATGGCAAAATACTGCCATCTGTTAATATTATTATTACATTATTTTGGTGTTTTCTGAATATTTTAAATATTTTATTATTAAATGTAAAATTTTGAGAAGAAAATCTGTAACTGAATCTAACCACATTCAGTGATTGAGGAGAAAAATATGATTATTCCAATCAATGCAATATAAACACTTGATAAAATGTGACTCCCATTTGTGATTTTAAACATATTAGAAAATTAGATATAAATGAAATTTTCTTTACTGTATGATGATAATCTACTAAAACGCTACAACAAAATTCATATTTCACTGTAAAGTTTAGGAGTACTCTCTCAAGACGATAATGAAGCCAGGTGCATGCTATCATCCTATCTATTCAAAATTATGTTGTATGTCCTTGTTAACACAAAGGTTAAATTACAATTATAAGAAATAAAAAGGAAACAAGAAAATTTTTATTTTGTGCAGAAAATCAATTGAACCTGGTGAAAATTTTTAGAACTAAAAAGAATCTGGTGAGGGGATTGGTTATAAGATTACCATACCAATACCAATAGTATTTCTACACAGTAGCTACTTACTCTAAAATGTAATAAAAAGAGATCCCATTTTCAAAAGCAACAACACTTTACAGTAGCTGACAAAATGTGTTCAAGAAATTTAATCACATAAAATATGTGTGAAAAGTGCAAAAATGACCCAAATAAATAGAAGGCTGTCCCATGATCTTGTACAAAAAGTGTAACTATCATAAAATTGTTAATTTCTTAAAAGTCAAGTATTGAACAGGGTTTATTATGAAAAATGAGTCTAAGATTTACATAAAATAATCTAAAATACCCAAACTTGCAGGATAAATTTGAAGAAGAGATGGGTTATACAAGACGGAAGTGAGAGGAAAGCAGAGATACATCCTATACACACACACACACACACACACATATATATACATAGGCACAAGCATAGCAAGTAACCCAATGAAATAAAATGTCAAATCGTGGAAACATGCCCATATTTACATAGGAAACTTGGCAGAGGACTGAGATAACACTAAATATAGTGAAGGAAATAATTGATAATTTAGTAAATAGAATTGGTAAAATGAACTCTCCATAAATGTAAGAAAATATAGAAGTGAGTTTTGTCTCAAAAAATAAACAAAAATATTTCCTAATGGATTCAGACCAAAATGTGAAAAGTATGTTTCTATACTTTGTATGAATTATTGAAGATCAAATGTGAAAAGTATGTTTCAATTCTTATTCATATGGATAAGAATGTACATAAAATTATCTTTGTATTTTTGGAATGTAAAAATATTTTAATAAGGAACAAAAACTAGAATCCACAAAGAAGAAAATTTATAAATTTGCAACATCAAAACTATAACTTCTCTGTGACAAAAACCAACAAACAAAAATATTTTTAAAGATAAGCCACATATATAAAAAATTATATTCTATTCCTACCATCACAAAGATTTAGTTATTAAAAGTATACAAATGTATCAAATCAGTAAGATATAAGTAGACTAATGGAAAAAGGAGCAAAGGATTTGAACAGGTAAATTATACAAAAATGAAAACTGAATGGGCATTGCATATTAAAAATGTCCAGCCTTGCAAGTAATCAGGCTACCACAAATCAATTCAACAATGAAATATACATTGAAATTCATAAATATGCAGAAACTTTAAGTTTAATAATAGTAATATTGGCAAGAATGTGGGGAAATGCTTTCATATGGTACTTTCAACACCTACAAGCTTTTTGATGAGCAACTTCTTATACTTTTCAGGAAAACTGAAGATGCAGGAATTCTATAGAGACTCCCCTTTTGTGTATTTACTACAGAAAATGCCTACACACAAGTACAAACATTTTCAAAGAATCTCATTGTAGAATTGCATGTACAAACAGATAATAAAGATGCCCATCAGTAAACAAATGGATAAATTATGGTACATTTCTACAATGGATTCCTATATAGCAGTTTTAATGGAACAAACCTACATGCTTTATCTAAATATAGATAAATATTATTAATATTATATCAACTGAAATGACAAGCAAATGACACAAGCAGTAAACATTACATAAATCTAAAAATCAATGCTGTATATCATTTAACATAAACATTAAAAATGCATGCAGATGAAGGGAAAAACTAATATTTGAATAGTAGTTACCTTTGTGAAAGGATGAAGGGAAAAGAATGGGTTGAGAGAAAAATGCTTCAGCTACATTTTGTTTTAAAAGCAAAACAATTTTAGCTGCCATGAATTCTAGGGAAAAGAAAACAATAAAATGAAATAAAACAAAAGAGTTGAAGGAAATATAACAAACCAAAACCTTTATGTATTAAATATTAAATAAATCATGGGTTTCTGGTGAATTATTTTTTATTCAATTCATAATTAAAAATAAAGAATACATAGTAAAAATTAAAAAGCAATCATTACAATCAATTGTAATGACAGTTACACTACAGAAAATACAGACTAATAGGAAAACTAACAGTAGTCAAGCCTGACAGAATCTACACAATTATGTTACTGGTACCAAAACAGACACCTAGACCAGTGGAACAGAATGAGGAGCCCAGAAATAATTCCACACACACAAAACCATCTGCTCTTTGACAAAGCTGACAAAATCAATCAATGAGGAAAAGACTCCCTATTCAATAAATGATGCTGGGATTACTGGCTAGCCATATGCAGAAGATTGAAGCCGCACCCCTTCCTTATACCACATACAAAAATCACCTCAAGATGGATTAAAGGCTTAAATGTAAAATCTAAAACTATACAAACTCTGGAAGAAAACTTAGGAAATACCATTCTGGACATAGGAGCTGGCAAAGATTTCATGATAAAGTCACCAGAAGCAACTGCAACCAAAACAAAAATTGACAAACTGAACCTAATTAAAGAGCTTCTGCACAGCAAAATAAACTATCGTTGGAGTGAACAGACAGTCTACAGAATGAGAGAAAATATTCACAAACTATGCATTTGATGGAGGTCTAGTGCCCAGAAGCTATAAGAAACTTAAAAAAAATTTACAAGCAAGAAACAAATAACCCCATTAAAAAGTGGGCAATGGACATGAAAAGACATTTTTCAAAAGAGGACATACACGTAGCCAACAAGCATATGAAAACAAACGTTGAAAATCACAAATCATTAGAGAAATGAAAATCAAAACCACAATGAAATACCATCTTACACCAGTCAGAATGGCTATTAGTAAAAAGTCAAAAAATAACAGATACTGGCGAAGTTGTGGAGAAAGAAAACATTTATATGCTACTGGTGGGAATGTAAATTAGTTCAGCCATTGTGGAAAGCAGTTTGGTGATTTTTTAAAGAACTTAAAACAGAATCACGGGCTGGACACGGTGACTCACACCTGTAATCCCAGCACTTTGGGAGGCCAGGGCGGGTGGATCACCTGAGGTCAGGAGTTTGAGACCAGCCTGGCCAACATGGTGAAATTGTCTCTACTAAAAATACAAAAATTAGCCAGGCGTGGTGGCAGGAGCCTGTAATCCCAGCTACTCGGGAGGCTGAGGCAGGAGAATCACTTGAAACCCGGAGGCAGAGGTTGTGATGAGCTGAGATCGTGCCACTGCACCCCAGCTGGGTGAGAGTGAGACTCCGTCCCCACACCCCCGCAAAAAGAAAAAAAAAACAGAATCACAATTCAACCCAGCAATCCCCTTACTGGTTATATACCCAAAAGAACATAAATCATTCTACCATAAAGACGCATGCACACATATGTTCATCGCAGCACTATTCACAACAGCAAAGACACAGAATCAACCTAAATGTCCATCAACAGTAGGCCAAATAAAGAAAATGTGGTACATATACACCATAGAATACTATGCAACCATCAAAAAGGAGGAGATCATGTTGTGTGCAGCAACATGGATGGAGCTGGAGGCCATTATCCTACACAAACCAACACAGGAACAGAAAACCAAATACCACATGTACTTACTTGTAAGTGAGAGGAGAAGGATGAGGATCAAAAAACTACATATTGGGTACTGTGTTTATTACCTTGGTGATGAAATAATCTGTATACCAAACACCAGCAACATGCAATTTACCAAAACAACAAACATGCACATGTACCCCTGAACCTAAAAGTAAAAAAAAAGAACAGTATCCTAGTAGAATCTCCTATCTGGAGGATGGATTGAGTCAGCAACATGAAGGGGTCCTTAGGGAGCCACAGAGAAAGAGGGTTCAGGCAGAAGAAATGTCAGATATGAAATACCTAATGTAAGAAAAATCAAGAATTCAATTAAGTAAGAGTCAAGTATTCCTAAAGCAGCATTTCTCAAACTTGTCTGACCATTAGAATCACCTGGGGAGCTTTAAAACTTCTACCGGGCTGTCTCAAACTTTAAGGATTTTTTTTTTAAATGCAGATTCTCATTTAAAAACTCAGTATTTAAAATATCAATAATAGTCTTATAGAATGGCAACAATTATAAAAAGCAATAAAAGAGGTTCTATTTTCAAAAATGACATATTTCACAATATCTAGGAATAAATCTACAATATATGTTGAAGAACAATATCTGAGGATATTTGTTGAAGAACTTTAGTCACAAAATTATATAAGATACCAGAAATATGCAAAAGTGGCCTGAATAAACAGAGAGTTATTCTATGAACTTGAATGAAAAATGTTATATACCATTGTTCAATGAAACAATGTATCAATGTTAAATGTTAAAATGTTTCATAAACTTGAACGAAAATATTAAATACCACAGAGGTGTCAATTTCCTGAAAGTTTTGTATCCAACAAGATTATTGGCATTGTGCCCTGGATTCTGCTTCTCTAATAAATTTTGGATGATGCCACTACTATTGGTTCACATAGCAAGACTACAGTGTAGGGATGTATGTTTGTTTGTAGGTGGAGAGAGGAGAGGTGGAAGTTTGGCTGTAGAAAGTATCAGGAGATGGAAGATGGAAAAATGAAAGAAATACACACAAAAGTATGGGTAAAGAGCCATAATGTATGTAACTTCCTCTTAAATTGTTCTGAAAAACAGTTGTGTGTGTAGGTAACAGGAGAGAGAGAGAGAGAGAGAGATAGAGGGAAAGAGGGGAAGGAGAGGGGAAAACGGGAGGGAGAAAGAGAGAGAAGCAAATAGGATAAAATGTTATCAATAAATCAACTTGAATAAACAGTAAAGAAATGAGAAAAATGAAGTATTGGGGGAATTCTTGAAGCATTTCAAACCAAGAAATGCTATGAGCAAATTTTTGAGAAACAGCACCGGGCTACCGACAGTGTGAGAGACTGGATAGGGGAGGGATGAGTGAGAAACTGGAAGTATTCAGGAGAAATTTAGCAGAAATTAGGTGAAAGATAATGGCCAGGGTTAAAGCACGGTAGGATAGATTTTAAGCACCATTATGACTCTGTATTCACTTTCACTGAGGTTTTCCTTGTACAAGTTTTTCAGACACAGTTAATGATTTTTGTTCAAGCTTTTATTACAAACAGAATGAGTTTAGTAGATAAGAGATAATATTTTTGAATAAAAATTAAACAGCATGACATCTTTGTTACTCTGAGATATGTTTTTGTTTTGTGGTTTTTGCTTTTCCATTTTAAAGGCAGGGCCTTGCTTTGTCACTCAGGCTGGAGTACAGTGATGACATCATAGCTCACTGTAACCTTGAACACCTGGGCTCAGAGGATCCCCCAGCCTCAGCCTCCCCAGTAGCTGGGATTACAGATACGAGCCACCATCCTGGCCAAAGGTATGTATTTCCTTCCCAACAACTTTCAACATATGTTCCCTTAGGGTGCTCTCACATCCTGTTTTGCCTGGGACAATCCACATTGTTCACCTCTTGTCCCAATATAATTACTAATACTGTTTTTTTAATTCTTAAAAGTGACATATTTGGGGAGTTTGGCCATTCTTCCTTTAATAAAAATATCCATTGTCACGTGCTTTGGTGGGATGAAACACTGACTTTTCTCTGGATCAGTTTATTTTAATGGCAGGCACAGTCAGCTCTACACAAAGGAAAGTGTTCCAGAGTCAGCCAAAGTATGTGTGTTGTGGCAGCAGGCTGTGCTTATCCCTCTACTACAAAAGTAATTAAGAATGCCTATCCAACTCAGCAGTAGCACCTTTACATATGACCAGCAATAGCATTTTGTTAGTTTAAGCAATACTCCTAGGTTTTCAAATTCAGTTGATCATGTAGAAACACATTGACTTTACAGCTCTTGCTGTGTATCTCTCCCTTGTTCAGTAAGCTCCAAGTGTACCTTCTGCCTGTCCCTCAAACCCATGAAGCTCACTTACGCCTCAGGAAAGTTTTTCAGGCTTTTCTTCTGCCTGAAAAACTTCTTATATTTTCATCTGCTCTCAGCCTTCTCATTATTTGTCTCAGCTCAAGCGTTCACTCCTCAATAGACTTTCCTTAATAACCTTTTCTAACTTACATCCAGGCACTCTTATCCCATTCCCATGTTTTATTCTCTTTACAGCTGTTTACAAGGAATGAAATTCATATTCATTTTTCTTACATTTAATCAAATTGCTTTTTGACATATTTATTGTCACTCTCTCCCTTTACAATGTAACTGTCATGACAGTAGGAACCTTGTCATATCTTAACCACCATACAGCCTGTGTGTACTACATTGCCTGATTCAGAGTATGCATTCAATGAACATTAAAACAAATGAATGAATTTATACCAGCATTACCATTTACAAACAATGTGAATTTAGGTAAGTCATTTAACATTCCTGAGGCTCAATTTTTTAAGTTTGTAAATTGATGATAATAATATTTGGTTGCAATAATTTAAAAATAATATTTCAATTAACACAATTTTCATTTAAGGTAATGTATACTATGTGTTGAGTAAATAGTGGTCATTTTTTATTAGTGCCTATAGGCAAGAGGAACATCCCACTTCCCAACCATTGTGACATCACAGTTTGAAAATGCAGGATATATAAAACAGATTTACAAAAAATCCTGACTACTGATTATATATTTCATTTGGATACAATAGCTTTTGCAATTTTAGAGAATGGCCAATCTCATTTTCAGATAGCTCTCTGTATGATATTTTTATGACATTTTGTTATATTAAAGGTAAGAGCATTCAGATGAAAGAATAATCTTTCTGATTACCTTATTGGAATTTCTCAAATTTTCTGCATGTTATTTTTATCTTCTTTTTGAAAAGAGTCAAAAAAATTCTTCCTACAGGTAGGCTGACAAAACTTCAGTGAGAACCCTCACAAGCCAACCCCCTGTGCAGAAACAGAACCACCTGGAAAGAGAACCTCAAGTCTGGGAACCACAGCTACACAGAATTAGCCAAGATCTATGAAATCTGTCAAAAATGGTTTCCCCAGAAATGGTGATTTGAACTATGTTCTGAAAAATCCTGCATTTTACACTGAAGTGTTGGGGTAAAATTTGACTTCCGTGTGGACAGGGGTAAAATTGGTATCCCTGCTTTCTTTTGTGTAGGGGCCTCATATTACTGACCCATTTATAACAAACTTGCCAATGAACAGTCACCAGGGAGCACGATTTACAAGAAAGTGGATAATTCATTCTTTCAAATCAATCCAAACTGCTTTTATTTTTAAGGAGAAAAATAGAAAAAATTCTGCAGGCTTTATAGAATGGGAATCTAATCTAATGTTGCTTTGAAAGTAGGCCACAGCACTTTAGTTTCTGAGGACTGTTTTTATTATTTTTAGGAGTATTATAAAGACTAATAATGCTCATTAAATTCAAGCATTCAGACACATTTTAATGAGTTGTTTTATTCAAATGTATTCAGAATAGGGAACAATATTTGCTTGGCTAAGACAGGGACAGATGAAGAATGTAAGGCAATAAATAGGAAAGCATTATGAGGTATTTCACAGAAAACACTTATGTATTATTGTAAGTTATAATACTTAAAATTTTGAATTATATAATGAAGTTTAATGAAACTGAAAGCAACCATTAATACATTACAAATATGTAAAGTGTAATGATAATGAAATTCAAAACACAACCAAAATAACCTCAGGAAGTCAAGCTAATGAAGAAGAAATATCCTTTTTATAGTAGCATTTAAATACATGTAATTTAGGTAAAAAGGAGAATTTAATTGTTTCAATAAATATAATTAGATGTATCATATATATGCAACTTATGGAAATAGAAATATATAAATGGATAATTAATATTCCATGTGATTAATGTGAAAGTGTTAAATCCACAAATTACATACTTATGCTTTTATCCTAATCAGCTTTAGGTAATTAATTTTTGTGACTAGTATAAAAAATTTGGTTGCATTTCATAATTACTACTAATTTCAATATCTTTTTACATACTCATTATGCTCTTTTTCACCCTTCAAAGATATTTCATAGTAATTCCTTCTACTCATATGACTTTAAAAGAGTAAAATTCATTTTACCTTAAGAAATTAAGTGTCCATAGAGAAAAATAGAGCATCATCATTTATAGCAGGCAGGGCTGTGTATGGAGCATCACATTGGAAACGAAGTCAATGTCCCTATGTCCCAGTCTCAGGCTTGCTGTGCCTTCAGTGTACGAAGCCAAGTATGCACCTTCTTTGATTTAAATTTCCTCACCTGAGATATGGGAATAAATTAGGAGATCCTAAATTCTTCTTTGATTCTCCCAAGGTTCTATTGTAATAGCATCTTAAAATGTGAGTGTACCCCCCAGTTTTATTCATGGAGATGGATTTGCAATGATAAGCTGTAGAGGAAGTTGTGATGCTTCACTGTGTCTTTTAGAATATCAAAGGGTCATTATCACAAACTTCAAAAAGAAAAATATGTAGAACTGAAAGCTTAGGAGCTCAGCCATTTTATTTTACTGTTGGAAGAACTGATGTGGATGTAAACTTTCCTGCCCAAAGTCACATAGCCATGGAAGATAGCATTAGAACTAGAGCCCAGTTCTCTTGACTCAACAATATAGAAAGAATAAAATATCTTCTGTTCAATCTGTATGTATGAATATCACCATTTTTGGTGGGATCCTTGAGGGAACTGTTTTTAAAAGCAAAAAATAACGTGCATCTATGAGTGAAAGCTAAGAACAACTCTTAAGTGTGCATTTGTCATCTCTTTTCTTGGAATTACTAAATTTTACTTGAAACTGTAACAATTATTTAATTATGTAAATGATCCGTATGTTTCACAAATGTTTTTACCATATAATCTGTGGTTACATTAAAGCCAAATTTTTTCTTTATTTTTCTGTACTCGATGACAAATATATAACTTATTTTAGAATGTTTATATGGTGATACAAGGAATTTCCTCCCTTCTTCTCTTCCTTCCCTATAAATGTATAGACAATCTCCAATGTGAGAAAATTTTTGCCAGGTACTGAGGATATGGGAATGAACAAAATAGACATGGTTCCTGCCTTTGTGGATTTTACAAGATAGTGCAGAGAGCAGAGATAGGTTGCAAAATTAATATGTAATTATAATTATGGTATTTTATAAATATGTATACGATACTATAAAAATATTGAGGAACTAATGTAGATTGGTTTGGAGCAATGAGGAGGACTAGCAATTCACTTTTTGAAAAAAATTATGTTTAAGCTGAACTTGCAAAATGAATGTGTGTGAGGTAAAGCATAAATCTTATAATCAGGGTGTACAAAATACTGGAAAACTTGGATTGGAGAACACCTGTCAGTTTGAATAACTCAATGGATGGTAGGAACTGAGGAATATTGAATGAGAGAATATGGCTAAGATGAAGCTGAAAAACTGGTGCTGAACTATTTTTACTCTGAAATATCATGGTATCATAAAGCTAATTCTCAGACTCTGCTAATTTTCCTGCAGAATATTTCTTTTGTGCCTTGTCAGTAGGTTTCATAACCTGTTGTTTCTATGCTCCCAAGAAACATTTCATCAGCCATATTAGTTCAAAAATCTTGTCTCACTTGCATATGTTTCCTTGTTTAACCATCATGATGGTATATGCCTTACCTAGAAGATGAACTTCATTTTCCTAGAAACTTCTGACATACAAATCTCTGCCAGGCTCTTAAGATGAAAGAGTTTTGAAGAGGTTTGAAACAAGGAAAGAAACAAAAGAATAAAGGAAGAGAGGAAAGGAGGGAGGAAAGCAGAGAGAGAATAAAGGAAGGAAAGAAACAAGGAAGGAAATTACCCTTGAATATTAGTGGCCATTTTAAGACTTTCTGGTATATTCATTAAGCTGGAGCAAAAAAAGTTCATCACTCACTGTTATGAAGCATTCCAACTACTGATTGATGCAAATAATTCATGTGTTCTTTTACTGAACAGATATTGAATCTCTACTATAAATAAAGAGCTCCATTTTATGAATGGAAAATAAGAATGTGTAGAGAGTCACAAATGTAGCAACTAGATTTTCTGTTGCCATACCATAAATACACTGGCAGAAGAGCAGTTGTCCCAGAAGACAAACAATTGAGTACAAGATAAATTATCCATGTGATTATTTAACTTTGATATTTCACTGACAACCTGTCATCTCCTACCTCCCAAAGTACTCTTCCAGATGATTCAATAGTTTAATTGGATGGTATTAGTTTAAAAAAAAAAAAAACTATTTTCTTTTCCTCCTACAACATAAGGGACAGGGAAATCCACAGCGTGACACATTGCTTCTACTGATTCTTTTTACATGGGGTACTTGGCCTTTTTTATTTCACCATATGTCCAAGAACCTGGCATACTTTGGAGGTGCTTAATTCTTAGGACACCTTAGGAATTGAGCTATTATTTTCTTGTTAAGAGTTAGGTCATTAAACCTGAGAATATGTGCATATAGACAGGTAAGATCTCACAATAAATTGACAGAAGAATAAATATTCTCTTGACTCCTATTGCAATATCCTTTTTATTAGAGAATACAACATGCCAAATTGGATAATCTGCAGGGAAGATAGTGATGATTAAAAAGATACTGTTTATGGCCTGACTTTCACCTTATCATCACAACCATTCATCACCTTTATATTCCAATTAGCCTGTGACTTCCATCCATTAAGTCCTAACCATCAAGAAATAAAATACAGAATTATACCACACAATAATAGAAAAATAGCAATTCATAGTTAAAAATAAACAAGAAAAGTTTGCATGTCTTTGTTTTCTATTATATTTTATTCTATATTAAAATTCTTTTGCAAAAAATGTGAAAGATAGACGCAACAAATGCATCCGTCTTTAGAAAAGGTAATACGGAATAATGAAATAACTCTACAAAAAATGAATTTAATGGCCTACAAATATAGTCTAAATTTACTGCAATTGTGGACAGACTTGGAAGGATAAAGAAAACAGTATAGTCAGAGTGCATAGAAATTCCTAGAGGAACTTTCTTATGTATAGCTAAATGTGCATTACTTGTGTTATGTGGAATTACATTATGAGTTTCACCCATTCAACTGGGTTGCTTCTTCTGCCTTTAGTGTCATTCACTGTGCATCCAAAAAGATACAATATGATGGACAATATGATATAGGTTTATTTATTGAATCTGATGTGTTTCATGTTTTAACTACCAAAGCCAATTTCTTAAGAACTATGAAAGAATTCCCCTAATGTGATCATTGTATACATAATGACAATTAAAAATACATTTATCAGACAGTTGTTCAGATTCACTGATAGCTCCACACTAATTGTTGCTAAAGTCACTGCCTATAAATGCTAGATGACGAGTTAGTGGGTGCAGCGCACCAGCATGGCACATGTATACATATGTAACTAACCTGCACATTGTGCACATGTACCCTAAAACTTAAAGTATAAGAATAAAAAAAAAAAGAACAAAAGGAACTTGTGAATTATCTCTAGCCTTTTTGTTAAACAATGGAGAATTTTTCTTTTCTATTTTGAATCTAAGAAGATCAGTACATAGTTAACTTGCCTTAATGATTTCTTTTTTCAGAATAAGAAAAATGAATAGTTTTTATTCAATTGTAGAAAATTGGCTTCATAAGCAAATTATTAGAAAGAAATACAAAGTAATGCAAATAGTCTGAAGAAATACTTTTAAAAGTCAAAATGGAGAATATATCTCTTTAAAAAGGTTCTGGAAGAAGCCGAAAGGTAAAGAGTGCAGTATTTAAACATCACTGTCATATGTTTACTAGACAAGTATTCAGAAAAACGAAAATAGTTAATTGTGTATGGTAGCATATTTTTAGATTTTAAAAATTATTTAAAAGTACTTTCATAATAAACATTTACAAGGAAGATTGCTTTATATAGTCCTGCCCTTAGATAACTTGGAATGTCTGGTACTGTCTCAAAGAATGAAGCTGTAATCACATTCCTGGGCATTTGTGATATCTGTGGATGGGAAAAGTTCTTTTATGAAGTGGTAGTTTGTGAAATGTGTACCTTTACTCTAAGCAGACAATTCAAACTGATCCTGGAGATGTGTTTATGAGGCAAACTTATAAGAGTCATTAAAGATGCATACTGTGGCCAAGGAAACTATCTGTGGCTTTCTTCTAAGAGCACACTGAAAAACAGTAAACATACTAAAAAAAGAAATTCCACCTGTATTGTTTTAGCATTAGTATCTAACACCAGGGTATTCTGCTACATGTTTAATCTCCAAGGAGTGGTGAAATACTTCAAAAAGGCTTTCCTAATTGGTGGCTTTGGTCTCTAAATTTCTTTTACCTCTTTTGAAATGCAGTTTTAGGTGTGTTTGCATGCATTATCTACAGATATTTACTTTGGCATATTGCAAAAAAGTCTCCATGGGAGAGTATCTCCTTCATCTTGCTCATGTGTGCTATAATATTGAGGCCTTTGAAAGAGGTTAACTCTCATAGATCCTGTTAGACTATTTAAACGTTTATAGGAGACTCACACTATGAGGTGACATTAGCTTCCTTTTTAAAAGCTACCGGTACTTTATAGAGTTTCAAGATCTTTTATTTTCAAAGTTAAATACAAAAATCCTACAAATATTGTTGATAGCAATGATGTTTCTTTATTAAAAACTGATTTGGTGAAGTGGTTCTTAAGTTCTTAACACGAATATTGTACATAAAATTATTTACTAACTGTGCAATCCATAAAATAATTAGAGTTAATTTTATATGTATGTTTAATACCAAGAATATATTTCATAGAAAATATATGTCTAGTACGAATTTATAACTAAATAGAATAAGCTAAGACTTTCAAAAACTGTTATTTTATGTATCCTTTCATCACTTTGCTTTGTTAGTAACTATCAATGCAGTGTCACCCAAGGGGGGGGTGAAGCAAGATGGCTGAATAGAACCCTCCAATGATCATCCCCACTACAGGGACCCCAAATTGAAGAACTATCCACACACAAAAAAAGCACCTTCAGAAGAACCAAAACTCAGGTGCGCAATCACAATACCTGGTTTTAACATCCTATCAAGGAAAGAGGCACTGAAGAGGATAGGAAAGACAGTCTTGAATTGCTGACAATGCCTCTCCCCCAGCTCCTCAGCAGTGACCATGTGGCACAGAAGGAATCTGTGCCTTTGGCAGAGAACAAGTGCAGTGATTGCGGGCTTTTGCATTGGAACTCAGTGTTGCCCTGTCACAGCAGACAGCAACATGGGGGAGAATTCAGATGGCACCCACAGAGGAAGCATTTAGATCAGTCCTAACCACAGGGGAATCTTCCATCACAGACATCACAACCTGAGTTACAACTAGCCCCATCATGACGGCCTAAATCAGTCTATGGTCCTAAATAAACTTGAAAGATGGTCTAGGCCACAAGGAATGGAATTCCTGGGCAAAGTCCTGGTGCTGTGACGAACTTAGAATGAGTGGACTTGGGGTGCCTGTGACCTAATGAGAAACCAGCTGAGTCAGCCAAGAGAGTGCTTGCATCACCCCTCCTGCAACTCCAGGTAGTGCAGCTCACAGTTCCAGGAGAGAGACTCCTTTCTGCTCCAGGAGAAAAAAAGGAGAGTAAAGAGGACTTTGTCTTGCAACTCAGATACTCACTCAGCCACAGTAGGATAGGGCACCAGGCAGAATCCTGAGGCCCCCCCATTCCAGACCCTAGCTCCTTGATGACATTTTGAGATACACTTTAGTCCAGAAGGGAACCCACTGCCTTGAAGGGAAAGACCTAGTCCTGCAGGATTCACCACCTGCTGATTAAAGAGCCCTTGAATAAGCATCAGCGGTACCCCGGCAGTACTTGCTGTGGGCCTGGGTGAGACCCATGGTTGTGCTGGCTTCAGGTAGGACCCAGTGCATTCCCATCTATGGTGGCCATAGGGAGAGACTACTTCTGCATGAGTAAAGGATAGAAAAGAGTGGAAACAACTTTGTCTTGAGGTTTGGGTGCCAGCTTAGTCACAGTAGAATAGAGCAACAGTCAGACTCTTAAGGTTCGCAACTTCAGGCTCCCAGATGGCATTTCTGATCCCATCCTTGGCCAGGAGGGGAAACTCACCACCCTGAAGGGAAAGACACATGCCTGGCTGGATTTGCCACCTGCTGACTGAAGAGACCTTGGGCCATGAGTTAATAGCAGCAGTAGCCAGTGAACATCACAGGTCTTGGACAAGACTCAGTGCTGTATTGATTTTGAGTCTGACCCACCACAGTCCCAGTGGTGGCAGCCATAGGAGTGCTTTTGTCACTTCCCTCACAGCTCAGCATGGAGAAACAGACTCCGTTTGTTTGGGGGAAAGTAAAGAAAGAGAACAATAGTCTCTGCCTAGTAATCTAAGGAACTCTTCCAGATCTTACTCGAGAACACCACAGTGATATGTCTACCAGTCTGCAAGAGTCACAGTGTTACTGGGTTTGGGGTGCTGCTTAATGGCAGATATTGCTGCAGTGACCAAAGATTTAGATCACAACTCTCAATTTACTTTGAATACTTGGAAAGCCTTCCCAGGAAGGATGGGTACAAACAAGTCCAGACTCTGAAGCCTACAGTGAATACTTAACTCTTCAATGTCCAGACATTGATAAACATCTAGAAACATCAAGACCATCCAGGAAAACATGACCTCACCAAACAAACTAAATAAGGCAACAAATCCTAGATTGACAGAGATATGTGACCTTTTGACACAGAATTCAAAATATTTGTTTTGAGGAAGCTCAACAAAATTCAAGATAACACAGAGAAGGAATTCAGAATCCCATCAGATAAATTTAACAAAGAAATAATTTTTTAAAATCGAGCAGAAATTCTGGAGCTGGAAAATTCAACCAACACACTGAAGAATTCATTAGTCTCTCAACAGCAGAACTGATTAAGCAGAAGAATGAATTAGTAAGCTTGTAGACAAACTATTTGAAACTACACAGTTAGAGGAGACAGAAAAAAAGAATAAAAAAGAATAAATCATTCCTACAGGATCTAGAAAACAGCCTCAAAAGAGAAAATCTAAGTTATTGACCTTAAAGAGGAAGTAGAAAGATCAGAAGAGAACATTTATTCAAAGAGAAAATAATAGAGAACTTTTCAAACACAGAGAAAAATAACAATATTCAAGTAGAGAGGGTTATAGAATACCAAGCAGATTTAACCCAAATAAAACTACATTGAGACATTCAGGCTGAATTAAATAAATAAAATTGAAATAAAAAACAATACAAAAAAATCAGTGAAATGAAAAGTTCATTTTTTGAAAAAAAAATAAACAAAATCAACAAATCTGTAGCCAGACTAAGAGAGAAGACACAAATAAGTAAAATCAGATATGAAAAAGGAGATATTATAATGGATACTCCAGAAACTCAAAGGATCATTAGAGACTGCTATGAACAACTGTATGCAAATAAATTGGAAAACCTAATAGAAATGGATAAAGTCCTAGACACATACAACCTACCAAGATTGAACCATGAACAAAAATAGAAAACCCAGATAGACTAACATCAAGTAATGAGTACTTAAAAGTACTTAAGTACAAAACCATACTTAAAAGTCTCTTAGCTAAGAAAAGCCCAGAACCCAATAACTTCACCAATGAATTCTACCAAACATTTTTAAAAAGGAGCTAATACCAGTCCTACTCAAACCCTTCCAAAAAAAATAACAGAGTAGGGAATACTTCCAAACTTATTCTATGATGCCAGTATTACTCTGACACCAAAATCAGACAAAGACACACAAAAAAAGAAAACTGCAGGCCAATATAACTGATGAACATTGATGCAAAAAATTTTCAACAAAATACTAGCAAACAAAATTCAATAACCATTAAAAAGATCATTCATCATAACCAAGCGGGATTATTCCAGGGATGCAAGGATGGTCCAATATACTCCAATCAGTCAATCTGATACATCATCTCAACAGAATAAAGGACAAAAACCATATGATCATTTCAATTAATGCTGTAAAAGCATTTGATAAAATTCAACATCTCTTCATGAAGAAAAGCGCCCTAAAAACTGGGTACAGAAGGAATGTATTATCAAACTGAATGGAAAAAACTTAAAAGCTTTCCTCTGACACCTGGAAAAAGACAAGGTTGCCCATTTTCTCCACTGGTATTCAACATAGTACTGGAAGTCCTAGCTAGAGCAATCAGATGAGAAAAAGCAATAAAGGACATCTAATTTAGAAAGCAAGAAGCCAAATTATTCTTGTTTGCAGTCAATATGATCTCATGTTCAGAAAAACCTCCTCCAGAAAACTATTAGAACTGATAAACAAATTCAGCAAAGTTGCAGGATACAAAATCAACATAGAAAAATCAGTAGCTTTTCCACATGACAACAAGGAACGATGCAAGAAAGAAATCAACAAAGTTATACAGTTTGCAATAGCTATAAATAAACATAAATATCTAAGAATTAACCAAAGAAGTGTCTTGACAGTAAAAATTAAAACATTGATGCAGGAAATTGAAGAGGACACAAAATATGAAAATACATTCCATGTTTAGGATTGGAATTATCAACATTATTAAAAATGTTCATACTATCCAAAGCAAGCTACAGATTCAATGCAATCCCTATAAAAGTACCAATGACATTCATCACAGAAATAGAAAAAATAATCCTAAAATGTACATGGGCCACAAAAGAACAAGAATAGTTAAAGTCATCTTAAGCAAAAAGAACAGAACCAGAGAAATCACATTATCTGACTTCAAATTACACTATAGAGCTATAGTAGCCAAAACGTGATGGATACTGGCATAAAAACAGACACATATACCAATGGTACAGAATAAAGAAACCAGAAATAAATCCACACACCTAAGTAAACTCATTTTTGACAAAACTGCCAAGAACATATATTGGAGAAAGGACAGTCTCTTCAATAAATGGTGCTGGGAAAACTGGATATCCATATGCAAAAGAATGAGACTGGATCCCTGTCTCTCACCGCATTCAAAAAATCAAATCAAAATGAATTAAAGACTTACATCTAAGACCTCAAACTATGAAACTACTAAAGGAAAACACTGGAGAAATTTTCTAGGAGATAGTACTAAAAAAAAATTTATTGATTAGTGTTCTATAAGCACAAGCAATGAAAGCAAAAATGGACACACGGGATGATATCAAGTTAAAAAGCTTCTACACAGCAAAAGAAACAATCAAATAACTGAAGAGACAATGCACAGAACAGAAAAAAAGTATTTGCAAACTATCCATCTGACAACGGGTTAATAACCACAATATACAAGGAGGTCATACATACAGCTCTGTGGGGAAAAAATCCAATAATCCCACTAAAAATAGGCAAAAGATCTGAGTAGATTCAGAAGAAAACATACAAATGGCAAACAGAAATATGAAAAGGTGCTCAATATCACTGATCACCAGAAAAATGCAAATCAAAACTGTAAGGAGATACTATCTCACCTCAGCTAAAATGGCTTTTATTCAAAAGACAAGCAACAACAAATGCTGGCAAGCATGTGGAGAAAAGGAAACCCTTATACATTAATGGTGGGAAAGTAAATAAATACAGCCACCATGAAGAACAGCATGGAGTTCCTAAAAAATACTATAAATTTAGCTACCATATGATCCAGCAATCCCACTGATAGGTATATATTCACAAGAAAGGAAATCAATATACCAAAGAGATATATGCGCTCCCATGTTTATTGCAGCACTGTTCACAATAGCCAAGATTTGGAAGCAACCTAAGTGTCCATCACAGATGAATGGATAATGAAAATGTGGTACATTTACACAGTGGACTACTATTCACCCATAAAAAAAAAAATAAGATTCTGTCAATTGCAACAATATGGATGGAACTGGAGGGCATAATGTTAAGTGAAATAAGCCAGGCATAGCAGACACATTTTGCATGTTCTCATTTATTTGTAGGAGCTAAAAATTAAAACAATAAAACTCATGCAGATAGAGAGTAGAATAATGGTTACCAGAGGCTGAGAAAGGAAGCTGAGGATGGGAAGAGTGGGGTTGATTAACATTTATAAATATATAGTTAGATAGAATGAATAAGACCTAGTATTTAATAGCAAAACAGAGTGACTACAACCAACAATAATTTATTGTATATTTTTAAATAACAGAAAGTATAATTGAAATTTTTAACCCATAACAGATATCATAATAAATAAGCTTAAAATATTATAAGAATTATATCTGTTATGGTGATTTCTGATCAGTGATCTTTGATGTTACTAATGTAATTGCTTTGGGGCCCCATGAACTACACACATATAACATGGCGAACTCAATCAATAAATGTGGTGTGTGTTCTGACTCTTCCACCCATTGGCCATGCCCTCATCCTTCTTCCTTGCCTCGGGCCACCCTATTCCTTGAGACACAACAATATGGAAATTAGGCCAATAAATAACTTTACAACAGCCTTTAAGTGTTCAAGTGGAAAAAAAAAAAAAAAAAAAAAAGAAATTTTTAACCCAAAGAAATAAATGCTTGAAGTGATGGATACTCCATTTACCTTGATGCGATTGTTATGCACTGTATAACTGTATCAAAATATCTCATGTACCTCATAAATATATATACTTACTACATATCCATAAATTTTTTTTAAAGTTTCAAAAAATAAAATGCAATTAAAGTTAAAATAGTAAAAAATAATAAATTATAAGCCCCCAGTAAATTGAGTAAAGAAAAAGAAATTATTATCCAAATTACATACCTGTGAAGAGGGGTTGCCAAAATTAAAAACGAATGCACAAATCCATTTTAAAATAGGAGAGGATTAGCCTCTGTGAGTTTTTGTCATCAATTGTGTTGGGAATTGGTCCAAATTCTGTCTTCGTGCATGAACAGTTCATATTCAGATGGATGGGGCTGCCCCTCAGAATTCTAGGCCATAATTTATCCCACTACCTACAGGCAATACTGTTTACAAAAGCAGTCCTGTAGAAGGGCTGTTCCTTATATTTCAGAGAAGTAAACATTGGCGTAATTTTAAAATCACAGCCGCAGAGGTTCACAGACTGAAATTGTAAACACAAGTTTGCAGCACTGACATTGATTCTTAAAGATTCAAAATCTTCCAAGCTTCCATACATGGTAAAAAATTGTGTTGGAATGTGGAGAAAAATAGCTGTTAAAAGATTTTTTAAATAAATCGCTCTTTTTTTCAAATGAGCGATTACTTTTCTCACGTGACCATTCAACTTGTATTTTGAAATACTGCAAAAATCTTGATTTTTTAGTTTATCTTCAGAGCATTATAGTAATTGAAATTCTTAAAAGTTACATAAACTACCCTACTATTAATAAAATAATAACGTTAGCTATTATTTATATAGTGTTTATTATGTTCTAGACAACTCTAAGAGATTTTACTTATATTAGTTTGTTAAATATCGGCCAGTTGGTCAGTAAAAAAGCTATGGGACGCAGATACAAAATATAAAGCATCTACATGAATGAATTGGCTGTGGACCCAAATTTCAGAATGGTTCTAATTGTTTCCTTGGGCTGTTAAAAAGTGTATAAATAAATGGTGACCAGATAGCCTGCATTGTCTAGTATAGCACTAAATTAATACATTATTTCTCATGTTTAAGACTAAGGGATATTCCAGGCTTACAACACATGTTCAGCTATCTACATTTTAAAGAAGATTCCAAGAACTGAGGACGGAAAAGTAGAGGTGACTATTTTGAGATAAAAATGAAATCTGACTTCTTATTGGATAACTCCAAGTTAAAATGTCTCAGGATCCACTGGATCAAGAGTTAGAAAAAAAATCGTGGATGAGTCCTCTAAAATTTCAAAAGCCACTAAAAATGTAAGAACAGCTGGAGACTCTCCTATAAAATATGGAGGTGTCTTCGGTAGATGCTATTTACTGAGGCTATTACCACTGTGAACTGACCTTAAATAGAATGTATAAAAATCAACTATTTTTATGACAGAAAAAAATGAGTACAGTAAAAATAAAATTGAAACATTACAAAAAGGTATGAATTGATGTCTCACTTTCAACTGTGATCACCTGTCTCTAAGGGACAAACATATTTTGTTTGTTTTTGTAACATCCTAGGTATTCTGTGCATACAGAAATTATGACGATTCATTCATTTTACAAAAATGAAAAATGGGGAACATAAATGGTTTAAAATAGCAGAATACTACACATACTATATTTGGAAGATTATTCCAAATAGTATGTATTTATTTTAATGGTTGCATAATATTCCATTGTATGAATGTAACATAATTTATCAAACCAATGTCTTTTCATCAGACGTATGTTTGGTTCTAGTCTTCTGATATTATAAACTATACTGCCATGGGTCACCATGTAAACATTTGTTCAAATATCTTAGAAGTAGAAATGCAAAGTTAAGTGTAAATATAGTCTTAATATTAATACACGTTGCCCAATTTCCCTTTGGAGAATTTGTAACCATTTGAATGCTTATAAGAAATGTATGAGTGTTTTTTCACTCAGTTAGAGACCAACACAAAGTGTTATCAAACTGATCTTTGCAAAACTAACAGATGAAAAATGAGCTCCAGTATTTTTAATTTTTATTTATTTCATCTTGAATGCCATTGAGTACTTTGTCTTAAATTTAAAGGATATTATTTTTAAAAAATTTTGTCTTCTCTAATCATATTCTTTGCAAATATTGTTTCCTCTACCATAGTTTGTATTTTGGTAATTAATTTTTTGACAGGAAGAAAATTTTACACTTTGTATAGTTAAATTCATTAATCTCCTATTTTGGGCAAAATTTGGGTATGATAATATGGATGCACTAACTCATTCCAATGAGTTTTTGATTAATTAACAAACTTACAATGGATTTTATTTATTTTTTCTTGAGAAAGAGTTATTCTCAAAATTTTGGCTCAAGATCAGTTTGCCATTGAAAATGAAATAATGAAATTCTTTTCTTCTTTTTACCATATTGAGCAAGCATTCCTATCCATATTTTGTTATGGGAGACAAATATTTGGAAACATTAATGATTTTGCAAAATAACATATGTAATGTGTCCATCCAAATATTCTGATTTTAAATGTACTATGCTTCCTACTATATTGCTCTCCTCTCTACCCTAATCAATTTTAAAAAATATATTTTTATCTAAAATTAACAAATGTCATGTTAATGGTTCAGGATATCCTTTTAATACCAATTACCTTAGAATGATTCTAGGATGTATTTATCAAGACTCAGTATATGAATAGGACTAAAAAAACTGCAGCAAAGCTCACCTTGGGAAAGTCAGAAACCAACTTATAAATATAGATGATTAATTAAAATATATTATTTAGGATTTGAGTTAGAGATACATGCAATCAAAGTCGAGTTACAGTTGCCAAATAAAATAGATGAATGAAAATATAGTTTGACACTCTTGGAATAAGTTCCAAGAATATAAGGTGCTATTTATCACCATTTAAATTGATTTACATTCACATTTAATACCCAATTAAGGCTGATATCCTTTTTATTGTAGATTTTAATTATTGAAGCCCTATGAGGCAGTTAGGTATATTAATTCCTCCCAAAGTAATCGTTATTGTTTTTAAGCAAAAGCTCTTCTACACTTTTCCTGTTAAGATATTTCTTCTCCTTTTTGATATCTATGCCAAATGTGATTTCAGCTGAAGCACAGAAACACTGATGCTTTGGAAATTATAAATGCACCTTTCACTTCTCAGTATCATGTCTCCATTAGTGATACTTCTATGCACACCAGCACTAAATATTTCACAATATGTCCCCCTTTTAGGATCATGCCATGTTCATACTCAGTTTTAGAACTTGAGTTCAGGGGTGTTTTTGTTTGTTTGTTTGGGGTTCTTACAAAAATAAGAAATCTAACAAAATGATGTCTAAGTCACTTCCAGCTTTAAGTTCTATAATCCTGTGATGCATCAAGAAAAAAACCTAGAATGTAGGTATGTTTGAGAAAGTAATTGGACTTCAACACAAAAATCATCTTAGATTTTTACTAAGAGGCATGCATGTTTTTTAAGTTTTCTCTATTAGATAGATTGATTTTACTATTAGTATGGGTATTTTATAGCTTTGAAAATTTCTCATGCCTTAGGAAATAATGCCACTTGACTATAACCCACATACAATATTGGAAATGCAGTTTTTTGAAGGATGATCAGGTTGTTTCTCACCATTTCCAACTGCATCTGCCCTGTCATCAGTTTACATGTTCACACTTACCCTGTTCCTCATATATGACCGCTATTTCTTTTTCCCCTACTTGCTAAATGTAATGTGAAATCATCACTAGAATTCAATCTTCTAAAAGAATGTAAATATTTCCCCTTGAAAGATAAATAAAATTGTTCTGCAAACATAATGAAAATCATTAAAAACACACCACTGATACTCAAACACAATATATACTAACTTTACTCTCCATTGACTCTATTAAATAAGTGCAATTGATCTCACAACATTTTTGCTTAATCTAATATCCTTTAAAAATAACTAGCATTGAGTGTTATACATGTAAAAATCAAGGGCTAAGTTGTGTTGGATTCTATAAATACTTGGAGTCCTGAATGGCTTGTGTATATAACAATACATATCAAGATTGCTCTGATTTAAGAAGTAATGTGACTCAGTTGTGCATGATAAAAATTGTGAGCAAAAAATAAATTATTTTTTGTACTTCAGTTACTCCATATGAGTATAGGAATTCACCTCATAGGGAGCAATGTTAAGCTCTTCAATTACAAAACACATAAAAAGCACAAAGAACTTTCTTATTTCGAGCATAATAAAACCAGGGTTATAATTAAACATTATTACATATATACAAAATACAGAGAAGGGTACGTATCCAAACGTATAGTATCATGGGGCTATTTTTTTAAAGCCTGTCATAAAATTTACATATCCATTTTTATTTTGTACCCTGGCTACCTCCCTGATTACATTCGAAAGGTGAGTGATGAATTAATCTAGTCGACTTTTCAGTTCTTGGCTCACTATCATTATTGGTCTAAGCAAAGTTCCTCTCTTGATCAAACTATTTTCTAGTCCCATTATTTTCTCTCTTATTCTACAGGTTACTATTCCAATATATTTATGCATATGCATTCTTTTGTGCCTCTGTGAAATATTTAGTGGTAGTGTGCATAGAAGTATCTTAAATTTGCATAAATAATATTGTGTTAAGTTGCTGATTCTTACTTTCTCCAGTTAGCAGTGCTTGTAAGTTCTCCCTATTTTGCTACATCTGCATCCTATCAGTTGCTTTTCATCCTCTCAGAAACAGACACCTGCACTATGCTTAACAGTACAACATCACACACAGACACAGAAAGCTGTAATGGGCATTCCCATTCTTGATCTCCTATTTACCTGTCTTAAAATCCTCAGCAACACATAAAACATTTTTAAAAATTTATAAATAATGAGAAAAATACTTTAAACAATATATGTCAGTAAAGGACAAACTAATATTCCAGAATACATGCTCAAAACAATATAAAAGATTAGTAGTCTGTTAATTCCATCTGCTTCCTATGTAAAGGGGAAAATGTAAGATAGTTTCTGTTGGTGTCAGAACCCATAAAAAGAAATTCCTATGAGTATTTCAGAATAAATGTATAGGAATAAATTTTAAGAAAGAACTCTGTAAAACCAATATGTTGAAACTTATAAAAATATGCTGAAGAACATAAAAGATGATGAATAAATGGAGTGCCATAATATATGTCTAGATTGAAGGAGTCAGTATTTTGATGATGTCAATTTCTCTCAAATTATTCTATAAAACCATCAAAGCGAATACAAAATGTTAACAAAATATATCATGGAATTTTCATGATTAATTCTAAAGTAAACACTGAAGGAAAAATATCTAATAATAGTCAAGAACTTATGAAAAATGAAAAATAAATGGAATGAGTTATTTTACCAGAAATCAAATATATAGCAGTAACATAAAGCTAGAACAATTAAAATGACAATATATTGGGAAGGAAATGCACAAATATCTATGTATCAAAATAGAAAATTTAGAAACATACTAATGTATATGTGGAAATTTGGTATGATGTAGATGTACACAGTACTTCAAATCAATGGGGTAAAAAGAAACCTAGGAAAACTTAATATCCATTTAAAAATAAATTCCTATTTTATTTAATCCTAATCTTTCATTATTTGCAAAGATACCCCCAAATGGCTTAAAGATGTATATTTAAATCATGAATTTAGTAGAATAACCTACAGACTAACAGTTAATTATCTTGAGATGGTGAGAGTTCAATCTGATTAAAAGGAGGAATCTAAAAGCCAAAATACAGTTGGATATGAAAAAATGCTCAACATTACTAATCATCAGAGAAATGCAAATTAAAATCACAATGAGATTTTACCTCCCACCTGTTAGAATTGTTATCACCAGAAAGACAAAAGATGAGTGCTGGTAAAGATGTGGAAGGAAGGGAACACTTGCACACTGTTGATGGGAATGTAAATTAGTACAGCCATTATGAAAAATATGGAGATTTCTCAAAAAATTATAAATAGAGGCCAGGTACAGTGGCTCACACCTGTAATCCCAACACTTTGGGAGACTGAAGTGGGCAGATTTCTTGAGCCCAGGAGTTTGAGACCATCCTGGGCAACATGGTGAAACCCCAGCTCTACAAAAAATACAAAAATTAGCTAGGCATGGCAGCCTGTGCTTGTAGTCTCAGCTACTTGGGAGGCTGAAGTGGGAGGATCACTTGAGCTTGGGAAGTTGAAGCTATGGTGAGCCGTCATGGTGCCATTATACTCCAGCCTGGGTAACAAACTGATACCTTATCTCAGAAACAAAAAAATAAATAAATAAAATAAAAATAGAACTATCTTACAATACAGGAATCCTAGTACTAAGTCTATATTCGAATAAAATGAAACCAGTATGTGGAAGAGATATTTGCACTACCATGTTCATTGCAATGCACTACAATGCCAATGCCATCATATATAATAAAACAACCTAAGTATCCATCAGTTGATGAATGGATACATAAAATGCATTTACATATATACAGTGGAATGCTATTTAGCCAAAAGGGAAGGAAATATGGTCATTTGTGACAACATAGATGAGCCTAGGGGACATTAAGTTAAGTTAAATAAGCCAGGCACAGAAAGAAAAATACCAAATGATCTCACTTATATGCGGAACTTAAAAAAAAATTGATTTAGTAGAAGTAGAGAATAGAATACTGGTTACCAGGGGCTGGCAAAATGTTAGTCAAAGGACAGAAAATTTCCATTGGATAGGAAGAATAAGTTTAACAGATCTATTGTGCAACCTGATGACTGCAGTTAATAACAATATATTGTATTCTTGAAAAATACTGAGAGTGAATATTGTGTTTGCACCACAAAAAATTATCACTGTATATGGTAATGCCTATGTCAATTAGCTAGATTTAGTCATTCCACAATGTGTAGATACTTCAAAATATCATATTATATACAATAATTATATACAATTTTATCTGTCAATTTAAAAACATTAAAACAAAAAATATAAAACATAATAGTTTGAAATAGATACCTACAAATTAACTGTAAATATTTTGGAAGGGAAACAGATGGCATATATTAAAGAGAGAAAAAGAAAAAGATGGAGAGGAAAAAACAGGAATAAATATCTGTCACAGATAAAACAGACGCTTGTTATCCATTATAAATATCATAAATCTATCATAGATATCACAAATTAATTAAAAAACCCTAATTTTTTTAATGTATAAATATATAAGCAGGCAATATAAGCAGGAAGAATGATTTTAAAATTACAGAAAATATATAAGTACATCCTTAACTTCACTGGTAATCAAGTAATTATAAATGTATTTATTGGTCATCAGCTTTCCAAAGAAAAAAAATTTAGAAATTGCTAATACTGAGAGTTGTGAAGGTGTGGGAAATGAGTATCTAGATCTGTTTCAGAATGCAAATTGTTTACCAAAATGTATTGTGTGCAATTACTACTTTTTTTGGAGATGTGGTTACACTATGTTGATCAGGCTGGTCTTGAACTCCTGGTCTCAAGTGATCCTCCTACCTCAGCATCTCAAAGTGCTGGGATTGCAGGCATAAGCCACTGCACCCATAAAAGGATTTTTAATTTTTTCTTGAAACAGAGTCTTGCTCTGTAGCCCAGGCTGGAGTGCAGTGGTGTGAGCATGCCACGATGTCTGGGGATAATATTTTTTTTTAATTTTGTGGACAGGAATCTTGCTATGCTCCTCTGGCTAGTCTCAATCTCACTGCCTCAAGCATTCCTCCTGCACTGGCCTCCCAAAGTACTAGGATTACAAGCATGAGCCATCTTGTCTGGCCCTCCAATCACTTTTGATTACAGAAACTCCACTGACATTTAGAGTTATACATAATCATAGATATATGCATGTGTACACATATGCATGGATGTTCTTTACAGCACTGTTTGTAATTGGGAAAAAGTGGAAATAATCTATATTGTCATCACTAATAAAAAGGTTAAGAAATCATGTGATTCTATGGTATAAACTACTATGGAGCTTTTCTTCCTTACATGAAATAGTATTCTATGTACACAATGAAATTATCTTTAAGACATTTTGAAAAGTATAATAAAGCTAGCTGAATAACATGTATAGCGTAGGATTTCATTTATGTAAAATGGCACACAACATGCACCTGTGTGTGTATGCACATGTGTATTTGAACATATAGAAACATCTCTAGAAGTAAATCTACCCCATTTGATAATAATTATCTGAAAGAAAAGAGTGAGATTAAAGGCAATAGGGTAGAAGTGAGAAGACTTTTACTTACTATTCTATGGATCCTTTTGAAATTTTTTAAACTTCAAACATTACTACATTTAATTTAATTATTAAAGGACAATTTAAAAGTAAGAGCTAAATACAGTAACTACCGTTATTGGCATTCAAAGACATGTTTTAATAAAAGAAGAAACAAATGTTTTGAACACTGGATAGAGCAGATAAGATCAATCTCTCTGTAACAAATACAATGGTTTATCTTTTTGTTGGAGTCAGAGCCAAAGCTCAAGTCTCAAATCTGACATTTTAGTTATTTAATTTGAACGTCTTGACTGCAGAAAAAGCTGCCTGGTTGTTTCTAGGAGGGATGAGGAAAACTCAGAGACACTCCCTCTCCATGTGCCTTAGAGCCCGGAGCCACAGGGAGGACACCCCAGGGCAGCTAGGGGTTTGAGAGCTTTTGTGTGCAGCTGCAAGAACTTATGCCCACAATTTCACTGTGTTCAGTCTGAAAGAACAGAGAGAGTCATCAAATTGCCTGAATAGAGGGAACATTTTCTATTGAACCATCTACTGGGCTAAATTAATTGAGCAATGGAACATGACAGTTCAATAGGTGAGATTATCAAAAGAAAACTGCCCCCCTAGGGCGGGAGCCTCAGATGGGTGCCTGAGCTTTTCCGAGAAAAGTGATTGCTTCATGATAAAAATATAATTGCCCCCTATTGTTACATTGCCCTTTAATGAATCCCATCCAGCACCTAAATATGACAAATAGGAAGGGATAGTGTGCAAGAGGGTTGACAGTTACATCTGATGTTAAACCATATCAGGCTACATGGCTTTGAAAAGTTGCCGACCTTTGTCTTGTTAAATCAAAGAATCTTGTCTTGGGTGCTTCAGCTGGACTTTCAATGTAAAACTTGAAGAACGTTGCATCTTATTTTAAATGACCCAAATAAGTTAATCTCAGAAAAAAAAAGGCTTTTTTTGTGAGAAAAACATAAAATAATAAGTGAAAGGAGCTTTGTAATTTATTTAATTATTCCTTTATTAGTTGGCCAAAAAAATGTGAGAAAGGATTAGTTATAATGACAGCATCCATCATTTAAGCGAATCAATGTTCTTATTTGGTACACAAAATATCTTAATGTTCAATGTTTAAACAGCTTAACTCTAATTAGCTAGGATGCTTCCAGCTAGAAGGAATTGAACACTTAGCTCAAACTGGCTTAAACAACAATGGCATTTATTTGTTCACATGTCTGAAACTCCAGAGGTAGGGCAAGCTTCAGGATTGATTTAATCTCATGTTTCCAGTGCTGTTTCATTGTGATTCTCTAGACCAACACCATCCAACAGATCTTTATCTAATAATAGAAATGTTCTTTTTCAACACTATCCAATGTTAATCATTAGCCACATGTGGCACTGGAAAAGTGAAAGTGACTTTTAGAAACTAATTTTTTATATTATTTAATTCTCAGTAAGTTTAAATTTAATAACCACTTAGGGCTAGTAGCTTCTGTATTAGACAGTGCAACACTACACTGTTTCCCCCTTACATACTGTGTGACAGCATCACTCACAGGTTTATAATGTGTTGGCAGCAACCAATCAAACATGAAATCATTCAGATCAAAATGAGAAATAGCTATGAAAATTCACCCAGAAGAGCAAATTCCTTCTTTTCACACTGCATTGGCCAAAACTAGATCATAAGCCTATTTCTGAACTGATTACTTGCAAAAAGATGATATAATCATTAGTCCTCTTGTACCCATTCCAGTAGTAGGAGCGGAGTTGGCTTCCTCTGGGAGGAAGGGCTAGGGGCTTCCTCTGGGGCCCATAGGCAGGGTGAGATGGATGACAAATATTAGTGTTTGCATGGGAGGAAGAAAACGATGCCGTGAGTGCAACTAACTACATCCCTCCTTGCTTTTTAAATTGCAGTTCGTACCAACTAGTCAAAATGAGCCAAATATCTGCACTTTGGTTCCTGCCACTGCCTCATATCTAATATCCTTACTCTGCCAGTCTGCCAAAAGTTACTGGGAAAAACTTCTCCTTATGAGATTTCTGCTCTCATCCTCAGTAGGGTTGCTAAAAGTGACCACAATCTTCTCCTTTCCTATCCCTCTATGGGTCAACTATATTCCCTGACATTCAAAAACCACTAAACTTTCACTTGAGTCTCATAAAGCTCCTGCTCTTCTTCTGTTTTGATGTAGCCATACTTAGATTATTGCAGTTTTCTACCATGCTCCCTCTCAGTTAACATATTTCAAATTTATTATATTTCTTTATATGCAACTCCTTGCCACCATTGTCACGAGACATTTTCTCTTCCAAGAAAGCTTCCCAAACGCATCCAAGTCTTAAGTTCGGCATTCTGTTTTGTGCCTCTATAGTGTTCCAATCTTTCACTATCTTAGCCCTTCTCAGACTCTTGTTTCCTTTATTTATGCGTGTTCGTCTTCTATTGAAATGAAAGGTCTACAATGTCAGGGATTTGCTCTTATTCACTTAAATATTGTTAATGTATATCACACGTATGTAGCAGGCAATCAATAGCTTTCTGACTTTATAAATGATACATGTTGAATAGATGAATCAGTTAATAAATGACTAGGGTGGCCAGTCTATATCTAATATATCACATCATATAATACACATATTTGTAACCCTAAAAATTCCTACATATATTTATAACACATATAAAATGCTTCAACTAGTAATATTTTAATAGTCAAGTTCTTAACATATATTATTTTCTAAATTAAGGATGTGCTGCTTAACTTAGTTCCCAGATTTTGGTTCACCAACATTGGCAAGACTCTCCTGATTCAGAAACTTCATAGTTGATCTTTTGGGAACCTACAGAATTTCATTTTCATCATCTGTATGCAACACAGTATAAGTCTTTATTTCCAAATAGATCATCTCATTTAAAAGGCTGGAAATCCTTTGGGAAGTAGATAAACCATTGGAGCAGACCCTAAATAACAAGATACAAAGTCCTAGAGTGAGCCTCCCATGCAAATACTCTGTTTTTATTCAATACAGCATGCTTTTCATCATTATTTGTTTTGTGCTGACTGCAGAAACCCATTTCTGTCTCTCTCTCTGCATCATTAATTAAAAGCTTTAAGGAGTTAAGACACAACACAGCAAAGTAAGTCATGCTTTATTGTCATCATCCATTATGTGAATCTGCTGGACTATATACAGACCTGCATTCCCAGGAAAAGAAAACTACAACTCTTAAAGCCTTTTCTCTTTAGAGAGGAAAATTTATTTCTTAAATGCAGAAGTAAAAGTAGATATTCTCCACCTTCCTATGTATATGTAACTTTAATCTTAGATTTTAGCCCTTTGTTTCCATAGAAAATAGGTTAGAAGCACATTGAGGACAACAGCTGAGCATCTAGGAACATAACCAAGAAGGCATGTATTTGACTACAGAGTCAGAAAAGGTGCTAGTGTAACAAAGTTGTTCCTCCTATGGAAGCTCACAGAGGGGCTACACTGGAAATTTATGGACATGTATTCTTGATTTATAAAACCCACACATGTCCTGATGCTCAATATGTATGTATAAAAAGAAACTCTAATAATTTTTAAAAATTTAACTAACACTTTAACACAAGCTACAATTTCAACCTTAGAGACATAATAGTTAAAATACAGATTATTGAGAACCCACTAGAATGGCACTTCATAAAAAGCTACTAACAGTGGAATGAATAAGACTATGTAAGGTAGCTTAGCCTTTAATAGCAGTAAGTAAGGGGGAACACCAAATAAAGTAGTTATCACCTACAAAAGTTAGTGCTTTTTACCCTTAAAAGCACTCATTTATTTGTTTATTCAACAAATATTTATTGCTCAACTATAACGTGCTAGACATGAAAAGATCTCCGTTCATAAGTAGACCATAGCTCAATAGATAAAATAACTATCAGCAAATATAAATTATAAAATCTAATTGATATTGTTTGAGATACATGGATGTACCAAATAAAAATGGTAGAAATGAATTATAATAATTAATCTTGACTTTCAAGCTGGGGAAACTTTCATAGAAGAGGGATGATATGGTCTGGCTGTGTCCCCACCCAAATCTTATCTTCAATTGTATCTAATCCCCATGCGTCATGGGAGGGACCCGGTGGGAGGTAATTGAATCATAGGGGTGGTTTCCCCCATGCTGTTCTCATGATAGTGAGTTCTCACAAGATCTGATGGCTTTATAACCATCTGACATTTCCCCTGCTGGCACTCATTCTCTCTCCTGCTGCCCTGTGAAGAGATGACTTCCGCCATGATTGTAAGTTTCCTGAGGCCTCCGCAGCCATGTGGAACTGTGAGTCAATTAAACCCCTTTTCTTTATAAATTACCCAGTCTCAGGTATTTCTTCATAGCAGCATGTGAATGGACTAATAGATGGGGCCACTCTTGTATGGGACTTGAGACGCATATGAGTTTGGCAGAGGTATGCAGAGGGAAAAAGATTCCCTTCAGGCATATGTAAAAGTATGAAGGCATATACTGCATAATATACTTAGGAAATAAAAGAGATTTATGCAGACAGAGAAAGATATCCTTGAAGAAAACTGTCAAAAGACTAATATGAAAAGATAATTGGGGTCAGAAAGGCAAAGAACCTTATAGTATAATCTACCTTGAACTTGTTCTATAGATAATAAGGTAGGCTTTTAAGCAGCATAGGACACACATAAATCACACATTTTAAAAGATTTTTCTGACAAAAAGGAAGAGAAAGGCATGAAGCAGGGAGAGATTGGGAAAGAAGTTCCTTTGATACCATTAGGGGAAATGATAAGCATTTGGATGAAGACACTCCAGGGGGCAGTGAGCAGGGGATGCAGGTACAGAGGACATGGGAGAGGTAGGCAGTCTTTGTTGATTGTATGGGGTGGCAGCTGTAAGGAATGAGTTAAGGATGGTTAAGGTAACTGGCTCAGTGATAAAAATATCATGCTGGATAGGAAATAATAAAACAAAAGTACAGTTAAAAAGAAAGGGAGTTTAATTATAGACATGCTGAATCTCTCATATCTCTAGGACCACCAGAGGCAGTTGCTCAGTGAGCTGATGAAAATATTGATCTGGAGCTCAGGAAGAAGGTTAGAGCCAGAGGTATAGAAACTGGAGTTATAGCTATAAAGATGATTTGTTCTCTGAAAGTAGATGAGATTTTCCACATTCAGAGAATGTAAAACACGTTTACACAGACGTGTAAAACAAAAATGGAAGAGCATGCAAACTACACTTACAGAGTTCACTCAACTAACTAAATAATACACAGAGGTTGAAGGGTCTCTGACAGGACAACTGGAATGAAGAACTTTTTTTTTGTTGTTTTTTGCTTTTTCAAAAGTAAGAGTGGAGAGAAATCTGCAGGACCAGATGCTACCAGGAAGTATAACTAAATAGAAAAAGAAAGTCCCTGGATATAGGTAAAGGGAGATCTATAGTGACTTGAGTGATTTTTTTTGGTTAAAGTCATGTAGACAGAAGCTGGAATGCAGTGCGTTGGATTGTTGATCACTATTCTAGGAAGGCTGACAGTATAGACAAAGGGAGAGGACAAGAGTAGGTAAATACAGTCATACATACCATTGTGAATAAAGGAGGTATACCTACTAATAAGGGACACTAAAATGCCAAACTTTGGCAAAAATATCTTTTTTAGAAGTATTGTGTTTCTAATTTCACCTGTTGTTAGCCTGTAATTTAGATCCTCCATCAGCTAACTGAAAATTAAAAGTATTAAAGAAATAAATACCTGTGGGTAAGTTGGTACTTAATATTTTAGCACTATGCCCTCTTGAATGTACCGTATGAGAACATTTAATTATGTGTTTGGGACAGTGGTATTGGGAAGCAGCTATCAGCAATATTTACGCGCGATCATTAGCATCATTGTCACAGTCATAATATGAAATAAATGGGGTATAGTTTTATTCTGAAGAGACCTTATTTTGCTTTTCTTTGTTCTCTGCTAGCTAGCTACAACATTTCATTACTGAGGATACGACAAACATAATATCTGTGAGCTATGCATAATTGTCTTCCAGTTCCAGTGACAATCACTTATATTTTCCCCCTGAAATTAAAATTGAAACCGAAATGCAAACTAGATGATTCATATATAAGATCAAAGCCCTGTGGTGTGTCTTTCTATTCTGGATACGTCTGTCACCTTTAAAATGAAACAGTTTCTTTCCGCTTGAATTTGTACTTAAATCTTTTAAATAGTCTGAGTCTGAATTAGATTTGGGTTCTAAAAGCTTATTCATGCTATTTATGTGCTTATGAATGTGGACACCTGGTTACATTGAAGGTATTAGTCTGATTTAGCCTATTTTTTTCAACCAGTTTCCAATGTGAGTCAGTGTAGGCTTGATGCAAGAAAAAACCTTAAGCCTAGCCAAGGCAGACTCTTACGTACCCTACACTAGTAGTATAACTGTGGCTCTGAGACTGAAGTGGATCTTTTCCTATCATGTGGCCCAAACTTCCAGGAACGAATTCACTTTTACTTTCTGTTATTCCTGAGTCTAGTACATTAAGTGGCACATGCAAGGTTATATTTTATATTAACTAAAGAAGTAGAGACCTAAGTTGAAACTAAATTTGCTACCATTTATTTGGGTAATTCCCACCACTGCTCACCATCTTGCTGTTGTGTTTTCAAAACTTCTGTTCATCTCCTACAGCAGCTCAGTCCTCAGGGAAAGCCTCCTCGAATCCTTGGCATCAAAGAAGACAAAATCTTTGATATTGTACTCAAATCCATACAACGCATACACTAATGTCTCTCAACTCCAAAATATTAGTTTTCACTCAACAATAAAACTTACATAGATGGTTAGCCTGTATCAGTTTAAAATTATTATTTAATCATGTATGTTAAGTTGGATCTCACGCATTTTATTACATCACATAAATATGCTTGATAATGCACTAATCCAATGAAAAAAATCACTTTAGTGGAACACAAATGTAGTTTTATACCTGCTGGACTGAGCGATTAGATAGGTGTAGAAACTACAGTAGGCAGTTTCTGACATCGCTTCCAATTATTCCCACCTCCCAGTCTTCATGCCCTGTGTTAATTTCTCCCCTTGAGTGGAGGCTGGATCTAGTGATTTGCTTCTAATGAACAAAATAGCACAAAAGTGATGGGATATCGCTTCTGTGATTAGTTTAAAAAAGACTGTGACTTCTGCCTTAGTAGGAAGCTCTCTCTTACTGACTTTGATGAAGGAGGTGCTATATTTGAGAGGCATGGAACTGAGAGTACCCAATGGCCAGTAATAGCCAATGATAAATTGACATCTTCCTTGCAGGAGCCCTGAGGAACGGAACTCCATCATCAATCACATAAGTGATCTTGGAAGTGTATTCTTCCTTACTAGAGCCTTTCAGGTAACACTCCCAAAGCTTGATTGAAGCCTTGTAAGAGGCTGTGATGATTGAAGCTGATTTAGTTGATGTGAGAAAAAAAAAAAGAGAGAGAGAGAGAGAGAGAGATAGACTGTAATACATAGGGCCTAATTAATCTGTGCCCAGATTCTGGACCCACAGAAACTGAGATATTAAATGTATACTATATTAAACTGCTAAGTTTTGAGGGTAATTTGTTACACAGCTACAGATAACTAAAACATTTAACATTCATCAAATGGAAATTAAGCAGGACTGTAGGACTGTTCAATAGCTAGTAAAAAACAGGATTAAGAAGAAAAAAAGACATTCTCAAATAGATAATGATCCTAACTTTATTCTTTAACAATAGTGTCAGGTCCTCATCCAATTCTTATTTACTCTTACTTCAGAGACAATTCTAAAAATCTACATTATCAGATTTTCCAACAAACAAACAACAGAAGCAAATTTTTAAAAAATTGAGGTGGAAACTAAAATACATTCATATCACCAGCAGTAGTTAGATGTGACTCTAGGGAATCCAATAGGAAAGAAAGAATGTATTTTGAGGCTAAGTTTTAATAAGATAATTTAATGCATGAAAAAACAAAGTTTAAAAATTCTTTGACAGAATATATTGAACATATTAAAATATTTAAGATATTAATAACTGTTAATAAAAGCTTAGAATATAATTTTAAAATAATTCTAAATATTTTTAAATCGATTGTAATTTCAATAAACTTTGGAAAGATTTATTACAAAAGCATTTACATTGGCATTGAAAATAAACTATTTACTTCAACATTTGTTTTATAGAGCAATTTATTTCTAAATGAAGCTGGGTAAATGAAGTGCTGCTTTTATAAAGAATTGTGTGTTTGGAATAAGTCATTATGTCCATCTCATGCTTTCAAGAAAATTGAAACCATCGCCGAAAGAGGAGAAGGTGACCTGCATGTGAAAACCTCCAATAAAGAGATTAGAGTTTCATTGGTTACACATTCCATGCCTTAATAAATATCACTGTCAGAAAATTCTCATATCTAACATAAATCACTTTGGTTTCACTTCAAGCCCAAATAGTTGTGTTCTCTGTATCACACAGATGGAAGACAGTTGGTGGCTGAGCTCTGTGAAGATACCATAAGAGACTTGAAAACAAGTTTCACCCGCTGGAATCCTTTACACTGATTGATTCATAGCTCAGAGCTTTTAAATAACAGTGGTGTCACTGCCATCCTTACTCCAGCGCCACTCTAGAGATATGTTTTAATTGACCCTCGTGGTATAGAGTTTTGAAAAGATGAAAGTCAATATTTTGAGAGTCAAGAAAACGGCTCTTTCCATAAATTGCACACAGAAGGGCCTATGGCTATGAAAATTCCAAACAAATATGTTCCCACTTTCTCATCACATTTGTTCAAATATTTGGAAATCACTCTCTAATCACTATTATTTTCTCCTGTAGAATGAAAATCTTTTTTTTTTTTTTAATTATACTTTAAGTTTAATCTTCCTTCTACCGATTCTTTCTGTTAATATGAACTTGGGATCTCTTCACTATTCTGATCTTTTCATCTGGACACATTACGGCATGTTTCTATGTTTTTCCAAATTTCATTTTCTCTTTTATTAGCATATAACTCTCATATTCTCTCAATGGACTATGACTGTGACTGAGACTAATGGTATATTTTGTCTACCTACTCTACCTACTGCAATTTTAAAAGCTTTTTTATGCTTTATTTTCAGAAATTTGTATTTAAATGTGCTAAAATATTGTTTTTGATTTTCAAATTCAAAATATTATATTGAATTGATTTTCAAATTCAAAGTAGTAGTATTATATTGAATATTATATTTGATTATTGAATATTATATTAATATTATATTCAAACTAAGCATTTCTACCTGTGATTTTTATACCACCAGGAGACCTATGTCACTTACCTTTAGTTCACAATAATTGCACATCAGTTTGAATTTTTTTCTCAGATTATGCGACGTTAAGAATTAGTTATAATACTCTAAATATTATTTGAAGTAATATAGACTTCAAAGAGATGTTTAATTTCATTCATATGGCAATATATTTATCACATCAACCAACCAGGGCAGTTTACTGAAGTTTTGACGTTCAGAGATTTTATTGAGTCTTTATTATGTAGGCGTGATTAATTGATTGATTTCCCATGTGTTTGAACTCAATCTTCCTTTAAATTGAACCACATGACCAAAAGCCCCTACTCCGAAGTGGCCAACTCCCATCCTAAATCACATGGTTAGCCTGTCTAGCATGGTAGCCACCAATCTAACTGTCTAGTGTGGCAAGCCCCACCCTAAGCAAAGGCACTCCTGTCAGATATTATATAGATTAGATTCCAGAAGACAAGACAAAGGCCAGACCTCTTTTTTGACAAGGGAAATTTTTTACTACACACAGACAATCTCCGCTTTTTAAGTGACGTAGTTAGACCATTAACATTTAGGTAATTATTGATATGGTTGAATTTAATGCCACCATTTTAAAATTTGCCTTCTATTTGTCTTATCTGATTTTTTCCTCTCTTTATGACTTTTATATTGATTAATATTGATTTAATTTTATCTCCACTATTAATTTATTAGTTACATCTCTTTGTTTTTATTCTTAGTAATTGCTTTAGAGTTTATAATGTACATACTTAACTATTACAGTCTAGCTTCAAATATTATTATCATTTTATTGTATGATGTATGAGAACCTGACATCAGTATACATCCATTATATCTCTCTTGGCCTTACTTAGTTTTATATGTCACACATTTAAATATGGTATATATCTTTTAATACATTCTTATTATTTTCATTTCAAACATTTGGTTGTCTTTCAGAGGAATAAAAAATAAGAAAAATTATATTACTCATATACATAATTTGTGGAGATATAAATTCCTTTTTATAGTTCCAAATTGTTATCAGGTATCATCTTCCTTTTGTCTTTAACCTTTCTTGCCATGCAGGACTGTGGTTATAAATACTCTCAACTTTTTTTTAACTGAGAAATGGTTGTTATGTTTTGCTGGCTGAGGAATTCTAGGTTAATGTTTTTTCTTTCACTGTTTTAAAGATGTCATTCCACTATCCCCTGGCTTGCATTCTTTCTGACAACAATTTCTGCTGTTATTTTTTGTTGCTGTTTCTTTGTGAGTAGAGTATCTTCTTGCTCTCACTGCTTTAAATTTATTTTTGTTATCAATAATTCATTGAAGTTGATTATGGTGGGCCTCATTGTTTTATTTAGCTTTATTCTGCTTGAAGTTCATTAGGAAAATGTTCTGATCTTATTTTTTCACATATTTGTATGTGCTTTCATCTTTTCCTTTCATCTTATTTTGGTATTCCAATTATGAATATATTATTAGGCCATATAAACTTATTCCACAGCTCTCTGATACTCTGTTCAGTTTTATTTTCCTTGTGTTTACTTTTGATGTTTCTCTTGCTATATCTTCAAGCTCATTAATTTCTTCTGCTGTAATATCGAATATACCCTCAGTATCATATGATATGTGTTTTTTTTTCTTAGACATTATAGTTTTTATTTCCAGAAATTTGATTTGGGCCTTTCTTATATATTTTACATCTCTAATGTTCAATCAATCTTCCTTCTTGCTTCTTGAACATGTAGAATGTCATTTTAAAAACTGGTTTGATTTTATTTTCTACTAATTTTATCATCTGACTAGTTTCTGGGTTCTTTTACGTTGATTTTTTTCCTCTTGATGAGTTACATTTTTCTGCTTCTTTTCACTTCTGGTGATTTTAGATGTGCTGTAGATACTGTGCATCTTATCTCATTCGATTTGGATATATTTGTAATTCCTACAAATATTCTTAAGCTTAATTCTTAGATGTAGTTAAGTAACTTGGAAAAAGTTTTATCCTTTTGGGTCTTGCTTTTAACTCACACCAAACAGGTGAAAAGCATCATTTAAAAAAGGGCAGATTTTGTGTCATTACGGATGTAAAAACCTTCTAAAAAGGCTACCTGATGCTGTTTTTCAATTTTGCTGGTGGTAAAAGGAATGATTTACATATTTGTGTTTTAAAATAGTTCCATCTAATCCTTTCAAAGGTTAATTTCCCAGCCTTGATTAATTTTCCCGCATGAATGACTTTATAAGTGTTCAGCTGATAGACTTGAGGGAGAACTATGGATATCTGAAATTCTACGTCTGTGTATTTCTTTACTTTCTGATATTCTGCTGCAAATTCTAACTATATAGGCCTCCTTAATTTCCCAATTCTGTCTCTTCAATTTAGGAAGACTTTCTGGTCTTGCTTGAGTTTCTCATCATGTTCTGAAAACTCTCTCTAGGTAGTAAGCTGGGATAATTACATAGCTCATCTCCTGTTTTTACCCCTTATAGATCACTGTCCTTTATTTCCTGGCGTCCAATCTTTTCAAACCATTGTTTAAAATCTATTTCTGGGTGTTTTTTTTTTATTGTTTCAGGTAAGAGGTTAAATCTACTTCCTTTAATTTCACCTTCGCCAGAAGTGTAAGTATTATTTACATTTTTCATATTAAACAAAATTAGTAAAAGCAAATTGCCCAGTTTTCCACTTACTGATAGGATGCAAACTTTTGGTATTAGGCAAAATTCCCTGGGATGCTAAATATTTACTCTTGAATTGAATGGTGTGCATGAATAAAGTGATTAATTGGGATTTTTGAGGTATTTAATAGAAAATACTGATTTAAGTAAAATCTAATAATAAAAATCTAACTTTCAGCAAATTGAAATTAGTTAGTACTTTTATGTTAATGGGAAAAGGGGTAAAGAAACTTTTTTAAAGTATTAATTCCAGCTGGGTGCAGTGGTTCACCTGTAATCCTGACACTTGGGAGGCTGAGGCAGGAGAATTGCCTAAGGCAAGGAGTTTGAGACCATCCTGGGCAATATAACAAGACCCTGTGTCTACAAAAAATTTTTGAAAATTAGTCAGGCATAGTAGCATGTGCCTGTAGTCCCAGCTGAAAGAGTACAGAAGAGGCTGACAGGATGACTGCTCGAGTCCAGGAGTTTGAGACTGTAGTGAGATGTAATTGTGCCACTGCACTCCAAAAAAAGAAAATGACAAAGAGGAAGCAAAAGCAATAGAATATAACAAATAGTAAAATAAGATGAAAAACGATTTTACATGTTATGATAAGAGAAATTATATAAATGAAACCAACAAATAAAAAGAAATAGTAAAGGAAAGGTAAAATTTAATACTAAAGAGATATACTGGATGCTATCAGTTAGGCTTTGTGTCCCCACCCAAATTTCCTCTTGAATTATAATCCCCATAAATCCCATGAGTCAAGGGAGAGACCAGATGGAGGTAATTGGATTATGGGGGCAGTTTTCCCCATGCTGTTCTCATGATAGTGAGTTCTCATGAGATCTGATGGTTTTATAAGGAGCTCTTCCCCTTCGCTCGGCACTCCTCCTTCCTGCCACCATGTGAAGAAGGCACCTTGCTTTCCCTTTGCCTTCCACCTTGATTGTAAGGCTCCTGAGACCTCCCAGCCACACTGAACTGTGTCAATTAAACCTCTTTCCTTGCTAAATCTCTGCCTCTGGCCATTCTTTATAGCAGTATAAAAACGGACTAATACAGACACAACCAGTAAAAAAATTATAACCATAATCATTTATGCCACAAACAATCTAAGAGTTTTATCCTATTCAAAGAAAAAAAATCTAAATTTTATAAATTATAATCAGTATGAGAAATTGTAATAAATCTCAAAATTTGACAGAACAGGAGAAAAATAGAGATGCCTTAAGTATAATGATTAACATATAAATTCGTCTATCTTTCCACTCTTGTACTTAGCAATCTTTTTCTATCTATTGATACAGATCATGGAGGTACAGTTCATAACCCTGATGAGGCAGTCGGAATGGCTTTCTGAAGTTGAGCAGACAAAGCAGAGGAGGAGAATGTCAGACAGGGAAAGTAGTATGTGTTAACTAAGGCACAGAGTCTTGAGAAATAATGTCCCATTCAAGGCTGTAAGTACAGAGCTAATTCAGTATAACAAGAACATTGGATGGCCTTTTGAAAAATGATCTGAAGGCTGGGCACGGTGGGCTCATGCCTATAATCCCAGCACTTTGGGAGGCCAAGGTGGGCAGATCACCTGAGGTCAGGAGTTCGAGACCAGCCTGATCAACTGACAAACCCTGTCTCTACTAAAATACAAAAATTAGCTGGGTGTGGTGGCACACACTTGTAATCCCAGCTACTCAGGAGGCTGAGGCAGGAGAATCGCTTGAACCCAGGAGGAGGAGGTTGCAGTGGGCCGAGTTCATGCCACTACACTCCAGCCTGCACGACAGAGTGAGACTCCATCTTAAAAATAAAAACAAAACCCAAAAACAACAACAAAAATATCCAAAGAGATAAATAAGGAGTCAGTCCAGAGAGGTATTTTTTTGCCTGCCAGATTGCTTAGATTTTTATCTTGTTGGTGATGAGAAAACTGTTTGTTGCATACATCATAAGCTCTGGATGGGAGCAGGCTTAGCTCCAAATGTGACTTTGAGACTTACCTGTTATGTAACCTTGTATACCTTACTTGGCATTTCTGGCTCTCAGTACTCTCTTCAGTAAAATGGGGGTAAAAAATGCTTAACTGTAAGAGTAGGAGTGAAGACTAGAGCTATGTAGTATGGGACATATTGGAGCTACTCAACAAATATTAGCATTGTTTCTGAAGCAGAAGAGTAGCATGGTAAGTGTTTCCTTTAAAAATTGCTGCATTTTCAGCAGGATGGAGCAGGATACACAGAAGAGCCATGGAGATGCTTTTGATAAGGTGAAAAATTATATGGCTCTGAAATGGAGCAGTATTGGGAGTGAGTGAATATGGGGTTGAAGTGGAGGGAGGGGAATAGGTTAATTCAACTTTTCTGGTTTGATTTATTCACTTAAAGAGGAATTGCATGAGCAGAAGTAGGTTTGGAAGTAACAATAATAGCTGCACGTATAGAGCTCTTACTAATTCCAGGAATGTAGTGACTACTACAGAAGTATAACTACCGTATGGTCATCAAAATCAGCATATATGGTAACTGCCATCTCCATTTTACAAATAAGGAAAGTGGGATATAAAGAGATACATTTACTGGCCCAAGGTCTCACAACTGATAAATGGCAGAGCTGAGACATAAACCTGGCAGAAATGTTCCATTAATCATATTGTTAACCATTTTACTCTATTGCATAATTACGAAAATCTTACAAAATATGTAAATCAGATGAGGCAATGTTCTGGATCTTTCTACTAGAATATTTAAAATATTAGTCTTAGTTTCCTCACCTGTAAATTGTGATTATAAGGGTAGTTGATAATTTTCTTTCATTTCTAAGATTTCATTAACTTTACATTAATAATGGTGAAGAAGAAAGCCAGTGATATACAGAGAGTTAGCAGCAGAGCCTAATTGGGAATACAAATTTTAAAATCCAATTATTTTTCTATAGTAAGGGCTAGATGTAATGAGATTTTAAAATTATTATTTATTTTGTTTTGTTCACAGAAAATATTACAGCACATATGCAAGCAAGCATTGGGGTGAGCTTGTTCTTCTCTCTATCTCGGTTCGTATTCCTTATCCTTGGACCTTTATCTCATTGCATCCAGCCACCCTTTGTATAAAACATCCCCACACAAAAATAAAAAGATAGCATAGTTATTTTAAATATGCAAGTACTTTTTAAAAGAGCACAGTAAAATAAAATTAAATAAATATCTCGTGAAATATATTATGGAATAAAGTTGTACATGGCTACTCCACTACCAATCTGTTCATTAATACCTCTCTCTCTTTTTTACTCTGTTATTCATATTTGGGAAGGAAAAATTAAGAATAAGAGGGAAAAGGAGACTGCAAAAGAAACATGAAGCCAGCTGTAGGAGAAAAAGCTAAGAGACAAAAGAGAAAACAGAGACTAACAAAGTAGAAAAGAAGAAGAAAATGAAAATGAATCAGAAATAATGAAAATACAGATGAAGTGACAAAAGGAAGTCTGATTTATGAGAAACTATATGCTACATTAAATTAAAATCCTTAAACAAGAAAATACACACAGTTTTAAAGGTTTCTTTAAAAAAAAATAGGTGGTTATGTGGCTATTTTATCTACCAGCTTTTGATGTGAAGAATTTTTATAATGAGAACACTTGGACACAGGATGGGGAACATCACACACCGGGGCCTGTTGTGGGGTGGGGGGAGGGGGGAGGGATAGCATTAGGAGATACACCTAATGTAAATGATGAGTTAATGGTTGCAGCACACCAACATGCCACATGTATACATATGTAACAAAACTGCACGTTGTGTACATGTACCCTAGAACTTAAAGTATAATAAAAATATATAAATAAAAGAATTTTAATAACATTTCTTGAGCACCTCGTATTCTGTACCACTTGTACACGAGTAATTAATGAGAGTGCTGTTGTTGCCGTCTTAGTATTCACCTAAGTGTATACAAGATTATTTGTTATGCAAATAAGATGTAAGTGAATCCATTCTGACTTAAAACAAGAGACTGGATGACTCAGGGCTATCAAATTCACCTAGGACAGGCAGTTAGGAAACATAAAAGCAGCATTAACTACTGAATGTGTTATAAAAGAGACCAGCATGATGGTGATTTGACTGGCCTGGATGCTGTTCAAGGTGGAGCTCTTTTCCAGATGTAATGCTGGCTGTAATGTTGCCTAAACCTATAGTTAATTTATCTTCTTCCATCAAGATCCAAATCACACATAATATAATTGCCTTTGTAAGTAGACTATCCATCATGGCTAATGATGCAAAGATGAACTGGATGGCCAAAGGTCTGATACACTTATCTTTTACAGAATAAAAGAAAAGAACATCTCATTTTGTCATAATATACAAGTCTCCAATAGGTAGAAATACTTTGAATTCTTAAACTAGTTGGGTTTTAATCAGTATACCCTGGCCATCTCTAATTTTCAAAATACATTGAATTTCAGCAATATATACGAATTCAAAAATATTTTTTCTACAGGAGAATGTTAGAAGTGGTGGTTAGTTTCCAGGCCAGCCCCAGTAAGCCTAAATTCCTTGAGTCCTCATGTATTATGTGTCAGGCCTCTGAGCCCAAGCTAAGCCATCATATCCCCTGTGACCTGCACGTACACATCCAGATGGCCAGTTCCTGCCTTAACTGATGACATTATCTTGTGAAATTCCTTCTCCTGGCTCATCCTGGCTCAAAAGCTCCCCTACTGAGCACCTTGTGACCCCTACTCCTGCCCGCCAGAGAACCCTCCTTTTTCCTTTACCTACCCAAATCCTATAAAATGGCCCCACCCCATCTCCCTTCGCTGACTCTCTTTTCGGACTCAGCCTGCCTGCACCCAGGTGAAATAAACAGCTTTATTGCTCACACAAAGCCTGTTTGGTGGTCTCTTCACATGGACGTGCATGAAATTTGGTGCCGTGACTCAGATCGGGGGACCTCCCTTGGGAGATCAATCCCCCGTCCTCCTGCTCTTTGCTCCGTGAGAAAGATCCACCTACGACCTCAGGTCCTCAGACCAACCAGCCCAAGAAACATCTCACCAATTTCAAATCTGGGTAAGCAGCCTCTTTTTACTCTCTTCTCCAACCTCCCTCACTATCCCTCAACCTCTTTCTCCTTCAATCTTGGTGCCACACTTCAATCTCTCCCTTCTCTTAATTTCAATTCCTTTCATTTTCTGGTAGAGACAAAGGAGACATGTTTTATCCATGGACCCAAAACTCCGGCGCCAGTCACGGACTAGGGAAGGCAGCCTTCCTTTGGTGTTTAATCATTGCAGGGATGCCTCTCTGGTTATTCACCCAGGTTTCAGAGGTGTCAGACCACTCAGGGACGCCTGCATTGGTCCTTCACCCTTAGCGGCAAGTCCTGCTTTTCTAGGGGGCAAGACACCCCAATCCCTTATTTCCATGCCCCCACCTCTTATCTCTATGCCCCATCCCTTATTTCCACGCCCCGACCTCTTATCTCTGCACCCCGATCCCTTATTTCTGTGCCCCGACCTCTTATCTCTGTACCCCAAACCCTTATTTCCATGCCCCAACCCCTTTCCCGCTTTTCTGGAGGGTAAGAATTCCCCACCCCTTCTCCGTGTCTCTAATCTCTTTTCTCTGGGATTGCCTCCTTCTCTATGGGCAAGCTTCCACCTTCCATTCCTCCTTCTTCTCCCTTAGCCTGTGTTCTTAAGAACTTAAAAGCTCTTCAACTCTCACCTGACCTAAAATCTAAGAGTCTTATTTTCTTCTGCAATGCCGCCTGACCCCAATACAAACTTGACAGTAGTTCCAAATAGCCGGAAAACAGCACTTTCAATCTTTCCGTCCTACAAGATCTAAATAATTCTTGTCGTAAAATAGGCAAACAGTCTGAGGTGCCTGACATCCAGGCATTCTTTTACACATCGGTCCCTCCCTCGTCTCTGTTCCCAATGCAACTCGTCCCAAATCTTCCTTTTTTCCCTCCCGCCTGTCCCCTCAATCCCAACCCCAAGGGTCACTGAGTCTTTCTAATCTTCCTTTTCTACAGACCCATCTGACCTCTCCCCTCCTCGCCAGGCCGAGCTAGGTCCCAATTCTTCCTCAGCCTCTGCTCCTCCACCCTATAATCCTTTTATCACCTCCCCTCCTCACACCCGGTCTGACTTACAGTTTCATTCCGTGAGTAGCCCTCCCCACATGCCCAGCAATTTCCTCTTAAAAAGGTGGCTGGAGCTAAAGGCATAGTCAAGGTTAATGCTCCTTTTTCTTTATCCCAAATCAGATAGCGTTTAGGCTCTTTTTCATCAAATATAAAAATCCAGCCCAGTTCATGGCTCGTTTGGCAGCAACCCTGAGAAGCTTTACAGCTCTAGACCCTAAAAGGTCAAAAGGCCGTCTTATTCTCAATATACATTATATTACCCAATCTGCTCCCGACATTAAATAAAACTCCAAAAATTAAATTCCGGTCCTCAAACCCCACAACAGGACTTAATTAACCTCGCCTTCAAGGTGTACAATAATAGAGTAGAGGCAGCCAAGTAACAATGTATTTCTGAGTTGCAATTCCTTGCCTCCACTGCGAGACAAACCCCAGCCACATCTCCAGCACACAAGAACTTCCAAACCCACGAACCACAGTGGCCAGGCATTCCTCCAGAACCGCCTCCCCCAGGAGCCTGCTACAAGTGCCAGAAATCTGGCCACCAGGCCAAGGTATGCCTGCAGCCCAGGATTCCTCCTAAGCCACGTCCCATCTGTGCAGGACCCCACTGAAAATCGGACTGTTCAACTCACCTGGCAGCCACTCCCAGAGCCCCTGGAACTCTGGCCCAAGGCTCTCTGACTGACTCCTTCCCAGATCTTCTCGGCTTAGCGGCTGAAGACTGATGCTGCCCGATCACCTTGGAAGCCCCATAGACCATCATGGATGCCAAGCCTTAAGTAACTCTCACAATGGAGGGTAAGTCCGTCCCCTTCTTAATCAATATGGAGGCTACCCACTCCACATTACCTTCTTCTCAAGGGCCTGTTTCCCTTGCCTCCATAACTGTTGTGGGTATTGACAGCCAGGCTTCTAAACCTCTTAAAACTCCCCAACTCTGGTGCCAACTTAGACAATACTCTTTTAAGCACTCCTTTTTAGTTATCCCCACCTGCCCAGTTCCCTTATTAGGCTGAGACACTTTAGCTAAATTATCTGCTTCCCTGACTATTCTTAGGCTACAGCTGCACCTCATTGCCATCTTTTCCCCCAGTTCAAAGCCTCCTTCACATCCTCCCCTTGTATCTCCCCACCTTAACCCACAAGTATAAGACACCTCTACTCCCTCCTTAGTGACTGATCATGCACCCCTTACCATCCTATTAAAACCTAATCACTCTTACCCCACTCAATGCCAATATCCCATCCTACAGCACGCTTTAAAAGGATGAAAGCCTGTTATCACTCACCTGCTACAGCATAGGCTTCTAAAACCTATAAACTCTCCTTACAATTCCCCCATTTTACATGTCCTAAAACCAGACAAGACTTACAGGTTAGTTCAGGATACCACACCTGACCCTCATGACTGTATCTCTCTGATCCACCTGACATTCACCCCATTTCCCCATATTTCCTTCTTTCCTGTTCCTCACCCTGATCACATTTAGTTTATTGATGGCAGTTCCCCCAGGCCTAATCACCACTCACCAGCAAAGGCAGGCTATGCTATAGTATCTTCCACATCTATCATTGAGGCTACCACTCCGCGCCCCCCTCCACTACCTCTCAGCAAGCCGAACTAGTTGCCTTAACTCAAGCCCTCACTCTTGCAAAAGGACTACGTGTCAATATTTATAGTGACTCTAAATATGCCTGTCATATTGTGCACCACCATGCAGTTATATAGGCTGAAAGAGGTTTCCTCACTACGCAAAGGCTCTCCATCATTAATGCCTCTTTAATAAAAACTGCTCAAGGCCGCTTTACTTCCAAAGCAAGCTGGAGTCATTCACTGCAAAGGCGGTCAAAAGGCATCAGATCCCATTGCTCTAGGCAACGCTTATGCTGATAAGGTGGCTAGACAAGCAGCTAGCTTTCCAACTTCTGTCCCTCACAGCCAGTTTTTCTCCTTCACATCGGTCACTCCCACCTACTCCCCTGCTGAAACTTCCACCTACCAATCTCTTCCCACACAAGGCAAATAGTTCTTAGACCAAGGAAAATATCTCCTTCCAGCCTCACAGGCCCATTCTATTCTGCCGTCATTTCATAACCTCTTCCATGTAGGTTACAAGCTGCTAGCCCGTCTCTTAGAACCTCTCATTTCCTTTCCATCATGGAAATCTATCCTCAAGGAGATCACTTCTCAGTGTTCCATCTGCTGTTCTACTACCCCTCAGGGATTGTTCAGGCCCCCTCCCTTTCCTACACATCAAGCTCGAGGATTTGTCCCTGCCCAGGACTGGCAAATTGACTTTACTCATATGCCTCGAGTCAGAAAACTAAAATATCTCTTAGTCTAAGTAGACACTTTCACTGGATGGGTAGAGGCCTTTCCCACAAGGTCTGAGAAGTCCACTGCGGTCATTTCTTCCCTTCTGTCAGACATAATTCCTCGGTTTGGCCTTCCCACCTCTATATAGTCTGATAATGGACCAGCCTTTATTAGCCAAATCAGTCAAGCATTTTTTCAGGCTCTTAGTATTCAGTGAAATCTTTGTATCCCTTACAGTCCTCAGTCTTCAGGAAAGGTAGAACAGACTAATGGTCTTTTAAAAACACACCTCACCAAGCTCAGCCACCAATTTAAAGAGGACTGGACAATACTTTTACCACTTTCCCTTCTCAGAATTCAGGCCTCTCCTCGGAATGCTACAAGGTACAGCCCATTTGAGCTCCTATATAGATGCTCCTTTTTATTAGGCCCCAGTCTCATTCCAGACACCAGACCAACTTGGACTGTGCCCCAAAAAACTTGTCATCCCTACTATCTTCTGTCTAGTCATACTCCTATTCACCATTCCCAACTACTCATACATGCCCTGCTCTTGTTTACACTGCCAGTTTACACTGTTTCTCCAAGCCATCACAGCTGATATCTCCTGGTGCTATCCCCAAACCACCACTCTTAACTCTTAAATTATCTTTGCTGGCAGGACTATGCTGAATCTCCTTAGGCACTCTCTAATTAGATGTCCTAGGTCCTCCCAATTCTTAGTCCTTTAATAACTGTTTTTCTCCTTCTCTTATTCCGTTTAGTTTTTCAATTCATACAAAACTGTATCCAGGCCACCACCAATAATTCTAAATGACAAATGTTTCTTCTAACAACCCCACAATATCACCCCTTACCACAAAATCTTCCTTCGGCTTAATCTCTCCCACTCTAGGTTCCCACACTGCCCCTAATCCTGCTTGAAGCAGCCCTGAGAAACATCGCCCATTATCTCTCCATACCACCTCCAAAAATGTTCACCACCCCAACACTTTACCACTATTTCATTTTATTTTTCTTATTAATATAAGAAGACAGGAATGTCAGGCCCCTGAGCCCAAGCTAAGCCATCATATCCCCTGTGACCTGCAGGTACACATCCAGATGGCTGGTTCCTGCCTTAACTGATGACATTCCACCACAAAAGAAGTGAAAATGGCCTGTTCCTACCTTAACTGATGACATTATCTTGTGAAATTCCTTCTCCTGGCTCATCCTGGCTCAAAAGCTCCCCTACTGAGCACCTTGTGACCCCCCCTCCTGCCTGCCACAGAATAACCCCCCTTTTTCCTTTACCTACCCAAATCCTATAAAATGCCCCACCCATATCTCCCTTCGCTGATTCTCTTTTCAGACTCAGCCTGCCTGCACCCAGGTGAAATAAACAGCTTTATTGCTTCCACAAAGCCTGTTTGGTGGTCTCTTCACACGGACGCAAATGAAATTATGGAACACTCTTTATGTGCCAGGCAGTAACTTATGTTATTGGAATACAAATACAACAATAATCTGTGGTTATAGGTATGAGTCCTTGCCCACAAAGAGCAATAAATGAACAAACAAAAAAGTAAATAAGCCCAGGCGCAGTGGCTTACACCTGTAATCCCAGCACTTTGGAAGGCCGAGGCAGGCAGATGATGAGGTCAAGAGATCGAGACCATCCTGCCCAACATTGTGAAACCCCGTCTCTACTAAAAATACAAAAATTAGCTGGGCGTGGTGGCACGCGTCTGTAGGCCTAGCTACTTGGGAGGCTGAGGCAGGAGAATTGCTTGAACCTGGGAGGCAGAGGCTGCAGTGAGCGACAGAGTGAGACTCCGTCAAAAAACAAACAAACAAACACAAAAAACAAACCAACAAAAAAAACAAGTAAATACACAGCCTTGCCTTAGTTGCTATGAAAACATATATATACTAGACAAAGAGGAGGCGAAGTAACAGGAAATAGTTTCAGGTAGGTATCCCACTCTAGGTTCTGTGAAATACTAAGCAGGTACTGAGACAGAGTTTGGAGTTCAAGATTTTTATTCGTTTTTAATGCCTATGAAGTAAAAAGAAAAAAAGAAAAAATGAATACTGGAAGGAGTCAAACTGTGATGCAGGCAAGACACACCTTCTGAGAACTCACTGTGGAGCTCTGGAGCAGGTATTGCTCATTAATGCCCCTGTAGGTTGAAAATTATCAGTCCTTTTTTATCTCTGCCTCACTCAGTGGTTGAATGTAGACTGCTATAGGAAGGGCATGACTTTGAATGGACCATTTCTGCAAAGGAGGCAAACCTTGAAGTTGCTGACAGACCAAGGTTTTCCACTGATTGTACTTCCTACAGCTCAGCAGCATGTTATTCCCTGGAATGGGATCTGGGTGGCACAGTTTTATGTCTACCACAATAGGATCACCAGGGAAGGTTTCTTTCTGAACAGAAACCTGAATGAAATACAGAAATAAACTTTGCTAACATATAAAAATGTATAGCTACACTCAAGACTCTAAAAAAAATTTAATAATGTATTTTACCATTCTTTAATTTTATTAAGAAACAACTTTTTTTATAAGAATATCTGAAGGAAACAAGAGACAGGCAGTCAATGAAGAGATCAGAAAAGGGGTTCAGGGAGACTGGGAAGTGATGATAAGGACAGAAGTACAAGAAAGAGGAGAGAAGATAAGGGTGTACTAGGCACAACCATCAAAATATTCATTGAGCCAACATTTCTTAATAATTGAAGGTGCCTCATGGCAAAGGCAGCCAGGTGGCCATGTTAAGTTCTAGGCTACCCTAAATCCACCTTGGCATAGCTGTTTGGAGCCAGCACAGATACTTCACCCATGGAAAACTAGCTCACACAGGCTGGACAGCACCTATGACTTGGCATGTCATAGAACTATAGCATTTTTAATTCAGCGAAAACAATACTTATTTGCAAAAATCTTTGTTGATTTATTCGACCTTACTTGATGTTCATTATTTAACTTCACAGCGAGATTAAAAAATTCAGCCAAACTATTCATAAATGTTAGAATATAATTTCACATAATTCACTATTTTCATATAATCCTAAGTAATCTACTATAAGCAATGAAAGTGAAGAGTAGCTGAAGCATTTTAAAGAAGAAACAATAAGAACACCAAAAGTGAGAACCAGCAATATTTAGGAATAAAAATGTCTATACAAATCTACTTTCTAGATGAGCAGTTTTTGAATGTGTTTTAGAACATGCATAGGTAAGCCTATAGATTTCAAATTACATATTCACAGACATATCATTTTTCTAGGATCCGAGAATGTGACAAGACAGAAAAAAGGAAACAGCAGTATATTATAACAAATATCTAGTAACACAAAACTCAAGCTACTTCACAGCCTACCATTATCCTTAATAATGCCAACAGTTAATAAGAAAAGTATTTTATTTGCAATATTACATATCTGTGGGAAACTCATAAAGCTAATGGAGACCCACCAGGAGCAATAGCCCTGCCCAGAATTCACAGATGACAGAATAAGACATGATGCTGAATTTCACTAGGTGCCTGATATTTAGTAAGCAACACAATTATCGTTCATTTTCTTTCCATCAATATTTATCAAAGGAGAAAAAAAGTTGATATTTTACTATTTCCAAAGATCTATTTCCCAAGCAATTAGCCTTTTTAAAATAACCAATTAAAGCACAAAAAGGTGGCATTTAATTTTTATTTATGTCTTTTTTTTGTATACAGTAATTAATGATAACAAAATGTTTTAGTTCTACCCAAAGGGAGTTATGCTTGAAAAGTATGAGACAATTTACTTTAATTAGGTAACACCCTTATTTGAGCTGTGTTATATGAGAATTTTAAAAATATCTTTTTTTCTCAATACATTAGGGTATAGACAATTAAAAAGATGGAAGTCAGAGACATTTTCAAAAGTACGTTGAGCTTGGTTTAGCTGCTGAAGGATAGCAGATATACAGACACGAAGTCTTCAATATTTATTTCGATGTTGTCTGGGAATATCTGCTGAGCATGGCAGCCCACTGTCTTTAGATCTGGCTTCAATCTTTAGCAGTGCAGAAGAGGCAGGAAATGACTAGGTTAGAAGTGGGCTGGGATTGACAGAACTGACCGTCTCTACTCTTAGTCCAAGCTCAGTGTCAAAATATATGACAATATATAGAATGACCCAGACAAAAAGTTACCTAGTGGGTGAAGTCCCATGATAAAGTATGAGAGTATCTCAACAGGTGCCTGTGAAGGTGAGGGCTGCAATGGTTCAGGTGATACTTAGGTAATCATGTCAGCAGAAAGGTCCTTATCACTGCACCACAATCCCACTCACTAGCAAGTTCTCCTCAGACCTATCTGTGGTTATAGGTATGAGGAAAGCTACCGAAATAAAAGCCTGGGAAAGGAAGCATAGATCAAGCATAGTTATATGATATGAGGCACCAGATGTGAGCTCCTCCCTGGGACTAGGAAGAAACACAATTGGTCTGACTACGTGAACTGATCTCCAAATGTACTCAGTACTTCCCCATATCAAATCAAACAGTGCTTTTTATTTGGTCATAACTTGTCATCTCTCCTTTTTCTTCCCTTCCAAATATCTTATTTAATGAAATTGAATTAACTCTAATTTTTACTCACCAGTATCACCAGTACCCAGATAACTCTCAGATCCAATGGTTTCATTTCAGTCCTCACCCTGAAACATATATCCCTGTAGAATACTGCCACTTTTTGGAATCAGCTCTCACTTCTTTTCCTTCTTTCTCTCCCTTCAATTCTGGGACAGGGCAGGAAAGAGGAAGAGAACTGCAAGATGGGTAGATTTTTACAATCCATCCCAAGAGGGAGAAAAGAGGAGCTCTGAGGTTACATGAAAGCCAGGTTTTGAGGATTATCTAGACTCGTCATTGTATTCAGTGGACTGAAACTATTCTTGAAAATAAAAAAAATGACCACAGTTATTTTTACAATAAGGAATTATGTAGAGAAGGATCTGTTAAAGATGTTATCCAAGTGGTTAGAAAATAGCTCTTTGTGAGAGTTTTAAGGGGCAGTGAAAAGAAAGGATAAAGCTATTTTTTGCTTATAAGTAATGAAGTCTGGAATTTTGACATGGATAATTATACTAATGAGTATCAACATGTTATCTTCAGCCCCCAACTCATTTAAGACTCACATTTCCAGCTTCCAATTGAGTATCTTCACCTGTTAGTCAGCCACCAGGTTATTTTCCAGCATCTTAACCAAGCATACTCAAAACCAGATTGGTACCTATCAAGCATGTTTATTTTCCTATATTCTCTCTCAGTAATAAGGACATTATAATTCATCCAACCTAACATGATAGCCATCTCAAATCAATTCTGACTTCTACTTTTCTCATGCATCTGACATTTAATTCATCAAGTACTTTGTCCTGCCTCCTGAAGAAATTTCACTTCTAGCCTTTGTCCTTCTTCATGTCCAATCCATTGACTAAATTCTAACCATCAAAATCTTTTGTCTAGACTTTTGAAATACTCCCTTATCCATCTTACTGTCTCCAATGTCATATTTTAGCTGCTCTACCTCCAGTTTCTCATTTGTAAAACAAATATGATTACTGCATCCTCCTTTGTCTATGCACATTGCACATGATCTTTCCTCAAATAGAACCGTTTCTTCTGCTAGAGAACTCTTGTGATCATTCAGGAAGAACTCATCAGTTTCTGTGTCATAGCAGGATAAGTCCCCAACTCTTTTTCTTGATCCCATCACTTTGTATGAACATGAATTACAACATGAATCACTCTGAATTGTGATTATGCGCCCACTGCTCCCTCCAGAGGCTGAGTACCTTAAGTGTAGGGGCATTTTTCAGTCATTTTTTATTGTCCAAATGCCTGGTTGTTGGATGAATTATCCCAATGATGGGCTACCATAGGTGGTGCTAGACATTCTTACTCTACATTTGACTAAAACTAGGGTTAAATCCTAGGAATTAAAGGTAAAGCTGAGCCTTTAGTTTTGAGCCCAATATCAAAATGTAATCCTTGATAGAAATGGATAGGTGAGGTAGGTGAGGTAGGTGAGGGAGATGAGGGAGTCAAAGGCTGGAAAACAGACTAATCTTTGTAAGTACTAGGATTCAGTGAAGCTAAAAGCCATTCATTCATTTCAGTCTTGTTTTTCTTCTTTCAATATTTTATCCCTGTGTTTACTTAAAACTAGAGTTATTTGTTTAACACATTGTTAAGATATCATCATAATTCACTATTTTTCATTTGATTGTTCAAACATCCTGACAGTTTTTAAATAGAAGTCATTTGCATTATAACCTTGCTGCTCTGCTTTAGTACTTATTCAATTCTTCAGATTGTTGAAGAATGAAGTATTACATAAATGCTCAATAACATTAAATAGTATGGACTGAGGAGCTGAACACATCTATGTTTAGAAATTGAATGAGGACTGCATCAAGAGAAGATTGTCTACAAAATGCAATGATTCTGCTTATTATTGGAACACAAATGTAATTGCTTTTTATAATAACTCATAGCTTTCTTTTACAATATCTACATGAGAGAAACTTATTTGCTAGAGCTGTCAACTAGAATGAAGTATTGTATTTGGAGAAAGAGAGAGAGAAAGAGAAAGACAGCATGTGATTTTCTATGTATCTATATCTATTTATGTGTCTTATATGTAAGAGGCTTTAGTGAATATATGGATCCCTGTGTATTAGTCCATTTTCACACTGCTATAAAGATACTACCGACTGGGCACAGTGGCTCATGCCTATAATCCCAGCACTTTGGGAGGCAGAGGCAGATGGATTACCTAAGGTTAGGAGTTTGAGAGCAGCCTGACCAACATGGTGAAACCCCATCTCTCCTAAAAATACAAAAATTAGCCGGGCATGGTGGCATGTGCTTGTAGTCCCAGCTACTCGGGAGGCTAAGACAGGAGAATTGCTTGAACCCAGGAGGCAGAGGTTGCAGTGAGCCAAGATTGTGCCACTGCACTCCAGCCTAGGTGACAGATCAAGACTCTGTCTCCAAAGGAAAAAAAAAAAAAATACTACCTATGACTGGGTGATGTATAAAGGAAAGAGATTTAATTAATTGACTCACAGTTCCGCATGGCTGGGAGGCCTCAGGAAATTTACAGTGAAGGTGAAGGGGAAGCAAGGCACATCTTCAAAAGATGGCAGGAGAGAGAGAGCACAGGGGAAACTGCCACTTTTAAACCATCATGGGGGAAATGGCCCCCACGATCCAATCACCTCCCACCAGGTCCCTCCCTGGACACATGGAGATTACAGTTCAAGATGAGATTTGGGTGGGGACACAGCCAAACCATAGCACTCTGATTAAAGTTAGACCCCAAACTAGGGATCATGTAGCAATATAATTCCTGATGTGTGATTAATTTATCATCTCTATGAATTTTTGTCATAATTTAGAAATTCCCATTTTTTGGTAAAAATTCAACACATATTTGTGATTTTAAAACAACCTCTCAGTAAATTATGAATAAAAGTAAAATATCTTTTTTATATTTATTTATTTATTTAAGACAGGGTATCCCTCTGTCACGTGGCAGGATTATGGCTCACTGTACCCATAACTTCTCGGGATCAAACGAGTCTCCTGCTTAGCTTCTGGAGTAGCTGGGACTACAGGCGTGTGCTAAGTTTTGTATTTTTTTTTTGTAGAGACAAGGTTTCACTATGTTGCCCAGGCTAGTCTTGAACTCCTGGGCTCAAGCAGTCTGCCTGCCTCAGCCTCCCACAGACATGAGCCACTGTGCCTGGCCCAAAATTTCTTCTTCTTATTTTTTTTTAGAATTTTTAAATTGACAAATGAAACTGTTTAAATTGACAAATGAAACAAGTGTTTTGAAGTCTATATATACTGTGGAAAGACTACGTATAGCTAACTAACATGCCTTATCTCTCATAATTATGATTTTTGTGATGCAAAGATTTTATATCCGCTCTCAGCATTTTTCAAGAATATAATTTATTGTTAGCTATGGTCACCATGTTGTACGATAGATCTCTTGAATTGAACCCTTTTTCCTAGCTGAAATTTTGTATCCTTTGACCATCATCTCTCCCTTGCCCCCCAGCCAACCACCCCAACTCCTGGTAACTATCATTCTACTCTCCAATCTATGCTAATGTCCTAATAGATAGGATATCTCCAAATGACATATGATGGCAACAGTGATTGCTGCATTGAGCAAAATGCAGGGCACTCTACCTTGAAAATGATACTGTAATGCTGTAGATGTAGAGTTAGTTAACAATTGCAACCTAAACAGATATATATCCTTTACACCAATAATTTCACTTCTACACATAAGCCATTTGAGAAGAGATTCTGTCTCCAAAATGCCTAGCACAGTGGTAAAAAAGACAAATATGTAATAACTGGTTATGTTAAAATTGTGTAAAATTTTTGAGGAGGCACAGACAAGAACATACTTCTTTCTTGGGTATTGCAATTTTCTCTTCCCACCATTTTCTATTACTGTAATCATAGTCATCTTTATTACTTACTTAGAATATGTGACTGTTATGTTATCATTGCAGAGACCTTTTCCTTATTACCAATCTTCTTTTAAAGCATTACATGGAGGAACATGAACAGTCTGAGCATTCAAAGTTCAAGATTTCAAGACAATCAGTTCTGTTTGCCTGATTTACAGGATGAAGTTAACAATAAGAGAAAGTGATCATAATAGTCAATATTTAATACATATTTAATATATATATATTTTTTAGATTTAACAGCTGGTTAAATCTATTAGCCATATATCACCTAACCATTTCTATATCTTCCTATCACTCTTCTTTTCCTATTCTCTCTTAATTCTAATTTTCCTACAACACACACACTCATATACACATACGCACACATGTACCCACTATCCATAAGATCATCACGTCTGGGGATTTTGGACATACACAGCCTAATAAAATTCAGCAACAAAAATCATTCAAATTCATAACTCAAAAAATATCAGGTACAGAAATATATGAGCTGAGATGAAGAAAAGCCAAAATACTGAGAGAAAGACCTAGTAGGTCTTTCGCAAAAGACCTACTAGGAGGATCATACAGTACTGTTCTGCAAATCTTTCCTTTTACAACATTGAATATTTTAATGTGAGCTTTGCTGATTCAGTTTCAAATCTTATCACTAATCCTGCCCTTAAGCAAAGCTGTAAAGAAGGTGAAATTAATTGTATACATTTCCTATTCTGCATTCTGTGATCCTCGCCTTCCTTTGAGGGTCTAACAACCTCCTACCACTTTCTGCTTGTGCCCATTACAACCCAGATTTTCACCTTTTGCACCTGGAACAGGCCTGGCCTTCCACAACGCTCTATGTGCTATGAAATTCAGTTTCTGATATTATCAGTGTGTTCTATTATTTCATGTATTTTCTAATAGCCTTAAAGGTTACTTTGAATAGGCCTGGAATATCTAACACAATTAAATACTATAGCAGGCATAAAGTATTATCAAGGAAAGTAAATCAAGATATAGAACAAACTTGAATGATGAAAACTGAGACAAACTGGAGACAGGGACCATGTCCAAAATGGACATCCATTATTCAACTGTAGCCTAATGTTGTCATGTGGGAATGAAGGCCTAGTGTTGTAAGATTTTAGATTTTTCAAGAGGAGCCAGAAATGTGGATCTTCATATAAAAATTTCAATATTTGTAAAACACCATAAAAGTGAAAAAAATACCTATAAATCAGAATTTAGACTATGTTGACATTAACTTGCTACCCCTGTGATAAGCGATTTTAGAATAAGATTTTATTCTTGCTTAATTCTTCTCTTCAGAGATACCTAGTGTAGTAGGACAATCTAACACTTAAAAACAGGTCAGGTATGGTGTCTCACACCTATAATCCTAGCACTTTGGGAGGACAAGCTGGGTGGATTGCTTGAGCCTAGGAGTTTCAGAGCAGCCTGGGCAACAGAATGAGACCCTGTCTCTACAAAAAATACAGAAATTAGCCAGCTGTAGTGGCCTACGCCTGTAGTCCCAGCTATTTAGGATGCTTAGGTGGGAGAACACTTGAGCCCGGGAGGTCAAGTCTGCAGTGATCCATGATCATGCTACTGCACTCCAGGCTGGGCAAGAGAGCAAGACCCTGTCTCAAATAATAATAATAATAGTAATAATAATAATAATTTTGTGATGGGTGATAAAAATCATAGGGGCAAAATGTCATGGGAGCACAGAGATGGGAGAGGGGACTTTCATAAGCCTAGAATGTTCTCAAGGAGTATGTCTCAGAGAATATGAATCTCAAATGAAAGTAGGCCTTTACCAGAGAGAGAGAAAATAAAGGGTATTCCAGAAAGTTGTGTGTGGGAAGATGCAGATGTAAGAAACAGCAGCATTTACTTGGGGAAAAAATAGTTTAGGTTCTGTTCGCAGATAAGTGGAATTATATCAGATACAGTTTTTAAGGAGAGTCTATTTGGGTCAGGAGGGCCTCTTGAGTTCTTATTAATAGTTTTAAAATGTGAACACACCTTACTGCACATTCAGCACATGTACCCCAGAACTTAAAGTATAATAAAAAAAATTTTTTTTAAAGAAAAAAAATGTGAACACACCTCTATTTCTCTCTCCAGGTAATTTTAACATGACCTTGCTACTCCCTTGGACGAAAGGATCATCACAAAGTTTTACAACAAACTTTATGGTTATGGAAGTTCTATATTTACATTTGGAAGATGACAAAGTTGCCAGTAGCAGATATTTTAATTAAAAATATTTTCCTTACTGTTCCAACATCTCTAATGTTTTTAAAAGTAGATTTATCTTACTTACAGGTTCATATGAGATAATTGAAAACTTGGTGATCTCAGACACAGCAGCACACATGTGAGGAAATGTAGTAGTCAGTCACATTGGAATACCTTCAAAATCTTCAGTAAAGTATGGTTGACGTTGACGAATAGTTCATTCTCCCTATGGAGCTGTCCACAGAGGCTAAAAATAGCTATAAGTAGAAGAATTCAGATAAAATCATGTTGTATCATGTGTCATATCAATAGTAATATATACAAGTGAAAAATATTGTGAAAATAGCAGAGGTAGAGGCCAGATATGTTAATAAAGGGGTTTAGAGATAAAAACATGGATAAATAAATATGGCATAAGTATTTCGAGCCAGGCTTTTCAATGATCATAACATATTCTATATTTATATATCCACATATTTTTGCATATATACAACCTATTCACAATCAAAGAAGTTGTTGCAAGGGTGTACAAAAATGTCACTAAGAAAAACAAGATTTATCAGGTAATTGCAGTGTTCGCCATTACTTTTAATTACTTTTAATGGCGAACACCGCAATCACTCTTGCACCAACTTTAAATTACCTTTAATGGTGAGCACCGCAATCCCTTTTGCACCAACCTAATATGTGGCCTCAGGTAAAATGCCTGTAATTAGCTTGTTGGTTTTATTTGAAAACAACTATCATGTAGCAATTGGAAAGTCATTAGCAGGACTCTTTTGCCACATTCATTTTATGCAGGATAACCTTGAGTCCACTCTGTTATATACCTAATTGCAAGAAAAGTCAGTTTAGTTCATCTGTTTCTTTTACCCTGTTCCCCCACCATGTTCTTATTTTATGAATGTATTTTGAGTGTGTTTACTTAACGTGTAGATTTCTATTTTGTGTGGATTTTTTTCATGGCATTTTCAGCTGATATGTTGATTAAATTTATTCATATTCTTAACCAAATCCAAGCATGCTGATCAATATTTTCTGAACAGAGTTGAGTGTGAAACACTAGATAAGAGGAGCAAATGCACACTTATTGATATTTCTCTGCAGTGAAAATTATTTTAAGATGTGGAATGATTTGGGTATGTGGATGTGTGTCTCTTGAGATATGATGGTATAATCAATATGTCCCATTGAGGACAAAGTCCTAAGGCTAAATGGTTTCAGCTGGGCTGTGAAAGAAAGCAAGTGAGAGAATCATTATTTTGAGGAAAATATATGTGAGTTTATCTAGATAATGACAGTTTGCACTGTAGCAACATTCCTAGATGAAATCTCTGTACACCAGAGTTTTCCTCTAAAACTTCATCTTTACTTATATACTTAGGTGAGGGTGAGGCAAGGGTTAGGTGGCCCACTAGAAAGAAACTTCTGTGAGATTATTCATTATGCATCTATTATTCTAGGATTGTCTCACTTGTTAAGTTCCATAGTTTTTATTTATTCATAAATGTCAGGAACAGGAACAACCAAGCCAGATTCAAAGAGCCTAACAAGGAAGAAGATAAAACAGCAAAAATTGAAAATGAAATGTAGGTGATGACACATAAAATTAAGGCATCACTGATTCATTTTAAAAATAATTTTTAAAAAGTCTTTCTTTTGTGAAAATCCAAAGAAAAAGCTCCTGGATAGAGTAGGGGGAAGAAAATGGCATTTTCTTGGTATCCTTCATCTCAGCCAAGAAAAAAATCTTACGTTAAAAGTGAGTGGTTGCATTAAAAACTTTTATTTTCTGAGTCTTTAATATCATCAGAATAAATTATCCTTCTGTATCAAATTCAAATGAAATTTATTTGGAGCATTTAATGTAGGTGATATGGCTTGGCTCTGTGTCCCTATGCAAATCTCATGTTGAATTGTAACTCCCAGTTTTGGGGAGGAACCCAGAGGTGGGAGGTGATTAGATCATGGGGGTGGATTTCCCCTATTCTCTTCTCGTGATAGTGAGTTCTCACAAGATCTGATGGTTTAAAAATATGTGGCACTTTCTCTTTCTCTCTCTCTCTCTCTCTCTCTCACTACCATGTGAAGAAAGTGCTTGTTTCCCCTTTGCCTTCCACCATGATTCTAAGTTTCCTGAGGTCTTGCAGTCATGCTTCCTGTTAAGCCTGTGGAACTGTGAGTCAATTAAACTTCTCTTCTTCATAAATTAAACAGTCTTAGGTAATTCTTTATAGCAATCTGAGAATGAACTAACACAGTAGGACTGTCACTTTAAAATACATAAGAGATAGAGAATTATGTAGTTTGAACTAAGTTTTGCAGATGTGAGGTGTTCTTTCCTCTTTGAATCACTAGACAAAACATTTGAATGACTCCTAAATGTGTTCAGATGGATGAAATCACTTTTCCACCAACCCATCCCGAAGGCCATTATGAACTACCAGTTAAGAAAATCAAATTCTGTGGATTTCTATTCTTTTAGCTTTTTTAATTCTATAATTTATACTCTATTCCAGTATTTCTAGCTTTTTGGGTTGTGTATATTTTTGGGGCAATTTTACTTATGGATAAGGAAATGGAGGCATGAGAACTTTATCAATTATTCTAATTTTAAAGTGCAAGTTGTATTGTAAACAGATCTCAAAGTACTGTGTGAAGTAGATTGGAGTCACAAGTAGTACTACTAAAATTGTGAATAGCCTGATGTTGCAACTGCAGTTGAAGGTTGAACAAGTAATTGTGAATGTGATATAAAATGAGACTGATCAGCCAATAACCAGAGTCATTGTTTGAAGTTGAATGTCAAAGTGACTTCAGACTTGTAGCACGATCTTTTTGAACAGACTTGAGTGTGTAATAAGTGGAATAAATGTTTACCTAATAATTTACCTCTGCAATATAAGTTATTCTAAGGTATGAAATGTTGCTTGAGCATTTACATGTTCTCTGAGGTTGTGATGGAATAATTTATTCATTCTGTTGAAGATCAATTGCTAAAGCTGCATAATTTCAGCTAGAAATGAAGGAAAGGAAGAAGCAATTGCATCATGCTTAGAAAGGCAAATGTGAGTTACAATGAGTAATAAACGCTTACACATTCCAATGAAACCTCTGTGGCCCAGCATCTCCAAAAGTAAATAAATGCCTTGAAGAAAGTAAGATATAAACCTAAATGGCCTGCTAAGCAAGCTCTGATCTAAGGCCTTTCATTTTGTATATCTATTATCCCAGGCATGTATCTTACTAACAGGACTGTAAGTACTGATTTATGCATAAGGTGTCAGACATAGGAGCTCACATCTTTGGTCTGAATATGGCTTTTAATAGTGTACCTATCACGGCAGCTTTTTAAATTTAAGTTCCTTCAGGATATAGAAAACCTTTGAAGAAAAAAAAAGTGACAGGTGGAGAAATTGTTTTCTTCCCATTTCCAAGGATTGACATTTCTTTCCTTCCTTCCTTCCTTCCTTCATTCCTTCCTTCCGTCTTCCTTCCTTTCTTTCTTTTTACTTTTTTTTTTTTGAGGCGGATTCTCACTCTGTCACCCAGGCTGGAGTGCAGTGGTATGATCATAGCTCTCCACAGCCTTGAACTCCTGGATTCAAGGAATCATTCCCACCTCAATCTCCAGAGTAGCTGGGACCACAGGCACATGCTACCATGCCCAGATTGCCATTTTTTTAATGCAATATTTATAAAAAGTGTTTTCCAAGTCTATAATCTATGTGATATAAATGGCATTTATTCACTTTATAATCCACAAATATCATTTTTTTCTCATTTGAGAAAATCCATAATTATGAACATTGTGGCCAAATAATTGGCACCATGCTATTTACATTTGCTGTCTCTAAGTTTTAGAACCTATTTTTATTTATTGATCCTGATTATTTTATTTAATGATTCTTCTATACTTAATGAAACGCCTTCTAGTTCTAATATTCTAGATCTGGATAAACAAATAAATATTAATCATATTCATATCTTTTATAATTTTATAAACTTTGATTCCTCCAACCCTACGTTCACTCTTACCTCTAAGTTTTTGTCTCTTTAAATCACATGTCTTAAAAAGCCCATTCATCTTTGTATAGTTGTTCTTTTCTGGATCAGTTTCTAACTGTTATTTCTTTCTTAAGGTATGGCATGCAGAACTGCATTCAGTACATTAATTTCAATAAATTATATTTTACTCAAGGATAAGAATAAACTTACCAGCTAATTTTCCTTTTAACTACATTCTCAATAATAAGCCTTATTGTTCTGTTGGCCTCATGTTTTTCAGAAAATATTCTTAGGAATGATTCTACAAGAGGAATGCATTTTCCTCGCAGTATAGAAAGTATGTATACTTTCTAAGTATACTTTCTATGGTGGGTATTGTGTGTGTGTGTGCGTAATTTTTATTTTTCAAATGCATTATTATACTAATTCAGATACTTAGCTTCTACTCATATGCCAATTTATACATAAGACTCAGTTGTAGCCTATACTCCTCCACCAGACATTTCATTTTCTTTAAATATTTACTGCTATTTGAAAGTCATGAAGTTTCCCTGCTGACTTTCATAGTGAAGATATTCAGCTAGGTCTTGGCAGATCTTATGTACTAGTCAGGGTTCTCCAGAGAAACAAAACCAATTGAATATATAGAAAGAAAGAGTGATTTATGGTAAGGAATTGGCTCACATGTTGGCAAACCGAAAATCTGCACAGCCAATGTCCCAGTTGGTGACTGAAATTGGAAAGCTACTGTAGAACCAGAAAGAGCTGATGTTCCAGTTTGAGGACCATCAGGCAGGAGAATTCTCTCACTCAAGAAATTGTCAGCCTTTTCTTCTATGTGGGCCTTCAACTGATCGGATGAGGCCCACCCACACTATGGAGGGCAATCTGCTTTTGTCTAATGACTTAAATGTTAATCTCATTTAAAAATACTCTCACAGAAACACCCAGAATAATGTTTGTCCAACTATCTGGGCACCTGTGGCCACTGTCACATCATGGTATCTGTTTCTCATTTTTGAAAGGAGCCTATCTCTCCCTAGCCTTTGTTTTTCTGTCTGAGTCATTCCCTCTTTAAAGAATTTGTTCTTCGCCTAAAGTATAATAATAATAATAATAATAATAATAATTAAAAAAAAAGAAAAACAAATGTATGATTGAGACATTAAATGTTTTACAATCCTGAAAAAAAAAAAAAAAGAATTTGTTCTTCCCACTTCATACTGATCAACTGCTTTTAATACCCTTAATTACATAATTTTGTATAATTTAAATTCTGAATAAATTATATTAACTGTTTCTCATATAAGTAATCTGTCAAATAATTCTAAAGTTAATAGAAACAATTTCCCTTGAAAGAATATCATATTGCCTTTACACGAAATTTCTATGCATATTTAAGTGTAAAATAATCTTGCCTTTTATTGTAATTCCAGACAGTCAAATATGGTAGTGTATTTTAACAGTTTGTACTTTTCAGGGTCTTTTCTGGGTGCAAATCACATTAGCTATGAGCTTGTTCCAGTTGTTCAGCAGAATATGGATTTGGATGTTGTTTCTTGACAAATGAGCTGAATAATTACTTACTTTAGCCATGATATTGTTTATATTTAAATTCTAGATTGCTATTTGATCTGGAACAGTGATTCCTAAACAAACCAATCATCAAAATCACATGGAAACTTATGAAAAATACAATCGTAGGCCCCCAAATCCATAATTTTAAAATATTACTTTTCTAATTCTAAGCCATTGATGAAGAGAATATTTGGATTTACAAAGTATTTTTATTATCTGTTTTTTTTTATTTTTTACAATTATGTTTAGCTAGATATTTAGCTAACTTTTTCATAATAAAAATCAAAATAAAGAATCCATTGATTCTCTTTGTTGAATTCTATTTCAAAGGTCAGCTTTTCAACTACCATCATTGTATAGTCCTGGTGATTCTGAAGCTGGCATCCTACTATTTATTTATTTATTTATTTATTTATTTAAAGATAGCGTTTCACTCTTCTTACCCAGGCTGGAGTGCAATGGCGCGATCTCGGCTCACTGCAACCTCCGCCTCCCGGGTTCAAGCGAGTTTCCTGCCTCAGCCTCCTGAGTAGCTAAGATTACAGGCATGCACCACCACACCCAGCTAGTTTTGTATTTTTAGTAGAGACAGGGTTTCTCCATGTTGGTCAGGTTGGTCTCGAACTCCTGACCTCAGGTGATCTGCCTACCTCGGCCTCCCAAAGTTCTGGGATTACAGGCATGAGCTACCACGTCTGGCTGTTGATTTATTTTTTTTTAAAGCTTTCATTATTTTCTTTGGAATATAAAGCACAGTATTCCTTAAGGTCTTTTTTTTTTCTTTTTTTTTTTTTAGCTAGTCTTATGGGTTTTTTTGCACCTGATTTACCTTAGTTAATAGATTTTCTTGTTTTGTCCCCTTTACCAATTGTACCTTTTAAAAATGCCATCTCCTTTTCCTCACCCACAATGACCTCTTTTGCTTTGCCAGTTAGCCATACAGGGTTTTTGTTTGAGCACCTGGATTTCTTGATCCTTGGCACATATTTTCCCTGGGCTTCTAATAAGGTGTTTTAAACAGTTTCCAGGTTTCTGGTAGATTATTTGCTTTTTTTTTTTTTTTTTTTTTTTCCAACTCCCTTGCATTTTATTCTAATATTCACATTTTGATGTAGGTCTCTTTTCCAAAAGTGAGTTAGCATGTGTTCTATGTTTCTTGGCTTTTCCACCCTCAGTAGAAAGTGAAACTTCATCATATACTAATCACTAATATATAATGATTTGTATAATTCCTGATTCACTTCCTGTCTTTTATGCAGAACTTAGTGTACTTGCTTTCCATGTGAATTCTAAAATTACTTAATCTAAGAAGCAGTTATTCTCCCAAAAATGTATTCCTCATACCTATCCTTAATGAGAAAAATCCATGAATCCAGATGTGAATAATTAAAATTCTATTTGATTACCATCCGTACTGATTTCGAGTATTCACACCTAGTGTCAATATTCTTAGCACATATATTATATTATGTGTACAGCATATTATACATAATAGCATACATATATATAGCATATTATATATGCTAAGAATATATATATATAATATGTATATAATATGTATTTGGGCATAAGATGAAGAGGATTGAAGTAATCATAAATCAGTGCATAGCACATTATTTTTATTAGCTTCTCTCTTGATTGACTGATTGGTTGATCAATTATCTTCCTGCCATAGTTCTCTATTTTCTCCTTCTAGACATGCAATGATGCTAAGAAATTTAACACATCATTTTGCTTATTTGTGTTCTTGCAAAATGTGCATTGTTGTTTTATTTGTATTTTGTTGCTTATTGTACTTGGTATATTTGTAAAAAGTATTTTGATAGATATTTCCCACTGTTCCTTATGTTTAAATCAGTGCTCTGTTTCTGTATAGTGCTATGAGTCTATCTAACCTTTTGTTTCTAACTGCTGTATAGTACTCTGTGGTGGACATCCATGACTTTTCCTTTATTTTCTCTTTTAGTAATGGTGACTCAAAGTGCCTCCAACTCTACTATATTATTTAGCCCTGGTTTATGGCACCATCCACTACTGATTTCTTGATTGCAATTAATTTAGGAAAGACTAATTCTCCTCCAAGTGGTTTCATAGTAAAATCTTTATTTAGATGAGTGCTTCTGAACCTTGGCACTTTTAACATGTATTGTAGGATATTTAGCAGCATCCCTAGGTCTACCCACTACATGCCAGTAGCACTGTATTTGTGAAAATTGAAACAAAAACAAACAAACAAACAAAAACCTCTCCAGACATTGTCAAACGTCTCCTGGGGGAGCAGAATCAGTCATTGATTAGACCGATTGATACAGATCTTCTAAATTTTTATTTAGATGCTACTTTTGTTAAATCTGATATATTCTGAGTTGTCTATTACCACCTGTGACTCAGTGGCACTATATCTTGGCTTCTTTTTCTACTCATCTGTTGTTTTTCCGAGATGTCAATTACAGAATTTTACTCATTTCTTGACAAGCATTTTATTGAGGAATAGAATCTATCTGCTTGCTTGATTGGATTTTTACATAATCACTGGCGAAGAAAAACCTGGCTTCTTTGCCAAGACACTTTTGACATTTTTCAGTGACTAACTCGTTGTATGATTTTTCTTTTTTCTTTTTTTTTTTTTTTTTGACAGGGTTTTGCTCTGTCACCCAGGCTGGAGGGCATGGCATGATCAAAGCTCACTGCAGCCTCCACCTCCCGGGCTCACACTGTCTTTCCACTTCAGCCTCCCAAGTAGATGGGACCACAGGTGTGCCACTATGCCTGGCTAATTTTTCTATTTTTTATAGAGATGGGGTTTCACCAAGTTACCCAGGCTGGTCTCAAACACCTGGGCTCAAGCAATCTGCCTGCCTCAGCCTTCTAAAGTGCTAGGATTAAAGGTGTAAGCCACCATTCCTGGCCCCTGTATGTTCTTTACATATAATGATGTTCTTTTTTACTTAATACACATAAGGCAGACTTGAGGTTAAACAGAAATGTCAGCACTTATCTTTAATTACTTAATTTCAAATTTGCAAGGAAACAAGCCCATGATTTTTGTCATACCCTGATTTTAATTATAACCTGAGTTATCCAATTATTTCACAGATTTGATTTTAGGCTCCTGTCTGTATTAAAAATGAAGCTTCACCAAAAGGTCCAAGATCTCATTACTCAATTAAGTGGCAGATTCATTACCCAAAGAATCCAACTATCAGCAGCTATCTTCTTTTTAATTACTATCAAATATGAACCAGAATATTATATATTTAGAGCCTGAATTAACATTTCATTTCAATGACTTCTAAAAATATATGAAATGTTATGTTGAACTTCCAATTCAAATGGTCTGAAATCATGCAAGCAGCATATTTTTAAAAGTTTAAATTAGTGACAAGGTTAAAACTCTCAACAAAGGGTTGAGAGTCAAAATATTTGAGTTTAATAACTGATTTGTCCCTATTCATTTTGCTTTAAAGTCTCCAAATTTTGTTTTTTCAACTGAGAAATGGCAAAATAATTTTAAGATAAAATTAAATTAAAGTCCATTAAACTCAAAGATGCTATCAAATAGATGGGACCATTTAATTCTTTACTGGAATTTTAACAAAATTTTTACTCTGTCATGAATGAGACCTTATTTGTAGTGGCAGGAAATTATCTAGAGAAATTCATCTGGACACCATGAAGCTACCAACATCATCTGGTATTGGTTACATACTCATCTTTGATGCTCCCACCCCTCTATTTCTGCTATGACATCATAACTCACCACTTCGAGTTTGTCATTTGTTTTTCCTCCCTATCTTATCCATCTATTCTTGGCCAATACAAAAGATCTGCTTACTTCTAATTTTTGGTCCAACATTCCTCCAACCTGTCCCCCACCCAACTCTGGCTCACAAATATTTCTCACTAAATATTCCATTAATGGACCTAGTCATAATCCCTAAACTGGTGTTCTTATACATCGAACTCAAGAATATATATTGCCCGTAAAGATCCAGCTTATAGATATTCATCAAAAGAGCAGAAACAAGTCCAGATAGTATTGGATTCTGAGGTCATGCAATGCCCCTAATGAATAGTCTCTATCAGCTTCCCATTTAACTGAGAATAGAGTTCAGTATTCCTACAAACACATCCAAACATGATTTGACATATCTATACCATCTGACTTCATCTGCTGCAGCTGTACCCCAGCACATTCTACTTCATCCACACTGATTTTGTTTCTCATCATTGAATAATACAAAATAGACCTTGCAGAGTTGTTCTTCTTTCCGCTTGGAATACACTCCTTTCATAGTAAATGCCTAATAAGTATTTATTGAATGAATATTTCATACCTCTCACTTACCTCTGTTGCCATTTGTAAGGGCTAAGGATGAAAGCCAGTGTTCTATTATGTGACTTACAAGGCTATCTCATCTAAATGCCACATGTATTCCCAGTTACGCATTGGTGGTTATCCACTGAACTACTTCCCTCCAAAAATAAATGCATAACTATGTATCAAGTGAATATTTTCATAAACCTAAAAGGAGGTCAGTATGTAATAATATATTTTACAATATTTTAGAATAGATCACATGAACTTAAAATATGCATGTTTTGCACCTAATCTGTTTTCCAGCTATACGAATCATAAAAAGTAAAGAAATTATTATGTTAATAACATTAAAAATCTGTAATGAACTTATTTTGCTATTAGTTATGTGAAAGATTTTTTTTTTTTTTTTTGAGACAGAGTCTCGCTCTGTCACCCAGGCTGGAGTGCAGTGGCATGATCTCGGCTCACTGCAAGTTCCACCTGCCGGGTTCATGCCATTCTCCTGCCTCAGCCTCCTGAGTAGCTGGGACTACAGGCACCCACCACCATGCCCGGCTAATTTTTTGTATTTTTAGTAGAGATGGGGTTTCACCGTGTTAGCCAGGATGGTCTCGATCTCCTGACCTTGTGATCTGCCCGCCTTGGCCTCCCAAAGTGCTGGGATTACAGGCATTAGCCACCACGCCCAGCCATGAAAGTTTTTAAACTTGTTTATTAATTTATAAAATATAAATGAATTTGTATGGAAAATGTGTAAAGTAAAAAGAAATGAAAATGTTTATAACATTCAAAATTGAAATCTGTGATACATAATTTTTTAATGATTACAGGAAACTGGCAGACTCATGAAAAGCGGGTTAAATTATGGTTTGGATTGATTCTCTTTATTCATGCTGAACTTTGCTAATACTATCTAACATATGAGGAAGCTGAGAGCTTAATCTTTGCCATAATCAGAAAATATAATAGTGATGATGCACTGCAGGCTCGCACAGTGCTGTGTAATGTTTCCAGCCAGCTGCAATCTCTCTCTGGCAACCAGATATGCAGAGCCATATCTCCTGGGGGATGAAGGAGAAACAATGCATTTATACATTCAAGTGAGTGTGTATCCAATTTGAACATTCTCATCGGTGAGAAAGACCTGTATTTTATGATCATTTTTTCTTTTGTTTCCATTTCTGCATAAAATGCTTCTTAAACAACACAGCAGGAGGAGGTTATTAATATCTATTATATAAACTACCTAAATGAAGAACACCAGCACTTACATGTTAACAGGCCATTGGTGTTGAGTCATAAAAACATCTAAATCTCAATTCTGCCATTTATAGCTAAGCTTGGGCAAGTTTCTTCATTGTTCATAATTTAGTTCATGTCAGTAAAATGGTGGTAGGGTGATGTTTAACTTATAGGTCTAATCAGAAAGATTACAGTTTAAATGCCTTGCAGAGTTGTTGACTCATTGAGCACTCAGAAAGTTTAGGCCTTGAAAAACCACACCATCAATTATCCAACTAATGACAGATTCAAAGACATGTGGGCAGCACTCCATTGAAGAATTTTTATGGGTGTTATGGTTAGGAACCATGTCTTGATTGACTTTATGAGATTAGGATCTTGCTCTGTGCCTGGCTCATGTGTGATTAGGATTGTGCTCTTTGCCTCCCTCATAATACGCGCTCATTAAATGTTGATTGCTGTTGAATGATACTCAGCTGTTCAAAGTGAATAGAGAGAACCGAGGGTAGGGGAGAAAGGGGAAGGTGGGTCATCTCCCTTTGTTTACCTTTCTACCAAAGAGTTTACTGATTCTTTTTATCCTAATGATTTGAGTATTCTCTCATCAACACTTTGTTTCTCAACAGCTTTGAGTTTAGCAATCTGAACCTTCCCCTTGTCTTCTACTGGCCAAACTCTGGGTTATTTTTCAATCCCCTGGGTTAAGTCCTGGGTGATTACCACAGCATCCCTTTCCTCTAGATCTTGCTGCTCTACAAAGCCACACAGAGCCCTTCAGATATTCAAACATAGAGATGGTTTCATAATGATTTATTTGTAACAGAACTCTGTTGTTTGCTTTTCTGAGATCTGCTCACTCAGGAAGCAGGGTTCCTTAGGGCAAAATCTCTGTGCAAGGCGCAAGGTGAGAGGCTCAGAACATATTGCACCGATTTAAATATGAAAACCTCTCCTTGGCCTGTGTGTCTAGCTCCTCCGCTGACAAAGTCTTTCTCATAGGAGAAAGAAGAGAACCAGGAAAGGCAATCTGCCCTAAACACACTCTACCATCTTAGATATCTTTAAAACAGGCTTTCAGGACTCTTGTGGGGGACATATTGCACTGCCCAATTTAATTGCCAGTGCTCATGCAGTATCTTACCAGGGCAGCTATGGTTCTGCCCACTGTCAATAAAATGGGCAGAGTTTCAGTGAAGCAAAATAAACAGGCTCTAGAGATCTGCTGTAACCACTGTCAACAATAATACACTGTACACTTAAAAATGTGTGAAAAGAATAGATCTCATGTTGTGTTCTTATCACAATAAAATAAAATTTAAAAAAACACATATGTTTTTAAAAATAAATAATAAAAAATTGTGCCTTCTTCCCTACTAGTGTGGGAACAAAGGAAGCTAGACTCTTAGAAGTAACAAAGGCAGGCATAGAATAAGATGAAATTACATTTTAATGTGGTGAAATCTAACAGCAAAATTTTGCGTGCAGGGAGGGGAGGGTGCAAGGGTGAAGGAAACGATTTACCATTTCTGTTACTCTGGGGTTAAAATTAGTTTCAGTGATTCACTTGTTATTGCTGTGTACTGCGAAGGCTTTATTTAGCTTCCCATTGGGGGATTTAAGTCCTTTGTTCATTTAAAACCAATAAGGAGAGAATATTAGTTCATGAAAGAATAATATCCTTCGTATTATCTCTCAAGGACATTTTTTCTCGTTCTTCCAGAAACCTGGGGCTATTGCATTGATTTGCTTTTCCATCTATAGGCAAGTAGAGAACATTAGGAGAGCTTTGCTTACAGTATCATAGATGATTTCCCCTCATTTTCCAGTGTTGAAAATCAGAATATCCAGTTCTAAACAGGTTGTCATGGTTGTGTGTGTCTCTCTTTTCAGGTTGGGTTTCAAAGTGAGTCTGCTTTATAATTTGTTTCTGAAAATGCTCATTGACTTGAATGCCAGTTGGATTAAAGGGGAAAAAACTTATTTTATGATTTGTACAGCTGTTTCTGAGCCCAAATTCTTATAAAAGGTACCCTGGTGGCATTTCCTTACCACAAGATTGACAGACTGGGGAAAGCTAAACATTTTCTTTTCTAAAGAACTAGTGAAAAATGGACCTATTTTCAGGATTGGCTTGTCCTTGGTAACAAGTTTAAAACCACTGAGTTGCATCATGACCATAAAGCAAAGAAGTTATTCCAATGTTTTAATTTCTAGCCAGTGTTTAAGCAGCTGCAACAGAAAATATAATTGCTCCTGACCTTCCTTGTCATTCCCAGTAAACTGATTTTCCTGAGAAATTTCACAATGGTCATTTCCTCTTCATGTCCAAACAGATGTTTAGTGTTTTTAAGACCCTTTCTTTAAATGTCATATGGTACTTACAGTATAATTTAGTGTGTACATGCTGTATGCCTTGGTGGTATTCCTTCATTTGAGAAAATATCAAAAATATCAGAGAGTAGGAGGACAGGAAGTTTAGGTAGGATTTCTTGGGGGAAACCACATATGCACATGTTTCTTGAGGAGCTGACATCATTGAGATTTAGCAGTTGGAGTATCATTTAACCTAGCCTTTTTTTTTTCATAATTTTTCTTGCATTCCTTAGTGGGATTCATTACCATGTGAAGGCAAGCTCTGCAAAGATAAAGAGGCATCATCTGCTCCCCAGAGAGGGAAGGAGACTAATATAACAGAATTTCAGGGTGTGAGCAAGAGTGCAGACACACAAACCTCCTGTGGATTGTGGGAAACCAGACAGCTTTTTTTTTTTTTAATATTATTTAAACTCCAAATCTAAGGGGAGAAACACCGTGAGACTACATGTTACAGTCCAAAAATAATTCCTTTTTCCAACAGAAAAAGGCTATGATATGGTTCTAATTTATAACATACTTGTACTTTTTTTCCCACAAACAAATCTTCTTTCTAAACCTGCTGGCTGTATTCTTATGGTCTTTGAACCCCACAATTTCTTCCCATTTATGTCTAACTAAAGAACTTGTTGGTTAAAAGTAAAAAAAAAAAATAATAAAAAACCTTTAATTTCTTAAAATATTTAAACATAGGTTGGTTTCTTTTTTTCTGTTTTCCTTTTAGATGAACTATTTAGTAATCTAAAACAATCATCTTATTATTGTATGATTTAACTTTTCTGTCTATGCAATAGAAATTGTAAAATGCTAAATATAAATCTCTCAAAAAAAATATTTTTCTCTTGCTCTCACTCCTAATGAGTGGTATGTTCAGATAGATCAGAGATGAAATACAATAAGAGAAACCTGAAGTTGAATTTATTGGACATTTAGAACATTGTTGACCTAAGAGACATTAGAAATTGAGGTGGGGATATAGAGAACATTAAAAGAAAGAGAATTTACTGCTGAGAATAGGGAAAAGGGTGGGAAGTGGCTATAAAATAATGATTGCTGCTTTCCGTAAACCACAGAAAAACCCCATCTCATTACCATATAGACATGGGTATACACACGGTAAAACCTTTGTAATACTGCATTTTAGAGGAAATGAGTTGCCAGCTAATGTCAAGTTATGGTTAATAAAGACTTAGTTCATGTTATCTCAGGTGGTATACTTCTTGTACCTCCCTTATTCTCCCCTTAAACTCTTAGACCTAAGGCATAAAAGGTCAGTGGTTTATAGAAGTAAATCATTATTATTTATTTAAAGAGAAAAGACTTTAGTACAGCAGGGATCTACCTTCTCACTATTCATCAAAATGGTTACATGACAAAATGGGCCCATTAACCTCCATGTTTCTTTCCTTTCAGCATCCTTATCAATGAATCCTTTGCAAATAGCTAGACTCATCTCATTAATTTTAGGAGAAAGGGATCAATACACACACATATAATATATATCTTACATTATATGTATATATTAGATTCCACAGCCCTTGAAACAGATATATGACACTCTGAGGAAAAGCAAGGAATAAACACTAGAGCCACTCACTGATCTTTTAAAGTAGAGCTAAATATAGCTGTCCAACTTCCATGTCCTTGATCATTTAAATGTTAGTCCAAACCTCATGCAGTATGAAAGTAGATAATAGACATCTATATCTAATATACTTCCCCTAGTTCTTTTTAATTTTTGGTCTTCTCCTCTGAGTTGCATAGACCTTAAAAAATGATGGTCCACTCTCCCCAGTGAGAATGCTGCTTTCATTGATCAAGCCCTTTTTGGCATAAAATTCTGTGCCAGAAGTGAGGATGCAAATGAGACACAAATGCTGCCCTTGAGGAGTCTGATATGCTAGCTTGAGGGACTGACTCTCAATTCCCTTTACCTAAACGTCTGGGCCTAATACTGGCCCTTTAGAATAACTACTCTTTCCCATGTCCTCACAGCTTTGGTTCATCGGAACAGTTCTCATATTCTTCAAGCATGAGAGAGTAAACTTTATGTTTGGGATTTGCATTAGGGGAAAGTGATGGTGCTGTGAGTCAGAAGTTCTTAAAGTTAAAAATATAACAAATTACTTAGATATCTAGCGCTTTTTAAAACATGCATTCCTAACCCCAGTTTGATCCTTCTGAATTATATTTTCCATACTTGAAGCCTATGGGATTCTGGTGGGCAGTAGAAGATAAACTGTAATTTAAGTGAGGTTTTTATAAGCCAGCTTGGGATCAGGCAAAGATCAGGTGAATCCTTCTTGATCTATATTTGTATTTTAATCTATTTAAGAATTGTATGTAAAATACTTTAAAAGCTTGGACTGGGGAATCATTCATTGTCCAAGTGTGGGGTACATTTTCACATCAACTTTTCTGCTTCTGTTCTTATGCAATTATAAGTCCACATTATGCATAATAAATAGTGAAAGAATTTCCTCTGTCAGTATATTGCCATAGGTATTTCTGACAGATGCATGCAGACAGACGTGAAGTTTGGTGTTTTTTACCATATAAGCATACATAATCACATTACATATTTTTTACAGAATCAATCTGATTGTATGTTAAACAAATATATGCAGTGTATGTTTAGTCAGAGGGTCTTAGGAATATATCCAGAGACAACTGGAAAATTTTTGTTCATAAACAAAAATTTTTACCACCAGCTCCAGTGAAACATTTCAAAGGGATCCACGTGTGCTAAATGCAAATTGTACCTTCATTTGGAATTATTCAATCTTTAAAGTCCATGTAGCCTCAGAAAGCCCATCTTTCGTCCATGCAAGACTTGGGATGTGTTTAAGGCATTACAGGTAGAGTGCCAGAGCCACCTGACCTTGCTGCTTCCCAATCCTCTTCCTTCCCCCCACTTCAGAGCAGAGAGTACCAGCCTAGTAGACTGGCACAGGCAGCCTGAGCCACGCTAGCCTCTATGTGGTGTGCTCTGTGAGCCTTAGTTGGAGAGGTTCTGGCTCCCTCTGTCACATATGATTCTGTGGTTTTGAACATCAGCTTTTCTTCCTTTTCCACTTTTTCCCTAGTACTCCAGACATTTTTGTGCAGAAAGCAGCCTCTCACATCATCCTGCATTAATCATCATAAACCCCTCAAATCAAAAGTGGAAAAGACCCAGTGATTCAGTCATCTGTTTGCTAACAGTAATCTTTTTGTGGGTTTGTGTGTCTGTGTCCTTTGTTAAGTTCTGTTTTAAAAGAATACAGGCTCCCAGATTGCTGGGGTGTGGTGTGCTTGCAGTAACCTCTCTGTGAGATGCTCCAGAGAGAAAGGCTTCCCAGTGAAAACACTAGACTCAGAGTTGTCTTCAACTCACATAGCCCATGACCCTGAAAAAAAAAAAAAAAAAAGAAAAAAAAAGAAGAAAAAAAGCTCTTTTTGGAGCACATTTTTTCTCATCGTTAAAGTGAAGAAATAGAACCAGATTGTCTTTAAAGTTCTCATTATTTTATCATTCTATGGCTCCTTCTAGGAAGTTTGTCTTCTACTTTGGCTTAGCATCCCACATATTTTATTTAGTCATCATATTTTCCCTATATCTTTATTTATCTGAGTGAGGATGTCATCTTTCCTCAGGGCTGGGTGGTTTCTATTCACATCTTTGCAGACTGCAAAATTATCCTTAAGGGAACACAAGCATTGACCAGCGTTTATAAATCCCTGGCAGCACACCACAGATGGTTAATGAAATAAAATGCATTATCTCATAGGCTTAGCTAATCTCAAAGTTATGGACCATCTCTGGATGTGAGGACTTAATATGGAGGCAAGCTGTAGAGTGACAAATTAAAGCTGATAAGATTGCTGCTCTGCCTCATCCTCCAAATATTCATCAACTTTGAGCTGAGTCTCTCACAGGAAGCAGGGATCACTACAGAGATATGCTACATATTGCACTTGCTTGACAAACATGCATGAACATGAAATATAGGAAATACTAGGCACAGTTACCATCACCTGTTGCTCAAAGTAAAATTAAGAAAAAAGCTGGGTTCAGAAATGTTTGCTTTAATCTAATTATACGGTGTGTTCAAATTTGTCTCACTTAAGAACTAGCTAAGCAGTGGTCTCCAACCTTTTTGGCACCAGAGGCCAGTGTCATGGAAGACAATTTTTCCATGGATGGGAAGGATTTGTTTTGGGGGGGGGGTGTGGGGGAGGGTCGTGGGGAATGGTTTTGGAAAGTGTTCCACCTCAGATCATCAGATATTCTCATAGGTGCACAATCTAGATCCCTCACGTGCCCAGTTTGCAATACAAGGTGCAAGCTCCTATGAGAATCTCATGCTGCTGATGATCTGATCTGACAGAAGGAGGAGCTTAGGTGGTAATGCTGGCTCGCCCACCACTCAGCCTGGTTTATAACAGACCATGGAGGGTACCAGTCTGCGGCCTGATGGTTGGGAACCCCTGAGCTAAGGGACTGATAGAAACATTTTATAAGTAAAATTAATTAAATGCATACACACACAAATACTTATTTTTAAAAATAGTCCACAAATATTATCAGCTTGTTGATCCCAAATGTAAAAGAAAATCCTCAAATATTTACATAATTAAAGAAATGATCAGTATCTTTATTGAATTTTCACATGCTCTTATCATTCTTAGCTTAATCTGGTAAGAATGAGTCATAGCAAATTCTTTGGGTAGTGAATTCTAGGTCTCTAGATTTGTAGTAAAATAAGGTACATAAAGTAGACAAAGAGAAACAAAAATGCATTTTAGTCTGCTTCCTCTTTCCTCATTTACTTGAAATACAAATATATGTCTATGAATAATCACATATAATTTCTCCTTTCTAATATTCCATAAATATAAATTACAATTTCTAAGGATTGAATATTTAATAACGGTCTTTTCAAAATGATAAAGCAAGCACATAATCTTGTTCTTGTTTATTGTAGCAAATGTCAGAGCAGTTTACTGCAGAAATTAAATTGTTATTTATTTTGAATGTTGGGTTAAACAATTCTCTCATTAGGGGAAAAATATACTGCTAAAATAAGTGATAGTTATATTAAGAATTAGATAAGTATTAGTGGAAAAAACCCACCAGTGTCTCTGTTTCCTTAGCAGAACAGGCTATACAGTGTTGCAGCAAGACAGACATCCTCACATAGCAGACGTGCTAGGGACAGAGCATCCCTATAGGCAAGTACTGGAACTTCTCTAACGTACTTGTAGTTTGCAGATTCTCTGGTTACACTAGCCCTTGCTAACATTGTTCTTCTTTGAATTTGATTAGTCTGAGCTCATTCATGATTCTGTAACCATATGAGTGGGAAGGGAAACAGGGCTCTGAGCTGCCATATTGCTTGGTTTTCATGCCTTGATTCAAGAATTCTTGAATGTGCATTGGACACAGATCACTCATGGATGCTTTCCACAGCAAATGGTTAGCTGCTTACAAATAATTTAAAAGCATTGAGATTGTAATATTTCTCTGGTTTTGTCCTTAAATTTTATATATAACTATTTTATCACATTTACTAGCTATTTTTGTGTGTCTAAGTAGCAAAGACAATGTTACAATTGCAAATCTAGGCTAGGATCCTTGGATAACCAGCTTCCAAATGGCCCCCAGTGATCTCCACCTCCTGATGTTTACATATTTGAGTAGTTCCTGTGTATATTGTTCCAGGAGATTCCAGATTAGTGTGACCAATAGAATATGGCAGAGGTGATCTTATGTCACTTCCAAAATTAAGTTATAAAAGATTACCTGCTACATGCTTCTGTTGTACTCTGCACTTTTCCTTCATAATACTTACATATAAGTAACATTCTGTGTCTATGTTTATTTATTTTATTTTTTTTTATTTTTGTGATGGAGTCTTGCTGTGTCACCCAGGCTGGAGTGCAGTGGTGCAATCTTGGCTAATTGCAACCTCCGCTTCCTGGGTTCAAGCAATTCTCCTGCCTCAGGCTCCCGAGTAGCTGGGATTACAGATGCGTGCCACCATGCCTGGCTAAATTCTAAATTTTGTATTTTTAGTAGAGATGGGATTTCACCATGTTGGCCAGGCTGGTCTAGAACTCCTGACCTGGTGATCGAACCACCTCAGCTTCCCAAAGTGCTGGGATTACAGGTTTGAGCCACCGCACCCGGCCTATTCTGCGTCTATCTTCCAAGCTTGACATTAAGCTCATCAAGGACAGAAATCCTGCCTTTCTTATAAATTACGCATATCACAGCACCTAGCAGACACTCATTGTCTAATAAATAACAGGAGAGTTAAGGGTGAGAAAAATAATGAATTAATTTAAATAGCCACCATTTTTAAGAAATCCAAAATGTTTTCCTACTTTTTACTGATCCCTAGTTCAAGGGGTCCCCAATCCCCAGGCCACGGTGTTGGTCCATGGCCTGTTAGAAACCAGGCTGCACACTAGGAGACGAGCCGCTGGAGAGCAAAGCTGACCTCTGTTTCCTGTCAGATCAGCAGCAGTATTAGATTCTCATAAGAACATGAACCCTATTGTGAACTGCACATGCAAAGGACCTAGGTTGTGCGCTCCTTATGAGAATATAGCTAATTCCTGGTGATCTGATGTGCAACAGTTTCTGAAACCATCCTCCCCACCCCACACTGTCTGTGGAAAAATTGTCTTCTGCAAAACCAATTCCTGGTGCTAAAGTGGTTGGGGACTACTGCTCTAATTCTCTCACACATTACCCTGAAAGCACTATAAGGCGATTATCTGGGGGGCAGTCCCAAGATGGCCAAATAGGAACAGCTCCAGTCTACATCTCCCAGTGTGAGTGATGCAGGAGACGAATGATTTCTGCATTTCCAACTGAGGTACCAGGTTCATCTCATGGGGGATTGTCGGACAGTGGGTGCAGCGCACCATGCGTGAGGCGAAACAGGGCGAGGCATCGCCTCACCCGGGAAGCGCAAGGGGTCAGGGAATTCCCTTTCCTAGCCAAGGAAAGGAGTGACAGATGGCACCTGGAAAATCGGGTCACTCCCACCCTAATACTGCGCTTTTCTGACGGTCTTAGCAAATGGCACACCAGGAGATTATATCCCCACACCTGGCTCGGAGGGTCCTACTCCCATGAAGCCTCGCTCATTGCTAGCACAGCAGTCTGAGATCAAACTGCAAGGCAGGCGGCAGCAAGGCTGGGGGAGGGGTGCCCGCCATTGCTGAGGCTTGAGTAGGTAAACAAAGCGGACAGGAAGTTCGAACTGGATGGAGTCCACCGCAGCTCAAGGAGGCCTGCCTGCCTCTGTAGACTCCACCTCTGGGGGCAGGGCATACCCAAACAAAAGGCAGCAGAAACCTCTGCAGACTTAAATGTCTCTGTCTGACAGCATTGAAGACAGTAATGGTTCTCCCAGCACGCAGCTGGAGATCTGAGAATGGACAGACTGCCTCCTCAAGTGGGTCCCTGACCCCTGAGTAGCCTAACTGGGAGGCACTCTCCAGTAGGGACAGACTGACACCTCACACGGCCAGGTACTTCTCTGAGACAAAACTTCCAGAGGAACGATCAGGCAGCAACATTTGCTGTTCACCAATATTCACTGTTCTGCAGCCTCCACTGCTGATGCCCAGGCAAACAGGGTCTGGAGTGTACCTCTGGCAAACTCCAACAGACCTGTAGCTGAGGGTCCTGACTGTTAGAAGGAAAACTAACAAACAGAAAGGACATCCACACCAAAACCCCATCTGTACATCACCAGCATCAAAGATCAAAGGTAGATAAAACCACAAACACGGGGAAAAAACAGAGCAGAAAAACTGAAAATTCTGAAAATAAGAGTGCCTCTCCTCCTCCAAAGGAACGTAGCTGCTCACCAGCAATGGAACAAAGCTGGACGGGAAATGACTTTGACGAGTTGAGAGAAGAAGGCTTCAGATGATCAAACTTCTCTGAGTTAAAGGAGGAAGTTCGAACACATGGCAAAGAAGTTAAAGACCTTGACAAAAGATTAGACGAATGGCTAACTAGAATAATGAATGAAGAGAAGTCCTTAAAGGACCTGATGGAGCTGAAAACCAAGGCACGAGAACTACATGATGAATGCACAAGCTTCAGCAGCCGATTCAATCAACTGGAAGAAAGGTTGTCAGTAATGGAAGATCAAATGAATGAAATGAAGTGAGAAGGGAAGTTTAGAGAAAAAAGAATAAAATGAAACGAACAAAGCCTCCAAGAAATATGGGACTATGTGAAAAGACCAAATCTACATCTGATTGGTGTACCTGAAAGTGATGGGGAGAATGGAACCAAGTTGGAAAACACTCTGCAGGATATTATCCAGGAGAACTTCCCCAATTTAGCAAGGCAGGCCAACATTCAAATTCAGGAAATACAGAGAATGCCACAAAGATACTCCTCGAGAAGAGCAACTCCAAGACACATAATTGTCAGATTCACCAAAGTTGAAATGAAGGAAAAAATATTAAGGGCAGCCACAGAGAAAAGTCGGGTTGCCCACAAAGGGAAGCCCATCAGACTAACAGCGGATCTCTCGGCAGAAACTCTACAAGCCAGAAGAGAGTGGGGGCCAATATTCAACATTCTTAAAGAAAAGAATTTTCAGATGAGTAGGTTGCGACCTACTCATCTGACAAAGGGCTAATGTCCAGAATCGACAATGAACTCCAACAAATTTACAAGAAAAAAACAACCCCATCAAAAAGTGGGCAAAGGACATGAACAGATTCTTCTCAAAAGAAGACATTTATGCAGCCAAAAAACACATGAAAAAATGCTCACCATCACTGGCCATCAGAGAAATGCAAATCAAAACCACAGTGAGATACCATCTCACACCAGTTAGAATGGCAATCATTAAAAAGTCAGGAAACAACAGGTGCTGGAGAGGATGTGGAGAAATAGGAACACTTTTACACTGTTGGTGGGACTGTAAACTAGTTCAACCATTGTGGAAGTCAGTGTGGCGATTCCTCAGGGATCTAGAATTAGAAATACCATTTGACCCAGCCATCCCATTACTGGGTATATACCCAAAGGACTATAAATCATGCTGCTATAAAGACACATGCACATGTGTGTTTCTTGCGGCATTATTCACAATAGCAAAGACTTGGAACCAACCCAAATGTCTAATAATGACAGACTGGATTAAGAAAATGTGGCACATATGCACCATGGAATACTATGCAGCCATAAAAAATGACGAGTTCATGTCCTTTGTAGGGACATGGATGAAATTGGAAATCATCATTCTCAGTAAACTATCGCAAGAACAAAAAACCAAACACCGCATATTCTCACTCATAGGTGGAAATTGAACAATGAGAACACATGGACACAGGAAGGGGATCATCACACTCTGGGGACTGTTGTGGGGTGGGAGGAGGGGGGAGGGATAGCATTGGGAGATATACCTAATGCTAGATCACGAGTTAGTGGGTGCAGCGCACCAACATGGCACATGTATACATACGTAACTAACCTGCACATTGCATACGTGTACCCTAAAACCTAAAGTATAATAATAATAATAAACAAATAAATAAAAGAAAAGAATTTTCAACCCAGAATTTCATATCCTGCCAAATTAAGCTTCATAAGTGAAGGAGAAATAAAATACTTTACCGACAAGCAAATGCTGAGAGATTTCTGTCACCACCAGGCCTGCCCTACAAGAGCTCCTGAAGGAAGCACTAACCGTGGAAAGGAACAACTGGTACCAACCACTGCAAATCATGCCAAATTGTAAAGACAATTGATGCTAGGAAGAAACTGCATCAACTAATGAACAAAATAACCAGCTAACATAATAATGACAGGATCAAATTCACACATAACAATATTAACCTTAAATGTAAATGGACTAAATGCTCCAATTAAAAGACACAGACTGGCAAATTGGATAAAGACTCAAGACCCATCAGTGTGCTGTATTCAGGAAACCCATCTCACGTGCGGAGACACACATAAGCTCAAAATAAAGGGATGGAGGAAGATCTACCAAGCAAATGGAAAACAAAAAAAGGCAGGGGTTGCAATCCTAGTCTCTGATAAAACAGACTTTAAACCAACAAAGATCAAAAGAGACAAAGAAGGCCATTACATAATGGTAAAGGGGTCAATTCAACAAGAAGAGCTAACTATCCTAAATATATATGCACCCAATACAGGAGCACCCAGATTCATAAAGCAAGTCCTTAGACACCTACAAAGAGACTTAGACTCCCACACAATAATAATGGGAGACTTTAACACCCCACTGTCAACATTAGACAGACCAACAAGACAGAAAGTTAACAAGGATATCCAGGAATTGAACTCAGCTCTGCACCAAGTGGACCTAATAGACATCTACAGAACTCTCCACCCCAAATCAATAGAATAAACATTCTTCTCAGCACCACACCACACTTATTCCAAAACTGACCACATAGTTGGAAGTAAAGCACTCCTCAGCAAATGTAAAAGAACAGAAATTATAACAAACTGTCTCTCAGACCATGGTGCAATCAACTAGAACTTAGGATTAAGAAACTCACTCAAATCCGCTCAACTACATAGAAACTGAACAACCTGCTCCTGAATGACTACTGGGTACATAACGAAATGAAGGCAGAAATAAAGATGTTCTTTGAAACCAACGAGAACAAAGACACAACATACCAGAATCTCCGGGACACATTTAAAGCAGTGTTGTAGCAGGAAATTTATAGCACTAAATGCCCACAAGAGAAAGCAGGAAAGATCTAAAATTGACACCCTAACATCACAATTAAAAGGACTAGAGAAGCAAGAGCAATCACATTCAAAAGCTAGCAGAAGGCAAGAAATAACTAAAATCAGAGCAGAACTGAAGGAAATGGAGACACAAAAAACCCTTCCAAAAATCAATGAATCCAGGAGCTGGTTTTTTGAAAAGATCAACAAAATTGATAGACCACTAGCAAGACTAATAAAGAAGAAAAGAGGGAAGAATCAAATAGATGCAATAAAAAATGATAAAGGGGATATCACCACCAATCCCACAGAAATACAAACTACCATCAGAGAATACTATAAACACCTCTATGCAAATAAACTAGAAAGTCTAGAAGAAATGGATAAATTCCTCGACACACACACCCTCCCAAGACTAAACCAGGAAGAAGGTGAATCTCTGAATAGACCAATAATGGTTCTGAAACTGAGGCAATAATTAATAGCTTACCAACCAAAAAAACTCCAGGACCAGACAGATTCACAGCCAAATTCTACCAGAGGTACAAAGAGGAGCTGGTACCATTCCTTCTGAAACTATTCCAATCAATAGAAAAAGAGGGAATCCTCCCTAACTCATTTTATGAGGCCAGCATCATCCTGATACCAAAGCCTGGCAGAGACACAACCAAAAAAGGAGAATTTCAGACCAATAACCTTGATGAACATTGATGAAAAATCCTCAATTGGCAAACCCAATCCGGCAGCACATCAAAAAGCTTATCCACCATGATCAAGTGGGCTTCATCCCTGGGATGCAAGGCTGGTTCAACATACACTAATCAATAAACATAATCTACCATATAAACAGAACCAAAGACAAAAACCACATGATTATCTCAATAGATACAGGAAAGGCCTTTGACAAAATTCAACAGCCCTTCATGCTAAAAACTCTCAATAAATTAGGTATTGATGGGACGTATCTTAAAATAAGAAGAGCTATCTATGACAAACCCACAGCCAATATCATACTGAATAGGCAAAAACTGGAAGCATTCCCTTTGAAAACTGGCACAAGACAGGGATGCCCTCTCTCACCACTCCTATTCAACATAGTGTTGGAAGTTCTGGCCAGGGCAATCAGGCAGGAGAAGGAAATAAAGGGTATTCAGTTAGGAAAAGAGGAAGTCAAATTATCCCTGTTTGCAGAAGACATGACTGTGTATCTAGAAAACCCCATTGTCTCAGCTCAGAATCTCCTTAAGCTGATAAGCAACTTCAGCAAAGTCTCAGGATATAAAATCAATGTGCAAAAATCACAAGCCTTCTTATACACCAATAACAGACAAACAGAGAGCCAAATCATGAGTGAACTCCCATTCACAATTGCTTCAAAGAGAATAAAATACCTAGGAATCTGACTTACAAGGGATGTGAAGGACCTCTTCCAGGAGAACTACAAACCACTGCTCAATGAAATAAAAGAGGATACAAACAAATGGAAGAACATTCCATGCTCATGGGTAGGAAGAATCAATATCATGAAAATGGTCATACTGCCCAAGGTAATTTATAGATTCAATGCCATCCCCATCAAGCTACCAATGACTTTCTTCACAGAATTGGAAAAAACTACTTTAAAGTTCATATGGAACCAAAAAAGAGCCCGCATCACCAAGTCAACCCTAAGCCAAAAGAACGAAGCTGGAGGCATCATGCTACCTGACTTCAAACTATACTACAAGGCTACAGTAACCAAAACAGCATGGTACTGGTACCAAAACAGAGATATAGACCAATGGAACAGAACAGAGCCCTCAGAAATAATGCCACATATTTACAACTATCTGATCTTTGACAAACCTGACAAAAAGAAGAAATGGGGAAAGGATTCCCTATTTAATAAATGGTGCTGGGAAAACTGGCTAGCCATATGTGGAAAGCTGAAATTGGATCCCTTCCTTACACCTTATACAAAAATTAATTCAAGATGAATTAAAGACTTAAATGTTAGACCTAAAACCATAAAAACCCTAGAAGAAAACCTAGGCAATACCATTCAGGACATAGGCATGGGCAAATACTTCATGTCTAAAACACCAAAAGCAATGGCAACGAAAGCCAAAGTTGACAAATGGGATCTAATTAAACTAAAGAGCTTCTGCACAGCAAAAGAAACTACCATCAGAGTGAACAGGCAACCTACAATATGGGAGAAAATTTTTGCAATCTACTCATCTGAAAAAGGGCTAATATCCAGAATCTACAAAGAACTCAAACAAATATACGAGAAAAAAGCAAACAACCGCATCAACAAGTGGGCAACATCAACAAGTGGTCGAAGGATATGAACAGACACTTCTCAAAAGAAGACATTTATGCAGCCAAAAGACACATGAGAAAAATGCTCATCAGCACTGGCCATCAGAGAAATGCAAATCAAAAACACAATGAGATACCATCTCACACTAGTTAGAGTGGCGATCATTAAAAAGTCAGGGAACAACGGGTGCTGGAGAGGATGTGGAGAAATAGGAACACTTTTACACCGTTGGTGGGACCGTAAACTAGTTCAATCATTGTGGAAGTCAGTGTGGCGATTCCTTAGGGATCTAGAGCTAGAAATACCATTTGACCCAGCCATCCCATTACTGGGTATATACCCAAAGGATTATAAATCATCCTGCTATAAAGACACATGCACATGTATGTTTATTGCAGCACCGTTCACAGTAGCAAAGACTTGGAACCAACCCAAATGTCCAACAATGATAGACTGAATTAAGAAAACGTGGCACATATACACCATGGAATACTATGCAGCCATAAAAATGGATGAGTTCATGTCTTTTGTAGGGACATGGATGATGCTGGAAACCATCTTTCTCAGCAAACTATCGCAAGGACAAAAAACCAAACACCGCATATTCTCACTCATAGGTGGGAATTGAACAATGAGAACACATGGACACAGTAAGGGGAACATCACACACCAGGGCCTGTTGTGGGGTGGGGGGAGGGGGGAGGGATAGCATTAGGAGATATACCTAATGTTAAATGACAAGTTAATGGGTGCAGCACACCAACATGGCACATGTATACATATGTAACAAACCTGCACGTTGTGCATGTGTACCCTAAAACTTAAAGTATTAAAAAAAAGCACTATATGGCAATGTTAGGATATTTTATAATAATTTATATGCCTGTCTTCAAAGACCTATAATAAAATGTTCATTTTTAATAATGAAACATGTAATAAATAAAATTTAAATTCCCAAATTAAAGAAAAAATCGTTTGTTTCTTAAAAGTGATAAAACTGCATCCCTCTTTTGTTTAATTCTGTGACATATTTTAAAGCATTTTCACATTAATTTTTTTTTAATTTTGTCATTATACCTATCCTGGGAAGTAGCCTGTTCTGTAAGTGAGGAAGTGAATTCCTAGAGGGTAAGCAAATTTGCTTTGGGCTGCAAAGCTCTCTTTTGGTGGGACCAAGGCTAGAATCAAGACAGCAATACTCATTACACATTCAAAACCCTTCCAACCAGTGCAAACTGCCTCAGGAACATAATAACCAACCACTGAGGATCTAATTCCAAGATGTATCTCTCTCTCTCCTGTCTTTAAATCTCCTTAGCTTCTTTCCATTCTCTGTTTTGTGACATATTATTATTATTTTCTCTAGTGAAGCAACTTGCAGAAATCCATTTTTCCTCTTCTTCCTGAACTCTAAACAGTTTGAGAGGGCAGATCAGGGCTTATTTGTGTTTATCTACGCTTCAACCTATAATATAATTTCTTATGTAGACTAGAGGATGAATAAATTATTGTTGAGCTAAGTTGGAATAAATTTCATAAAGAGTTATCAGCAAAATTATTCAATACTTGATTATTTTTGATAGCAATCATACAATAAAGTACATTTGGGGTTACATTTGGTTTTATGTAATCAACATTAAATAGTTATTCTTTAATGGAATTCTACAGTTAATGCTTTTCCAAAAAGTATATGGACCACTTGAGGTTGCTTTGTTTTCTTGAGTTCCCCTGGACATTTTTACTTTTTTGTACTAAGTGATTTGGCTAACATAACAATAATAACTAATAATATCTAACATTATTCAGTGCTTACAACTTAATCTTCATAACACCAGAAAAATAGGCAATATTAACTATTTTTATATTTCAAGTAATTTTCTCAAAATTACACAGCTAATAAAGGCAGAAGCAGGTTTTAATTCCAAATTGCTGAACCACAAGGCCCATGTTCTTAATCAAAATAATCAAGAATAAATAACACCCATTGGTCAGTTACTCCTTAAAACTTCCACCTAGTTACTCAATGTATGAAAAGATAATTCTACATTCAATTTAATTAAATTAAATATCTTTAGAGAAAGGAAATACAAGATAATTATCTGAATCATACTCTGACAGAGACAGTTAATGAATTCATAAATTCTTACCAAACTTTAAGGAAGATATTCACTTTGAAGGGTCATGTTTTTATAATACAGAACACATGTTTCTGCAAGAAGACAAAGATTCTCAAATTGCCATTGCCTTAAAAAGAAGGAAATTCACAAAGGAACAGCCAAGATGGCCAAACAGAAACAGTTCCAGTCTGCGGCTCCCACTGAGAAGAATGAAAACAGTCAGTGAATTCTGCATCTTTAATTGAGGCACCCAGGTTCTCTCACTGGGACTGACTGGGTGATTGGCGTGCACCCACGGAGAGTGAGGAAAAGCAGGCTGGAGCGAGGGCCCACCTGGAAGCTGCACGGGGCAAAAGGAGCTGCCTCCCCAGGGTGGTTAGGGATTGTGCTACTCCCCACCCCCCGAAAACCATGCTTTTCCCATGAATCTCTGTAACCCCTGAATAAGGAGGTCCCCCTGTGAGCTCATGCCACCAGGGCTTGGGTCCCAAGCACACAGCTCTGCAGACTCTTGGTGCCTGTTCGGGTGGGTGGCCACTCAAGCAGGTACTGAAACACAGGAGTTTTTGCATACTCTGGCTCCAGGAACTCTGGTGAGGCAGGAGATCCATCCACTCCCATGGGATGGGGCTAAAGCCAGGGAGCCAAGCCGACTTGCTCAGCAGGCCCCACTCCCACAGAATCCCACAAGCTAAACCTACTGACCTGGAATTCCTGTCGGCCAATGCAGCAGGCTGGAGATTGCCTAAGAAGACTGGATTCAGGGACAAGCAGGAGTGGCTGCCATCACTGCGGCTCCAGTCAGTCATATTCTCCTGCTGCCAAAGTCTGCAAGACTGGGTGGTTTGGTCTGGGAGGAATTCCCCACAGCGCAGCCTAGCGGCTGTGAGAGTTCATGGCAAGACTTCTTTAAGTGGGGCCCTGACCCATTTCTTCTCACTGGGCAGGGCCTCCCTGCAGGATTCTCAGCATCGCCAGCCAGGGGTTTATGGAGAGAACTCTGATTTCTCTCAGAGGAGCTCCTAGGAGGAAAGGCGGCCACGGTATCATGAATCAGTGGTCTTAGTCTTTTATGCCTGCCAGCTCTGGAGAGTCAGGGAAGCCCAGACAAGGGGGATTACCCCCTGCACAAAACATCTGCTCTGCAAAGGGGCAGCCAGGCTGCTTATTTAAGCAGGTCCCTGATCCTGTTCTTCCTGACTGGGTGAGACCTCCTACCAGGAGTCTCCAGACACCTCAAACAGGAGTATTCTGGCCAGCATTAGGTTGGTGCCCCTCTAGCACAGAGATCTCAGAGAAAGGACCAGGCTGCCATCTTTGCTGTTCTGCAGCCTCCACTGGTGATAATTCCAGGTGTAGGAGGGACCCAGGCAAATAAGGTCTCCCCAGCAAACTGCAGCAGACCTATGGAAGACGGGCCTCACTGCTAAGAAAAACAAACAGAGAGCAACAACAACATCAACAAAAAAGACCCCACAAAAACCCCACCAGAAGGTCAGCAGCATCAAAGATCAAAGGTAGACAAACTCGTGAATATGAGAAAGAATCAACACAAAAATGCTGAAAACTCAAAAAGCCAGAATGCCTCTTTTCCTGAAAAGGATTGAAAAACCTCTCCAGCCAGGACACAGAACTGGGCTGAGGCTGAGATGGGTGAATTGACAGAAGTAGGCTTCAGAAGATGGTTAATAAAGAACTTCACCGAGCTAAAGGAATATGTTCTAACCTACGCAAAGAAACTAAGAACCATGATAAAACATTACAGGAGCTGTTAACTGGAATAACAAGTTTTGAGGGATACTAAAATGACCTGATAGAGCTGAAAAACATAACATGAGAACTTCACAATGCAAACACAAGTATCAATAGCCAAATCGACCAAGTGGAAGAAAGGATATCAGAACTTGAAGACTATCTTGCTGAAATGAGGCAGGCAGACAAGATTAGAGGAAAAAGAATGAAAAGGAATGAACAAAACCTCTGAGAACTATGGGATGATGCATAAAGACAGAACCTATAACTGATTGGGGTACTTCAAAAAGACAGGGAGAATAGAACCAAGTTGGAAAACATACCTCGGGATATCATCCAGGAGAACTTCCCCTACTAAAAAAGACAGACTAACATTCAAATTCAGGAAATGCAGAGAACTACAGTAAGATACTCCATGAGAAGCTCAACCCCAAGGCACATAATCACCAGATTTTCCAAGGTCAAAATGAAAGAAAAAATGTTAGGGCAGCCAGAGAGAAAAATCAGGTCACCCATAAAGAGAAGCTCACCAGATTAACAGCAGACCACTCAGCATAAATCCTACAAGCCAAAAGAGATTGGGGGGCAGTGGGGGGGCAATATTCAACATTCTTAAAGAATTTCCAACCTAGAATTTCGTATCTAGCCAAACTAAGCTTCATAAGCAAAGAAGAAATAAAATCCTTTTCAAACAAGCAAATGCTGAGGGAATTCATCACCACCAGGCCTGCATTACAAGAGCTTCTGAAGGAAGTACGAAATATGGAAAGGAAAAACTGGTACCAGCCACTGCAAAAACACACCAAAGTACAAAAACCAATGACAGTATGAAGAAAGTGCATCAACTAGTGTGCAAAATAACCAGCTAGCATCATGATGACAGGATCAAATTCACACATAACAATATCAACCTTAAATGTAAATGGCTAAATGCCCAATTAAAAGACACAGAATGGCAAACTGGATAATCAAGATTCATTGTTGTGCTGTATTCAAGAGACCCATCTCATGTGTAAAGACACACATAGACTCAAAAGGACAAAGAAAAATGTACCAAGCAAATGGAAAACAGAAAAAAAGCAGAAGTTCCAATCTTAGTTTCTGACAAAATAGACTTTAAACCACAAAGATCAAAAAAGGCAAAGAAGGGCATTACATAATGCTAAGGGTGTCAATTCAACAAGAAGAGCTAACTATCCTAAATATATATCCACCCAATATAGGAGCAACCAGATTCATAAAACAAGTTCTTAGAGAACTACAAAGAGACTTAGACTCTCACACAATAATGAAGGGAGACTTTAAAACCAAACTGTCAATATTAAACACATCATTGAGACAGAAAATTAACAAAGATATTCAGAACTTGAACTCAGCTCTGGATCAAGTGGGCCTAGTAGATATATACAGAATTCTCCACTCCAAACAACAGGATGTAACATTCTTCTCAGTGCCACATGGCACTTACTCTAAATCTGATAACTTAGTTGGAAATAAGTCACTCCTCAGTAAATGGAAAAGAACTGAAATCATAATAAAAATCTCTTAGACCATAACACAATCAAATTAGAACTCAAGATTTAAAAACTCACTCAAAACCATACAACTCCATGAGAATTGAACAACTTGCTCCAGAATGACTCCTGGGTAAATAATGAAATTAAGGCAGAAATTAAAAAGTTTTTTGAAACTAATGAGAACAAAGAGACAATGTACCAGTCTGTGGGATGCAGCTAAAATAGTGTTCAGAGGAATTTATAGCACTAAATGCCCACATCGAAAAGCTAGAAAGATCTCAATCAATGTTGTAACATCACAACTAAAGGAATTAGAGAACCAAGAGCAAAGAAACCCCAAAGCTAGCAGAAGACAAGACATAAGGAAGCTCAGAGTGGAACTGAAGGAGACAGAGACACAGAAAAACCTTCAAAAAAATCAATGAATTTAGGAGCTATTTTTTTGAAAAAATTAATAAAATAGACTGCTAGCTTGACTAATAAAAGGAGAGGAGAATCAAATACACAGAATAAAAAATCATACAGAGGTTATCACCACAGACCCCACAGAAATACAAACAACCATCAGAGAATACTATAAACAACTCTATGCAAACAAACTAGAAAATATGGAAGAAATAGACAAATTCCTGGACACATACACCCTCCCAAGACTGAACCAGGAAGGAGTTGAATCCCTGAACAGACCAATAACAAGTTCTGAAATTGAGGCAGTAATAAATTGCCTACCAACCAAAAAAAGGCCAGATTCAGGTGAATTTACAGCTGAATTCTACCAGAGGTACAAAGAGAAGCTGGTATCCTTTCTTCTGAAACTATTCCAAAAAATTGAAAAGAAAGGACTCCTCCCTAACTCATTTTATGAGGCCAGCATCATCCTGATACCAAAACCTGGCAGAGACACAACAACAAAAAAGAAAACTTCAGACCAATATCCCTGATGAACATTGTTGCAAAAATTCTCAATAAAATACTGGCAAACTGAATCCAGCAGCACAGCAAAAAGCTTATCCACCACAATCAAGTTGGCTTTTTCCCTGGAATGCAAGGCTTGTTCAATATATGCAAATCAATAAATGTAATTTATCACATAATCAGAACTAAAGACAAAAGCCACATGATTATTTCAGTAGATGCAGAAAGGCCTTCAATAAAAGTCAACATCCCTTCATGTTAAGAACTCTCAATGAACTAGGTATTGAGGGAACATACATCAAGATAATAAGAGCCATTTATGACAAACCCACAGCCAATATCATACTGAATGGGCAAAAGCTGAAAGCATTTCTTTTGAAAACCAGCAGAAGACAAGGATGCCCTCTCTCACCACTCCTAGTCAATACAGTATTGGAAGTTCTGGCCGGGGCAATCACGCAAGAAAAAGAAATAAAAGGTATTAAATGGGAAGAGAGGAAGTCAAATTGTCTTTGCAAATGGCATGATCCTATATCTGGAAAACCCTATCATCTCAGCCCAAGAGTTTCTTAAGCTGATAAGCAACTTCAGCAAAGTCTTAGGATACAAAATCAATAGGCAAAAGTCACAAGCATTCCTATACACCAACAACAGATAAGCAAAGAAGAAAATCATGTATGAACTCCCATTCACTATTCCTACAAAGAAAATACCTTGGACAGCCAACAAGGGAAGTAAAGGACCTCTTTAAGGAGACCTACAAACCACTGCTCAAGGAAATCAGAGGAGACAAACAAATGGAAAAACATTGTATCCTCATAGGTAGGAAGAATCAATATCATGAAAATGGTCACACTGCTCAAAGTAATTTATAGATTCAATGCTATTCCCATTAAACTACCATTGAAATTCTTCACAGAATTAGAAGAAACTATTTTAAAATTCATATGGAACCAATAAAGCTTGAATATCCAAGACAATCCTAAGCAAAAAGAACAAAGCTGGAGGCATCACACTACCCAAGTTCAAACTATACTACAAGGCTATAATAACCAAAACAGCATAGTATGTTACAAAAACAGACACATACAACAATAAAACAGGATAGAGAACTCAGAAATAAGACTGCACATCTACAACCATCTGATTTTTAACAAATTTGACAAAAACAAGCAATGGGAAAATGATTCCTTATTTAATAAATGGTGCTGGGAGAAATGGCTAGCCATATGCAGAAAACTGAAACTGAACCCCTTCCATACACCATATACAAAAAGTAACTCAAGATGGATTAAAGACTTAAATGTAAAACCCAAAACTATAAAAGCCATAGAAGAAAATTTAGGCAATACCATTCAGGACATAGGCATGGGCAAAGACTTCATGACGAAATCACCAAAAGCAATTGCAACAAATGCAAAAATTGACAAATGGGATCTAATTGAACTACAGAGCTTCTGCAATGCAAAAGAAACTATTATCAGAGTGAACAGGCAACCTACAGAATGGGAGAATATTTTTGCAATCTATCCATAATTAATCCATAATCTACAAGGAACTTAAACAAATTTGCAATGAAAAAACAAACAACCCCATTAAAAAGTGGGCAAAGGACATGAACAGACACTTATCAAAAGAAGACATTCATGCAACCAACAAATGTATAAAAAAAGCTTAACATCACTGATCATTAGAGAAATGAAAATCAAAACCATGAGATATCATCTTATGCCAGTCTGAATGGCGATTATTAAAAAGTCAAGAAATAACAGATGTGGGCAAGGTTGTGGAGAAATAGGAGCACTTTTACACTGTTGGTGGGAGTATAAACTAGTTCAACCATTGTGGAAGACAGTGTGGTGATTCCTCAAAGGTCTGGAACCAGAAACACCATTTGATCCAGCAATCCCATTACTGGTTATATACCCAAAGGGAATACAAACCATTCTATTACAAAGATACATGCATGTGTATTTTAATTGCATCACTGTTCACAATAGCAAAGACATGGAATCAACCCAAATGCCCATTAGTGATAGACTGGATAAAGAAAATGTGGTGTATATACACCATGAAATACTATGGAGCCATAAAAAGGATCAAGATCATGTCTTTTGTAAGGATGTGGATGGAGCTGGAAGCCCTTATCCTCAGCAAACCAATGCAGAAACAGAAAACCAAACACCAGATGTTCTCACTTATAAGTGGGAGCTAAACAATGAGAACACATGGACACAGGGAGGGGAAAAATACACACTGGGGCCTGTTGGGGGGTAGGGTGGAGAGAGGGAGAGCATTAGAAAAAATAGCTAATGCATGCTGGGCTTAATACCTAGGTGATGGGTTGATAGGTGCAGCAGCCACCATGGCACACGTTTACCTATGTAACAAACCTGTATATCCTGTATATGCACCCAAAACCAAAAAGAATTTAAAAAAAAAAAAAAACCCTCTAATGTAAGAATTAAAATTCTGATTTTACAGATAAGAAAACGATATTTTGGTCACACTATTAGTATGAGATTGATCAAGGACTGAAACCAGGGTCTGATTAACTCCCAAGCCCATGCCTATAACTTTGATATGCACTGCCTTATCACATTAAATGTTCCCAGCATCAGTCTCATAAACATAAATTTAAAAATACAAATAAGAAGGAAATTCACATATAGCTCTTACAACTTTTTTATTAAACTAGATAGTGGGCTCCTCCAAGATAAGAATTATAGGGTTTTTATCAACATATTTTTTTCAATATGTTTTTTGACAAGTAAGTGCTCAATAAATGCTTAATGAATTTAGTAAGTTAATGTGTAAGTAAATAAATGAATGAATTTTCACAACTTGTGTTGAAATTTTCTTCATTATTTGATGTCCACTAATCACAAGAAAGTCATTAGAAGGTGAGAACAGCACTAAATCTTTTCATTTTTAGTAACAGTATCTTCTCCCTCTGCATACTTGAGATAGGGCAGACATTCCAAACAAGATAGCTAACTACTAAAAAAAAAAAAAAAAAAAAAAAAGTCCGTTCATTTTTGCTTTGTTACTTTCAACTTATATATTAGGTCAGTAGTTATTTTGGAAAACCATGTTTCATATCTTTAGAGCTGTCATGCAACACATCCTACATTAGGATAAAGTAGCTTGAAAATGGCATGACTTTTCTTGAGTAAGTAGCTCTTCTGCATCATACCTATGTAGCTCAGCTCTGAGTTTCAATTTCTTCCTCTACAATATAGTGTTTAAAAACTCACTTTCTATTGTGTGTGACAGTAGAGAATGAAGGCAAGTTCTTTTGTTAAGTGCTGGCATATGGTGATGTTAATAATAGCTGTGATGAACACCTGCCGGCAGCCATTCATTGGACTGAGTACTTCCCATGTGCTGTGGTTTGAATGTCCTCTCTAAAACTCATGTTGAAATGCAATTATCCTTCTAACAATATTAAGAGGTGGGGCTTAAAAAAGTGGTTAGGTCATGAAGGCTCTACTTTCATGATGGATTAATCACATTATCGAGGAAGTAGGTTAGTTACTGTGTGAGTGGCTTTGTTATAAAAGCAAGCTCTCTTTTGCCTTCCACCCTTTCACCATTAGTGAATGGGTTGACTCTCTCAAGATGCCAACACATGTTCTTGAATGTCCCAGCCTCCAAAACCATAAGGCAAATAAACCTCTTTTCTTTGTAAATCCCCCAGTCTGTGTTATTCTGTTAAAGCAGCAGAAAAATAGACTAAAACAACATGCACCATCACACTTAATCCTTTCCACATACTCCAAAGGAGGTCTTCTCATATCCCTTCACTTCACAGAGAGCTTAAATCACCAGTCCTAAGTAATAAAGCTCCTAGATGGCAGAACTGGACTCACAACCCAGGTCTGCTAAGGCAATAATTACAGGCTCTTGTCCATCATACAGCACTAGCTGCCTAGATGTACAAGGTAGTTCTCAAAATAGCTGTTATAGTCATGTATCACCTAACCATAGGATATTTTTAGAAACGTATCATTAGAATACTTTATCATTGTGCACACATCATAGAATGTACTTACACAAACCTAAATGGTATAGCCTATTACACACCTAGGCTATATGATATAGTCCCTTGCTTCTAAGCTACAAACCTGTATAGCATATTACTGTACTGAATGCTGTAGGTAATGGTAACCCAGTGTTAGTATTTGTGTATCTAATCATATCTAAACATAGAAAAGATAGAGTAAAAACATAATATAAGAGATTTTGAAAATAGTATACCTGTATAGGGCATTTACCGTGAATGGAGCTTGCAAAACTGGAAGTTGCTCTGGGTCTTAGTAAGTGAGTGGTGAGTGAATGTGAAAGCCTAGAACATTATTGTATACTACTGTAGACATAAACACTGTACATTTAGCTAACACTAATTCTTTTTTTTAAAAAAAAGTCTTTCTTCAATAATGAATTAACCTTATATTACTATAACTTTTTGACTTTATAAACATTTTAATTTTTTAAACCTTTTGTCTCTTTTGCAATAACACTTAGCTTAAGGCACAAACACATTGTACAGCTGCATATAAATTTTTTATATCTTTTTTTAGGCTTTTTTTTTTTTTGCTTTTTAAACTTAAAAAAAATAACAAAGATACGAGAATGCATATTAGCCTAGGCCTACATATGGCCAGGAACACCAATATCACTATCTCCCACATCTACATCTTGTCCCACTGAAAGGTCTTCAGGGACGATAATAGGCATGAAGCTTTCATCTTCTATAATAACAATGTCTTCTTCTGAAATACCTCCTGAAGGATCTGTCTAAGCCTTATTTACAATTAACTTTCTTTTTTTCTAAGTAGAAGAAATACATCCTTAAAAAAAAAAAAATGATAAGCTAGGTACAGTGACTCCTGCCTGTAATCCCAGCAGTTTGGTAGGCTGATGTAGGAGGATAGCTTGAGGCCAAATATTTAAGACCAGCCTGGACAACATAGGGAGAGCCTGTCTCTATCAAAACAAACAAACAAACAAACAAATAAATAAATTAGCTATGCGTGGTAGTAAGTGCCTATAGTCTCAACTACTCAGGAGGCTTAGGCAGGAGGATCATTTGAATCCAGGAATTCAAGGCTACAGTGAGCCATGATCATACCACTGCACTCCTGCCAGGGTGACAGAGAAATAACTCATCTTCAAAAATGTAAATAAATAAAAATATATATTAAATAAATAAAATGATAAAAAAGTAATAAATTAATAAATCAGTATTGTCATTATCAAGTATTTCATGCTGTACATAATTGTATATGCTATACTTTCATACAACCAGTGGTACAGATTTTTTCACACCAGCATCACCACAAATATGTTAGTAATGCATTATGCTATGACATTATAATAGCTATGACATCACTAGGGATTTGAAATTTTTCAGCTTGGAAATAATATTATGGGGCAACCACCATATACATGGTTTGTTGTTGACCAAAACATCATTATGTGATATGCATGACTGTGACTGTATTTCCTGTTCTAAATTTCTCTTAAAAATAATAATAGACGGAGTGCGTGTAGAGATTCAAGCAAGTAAAAGGAAAATTATACATGTGTCCAAACAACATGCTCCACAGTCATCATTCATTTACCAAATGAGCTCTTGAATGGGAAGATTACGGGTTTTCCAATCTTAATGAAAATGGACAAAGTGAAAACAGGTCTCTTTCATGTGTTTGTTAATGCGTTTTCTCTCATGTGGTTGGAATTGGAAGGGATTCAAAGCCTGGCTTAAGCACAATGTAAACTGGGCATAAGAAACCATATGGATGCAGCTATTTATTGCTGACAGAGTGTTGACCAAATTGTCACATACATTGACTGCCTTATTCAGAGGGTTGGGAAAAACCACTCCAGATGGCCTATATTCCAAAGTGGTGCCACTTTCCAGGATGACCATCATGAGGTTTTACCAAATCCTAAAGGCTATCTGATTTTGAGGAACTGCCTCAGAAAACCTGAGCAAACCTGTAACAAGATGTAATGATCACAAAAAGGCATGGGGTTTATAAGTGGCCCATGTAAATAGAGCATAGCCTCCAGATTTAAGGCTTTGTGGTTCTAGTTTGGACTATTAAACAGAAGGTCTATACTGGGTTCACTTGCTTCCGGCTAACTTAAACCCACTTCTGATCTTGCCTACTGTTCTTCTCTCATTATTCCTGCTGTTGCTATCTGTAGACAGCCCAGTCCAGTACCTTTTCCCTCTTAAATAGTCAGTAGTTATTGGTAAGTTGTGTTAAAGGCATAGTAAGCTTTGAAGACTTTTTTCCTAATGTAGGAAAAATTTAAAGAATTTGAAAAGCTGCAAGATAACTGACAGCTTATATATTAAAATTTTATTCCCTCAAAGAACAGTCAATTAAAAAGGTGTCCAAAATAGATACCTACATAAAAAATTTAAATGCTCATCATAGAATGTAGTATTCTTTAACAGCACCTGAATCAAAGTTAATATGATATCTTGTTTCTGGTATGTTGACATTTGAGTTCAGTCTTCCTGTGTTTCTAGCATAAAATGATGAGAATTGAATGAAGAAATATAAAGGTATATCTTACCCTGGTAAAGAATGGCATGCACAGAATTCTACTTAAGAGTGAGGGGACGGTGTGGTTTCACTAAACTTAGAGTCTCAGAAACAAGGCAATTAAAGCAGGTGTGTTCAGAGGTGCATTTCTCCTACTCTCTGTGCATTTACCCTTCCCTTGTCAATGACATGAAGTGGTAGCATCTCATTTGGAAAATATTAATGATTAATTTTTAAAAGAACCAGAAATAGTAAAAGAAAGAAAAAGTCATGGCAAGTGTTGTTCCACACATGTGAACTAAACAATTATATCTGCATTCTATATTTTATTTTAGTTGAAAAAAATCTTTTTTCCCTTTTTCTTTTTAGTACCCAGGTAGACTACATTTTCCAGGCTCCCTTGCAGTTAGATAGAGCCATGAACATGCATTTTAGCTATTGGGATGTGGGTGGAAGTAATGCATGACACACAGTTATCTCCCACAAAACCTCCTACGTGAGATCCTCCATGCACTTTGCCCATCTGCCTCAGAGAGAACTCAAATGACCTAGCGGAAGGCACAGCCACAGGAGCTTGCATACCTTAGTCACTACTACAAGGATAGCTGCTAAGACAAAGAACATCACCTTAAGATGGTTGCGTGAATTACGGTGCACTAAACTAGTGATATTTTTGATATAATTTTAATAGCAGTTAACCTACCCTCACTAATATAATCAATTATAAATAAATCAGACCCTTTTGAAATTCAGTGATAGCTTATAGCTCTTGAAAGTGTGTGTGTGAAATATAAATTACATGCCCTTCTAAATTGTATTTAATTGCATCCAATGACTGGAGCCCATACTACAGATGTACAGTCCTTATATAGGTAGCATGGGAACACCTGAGAATAGATGTGGTAGAAAGAAAAGGGCCTGTAAACTAACAGAGGCATAATTCTCACCTCCACATCTGTCTCCTTCCAGATGTTTAATTTCAAACGACTTTTTTTGAACCTCATCTCAAAATGGTGAAATATTGTCTCTCAAAATGAAATAAACTGGCCCCCTGCAATTGCCTGGTATAAAGTAAGCACTCTGTATCAGGATTCTTATCAACCTAAGGTAACTTTTAGGATATTAGCATATTTCTGAATATACACTCAATTTTCTTCTTGAAACTCCTTTTCTATTTTTGTGAAAGCAATCTTTTGTATTAGTCACTATTATTTATATAGCATTTAGTGATAGTAGACACTCGGTATATATTTCCTGAATTAATAAAAGAAGTAAGTTAGGAAGGCAGGGAAGGTAGGACTTTGATTTAATTGCTTTGGCATTAAGCCGAATATTGAGAGTTTTGAAAGCTCCCCAGATGACTTGACAACGTTGAGAACCAGTTATCTAAAGCCTTGATAGTCAAAATGTAATCCATAGCATCACCATCATCTCAAAGCTTGTAAGAAATGTAGAATCTTGGGCCCCACCTTGGACTTTACTGAATCCAAACCTGCATTTAACAAGATGCCTAGTATATTTGTATAAACATTAAAGGTTGAGGGGTTGTAGTCATATCAAATGCAATTCAGTTAGTCTTTAAATACCATGATGTCAAATTCAGTGAAGAGACAATTGCAACATTATTTCAGTTGGCAGTCCAATGCAAAAGTCATACAAAGCAGCAGGTGATGCTGGAAAATTTGTTCATAAAAGTGATTGCATGTCATGCATCTAAAGCATCAATAGAATATAAAGATTTTCTTTTTGTGTGGACTAATGTTAGCATTCCAGAAACCCCATGAAGTAAGTATTGTTCTCTCCATATTACAGACGTAAAAACAAACATTTACAGAAATTACACAATTTGACCACATTAGGGAATTTGAAAATGAAGTATCCTGGACACTGGGCTGGTTCAGTATGGCAGTTGGAAATACTGTTACTTGAAAGCTACAAGGCCACCAAAATTCACCCCACATACCTCAGGTCTCAGGACTGTTTGCTAGTGAAAGACATTTAGGAATGAACATTGGAGCTCAGCTGCAGAGCCAGATAGCTCAATCAGGTGACCATTCCTAATCATAAGTCTAACTCAAATTAAGAAAAGGAAAACCCAGCTGTCAGTGAGGGGTAGCATAAGCAGGCCTAGGAAGAGAGGTCACCTAGGACATGGGCCTGAAAGCAAGTGTTCCAAAGAGAAATGTAATCTATTCCACAATGGGAGAAATTTGGGAGTTCCCAAACTCTTATATTCTCATTGTAGGGAAAAATCTTAATCTATATTTTTCAAGCAAATGTGGAGGGGATGTCTTTTCTAGATTTTGAAAACTGTGTCTTTTCTGACTTGGATATGCAGACACTCTGTAAATTGCAAGGGTTTGACATTAATCTGGAGTTACAATGTCAGCAGGAGGCACACTAGTTAACTAGGCAGCTTGCGAATTGATAGATGATGTTTTGGCACAGTATAGAGTCTTGTAATCGTTAAGCAATAGTCAGAAATTGTATAAATTTGCTGCTCCCAAATAAAAATAATACGAAATGCTGCAAAACCTGAGGTGCTCAATGGTATTTACACAGTAATTGATACCTTTTCCTCTTGAATTGCCTTGAAATTTTACCAGTGTTCCCAAAAGAAAAAGAACAAAATATGCAGTGACTTTAGCAGTTTTCATTGGGTCTTCTGTGAGCAGCACAGCCCTCTCTATAAAAGAAATGCTGTCTCTTTACCACTTGCACTCCAACTGGGACTCGATTTAGGTAATTAATTAGAAAATGCCCTGCTTTGAAATACCTATGTATCTGCTGTTTGATTTTCTGTGTCATGTTTGAGCCATGACTTAAATGTATGTATTAGGTACAAGAGCCAGAGGGAATTGTCAGGGTACTTGGGTGTGTCTCTGTCACAGCAGAGCTGAGAACACTACATATTAAAGATGAAGTTATAACCATAGTATCCTGGGCCTTAGTTCTAGAGAAGTGGGACTAGATTAGAAGATTGGAAGGAAATGAGCCTCACAGAACATATTGGCTTCTTCTCACAAACTTAACTGAGCACAAAAAATACATATATATATGACAATTATACTCCTGAGTAAACCCAAACCCATGGGGTTGCTTCTGTATCATTTAGAAACATATTCAGTTGGTTCAGTGGCCCAAGTGGGTGTGAAATCTGCCAGAGCTGAAAGGCAGTTCTTTCTACTGTTTCTAGGCAGGTCATATCACTGCCTAGAAACAACCTGCACTAGCATGCTGGCCTCCATTTGTAAAGGTCAAATAAGAACCTTGTACATTTGCAGGTCCTTCTGATCTACAAGCTTCCATCTATTGACAGATATTAAAGCAAAGTCTAATGATCTGCCAGAGAAGCATCAGGAACTTGCATAATCAGAAGGAGAGGGCACGTCTCCCTTCCTATATGCATTAATCAGCAGGAGTCTCGCAAGAACCCCGGAACTCCTGGCAAGACTTCCAACCTTCCCCCAAACAACACTAATAGATGTTCCACTTTGATATGCCTTGGAACCATCAGGACTTATTTTATCATATTCTTTATTTATGTTTTTGTCAGTCACAGAAGCCCGGGTGTCCCAGGCCAGCCTTCACTGTCTAATTTCCATAATTTTTGTATATTCCCTTCCCGATTCCTGAAACCCTTCTATTATATTCTCTGGAATTTAAAGGGATAAATTCATCAGTAAAATATCCTATACTCCCAAATCCTTCAACTGCTCACTTCACTATCTGGCTCTAAATGAAAACTGGGCCTCCCTTGAAGACAACACTTCCCCTGTGATCCCCTCAAGCGAGGGCTTGTTCTCTTCCTCAAGCCCTTTATTGCTGGGCCTAGAGGTAAGTTAACAGTACTCATTGCCTCCCATTCCTATTGCAAACAATTCAGACTCTTCTCCATGCACACCTCGACCCCCAGCTTTGCATCTCATTTCATCTTCATGAGCCCCACTACCCTCCTTGTTGCCCTCAGTGATCAACCTTTCAAGAACTTCCCCTTGTTTCTTAAAGAATCACTGTCACTCTCTCCAAGATCATGCTGTTTTAATTCTTGGTGATTTTAATGTCCATGCAGCTATTTCTTCTAATACCATAGTCTCTCAATTCCTTGAATTCCTCTCTCTAGTGATCTTTTCTTCCATTCCCTGAGCTGCTTACTTTATGGTTATTCCTTAGACTTGTTATGATTTTTCTAGTTTGCTCCCTGACATGATGGAATTTCAGAAATACCTTATCCACATAGGGATCTACAATCCACTGATCCTCCCACCTTTTCACTCTCTCTCTCCCCTTTCATACCCTTGCTTTCCTCCTTCTCGGGTTGGTTTTTCATGATCAGTTGTAATCATTCTTTTCTATGCACTGTCAATTCCTTTGTCTCTCTCTTGCTTTGTCCCAGAAAACAACCACATTCCTGATTTAATCCAACTTTCAATATACTTCACAGCTTTCTCCTTCACAGCTGACGCATATTCTATGTGTTGTCAAATGAGATTTCCTTTTATCAGCCATGTAAGCATTATTTGGCACATTTGAGCTTTTCTTTCTTACTTACTTGGCTTCAGAAATCACACTCTCCTGGTTTTCTACCTTATTGGCTACTCACTTTGTTTCTCTTCAGCTTCTACCTCATCTTCCCATCCTTATATTTTTGGAGAGCTTCAGGACTTGGTGCTTGGATATTTTTTCTTTCAAGTCTATACTCACTCACTTATTGATCTTATCTGCTCTCACAGTTATAAATACTACTTAGATTTGTATACTTTGCAAATTTCTATCACTAGTCCAGACCTCTCCTCGTAGAGTCCAGAATCATATGTACCACTATTCAGCTAACTATTCAGCTTCTCTACTTAAATATCTAAGACAGTGGGATCTTACTACAGATTTTTCTATTTATCCCAACTCTTACTATTTAAACTTCGGTCACACAGATCTATGAACGGAATGGATTCAGACAGGGAAAGATAATTCTACATCCAAATTCAGCCCCTGATCTTCTTTCCAAAACATACTACTCTTACTGTCTTTCTTATACCTGAAAATGATAATACAAGCTTTCCAGTTTCCTCAGGCCAAGAAACAAAAAGACCTTGGACCCATCTTTGTGTCCTCTCTGTCAGAATATCATGTTGGTTCCACTTTAAATTTAAATTCAGAATCAGCTCCGTCTACCAATCTCACCATCGCCTTCCTTGTCAAAGCTACCATTTTCTCCCTCCTAATCAGTCTTCTGCCATTACCCCTGCTGCCTTCAGTCCCCTCTCAGCAAAGCAATCTGAGCAATCTTGCTAGTCAGGTGGTCTCTAATGCGCTTACAAAATGCAGTGGCTTTCCAGTTCATACTGGCTAAAAATCAAAAGCACTAGCATGCCCCACAAGACTTTCCCCTGTGGCCTCATCCCTTAGGACCCCTCCCCATGCTCACTCTGTTCCAGCTGCACTGGCTTTCTTTCTGTTCTGTTCTTTAGACACGTCAGTCCTGCTCTTACTTCAGAGCCCCTTTCCTTGATGTTGTTTCTGCCTAGTATACTTTCCCTTGGACTCTGCATGTCTTCCTTCCTTGCCTATATCAGGTCTTTCTTAAAATAGCATCTTGTATCTGTAGTCTTCTATGACCACTGACCAAAATGAAACAACTCCAGATGCACACACTATCCTCCCTGCTCTCTTTCCTGCTTTAGCTTTCTCCATGTGATATGTAACACATTTTGCTTATGTATTCAGTTATTGTCTATTTCTTTCCCAGAATGTAAACTCCTTGAAGACAGGAATTTTTCTATGCTTTTTTTTTTAATTGCTAAGTACCCAGTGTCTGTAACAGTGCTTGACACATTTTAGGCACTCAATAAATAAATACTGAATGAATAAACAGACCTGTTACTCATAAACAAAATCACTAACATCACCTAGGCCTTCTGTATGGGTTTTGAGCCATGACATTCTTCCTGCACCAGCACTTGGTGGAAATCCCTACTGCGACAGCACTTATGCCCTTTCTCTCTCTCTGTTTCCCCCACCCTCTTTACATTCCAATTTTCAATACTTCTTTGTCTGCATCTACTCTGTAGTGACTAGGAACTCATGCATGTCTACCCAGTGTCTTCATGAGCACACCTGGCCATAGCTTATCACACAAAGTTCTGTGGGGACAGTACTTAAGCAGGGGTCTGGAAGAGTTTCCTAAGACTGCATAACAAAGTGCTACAAACTGAGTGGCTTAAGCAACAGAAATTTATTATTTCACAGTTCTGGAGGCTAGAAGTCCAAGATTAAGGTGAGAGAAGGGTTAACTCCTTCCAAGGACTGTGAGGAAAAATCTGTTCTATGCCTTGTCCCCCAGAAGTTGACTTCACCAGAGGGCGATTTTCTTTGGCATTCCTTTGCTTATACATGCATCACATTGATCACTGACTTCATCTTCACATGGCCATCTCCCTGTGTGTCTATCTTTCTCCAAGTTTCTCTTTTTCACAAGGACATCGGTCAAATTGGATCAGGGCCCACCGAGTGACCTCATTTTAACTTGTTAACCTCTGTCAAGACCTTATCATTAAATGAGGTCATATTCTAAAGTACTGAGGGTTAGGACTTCAATGATGATTTTTGAGGAGACACAATGCAACACATAAAAACTTTTATATCCCTGCTTGGAATAGCACACTGCTAGAGAGGACAAGTGTTTTATTCTCTTGAAGGTCTCAGAAAGAGCAAATAACTAAATGATAAGAACGAATTCCGTGAGTTTAGACTCCCTGATGGTCTCACCTACAGTTCCAACAATGTTACAAAACCCTCCTGAAAAAAGCCTTAATTAGGACACATAATATTAAAGATAATTAGGACACATAATAATCAGTAAGGAACTCAGATCAAAATAGTACAATTTCATGGATTTCATGTTATAATTAATTCATCATAGTGGATGGAATTTACATATAGAAAAGTAATTGAAATATTTCAATCCAATTTAACACAGTTTCAAGAGAAGCCTTGGGAGACAAAGCAACAGATGTCAGCCTGACCAGGCTGATAGAAGTGAAAGCACCCAGGGGTTATCTCTGGAATGATGGGTAATGAATGAAATGCTTATTTTGTCCAAAGGCACAGACTTTAATTCCTTCCAACAAATCCAAATATAGAGCTTACTATTTTCAAGGCTGAAAATATATAATAGCTGCCACAACTTCTGAAGTGGTAGAGGAATGACTTCTTGTGGCTGGGAGCATGTTTCAGCAAAAGCCTAAATATAACAGTGAAAATAAAACGATGCTCACACAAGGTGAACAGATTTCTATAGTAGACAATAATGAATTCTGATTTTTTATGGTTAGACAATAATGCACACATCTTTACTGACTTAGCACTAATGATGTGTTTATTATTATGCCTTCTATGTGTTAGACACATTTCAGATTAATAAGACACAATTCCTGACCTCAAACTGCTCACAATCTAATGAGATAGTTAAGAAAATTAATCCTTTTGATACAATGAAATAAGTGACTTAAGAGCATATTGGACGAGTACAGAGCAAAACAACTTCCTTGTCTTAGCCTGGAAAGATTAGGAAATACATCCAAAATCCAGATCTCAGCTGAGTCATAGAGGAACATTTACTTGGAAAAGAGGGGTTGGCAGGTGTTTCAGGTGTCAGGAGAAGCAAAGGGAGAGGCAGGAAGGCATGAGGTAGCACAGTGGGCACAAAGCACAGGAAGTAATTCAGTATGGTTGGAACACATTTTTATGAAAGAGAAAGAACATAATCTTTTCTTTTAAAGACAAAAATTAAAAGGTGAAGAACAAGCAGGAAGAATGGTAAAATGGAACAGCCTTCTACCTGAAGGAAAGGGTGTTTAACGATATTGAATATCTCAGAAAGGCAAGTATCAATGATGAAGAAGAGCCCAGAGGTTGACACAGAAGGTCACTGAAAATCTTGGTAAATAGAGACTTTCTCAAAAAAAACTTAGATAATTAAATGTCATTAGCCTTATGTGCTGATATTTAATTGATGTCTATGATAGTAAAATAATAAAAAGTTACTGTCTTCTTGCAGAGCTTAGGTTCTAATATGAATGAAGTAAAACCATGGGAAATATTTTAAAAAGTGATGCATACATCTACAAGAAAAAGAAAGCTTGTTGGGAATAAGTTTGCATTTTAATTTTTGTTTTCTGTAGTTCTCTCTAGACTATTTTATGTATTATAAAGCAACAGGGAAAGAGGAAAACTGAAGAGAGAGAGATTATGATGTGAATTTATGAAGCTGTGGTAATGGAGTGTTTGTGTCATCAGATAGAAATTTCCAACAGGTATTTCAAGCCATTTCTTCTCATCTGTCAGCCATTTTCTATTCTTATTTTCTCTTTTCCTTTATCTTTTCACCCTCGGATTTTTCTCTTTTCTGACAGTTTCATCAATAAAAGGACATTGCTGGATTAGTGAGAAACACAATAGAATATTTTAGGTGGGGTAAGACTGAGGATTCCACTGTACACGCAAGGCAGATACAGGTGGTCTGAGCCAACAAACTGAGACCTTACAAACTGTACATTTTAGTGCAGGACATTTTTTGCAAATCAGTGACAAAATCTTCCATAGTGGGTTTTTCTAGGTTTTGAAATGTACATGTAACTATTCATCTGCATGAACATCAATGAGCTTTACAATGTTGAGGGCATTGTGAAAGGTGGTTAAAAAAATGAAGCTCCATAGGACACAGTACTGTTCTGAAGATGCTTACAGACATGTACAGAAATGTGGCCATTTCTGTAGTTCAGATCTGTAGTAGTTCAGATCGAAACAATTTCCAATATTAAACTTCTGTTAAAATGATAACACATACCAAGCCAACTTAGCTTTCATTTCATGGAATTGCTATCCCAAAGGGCTGTGAAGCCCTTTTTGCCATTACACCACCACAGTAGGTTACCCTTTGTCCACATTCTCCCTTCACCCACTTAGCACAGACCCAGACCCGTAACCTCCACTGACTTCTGGCTGCTTATTTGTTGCTAGAATTGCTTTGTGTTAGGGTTTGAGGGTGGGAGAAGCATGTCTTAATGAGTTCTCTCTTCTTTTTTTACCACCGCATACTGAGGCTGTCACCTTTAATTTCTGTGTTAAACTTCCAAGTCTTTCTTGGTGATAAAAGAAAACAGTCGGCAGCAGTCTAGCTTTAATCTTAGTTCAGGGCTCTAGAAACACCATATTCACTGTTGTCATCTATGTAAACATTGTCTTTTCCTAGATGGAGATGGAGGAAGGAAGCAGTACACAGAGGACATGTTAGGTCAAAAAAAAAAAAAAAAAGAATAAAAAATAGGATAACCTGATTTTACCCAGATTACTCCTAGCTGACTATTGTTGTCCCAATGTAATTATGTAACAGCATTCCTTTCAGTCTCCAAAGTGTCCCATTCTGGACAATAAATTATATAATCACTGCAGTTAAAGTTCTATTCCAGGTCTAACGAATTGCCAGTGATTAATGAGGTTCTCATAAATATGGGAAGAAAGTAGGATCTATTTTCAATGAAAGTAGAATAAATATTATGAATAACTTTTCTTCTGGTGAGTTTTTAAATTGCTGATTTACTTTTTAAAATCTTATTATAAAAATGTTAAATATGCATATGAGTAAACAGAATATTATAGTGGACCCGTGTATTTATATGCAGCTTCAATAATTATTAACTTATGGTTAAGCATATTTATTCTATAACACTTCTCATTCTTCCACATTATTTTATTATACTTTAAGTTCTAGGATATATGTATAGAATATGCAGGTTTGTTACATAGGTATATATGTGCCATGGTGGTTTCCTGCACCCATCAACTTGTCATCTACATTAGATACTTCTCCTAATGCTATCCCTCCCCTAACCCCCCACCCCCCAACAGGCCCCGGTGTGTGATGTTCCCCTCCCTGTGTCCATGGGTTCTCATTGCTCAACTCCCACTTATGAGTGAGAACATGCGGTGTTTGGTTTTCTGTTCCTGTGTTAATTTGCTGAGAATGATGGTTTCCAGCTTCGTCCATGTCCCTGTGAAGGACATAAACTCATCCTTTTATGTGGCTGCATTTTATTCCATGGTGTATCTGTGTCACATTTTCTTTATCCAGTCTATCATTGATGGGCATTTGGGTTGGTTCCAAGTTCCACATTATTTTTTAAATAAACTTTATTTTTAGAACAGTTGCAAAGATAATACAGAGAGCTCTTACAGCTGCCACACCGGGTTTCTCCTGTTTTCCATATTTTACATTACTATGATAGTTTTATTACAATTGATGCCTTTTTCGTAAGTAAATTCCACAATTTATTCAACATTTTTTAGTTTTACCTAATGTTTTGTTGTTGTTGTTGTTCCAGAATCCCACCCAGGATACCACATTACATGTAGTTGTCCTGTCTCTTTAGGCTCCTCTTGGCTGTGACATTTGCACAGACTTTCTTGGTTGTTGATAACCTTGGCAGTTTTGAGGAGTACTAGACAGGTATTTGGTAGAACATCTCTCTACAAATCTCTATGGAATTTGCCTGGTGTGTTTCTCTTGATTAAACTGAGGTTGTGAGCTTAGGTGGAAACATCAAAGGGTAAAGTGTCATCTTTCCTGCATCATATTAAGAGAACATACTATCAAAACGACTTATCACTGATGATATTGACCTTGATCACTGGCTGATCAAGTTGTGCTTGTCTGAATTTTTCACTATAAAGTTACTCTTTTTTTCTCTTTACATATGGTACTCTTTGGAATGAAGCCATTATGCATAGCCTACTCTTTAATTAGTGGGGAATTATGTTCTACCTCCTTGAAGGCAATGTATCTAAATAAATTATTTGGAGTTCTGCTGCACAAGAGATATGCAATTATTTATTTACATAAATATGGGTCCACAGATATTTATTTTATATTTTAGGTTATAATACAATACTACCTCTTTTTGTTGCTCAAATTGTTACAGCTTTGGCCATTGGGAGGTCTTTCAATTTGTTCCTGTGTTCTTTGACAAATGCCTATCATTTTTTTTCTTTTTTTCTTTTTTGAGACCAGGTCTTGCTCTGCAATCCAGGCTGAAGTGCAGTGATGGGATCACAGCTCACTGCAGCCTCAATCTCCCAGGCTCAATGATCCTCCCACCTCAGCCTCCTGAGTAGCTGGGACCACAGGTGCATGCCACCATGCCTGGCTAATTTACTTTTATTTTTTGTTGCTACAGGGTCTCTCTATGTTACCCAGGCTGGTTTCAAATGCCTGGGCTCAAGCAATCCTCCTGCCTTGGCCTTCCAAACTGGTGGGATTACAGGTGTAAGTCAAGAGGCCCAGCCATTTTTTTTTAGGCTCTCTCTAATGGAAGATCAAGAAAATGTAAGTGTTTATATTACCCAGTGTACATATGCACATCTATAAAAATTTCTAGACGTAACTATTTTTATCTATATTAAGTTAAATGTGAGTTCATACTGATGTCTCCAATTCTAATCCATTACTATATGGATTATTATAGACTTTTCCCCTTACTTGTTTGTTATTCTTACTTTAACAGTGAGAAGACTGGCTCCTACCATTTGCCATCCATTTACTTAATTGCTTAGTTCAACTATATGTAAAACAATATTAAGATTGTTAACTCATACCTCCATGGGAAACAACTTTATCAACTGAAATACAATGCTTATGTGCAGTTTCTTTTGCCTTTTTATTCTTACGAACTCTACTCATTCTAAAGTTATTTAGGTCAGCACCTTTTTCCTCAACCCCTTTCAATGAGGTTGTTTCATGCACCTATGACACAGTTAGATTATTTTGTCATGGTGCATTCCATCCTGAGCTCCACTGACCTCCTAATTTTTCTTAAATTTTCAAACATTAAGGTTCTCTCCTCATACTGTAAAGTTTTATGGGTTTTCACGTGTGCATAAAGTATCATTAAAGTGTCATACAGAATAGTTTCACTACCCTAAAAACAATCCCCTGTGCTTCAACTATTCAACTCTCTCCACCTATTACCAAACCCCTGGCAATTACTAATCATTCTACTGTCTGTATGTCCCTTTTAGAATATCATACAATTAAAATTATACAATATATAGACTTTTCAGAACAGCTTTTTCATTTAACAATCTGCATTTAAGTTTCTATCTTTCCATAGCTTGATGGCTCATTTCTTTTTATCACTGATTAATATTCTATTATATGAATGTACCAAGGTTTGCTTATTCATTTGCTTATTAAAGTCCATCTTCATTAATTCTTATTTTTTAATGATGACTAAAGCTGCTATAAACTTAACATGCAGTTTTTGGAATGGACATTAAATTTTCAAGTTAGTTGAGATAATACCTATGGCACAATGCTGTATAATGGTAAGGTAAGACTATTTTTAGCTTTATAAAAAACTGCCAGACTCTTCTAAAGTGACTGTGGCATTTTGCACTCTCAAGAGGAAATAAGTAAGATTTCAGTTGCTCTTTGCTTCTCCTCATTCTCACCAGAACTGGGTTTGTGAGGAATTTTTTTTTTTTTTTTTTAGCAATTCTAAGAGGTGTTTAGCAGTATTTCCTTGTTTTAATTTACAATTCCCTAATGATATATGATCTTGTCATCTTTTTATATTCTAATTTGTCATCTCTGTATCTTCTTTGGTGAGTTGTCTGGTCATATGTTTTATCCTTTGTCTATTTTGTATTGGGTCCTCTTCTTTTTCTTTTCTTCTCCTTCTTCTTATCCTTCCCTCCTCCTACTCCTCCTCTATAAATAAAAAAAATTTTTAATTTATTATACTTTAAGTTCTGGAATACATGTGCAGAATGTGCAGGTTTGTTACATAGGCATACACATGCCATGGTGTATACATATGTATACACATGTCTCCTCCTCCTCCTCCTCCTCCTCCTCCTCCTCCTCTCCTCTCCCTCTTCCTCTTCTTCTTCCTCTTCTTCTTCCTCTTCTTATTCTTCTTCTTCCTCTTCTTCCTCTTCTTCTTCTTTCTCACTATATTGCCCAGGGTAATCTCAAACTCCTGGTCTCAAGTAATCCTCCCACTCTGGCCTCCCAAAGCACTAGGATTGTAGATATTAGTAACCATGCCTGGTGTCTTTTGTTTTCTTATAGTTGAGCTCCAAGAGCTCTTTCTATGTTTGGAACATAAATCTTTTATTGAATGTATATTTTCTGTTTTCCAAATATTCTGTTTCAAATTTTTTGTATGTCTGTCTTTTTATTCTTTTAGCAGTGCCTTTCTAAAAACATAATTTTTAGTTTTAATTAAATCTAACATTAAATTATTTTTCATGTATCATGCTTTTAGTGTGTGTCAAAAATTTAATGTCAAACCATAGGTCACGTATTTTTTTCCTATATTTTCTTCAAGAAGTTTAATATTTTGTATTTTACATTTAAGTCTATGATCCATTTTGAGTTAATTTTTGTGAAAGATATAAGGTTTGTGTCTAGGTTAAATTTTGCATGTTGGTTTCAATTGTTCCCACACCTTTGCTGAAAGGACTATTATTTCTCTATTTAGTGGCCTTTACTCTTTTGTAAAGGATTGGTTTACTATATTTGTGTGACTATATTTCTATTCTCTTCCATTTATCTAAGTGTCTGGTCTTTTACCAGTATCACATCTGTGTTGATTACTCTGAAATTATAGTAAGTTTTGGAATTGGATAGAATTTCTCCAACTTTTTCTTCTTCTTCAATATTATATTGGATATTCTAGGTTCTTGGCCTTTCTATATAAATTTTAGAATGAATTTGTCAATACTGAAAAGATAACTTTTTGAGATTTTGTTGAAATCTATAGATTTGAGATTTATGTTGAATCTATAGATCAAACTGGGAAGAAGAAACATCTTTACAACACCGAGTTTTCTAATCCATGAACATGGAATATCACTCCATTCAAATAGAGCTGCTTTGATTTTCCACAGAGTTTCATATTAATAGCTTTTAGCATACAAATTATGTACATATTTTGTTAGATTTATGCCCAAATATTCCATTTTTGGGTGTTATTGCAAATGGCATTGTTATGTTTATTGCTGGTAGGTAGAAAAACAATTAACCTTTGTATATTAACCTAGTATCCTGCATCCTTATTAATTCCAGTATATTTTGTTGTCGTTGTTGATTAATTGGGATTTTATCATGCTCTTTGTGAACAAAGACTATTATATTTCTTTCTTTCTTTTTCTTGTTTTATTGCATTAGCTACCACTTCCATGACAGTATTGAATAGGTGTGGTAAAGGGGACATCCTCATCTTATCTTGATCTTAGATGGAAAACATCCAGTTTCTCACCATTAACTAGTATCTGTAGCTCTCATGTTATTTATAACTGATACTTTAAAAATATTTGAGAACACCTAAGGTTGTTGCTATTTTTCTCTTCTGATATATTCCCCCTTTTGTTGCTGCCAATAAGCTGCTTATTATCTTCCAAAGAGCTGAGTTCATTTTAAAGATAGGCTAGGATAGAAAAGAATGCAAGGATTGTCTATTCTGATGAACAGTAAAAGATAAATGAAATCTTAATCAGAAGCAATAAGCTGAAGCTCATAAGCCACTCCTTGGAGCCATATTAAACAACAAGGGAAGATCTAAACCCCACTTCTACTAAAAATACAAAAATTAGCTGGGCATGGTGGCACATGCCTGTAGTCCCAGCTACTTGGGAGGCTGAGGCAGGAGAATCGCTTGAACCCAGGAGGTGGAAGTTGCAGTGAGCGGAGATCACGCCGCTGCACTCACTCCAGCCTGTCAAAAGAGCAAGACTCCCTGTCAAATTTAAAAAAAAAAATAAAAAGATCTAAGTTTCTAAATTTTCTTCCTGGGTTAGGAAGTGTCTTTCTAGAAATACCTATTTTTATCTGCTCCCCTTGGAGTTTAAAGAATTTGATCAGCACGCAGAGAATGGGAAAGATGAGAAAAGGCGATTTCAAGTTCATAACCTGAAGGATTTGTTTCTTCTATTCCAAATTGGAATTCTGAATGAATTCTATTATAGTAACATATCTATATCTGGTAGCTAATTTTCTCTAGAATTCTTGGTTGGATACCATGTTGTACTTCACATATTATGCATTCATTTATTAAACATCCATTGAGTGTGGTCCCTATGGCATTGAAAACCTACCTAGTACATAATTTATCCCTATGCATGAACATGCTCTGAATTCAAAACAGCTGATTTCCACATGCAGCATTAGATCCCAACTATTTGAACCAGTTGAGTCCCATTAGCAGAGTTTTCCTTTTGCAGGGACAAGGCAAAATCATTACATAAAATGTAATTTTTAGTCCTAATGAGAGTAATATCTCTGGGCTCATCTTTCCACTTTTCTTTCAGTCCAGTTTATTCTGATCTAATATCTCCAATTTTCATTCTCGTTTTTATTATCTTTTGTGAGAGAGATATAAAAATATAATAAATTATAATAAGCATACATCCCCCCTGATTGATTTACATAAGAAAAGGCTCCTTCTGGAAGAGAAGAGGTGTTAGGAAAGATACAAGAGAAGGAAAAAGCAAAAGGAAAGAGTTTGGACCAGAAAGAGATTAGATAGATAGGTAATTAGATTAAACATGTGTAGTAAAAGAACAGTCATGGTGAGTGAAACTGAGTAGAGAGAAGAGTGAAGAGAAATTTTGCTGTGTATTAGGCAACATAACCTCTTCATTGTACCACTTTGAGCATATTTAATAAACATTTGATTTCATTTTTCTTTTTCAATATTGAAATAGTGCTTCCTTCTCTATGACCTCACTCATATTACTTGGTTACACTAGTTTCCTTCTTTCTGCCTAACCCCTTGCATACTAAGACTAATTGGCTGCTTATGAGGCCTGATTCTAGTTTTGCCCCTAGAATTTATGGCTCAATTTTCCCTTGATTCCAGCCCAGCCTGCCTGCTGGAGCAAGCCTATGCTAACAGATACCCCACCCCATATCCCACATTCTGTATTCCCTCTTGCCCAAGACTCTTGGACAGTCAATTGTGTCAGGAAACTCATAACAAGTGATTACATTAAGAAAATCAAATTTTATATGGCAAACTAGTTATAAAGCTTCCAGGAGGACGATAAAACAAAGAAGGAACAAATTAACAACAGCAGGAAGTGACTAGCATTACTAAGATGGCAAAGGCAAAGACACAGGGAGAAGATGTTATACAAACTGATAAGTCAGGGCCATTCAGTGAGAAATCAGAGTCAATTTAGGGGAGCTGGGACTATGGAGAAGGAGACACAGCCACTGCTAAAGACTGTCTGAAACCAAAAAGGTAAAGGGAATACTCTGGCTTCTCTCTTCCTTCCACCTTCCAGTTTCCCACCAGTGCTTCCCATTGATGAAGCTGAGTCAGAAGCCAATGGAAAAAGAAGCTAAGAAAGGTGATTTTTGAATTTGTGGGGTCAATCAGCTCCCTACAATTCAGAGCAAAGCAGAGGAAGAACAGAGAAATGAGCCGAAAGCAAACAGAAAAATTACATATAAAGACAATAATTCTCTGAGGACCTAGTTCACAGGTCCTCACCACTGATCTCAATTCTCAGATCTATCACTATTACAGATACTGCCTGCCCATTGTATATTCATTCATAGTTGCTGCATTGTATCCCAGTTAATGAGGATGTGTCCAGACTTTTGGGTTTAAGGATCTTCAATGCTATGCTATGACCACCTACAGCTTTAGACGGTTTATGAATCGATGCTAAAACTGAAGATGGTTCTCTGGATTCGGGTCCATCATAGAGAGCACCACCACTGCTGCCTCCCCCCACCACAAGAGCAATTTCTGGAGAAATATATGTGCCTCTTCCTGGTTTCATGCCTTGCACACAAGCCATAAAATTGGACCATAACCCTCCTTTCTCCAGGTTGCTTGTTGAAGATCCCTTACCTCCAAGCAGTACTAAGCAACATCTTTCACAGGTTCACCCTGGGATGATGCCCACCGATAAGATGGGTGGATGCTGGCAGGATCAGAATCAATGACCTGTTGCCCTGTAGAATGTTGGCCATAATTCCAGGACCATATGCCCCAGAACAACCAGTTAAAAGGGAAATTTAAAATATCACAAGACAAAATGGAAACACAAAATACCAAAACTTATGGGATACAGCAAAAACAGTTCTAAAAAAAAGTTTATACCAATAAACACCTACATCAAAAAGAAAGATCACACCTGTAATTCCAGTTATTCAGGAGACTGAGGGGGAGAATCACTTGAGCCCAGGAGTCTAGACTGCATGAGCTATGATCATGCCACTGCACTTCAGCCTGAGTGACAGAGTGAGATTCCATCTCTTAAAAAAATTAACAAATAAATAACATTTTGTCTTAAGAAAATAGACAAGGAAGAATACGCTAAGCCCAACGTTAGCAGAAGAAAACAAATAATAAAGATCAGAGCAGAAACAAACGAAATAGAGACTAGGAAAATAATACAAAAGATTAACGAAACGAAGAGTTTTCTTCAAAAAGATAAAATTGGCAAATCTTTGTCTAGAAAAAACAAAAAAGGCTCAAATAAATAAAACAAGATATTAGAGAGGAGCTATTACAACTCACATCAAATAAAAATATCATGAGACTGTTATAAGCAATTATATGCCAAAAAATTGGATAACCTAGAAGAAATAAATAAATTCCTAGACACATACAACCTACCAAGACTGAATCACAAAAAAAAAAAAAAAACAAAACAGAAAATCTGAACAGACCAAAAAATGTAAAAGAAAAAATGTAAAAGAGGCATTAAAAATAAAGATGCTTTGGAATAATGAGTAAAGAGATTGAATCAGTAATAAAAAGTCTTCAGCTGTGTGCAGTGGCTCATGCCTGTAATCCCAGAACTCTGGGAGGCCAAGGCAAGCAGATCAACTTGAGGCCAAGAGTTCCAAACCAGCCTGGCCAACATGGTAAAACCCTGTCTCTACTAAAAATACAAAAAAATTAGCCAGTCTTGGTGGCACATGTCTGTAACCTCAGCTACTCAGGAGGCTGAGGCATGAGAATTGCTTGAGCCTGGGAGGCAGAGGTTGCAGTGAGCTGAGATTCCTGCACTACCCTCCAGCCTGGGTGACAGAGCAAGACTCTGACTGGAAAAAAAAAAAAGTCTTCCATCAAAGAAAATTCCAGGACCTGATAGTGTGATCGTTAGATTCTACCAAGCATTTAAAGAACGGTTACCTGGGATAATGCCTATGTGACATAGCTGAATTTCTACCCTGCCCTAACTCTGCTTATCTTTAAGAAACAAGACGCCTATGATAAAAATTCTCATTGTAATCAGACTGTTTAGGATCAGAGCTCTTTGTTTTGAGATTGTTTAGAACCGAGATAGCCAATTAAATGACTTCAGAAAGACGTCAGGCTTTATTATAATCTATTTCTACACTAAATAACACTACCTTCAGTGCCATGACAGTTGACAATTGCTGTGACAATGACCAAAAGAAGCCATAAAAGGAAGAAAAAGGGAGGAAGCACTCCATTTCCAAAAAGTTCACCACCCATTTACAAAAAAGATGTGAATATCCTTTCCCTCACTTTTAATGTCCACCCCATGCATTAGAGATACCCCATATTTTAACCCACTCACCATTTGCTAGTCAAGAAGTTGACTCATGAGCCATGCTCCCACTTCTCAATTCCATGGCCATTAAATAAGTCTGTACTGCTTGAAACTCACTTTCAGTTTCCTATATTTGGTTTCATGACACTGAATAGGGAAAGACTCCATCTTATAGGGGACCAGCTTTGTCAGTAACAGAACTGGTTAACCAGTGTGGGGCCCTGGACTAAATGGTCCACCTCCCTATATGGGAAGCCCCTTATCTCCCTGGAGACCCAGCAACTGGCACCTGACAGCATCAGCTGACAAAGAATTCTGACCTACACAGAATATTCCATCTGACAGAATACACATTCTTCTCAAGAACATACAAAATATTCTCCAGGATAGATCGATGTTACGTAACATGACAAATGTTAGCAAATTTGAAAAGATCAAATTATATCAAGAATCTTTTCCAGTCACAATCAATAACAACAGAAATTTTGGTAAATTTGCAAATACACAGAAGTTAAACAATATGTCCCAGAACAACCAATTAAAAGGGAAATTTAAAATATCATGAGACAAACAAATTGGAAACACAGCATGTCATAACTTATGGGATGCAGCAAAAACAGTTCTAAAAAAATGTTCATACCAATAAACACCTACATCAAAGAATGTACATTTATCCTGACTCTCGGTGCCAGGGATCAGCTTTGAGGAATGTAATATATTATTGTTGTGATGGAGTAAGCAGGCAGGCAAAGGGTTATAAAACTATACTGGGAAGGACCCGCTGAGCAATGTACGATGGGACATTTTCCCAGGATTATGGTTCTGCATGGGTACTCCTGGCACCACATTATTGTCCCATCCTCCGTAAATGGCTCCTTATGTCCCAAGACTCCCTTAAGTGTCTCGGCAAAGGTGAGAAAGGAACTGAAGGGTGGCTATGCCCCAAGTAGAGGGCCTGCAAAATGTTCTTGAAAAGATAAGAGAAGAACTGAAGGGCTGACAGTCTAGACTGCAGGATTAGGAAACAGCCTATAGGTAAATTGTGTGTGTGTGTGTGTGTCCTTCTCTGTTTCTTTCTGTTTACTCCTCTTTGTTTGCTCTCTTACATCCGTAAAAACCTCCAACATACCATTTTTTTTGCACTGGAGAAGCTTGGGTTTCATCCTTCTTGGAAAACACCTCCTCCTACTCTTTGACAAAGCCACAAGGACAAGATGGCCTTGGCTACTCTCCTGAAAGGAGAGGTGCCAAGGATGCCTAGCTGGCCTTCAAGGAGATATCAGGGATGCCTGCATGCAATGATAAATAGTAGCTTTGTGCACAGTAAGAAATATTTAGGTTCAAATAGCTAGCCTGCACTTATTGAGTTAAGTAGTTTTCTAAAGCTATCTTCCTCTCTTTTCTTTGCCTGCTGTGAATCCCGTTATTCAGTTGCTGGTGCTGAGATAAGACTTATTATTTCTGGTGTAACTGAAATGGAGACATTGAAAACCCATTTGAAACTGAAAAAAAAACTGTAAAGGAGGATTACAAAAAAAAACTGCCATAAATACTGCTTTACCCAAATTTTCCAATTTTTTTTTTAAATTAAATCTACTATTTTATCACATAAAATGGTGAGTCTGTATTGTATCTCATGGCTAAAATTCTGAGGTAAAAGCTCTTGGATCTTTGTGTATGTACAGAAGTATTATCTTATGTGGGAAGTCTAGTATACCACCAAAGTGGCTTATAAGTGAATAAGTACTCATGAATTAAGTAAGTCCAAATGCTCTTCAAGTTCACATGAATTTAGTAATCTTTGATAAAATGGTTTTCAAATTAATAAAATAAAAATTTTAAACGTCTTCAATATTGTTAGGATATATTTTTGTCCAGATTTGCTAATTATTTTATATTTAAAACTCAGTGAAGGGAAACAGAGCCTCTTACCCGCAGGAAAGAAAGAGAGGTGGCAGGGTTTTGGAAGAGAGGCAGACCCGACATTTTCACATTCCTTCACACTCACCTTCCAGGATCCTGGGCGAGGCCCCAGTTGAAATGGGAAAGGTTCCCTTGTTCCCCTCGCAGGGAATGTGATGGGGGTCTGGCTTGCTTCTCCAGTGCCCCACTGCTGGAACCTCTAGGGAATCAGACAGACAGGCAGGCTGTGGGGCAACAACCCCACGGCAGTGTCTAGGGGTGAATGTTTACAGCTGAAGCCCCAGTGGGCGTGTGTTACAGGGACCTCTTTTAGTTTCTCTCTATAGGCAACTTGTGATAACCAGCTCAATTAGACCCCCTTCCTTATCACAGGGACGGAAGGATTTCTGTATCCCAGGGTTTCTTGCCTTGGTGTACCAGAAGAATCAGATCACACGTGGGCTTGGAGAAGGAGTGCAAGGTTTTATTGAGTAGAAGTAGCTCTCAGCAGATGGGGGAGTCAGAGGGGAGACGGTTTTCCCCTGGAGTTGGGCAGACTTTCTCTGACTGCCCCAGCTAAACTCTGCCTCATCCCACTAGTGGATGGCCTGTGACGTGCTAGCGTGCCTGCCTGCGTCTGTCGGTATGCTCTTCTGCTGGCATGCTCCCTCCCCACCCTCTCGCGTCCAGCCGCTTGTGTCTTCTTCTGCTGATGTGTTCCTCTTGATATCTGGCTGCCTGTGTGTCTGCCCACTAAGGTCTTGGGTTTTTATAGGCCTAGGATAGGGGCCTGGCGGGTCAGGATGGTCTTGAAAAATGCAACATTTGGGCATGAAAACAAGAGTGCCTGTCCTCACCTAGTTTCACGGGGGTGAAACCCTTGCCAGGGACCTGCCTGTCTCTACCCAGCACTGCCCTGCCCCACTCCTATATCACTATGTGGACCCAGGCATTCAAAAACTCCCCCACAATATTTAGAGAAGCCTTAGCTAGGGACCCGGAGCACCTGATTTTTCTGAATGGATGGCATAATGTGACCAAGCATTCTGAAAACTTAAAACTCAACTCACGAGGCCCCCACCATTAGCCCTAACCAACTTAAACAAACCTTTTCATCTTTATGTTTCATAAGAGGAAGGAATTGCTCTAGTAATACTAACTTGAAGGTTGGGCCCACTGACCTGGATAAACGATCTACTTTTCCAAGCGACTGGAATTACTTGCTAAACGCTGAACTCCTTGCCTTGCCTTGGGTCAGTGGCAGTCACAGCCCTCCTTTTAAAAGAAACAGAAAAGTTAACCTTTGGCCAACGCCTAACTATCTGGACTCCCCACCATACCCAGACCTTCATGAATGAAAGGGGGGCAGAATGGCTGTCCCCAGGCAATGCTCTCCAGTTACAGACAACCATCACATAACTTTGAAGGTGTGTAATAGCTTGAACACAGCCACACTCCTTCCACCTGAAGATGGTCACTTATCTCACAACTGCTTAGAGGTGATGGAGTAAGTTTACTCCAGTAGGCCGGACCTCAAACGTGACTCTATTGAGAATGCAGAATCCCAGTGGTTCACCAATGGGAGAGGCTATATGCAAGAGGAACAGGGGAGGGCAGGGTACGCTATGGTCTGTCTCACTGATACCGTAGAAGCGGGCACTCTTCTACCAGGATGCTCTTAGCCTGCACTGTCAAGCCCGCACTGCTTGACCCTCACTTTCAGTTTCATTGTATTGGCTTTGTGATACTGAACAGAGAAAGGCCCCATCTTTTGGGGGACAGAAGACAGAGCTTGTTGCTCTAACCAGGGCATAAAAATTGAGTGAAGGTAATGCACTTAAGTATACGCTGATTCCAGGTACTAATATTCCATCTTACACACACACGGCACTAGTTAGAGGAAAAGGGGCATGTTAACCTCTGTTAATAAACAGGTCCAAATTGGCACCATCGTTTTAAGGTTATTAGAGACTGTAAGAAAACTAGCCCAGGTGGCAGTAGTTCATTACCGCAGCCACCAGAAGTGGGATGTTAAGGTAATTAAAGAAAAGAATAAAGCCAACCTAGTGTCAAAACAGGTGGCTTTAGGGAAGGTCACTTTCTAAATGCCACCTTCACCTTCTTTCCTGGGTCCCGCTCTTTTTATCCTGTCTTACTCTCAAAGGGAATGGAAAAAAGCCTCCAAATGGGGTTATACCAAAAGTATTGATCAGTCAGGATGGCTAATAAGCCCTCATGGACAATTTCTTTTCCCAAAAGCAGTTGCCTTGCAGACCGTTAAAACAAAAACCATTCTAACATTCACTGATCAAGAGGCCCTTTCACTGGCTTTGCAAAAGTATAGCTCCCTGAGGGTTGGGGCAGTTAATCAAAGAGGTGGTTGAGACTAGACCCATCTGCTATGTTAATAACCCTAATATCCACCTTATGCAGTGGGTGGGGAGAAGGGAAGAGAGACTACTCAGCTGGTCCAGTACCAAGGTAGACACCCAGGGAAAGATTGGTAAATCGGTTTCACAGTTATGCCCAGGGGCTTTAAAAACTTATATACCTCCTGGTTCTTATGGACACATTTTCAGGATGGGTGGAAGCCTTTGCCACCCACACTGAAATTGCACATGAGGTGGCAAAGGTCCCCAGATTCAAGCTGCCTTGGTCAATCCACAGTGATAATGAACCGGCATTTATAGCTTTCATTACTAAGGCTGCTTCTTGGAGCTTAGAAATAAAATGATCCCTACATACCACCTGGAGACCACAGTCTCAGGCAAAATAGAGCACACCAACCAGACCCTTAAAAGGACTTTAGCCAAAGTAAGCCAGAAAACCCATCTCCCATGGATTTCATTACTCCCCACAGCCTTGTTAAAAATAAGAAAAACTCCAAAAGGAAAAATCAAACTGAGCCCTTATGAGCTAATGTATGGCCAACTGGTCCAGGTCTCGTAAGGTAACCAGGAGGTCCTCAGAAACATGAAAAAATAAAATACGCTACCAAGGTTAGAAAAATAATAAAGGCCTTTCAAAAGTATAGAATTCAAGGATTACCTTCATCATCTCATTTGGCCCTTCATCTTTTACAACCCAGGACCAGGTTTTGTTAAAAACCTAAAAGTGGGAAGACCACAAGATTATTTAGAACCTAAATAGACAAGACCATATCTGGTAATTCTTACAACTAACTCTGCCTTAGAGTTACAGGGAGTGATGCCTTGGGTCCACCACACCCAGATAAAGGCAGCCACAGAACCTAAGGAAGAAAGTGCCATTTACTGAGCTGAAGCACTCTCAGACCTAAGGTTCCTTTTCAAAAGGATGGACAAGAAACCTCAAACAGATAGGTTACCTTGGGCCCACATATACTTTTCTGTCAGGGCTTAATCTACTTGTCTTGCTTGCCGGTATTCTAAGCTTTGTCCTTGGAGTCACCTTGTTTCATCCAGAGTCTACCCCTGTTTGGAAAACACATGACATAAAGGAGAGTGCAGTTAGGGAACCTAACCCCCAGACAAGTCAAAATATTTAATTGTTTTCCATTCCCCTCTTGCTTAAGGAATAAAATGGCGATTAGGCTTATTCTGGCTGGCATCAGGATAGTGGGCAGTCTCCTTGCCCCTTAGGGAAGGTTTGCCTACAGTGAAGTTACCCTCCACTACTTTGAAACAGTTATAGAAACTTTAGCCTATAAGACCGGCGATGGCTTTATCTGCCTCACAGTCTCCCCAAACTTACTAGCCAACATCGTGCGTTATAACCATCCGGCTCTTGATGACCTCTTGGGAGAACAAGGTAGGGTGTGTGTAGTCACCAACTCTTCCTGTTGTGCTTGGGTAAATAATTTTAGATAAATAAAAAAATACATTAAAGTCATCTACAACCAGACCAAGTGGTTGCACCAATTTAACCAAAAGGGCATGGGCCCTCAAGGAATGTGGAAAAATTATAAAACAGGCCATCTCTAATCTCACATGGTTCTTACCCTTCCTGGGCACTTTAGCTGACATCCTACTTCTCTTGATCTTTGGGCCCTGTTTCTTAAACTGCCTTGTTTCTTTTGTGTCTAAGCAAGTTGAGGACATATAGCAATATGAACAGCTAGGCTTATATCCAGGAGACAACTAGACCTACCTAAGACTAGCTAGGAAAAATTTCACTCCTCTAATGGGTCCCATATCAACACCTGGATTCAGCTTAAAGAAGTTATAGATGACGGACCTTCATCCCTTCATACCCCTCAAGAATGAGGAGTAAATATAGAGAAAAGGAGGAATTTGTTACACAGTTTAACGGTAATATGACATAGCTGAATTTCTACGCAGCCTTAACTCTGCTTATCTTTAAGAAACAGGACAACTGTAATAAAAAATTCCCTTTGTAACCCTTACGAGCTGAGACTGGTAAGAACCAAGATAGCCAATCAAATCACTTCAAAAAGACCTCAGGCTCCATTATGATCACATTTCCATGCTAAATGGCACCATGACCACTGACAATCACCATGACAATGACCAAAAGAAGCCATGAAAGGGCAAAAGGAAAGGCAGCTCTCAGGTTCTGGGACATTTCTCTCCCATTACCAGAAAAGACATGAATATTCCTCTTCTCACTTTTAAGGCGAACCCTTTCATTAGAGAAATCCTATATTTTAACCCTTTCACCCCTCACTAGTTGAGAAGTTGATTTGTGAGCCATGCTTTTACTTCTTAATCCCACGGCCATTGAATAAAGCCTGCACTGCTTGACACTTTCAGTTTTATGTATTGGCTTTTTGATACTGAACAGAGAAGGACCCCATCTTTTGGGGGACCAGCTTTGTTAGTAACAGAGTTAATACCAATTCTCTACAAACTTTTCAAGAAATTAAAGAGAAGGGAACACTTCTAAACTCTGTTTACAAGGCCGATATTTTTCTGATACAAAAGCCAGACAAGGACATCACATGAAAAGAAAACTACAGGCCAATATCATTAATGAACATGATGCAAAACTCCACAACTAAATACTAGCAAACTGAATTCAGCAACACATTAAAAGGATCATTCACCATAATCCAGAGAGATTTGTCCCTAAGATACAAGGATGATTCAACGTTCACAAACTGATAAATATGATATACCACATCAGCAGAATAAAAGACAAAAATCATATGGACAAAAATCACCTCAAAATGTATTAAAAACTTTAAACATAAGACTTGAAACTATGAAACTGCTAGAGGAAAACATAGGAGAAAAACTACATTACATTGATTTGGGCAATGATTTTTTTAGATTTGACCCTAAAAGCATAGGCAACAAAAGCAAAAGTACACAAATGGAGTTACATCAAAATTTAAAAGTGTCTGCACAATAAAAGAAACAATGAACAGAGTAAAGAGAACTTACAGTTTGGGAGAAATATTTGCAAGTCATATATCTGATAAGAGATCTATATCCAAAATATAAAAGGAACCCAAACAATTCTATAGAAGAAAAACAAACACTGTGATTAAGAAATGAACAAAGCACCTGAATAGACATTTCTCAAAAAAGACATACGAATGGCTATTAGATATATGAGAAAGTGCTCAACATTACTAATCATAAGAAGATGCAAATTAAAACCACTTCACAACTGTTAGACTGTCTATTATCAGAAGACAAATGATAACAAGTGTTGGCAAGGATGTAGAGACAAGAGAACCCTTATACACTGTTGGTGAGAATGTAAATCAGCACAACCATTATGAAAAACAGTTTGGAGATTCCTTAAAAAACTAAAAATAGAATTATCATATGACCTAGCAATCCCACTACTGGGTATTTACCCAAAGATTTGAAATCAGAATGTCAAAGACATGTCTGCATTTCTGTATTCACTGCAGCACTATTCACAATAGCCAAGATATGGAATCAACCTAAGTGTCCATCAAGGTATGAAAGGATAAAGAAAACGTGGTATATGTACACTATGGAATACTATTCAGCCTTAAAAAAGAAAGAAATTCTGTCAATTGTGACAATGTGGATGAAACTAGAGAACATTAGGCTAAATGAAATAGCCAAACACAGAAAGCAAAATATCATGTGTTCTCACTTATACGTGAAATCTAAAACTATTTAACTCATAGAAGCAGAGAGTAGAAAGCTGATTACAGGGGCTGGGGGCAGGGTGGAGAACAGGGAGATGGTAACTGAAGAGTACAAGCCTCTTAGATAGGAGGAATAAGTTTGATTTATTTTGTTCTCTTTTTTTTTTTTTTTGGAGATCCATTGCATAGCATGGTAAACATAGCTTATAATTGACTACTGTAGATTTCAGTATTGCTAAGAGAGTAAATTTCAAATGCTGTCACAAAATAATAGTAATACTTGAGGTAATAGATGTTAATTAGCATGATTTATGCATTCTACATTGTATTCCAAAATCATAACATACTTTTTATCCCATAAGTATATTTAAGCATTATATATATACACCTGTAATTTATCAATATAATACAAATAAAATACTCAAAACTACAAAATCACATTCAGGTCCCCCCAGATTATACCACTTCAACTTAAATATTAAAATACAAACAAATAAACACAAATTCTCCATTTTTTAAAAAAATAACTATCTTTTTAAAATGTCTCATTTTATCACAGTTTTACAGCAGCAATAGCATGATGCACATAAACTTGAGTATCCCTTATCGGCTTTCCCGGGAGAAGGATGGCAGAATTAAATTTCCATGCAACACACTAAGAAATAATAGGCACAACTTAGAATCAGGGATAAAAATTCAAATGGACTAGATTCTGGGACGAGATACCACCTAGAAAATGTGGCAAACATTAATGTTTCCAGGCAGTGCCACTCTGCCTTGTGTAATTACCTGGGTCTTTTGGTGTGCTGGCTACTTCTTTGTAAGTGGTTGAGTAAATTCATCATCTCAGTGTCATATGAGCTCACTGTTGGCATGGTTTCAAGAAATCTCATTATTTTTTGATGTCTGTGATGGATTAAAGATGAGAATATTGCTGGCCTAAGGGTTCGTTAGCCTTGCCTGTCATATTTGTCAGCTACAAAGCAGCTCTGCTGAAGGGTTAGGAGGGCGTTTGGGAGAGTGGGCCATTAAAACACAGTTCCATTACTTACACTCAGTTAGACTGAGGAAATGGAGGGTAACAAGTGTGAGAGTTGCCCCATGGGATCCATTTTCTTTGTTACACACCCGAAAAGAAAAAATCAAGATGACAGCGGAAATGGCAAGAAGCTCTCCCAACAAGGGATGGCTACATCTTGTAATTTCTCACTGCGGGTGAAAAGTGCTTGTTTGGGTAACCTCACAGGCCATTCTGGGAGTTATGTGGCCAGGCAACATCCTGCATGATCAACCCCAATTCTTACGTGAACTGACCTTAGATTGCTCTCTAGCCACTTAGAGGTGGAACAAGGCTATCTGTTCTAAGTCCTAGGAACAAAGGCTATTTGTTTCAATCACAACAACACATTGTGATTAAAAATATTAAACATATTCTCAAAGATATTTTAAATGCCTAACATAATGATAGTAAAATTATCTTTAGTGCTATAATTTTTAAGTAGATATTATGTTCACAAGTTTTCAGGAATGTTGTACATACAAGGTAAAGCAATGGACATCTGCAATGTTACTGAAAAACTGATTACCTAATTCATGGTAATGCCTTCCAGGCATTCTTTCTCTCATGTTACCTGGAAGGTAATGCCTTCCAGGATTATTTCTCTCATGTTCATGTAGGAGGTGCTACTTATAGATCAGACTATGCAGGGATGTAGATACCTTTGGAAATTTCTTCCCTGAAGTCCAATATAGCCATTTACTGCATCAAGTATTCTACTAACTGATAATGATATAGTGGTGAAAAAAAATACAAGTCCTTTCCTTGCTTTCATGAAGCTTACAATTTAATATGGTTACAGACATTAAACAAATCTTATCCTATAAATACATATTTCTTATTTGGTTTAGTTCACTTAAAAATGTGTGTGTATCTACTACTTGTAAGATAATGCGTTAGTAGTTCTGGATTCTACAGACATGAAAACAATGCAATCCTTTTGGCCTGCATGATGCTTCCAGTTTTGTGGGAGAGAAAGATATGTAAACAGATCATTACAATACTTTGTAATACATCTAGGCTTCTGTCTCATTCAAGAGAATCCCTTCCCTTCCCCTTCTGCTTCTGCTTCCTTTCCCTTTTCCCTTCCCCTTTCCTTTTTCCTTCCTTCCCCCACCTTCCTTTCTTCTTGCTGTTTATTACATTGCTAATATATATCAGGGACTATATACTAAGTGAAGTTCAGATAGGATCAATGGGCTGCTTATTATGTGCCAGGCACAGTGCAAATTGTAGTACATGCATTATTAACTCAAACAATTCTCAGAATGGTATTATTATTATTATTATTCCCATTTTATAGAAAGATTAAATAACTATCTAAAGAGTCAAATGTGAATGCTGACATATGAGCAAAGATCTGTGTGATTTCATAGTGTGTGTTCTTATCCACTACGTAACTATATAGGAGATCTGTGTTAGAGTGAGATGTTATTCAAGAAAAAAATAAACCTTAGCCAAAAGTGAATAAAGATAAATTATTTCTATAAAGTGAAAATATGTGCCCAAGAAAAATTAAACTTGTCACTTTAATTTATTAACATTGTCTCCAAATGGATTAAGTAACACTAAAATGTATTTTTAAATAGTACAGTATAAAACCTTTCATTAAGTAATACTATAAAATAGTGTGTATATGTATAGGTACATGTGTCCTTACACATGCAATTTTAAAAACTTCAGTAAAAATATTTTTATCTTTAAAATATTAGCTTTGGGCTTAGTGGAAGAATTATTGGGCCTCACTAATTGCACCAAAAGCAATGGCTGTAACAGTGTAACCCTGAGAAAGTGTGACTTCGGATGAGTGGTGGTGAGGGCTTGGGGGACATCACCACCTGCTCTGTCAACTCCACATGCACATCCAGGAGGATGGAGGGATGCAAGTGGATGGTTGTTGAAGGATTATGTTTTTTGTTATCTTAGTTAACATGGAGGCCACATGAAAACACACATTAGCTCTTTCTAAGCCAAATTTTCCCCTTGAGGTAGTCACGCAAGTATACAGTACAATGCCTTATAGCTTATTCAGTGGTGTTAGAGAGAAACGAAGTTAAAAATGAACTGCAGGAGCCATGGATCCTCCTGTACCACCTCTGAGGGTGAAAGTCAGTAGGAAGATAGATCAGGCTCTGCCTTGAGATACACACAGGCTAGCAGAACTGAACCATCACTTGACACTATGGAGACTACTGAGCTTTGCTGAACGCGGTGTTGGTAGGACCATAATGAAGCCAGGTCATTCCTACGTATTTAAATTCTCAGAAACACCAAAGCCAAGCAAGTTTCTCTGGATTCACCATGGGCTCTGGCTTAAGAAACAACTCACTCATTCATTTGCAGGGATGTGCACATCTAACCCACAGCACAGGCCATTCACATCTTCTCACTCCCACAGGCTCTTGTAGGGGAACTGTTCTTTACTTAAGAGAAGAATCAGCTGTCTAGAGTCCCCAAGATAAGTAAACTAAAAATCTCTGCCTTAAGGCCTATTTGGTAGACAACAATTGTAAACAAGCTCAGATTTGTACTCCTCACCCTTAAAGTGTTATATAATAAACAATTCAAAACCTCCAAATTTGATTTTATACATTCAGTGTTTTAAGAATTTAATCTTACTGTGTCAGTCTCCAAATCAATCTCCTAACACATTGTTTTGTCCATCCACCACTTACTGAAATTTGTTTAATAATATATCTCATCTGCACCCCTTACCCATTGTACATACAACTTCTAGCTGCAGGAGAGAGTCTACAGTCTAGAAGATTAAGGAAAAAGTATTGAATCTAAATTCCCAGAATTGTTCCCATAGTAGTATTCCCATGAGTTCAAAGATCCTAGAGTAAAAGGACCATGTCTATTATTTCTTTTGAATTCCCAAGTGCAATATCTAGCATGGTGCCTTAAACATAACATGTTTACATTAGCACTTGAGAATATCTGCCTCTTTAATATTTATTATTCATTTTTCATACATTATTTTGGGGGGTACTTATTTTTTCTATTTATTTATGTAAGTTTTGGGGTATATGTGCAGGATGTACAGGTTTGTTACACAGGTAAACATGTGTCATGGTGGTTTGCTGCACCTATCAACTCCTCACCTAAGAATTAACCCCAGCGTACAGTTAAGTTACTAATTTGGAAACAAAATATATTAGGAAGTGAGAATCATTCATCCCATAATTTTTAAAAGAGAAAATAATATATTTTAACATTTATCTATGCTTACTCTATGCAATACCTTGTTCTACTGAATTTTTGGAATTCACTTTTAGCTATCCATACTTTTCTAAGAATGGAAACGTGACTGCTATATTTTGCACTAGAGAGTTACTGAAGCTTGAAATTTTCACAACAGAAACAATGTCTTTTGCTGTCCCTTAGACAATTCAGCTGCTTCTTTTCAATATAATCTGGTCATTACACTTTTTAAGAGCCACAGAACTATCCCCTCAGGGATGTTTTTCCCTTTCTTTCTTCACTCCAGCACTTTCTAATCTCAGGGGAAAAGACAGTCAATGTTTTCTACGTACATTTTCCATACTGTACAAATGCCCTGTATTTTCTTCAAATGAACACAACCTGTCACCTTTCCTTTTATTAATTCCCCCATTGCAAAATGAAAACTTTTTTTTAAAAAGTTGAGTATTAGGTTTTTTAATTTGTTATTTTTCGTGAAACAAAATAAACATTTTAATTACTCAGATAATATAGAAATTAAATAGAATGATGAAGGAATATAATAAATGACTACATGCTGAAAAATTCTTATGTAGATAAAATAGCAATATTTCTGAAAAAGTTTACATCAGGAAAAAATAGAGAATTTGAAAATACCATGTTAAAGAATGAAAGATGAAGATAAATTCTTTAATTTTAAAATTATCACAAATTAATGTAACCAGAATAACTATTTAATTTTATATTATATTAATTTGAAACTGAATATTTAGTACTTACACTTGTGAAATTACTATAAAGGCATTTGATATAATATGAAAATATTTTTCCATGAGTCTATCTTATTTATGAATATTATTTATGCTAGATACAGTGGGCATTTAGCAAGCTTGGAAATTTTGAATGGTAAGACAAGATGCTGACCACTAATTCAAAGACAAAGAGAAATTAGCAACTTTCTAAACTTGGGGTCATTAAACCCAGTGAGAGCATTACTTTTTAAATAAGAGTAGGTGAATAAATATATAGATAAATAATTTAAATATATAGATACATAATTTAAAACTTTTTCTCTTCTTTTGAATTTTTCACATAAGTTCTACCCATGTTACATGGATAATACAGCATGTAAACCCTAAAAACTTTGATTCACTTTTTGTACCTTATGCCCAAATGCCATTATGTTATTCATGGCAACTCAAAAGGACTATAAAAACCATACGAATTAAGTCACACAATTGTCTGCATCTCTTGTCCAAACTCATTGATTAAAAGCCAACTGATAATTTATCCCAACGTATTAGGAAATGATCGTTCCGTTCCTTGTTTTGTGGCTGTAATGGCTTTATAGTTATTCATAAGACTCCAGAGAATAAACATTTAATAAATTTTCATTCTCACATCCTAATGTTTATACTTGAGTAGTAATAAGAGGAAGATTATTTTTCTTTCATTTACAAAAGTTATATTTTAATTGTATATGGTAATAGAGTGAGATTATTAAAATACCACATGAAATGTAAAAACTATACAAATGGTACTAGTAGCCAAATTAATCCTGCAAAAAGGAAAACATTGCAGAAAACCCAAAAGGAAATTTAAAGTTTTAATGCTAGAACTTACAGATTCCACTTCAAGTTGTCTTAATGAATAATGAGGGTAATAAAATGACCCTTAATACACTCAGTGAGTTTTCATCAATCACTTCTTAAAATGTCTGTAACAACAAATTGCTAGCTTATTTCTGATAGCAAATTGTTGTTTGAAGGATCAGGTGCACACTGATAGAATTTTAAAACCAACATAACTGTGTGTTACTCCATATAGAAGAGGTAGATCATGAGTCATGAGTCTTGTGTACAGACAACATCGATGCAGTTGGGAAAATGAGGTTGAGTAAGGTGATTGATCTGGCAAAGGAAGCTTCTATATCTGGATGAGTTATATCCTGAGTTGTGTGAAAAATTTACAGAAGGAGCTCATTAAAACTAAACCAATCTTTAAAAATGTCAAGGAGATGAGAATAATGTCAGAAGACAGAAGAAAGACCAATAAGATAAGACTTTCTAAATGATGTAAAAAATGGATATTTGACAGTGACCTTCCCCCAAAAAATAATACGATAGATTCTCCAACTGATTATCTAAAAATTTAGTAAAAACCCACTCACTTTTCACTAGGAGCACATACCAATTTACTAAAAGCAAATCATTTCCAATAACTTTTTCTCCTTTGTTGAGTTTGTCTCAAAAGCAGAGATTGATTAGTAGGTTTCATTTGAATCTTTGGACTCAGTAAATTAGGGGAAAGAAGACAAGATTTCCTACCAGAATATGCTGAGCAGAATGAAGTAAGACATTTTTTGCAATAAAGATCATATATTCGTACTGTTTGAGAAATAAGATGCAGGATTTCATAAAGTCATGTTTGAGATCACAAGTTACTCTTCACAGAATTCTGTAGTTTAGCAACATGGAGTTGAAGAAGTGAAACATTTTTCTGTGGTGTGTAGATGAGGTAGCATAGATGCTATTTTGGTTCCATTGAAATCAACATTCTGAAAAAACGGCCAATGAAGTCCCATTCCTGATACAATTTTAAGCTAGCTTTCCTTTTTTAAAATGAGAATTTATATAGTTACACATTTTAATAAGTTTAAATCAAATGTTCGTTAACATTTACAATGAGTTAATTTAATTTGAAAATAGTTTTAGGAGCCATCCCCCTCTCATAAATATTTTTATCTCTAAATATTTTTAGATATTTTTAGATATTTTATCTCTAAATATTTTTAGATGATTTTTGCTGTTTTCTACCAGTTCTAACTTTGCTAGAAGCTTGAAATGATCAAAAATATTTTTGTGAAATTTATATACCAATTTCTCCTTGGTCTTCACCCCAGAAGAAATTATAGACTTTAAGGACCTTTAGGGTATCGCAAAAGGTCAAAAACTCTATAAAAATGCGAAGATTTAATTAATGGAGATGATGAAGAGCAGACAAGGCTTGATGGCTGGTAAGAAAATGTGTGGAAAACTGTGCTTCAGAGTACAGCAAATAAAGCAAAACATTTACACAAACCAGCCCTAATTTGATCTGTATCTGAAACATAATGTCATCCTTTTGATTTTTACTTGCTTGGTTAAATTTCATTAAACAAAATATATAAGCATCAGTAATTTCCTGAGAAGCACTGTCATTTGAGAAAAGTGTAACTATAAAAGGACTAAAAAATGCACAATAAGTAAGCCCAAGCTGATTACATTGAAATAAATTTAAGTCCCCTCACCTTTAAATTACATAGTAAACATATCAAATAAATGCCTGTACACAAATCAAGTTTTCATATTTTATTTTTGTAAAAAGGGTATTATTCCATTGACTCAAATTTATCAACTTACAAAAACAACAAAAATGCTAGACATTAACCAAATTTAATTTGAACCTTATCTCTCTAAGTCGTTGTCAAAGAATATGAATCCATGGAGTAATTAGCATATGTGCCTAATATCCTTACCTGTTGCTTTGGCTGTGATTAAAATGCACAGTAAGAAATAGGGTTGGGCTCACTTTTTTGATCTATAAGACTCTGAAAATGTCAAGAGGCGAAGCCTGAGTTTCCTTTGCCTTTTGTCTGCTTGTGGTGAGATAGGATAACTATCCCTCTGGTTTTCCCTCTGGTATAAGCTGAGCATTAGGGAGAATACAGGGCAATTTGAAGCAGCTGTTAGAAGTAAAGCAGCGATCCCCAACCTTTTGGGATCCAGGGACTGGTTTCATGGGAGACAATGTTTCCATGCATGGGGTCGGGGGTGGAGGTGGGGTAGAGGACGTAGAGAGTTCCACAATAGGGTTCATGCTCCTATGAGACTCTAATGACCCTGGCTGATATAACAGGAGAGGGAGCTCAGGTGTTAATGCTCCCTCCCAGGCCGCTCACCTCCTGCTGTGCATCCCTGATCCTAGCAGGCCACAGACTGGTACTGATTTGTGGACTAGGGTTGGGGACCCCTACCTTTAAGGGCCAAATAGCTTTGTCCTGGTAAACAACCTATAAAGAGGTAACATGTGCTTCCTAAAGTCATGGTTGCTGTCTTTAAAGATGGATGAGAAGAGTTAAGAGGAGGGCTGGAAAATGGCAGAAAATACAACTGTATCAAAAATAAGAAATGAGCAATTCGATGAGGAATTTGATTCTTTTTCACCTTAATCGAAGTGACACTATTTGATTACTTTCTTTTTTTCCAATCACACATTATTTTCTGTCTTTCTAATCACTATCATTGTCTTACATTTACATTTATTCTTTGCTTTTGTCTTTTCCAGTTTTGGTCCTTGGATAGCTTCTTGTTTCACTTCACTTTCTTTTCCTATGGAATCTCACTATGCACATCTTTTCCTATCTAGCATTGCTCCTCAAATCTTGAAATTCTTCTTCTTTGCTTCTGTAGATGCAGAGCATCATTTACAGAACCCCTCAACCTGTGCTTTGAACATTCATCTCACCTTCTTGCTCTACAGGAAATCTGGCTTTGCCCTGAGAACACTGCTTCCTCTGGGACCCTCCAAAAAGTATCTATTTTCTGTAATAACACTGGGACCTAGGGATAAGGTATTTCCTCATTTTCACTTTTATAACATTCACCTTCCCCTTTCAACAGAAACCCTTATGTCATAAGTGTATCCCCACTCTCTGATTATTGCTACACTCTACTGAACCCCAAGTCATATTCCTAATTTCTGAGGAACGTCATTGTCATTATTTTTTCCAAATTCAATATATGTACAAGTGAGTTAGTCTTAAGCACTCTGACCTCTCAATTGCTTGAACTTCTCTTCCTTAAAGATCTTATATGGCTCATTGATTTATCCACTCATCCTTCTGTCATACTCCAAATTTTGTTATTAGCACCACCCATACCTTTTTGAAATGCAATTCCCTGCATCCCACCCTCTGACAGCCCCTCCTATCTATCCAGGTCCCTCACTCCAGTACTTTTCCTACTCTCCCATAGCTAAAATTCTATTGTGAATCTTCTTTATTCCCTTGTATATACTCTTTCCCTTGCCCGTCTGTACTTCTGTGGTAATCTCTTGGCAAAACTAAAATCCTGGTTAAAACCGTCTTCCATCTATTCCATGCCTGTATCTGTGCAGCTGAATATAATGAAGAAAAAAATCCCCAGTAATACTATTAACTGTTTAATGTGATGGCTACTAATAGAAAGTTGGCTCTAATTGCTCTTGGTAATCACACTACACTTCAGGAGTCCATGCACTCATCTACTTTCTTAGGTGACTATGTCACACATCTTTTCTTCAAATCTCCAATAGCTCCTCTCCTAGCTTCACATTGCCCTGATAATTTAGCTTCCAACTTTGTCAAGAAAATTGAATAATTCAGAAGAGAGCTTCAATAATCCTCTCAACATATTCACCCACATTTCAGCATCTGAACTCACAAGTGCCTTACTTAATGTTACCCAGAAAAATATCCATGAGCAGGTACCACCACTTTTACACTAGATCCTATCCCCATTGCCTCATCAAGAACATGCTGGCAATTCTCACCTCCCACTTCTATATCATTAATTTTCTCTCTACTGGCTAATTCCTCTCAACCTACAAATTTATTCTCCCTCACATCTCAAAAGAAAAATATCATCTCTCAACACCTTTTCCTGACTATCTACCATCCATTTTTGTGAAATCCTTTTCAGTAGAATTCTTCAGAAGAGTAATCTATATTCTCTGCATTTAATTCTTGTCCTTGATTTTCTTTTAGACTCATGGCAGAAAGGTTTTTCCCCCTTACAGCTTAAAACAGGTACAAACTATTGATTTTGTCCTAACACACTAGTCACTTCCTCTCAATCTGCTTTGCTGGTTCTGCCTTTTTTCCTTGATATATAAATATTATGATGCCATAGAACTCAGCTCTTGGACCCTCTTGTCTTATATATCCACATTAATTTCTTCAGTTTCTCATTCAGTTTCAAGGGATTATATCTCCCCAGCCCTCCCAAATTCCACATGCACATAACCAACTGTTTACTGGACATATCCATATGAATGTCTAATAAATGCTGCAAACCCAATATAGCTCAGGTGGAATTCTTGGGCTAGACATTCCCATCTCAGTTGACAGCAACTCTATCCTCCAATTGCTGAGGTCAAAATCATTGCAGTCATCTGTGACTCCTCCCTTTCTCTCATATCCCTCAAAAGCCTGGTGACTCAACTTTTAAAACATTCAGAATCTGACCATTACTCACCCCTCAACTGCTACCACCTTGGTACGAGCTATTGTATCCTCTAACTTGAATTACTATAGTAGTTTCCAACTGTTGCCTTATTTTAACTCTTACCACTTATTGTCTATTTTCAATGAAACAGTCACAGTAAAAGTTTGAAGGTGTGAGTTGATCCATGATAGGACTCTGCTCAAATCCCTCTAATGTCTCCTTATTTTTATCTCAATAAAGACCATACTTCTTCAGGGGGGCTACAACTTTCTATCTTCTGCCTGCTACCTCCTTCCTTCCTCACACACTCTCTCACCCTATCTCTCACCCTATATCTCACCCTATCTCACCCTATCTCTCTCTCTTCCAGGGACATAAGCCTCTACTCTACTAACCTTTTTCCTTTGTAGCACATATCACCTACTAAAACACTATATTATTTGGTTATTTAATATGCTTATTCACTTACTTAATATGCTTACTCATTTTGTACATGCAGAACCTCAGGAAAGGATTCTACTGACAATTGTGTTTTAGGGGGAAGTGGAGTAGGGAAGAAGGACAGAGAAAGGAACAGAGCCAATAAAAGATGTACTATCAAGCGAGATGCTACTATGGGCAACTGGAGATAATCCTAATATTCTCCAAGTGACGAAGAGTCCTCCAAAAAATTTATGCAAGCAAATGGCACAACTGGATTGTGCTCTTTAAATATAACTCTAAAAACTTTGTAAAGGAATACAGCTGAGAGACTCAAATTAACCACCAGAATTTTTTTCAGGATATTTCAGATGTTATTGCTGTTTTCATACAAGAAATGACAAGTTCTAAACTGAAATATTTGCAATACAGTCGGAAAAGAGACTGATAGATAGCATAAATAATGCACATGAAAGGTATAAAGGAGATGGTGCACATTTTTGCCAGCTGTTCTACATTATTGTTTGTGCGCTTCTTTTGACAAGGCACAAGAGAGTACTCAGAAAAAAGATACAGATAGTTGGAAGTTAACAGTGATGGGAATTATTAGTACTAAGGGACCATAGGCAGGGCACTAACAAGGTTTTGCACAGTTTGACATAACATTTGTGGCCCCAAATAAAATATAGGCTGCAAGAGAGCAGAAATGTTCATTTGATTAGTTCATAGATACATCCCAATTACCCAGAGCAGTCCTTGATGAAAAAGAGGTGCTGAGTAGGAATTTGCAAAATAAATAAATAAATGAACTAATTTGCAGTTGAATTTGCCTACTACATACATGCAATGATTTCCTAGTCTATTTATCTACCTCTTCTCTGATATCCTTATGAATATTTCTAAAAGCCTCCTGGATATGTCCAGTGGAGGTTCTATAGGCACTCCATACTGGATGTTGCGAAACACACTTATCTACACATAATTCACATCAACCTTAGACTTGGCTACTGTATTGCCATCCATGCTATTCTTAAGACCAGAAGTCATGGGGTCTGCTCAACTTCTTTCCTGTCATGAATCAATCAACAAATTTTACCACTAAGCTACTTTTTGCATGTGTGTTCTCCTTTCCATCCCCATTGCAAATATTTTAGGTTAGAATGTGGTCATTTCTTCCATGAAAAAATGAAATAATTCCTAAAATACTCAGAAAAATTTTGTTTATTGAGTCTCTCAACTGTATCTATTACAATGTTCTCAGAATTATATGTAAAGAACACAATCTATTTGTGTCATTTCCTTGCTTACAATTTTTGGATGACTCTTAGTTGTTTGGAGAATATATTTTAAACTCATTATTAAGGTATACAAGTCCTTTTCTTTCTGACCACAACCTTTCTCAGTTACTCCTCAGTTTCATTTATTTATCAGTGGATTTAACTAATATATGCTAGAGTTGCTATATGCTAGAGGTGCTGCTATGTGCCATACCCTGTGCTAAGTGCTATTACTTAAGAGTATCTTTCTTTTCTACAGTGGGCCTAATGTTTACTCTTTTAAAATAAAAAAAAAAAAGACTTATCAAAGGATTTTCACTATTTCTTTATTCATAATAATAAACAGCGTAACATTTTAACCATGTGATTGTTTCAAAGGAATCAAACCTTTTCTGTTCCCCTTTTTTACCTCTCAAGTGCAGAAATCATTGGTCATGGTGAGACTGGATCAAAGCACCATTACCTCATTTGAAATGCATTTAATGACCAATTTCCCCTCTGTTTTTTATAATAACAATATAGCAACTAAGAATTAAATGTTCCATTTGTTAAAATATGTGCATTCTATTTTATAATTTTTTGAGTTTTAATTTTTAATTTTCCTGTATATATTATAGTTGTACATATTTATGGGGTACATGTGAACTTTTGACACAAGCATACAATGTGTAATGATCAAATCAAAGTAATTGGGATTTTGTTTTTGTGAAATCATATAGATCTTAATTCAATTATCTAGAAACAGTAAAGAGTAATAATCTTCTAATCCTATTTCCATGGGAGAGAAAAGTATTTTTAATTCTATGTTTATATATATTTGTATCTTTCCAAAGGCTCTCAGTTTTCATTTTTGACTTCTTATCCCTAATATTTTGAAGAAATATGGTCTCTTGTTTTTATATTATACATTTATAAAACTATACATTTTACTGGATTGATAGATTTGCATGTTAAGAGGTAGTCTTACATATATGATGACAACAATTCTCTCTCTCACCCATTTCTGTTTAGTACAAATGATTCATTCGGCCTTTTAGGTACTGATTTCAGCAGTGAATTGTGCACTTGGGGGCAGCAACCTTATTTTAATCCAAGATCGTAGGTATATCCCCACACTGCAACAAACACCCCTCCTTTTATTTTCTGCAGCTACTAAACCTCAAGATCTCATTTATTATCACATCAGCACATAGGAACACCCTTTTGTATAGGGTAGTAAACAATCTTATCTTTGCATTAACCTATAATGTAACCCCTTTACCTCCTCTTAGTTCATAATAAACTTTAACTCAGGTGGAAAAACAAATATATTGACACATATAGTTCTTGAATATATTTATGCCTAGGAATGTACTGTAGCTATGTTTACCCACTAATATGCAAAGTTTACATTGGAGAATTCACATTGTAGGTAATTGTGTAAACATATATTCACAAGTATATATTTTTACATATTTTTAATAAACATATATACATATCCGTAGTATATACTTGCCAGGGAAAATTAGGAAATGCCTGCTTTCTTTAAGTTTGTCTTAGTGGAAGTTTATGATTTGTCATGCATCTGGAAAATAATATGTATTATTGAAAATTTTCCCTTTATTGTTTCATTATACAAATAATATAAATATGCCTCACTTTCCTTTTCCCAATTTCAATCAATATCCAGAATTTTCCAGTTTTACTCATCATTCTGTCCCTTTATGCATTTTCCTTATTAGCCTCAGTTCACAAAATATCTTCAAATAACATTTCTGATGGAAAATACTCTAAGACAAACAGAAAATATGTTTATGTATCCAAACTGTGATCAAATGCACCAGGCAAATCTGTCAATTCTCAATGGGCTTCAGCAATACGAAAGCTCATAATATATGTGTGTCCTAAAAAGGGCACATCATGTTTCTAGCTATATTCCTGTGTGTTGCGAACCCTGCAAATTATTAGGTGCTTTTTTTAAACATTATTACTTTTTGAAACATTTAAAAAATTTTATTTAGGTTCAGAGATACATGTGCAGGTTTGTTATATAGGTACTTATGTTACAGGGGTTTGTTGTACAGATTATTTCATCAGCCAGTTATTAAGCATGGTACCCGACAGTTATTTTTTCTGATCCTTTCCCTTTTCCCACCTTTCACCCTCAAGTAGGTGCCAGTGTCTGTTGTTCCCCTCTTTGTGTCCATGTGCTTCTATTATTTAGCTCCCACTTATAAGTAAGAACATGCACAGTATTTGTTTTACTGTTCCTGCTCTAGTTTGCTAAAAATAATGGCTTACAGCTCCATCCATGTTCCTGCAAAGGACATGATCTCTTTGGTATTTTTATGGCTGTATAGTATTCCCTGGTATATATGTACCACATTTTCTTTATCCATTCTGCCATTGATAGGCATTGTATCAGTTTGTTCTCACACTGCTAAAAGACATAACCTAGACTGAGGGATTTATAAAGAAAAGAGGTTTAACTGACTCCCAGTTCTGCATGGTTGGCAAGGCTTCAGGAAACTTACAATCATGGTGGAAGGGGAAGCAGGTATGTCTTACACGGCAGCAGAAGAGAGTGTCTATATGTGTGTATATGAGTGCAGGAAAAACTACCACTTATAAAACCATCAGATCTCATGAGAATTTACTCACTACCATGAGAACAGCATGGGGGAAACTGCCCCATAATCTACTCATTTCCCACTTGGTCTCTCCCTCAACACCTGGGGATTACAATTAAAGATGAGATTGGGGTGGCAACACAAAGCTAAACCATGCCTTTCTACCCCTTGCCCCTCTCAAATCTTATGTTCTCACATTTCAAAACCAATAATACCTTCCCAACAGTCTCACAAAGTCTTAACTCATTTCAGCATTAACTTAAAAATCTGATTTCAAAATCTCATCTGAGAAAAGGCAAGTCCCTTCTGACTATGAGCCTGTAAAATCAAAAGCAAGTTAGTTCCTTCCAAGATACAATGGAGTTACAGGCATTGGATAAATGTTGCCATTCCAAATGGGAGAAATTGGCCAAAACAAAGGGGCTACAGGCTCTATGCAAGTACAAAATCAAGTGGGGTGATCATAAAATCTTAAAGCTCATAAATAATCTTCTTTGACTCCATGTCTCACATCTAGGTCATGCTGATGCAAGAGGTGGGGTCCTCTGCCCCTGTGGCCTTGCAGGATACAGCCGCCCTCCCAGCTGCTTTCACAGGCTGGCGTTGAGTGTCTGTGGCTTTTCCAGGCACATTATACAAGCTATCAGTGGATCTACTACTCTGGAGTCTGGAGGACAGTGGCCCTCTTCTCACAGCTTCAGTAGGCAGTGTCCCAGTGGAAACTCTGTGTGGGGGCTCCAACCCAACATTTCCCTTCTGCACTGCCCTAGCAGAGGTTCTTCATGAGCACTCCACCCCTGCGGCAAACTTCTGCCTGAAAATCCAGGTATATCATAACATCCTCTGAAATCTAAGTGGAGGTTCCCAAGCCATATCAAGCATTTAGATTGATTCCATGTTTTTGCTATTGTGAATAGTGCTACAATGAATGTATGCATGCATGTGTTTTTATAATAGAATGATTTCTATTCCTTTGGGTATATATCCAGTAACGGGATTGCTGGGTCAGATGGTAGATTTGTTTTTAGCTCTTTGAGGAATCACCACACTGCTTCCACAATAGTTAAACTAATTTACAATCCCACCAACAGTATATAAACATTCGCTTTTCTCAACTTTGCTAGTCTATTATTTTTTGACTTTTTAATAACAGTCATTCTGACTGGTGTGAGATGGTGTCTTATTGTGGTGTTGATTTGCAATTCTTTAATGATCAGTGATACTGAGTTTTTCATATGCTTGTTGGCCGCATGTATGTCTTCTTTTGAAAAGTATCTCCTTTTGTTTTTCTCTTGTAAATATGTTTAAGTTCCTTGTACATGCTGGATATAGACCAATGGAATAGAATAGAGAGCCTAGAAATAAGGCCACACACCTACAACCATCTGATCTTCACAAAGTTAGCAGAAACAAGCAATGGGGAAAGGACTCCCTATTGAATAAATGGTGCTGGAATAAGTGGGTAACCATATGCAGAAGATTGAAACTGGACCCCTTCCTTATACCATATACAAAAATCGACTCAAAATGAATTAAAGACTTAAATGTAAAACCCAAAACTATGAAAACCCTGAAAGACAACCTAGGCAATACCATTCTGGACACAGGAACTAGCAAAAATTTTATGAAAAAGATGCCAAGGCCAGGTGCGGTGGCTCACGCCTGTAATCCCAGCGCTTTGGGAGGCCGAGGCAGGTGGATCACGAGGTCAGGAGATCGAGACCATCACCTAACACTGTGAAAACATGTTACTAGTGAAACCCCGTCTCCACTAAAAATACAAAAAATTAGCCGGGCGTGGTGGCGGGCTCCTGTAGTCCCAGCTACTCGGGAGGCTGAAGCAGGAGAATGGTGTGAACACAGGAGGCAGAGTTTGCAGTGAGCCGAGATCGTGCCACTGCAGTCCAGCCTGGGCGACAGAGCAAGACTCCGTCTCAAAAAAAAAAAAAAAACAAAAAAACAGATGCCAAAAAAAATTGCAACAAAAGCAAAAATTGACAAATGGGATTTAATTAAACTTAAGAGCTTCTGAACAACAAGAGAAAATATCAACACAGACCATGGCAGATGGGATGCAGGACTAGATTACAGCTCCCACTCAGAGCAGTGTGGAGGTTTGTATTGTCAACTTTTGCTCCAGAACTACTGCAGGAATACATTAGGAAAGCCAAGAGAACCCACAGACCCTCTGAAGGAAGCAGATTGCTCCTGCAGGACTCAGGAGGCAACCAAATACTGTGAGTGCCCAAACTGTGGAAGCTGGAAAAGAGGATTGTCTGCCCCAGAACACACCCCCACACTGGGGAACCCGAAGGTTTAGATTACAGGAGAAGATTCTTATCTTACCTGGAGCTGAGTCAATTGAGAGACCTGAGAGGAATACGAGGGTAGAGAAAGCAGCTGGAAAAGCCCTGTGGGCTTGCTGGGTCCCCAAGCAAGCTATTTCTACCCTGCCTCACAGAGGTCCTTGGAGAAAGCAGCCAGAGGCACTGGAAAAAGGCTTCCAGGAGAAGGAAACCTCCAGCTGAACTTTGTTAACAATTTGAACCGATGGAGAAGTCTCCTGGCCAGAACTCAGGAGAGAGTTTGAATCCGGTGTGCAGACTCCACAGGCAGGGGAAGAACAAAAGCCCTAATTGCTTTTGCAGCTGGGAGGTGGGTAGCCTGGAGCAAGTTCTCTTACCTGCTTGCTCACTGCCTGGAAATGGACTCGTGCTGTTGGGAGAGGCATAGTAGGAGTGAGACCAGCCCTTTGGGTTACGTGGGAGCTAGGTGACTGCTGGCTTTCCCCCACTTCCTTGACAACCTGCATGACACAGTACAGGCAGCCATAATCCTCCTAGGAACATAATCCTATTGACCTGGGAATCTCACCCCCATCCCCATCTCCCAAAGCAGCTGCAGCAAGACCAGCCCAAGGAGGGTCTGAGTTCAGACATGCCTAGCCCTGCCCCCACCTAATGATCCTTCCCTACCCACCCTGGTAACTGAGGACAAAGGGTATATACTCTTGGGAGCTCTAGAGATGATGCTCTCTTGAACACGCCACCTCCTGGCAGGAGGCCAACCAGTGCAAAAATATTGCATTAAGCAACCAAAGCCAAAGACCCTCACAGAGTCCATCTTACTTCCCTGCAATCTCCACAGAATCAGGTGCTGGTATCCATGGCTGAGATACCCACAAACAGTTTACATCACAGGACTCTGTGCAGACCACTCCCAGTACCAGCCCTGAGTCTGGTAGACTTGCTGGGTGGCTAGATCCAGCAGAGAGATAACAATCACTATAGCTCAGCTCTCAGGAAGCCACATGCCTAGGAAAAGGGAAAGAGTACAACATCAAGGGAACACCCCACGGGACAAAAGAATCAGAACAACAGCCTTGAGCCATAGACCTTCCCTCTGACAGATCCTACCCAAAAAAGAAGGAACCAGAAAACCAACTCTGGTAATATGACAAAACAAGTTATTTAATACCACCACCCTCCCCAAAAAAAATCACACTAGCTCACCAGCAATGGATCCAAACCAGGAAGAAATCCTTGATTTACTCAAAAAGGAATTCAGAAAGTTAGTTATTAAGCTAAACAGGGAGGCACCAGAGAAATGCAAAGCCCACTCTAAGGAAATTTAAAAGATGATACAAGAAGTGGAGGGAGAAATAGTCAATGAAAAATAGATCACATAAATAAAAAACATTCAAAACTTCAGGAAACAATGGACATAATTATAAAAATGCAAAATGCCCTGGAAAATCTCAGCAATAGAATCAAACAAGCAGAAGAAAGAACTTCAGAGCTCAAAGATAAGGTCTTTGAATTAACTCAATCCAACAAAGACAAAGAAAAAAGAATACAAAAATATGAACAAAGCATCCAAGAAGTCTGGGATTATGTTAAATGACCAAACCTAAGAGTAATTGGCATTCCTAAGGAAGAAGAGAGATCTAAAAATTTGGAAAACATATTTGGGGAAATAATCAAGGAAAATTTCCCCAGCCTTTCTAGAGACCTAAACATCCAAATACAAAAAGCTCAAAGAACACCTGGGAAATTCGTCACAAAAAGAACATCGACTAGGCATGTTGTATCAGGTCATCTAAAGTTAAGATGAAGGAAAGAATCTTACGAGCTGTGAGGCAAAAGCACCAAGTAACCTATAAAGAAAAACCTGTCAGATCAACAGCAGATTTCTCAGCAGAAATCCTACAAGCTAGAAGGAATTGGGGCCCTATCTTCAGCCTCCTCAAACAAAACAATTATAAGCCAAGAATTTTGTATCCAGCAAAACAAAGCTTCATAAATGGAGGAAAGATAGTCTTTTTCAGACAACAGAATGCTGAGAGAATTTGCCACTACCAAGCCAGCACTACAAGAACTGCTAAAAGGAGCTCTAAATCTTGTAACAAATCCTGAAAACACATCAAAACAGAACCTCTTTAAAGCATAAATTTCACAGGACCTATGAAACAAAATACAATTAAATAAAAAAAAAAACAGGTTACAGGCAACAAATAGCATGATGAATGGAATGGTACATCACATCTCAGTACTAACATTGAATATAAATGACCTAAATGCGCCACTTAAAAGATACAGAATTTCAGAGTGGATAAGAACTCACCAACTAACTATCTGCTGACTTGAAGAGACTCACTTAACACATAAGGACTCACATAAACTTAAGGTAAATGGGTGGAAAAAGACATTCCATTCAAATGGACACCAAAAGCAAGTAGGAATAGCTATTCTTATATCAAACAAAACAAACTCGAAAGCAACAGCAGTTAAAAAAGACAAAGAGGGACATTATACAATGATGAAATGCCTTGTCCAACAAACAGGAAAATATGACAATCCTAAATATAAGTGTACCTAACACTGCAGCTTCCAAATTTATAAAACAATTACTAATACACCTAAGAAATAAGATAGATAGCAACACAATAATAATGGAGACTTCAGTACTCCACTGACAGCACTAGACAGGTCATAGAGACAGAAAGTCAACAACAAAAAAAATGGATTTAAACTATACCCTGGAACAAATAGACTTAACAGATATATATAGAATATTGTAACCAACAGCTGCAAAATATACATTCTATTCAACAGTACATGGAACTTTCTCCAAGATAGACCACATGATAGGCCACGAAACAAGCTTTGATAAATTTAAGAAAATTGAATTATATCCAGCACTCTCTCAGACCACAGTGGAATAAAACTGGAAATCAACTCCAAAAGGAACCTTCAAAACTATGCAAATACTTGAAAATTAAGTAACCTGCTCCTGAATGAGCATTGGGTCAAAAATGTATCAGGATGGAAATTAAAAAAGTGTTTAAACTGAAAGACAGTAGTGACACAACCTATCAAAACCTATTGCATAAAGCAAAGGCAGTGCTAAGAGGAAAGTTCATAGCATTAAAAAGTCTGAAAGAGCACAAACAGGCAATCTCAGGTCACACCTCAAGAAACTAGACAAACAAGAACAAACCAAACCCAAACCCAGCAGAAGAAAGGAAATAACCAAATCAGAGCAGAACTAAATGAAATTGAAACATAAAAATTACAAAAGATAAATGAAAAAAAAAGCTGGTTCTTTGAAAAGATAAATAAAATTGATAGAACATTAGCAAGATTAACCAAGAAAAGGAGAGAAAATCCAAACAAGCTCAATTAGAAACAAAACAGGAAATATTACTACTGAAACAACTGAAATACAAAAGATTCAAGGCTACTATGAGCACCTTTACCCACATAAACTAGAAAACCTAGAGGAGATGGATAAATTCCTGGAAAGTTACAACCTTCTTAGCTTGAATCAGGAAGAAGTAGATACCCTGAACAGACCAATAACAAGCAGTGAGATTAAAATGGTAATAAAAATTTACCAACAAAAAAAGTCCAGGACCAGACAGATTCATAGCAGAATTCTACTAGACATTAAATAAGAATTAGTACCAACCCTATTGACACTATTCCACAAGATAGAGAAAGAGAGAACCCTTCCTAATTCATTCTATGAAGCCAGTATCACCCTAATACCAAAATCAGGGAAGGACATAATGAAAAAAGAAAACTCTAGAAACTATAGACCAATATCCCTGATGAATATAGATGCTAAAATCCTTAACAAAATACTGGCTAACCAAATCCCACAACATATCAAAAAGTTATTCTGCCATGATCAAGTGGGTTTCATACCAGGCATGCAGAGGTGATTTAACATACACAAGTTCAAAAATGTGATACACCACATAAATATAATTAAAAACAAAAATCACATGATCATCTCAATAGATACAGAAAAACCATTTGACAAAATACAGCATTCTTTATGATTAAAACTCTTAGCAAAATTGGCATACAATGAACACACCTCAATGTAATGAAAGCTATCTATGACAAAACCACAGCCAACATAATACTGAATGGGGAAAAGTTGAAAGCCTTCCCTCTGAGACCTGGAACTAGACAAGAATGCCAATTCTCACCACTCCTCTTTAACATAGTACTTGAAGTCCTAGCCAAAGCAATCAGATAAGAGAAAGAAATAAAGGACATCCAAATCAGTAAAGAGGAAGCCAAGCTGTCACTATTTGCTGATAATATGATTATTTTCCTAGAAAACTCCAAAGACTCTTCCAGAAAGCTCCTAGAACTGATAAAAGAATTCAGCAAAGCTTCCAGATACAAAATCAATGTGCACAAATCAGTAGCTCTTCTATACACCAACAGCAACTAAACTGAGAATCAAATCAAGAACTCAACCCCTTTTAGAATAACAGCGAAAAATAAAATAAAATACTGAGCAATATACCTAAGGAGGTGAAAGACCTCTAGAAGGAAAACTACAAAACACTCCTGAAGTAAATTATAGATGACACAAACAAATGGAAACACATCCTATGCTCATAGATGGGTACAATCAATATTGTGAAAATGACTATACTGCAAAAGCAATCTACAAATTCACTGCAATTCCCATCAAAATACCACCATAACTCTTCACAGAATTAGAAAAAAACAATCAGAATTCACATAGAACCAAAAAAGACTAAGCGAAAAGAACAAATCTGGAGGCATCATATTACCTGATTTCAAACTATACTATAAGGCCATAGTCAGCAAAACAGCATGGTACTGGTATAAAAACAGGCACATAGACCAGTGGAACAGAAGAGACAACCCAGAAATAAACCCAGATACTTATAGCCAACTGATCTTCACCAAAGCAAGCAAAAACATAAAGTGGGGAAAGGCCACCCTATTCAACAAATGGTGCTGAGATAATTGGCAAGCCATGTAGGAGAATGAAACTGAATCCTCATCTCTCACCTTATACAAAAACCAACTCCAGATGGATCAAGGACTTAAATCTAAGACCTGAAACTTTAAAAATTCTAGAAGATAACACCTTCTAAACATTGGCTTAGGCAAGAATTTCATGTCCAAGAACCCAAAAGCAAATGCAATAAAAACAAAGATAAATAGCTGGGACTTAATTAAACTAAAGAGCTTTTGCATGGCAAAAGGAACGGTCAGTAGAGTAAACAGACAACCCACAGAGTGGGAGAAAATTTTCACAATCTATACATCTGACAAAGGACTAATATCCATAATCTTTAATGAACTGAAACAAATTAGCAAAAAAAAAAAAAAAAAAGCAAAGAATCCCATCAAAAAGTGGGCTAAGGACGTGAATAGACAATTCTCAAAAGAAGATATACAAATGGCCAACAAAAATATGAAAAAATGCTCAGCATCACTAATGATCAGGGAAATGCAAATCAAAACCACAATGCAATACCACCTTACTCCTGCAAAAATGACCATAATAAAAAAATAATAGATGTTGGCGTGCATGCAGTCAACACGAACAGTTCTACACTACAGCGGGAATGTTAACTAGTACAACCACAATGAAAAACAGTGTGGAGATTCCTTAAAGAACTAAAAGTAGAACTAGGATCCAGCAATCCCACTACTGGGTATCTACCAAGATAAAAAGAAGTCATTATACAAAAAAGATACTTGCACACACATTTATAGCAGCACAATTCGCAATTCACAATTCGCAATTGCAAAAACATGGAATTAACCCAATCAACAAGTGGATAAATAAACTGTGTGTGTGTGTGTGTGTATGTGTGTATATATATGTATATATGTGTGTGTGTATACGTGTGTATATGCATATGTATACGTATACCTATATACACACACATATATATACACACACATATATATACACACACACACATACATATATATGGAGTATGATAGTATACTACTCAGACATAAAAAGGAATGAATTAATGGCATTCCCAGCATCCTGGAGGGGACTGGAGACTATTATTCTAAGTGAAGTAACTCAGGAATGAAAAAGCAAACATCGTTACATTCTCACTCATAAGTGGGAGCTAAGCTATGAGAATGCAAAGGCATAGAATGACACAAGAGACTTTGGGGACTCAGGGGAAAGAGTGACAAGGGGTGAGGGATAAAAGACCATACATTGGGTGCAGTGTATACTGCCCGGGTGATGGGTGCACCAACATTTCATAAATCACCACTAAAGAACTTACTCATGTAACCAAACACCACCTGTTCTCCAATAACCTATGAAAATAAAAAAAAATTAAAAAATAAAACTATCAACACAGTAAACAGATATCCTGTGGAATCGGAGAAAATATTTGCAAACTATGCACCCGACAAAAGTGCTTTGTTATATTTTCCTCTAGTTAAATCATATTTCTGGTATATGAGTAATACTAGAAAAAAAATCAGTAAATGAGAATGTTTCAGTTCTATCCTGTATGTTCTTGCTAAGAAATTATAAGAAGCAGCTGAGAGTCTGTTTTACTACAGACATCAGCTTGTGTTCTCTTAACAGAATGACATAAATGACAGTAGAAAAAACTAGGAATAGCATGTGGACAAGTGAAAATGTAAGTACACTCAGGTTTTGGGCAATCATACATGATTGGTATATTAATGCAGAGATTTTTGAAGACAGTAATTTCCCTCTTTCTAGCACCTCTCTTCCAAAGTACATTACAAAGTAACATTTTTTTAAACAAAAGCAACTATAATTCTTGTCCAGGCTCATCATATATCAACAAAGGTTGAGAAAGGCAAGTGGAGAATAAATAGACCTCAAATAATCTTGCCTTATCTGGTTTTGTTACTTTGAAAGGCCCCCTTCACTCATCTCTCAGTCTGCAGTCTGTGGGTCCCAGGTGTTGCTGAGATTTAGATAAATAAAGACACCTCAAGGCACAAGAAGACATACTGAAAATGATTAGTAAATGTTCGGTGCTTTTCTTGGTAGACAATGTGTAGCCAGCGAATTTAGGGCTGCACTAAATGACTTCTAAAACCCTTTGCAGGCCTGAAATTCTATTATGAGGAATCAATTAACAAGAGCAAATTTCTGATGTGTACACCTGCTCTCCTTATTTTGAGGAAACAGCAAGATAATATATATCCCAATAGAACAGATTAACACGTAGACAAGCTGGAGGGTGTACTGGCCTAATATTTTGAAACCCTTGCTTCACAACTTGGGCCATAAAGATACAGCTGGTATATCAGGGATATTTATAAGAGTATTTCTTTTGAAATTCAAGTTTGGTTTACCTGCAGTATATAAAAATCACTTCAGATTTGAATATATATATAGGATTGTATATGGAGAATATACAAAGATGATGTGACGTCCCAGAGGTAACATTTATTTCATTATTTGAAAGAGATGTTTCAATATTACTAGAACTATAAAGCACCTTGAATCCTAGGATAAAATGATACTTCATATTTTAATATTTGGGGTAAAAATTATATATTTCCTTACATGTTTATACTGAACCTGGAACCCAAAGAACATTTCCTAAACACTGGTGGGCTGTATCCTGTCCCTGTTCTATAATTACTAAATCTAACATGCAGTAGGTTCACATGACAAATGTCTATTTCTATCTGTTGAGCTGCTGCTTCTCATTATTTGCTTGGATTCAAAGGGGCCTGATTGATGCAAAATTCCAAGCCAAAGCTTTTGCTAAAGCAAAACTGTGTCTATTGATACTGCAATTTGTGGGGTTCAATATTTATGAATAGTGAACCAGTCACAGGGGAAATTACTAAAACAGAAAGCATTGAGCAATAAGATAGGTCATGTCCTAGACTTTAACATAAACTTTGGTCAAAGAATTGGCTGACTCCTAAGTGTCTGGAAAAGAGAGGTTCTGTGTTGTATTGTTGTGCCAAAAAGTGTTATGTTAGTGGACTACTCACAGAAATGGTTGCAGACTAGAAGCTACAACATCTTAAGTGTGTGCCCACCTGTGACCTTTCACTGCCCATTATGCACATCGAGGAATGTCAGAATGCACTTCAGGCCATTTTCTAAAGAACAGTCTGGAGTTGTTGATAGGAAAGAAAGCTGACCTTCTTATATAGCATAATTTTCCCTGTCAGTGCTTCATAAATACAGATATATCAACCTGATGCCTTTCCCTCAGACACTCTGGTTTAGAAAATAAATGAAGGTAATTATCACTTTTAATTGCAGTTCAGAGCTCTCAATTCTTTGTCCAGGTTAGTTTTTTCTAAACTGTGTATTAAGGTCAGTTGAACTTCTCTAATATAACCATATTTATTTCAATGAGAAAAAAGAAGGAAAAAATTAAAAAGTCATCCGTTTCCACCAGTTACGCATTTGCACACCCCCTGCCTAGGAACGTATTCACCACCACAGATGGTCACAGTGTCATCCTTGGGTGTTAAGTTCTCTGTTCTTGATGCTCCAGCTGTTATTTTCTAGTAATGCAGCAAGTATCTCAGAAACAAATGCTATCGAGGCATGTTTTCCCATCTGTAATACATAAAGGTGTATTTATACAATGCTATTAAGTGTGCTGTTTTACTAAGCACCTCTCTTATAAATTTTACATTCCTTTGAGAGAAATGTTTTTTCTCATATTTCATTTGCTTTACTTACAATCTCTACTTCACTGAGTCAGATAATGTTAGAGTGAAAATTACAGTGCAGGCAGATCACTCAGGCAAATACAGTGCAGAACTGAAAAAAATTTGTTGTTTGAATTCCAATTCAAGTTTAAATCTACTAGGTAAAGTATATATTTTGATATATAAACCCTCATGAATCTCATTCCAGACTTATAAATTTTATTTCATTTATATCAACTTTCTAATCAGTTAGTGAGGCACACAAATATGCTTAGTGCACTGTGAAATGCAAGCCGTTCTCAATAAAGTCTAGAGAGAAAATTTATTTTCCTTTATCAGAATTGGCAAAGCAGAATACAAAGTTGGAACATTACTTTGAGACTTGTTTTAGCAAAGGGGTTAATGAACTCTCAAATTGTTTTCTGCTGTATTTATGCTTTACATGAAAATCTATGATGTTCAACTCCATCCTATTTTATCCCCAAATTAACTTCTGTAATGGCAGGCTCCAAAATGTATCCTGAAGAGAATGCTGAAACAGAAAGCAATGAGCAACAATGCTGCCATTCAGGCTGCAATATAAATGATATTTACTTTGAAGAAACAGGTAACACCTCATCAATAGGAGTAGTAGTCCTTTTGCAGGAAGAAGTGATGAGGAAATAATTGCTTATTGTATTACTTTTCTGGAATGGCTATAACAAGGGCCACAAACTGAGTTACTTAGAACCACAAAGATGTATAGTCACACAGTTCTGGAGGCTGGAAGTCTGAAATCAAGGTGTTCCCAGGGTAAATTCCTCCTGAGGACAGTGAGAGAAGGATCTGTTCCAGGACTCTTTCCCTGACCGGTATATGACCATCTTCTTTTATTTTTTTTTTCAATTATACTTTAAGTTTTAGGGTACATGTGCACAACGTGCAGGTTAGTTACATATGTATACATGTGCCATGTTGGTGTGCCGCACCCATTAACTCATCATTTAACATTAGGTATATCTGCTAAGGCTATCCCTCCCCGCTCCCCTCACCCCACAACAGTCCCCAGAGTGTGATGTTCCCCTTCCTGTGTCTCATTGCTCAATTCCCACCTATGAGTGAGAACATGCGGTGTCTAGTTTTTTGTCCCTGCCATAGTTTGCTGAGAACGATGGTTTCCAGCTTCATCCATGTCCCTAAAAAAGACATGAACTCATCATTTTTTATGGCTGCATAGTATTCCATGGTATATATGTGCCACATTTTCTTAATCCAGTCTATCATTGTTGGACATTTGGCTTGGTTCCAAGTCTTCGCTATTGTGAATAGTGCCGCAATAAACATACGTGTGCATGTGTCTTTATAGCAGCATGATTTATAATCCTTTGGGTATATACCCAGTAATGGGATGGCTGGGTCAAATGGTATTTCTAGTTCTAGATCCCTGAGGAATTGCCACACTGACTTCCACAATGGTTGAACTAGTTTACAGTCCCACCAACAGTGTAAAAGTGTTCCTATTTCTCCACAACCTCTCCAGCACCTGTTGTTTCCTGACTTTTTAATGATCGCCATTCTAACTGGTGTGAGATGGTATCTCATTGTGGCTTTGATTTGCATTTCTCTGATGGCCAGTGATGATGAGCATTTTTTCATGTGTCTTTTGCCTGCATAAATGTCTTCTTTTGAGAAGCGTCTGTTCATATCCTTTGCCCACTTGTTGATGGGGTTGTTTGTTTTTTTCTTGTAAATTTGTTTGAATTCATTGTCGATTCTGGATATTAGCCCTTTGTCAGATGAGTAGATTGCAAAAATTTTCTCCCATTCTGTAGGTTGCCTGTTCACTCTGATGGTAGTTTCTTTTGCTGTGCAGGAGCTCCTTACTTTAATTAGATCCCATTTGTCAATTTTGGCTTTTGTTGCCATTGCCTTTGGTGTTTTAGACATGAAGTCCTTGCCCATGCCTATATCCTGAATGGTATTACCTAGGTTTTCTTCTAGGGTTTTTATGGTTTTAGGTCTAACATTTAAGTCTTTAAAGCATCTTGAATTAATTTTTGTATAAGGTGTAAGGAAGGGATCCAGTTTCAGCTTTCTACATATGGCTAGCCAGTTTTCCCAGCACCATTTGTTAAATAGGGAATCCTTTCCCCATTGCTTGTTTTTGTCAGGTTTGTCAAAGATCGGGTGGTTGTAGACATGCGGCATTATTTCTGAGGGCTCTGTTCTGTTCCATTGGTCTATATATCTGTTTTGGTACCAGTACCATGCTGTTTTGGTTACTGTAGCCTTGTAGTATAGTTTGAAGTCAGGTAGGGTGATGCCTCCAGCTTTGTTCTTTTGGCTTACGATTGACTTGGCAATACGGGCTCTTTTTTGGTTCCATATGAACTTTAAAGTAGTTTTTTCCAATTCTGTGAAGAAAGTCATTGGTAGCTTGATGGGGATGGCACTGAATCTATAAATTACCTTGGGCAGTATGGCCATTTTCACGATATTGATTCTTCCTACCCATGAGCATGGAATGTTCTTCCATTTGTTTGTATCCTCTTTTATTTCATTGAGCAGTGGTTTGTAGTTCTCCTTGAAGAGGTCCCTGGGATTCAAGGCTGGTTCAACATATGCAAATCAATAAATGTAATCCAGCATATAAACAGAACCAATGACAAAAAACATATGATTATCTCAATAGATGCAGAAAAGGCCTTTGACAAAATTCAACAGCCCTTCATGCTAAAAACTCTCAATAAATTAGGTATTGATGGGACGTATCTCAAAATAATAAGAGCTATCTATGACAAACCCACAGCCAATATCATACTGAATGGGCAAAAACTCGAAGCATTCCCTTTGAAAACTGGCACAAGACAGGGATGCCCTCTCTCACCACTCCTATTCAACATAGTGTTGGAAGTTCTGGCCAGGGCAATCAGGCAAGAGAAGGAAATAAAGGGTATTCAATTAGGAAAAGGGGAAGTCAAATTGTCCCTGTTTGCAGATGACGTGATTGTATATCTAGAAAACCCCATCGTCTTAGCCCAGAATCTCCTTAAGCTGATGAGCAACTTCAGCAAAGTCTCAGGATACAAAATCAGTGTGCAAAAATCACAAGCATTCTTATACACCAATAACAGACAAACAGAGAGCCAAATCGTGAGTGAACTCCCATTCACAATTGCTTGAAAGAGAATAAAATACCTAGGAATCCAACTTACAAGGGATATGAAGGACCATCTTCTTCCTGTATATCTTTAGATGGCATCCTCCATGATTGCCTCCTTTTGTACAAATTTCCCTTTTATAAGGACACCAGTAATATTGGGGTAGGGCCTCACCATACTCCAGTATGACCTCACCCTAACATAACGAATCACATCTGCCACAACCTTATTTCCAAATAAGGTCACATTCTGAGGTACTTACTGCTAGAATTTTAACATATGAGTGAGGGGGGAGCACAATTCAACCTATAACATTCATATATTTTAGGCATGTTCTCATACTTGCAAAAGATATGAGAAGAGTATTCAACATCGTATATTCTCAGGGGAATGAAACGAAACACTGAAGCCATGAGAAATACCATTATACCCCACCATAATGGCTAAGGATTCACACATCTTTCAGTAGTAGAATGGATTTATTTGTTGTGGAATATTCATAGTAAAACACTACACGGGAATTAAGAAGGAAAAACTGCTACATGCTATACAACAGTTGAATTACACAAACTTTGGCAAGGATGTAGAGCAACAAGGCCATTGTGTATTGATAATGAGATTATAAAATGGTTCAACCACTCTGAAAAACTGTTTGGCATAATCTAATGCCACTTGAATTAGTCCATTCTCACACTGCAGTGAAGATACTACCTGAGACTGGGTAATTTATAAAGAAAAGAGGTTTAATTGACTCACAGTTCTGCTTGGGTGGGGAGGCCTCAGGAAACTTACAACCATGGTAGAAGAAGCAGCAGGCACCTTCTTCACAAAGCAGCAGGAGAGAGTGTGAGCAGAGAGCAAAGAGGGAAGGGCCCCTTATAAAACCATCAGATCTCATGAGAACAGCATGGGGGAAACCACCCCATGAGCCAATCACGTTCCACCAGGTCCATCCCTCAACAACTGGGAATTACAGTTGGAGATGAGATTTGGGTGGGGCCACAGAGCCAAAACATAGCACTACTTATCCTATGACCCAGCAAATTTCACTCCCACATATATGCCAAAGAAAAATGAGTGCATATGTGCAGCAAAGGACATGTACAAGAATGTTCAAAACAGCTTTGTTAAAATTATCAAAAACCTGGAAACAACCAAGTCTTTCAACAGTAGAATTGATAAGTGAACTGTGATATATTCATAGTAGAATTCTACCCAGTGATTAAAAAAAAAACACTACTGCCACACACAACGTTATAGCTGAATACTACAGGCATAATTTGGGCCAAAAAAACACAACATAAATGAGTATATGTTATAAATTTCTATTTATATGAAATTTGTAAAAAGGTAGAACTAATAGTAATAAAAATCAGGATAAGAATTACCTTTAATGGGGTGATATTGATGAGAAGGGCATGAGGAAAGTTCTTGTGATATACTTCATGTTCTACATCTTAATCCAGGCTGTGTTAAAGTCAGTAGATATATGTGTAAAATTTCAACATTTTTTTGTATATGTGTTATTATCTAAATAAAAAAATTACAAAATACAAGAATGATAAAAAAGATTAGATAACATGTATAGTACAGTTCTCATAAAATCATAAACAGAATTGAAATAGCAAAAGCCAATTAGTAAAGGCAGAATCTAGTCATATCCTCCAGTTTTAAGATTTTGTACCACTGGTTCAGAGGCTCAGCTATAGTAGAGAATTGGGAAATTTCACTTAACCTAAGGAAACTCTTTGCTTTCTACCTGCCTAAGTTGGGAAGTAGTGGTAGTGAGATGGTTTGTTCCTCACTTTCTGCCTCACCAAGGCTCTCTCGGACATCACACCTACACTATACTTTCCTAATTCAACATGCATTAGGAAATTCCCATTTTATGATGGGTATTTATGGAAAATATAGGACTCAGGGGGATGATTAAAGATGTCCCTATATATTACATTCATTTTCAGTCTTTTACATTTGAATCAAAACTCAAGGCCCAGGCCTGAGGCATTTTCAATTTATGCCAAAATACTGTAAGGAGAATATTTCCATTGGAATGACTCAGGCTACTCACCAAATATTCACATGTCCTTTCACACCCTTACCTCTAAAGAGCTGTAATGCAATGAAGAATTTGTAAATCTGGAGATGTTCCAGAATCATATAAATCCTCATATTTTGAATTCAAAACCAAACACCTTAAAAGAGAAGACTAACCCTTATTGAAAGTATTAGGAACATTGCTTATAAATGTCAGAAAATAAAGATTGTAAATAATTTATCTAGCACTGTGTATGTTTCACCAATGGAAGAAAGGCAACAACAATATACACATCAGGTTAGAAGTTGAACTCCACCTATTTTTAACTTTGAGTTGTGCATAGAGAAGAAGGAAATTCTTCTGGAGTCCATCAACTCATGGACAGATGAACATATGTTCTGAGTAATGTTGCAAGAAGGCTTCCTTTTTCTTTCTTCTCTTAATCAATTGCCTAATTAATTGCTTTTTTTTTTTTAGCAGTAAGCATCAAGTTGCCTTACGGCAACTGCCTTCTGATGCATAGCAGAAAAGTAATTTGTAGTTTTAAATCCATGAGATCACTAAACTTTTGAGTCAAGATTCAAGACACTCTCTCTCTCTGGCACTTTTCATGGACAAAGGCACTGAAGTATTAAAAAATGTAAGGGATAAAAATGTATGGGTAAAAAACAAGAGTGAAAAAATAATTAAATATTCTCATTATTAGGCCATTGATAACTTTTAAGGAAGTAGTTTTAGTAGGGTGATATTGGAGTAAAAGCCTTTAATTGTTTCATTAAAATCTGTAGTAATGACTGACATCATTGAGTGGGCTAAGTATGGACTCTACATAGACATTTCAAGCAATGCTGCTATATTTTCTGGATATTTTCTCTCTTCGATTCAGCAAAATAACTGTCACCTACCATTGACAAATGCCTCTAGTCAGGGCTGATCCCAATCAATGGTAGAATGTTGGTGAGGTTTGATCCAACCACCTTTCTGTTTAGTTCTTGCTCTAAAACCCAGAGACCCAGTGCTTAGAGACCATCCTGTATGGGAGGAGCAGCTGCCTATGTATTCTTCCTGGTTTAGGATAACGTACAGTTTCCCAATTTATCGCTTCATTAAACTCTGTCTACTTGATTTCCATTCTACCAGACACTGAATGTGGCAGCCATGAGTGGCACACTCAGGAAACCAATGCAATGGCTTCCTGAAAAGGTACGAATCTCAGCTCAAATGATCAGTTTTTATGAGGTACTTTAGGAAGTATTTAATATGGGAAAGTTCTAACAACTTAAGGAGGGTCCATTTGAAGGTGAGGGTCTGTTTCTCTCTCCCTTTCTAATCACACCTCATAAGTCATTATTGGCTCTGCTTTTTTAATGCTGCCCTTGCCTAGAGTATTAAAGACAAAAATAGGAAAGTAAAGGGAAGTGGAAATTATTCATCAATATTTACTCTTCTTTCTATGTGTCCAGGGCACAGACACAGAGCTGTGGCATTCTGATGCATCTCTGGTTTCACCAGCTGCGGAAGTGCAGGTATATGTTTTCTTGATACTGAGAGGTTCTGTAGATACTTATTATTGACTTTTTCCTCTCAACGGTCTTCTGCTCTTGATGTTTCCTGCAACATAGGTAGATGTTTTATGGCAGGAAGCTATAGAATTGAGCCCACTGGGAATACTTTTATTAGAACCCAGCATGGACTGAAATAAAGTTCTATTGCAATTGGGACAATTTGCAAGCTCTCCTACTTACTAGTACATTCCTAATCTCCAAAAGTTCATCTCTTCCCTACACACAAAGCAGCCTGGGGAAATGTCGGTTGACGTATGTAAGTAAACCACAATTATGTCTTATTGTGCATGATCAGTCTATTAAAGGGGTAGATTCATTATGTACTAGAGACAAAGGTATTTTCCCTCTTTCTCATTACTCTGACATCTAAAGTGCTAATAAAGGTTTTAAAATAATGTATGAGCAAGCACTGGATCCTTTCTTCTCCCAGATCTACCTCTTCAGGTCCTCAAATCAGATCCCTGATATCACAGTATGTGAATCCCCCATTGACTGAATCTCTGGACAGCATACAAAGTGGAGTATTGCTGAAATCACTTTCCTCTGCAGCTGCAATTTAATAATTCCAAAATAGTTTATCAAGGCAAAGAAAACATAGATTTATAAGAGCATTTGAAGGAAAATTTATTCTCACCATGTCTAAACTTCTCAACAAAAAGAAATATTTAGAAAATTCAGGATATATAGATTTTTTTTTCTGACTTCAAACACAAACCTGTTCATTACTTTGTTCGTGCTAATATTTTACCAGAATCTCTGGTGGTACTGAAACTTAACATTATAAAGTTTTGGTTGTTGATGTTATTTTTTTACATTCACCTGAAAAATGCTGAATATGACATGATCAGAAAGTATTATTCCTTAATTCACTTACCAATTGTGATATATGTTGGAAAACATTTGCACATAATTCTTTGCTAGATAATGAGTTTCTGAGAAGGGGAATGAGAAAGGCAATATTTACAAAGACTATTTTGCTGTAGGAGACATTTTCCTAAATTATTTTATTTCTTTCTGACAATTTATTTAAAGATAATTATTGCTATATGGGACAATTTGGCATACAGAAAAAACATAGATGATATAGGTAGCAGCTGAGTACTTTGATATCAAAGGTTTGTATGAGCCTCTTTCTAATAATAAGGAATGGAAACAACCATGTTTCTCATATGCTTTTCTGAGCTATCAATTTATAAATAATTTATTTGTATTAAAACCATTACTGCTTTCTTTTAAATCAGAGGAGAATATAATTAGAAAATGTTTAATGCCACAGAAGCATAATAATGAATTTGAAAACCTGTCCTTTATCTCACAAAATCCACATAAGACATGTGCCACTTGCACATAAAACAAAGCTGTTTAATCAGTATGACTGAAAGATCCTCAATCCTCGAAGCAGAAAAGGTTTAGAACAATATTGTCCTAGTGATGATAATAATAATTAGGTGCCATAAAGAATTAAGTAAAACCTACAAAGCTGGTGGTAGAAATTAATGTTTTCCCCAAAGTATTAGTTACACATTGATTCTTGTAATGTTTTAGCCTAGGATTATAGGAAAATGAAGCTTAAAAAAGCATGAACAATCATCTCAGAACACATTTTTGGGAATTGTTCCTTTATGAATTTTGGAATAATAGGAAATATAACTAGAAGAAAAGAGGAAGATAAAAGCAGAGAGGGATCTCATAAAAAACTGATGACCTTATTTTGTACATAGCAAAAGTTAGGCAGAAAAAAATTCCATTATTGGAACATTCAGGGTTCACCTCTCAGGACAATAGTCCCACGCTCTGTGCCACACAAGGACAAAAAAGTCAAAAATTAGTCACATACATGTACAATATTAATTGTAATCAGAAGTTTATATTCAAATTCCTCTATTTAGCAATATTACTTTAACTATTATCAAAGTAAAGCAGAGTTTAAGTTGGGACTGAAAAGATAAAAGCAAATATTGCACCACTTCATAATTCATTCTGCATAATTTTAATTGTATCACATTTTAAGGAGTAGCATCTTACTATGTAAAAAAAAATGCATTTGACAAATACTTCTATCTCTGTTGATGTGACTGGATGCATTAGAAAAGGTTTGTTCCAGGACAGAATGAACTGCCTGCTTCCAAATTCTCTTTGTAAATCAGTTAGCCATTGTTCTTTTATTGTCCTTTATGGGAAGGATATTCAGGTTGTTGAGGCAAGTGTAGATTCATCCGCCCTGGAAGGAACATTTTTACCCAGCTTTTCCTTGAATCAACCCTTTTTTCTGAATTATTAGTAAGCCATATTTCCAACAATTATAGTAAGTAGATCTATGAGAAAAACAACAAAAAAATGCTCTCGACTTTTTAGTGAATGTATGCTGGGGTCAGTTTCTTAATTTTAGTGATTGATTGTTCCCCAAAATCAATAATTACAGAATCTGTATGAAGAAAGCAACTGCAAAGCTGCTGCTACAAGTAAGTAAAATACTACCCTCACATAAAAGGTCTCTCAAATGAATGGCTCTGTGCCCATTAGAGAAACTCTGTATTGTGATAAAACTACTGCAAATGTATGTGAAGAGCATAGGAATGTCAAGCAAATTCATTGTCTATAGTTATTGCTTTCTTAGTTCTCTAAACTTTACTTACTAAATAATTAACACTAAAAACAAAACAAAACAAAACAAAAAACTGCAACAGGGAAACTACTTTTCAATGTGATTCTAAATCTGACTTCCGCACATATTATAGCATTACTGTTCTCTGTGCTGTGATTTTGATTCAATTACCAACATTTTGTTTCAAAATGGAGTAGAACCCAATTCTGCAGAATGTAGTGCCTTAATTACCCTTCATTTACAATATTCCCTTTCTTTTAACCAGGTTAGTACTATGAGTTAAATTTGAATAAGCACATACCAAAATATTTTATTATTTGATATTTAAATATGTGTTTACCTTAAGTACTTTTGAAGAGCCTCATTGTATTCCTTGAAACAATTAAGCATTATACCTTTAAAAAAATTATTTGACTATTCTTTGGATATATCTTAATGGGGGAAAAGTCAGATTTCAAATGTGTTAGCAAGATATCTTATTGCGACTTTTAACCATGAAGTTTATATTGATGCAAAGGCTCCATTTAAAAAGAAAGTTGCCATAATAGGCAACTCATTTTAAATCTCAATACATAATTGACAAGGCTAATCCAATTTCTTTGAAGGAAGGCTCAACTTCCAATCATGTTTTTCCTGAAAAACCCTAATTATTATATTTTACTTGTTCTTTAGTGGAATAAACCAGACTTTCTCTGCTGTTTAGTTTAGAGCTATAATGACTGTCCAGATACATAAACCAAAAACTGGCGAAGAGCTTGTGCCATTGTCCAGTGAATTCAAGTTTTAGGAATAGTCACATATTCATGGAACCAATGTTTATCGAACATCTACAATGGACAAGGTACACTTTTGGTATTGGAGAGCAACAATAAACAAAATAGACAACACTCCTTACCTTCATAGAGCTTGCATTCTAGTTGCAGAAACAATAACTCAGGAAAAAATTAAATATTTATTATATTCTTTATAAAATTTCTAACAAGGAATAAAAGCCTAAGAGTGAAAAAGGAACATGTGTGCATGGGGGCAGGGTGAGGGGGTGGGGCAGTGTCTCTATATATGTTAGCCTAGAAAAAACTGCTTCCAGATAATTCAATAAATGCATTGAACTAATTCAGTTTATACCCTGAGAGAAACACACCACTTTATTAAAGAATCAAAATGATGTTTCTTCCAATGAATTCTGATGAAAATGTGGTAAGAAACATGCTTTTCAAGAAGTATATTTGAATCTAGTATAATAAGCAGAAAATAAATCTATTACATTGTATATTGATATGTTCGGGATAGTTGGGTCTGTATTTACCATTATCTTTCACAAAACTGAAAGATTCTGAGGAACAACGAGCAAGTTGTTTCACCTCAGTTGGAGGTGTAGAATTGCAAATGAATTAACAGTAAGGGAAAAAAAATATTTTGGCTCCAAACTTCAGTCCCACATGTGTTAGAGTGGATTATAAAACACACAAGAACAAGTGATCTTTCAGGTTACTTGGCAAACTAAACTTAAGCATCTTAATATAGGAACCATAAAATAATATTGCACATTTTTGTAGTTCCAATAAGCACTTTGAATTATTTTTAAATAAATTTTTAATAAGTAGTTTTGACTGAAGGAAAACTATCATGGTAATGATGCAAAATATACTAAAAAAATAAGGAACTTTTCTCACTGAAAGACACTGGAAATACATATATCTGCCTTTGAAGAGATGTCAGCACATCACATTTAAGCCATCTAGTCTGTAGAAAGATGACAAGGTATCTTATACTTTCTGTAAGATATTTAATATCCCTCTATCATTTTCCCATCAGAATAATTTGTAAATTTCCCAAATCCATGTTCAAGTTACTCTGACTGTCAGGATTCTCAGAGCAGCTGCCAATTTCTAGTACCAAATGTAGAGAAGGATCTCTCATGACCATAAATCAATTCTGTCACCATTTGGGATTACATAAGGACATAGAAGGAAAGAGTTTGATCTGGACATTAAATCCAATTAACAATGAGCTAGACATTGGAGCAATCAGTCCCTTTTTCAGCAATCTCTCTTCTGAAGCATCCTTGGCCTGAGACCCATTGAGATGAAGGTCCTTGTGGGCTCAAAGACTACTCTCTCATAGCCAATATTTGGACCTGCTCTCAGCAAGAGCCAGTGTTCCTATGATATAACCTCTTTCAGATTCTGGTCTTAGCTAAACTACCTCTGGTGAGGAGTGATCTGTGTGTGAAATCTAATGAAGTACTCAGCAACTGGCTTCTAAAACCTGGGTCCTGCTGGAGGCAGATGAGTTTTATTAAAACGTTATCAAGCCACTAATTTTGTTATTTGAAGAGCCCCACTAAGAGTTGCTTACAGAATTCTTTGCTATTTTTCAAAGAACTAAGAAGCAAAAGTTGGAATTTTTGTTAGCGGTGTTTCATCTTTCAGATACGATCATTCTTGCTCAGCATACCCACCTTCCTCACTAAAATGAAAGAGAATAATTCCCGTAGGAGTTAAGCTGCCTCTGCCAATTTCATTTTCACTAGAACCAATTTAGAAAAGACCATAACATCTTTTATTTTTCAGCAGAGTTTTTCTGTCTTCCTAAACACGGGTGTGCTTAGCCAATTATTGCGAACATACGGATCTTCCATATTTATATGATTTAATATCAGTGATGACAATCTATCTCAAGGGAACTGACTCATGTAAGAAAAAAAGTTTTCTGAATTTGGATTTTTCAAAAAGGTGGCCAGGGTTTTCTTCTCTAAGGGAAAATCCCCTTCAAGCTGCCTGTAGAGATGTGTTTTCTAATTATGTGTAAGGCATGCCAGGAGGGGCCTGACACCTGTGTAGGGGAGAGATTCTGAGTACTGTGGTAGTGACCAGGGTCAGGTGGCTCAGGTTAGAGATGCCAGGTGTACACGCCCCAGGCCAGTTTCACAGGCAGCCATTGTTTCCCCAAATCTAGACAAGACCAGAATGTCAGTGATGAACAACCTCGAGGGAGCTAGTTCTCACAGCGCTGTGTATCCAACTGTGTTGGAAATTACCCAGGGAAGCCTGTTTCAACAGGACTTCTAGCTGCAGTTGAAGGCCCAAAAGGTTCAAGGGAGTCTTTGAACTTGAGGATGCCTATCATTCCCAGGTTTTGAAAGCTTCTAAGAACTGCTAGCTGCCAGTCGCCAGGAAACAGAGAAAGGAAGTTAATAAGCTAACTCACTTTAGCCGTAATTTATGGCAGTTCGTGTTTTTCCCTGTCTTTTTCACACATTTGGAATGCAGTGTTACCACAGAAGGATCTGCTCCTTGGAATGTATTTTGAATCTTTTTTCTAATCCTTGCTTCACAGAGTTTCAAAATATCTGAAAAAATATATGCTTTTAGTTATTCCCGTTGGTAAAATTTCTATAGGATCTAGCCACAACAAGCTCATAGATACACCTAGAGATTAATAGACACATAGTCTAATAGACTCACCTTCATTTCTACTGACTTCTAGTGACAGGCACAGACTGCTGTATTGCATGACGCAGTGAGAGAACTTGAGAAAAATAATCCAAAATTGGAATGTGAGGCCCCATGCTGCAACTACCGCTTTAGGACCTGGGGATAGTTTTCTAACCTTTCTACAGTTTTAGATCTATAAAGTGGCCATAATGAAACATGCCCTATATCTCAAGATGTTTGCATATGAATCAAAGCAGATAATTTATTTAAAAGCTGTTTGATAAGGGCAATATCCTACAGAAATAAGCATTTTGATTTTTACAGACATGCTATATCAGGAGCTTTCCTAAATTTGGGTTATCTACTATTGAATATTTTATTTCTTAGGCCTGTTGCATTTATATAATTACATAATTCTCCACTCTGGGTGATAATTATATGTATATGAAGAAAAACCCTTGATAAAGGGAAATAGAAAAGGTTGGATATCTTCCTCCCCTAATGTTTCTCCCCTGAGGGTACCGTACCTGGCCATGGTGGACTAACCACAAGAGAAATGCACTGCAGACATTCCTTCATGCTTCTGAGTTTTTTTTTTAAACTATAAGAGTCAAAGCACCATGAGAAACATGCCATCTTGAAGGGGAAAGACCCATTAATTGAACCGGGAGTGGAGTAACTTCTAATGGGGAAAAACAATAAAAGGTAGTTAAAGATAGTGTTTTCAGAAACCTCTGCTCTGCCAATTCTCATGAAAAGTACATAAGTCATAGGACATTTGATTCTGGCCCTTAGGTGATTCGCAATTCAATGTGCCCAATCCTTCTGACCTCACTGACCAGAAAATAGCCAATGATATTATTATTAATAAAGCAAATGAATGTTGTTCATGTTTTATGTTGTTGTCGTATATCACTTAGGAGTTAATTAGGGATGAATGGGGAGTGTATGGCTGCTGAGTTGACAATGTGGTTTTAATATCACTACTGATTGTCTACTGTCAAATTTGCATCACATCACCTTATAAAGTTTCCTTCTTCATTTGAATAATCATAATTTAATTTCATAATGGCCAGCTATTTCTATCAAAGTATTTCTTATTTTTTGATTCTTAAATTGTTTAATTTTTCTTCCAAGACTTCCTCAGAATAGATTATCTAATAAAATTATTGGAAGAATCTACATGCTTCTTTTTTATTCCCAGTTAAGTTTTTGAGTTAAAAGTCTTGACTTCTAGCTCATGACAATTTTTTTGTGTGTGTTCTCAGGTCACTTCTCTACTTGTTGGGCCAGTTTATCATCTCTTGGTTTTCAAAGGTACTTAAACTACAACTTCCTCTGAAAATCAAATATTCTTTCTCTTTTTCCATGTCAAATACTTGCAGATAAAACAACACTGTGAATTCTCATTTTTAAAAAATACAGCTGTAGAAATAAGAAATATTATTTAAAACTTCCTCTGGAAGTAACATTATAAGTAAAACTTAAAAATGAATTACTATCTTTTAAAAGTAAATGTGAATCTAAACTTGATGTATTAATAATGGAAGGAAATCAACAAGCCAATAACAAACAACCCTGTTTAAAAAATGGGCAAAAGATACAAACAGACACACCTCAAAAGAAGACATACACGTGGCCAACAAGCATATGAAAAAACACTCAATATCACTGATCATTAGGGAAATGCAAATCAAAACCAAAATGAGATACCAACTCACACCAGCCAGAATAGCCATTGCCACAAAGTCAAAAAATAACAGATGCTGGTGAGATTGCAGAGAAAAGGGAATGCTTATACACTGCTGATGGGAATGTAAATTAGTTTAGCCACTGTGAAAAGCAGTTTGCAGATTTCTCAAAGAACTTAAAATAGAACTACCAATAGAACCAGCAATACCATTACTGGGTATATACCCCCCAAAATATAAATCATTACACCATAAAGACACATGCACGTACATGTTCATCACAGCACTGTTCACAATAGCAAAACCATGGAATCAACCTAGGTGCCCATCAATAGTGGACTGGAGTGTTGGGAGCAAGCCCTCCAAAATCTGGCCGAAAACTGGCCCCAAAACTGGCTATAAACAAAATCTCTGTAGCACTGTAACATGTCCATAATGGCCAAGCTGGAAGGTTGTGGATTTACGGGAATGAGGGCAAGGAACACCTGGCCCACCCAGGGCAGAAAACCGCTTAAAGGCATTCTTAAGCCACAGACAAGAGCATGAGAGATTTATGACTTAAGGGCATGTTCCTGCTGCAGTTAACTAGCCCAACCTATTTATTTAATTCGGCCCATCCCTTCGTTTCCCATAAGGGATACTTTTAGTTAATTTAACATCTATAGAAACAATGCTAATGACTGGTTTGCTGTTAATAAATACGTGGGTAAATCTCTGTTCGGGGCTCTCAGCTCTGAAGGCTGTGAGACCCCTGATTTCCCACTTCACACCTCTATATTTGTGTGTGTGTGTGTCTGTGTCTTTAATTCCTCTAGCACCACTGGGTTAGGGTCTCCCTGACCAAGCTGGTCTCCGCACTGGATAAAGAAAATGTGGTACATATACATCATGGAATACTACACAGTCATAAAAAAGAATGAAATCATGTCCTTTGCAGCAATGTGGATAAAGCTGAAGGCCATTATCCTAGGCAAATTGACACAGGAATAGAAAACCAAATACCGCCTGTTTTCACTTTCAAGTGGGAGCTCATTATTGAGTACAAATGGGCATAAAGACGATAATAGATACTGGGGTCTATTTGAGAGGGGAGTCTGGGAGATGGGTAAGGGTCAAAAAACTACCTATTGGAAACTGTGCTTATTCCCTGGGTGATGAAATAAGTTCGTATGCTAAATCCCCACAACATGCAATTTACCTATGTAACAAACCTGTACATGTATCTCCTGAACCTAAAATAGAAGTTAAAAGGAAAAGCAAAAAATGAAACAATTGGAATCACTTGGGGGGAAAAAAGACATAGTTGTGGAGAGCAGGATTTCAGAACAAAGCTGCTTTGAAAAATAGGGACATTGACACCCAGGATATGCAGAGGTTTGAAAAGGTACAGCAAATGTAAAGGATTCTTTGGATATATTTTTAAAAAGGGAAATAATTGATTTAATATAGGAATCACAGGACACAATTGCAAAAAAAAAAGATATAACTGCAAAAAATGTTAAAATTAAAGTTCCCGATATGTCTGACTTAACTAAAATTTGAACTTGCATTAAAGGAAGCAAAGACCAAGGAGATGACAATCTTTTTGGAAGAAAGCAAAGCCTAGCAGCTGGAGACCTGGAAGTCTTCCATGGACAACAGACAGACAGCTTGAAATATGGGAGTTAAATCAAAAGATTCAGATTAATAATGAATATATTCAGGTGGACTTAGCAAAACTAAGAACTTTAATGACAAATTGAAAAGTTCAGTGCATTTCAGAGTTAACTAGTAAACATGAGTCAAATTTCTTTAAGGCTGAATTAAATAAAAGGAAATTTCTAAGTTTTTCCATGAAGCTAACATCTGTATTTATTACAATATCATAGTAGAACAACATTAATGTGAATGAAATAATTATGTGAAAATATAACATCTACTACTGACATTTTGGAAACAAATGTCTTGAATAATCATTTCCACTGGTCCTGAAATCATGAGCATTTTAATTTTTATAGACCTTAATTTTTCTTAAGCCTTTTAATTTTAATTTTTATAGACCTTTATTTTTCTTAAATCAAGCCCATTTTAAGACTTATAAGAGCTTTGAATATAAAAACAACTTGTTTATGTAGAATAGTGGTTCTCAAACAACTCTACACATTGGAATACTGTGTGGAATTTTAAAAACACTAATGCCTGAAGTCCAGGCCTGGAAATTCAGCTCTAATTTGTATGGAAGTGCAGTCTGGGAAATGGGGGCTTTTTAAAGCTCCTCAGGTAACAACAATGCACAGCCATGTTTGCGAACCAATGACGTAAAAGGAATAAGAAAAAAAAATCAGTTGATGCTTGTTTACAAGAATACAGAAAGCTACTTTAGCACAATCACCTGCTTAATGCACTGTCTCTTCAATTTATTTTCCAGCTGGGACTGAAATTATTGACCACAGAGTGTTTATGCAGTTAGTAACACTCATTCCAATTAAATAATTTTCTTTCTGTTGTTTCTTTCCACAGGGTTGCGCAGTAGTAGCTGATATTCTAAACAGGTGTCTCCATTAATGTGAATTTGCAAAACCAAATATCAACAGAGCTGCTTGTTAAATATGCCAATACTGTTTGTGATGGCTTCTAGTTCTGTCCTTTGGAACTCACTGTGAGCCGCCAAGAACAATTAATAACAGGCATCTGCTGCTCAAGTTTACTATATAAGAATTCCAAAATGATTTTAATCATCTTTTTGGTAACAGTGCTTTTTATCAAACAGAAAATTATCCATGCAAATTATTAACTTTCAACTCATGAATAACACTGAGGAATTTTATACAATCTTAGAAAAAAAACATTCCTCACTGATGACCTAAAAAGTACTCTCACTTTTTCACAGATGAGAAAATTAGCCCCAAGAGGTTGATGTGACTCACTTGTTACCACATATCCAAATGAGACAAAGCCCTACCTGGAACAAACACCATCTGATTCTCAGTCTACTATTCTTTCTGTAATACAATAGCTTCTCTTGGAGATTTCAGAATACTACAAGTAAATATTTTTTAGTTGCTGGAATCAGACTTTCTATAAACTTAAAGGCTATTTTACAACCTTGATGAAAACATAAATTGATTTCTCAGGGTTCTTATATTTCTTATTGGTGAAACTTGTATCAAAGTTAACTATTAAAAGAAAGTGACCAACATTTAAATTTCTCAAAAGCTTGTATCACATTTCACCAGAAATAGTTCCATTAATTGAATGTATTTTTTGAAACTGTTGATTGGTTCTATTAATGTCCATTTCTTAAGTATACCTCTAATTTGCATCAAAAGTTCCAACATTTCATCTAATGAGAGACAAGAGAGCCAGTCTAAAGCCCAGTTTCCACTTATGAAATAGAGTTCACGAAACATGGCTCTCATTCATGCAGCAGCTTACACAGCCCTATGATGGGGCTGCTCTTATATTGTATTTTGGAGGACTCTCAAATTCTCACCAGCATTCAGACCAGTGTGGTTAGCCTCTAAGCTCCTATTTTAGTTACGGTGCCTTCCTTTTGCCCCTATATGACATTATTTGTAGCTTAAGTTAAATTTTCTTGACAAGCATTACCATATTCACAGCTTTATATTGAAGATCAAAATTTCTAGTCTGTGCAGCTGCCTTTGCAAGGTTTTATTTGCCCCTTTCTGTGACTGTGTTTTAATAGAAGAATTGTAGAACAGCAATGGACTTTATCTTCACATGAACCTCCACAATTTCAAACTCAGAGAGTTGTATTATATTTCCTTTATACTCTTCAAAGAAGGAAACCGTGACATCCCCTACTCAGGTATTGCTATGTGACATGTTATTTCTAAATACAAGACTGTGTTTTTCTAATATTCTTTCATTGTGGTTCATTAACTTTTTCATCTATTATAAAAAAAATTAGTGGACCAATTACAAAAATGATTCTATCCCATGTTAAGAATAAAGGTTTTGTTTTTTGATTTATTTTGTTTTGTTTTCCAGGGAAGTCTCTAAATGCTTTCTTGTCTGCTCTTTTAGTTATTGGTGGCTTCTTTTGATGCATTATGTCATTCTTGCCTCAATTTAATTTTCCTGGCATGCAATACCTGGGTTTGAATTCCAGCTCCAACATTTCCTAGTTATGTGATCCTTAGAAACTTATTTAAACTTCATAATTTCTGGTTTCCTATGAATATAAAAGAAACTAATAATAGTACTAGTATCAAAGCATTATTACTAGGGCTAAACATAAGGCATATAGAAGGTGTCCAGTACAAAGCAGTTTTTTGAATGTGAGTTACTTTATTGTTTGTACAATTGGAGATAGTGGTAAGAGTGAACAACAGAGAGCTAAAGAGGAAAAAAGAGGCTGTACGAGTTCGTTCTCATGCTGCTAATACCCAGGACTGGGTAATTTATAAAGGAAACAGGTTCAATTGACTCACAGTTTCACAGGGCTGGGGAGGCCTCGGGAAACTTACAATCATGGTGGAAGGGAAGGCAAACACATCCTTCTTCACATGGTGGCAGCAAGGAGAAGTGCTGAGCGAAGCAAGGGGAAAGCCCCTTATAAAACCATCAGATCTCATGAGAACTCACTCACTATCACGAGAACAGCATGGAGGTAACTGCCCCCATGATTTAACTACCTCCTACCAGCTCCCTCCCACAACACATGGGGATTATGGGAACTACAAGGTGAGATTTGGGTAGGGATACAGCCAAATCATATCAGAAGCCAACTCCAATTTTGACCTCTGGGATCACTAAAACCTATTGGTATAGGGAGAGGGATCCCAAGATTCCTTGTTGGTTGTCTTCTATTGCTACAATAAAGGGGAAAAATAGATTTAGTCACTGGATCCAAACAGGTCAATGTTTCTCTAGATTGAATGCCCATTAACTCCTTAGTATTATCAGCACAGATTGTACTGCACAAGTTATACTTTCCTATGGTAACAAAAAGCATGAAAAGATTATAAAGGGTAATTGGGTTTCAGTACACCTCAGTTTTTTAGCACTTTTGTATATTTCACTTATCATCTTTATTGTCTTTACTGAAGAACATTTCTGGCTTTCTAAATAATGTCTTCAGGACATATCCTTCCCTCCACAGAGTGTTTACTGAATGTGCACAGAAGCCTGCTGTGTTCTAAGAGCAAACATGAAAATAATTTTTAAGCTATATTTTTCTGTCAAAAATTAAAAAATCAGTAGCAAACTAAGGGCTGTATTTCCTGCATTCATATTATAATCTCAAGTATAATCGGAGATTTCTATATAAATTTATATTCTTAAGGTTATAAAATGCTTTACTAAAACTTTATATTTTGGTAGTAGGAATTCAAGGAAAGAGAATACAAAGTAAATCACAACTCCACTGTAGTATACTTTGTTTCTCTCATTTGTGAAACTATATAACATTACAACTTCCACTTTTGAATGTATTGACAGATATCTTCTTCATAATTTAAATTTGAACACAAACGTGTTCTTTAATCTTTCCTTTGCTACAAGATCATTTAGCAGACAAATACAAAAATGTTATGTGTCTATATTTTTCTTAACTTTTTCAAAAAAGGTTAGAAGCCTAAGGTAACATGATAAAATAAAATTCAAAGAATTAATAAGCCTAAAACATAAATTATTCATCAAGTAAATGAGATATAATACAGCCATGTTACATTTTTACCTAAAATAAGAATTAAAAGAACATCCGATAAATAGTTCAGAAAATCAAGCAAAGAGAATGGTTAGGTTTCAAGGTGAAAAGTCTGGTCCTCTTTTATAACTTAATTGAGGAAGAAATCACATCAGTTCAGGAAAGAAGTCAGAAATCGAAGAAAAGCGATAAAATAGGGATTTCGGTATTATTGAATTTAGCACCCGAACTGAAACAGTGTAAAACCTTAGTCTTTCCTGATGAACATTGGGCATTAAAAAAATTATTTGCTCTACAGGCCAGAAAAGTTAAGAGGTGAGATGCAAAGGTGACAGTTTGAAAGGTTTACCCAGGTGTGGGATCATTTGACCAAAAGTCTGAAATCTCTACATTGATGAATTTGTAAGTAATGGAAGTGGGAAGAAATTCATAGTGATTGATGGCTTTACTGTCAGAATTAGACTGAAATGCTTGCCAATATTAAGAGAAGGTCAAACAATGAAAACACAATTTATTTCTATAAATTTTCCCAGGTTATGAGAACTTTCAGATACATTATCTTACTAAAGCTTGTCAATGATTTTAAAGTAGATATGTCAGGAAATATTGCTTTGATTTTACAGAGAAGGCACTGAGCCTCAGAGAAGGAGCTGCCTAAGGTGAGAATCATAATCAAAGCTCTCACTCAAGTTTTCTGACTCGAACTCTTATGCTCTTTTCAATATGCTATGCAAGGAAGAGAAGAGAAGGAGATAAGTACATACTTAACATTTATTATTTTCAGGAACAACACATTTGTGATTCCATTCAATCTTCATGACACCCCAATATTAAACAATGATAAAGAACTATCATTTACTCTAGCCCTATTATATTTTTCAGGACATGCATATCTATTATTCCTAAATGCTCATAATAGCACTGAAAGGTAGTGTTAATATTTCAATTATGCAGATCAAGAAAATGACTCACAGAAAGATTAGAAGACTAGCCCAGGATCCACCAAGCATCTTTTAAAAACACATAGCTCATGTCACCTAGTCTCTTCTGTTTAACCCACTCATGGATCCCCACTGGTCTTAAATAATGATTTGCTATGTGAAGCCTTGATCTTCTTTCTCCAATCTTATATTGCCCCATTATTTTCCTTGTTATCACCCTTGTCCCATTCTCTTTGCATGAAACTCTAGCCTCATTCACCCAGTTAACTCTGTTATTTTCTCAGACAAACCTTCGTGGCTAAACCAGTCTCTACCATCACCTTCACTCAGTTTTTACTCTTGTACAGCCTCTTTTTGATAGCACTTAAACAGCTATAATTTTACATCTATCTGTAAAATTAGTAGAATATTGTTTCTCTCACCCCAAATCATAACTTAGATGAGGGCCAGGACCCTGTCGTTCTTTTTCTTGCCATTTTATCACCGGCTTCAGTATAGCACTTGCACAAGTCTTTTTAAAACAAAGATTATTTATTCTTTTATTTAAGAAACATTTGTAGCATACTTCAATATGCCACACTAAAACTGTAGAATGTACCAATGGAAAATAAATAGTATCTTGAACGGATCTGCTCTTTCATAAAGTAACTCTCATTCTTGACTTATTTGTTCCTAATCACATAACCTAGTGTTATATAGGTGAGAAATTTTTCAACATATTGGTGGTGAGCTTTTCTGTATCTCTTTGGATGCCTTTAATTGGCTCCATTTTTCAAAGACAAGTCCAAATAAGCATTCTTCACAGAAGCTGTTTTTTATTATTATTATCAGTTGTAGTAGTATTCACTTTCTCCCAACTTACAGGAACTGTTCACTTTTACACACTTTTATGATACCTTGGTTTTGCCACATAATCTGTCTATTTTATGGTATAGTTCTTGAATGTGAATTACTTTAGCTAGTAAATTCAGATTTTTCATTACAGAAGCAATGTCTAATTCATCTTTCTGGCCTTTGCAGTTCTAGAATAGTGATTTGCACATAGTCAGGACTCAGGAAATTCATGTTAATAGAGAGCCCATGACTGCAGAGACATCCTGGTAAAAAGGGTTGGTGTTATTAGTAAGGTGCCAGAAACCTAAAAGCATAGCTCCCTTTGACTTGCTTCTATTTCCAGACATTTCATATGTTGTGGTGTATGAAATTTCCACTCAGACTCTCGAATACCAACTGGATTCCTACAGTTCACTTCAATTTTGACAGTAGCTACCTAAAGTTAATGTCAGTTACCACAGGTTTGAGGGCATAGTCTCACGAGACTACCCTCACTTCAGAAGTTCCACACTTCTGAGGTATGGGGACGACCCATACTATTGATCAACTGGCTATAAATGCAGGGTTCTCATGATCCTCTTTCAGTTTTATATAATTCACCACAATGACTGGCAAAACTCAGGAGTGCCCTATTTATTATTACAGTTTTACTATAAAAGATACAACTCAGGAATAGTCAAATGGAAGAGATGCGTAGGGCAAGGCTAGGGGCATAGGACCTGTGCAGAACTTCCATATCCTTTCCAGGCTCCCAACACATCTATGGGCTCACCAACCCAGAGGTTCCTTGAGCCTCATTGTTTCAGGGTTTTTATACAGGCTTTTCTTTTGTATATGTGATTGAATAAAATATTGGTCACATGATTAAATTTAATCTCCAGTCCCTCTTCTCTTAGCAGGTCAGGGAGTGGTACTGAAAGTTCCACCTCTTTAATCAGATGGCTTGTGATGAATAACAAAAGACACTGTTATATCTGAGGATTTCCAAGGGTTTTAAGAACTCTATGCCAGGAACCCAGGAAGAAGCCCGAATGTATTTTTTATTATATCACATGATAGAATTGGGAAGGAAAGGTGGTTGGAAGACATAACCCCACCGTTAACCTTGTTGCCAATGAAAGTCAACCAATCTGTGCCTCATATTGAGGAATTTTGATAAAAATAAAACAGCTTTCTTCCAAATTTGCTAAAAACCCAAGAATATGAGTTGAATTAAAAAATATCTTTAAATCATTTTTTGATAAACTGAAACATGTCTTGAAAACAACATAAAAATAATTAAGATTTTGATTTCAGATCAAAAGAATATGTCAACAACTTCAAAACAATTCCAGCTAATGAATCTACTATATATATTTTGGAACATTTAATGAAGTGATAACATTCATAAATGGGCTTAAATACTGGAGACATTCATTCTCATTCTCTCTCTCTCTCTCTCTCCTCTCTCCTCTCTCATGCTCATGCACTAGATTGCTTACTTTCATTTTTCCTCCTTCCTCAAACAGAACAACCATCACTCTCGAACTGCAGACACATGAAGATCAACTGCTCCACATCTCCATGTAGCAGGAATGTTTTAAAATTTAAACATTTTTAAATCAGCTTGGCTGATTTTAGGGATCCCATTCTGCCATTCTCTCCCAAGTAAGAATCATAAAAAAATCTATCATAGCAGCAATAAAAGGATGAGAGAGAGAGAAATTGGGATCTTCAAAATGTATGCATGTTCATGTTTGTGGGGGAAGGAGGAGACACATATTATTAGATGGAGGACTAGATAAGATCCAACCGCATCAAACAGCAGGGAGGCAAATGCATAGGACCTCTTTATGGTGAAATTTAAGAGAAACTGCACAGACTTTCACACCATGCAAAGTGTATATATAAAAACCATCATGCTGCATTTAGAATATTTTATAAACTAAAAATTATATTCGGACTCACTGAGATATTTGACTTGCCTGACAGAAAAAAAATTACAAATCACACTATGAAAGCTTAAACATTACATTCACTAACATGAATGTTTTAAGTCTTACATAGCTGTTTCTCCTCCCTTCTTGACTAAATACGGTATTGGGTAATTGCACTGCTTAGTTACCATCCCATTAGATGCAGTCAATCTTAGCTTTTCATTTTCTAAGATTCTAATGAAAGCCATGAACCACTTCTCCAGAAAATATAACTCACACGAATATAATTTGGGATAATTCATAGATGCTCTAAAGCCTAGGAAAATCCTTAGACAGAAGAGAGGAGTAGGCAAACACAGTTTCCCAGAACTTCTGCCACTCAGATCAGATCATTTTCTGAAAATATGGTGGAGAACAGAGCTGTTCTCCTTCTTGCACTGGAGAAACTTGTGCAAAATATATAGGTTGCCCTTAAGGCCATACAGAAATATCCAATATTTTTAACAGAACAGTCTGATTTACCACATCTAAAATTATATACACGGGGTTCTGTTTCCATTTCAAATCCTTACAGCTTTTGATTTGTTTAGTACTGAGAGAAAAAGAAATACAAAGAGATGCATACATCAAGTCAACACCTTCATCCCTAGAGTTTCATCAGGCTGTTTACATCTCAAAAGAGATCTTCTAGTAGCGACTGAAGCAGCATGGCCAAGCCGTGTGGGGTGCGCCTGAGCAGGGAAGCCCTCAAACAGGTGGAGGTCTTCAGGCAGAATCTTTTCCAGGAGGCTGAAGAATTCCTCTGCAGATTCTTGCCACAGAAAATCATATATCTGAATCAGCTCTTGCAAGAGGACTCCCTCAATGTGGCTGACCTGACTTCCCTCCAGGCCCCACTGGACATCCCCATCCCAGACCCTCCACCCAAGGATGATGAAATGGAAACAGATAAGCAGGAGAAGAAAGAAGTCCCTAAGTGTGGATTTCTCCCTGGGAAGGAGAAAGTCCTGTCCCTCCTTGCCCTGGTTAAGCCAGAAGTCTGGACTCTCAAAGAGAAATGCATTCTGGTGATTACGTGGATCCAACACCTGATCCCCAAGATTGAAGATGGAAATGATTTTGGGGTAGCAATCCAGGAGAAGGTGCTGGAGAGCATGAATGCCATCAAGACCAAAGTGGAAGCTTTCCAGACAACCATTACCAAGTTCTTCTCAGAACGTGGGGATGCTGTGGCCAAGACCTCCAAGGAGACTCATGTAATGGATTACCAGGCCTTGATGCATGAGCGAGATGAAACAGCCTATGGGGAGCTCAGGACCATGGTGCTGGACCTGAGGGCCTTCTATGCTGAGCTTTATCATACATCAGAAGCAACCTGGAGAAAACTGTCAACCCAAAGGGTGAAGAGAAGCCATCTATGTACTGAACCCAGGACTAGAAGGAAAATAAATGACCTATATGTCGTGTGGAAAAAAAAAATTAAACTTAAAAATTTTAAATTATTTACACATATGGGATCCCCTAGTTTTCTTCTGAGTTTCTTTCAAAAGAAAACTAGAGGATCCCATATGTGTAAATAATTTTTAAATGTATAGTAAGACTCATCCCCTCCATTTAACCAGTAAGAAATATAAACATAGTCATTTTTAATGATCCTCTTATATTTATATGTTTAGCAAGTGGTGAATTCACCATTACGGATAGATTCATACACGCCCTGACTTTCGAGTCAATAAGATAAGACCTAGTAATACTTATTTTTACCAAGCATCCCAAATGATGGATTAGTCATAAACTGTGATATTTCTTAGAACTTTTAAAATCCCTGGTTCATATGTATTAAACCTACCTAAGGAGGTCTCTGAAAAAATGCAAATGGTAAACAGCTTCACCCAAGACCCACTGAATCAGACTCTGTAAGGGGTGGGGTCTGGGAATGAACCTTTTCAGGAAGCTCCCAATATTGTTCCAATTCACACCAATGTTTGAAACCTACTTCACTGGAAGTTCCTTCTAGCCCTGTGATTTTTATGATCCTGGTTTATGACTAATCAGCCTAAATTTTACTTGGTAGACCACACATTTCCCTGCCAAACTTGCTCGGCCAAATATAGCAAGAGTTGACAGATGCCAAGCGGCAGTGGTCTTTGTCAGTGCCCATCCTAAAAGCAGCTGGACCCACGTGGCCTCATCCCCAGCTGTCTTGAGCTGGGCAGCAGGTGCTGGGATGGCCAGCTGTTCTCCCAGGCAAGTCTGGCAACTCTGCTTGTCCAGATCTCGAATTTTCCCTTGGGTGGCCTTGCTTTTGTGGGTGGTCCAGCCCAACCTTAATCCTAGTGAGTGAGCATTCCAAAGCTGAAATACCCAAACCAGAGCCAGCAGAGAGCACATATGTGTTTTATATTTATAAATACATATTCACGCATTGGATTGGATGATCCCTTAAAGTCCTATCTAGCCTTAAATTCTATAAATTATGTGTGTTCATGTATCAATATTATGCAAAGTGTTGTCATACATATTCTTGGTTGCAGATGAAAATTGATATAGTCCTGTTATTTCTACTCTCTCTCAACCCTCCTCTATTTTTCAAAATAAGAACACCAAGAAAGCAAAACTTAAATACCACCAGACTGAAATAACTACACCTAACAAATCTCATTGGAAAGAAAATGATGTTACAGTACACTGCCTATGTGCAAAGGACATAAACATTTATAAAGGAGAGGGAGGGAGGGATGAATAGGCAGAGAACAGAGGGTTTTAGGACAGTGAAAGTATATATATACACTATGTATAATACTATATATATGTATCCTATGTATAATATATAATACATAATGTGTATATATATATATACACTGTGTATAAAGAGTATATACTATATGTATATATACGTAGTATAATGGTGGGTACATGTCTTTATACATTTGTCCAAACCTACAGATTGTACAACACCGAGAATGAGCCCTAATGGACTTTTAATGATAATGATGTGTCAATGTAGGTTCATCAATAGTAATGTATGTGCCACTCTAGTGTGGGGGTTGATAATGTGGGAGGCTGTCTATGTGTGTAATAATTCTGTACCTCCCTCTCAATTTTGCCATAAACCTAAAATTGCTCTAAAAAAGTCAAGTTGTTAAAAAATGTTACATATATGTACAGGAATAAAGACAATACATACTTTTGCAAAACTGTAGGGGAATGGTGTGGTTCTGTTCTCATTTTGCTTTTGTTTTAAAATACAAGTAGCAAAACATTGTATATTATAACAATATAATACCAATATTCAATTTGTAAAATTGATACAGAATTAGATTTAAATTTAAAAGTGATGTTTTTAGTACCTTGAGTTTAGGTATTCTTTACATTTGCATTACTTTCACGTTCTTTTCCTATAGTAATAAGAAAGAAGAAAATCTCCATAATTTGATGTTGTCAGATAAACTTTTGCCTAGAAGATTTCTCACCATTCCAAAATGAACTGATAACTGTCTTGGGACTTTATGGAATGAAACCACCTGTGAAGGTTTTTAAGAAAAATCATCATTCTCAGTAAACTATCGCAAGAACAAAAAACCAAACACCGCATATTCTCACTCATAGGTGGGAATTGAACAATGAGAACACATGGAAACAGGAAGGGGAACATTACACTTCGGGGACTGTTGTGGGGTGGGGGGAGGGGGGAGGGATAGCATTGGGAGATATACCTAATGCTAGATGACGAGTTGGTGGGTGCAGCGCACCAGCATGGCACATGTATACATATGTAACTTACCTGCGCATTGCGCACATGTACCATAAAACCTAAAGTATAATAATGATAATAATAATAATAATAAAAGAAAAAAAAAAAAGAAAAATACAATCCTTTAATCCTCTGAGTCAATACAATTTTAATCTGCTTCACCCATACCCTGAAATCATGATAGAATAAAGCTGAAAAGCCCTAAAGCATTTGGTTATTTTTTCTTTTAAACTTCTTATGCTAGATGTTATTGAAAGATAATATCACAAATCTTTCAAGAAACAATAACTTTGTAATCAACTATCTTTGGGACTACACGAAAGACGACAAAAATACACAATGATTCTTTTGGAGAAGACTACCAGATGTATATACCAGCCTTATACCCACAGAAATATTTGGACAAAAGAACTAAAGTTGCAAGAGAATAAGCAATGCTTTTATCTGAAAAAGGTGAAATTGTATTTTACATATTTATCATCAAAAGCAAAGAAAGTTTCATATATACATCATATAGGCATATAAATTATACAATTATTTTAGTTGCTAATAAAATGCCATTATTTTAACCAACTTAATAGCTTACTTCAAATGTCTATAAAACCATTGCAAAGTTGAAATAGACATACTCAAATGCCTATATATATGTTATGAAATGAGGAGGAAATTTGATGGTTGACTAATTTGATCAATAAGACAGGAAAAGCGGTATAAACAAATTGATGTGTAATCTTGAATTGTTCAGGGTGTCCACACTGATATGCTTAAGCGGCAAGCCCACAAATTTCGCTTCATTCTGTGGTAATTGTGACAGAACTCCTGCAGGGCAGATATGGTACAAGTGTCTCTTACCCCAGGGCCTCCTGTTGGATATTCTAGGTCTCACCTTTTACTCTCTGCAAGATAAATTTAAGACCCTAAGGCTCTCATTGCTTCCATGCTTTCCTTTCTATTCTGCAAATAGATTCTTGTTCTGATGAAGTCGTCTGTAATATAGTTAGCAAATGTGTAAACATGAGTGAACATTTAGAATATTATCTTTATTAATATATATTTAATTAACTTTTTTTCTTCTAAAATCTTAAGAAGCATCAAAATCTCCTGTTGAAAAAGAGAACTGATACTAAAATTTAACAGGTGAGGAAACGGGAACTCCAGGGGGATTTCCCTGTGGATGGCCCCACATGTACAGTTAACAGTCCATCTCTACATATGGCAAGACTCCGCACACCCACACATAGCTTTTGTGATGTATTCTCTAAAATCCCAGAAGCCGAAGAACAGCTAGGAACTTAGATTTCTTTTATAAGACATAACGTAACAGAGACGCTAAAGCATAGGCTCTGAGCCAACAGCCCAAGATCATGTCCTACTTTTACTACTTTCTAGTCACAGCTTTAGCAGTTTAAGGCATTTGCAGCATTGTGCCTCAATTTTCTCATTTCTTTTAATGAGAATGATAAAATGATCACAACAGGGGCTTATTGGGCTGTAATGAATGCTAAATGTGTCAATATTTATAAAGTATTTAGAATATTGCCCGGTACATGGTAAGTGCTATGTAGACAAACTATTACTCTTATTTACAAAAAAAAATTCCGCTTAACAGACTACAATATAAAAATAAATGCACATCTGTTAAAGATGACATAAACAAGCTTAGAACGCAGAAAATACACTTAGAAAAAAATATTTGCAACATAGATAACAGGTAAAGAACTTCTACAAATCAGTAAGAAATAAACAATAAAATAAAATTGAGCTAAATGAACAAGCAGATCCAAAAAGCAGAAAAAAATGAAAAATTTTAATATGCATATGAAAGATGCTAAACTTCACTAATAAATCATAATAATATCTCTGCAAATTAAAACAAAAGTGAAATTCAATTTTTCTATGATATTGGCAAAAATGAAAAGAAATTGATGATATACAGAATTAGCAAAAGATCAAATGCTCTCAAACACTGTGTATGAATGAAATCACCAGGAAAGTATTAGAAGAAAATTGAAAGTACTTATCAAAATATAAAATATCCTTGCCTAGTAAGCAAGCAATCCCAAATCTAGGAATTCTTACAAAAATGCTTAAAATTATTTTAAATTTGTAAAACTGTATGCACACGAGTTTATTGAAGCATGCTCTTAATAGGAAACACTTGGAAATAAACTAAATGCTTATCAATATGAAGTTAATACATTATGCTCCAATTATATTAGAAAATGTAAAGTAGCTGTTTTACGTATCACCCATCATATACCTTAAATGCATAAAAAAAGTCCCAATGTGTATCAAACCGTAACTATGGTTACCTGTAGAAAATGGAACATTTTTAAAGACTCTGAAATTTTACATTATGTATTCTATTTTGAATTTTAAACCAGACATATTTTAATTTTAAAAGGGAGCATGTTTCAAAGCAAAAATAAAAATTTTGTATTACTAGCCATTCAATAGCAAGGTACAAAAGAGTAGATGCAGTATTATTCCAAAGGGAGAAAAAGATTAGTAAAATACACAGCATATATTGGTATTTATTATGACTAGATAGTAGGATTGCAGATGAAGCAAGAGTAGTTCCTCTCCTTTTAAACTTTTATATATTTTCCTAGTTGACTGAAATAAAATTGTATTATTTTCACATTTGGTGGTGGGGGAAGCCAATGTTCTTTAAAAAATTTTAACACACCAAAATCCATGATTAAAGACTTTATTGGAATAGAGGGCATGGGGCTCCGAGAAAAGGAAGTCTACGGTGAAAATGAATTTTTTCTTATGGTTTTCTCCTCCATTCCTGCTATACATATCCTTGCTCTCACTTGTTTAATAAACCAAAAGCACAGAAGATTATAGGCAGTAACATAGCAACCTGTATGATTTATTGAGCTTGAACATTTCTGACAAAATATTGAAATGAGTCTATCAATCATCAGACAGGAGCTAGGAGTTAGAAAATGCATTTTGGTAGAATCTCCACAAACCTAATAAAATAAATCTCTTGAAAATCAATCTTTAAAGTTCATACTAAATTTGAACTATAATGTTTCAACCAGTGTATTTGTGTCTTTTTAAATAATTATAGAACTTTTGTTCACTAAATATATTAGTCTCTAAAATTATGTAACTTCTTTTACCTTTCAAATTTCTTTATACATTTTCTTTTTCTATTGCACTTGGCCAAGCACCTCTGAAATTATGTCAGAATTGTAGCTTTTGGAGGTAAAGTCTCAAATGACCAAATGGATCAAATCAAATTTAATTCAATGTGATTTTAAAGAAGCCAAGATACTAAATTTTGAAAATTGGTGTTTATTCTAAAAATCTAACTAAATATTTTGAGAAAATTACTAAGGAAGCAACCTATTTTTCCTTGTGCAGCTTTGTTACATTTGGCAGTAATTTTAAAAATTGTATCGTATAACTATATTTAGTTTAATGAATACATATACAAGAATTGTACCATAGTGCCATTGATGGTAATGGTACTGCTTATTAAAATTAACTGTACATAAATGGGTTACTTTCAAGTATTCATATAGCACGAAATTTAAAATTCAGAGAGAGAGGCCTTATTTTAAACAATAGTTTTGAAGCTTATAAAATATGTTTTAAGCTTAAAACATGCAGTGAAATTTACTGATTAAAGTTTTATACCATTTTCCTGGCACCCAGATAAGAGGAAAAAAAGGACAGAATGAGAAAGAATAATCCATAGATTTATAAAAAGAGAGTTGTCAATGCAATAGTCATAATCTCAAGGACTCCCTATATTGTCAACAATAAAGAAAAGTCTCTGTGAAAATAACATACAAAGTGGGACTCTTGAGACTGTATTTTCTCTATATGTTCTTGACATAAAAGGTATTAATTATTGTGAGAGTTCAGAGCCAAGAAGGAAAAATGACTGTTCTTCCTGGAAGACAGGGTATGCCATAACTTAGAGTCTAAAGCAATAATTATCTAGCTTTTCTGAATCCAAGGTATCTTGGAAAAGGCAAACTTTTTTTTTTCTGAAAGAGATTGTCCCTCTTCTTTCTCATGTCAGTCTATGGCTTTGAAAATAAAATTAATAAAATATAATAATAAAATTAAAGGTAGTGGAGTCACCTCTTCTTTTTGAGAACAGAGAGGCAAAATGTGAGTGAGAGAGAGAAGATGCCAAACCTAAAATGTGGATGATATTTTAAAACTCTACAAATTTTAATATGAAGTTATGCATACTAACCTACCCTGCCATACTTTTTTTCAAATTTTGGTATAAATAAAAATCATCTGGTTACCTTGTTAAACTAGAGTATCATTCTGATGTTAGGTGATGCCAATGTTACTGGCCCAGGGACCCCCAGTTTGAAAAGCAATGCCCTTAATATACTTATCAATTATAAAGAAAGAGAAAGCGTACCTCCTGGTCTTTCATTAAGTTGATTCATCTTATTACTATTCTTTAATGTCTTCTTACAATGATTCTAATATGATGGCTGTTGCTCTAGTATCAATATTTTCCACCTATCATGTTAATACTTAGTCTAGGAAGGCCAGGCGCAGTGGCTCACGCTTGTAATCACAGCACTTTGGGAGGCCGAGGCGGGTGGATCACCTGAGGTCAGGAGTTCCACACCAGCCTGGCCAACATGTTGAAACCCCATCTCTACTAAAAATACAAAATTAGCCAGGTGTGGTTGCGTGCACCTCTAATCCCAGCACTCTAGGAGGCTAAGGCAGGATAATTGCTTGAACTGGGGAGACGGAGGTTGCATTGAGCTGAGATTGCGCCACTGCACTCCAGCCTAGGTGACAGAGTGAGACTCCATGTAAAAAAAAAAAAAAAACACCTTGGTCTAGGGGTCCATCCATGATGATTAAATTTTCTTATAGAATTTTGGTATAAAGTATTGTCAATAGTCTTGAAAAATGGCAAATAGTTGTTCAGACAGAAACATACTTGGGCATTAATTGCATAAATAAGTAATTTGAGCCTGGTGTGTTGTCACCCAGATTGGATCGTTTCTGAAAATATGATGGATAACAGAGCTGTTTTCCTTCTTGCACTGGAGAAACTTGTGCAAAATATATAGGTTACCCTTAAGGACATACAGAAATATCCAATATTTTTAATAGAACAGTCTAATTTGCCACATCTAAAATTATAATATGGGGTTCTGTTTCCATTTCAAATCCTTAAAGCTTTTAACTTGTTTAGTACTGAGAGAAAAAGAAATACAAAGAGATGCATACATCAAGTCAACACCTTCATCCCTAGAGTTTCATCAGGCTGTTTACATCTCAAAAGAGATCTTCTAGTTTTAAAAATTGATTTAGCAATCCCACTACTGGGTATCTACCCAGAGGCAAAGAATTCACTATATAGAAAAGACACTTGCACATGCATGTTTATAGCGGCACAATTTGCAACTGTAAACATATAAAACCAGCCCAAATGCTCATCACTCAACAAGTGGATAAAGAAAAATGTAGTGTATACACATATACCATGGAATACTACTGAGACATTAAAAGGAATAAAATAATGGCATTTGCAGCAACCAGGTTGGAGCTGGAGACAATTATTCTAAGTGAAGTAACTCAGGAATGGAAAACCAAATGTTGTATGTTCTCACTTATAAGTGGAAGCTAAGCTATGAGGACACCAAGGCATAAAATGATATAATAGACTTTCAGGACTCGGGGGAAGAATGGGAGAAGGTATGGGATTAAAGACTACATATTTGGTACAGTGTACACAGTTTGAGTGACAGGTGCACCAAAATTTCAGAATTTATCACTAAAGAACATATCTATGTAAACAAACCCCTCCTGTTTCCCAAAAACTATTGAAATGAAATAAATTTTAAAATGGATAAAAAATTCTTTTAGGGCAGGACATTTGGCTCACTCCTTTAGCCCTGCTGGAGTACAATATGCAATTTGTCACTAATGAATAGTTTTAGTTATCATTTCTCTTCCGCATCCAGTGTAACAGAAGACAGAAGATACATCCATTAACTTGTCTATGAACATGTTGTTTTATAAATTGTTCTTATGCCCAGAGTATGTGCACAGGAATTCACGTCAATGTAGATAGGATTTTATGAACCTGTAGAGGGAGTCGGAATCTGTTCCAGTGCTATGAGAAAACCACTTTTGCTTCCAATTTAATGGTCTGAACCACAATTCCCTTACTTAATATACTTACATAATATATTTACTTATAACTCAAGTCAACAAATACACCAGCCTATGACATCATAATGCCATGGTATGAAAAGATATAGGATGTCATGGATTTGAAAGAAAAAGATTGTTTTTCCTTTCTCAGTATCAAGGGAATAAATGGAACCATGCTTCAATATTTAGAGATGTCCAAAGATTTTCTTTCATGGCTGTTGAGCTGGCTCACACAAAATTTAAGACTTTCAATAGTTAAATGTATATGTCAAGATGAACAACCTGCTCCTCAACGACTACTGGGTAAATAACGAAATGAAGGCAGAAATAAAGATGTTCTTTGTAACCAACGAGAACAAAGACACAACATACCAGAATCTCTGGGACACATTTAAAGCAGTCTGTAGAGGGAAATTTCTAGCATTAAATGCCCACAAGAGAAAGCAGGAAAGATCTAAAATAGACACCCTAGCATCACAATTAAAAGAACTAGAGAAGCAAAAGCAAACAAATTCAAAAGCTAGCAGAAGGCAAGAAATAACTAAGATCAGAGCAGAACTGAAGGAGATAGAGAAAAGAAAAACCCTCCAAAAAATCAATGAATACAGGAGCGGGTTTTTTGAAAAGATCAACAAAATTGATAGACCGCTAGCAAGACTAATAAAGAAGAAAAGAAAGAAGAATCAAATAGACTCAATAAAAAATGATAAAGAGGATATCACCACTGATACCACAGAAATACAAACTACCATCAGAGAATACTATAAACACTTCTATGCAAATAAACTAGAAAATCTAGAAGAAATGGATAAGTTCCTGGACACATACACCCTCCCAAGACTAAATCAAGAAGTCAAATCCCTGAGTAGACCAATAACAAGTTCTGAGATTGAGGCAGTAATTAACAGCCTACCAACCAAAAAAAGTCCAGGACCAGATAGATTCAAGGCCAGATTCTACCAGAGGTACATTTCCTGGTACCATTCCTTCCAAAATTATTCCAAAGAATAGAAAAAGAGGGAATCCTCCCTATCTCATTTTATGAGGTCAGCATCATCCTGATGCCAAAACCTGGCAGAGTCACAAGAAAAACAGAAAATTTCAGGCCAATATTCCTGATGAACATCGATGCGAAAATCCTCAATAAAATACTGGCAAACTGAATCCAGCAGCACATCAAAAAGCTTATCCACCATGATCAAGTCAGCTTCATCCCTAGGATGCAAGACTGTTTCAACATATGCAAATCAATAAACATAATCCATCACATAAACAGAACCAATGACAAAACCCACATGATTATCTCAATAGATGCAGAAAAGGACTTCGACAATATTCAACACCCCTTCATGCTAAAAACTCTCAATAAACTAGGTATCGATGGAATGTATCTCAAAATAATAAGAGCTATTTATGACAAACCCACAGCCAATATTATACTGAATGGGCAAAAACTGGAAGCATTCCCTTTGAATACCAGCCCAAGACAAGGATGCCCTCTCTCACCACTCCTACTCAACATGGTATTGGAAGTTCTGGCCAGGGCAATCAGGCAAGAGAAAGAAATAAAGGGTATTCAGTTAGGGAAAGAGGAAGTCAAATTGTCTTTGTTTGCAGATGACATGATTGTGTATTTAGAAAACCCCATCATCTCAGTCCAAAATCTCCTTAAGCTGATAAGCAACTTCAGCAAAGTCTCAGGATACAAAATCAACGTGCAAAAATCACAAGCATTCCTACACCAATAACAGACAAACAGAGAGCCAAATCATGAGTGAACTTCCATTCACAATTGCTACAAAGAGAATAAAATACCTAGGAATACAACTTAAAAGGGATGTGAAGGACCTCTTCAAGGAGAACTTCAAACCACTGCTCAAGGAAATAAGTGAGGACACAAACAAATGGAAAAACATTCCATGCTCATGGACAGGAGGAATCAATATTGTGAAAATGGCCATACTGCCCAAAGTAATTTATAGATTCAATGCTATCCCCATCAAGCTACCATTGACTTTCTTCACAGAATTGGAAAAAACTACTTTAAAGTTTATATGGAACCAAAAAAGAGCCCGTATAGCCAAGACAATTCTAATCAAAGAGAACAAACCTGGAGGCATCACAGTACCTGACTTCAAACTATACTACAAGGCTATAGTAACCAAAACAGCATGGTACTGGTATCAAAACAGATATATAGACCAATAGAACAGAACAGAGGCCTCAGAAATAACACCACACATCTTTGACAAACCTGAGAAAAACAAGCAATAGGGAAAGGATTCCCTATTTAATAAATGGTGTTGGGAAAACTGGCTAGCCATATGCAGAAAGCTGAAACTGGATCCCTTCCTTACATCATATACAAAAATTAACTCAAGGTGGACTAAAGACTTAAACTTAAGACCTAAAACCGTAAAAACCCTGGAAGAAATCCTGGATAATACCATTCAGGACATAGGCAGGGGCAAAGACTTCATGACTAAAACACCAAGGGCAATGGCAACAAAAGCCAAAATTGACAAATGGGATCTATTTAAACTAAAGTGCTTCTGCACAGCAAGAAAACTATCATTAGAGTGAACAGGCAACCTACAGAATGGGAGAAAATTTTTGCAATCTATCCATCTGACAAAGGGCTAATATCCAGAATCTACAAAGAATTTAAATAAATTTACAAGAAAAAAACAAACAACTCCATCAAAAATTGGGCAAAGTATATGAACAGACATTTCTCAAAAGATTATGGGCTCTAAAGTAGTACTTTTCATGGCTGTAGTAATTATTCTATATTTCTATTTTATACTTCTCTTATTCCAAAGCCTTCAAGGAATGGTTTGCAAATTGTTACAACACAATTTTACTTGTTCTATGTGTTTTGGGTGAACAATGTCCTTTATGTTTGCTATTATGTAGGTGTCTGCAGCAGCTATAGGAGAACAGTTGTGCTGAGCAGAGCACTGCTCACTGACAGCTTAGCAGGACAGTAGGTTAATAAAGCAGAAACTGAGGGGTTTGTTCAATAGCACAATCTTTAAGTTTGGCCACAAGAAGAAGTTCAGTTATCACTGAAGAAGCTCACTGAGGGAAGTTAATTGTTACCTAATAGGCTGTGGGGGTTCATGTCATAATAAACTAATTTAAGAAAGTATAATAGGATCATGAATTCTAAAAAGTCAATAAAAAAGACCATAAGAACAAAAATTAAGTAAAGAATCAGGCAATGTGGAAACAACATTCATATAAATGGTGTCCAAGAAGAATGAAAATAGAAAAACAACAACAACAAAAACCCCACTAATATTCAAAACTGGAATCCAAAGACTTTTCAGAAATTAAGAAAAAAGAAAATGAACCTTGATACTGGAAGAACCCATGAGACAGCTGAGAAAACCAACCCAAAATAATCAATCCTGAGACATATATTGGTACCACTATTATGTTGAAAAGATAAAGAAAAATCACCAAAACCTCCAGACACAAAGATCAAATAACTTACAAAGGCAAAAGGATAAGATTTAGACCTATATTTTTCTAAACTAACATCCAAACAAAAGTAAGAATAGAGAAAAATATTAAAAATATTCAATGAATGAGAATTAAGAAAAGATTTCATATCCAACCAAGCTGACTGCGAGTACAAAATACATAGAAAATAGTTATGTGATTTTATTTACATAAAATTTTAGAAATACAAACTAATACAAAAATCAATTCAAGATGGATTAAAGACTTAAATGTTAGACCTAAAACCATAAAAACCCTAGAAGAAAACCTAGGCATTACCATTCAGGACATAGGCATGGGCAAGGACTTCATGTCTAAAACACCAAAAGCAATGGCAACAAAAGCCAAAATTGACAAATGGGATCTCATTAAACTAAAGAGCTTCTGCACAGCAAAGGAAACTACCATCAGAGTGAACAGGCAACCTACAAAATGGGAGAAAATTTTCGCAACCTACTCATCTGACAAAGGGCTAATATCCAGAATCTACAATGAACTCCAACAAATTTACAAGAAAAAAACAAACAACCCCATCAACAAGTGGGCGAAGGACATGAACAGACACTTCTCAAAAGAAGACATTTATGCAGCCAAAAAACACATGAAAAAATGCTCACCATCACTGGCCATCAGAGAAATGCAAATCAAAACCACAATGAGATACCATCTCATACCAGTTAGAATGGTGATCATTAAAAAGTCAGGAAACAACAGGTGCTGGAGAGGATGTGGAGAAGTAGGAACACTTTTACACTGTTGGTGGGACTGTAAACTAGTTCAACCATTGTGGAAGTCAGTGTGGCGATTCCTCAGGGATCTAGAACTAGAAATTCCATTTGACCCAGCCATCCCATTACTGGGTATATACCCAAAGGACTATAAATCATGCTGCTATAAAGACACATGCACACGTATGTTTATTGCGGCATTATTCACAATAGCAAAGACTTGGAACCAACCCAAATGTCCAACAATGATAGACTGGATTAAGAAAATGTGGCACATATACACCATGGAATACTATGCAGCCATAAAAAATGATGAGTTCATGTCCTTTGTAGGGACATGGATGAAATTGGAAATCATCATTCTCAGTAAACTATCACAAGAACAAAAAACCAAACACCACATATTCTCACTCATAGGTGGGAATTGAACAATGAGAACACATGGACACAGGAAGGGTAACATCACACTTTGGGGACTGTTGTGGGGTGGGGGGAGGGGGGAGGGATAGCATTGGGAGATATACCTAATGCTAGATGACGAGTTAGTGGGTGCAGCGCACCAGCATGGCACATGTATACATATGTAACTTACCTGCACGTTGCGCACATGTACCATAGAGCCTAAAGTATAATAATAATAATACTAATAATAATAATAATAATAAAAAGAAAAAATAAAAATAGAAATAAAATAACATAAAATAAAAGAAATACAAACTAATTTCTAGTGCCAAAGCAGATGATGTGTAGCCTGAGGATGAGGGGAGAGTAGGGAAAGAGGGATTACAAAACGTCCCAAGGAAACTTTTGGGGGTATAAATATGTTCATTATCTATATTATGTTAATGCTTTCACAGTTGTGTACATGGGTCAAAACTTATCAAATTGCATACTTTAATTATGTCTCTTATATTTTTGTAATTTATATCTCAATAAAGCTATTCAAATAAGAAAAAAAGTAGGAAATGTAGAAAGAAAGGAACAAAGAAGCAAAGGAAGAAAGCAAGGAAGTTAAGAAGAGTGAGATAGGGAAGGAAAGAAAGAAGAAGGAAGGAAGGAGAGAAAGAGAGAAAGAAAGAAAAGAAAGAAAGAAAGAGAAAGAAGAAAGAAAGAAAGAAAAGAAAAGAAAGAGGGAAAGAAAGAAAGAGAAAAGAAAGAAAGTTGTAACCATTTAACAGCATAGGAAACTCTGTACCCATGATCCCCCTTGAGAAATCTTATAAGAAGCATTGGTCAAATTAAAGCCCACAGTTCATATTTGGCCTGTTTTTGTACAGCCAGAAAATTAAGCATGGTTTATACATTTTAAAAAGTTTTTCAGAGACAAGTAATAAAGATAACTGGCTAGAAGTGCTTATCCCTTGCTTCCTCCACAAAGAAGTACTAAAATAGCAAGTTAATAATCACATGTTGAATAGAGTATCTAAGGGAGAACACTGGAATTTATCAGAGACATGACAAGCACATTCTGAGGCACAGAAATGTGAGATCGCAGCATACAGAGGGAAATGAAGTAAAGCAGCCAGCCAGAATTCGCTTGGAGCCAAGAAGGACTCCCCTTTGTAGAAAAAAAGAAAATGGAAGATCACCACCACATAACCACTATAGGTGTCTGCAATCCTTAGCTACAAGAGAGCCCCTAAGACTTCACAAGTCCTGAGCCCAGTTTAAAGAGGTGCTTGGAGTTCATGTGGGTGCGCTGTGTCAGAGGGGGAATTTATACTGGGTCCCAACTCACAGTGGGACTCAAGATGCTATAGCATGGTGCCATTTTGCGAATGAAACCACTATGAGACTGAATCCTGTTCTGAGGCCCCAAAGCCCTTACATCTCTACATCCCTGAGTTTCCACTGACATCACCCTAAATCCATTCAGAGGGCTACAGCATCACAACACCAGCTGGACCCAGTGTTGCAGCCATGTCCCCAACACCTGAGCCCACTCAACACCCTACACCCCAAGGAGCAGGCAGTCTAGCACACTACAGAGAGGGCCTCCAGGATATAGGGAGCTAATGTGCATGTTTTCTAAGTCCTGAGAGCCACCAGCCCAGGGCCACCACCACCAACAGTGATCCCCAGGGCCACAATTACCAACAGTAATCCCGACCACTGGAGGGGCCACTGCACAGCCAGGTATTCAATCTGCAGGCCCAAGGACTAGCCTGCCAGGAGCACTATGGTAACTGACACCACTGGTGTCTGTGCATACCACACAGGGGCCTGTGGAACAGCCTGTCTGAGGTCACAGTCTTTACCTCTAGAGCCCATGCACACCAGCCAGGATCCCAAGGACTGGTCAGGCCATGCCACCACCAGCACTACCACAGCTGGCACCTGCACGTGTTGCTCAGGAGCCCAGGGAGTGGCCTATTCAAGGCCCAGTACTGCCACTACTGGTGCTCATGCATGATCCCCAGGCACTTGAGGTTCAGCCCAACCAGCATCCCTAGCTACAGCAAAGTCTCACCACAGGCTTCGCAAAAAACATCTGTCTAAGCTGCTGAGGAATTCACAGACACTGGTGACAGTGACTGGAGTCAAAAAAATATACAAAGACTACACACTGCAAATACCCAGAACTGAAGCCAAAGCATCCTACCCAACTTTCTCTATAAAAGTTAGTCTATATAATTGGAAGAAACAAATGTTACACCAAATGAGTAATGCAGAAACACAAGAAACAAGAAGAAGCAAGTAAATGTGACCACTTCAAAGGAACACTAGTAACAGACACCAAAGGAAAAAAAGTGAATTAACTAAAAAGAAATTCAAAGTAAAAGTCTTAAAGGAACCCAGCAAGGTATAAGAGAATACATATTGATAATACAAAGAAATTGGAAAAACAAGAGTTTCAGAAGATGGAAAAAGCCAGAGAAAACATATTTAATACAATAATATCTGATGTATTCTGAAGTCTTGGGAGAGAAATAGACATCCAGATACAGGAAGCTCAACAATCTCCAAGGAGATTCAACTCTAAAAGGTCTTCTCTGAGACACATTATACTAAAACTGTCAAAAGTGAAAGAGAATTCTAAAAGCTGTAAAAGAGAAGCAAAGTCATATATGAAGAACTCTCCAACAGATTAATGTAGATTTCTCAGCAGAAACCTTACTGAACAGGAGAGAATGGATATGTTCAAAGTGCTAAAAGAAAAAAAAAAAAAAAAGCCTACCACTGATAATACTATACCCAGAAAGTTATATCTCAGAAATGAAGGAAAAATAGTACATCCTAGACAAGCAAACATTGAAACAAAATTATTATGTAATAATTAATGGATCAATTAAGCAAGAGGCTGTAATGATTACAAAGATATGCACACAACACCAGAGCATGGTACTGGTACAAAACAGACACATAGACTGATGGAACAGAATAGAGAACTTAGAAATAAGACCACACATCTACAACCATCTGATCTTTGACAAACCTGATGAAATCAAGCAATGGGAAAAGGATTCCCTATTTAATAAATAGTACTGGAAGAACTGGCTAGCCATATATGGAAAATTGAAACTGGACCCCTTCCTTACACCTTATACAAAATTTAACTCAAGATGGATTAAAGGCTTACATGTAAAACCCAAAACTGTAAAATCCCTAGAAGAAAATCTATGCCATACCATTGAAGACATAGGCATGGGCAAAGATTTCATGATGAAATCACCAAAAGCAATTGCAACAAAAGCAAAAACTGACAAATAGGATCTAATTAAAGAGATTCTGCATGGCAAAAGAAACTATCATCTGAATGAAGAGAACCTACAGAATGGGAGAAAATCTTTGCAATCTATCCATGTGATAAAGGTCTAATATCCAGAATCTACAAGAAACTTAAGCAAATGTACAAGAAAAAACAAACAACCCCATTAAAAAGTGGGCAAAGGACATGAACAGATATTTCTCAGAAAAAAGACATACATGCAGCCAACAAACATTTGAAAAAAAGCTCAACATCACCGATCATTAGAGAAATGCAAATCAAAACCGCCACAAGATACCATCTCATGCCGGTCAGAATGGTGATTATTAAAATGTCAAGAAAGGACAGATGCTGGTGAGGTTGCAGAGAAATAGGAATGCTTATAGACTGTTGGTGGGAATGTAAATTACTTCAATCATTGTGGAAGACAGTATGGTGATTCCTCAAAGATCTAGAATCAGAAATACCATTTGACCCAGCAATCCCATTACTGGGTATATACCCAAAGGAATATAAATCATTCTATTACAAAGATGAATGCATGTGTATGTTCATTGCATTACTATTCACAATAGTAGAGACATGGAATCAACCAAAATGCCCATCAATGATAAACTGAATAAAGAAAATGTGGTACATACACACCATGGAATACTATGAAGCAATTAAAAGAAATGAGATCATGTCATTTGCAGGGACATGGATGGAGACGGAAGTCACTATCCTCAGTAAACTAACAGAGGAACAGAAAACTAAATACCACATGTTCTCACTTATAAGTGGGAGCTTAACAGTGAGAACATATGGACACAGGGAGGAGAACAACACACACTGGGGCCTGTCAGGGGATGGCAGGCCAGGGGAAGAGCATTAAGGAAAAGAATTAATGTATCTGGACTTAATACCCAGCTGATGGGTTGATAGGTGCAGCAAACCACCATGGCACACGTTTATCTATGTAACAAACCTGCACATCCTGTACATGTCCCCCAGAACTTAAAAAAATAAAATAAAATAAAAAACAAATTCAATTAAATGTTTAAAATATGTATCTAAAATGATCATTTACAGAGCTGTTGAAATTATTGTTGTGGAAAAAATATACCATGCATATATCAAACAACAAAAGTGTTAGTTTACTTAAACTAATACAAGACAAAATAGAATTTAAAGCAAAAAATTACTAGAATTTAACAGGGTCACTTTACAATAATTAAAGTTTCAATTTACTCAGGATTCTTAAGAAATCTAAATTTCTATGTACTTAAGAATGGGGTCTCAAAAATGAAGAAAATATTTGCAGATCTATAAGGATAAATAGAAAAAGTAATCAACAAACCCTTAGCTAGACTAAGGAAAAAAGGAGATGACTCAAATAGATAAAATCAAAAATAAATGTAGAGAAATTAAAATGGACACCTCAGCCGTAAAAAGGATTGTAAGGAACTACTATGAACAGTTAAATGCCAGCAAATTTAATAACCTAGAAAAAATAGTCAAATTTCTAGAAAAATACAACTTCCCAAGATTAAATCAGGAAGAAAGAGAAAGCCTGACCAGACTAATAACAAAGAGATTGAAGTAGTAAATAAGAACCTCTCAACAAAGAGGACCAGATCACTTTACAGTTGAATTGTATCAAACTTTCAAAAAAGAAAGTATACTGGGAGGGGGGAGGGATAGCATTAGGAGATATACCTAATGCTAGATGACGAGTTAGTGGGTGCAGCGCACCAGCATGGCACATGTATACATGTGTAACTTACCTGCACATTGCGCACATGTACCATAAAACCTAAAGTATAATAATAATAATAATAATAAAATAAAATAAAATAAAATAAAAAGAAAGTATACTAATACTTTTCCTTGTCCAAAATATAGAGCCAGAGAGAATACTCTCAAACAAATTTTACGATGCCAGCATCACCTTGATACCTAATCCAGACAAAGACACCACAAGATAAGAAAACTACAAGCCAATTTATCTGGTGGACATTGATGCAAAAATAATAAAATGTTAGCAAATCAAATTTAACAATACATCAAAAAGATTATATATCATGATCAAGGAGGATTTATCCCTGGCATGCAAGGCTGGTTTAACACATGCACATCAATCAATGTGATGCATCACACTAACAGACTAAAAGACAAAAACACATAATCAATAAATTGATGCAGAAAAAAATTCAACAAAGTTTAATATCATTTCTTGATGAAAACTCTTAACAGATTAGGTACAGAATAAAAGTTCCTCAATATAATAAAGCCCATTTATGGAAAAACTCAGAGCTAACATCATAATCAATGATGGGAAACTGAAAGCGTTTTCTTTAAGATCTACATGGCCTGGATGTCCACTCCTGCCACTTTTATTCAACACAGTTAAGGAAGTACTATCAACAGAAGTTAGGCAAGAAAAAAAATTAATGGTATCCAAATCAGAAAGGTGGAAGTAACATTATCTCTATTGGCAGATGACATGGTCCTACATGTAGAAAACCCCAAAGACTCCATCACAAAACTTTTACATCCAGTAAATGAATTCAGTAAATTTGCGGGATATAAAATCAACATATAAAAATTCATAGCATTTCTATATACACATGACAACCTACCTGAAAAAGACATCAATTTTATATATTTAGGCTAATGTATGTATTTTCTATATATTATATATAAAATATGTGTATAGATAGAATATTATTCAGCCTTAAAAAAAAAACCACCTGCCCTTTGCCACAATATACATGGACCTGGAGGACATTAGGCTAAATGAAATAAGACACAGAAAGGAAAATATTGCATGATATCACTTATATGTGGAATTTTTTTTTCCAAAAAGGCCAAATATAGAGAAATAGATAATAAAACAGCATTTACTGGGGTCAAGTAAATGGGGACTTGCAGGTAAAAGAATACAAATTAGCAAACATGTATGATGAAAAAGTCAAAGGGTATAATTCATAACATGAGAACTATAGTTATTAATAGCATAATGTATTCAGAATTTTTGCTAAATGAGTAGATTATAGCTGCTCTTGCCACAGGGGCAAATGGATAACTATGTGAGATGAAGAATATGTTAATTTGTTCCACTATAATAATCATTTATACATATAAAATATATATAACATATATTATATATACATATATTTTATAACACCATGTTGTATACCTTAAATATATCAATAAAGTTTATTTTACACAATAAATAAAAGAATGAAAATAAATGAAGTCATACTTTCCTTGAAATCTTAGAAAAGACCATGAAAGTAAATAGTAGAAAAGAATTAAAAAATGTAAAAGTACAAAATGATAAGACAGAAAATAAAAAGAGGTAACAAGAAATTAACTTTCTATTTTTTAATGGGCACAGTATATAAATCACTGGCTAACTTGATCAAGCAAAACAGAAAGCACAAGTATTTGAAACAAGAAACGACAAAGAACCATTTCAACAAAAGTTGTATGTGTGTTTTTTAAATCATAAGGGACTACTTTGTGGAGTTCTAGGCAAATAAATTGGAAAACTTACATGAAGTAAATAATTTTCTAAGAAAATAAAGGCTACCAAAACTGACTTCATTTAAGGTAAATAGCTTCTAAAATAATTTCCATAGGAAAAATAGAGAACTTTATTGAAGAAGAGCTTCATATAAAAATGCCAAACATAGACATATTTGCAGGGTAATTTTAATGAACTTCAAAAAGCCATGTACTTTCAATGCTCTATGTTCCCCGCCCTATGTCCATGTGTTCTCATTGTTCAACTCCCACCTATGAGTGAGAGCATGCATGTTTGGTTTTCTGTCCTTGTGATACCTTGCTGAGAATGATGATTTCCAGCTTCATCCATGTCCCTGCAAAGGACATGAACTCATCCTTTTTTTCAGAGTGTTGAAAATAAAGAAAACGTTCTTATTTCTTTTATGAACTAAATACAATATTAATAACTAAACCTGATAAAGATAATTTTTTTAAGACGGAGTCTCACTCTGTTGCTCAGGGTGGAGCGCAGTGGCATGCTCTCAGCTCACTGCAACTTCGCCTCCCGCGTTCAAGTGATTCTCCCACCTTAGCCCCCCAGTAGCTGAGATTACAGGTGCACGCCACCACATCCAGCTAGTTTTTGTATTTTTAGTAGAGACAGGGTTTTACCATGTTGGCCAGGCAGATCTTGAACTCCTGACCTCAGGTAATCTGCCCACCTTGGCCTCCCAAAGTGCTGCGATTACAGGCCTGATAAAGATAATTTTAAAAACAAAAGCTATGGACAAATACCTGTTATGATTATTGTCACAAAATTACAAAATAAAATATTACTAAGCAGAATATATCCCACATTTAATAAATTGAACATCATGACCAAATAAAATCTATCCCTAAAATGCATGGTTTGTTCAATTTTAGGACATAAATTATTAGCATATCCCATATTAATAGTTCTAAGGTAAAAAATGTGTATGATTATCTTTGTAGGTGGTGAAATAGCCTTTAACAAAATTCAATGACCATTCTTGAAAGAAGAATTCAAGAAAACAGAAATTGATATTTTGTTAAGATAAGTACATATATACATATAAAGTACAATAGTGTATAGCAAAGTATTGTACTAGTGAAGTATTTAATATTTTACTAGATCTATTAGCCAATGCAATAGACAGGATAATATCAGAGGAATAATAATTGGTAGAGAAGAAATAAAACCATCTCTATTTGCAGAAGATATGGTAATATATCTCAAAAACCTAAAAAAAAAAGGATAAAACTTAATAAAAGAATTCAGTGAAGTAGCTGGGTATAAAATTAACATGTTGAAAGCAATATGTTCTATACACATAATCATGAAGCAATCAGAGAACATATTGTAGAGCTAACCCTTTTTACAATAACAACAAAAAGATTAAATTCTTTTTTTTCTTTTCTTTTTTTTGGTTATACTTTAAGTTCTAGGGTACATGTGCACAACGTGCAGGTTTGTTACATAGGTACACATGTGCCATGTGTTTGCTGCAATGTGATGGGTTTGCTGCACCCATCAACTCATCATTTACATTAGGTATTTCTCCTAATGCTATCCCTCCCCCAGGACCCCACCCCACAACAGGCCCCCGTGTGGGATGTTGCCTGCCCTGCATCCATGTGTTCTCGTTGTTCAACCCCCACCTATGAGTGAGAACATGCATATTTGGTTTTCTGTCCTTGTGATCGTTTGCTGAGAATGATGGTTTCCCGCTTCATCCATGTCCCTGCAAAGGACATGATTTCATCATTTTTTATAGCTGCATAGTATTCCATGGTGTATATGTGTCACATTTTCTTAATCTAGTCTATCACTGATGGACATTTGGGTTGGTTCCGAGTCTGCTATTGTGAATAGTGCTGCAATAAACATAGGTGTGCATGTGTCTCTATAGTAGCATGATTTATAATCCTTTGGGTATATACCCAGTAATGAGATCGCTGAGTCAAATGGTATTTCTAGGAGATCTTTGAGGAATCGCCACACTGTCTTCCACAATGGCTGAACTAATTTACACTCCCACCAACAGTGTAAAAGTATTCCTATTTCTCCACATCCTCTCCAGCATCTGTTGCTTCCTGACTTTTTAATGATCACCATTCTAACTAGCATGAGATGTCATCTCATTGTGGTTTTGATTTGCATTTCTCTGACGATCAGTGATGATGAGCATTTTTTCATGTCTGTTGGCTGCATAAATGTCTTCTTTTGAGAAGTGTCTGTTCATATCCTTTGCCCACCTTTTGATGGGGTTGTTTTTTCTTGTAAATTTTTTTAAGTTCTTTGTAGATTCTGGATATTAGCCCTTTGTCAGATGGGTAGATTGCAAAGATTTTCTCCCATTCTGTAGGTTGCCTGTTCACTCTGATGATAGTTTCTTTTGCTGTGCAGAAGTTCTTTAGTATAATTAGATCCCATTTGTCTGTTTTGGCTTTTGTTGCCAATGCTTTTGGTGTTTTAGACATGAAGCCTTTGCCCATGCCTAGGTATTGCCTAGGTTTTCTTCTAGGGTTTTTATGGTTTTAGGCCTAACATTTAAGTCTTTAATCCATCTTGAGTTAATTTTCATATGTGGTGTAAGGAAGGGATCCAGTTTCAACTTTCTACATATGGCTGGCCAGTTTCCCAGCACCATTTATTACATAGGGAATCCTTTCCCCATTGCTTGTTTTTGTTAGGCTTGTCAAAGATCAGATGGTTGTAGATGTGTGGTGTTATTTCTGAGGCCTCTGTTCTGTTCCATTGGTCTATATATTTGTTTTGGTACCAGTACCATGCTGTTTTGATTACTGTAGCCTTGTAGGATAGTTTGAAGTCAGACAGCATGATGCCTCCAGCTTTGTTCTTTTTACTTAGGATTGTCTTGGCAATGCAGGCTCTTTTTTGGTTCCTTATGAACTTTAAAGTAGTTCTTTTAATTCTGTGAAGAAAGTCAGTGGTAGTTTGATGGGGATAGCATTGAATGTATAAATGACCTTAGGCAGTATAGTCATTTTCAAAATAGTGATCCTTCCTATCCATGAGCATGGAATGTTCTTCTATTTGTTTATGTCCTCTTTTATTTAGTTGAGCAGTGGCTTGTAGTTCTCCTTGAAGAGGTCCTTCACATCCCTTGTAAGTTGGATTCCTAGGTATTTTATTCTCTTTGTAGCAATTGTGAATGGGAGTTCACTCATGATTTGGCTCTCTGTTTGTCTATTATTGTTGTATAGTAATGCTTGTGATTTTTGCACGTTGATTTTGTATCCTGAGACTTTGCTGAAGCTCCTTATCAGCTTAAGGAGATTTTGGACTGAGATGATGGGGTTTTCTAAATATACAATCATATCATGTGCATACAGAGACATTTTGACTTCCTCTTTTCCTAATTGAATACATACCCTTTATTTCTGTCTCTTGCCTGATTGCCCTAGCTAGAACTTCCAACACTATATTGAAAAGGAGTGGTGAGAGGGCATCCTTGTCTTGGGCTGGTTTTCAAAGGGAATGCTTCCAGTTTTCGCCTATTCAGTATGATATTGGTTGTGGGTTTCTCATAAATCGCTCTCATTATTTTCAGATACGTTCCATCGATACCTAGTTTATTGAGAATTTTTACCATGAAGGGGTGTTGAATATTGTTGAAGACCATTTCTGCAACTATTGAGATAATCGTGGTTTTTGTCATTGACTCTGTTTATGTGATGGATTACGTTTATTGATTTGCATATGTTGAACCAGCCTTGCATCCCAGGGATAAAGCTGACTTGATCATAGTTTATAAGCTTTTTGATGTGCTCCTGGATTCAGTTTGCCAGTATTTTATTGAGGATTTTCACATCAATGTTCATCAGGGATATTGGCCTAAAATCCTCATTTTTTTTGTTGTTGTGTCTCTACCAGGCTTTGGTATCAGGATGATTCTAGCCTCATAAAATGAGTTAGGGAGGATTTCCTATTTTTCTATTGAATGAAATAGTTTCAGAAGGAATGGTACCAGCTCCTCTTTGTACTTCTGGTAGAATTCGGCTGAATCCATCTCATTCTCGACTTTTTTTTAGTTGGTAGGCTATTAATTATTGCCTCAATTTCAGAACCTATTATTGGTCTATTCAGAGATTCAACTTCTTCCTGGTTTAGTCTTGGGAGGGTGTAAGTGTCCAGGAAATTTATCCATTTCTTCTAGATTTTCTAGTTTATATGTGTAGAGGTGTTTGTAGTATTTTCTGATGGTAGTTTGTATTTCTGTGGAATCGGTGGTAATATCCCCTTTATCATTTTTATTGGATCTATTTGATTCTTCTCTCTTTTCTTCTTTATTAGTCTTTCTAGTGGTCTATGTATTTTGTTGATCTTTTCAAAAAACCAGCTCCTGGATTCATTGATTTTTTGAAGGGTTTTTTGTGTCTCTATCTCCTTCAGTTCTGCTCTGATGTTAGTTATTTCTTGCCTTCCGCTAGCTTTTGAATTTGTTTGCTTTTGCTTCTCTAGTTCTTTTAATTGTGATGTTAATGGTGTCGATTTTAGATCTTTCCTGCTTTCTCTCGTGGGCATTTAGTGCTATAAATTTCCCTCTACAGACTGCTTTAAATGTGTCCCAGAGATTCTGGTGTGTTGTGTCTTTGTTCTCATTGGTTTCAAAGAACATCTTTATTTCTGCCTTCATTTCGTTATTTACCCAGCAGTCATTCAGGAGCAGGTTGTTCAGTTTCCATGTTGGTGTGCGGTTTTGAGTGAGTTTCTTAATCTTGAGTTCTAATCTGATTGCACTGTGGTCTGAGAGATAGTTTGTTGTGATTTCTGCTCTTTTACATTTGCTGAGGAGTGCTTTATTTCCAACTATGTGGTCAATTTTGGAATAAGCGCAATGTGGTGCCAAGAAGAATGTATATTCTGTTGATCTGGGGTGGAGAGTTCTGTAGATGTCTATTAGGTCTGCTCGGCCCAGAGCTGAGTTCAAGTCCTGGATATCCTTGTTAACCTTCTGTCTCATTGATCTGTCTAATATTGACAGTGGGGTGTTAAAGTCTTCCATTATTATTGGTTGGGAGTCTAAGTCTCTTCGTAGGTCTCTAAGACTTTCTTTACGAATCTGGGTGGTCCTGTTTTGGGTGCATATATATTTAGGATAGTTAGCTCTTCTTGTTGAATTGATCCCTTTACAATTATATAGTGGCTTTCTTTGTCAAAAAGATTAAATTCTTAAAAATAAACAACAAAAATGTGTAAAATCCTTGCAAGGAAAACTGTGAAATGCCTTTGAAAGACATGAAAATAGTTTTAAATAAATGGAAAGTTATCTCATATTCTAGTATAGAATGAATCAAAACTACAGGGAAATATTTTCTTCCTACCTTAATTTTAAAATTTATAAAATGCAGTCCTAATTTTAAAAATTCAACAAGCTTTTTATACAGTTATACAAGTTGATGGTAATGTTTATACAAAAAGTGTAAGAAGATTCAGGAAAGCACTGATAATAAAATTTATGAGACAAGGCTGTTTGCTAAATATTAAAACATACTTTAAAGTTTTTCTAATTAAGACAGTGCCCTACTGTCTTGTGAATAGACACATGGACTAGATGAAGGAATAGAAAATGCAGAAATTGATGCAAGTACATGTAAAAACAGCATATGATGAGGTTTTATCTCAAATTACTGAGATAAACATTGACTTTTTAATAAATGATGCTGGTACAGCAACATAGACATTTGGAAAGAGATAAAATAATACTCATATTTTATACTATGCACAAAAATAAACTTTAGATGATCAGGATTATAAATGTAAAAACAAAAACAAAACCATAGACATACTAGAAGAAAACATGCATAAATTCCTCGTTAACCTCACTCTGAGGAAAGGATATTTAACTATGATTTAAAATCTAGAAGCAATACAATAAAAGACTGATAAATTTGACTAGATTTAAGATATTATGACCAAAAATATTATAGACAAATTCAAAAGAAAACTAACTAGAAAAAAGTGCAATTTATACTATATACAAAGTATCCCTAAAATAAAAATCACTCTTAAAAGTCAAAATACCAAAAACTCAATAGAAAAAAAATGGAAAAAAAATACATAAACAGTAGACTCATGAGAATATAAAAATGTTCCTTAAAAATATAAAAATATGTTAGGCTCACTCATAATCTGAGAACTAAAAATTACTACTCTGAGATAGCATTTCTCAACTACCAGACTGATAAAAATTTCAAAATATGACAATACTCTCATTCATTGCTTTGGAAATGCAGAGCTCAACCCTCCTCAAGTAACATTTGCAGTACCTAACAAAACTATATATGCAGTTACCCTTCGAACCAGAAATCTCTCTTCTAGAAGTATACCTTGAAGATATCCTTCAGCAAGGTAAAATTAAATATGCTCTAGATTATTTATTACAGCATTATCCATAATTACAAAATATTGGACATAACCTAAATGCTCGCACCTAAGATAAGTTAAATAAACTATGATACATTCACAGGATGAAGTAATATGAGGCTGTCAAAAGAATAAAGAAGATCCTTGTGAACTAATATGAAATGTTTTCCCGTGTATATTTTTTAGTGTAAAAGTGACATTCAAATAAGAATCTATCATACTATACCTTTCATATAAATTAAGGGAGTGGATATATGAAAATCTATGGGCACAAAGATAAATACAAGGAAGACAGATCAGATTTTAACAAGATTTATTATCTACAGCAGGTAGGTAAAAATGAGTGAAAAGAATGGGGAAATGCAAATGAAGTGGAAGGAAAAAAGAGGCATGACCTTTTTCTGAGTGTAATGTTTTGCATAGTTCTTATTCTTAGAACTAACCATATTAATGTTTCACATTTCCTTAAAACAAATTAATGAAAATCAAAAAAGATGATGGAGTGGCCCAAAACGTGATACAAATGGTAACAATTAAACCTACCTAGATTTATATTAAATGAATAACATAACCGCACAGATTGGGATGGGAAAGGAAATAATTAAACTAAGTAACTCTGGAGAACAATATTTAGACTACTGTTTATGGGAAGGATAAAGACAAAAAAAATTGTACACAAATATTGTACATTTGGTAAATTTGTTTTTCTACAGAGTTATAGGTTAACAATTTTGAAACTACTTTATGTGAGTTGTAGGATAGAGCAAATATGTAAATATGTTGTAGTTGATAAGAGTTGAGTTTCAGTCAGAAAAAGGAATTATAAATAGTGAGAAGGCTGTGATTAGAATCAGAGGTGTCAGTATAAATGCATCTTTTTAAATATGTATTTTTTAAGATGGATACAGAATTAGATGTAGTTGTGTATCTATATACAAACAAACATTTTTGGACCCTCTCTGATGAGTGGGACTAAAGGCAATGAAACCCCAGTAGCAATAAGTACACCTGGCACATACTAGCACCAAAGATACCTAGGAGAAATGGCTGATTACATTGTTAAGGCAGGGAAAGTGCAATATGAACCTGAAATATCTTGTGGAACAGAAAATATATATTTTTTCTATTGATGGAGATAGGATGAAAAGACACAAGAGTCAACCTGATGAAGCTCCCAACAGCCAAGCTTGGAAGAATTTGAGTAAAAAAAATAGTGGTAGCAGTGAATTACAACTCATAGAATAAAATAAATATCCATGAGTCCGTGGTGAAATAAATAAGTCAATAAATAACTGGGAGTCAAGGGACAGCTCTTCCTTCTGGTAAAATTGCAGTTAAAAAATGTAGAAAAAATGGCCCAGGTGTGGTGGCTCATGCCTGCAATCCCAGTGCTATGGGTGGCTGAGGTGGGCAGATTGTTTGAAGCCAGGAGTTCAAGAACAGCCTGGACAACACAGGGAGACCCCATCTCTACAAAAAATAATTTTAAAAACTTAGCTGGGTGTGGTGATATGCACCTGTAGTCCTAGCTACTTGGGAGGCTGAGGCAGGAGGATCACATGGGCCCAGCAGTTTGAGGCTGTGAGCTATGATCATACCACTGCACTCCAGATAGGGTGACAGAGCAAGAACCTGCCTTGAAAATAATTTAATAAATAAATAAATAAATAAAGTTAAAAGATGAAATGATGGAAATAGAAAAATCACTATTTGGCAGACACCATAGTAACAATTACTACAGACAAGAATCATCAGCAAATGCTAAATTAGTGGGCTATACTATCATGAGAAACAAAACGTTTGCATAGTCCTAAAGTATCTCCACAAAAGATACTTATTAATTACAGAGGGGAATAAAAGGTGACATTATCATGGAGAAACCTTGCAGATATCACCTTCAACAAATGATTAATGCTAACATCACAAGTGATGACATATCCATATCATATACCTTGCAATATAATATACTTAGAAGGACACAATATCTTTTCTGTGGTATCGCCTCAAAAATTCATCACCTCAATCTAACCATGAGAAATTTTCAGGCAAACTCAACTTGAAGGACACTGTACAAAATAACTCCTCAGTACACTTCAAAACTATCAAGTTTATGAAAAATAAATACAGATTAATAAACTGTTCCAGATTCAAGGAGATTGAGGCCTAATAATTTTAATAACAATGTGAAACACTGGATCCTGAACCAGAAAAAAATATAGATTGGGACAATTTGAAAAATTTGAATATGGTCTCTTGATAATATGCATCAGTGTAAATATCCTGGTTTTGATAATTGTTCCAAGGTTATACAAGATGTAAAGACTTGAGGAAGCTAAATGAAGACTATCTGAGAACTACATGTATTTTTTTTTTTTTGCAGCTTTCTTTATAGGCCTAAAGGTATTGTAAAATTTAAGTTAAAAAATATACATATTCACCTTTTGTCCCTTTTCTGCTCTGTATTAAATTAAACTAACTTTTCATTCATATAGTCAATTAAGTTATAATATGAATAAAGTGGTGGTGAGTCAGAAGTAAAAGTGTTATGGTAATGTCAAAATTTTACTTTGGAAAATGCTACATAAATGTTTCTGTACTTTTGATTAAAATTAAACACAATTAATGCTATATAAATGTTTCTGCACTTTTGGATTAAAATCAAACACAATTACACTTTTCTAGGAAAACCCAGCAGCTACTTTGATTTTAGTCTCTTGCCAAGCTTAAGATATCAAATGACTTTCATCTTGGCAATCAAAATGCATGCAAATATCATTAAGAGGAAATGCACATATAGTAAATTTGCAGCTGTGTCTATTCAAAGATTTCTTCACAGTGGCCTGGGATTATTTTACTGTTATTACTCTCCTTTAAATAATTAGAAGATGATGTAATTTTAACCTTTTATCTTCCTAGTAGTTCAGATTAATTAGAACATGTTCATGGAAATAATTTTTTATTACATGTTCTTTAAATCAAGTTCCTACACATTCAAAGTATTTAAAGTATTTAATTTTTTTAATGCCATTAACCATTTAGCAATATTTATTTCTAATTAAAAAGTAAAACTTCTTGTCATTGATGCAGATTCTAAGCTTTATAATTAATTTTTCTCTTTAAGATCTTACAGTAAACTCTACAGACATATTCATAAATATTCCAAAAGTATTTCCACATTTTAAGTACAATGATGTATTTTCTTTCCTAAAGTCATCAATAATACATACTGATCAATATGCAGAACAGAAGCCAACTATTTCTCTATATGTTTATGTAACAAGATTTTTTTTCTTTAGTCCTATATTTTGTGAAATTGAATTTTTCTTAAAACATTACAAATATTTTAAGAGTTATTTTTAAACTATGTAAATACCCTTAAGTCTAATAATATAAAAGATAATTCACACATGAAGAAAATGAATTTTAATATGAAAGCAGATAATTATAATAAATAAAATATTTTCCTTGTTTCATAAATTTAATATGAGTATTTTACTGCTTTCCAAGGGAGAGAAGTATATCTTCTTCGATCCAGAAAAATATTAGATATGTAAAGACTTTGCATTTAAACATTAACATTTGCATTTTCAATCACTTTAGTGAAACTTAAAGATCAATGCCATGTCATAATTTCTAATTTGACTAAAGCTCAGACTTGAATCTGGGGCAATTGCAGATTGTTGGGAGGACGCAAGTTACATAGTGAGGAACTTAGTGAGCAGTGATCTCCTTAACCAACATTGGCAACCTTGTTATTAACCTTGTCCAGACTTCTATCATTGTTTAAAAATGAACTCCAAAATAAATTCAAGTGTTATTTTTTATCAAAGAGAGAGAGAGAATAAAAGGACAAGATCCAAGACAATGTCTTTATTCCCTAACATTTTAGATACAGCAATTATCTGTCTAAAGGATTATTCACGTTTTATTGTAGTTTACAGGAGAAACATACAGTGCAGCAGCATTTTTGACTGGCAGATTGCAAAGGTTGAAATGTACTTGCAATAATCCAATAATAGTTTATGACCTTAATATAATTCATTTGGTTTTTACTTCTGCTCTGTTTTGTGGTGGATCATTGTTTCCTATCAAAATATAAATTTCTTGATAGATATATGTTTTAGATGGCTATATGTCCAGGCTTGATGAAGTCTAGAGGCAGCCATAAAAATATCAAACGAATGTCATTTTTAGAGAAAGTTATCTGATTAAAATATTTGTGATATATCTCTTAGAAATACTATGTGTAAATAATCCCAAAATAGATCCAAACTAAAACCAAAAATTATGTCTGGGCCAGGCGCCATGGCTCACACCTGTAATCCCAGCACTTTGGGAGGCCGAGGCAGGCAGATCACTTGAGGTCAGGAGACCAGCCTAACTAATATGAGGAAACTCCGTCTCTACTAAAAATACAAAAAAATCAGCCAGTCATGGTGGTGCATGCCTGTAGCCCCGGCTTACTCGGGAGGCTGAGGCAGGAAAATCGCTTGAACGCGGGAGAGGAGGTTGTAGTGAGCCGAAATCGCGCCACTACACTTCACAGCATGGAAGACAGAGCAAGACTCTTATCTCAAAAAAAAAAAATTATGTCGGTCTGACTGTCTGTTCTGAAAAAATAGAAATATTCTTGTGTTATAGAAATTATTGGAGCACCTAGATATCTACAAAACCACATTGATCAAGCAGAGTGCAGTACGGGAACTTTTTCATGATGGTTTATCTGATGTCCACTGAGTTACTAAGAAACAAACCATATACAGCATGAACTAAACCAGAAAATTTCACTAAACTTATAGATAAATATTTATGTCCTTGAGTAGTAGGAGCTTATTCTACTGATTTCCTGGTTCTTCATTCCCCATCCCTCTTCCTCAACACATACACAGTCTGGCTTAAAATATTATGCTATGTGTATTTATTGTACCATCACCACATGGACCCATCACCCAGATACTGAAGTGCACTGCACCCAAAGTTAATCTGGCTTCAATTACGTGGTAAGAAACACAATACCAGAAGCAATGAGCATTAGTATCCTAGACAATTATAAGATCTTTGCAATAATTACATGAATCGGGTTCAGCATCAATTGTTTTGAACTCCCAAGTAGTTAAACTCTTCATATTTCACATATTTGTGTACCAAATCCATAGAGTTTTAAAAACTTCTTGAATAGAAAACAGCCTTTCAGAGTAATTTATGTCTACTGTAATGACCTCTGTTTTTTTGTTTTGTTTTGTTTTGTTTTTGACGTTGTCTCACTCTGTCACCAGGCTGGAGTGCAGTGGTGCGATCTCGGTTCGCTGCAACCTCCGCCTCCCAGGTTCAAGCAATTTCCCTGCCTCAGCCTCCCAAGTAGCTGGGACTACTGGCGCGCCACCACACGTGGCTAGTTTTCTGTATTTTAGTAGAGACGGGGTTTCACCATGTTGGCCAGGATTATCTCCATCTCCTGACCTCGTGATCCACCCACGTCGGCCTCCCAAAATGCTGGGACTACAGGCCTGAGCCACGGCGCCCGGCAACTTTTTTTTTTTTTTTTTTTTTTTTAATGCGTGTAACAAAATTGCACAGTACTTCATACATTTATACGGATTTTTTAAAAATGATATCTCTTCTACTCTCCCATTTGGTATTTCAATCTTAGGATACTAAATAGTCAGGAAAGTGGAAAAGTTTTGCCAATGCTGATATCTTTCTTTTCCTAAAGATTTTATTTTTAATATAATAACCATATGGTTTAACGCAATTTTTTTGACTTTTCATATATTTATATGTTTTACAGAAAGATCACTATAAACCATAGATTTGAAGTCAATCGCCCACCAAAATATTGATGTCACAAAGTAACAGCTTATATGTCTGGCTTGTAACATTTGAAGTACATGTTCCAGAACTGTATAGTCCCTTACACTCTGGGGGAATTTCCTGTGAAAATGATTCCTTTTGCATCAGTGGGTCTTATAACGTGCCCTAGTGCTACTAATACTCCACAAAGGTTTCACAGGTAATCCACAGCCTGGTGTCTTGGAGGATTGTTTTATTAAATAACAATGTCTAAATGTCTTTCTCATGAATTAACAATTCTGGTGTTTAATAAAAAGCAGATATCATTTCACTGAAGTAAAAAAATAGCAACAATCTTGTTAATGCTGGTGTTTTCTTGAGTTTTTGTTTTTAGTTGGAGTGAATGAGAGGTTTGGTGAGTGATATATCTTCTCTTCCTGAAATGACTTATGACCTGAAAAATGCCCAATAACTGTAGTTCAAATTACTGTGCGTGTTTATGCGTGTGTTTTCCCACGAACGACTTTTGTTTTGTTTTTGCAACGAGTGGGCAATAGCAATTCCTCTGATCTGAGCTCCCTGCCACCCCCAAAAAAAAAATTCTATAAAGAGGGTCAAAATTTCTTGGTTTGAGGTTTCTAATTCTGGGATGTATTCAAGACAAATTAATAATAATTGAGCAATTCTTGATTGTCAGGCTGTCTTGTTTGTTTTAGTCAATATGCATCCCCACATGCAGGGTAAAGTGGAATTAATACATATTTAGAGTAAGATAGCCTGGGCAAATCTCAGTGCATTGATGAACTTCTCACAGTCTGTTTCCATTTTTAAAAATACCAACCACTCAAGGTACATATGAAGACTAAAAAGATACCGTGTACACAGCACAATACCAAGCACATGGTAAGCATATGTTCTCATTTGTTCTCTTTCTTGCTTTTCCACTTCACAGAGGGAATATTACATTAATACACCCACCATGAAGGGCAATATGATAGTATATATTAATATAATATTTAAAAATATAATATTTAATATATTAAAACTGAAAATATTCAAATCTTATGACCCTATGATGCTATGATCAGTAATTTCATTTAAATTTGTGTGTACGTACCACATTTCCTTTATCCATTCATATGCTGATGAACACTTAGGTTGCTTCCAAACAGGGTGACTATAGTCAATAATAACTGTACATTTTAAAATAACTTGAAGAGTGTAACTGGATGGTTGCAACTCAATGGATAAATGCTTGAGGGGATGGAGACTCCATTCTTCATGATGTGTTTATTTCACATTGCATGCCTGTATCAAAACATCTCATAAACCACATAAATACCACCATATACCCACAAAAATTAAAAGTAAAAAAAATTAGTCTCTCTTAAAAAAAAGTCCTCACATGTACCAAGAGCTATCATTCCAATATTGTTTGTATAAGAAGGGCAATATAGCACAGTGACTAAACCCACAGAAGTTCTGGAAGAAGTCAGCCGAGATCTGAATCTCAAATCTACCCCTTTCTAGTTTGGTAACCCTGTGCAAGTGATTTTACACAGATAGTTCCTTATAGTAAAATGGAAATAGTAACAGTATCTACCTCATGATATTGTTGGGATTAAATAAATTAACATAGGTAAAGCATGCAGAACAATATCTGCCAATAAGTGCCAAATAAATTTGGGTGTATTGTAATACAGAAAAATTTGACAAAATGAAACCCAGAAACAAATATAAGCATATATGGAAATTTATGACAGTTCAGTGGTAATCAGCTTATTTGTTTACTAAATGGTATAATATAATTTGCTATTCATTCAGAAGAAAGCAAAGTTCCAACTGCTATTTCACACAATTTACTAATATATATTTTAAATGTATTAAATATTTAAATATAACTGAAACCATTACAATATATTACAAGGAAATTAAGAAGAGTATCTGTGCTAACTTGTCTGGCATTCTTCCTTCATACAGCTTCATCCGTTTACCAACGTGACCTGCTTTGGCTCTAATGCAGCTTACTTTTTAAATCTAAATCATAAAGCTTTTGATATATTAGAGAGATGTGTGTGTGTGTGTGTGTGTGTGTGTGTGTGTGTGTGAGTGTATCTATAAAACAATTTTTCCACCTTATATATTATATTTCTAAACTTTTTTGCCATATTTTGCATGTGATTTTTAAATTGTAAAATGTAAAATTTTTCTGTTCTCAGAAAGGCCATTTTAAATATTATTTTAAAACTCATCTATTGTTTTTCTTAATTAATTTTGTGTGTTTGAACCTTTAATTTATATAAAATTATTTTTTCTTTTTATATATATATTTTATTATACTTTAAGTTTTAGGGTACATGTGCACAACGTGCAGGTTGGTTACACATGTATACATGTGCCATGTTGGTGTGTCGTACCCATTAACTCCTCATTTACATAAGTTATATCTCCTAATGCTATCTCTCATCCCTCCCCCCACCCCACAACAGGCCCTGGTGTGTGATGTTCCCCTTCCTGTGTCCAAGTGTTCTCATTGTTCAATTCCCACCTATGAGTGAGAATATGTGGTGTTTTGTTTTTTGTCCTTGCGATAGTTTCCTGAGAATGACGGTTTCCAGCTTCATCCATGTCCCTACAAAGGACATGAACTCATCCTTTTTTATGGCTGCATAGTATTCCATGGTGTACATGTGCCACATTTTCTTAATCCAGTCTATCATTGTTGGACATTTGGGTTGGTTCCAAGTCTTTGCTATTGTGAATAATGCCGCAATAAACATACGTGTGCATGTGTCTTTATAGCAGCATGATTTATAGTCCTTTGGGTATATACCTAGTAATGGGATGGCTGAGTCAAATGGTATATCTAGTTCTAGATCCCTGAGGAATCGCCACACTGACTTCCACAATGGTTGAACTAGTTTACAGTCCCACCAACAGTGTGAAAGTGTTCCCATTTCTCCACATCCTCTCCAGCACCTGTTGTTTCCTGACTTTTTAATGATCGCCATTCTAACTGGTGTGAGATGATATCTCATTGTGGTTTTGATTTGCATTTCTCTGATGGCCAGTGATGATGAGCATTTTTTCATGTGTCTTTTGCCTGCATAAATGTCTTCTTTTGAGAAGTATCCATTCATATCCTTCGCCCACTTGTTGATAGGGTTGTTTGTTTTTTTTCTTGTAAATTTGTTTGAGTTCATTGTAGATTCTGGATATTAGCCCTTTTTCAGATGAGTAGATTGCAAAAATTGTCTCCCATTCTGTAGGTTGCCTGTTCACTGTGACGGTAGTTTATTTTGCTGTGCAGAAGCTCTTTAGTTTAATTAGATCCCATTTGTCTGTTTTGACAAATATCTATATATATTTTGGAAAACATAGTTTTTAATAACTTTTGTCAGGAGTAAAATTTCAGTGTTATTACATGCACTTTTGACATCAATAAAATACTTAAAACATTTTTCATCTTCAGTATCTTTTTGTTATAGATGCATTATTATTAAATCATTCTACATTTCTGTATGGAACTAAATACAAATATATTGTACTATGCTTTTTATGTACTTTTGGATTCTCTTTGCCAATTATTAGCATTTTGTCATATTTTCTAGTAGGGAGGCACTATGGCATAGTGGTTAATAGCCCAGACATTAGCATCTGAGTTTCTAAGTTCAAATTATGGCTCTACCATAACTAGCTATGTAACTTCATATCCTCTGCTCTGCATTTTTCTCTATCTGTAAATGGAGAAAAATTACAGTCCTGAGCTCATGGTTTATGAAAATTAAATGAATTAATATATGTAAGGCATTAATAACAGATTCTAGCAGAAAGTACATACTCAAGAAATATGAGCAAATATTAGTGGGACTGACTTCTGATGCTCTCTGTAAGTTTCAGGAGTTAGTGTTATGCTGCTTATGTAAAGGATTCTCTATTTTTAATTACTGTTTATAATATTATTTTTCCTTTATAATGGCTAATTTTGTGTGTTTATGAATCTTCTTTCTTCTTGTTCAGTTAACCTAGTGATTCATCTATTTATTGTTTTCCTCTAAAAGAAGAAGCACTTATATATCAATTCAATGAGAATTTTTATTGGTATGGTAGCTGTCTACTTTATTAATTCCTGATTTATCATTATTGAATAATTTCTTTCGACCCATTTTTTATTGTCATTATTTATTTCTGTTCCTGATCTGTCTTGTTTTACCAGCTTGAATTACAAAATGAGGTCCCTTTCCATTTAATATTGAAATTAAATTGCACAGAGCCCTCATCCTACCCATCTCAAGAGCCACTTTGTAATTCCCCCTTAAGACTCTCAGTTCTGTGAGGATGCTTTCTACCTAATAAAGTTGCAGCCTTGTTTATTATTACATTCAGGAAAAAATTATCTGGAAAGCCTGTTCAGGCCACACAGAAACCTTGTGCTCATCACTAATATTGCTAAGCTCCTTCACACCATCGCAACTGGAAGACCCTGTGCTCTGTAGTGTCTAAGGCAGCACCACTATTACTGGTCAACCAATAGTTTATTTAAGGGGCTGTGGATAGGTGTAGGAGGGAGGTGAGAAGAAATCTGTCTTTTTTAGTATTTTGTTCGGTCATGGTTGATCACATGCTATTACTTTATAGGAACACAATCCCTGCACATAAGCACACATAAGATGCACACACAGGCACACATAATAAGCTATTTCAAAAATTCACACATGGTGTTCAGGGAGGCTGAATGAGGAGTAGCTACAGGACCAACCTCATGCTGGACAGAACCATCTTTCTCTGGGACTTAAGAAGAGAGGTTACTTCACCTATGTCATAAGAATCACAGTCCCTGAACAATTAAGTAATGGGATTGCAACTCAAAGATAGCCAAATTAAGCTGTTTCCCTGCCACTGTTGTCACCCTCATGAACATCATAGATGTGCATTCACATATTCCAAGTCCAAGCTGTTCCTACCAGTAACAGATCATACATATATGCTCTCTTCCAAACCCTAGCAAAGCCATACTCCTGACATCCCTGTCTGGCTCCCGATTCTGCAAAAAGCAATTCTCTTCTTAGTCTCAAGGCTCATCCCATTTTCTTCCCCAGCATGACAAATAGAGAGAACATTCACACTCTTGGTCCCATAATCACCTATAAAATAAATAACTAGAGACCAATTTATTATCCTCGATCTAGACTGGTAAGTGTTACCCATATTCCATGTTGTTAAATATAAGTAGATTTATATATATATGATTTCTATTTTCAAGTTTTTATTTTTAAATAGTCTTAGAATTTTCAATTATTCCTAAAAGAAATATTTATTGAGGACTTTTTATATATTATACAATATCTGAGGCCTGCATAAAATAGTAATAAACCTTTTCTCACAGTATATTCTGATGGTATGGGAAATAAACAAAAATCTGACTTAGTTTATAAATACTATTTAATGTTTTATCAATAATCATTTAATATTATATTAAAAAGTATATTTACATATAAATACAGGTGATATATATAGATGTGGCATAGATATAAATACAGCTTATGAAAAAAGAAAAATGCAAATGTAACATTAGTCCAGATCTAAAGGTGTTAAGAGGGAACAAACCATGTGGATAATCAGTAGTGCATCCAGGCAGAGCCAACTGAATGGAGAAAGAGTAAGAAACAATATGAGGGATCGAGAGGCTATTGCATAAAACAGTCAAGAAATTATAGTGACTAAGTAGTGTAGGTATTGGGAAATGGTTGAATTCTGGTTGTATTTTTAAGATAACCAAAGATTTGCTGATGAGTCAGATGTGAGCTCTTTATCCTAAGCTCTACGACTGCACACCCAACTAGCCAATGCATTCCCTTCCATTCCACTCTTGATTTATTCATTCAATATTTTTGGTCCTTACCACGTGCCAAACACTATAGCTATGCTATGGGAAAAATGAATAACGCATCATTTCTCTTTCTGAGGAACACAATGGCTACTAGTGCAGATAGACACATAAACAGAACACATTTTCGAAACAGTAATTATAACAGCATGGAGAAAGAAGTGACTGATTACACCTAGAAAGATTAGTGAAATCATTACAGAAAAAAAATGATATATAAACTGGCATTTGAAGAATGAGTAAAGCTAAAAAATAGGAAAAAGGCAGTAGAGAGGATGAGGGTGGAAGCTTATACGAAAGCAATGGCAGAAGACAAGCAAAAGAGCAGATGGATTCAAGAAAGATATAGTAAGTAAAATTAGTAGAATTTTGTAAATAAATTAAGCACTGGGGAAGATGATGAGTGTGAAATTTTAAAGTCTCTAAATTTTCTAGTTTTGGTAAGTAGGTGTCATCTAAATAGAAAAAGAGAAAGTCAGATAATCTCTCCTCACTAATGATATGATTATATACCTAGAAAACCCTAAAATTTCCAGCAAAAGACTCCTAGACCTGAAAAATGACTTCAATAAAGTCTCAGGATACAAAATCAACATACAATAATCAGTACCATTTGTACGCACAAATGTTCAAGCTGAGAACCAAATCAAGAATGCAATCCCATTTACAATAGCCACACATGAAAATACAATACCTAAGAATACATCTGAAAAATGAGGTGAACAATCTGTATGAGGTGAACTATGAAACATTGAAAGAAATCATACAATACACGCACATACAAAAATAGAAAAGCATTTCATCCTCATGGGTTGGAAGAATCAATATCATTAAAATGCCCAACTGACACAAGGAATCTACAGGGTCAACACTATTCCTGTCAAATTCCCAAAATCATTTTTTACAGAGTTAGAGAAAACTTCTAAAATTTATGTGGAACTAAAAAAGAGGCCAAACAGCCAAGGCAATTCTAGGTGAAAATAACAAAGCCAGAGGCGTCATGTTACCCAACTTCTAACTATAACATAAGGCTATAGTAACCAAAACAGCATGATACTAGTACAAAAATAGACATATAGATGAATGGGACAAAATAAAGATCACTGAAATAAATCCTCACACATACTACCAACTCATCATTTACAAAGTTGACAAAGATAAACAATGGAGAAGGAACCCTATTTGATAAATGGTGCTGGGAAAACTGGCTAAACATGTGCAGAAGAATGAAACTAGACCCTACCTCTTACTATATACAAAAATTATCTCATGATGGATTAAGAACTCATATGTAATCCCCAAAATGATAAAACTTCTAAAAGAAAACCTAGGAAACAGCCATACCTATTGGCATAGGCAAAGAATTTATGATGAATGTCCCAAAAGAAAATGCAGCAAAATAAAAATAGACAAATGGGACTTAATAAAACTGAAGAACTTCTCCACAGCAAAAGAAACTCAACAAAGTAAACAGGCAACCTACAGACTGGTAGAAAATATTTGCAAACTATGCATCCAACAAAGGATGAATATCCATAATATACAAGGAACTTAATCAACAAGAAAAAAAACAAACAACCTTTTTTAAAAAGTGGGCAAAGACATGAACAGACACTTCTTGAAATTAGACATACAAGTGGCCAACAAATATAGGAAAAAATGCTCAGCATCACTAATAATCAGAGAAATGCAAATCAAAATCATAATGAGATATCATCTCAGACCAGTTGGAATGGTTATTATTAAAACTCAAAAAATAACATGTAGGCGAGGATGTGGAGAAAAAGGAATGCTTATACATTGCAGGTGTGAATGCAAATTAGCTTAGAGCCTGAGGAAAGCAGTTTGGAGATTTCTCAAATAACTAAAAATATAATTATCTTTCCACCCACCAATCCCATTACTAGCTTTGTATCCAAAGGAAAAAAAAAATGTTCTACCAAAAAAGACACATGAAAATGTACGTTCATCACAGCACTATTCACAACAGAAAGGACATGGACTCGGCCAGGCATGGTGGCTCACACCTGTAATCCCAGCCCTTTGGGAGGCCCAAGTGGGTGGATCACGAGGTCAAGAGTTTGAGACCAGCCTGGCCAACATAGTGAAACCCCGTCTCTACTAAAAATACAAAAATTTGCTGGCTGTGGTGGCACACGCCTGTAATCCCAGCTACTCGGGAGTCTGAGGCAGGAGAATCCCTTGAATCTGGGAGGCGGAGGTTTCAGTGAGCCGAGACTGCACCATTGTGCTCCAGCTTGGGTGACAGAGTGAGACTCCATCTCAAAAAAAAAAAAAAAAAGAAAAGACGAAAAGACATGGACTCATCCTACATGTCCATGAATGGTGGCTTGGATAAAGAAAATGGTATACACACACACCATGAAATACTACAGAGTAATAAAAAAGAATGAAATCACATCCTTTCCAGCAACATAGATGCTGCTGGAGGCTGTTATCCTAAGTGAATTAATGCAGAAACAGAAAACCAAATATTCCGTGTTCTCACTTATAAGTGGGAGCTAAACTTTAGGTTCACACAGTCATAAATATGAGAATAATAGACACTAAAAGGAGGGAGAAAGGCAGGGGAGCAAGGACTGAAAAACATCCTATTGAGTACTATGTTCATTATCTGGTTGACAGGATCAGTGGAAGCCCAAACTGCCCCACCACATAATATACCCTTATAACAAACCTGCACATGTACCCACCCCAAAATGAAAATAAACATGAAAATTAAACAAAATAAAACAAATTACCATCTTCTCCTTGCCTATCTTGTTTTCTTCTCTAAAATGGCAACAATAGCAGCTTATAGGACTGTTGTTAGGATTAAGTAAATTAATTCATCAAAGTGCTTAGAATAGTGTCTATAGTATAGTAAATGCTCAATATAGTCTAATAATGGAAAAAAGCAAAAAGTAGTGGTTAGCATGTGAGTTCTGGAGACAAAATGAATTTTAATCCAAATTTACTCCCTCAGTAGTTGAATAATTTGAGGCAAGTTATTGCCCCAATATTGTAAATATTTACATCTCCCTAGCATTGTTTTTTCACATGTAAAATTAATAAAGTCATGGAGATGCATCATATCTACCAGAATATTGTGCCAGTAGATTTTATGTGATACTTCTAAAAATGACTTTTTTCTTTGAGACATGTATTTGAATTATACGTGCATGTGTATAATAATAATGAATCTGGAGGTTTTAGGAGAATGCCTATGAAACAGAACTCAATAAATTTTAGTTATTTTGGTTATTAGTTTATTGTTTATTTATTATTGCTAGTAATTACCTTGATTTTTAGCTATTTGCTTATTTTAATTTATAATTTCAAAATACTTAATTGCATAATTTGGTCAACAAATGTTTATCAACTGAAATACAGAAAGAATTTTGTACAGATTTCAAAATCAGATGTATAAGAAGAATAGCAGTCAGCTTGGTTTACAACAGTGGAAGAAAATGGGAATTGATTATTGTCTTAGTTGATTTGTGTTGCTATATAGTAATACCTGAGACTGGGTGATCTAAAAAGAAAAGAAGTTTGCTTGGCACATGGTTCTGCACACTGAAGGAGAAGCATGGCACCAGCATCTGCTGCTGGTGAGGGCCTCAGACTGTTTCCACTCATAGCAGAAGGTAAAGGAAAGCCAGCGTGTCACATGTCAAGAGAGGAGGCAAGAGAGAGGAGGAGGTGCCAGGCTCTTCTTAACAATGACTTTGCTTTGGAACTAGCAGTGAGAAATCACTCACTACCTTGAGGATGGCACCAAGACATTCATGAGGAATCTTCCCCTATGACCCAAACACCTCCCATATGGGCACACCTCCAACACTGGGGATCCAGTTTCAACATGAGATGGACATGTTGAACATGGGAACATTTCAACATGAGGGAACATATATCTAAACTTTATCAATGGTGAATTTTCTAGGGTAAAGAAAAATTGAAATTATTTAATTTAATTTTTACTCTTTAAATCTCCTTTTCAAGGTGATGCAGAGTAAAAGGAGAAAACTAAACAAGACTTATTACATGAAACAAAGATCCTGGCATAGCATTTGCCAAATTTCAGGCAATTTCAGAGCAATAAAGAGATAATTGAATAATTAAATTGGTAACATAAGAAAAACTCAAAATTCAAGTTGTTTCTATAAGAGTTTGTTTCGCCTATCATACCCTCTTATTCTCACTGAAGTTTAAGATAATTATACATTTTAAATACTGTTGAAAATCAAATTACAGAAACAAAGACACACTTAAAGGCAAAAATAGAGACAGAAACAAAAAAGAAACTTCTAGAGAAAAATCATCTGCTAGAAACCCTTTGGAAATAACAAATTAGCAAGTGGCAGAATGAGAAGAATGATGCTGAGAACTTCGAGCTTTTCAATGATATCAAGAAAGTTTCCATAAGAACTAGCTATGCCAGAATTTTAAAAATGCTTAGTTTGTTCTTCTAATTTATAAATAGTACTTAGGAAATATACTGCTTTACTTTTTTTCTATTTATATTCAAGAAATAACATTAACATGGTAAAAAAAATTAAGTAACATAAATGTGAAAGTCAGTCTCCTACTCACTCAGGTGTCCTCCTCCAAAACTTTCTGCCAAGAAAAGAAAAATTTAGCCAATAAAGTTTCCAAACTGATAAAATAACGAATAACCTTTAAAAAATGTAAGTGGTCTGTATATATCATTCATCCCACTGCTTTTAAAAAAAATTTTATTCTTAATTTTTATGAATACATAGTGGGTGTATATATTTATAGGGAACATGAAATATTTTTATGCAGGCATGTAGTGTGTAATAATCACATCAGAGTAAATGGGATTTCCATCGCCTCAAACATTTATCTTTTTTTATGTTACGAACATTCCAATTGCACTGTTATATATATTTTTATATTATTCTATATTCCATGTACATAAATACATGATTCTATAGGTTTCTCAAAACCCATAGAATGGTACACTACAACCAATGCAGTTTTTAAACTTCATTGATTTTAGCTTCAGCGGTACATGTGCAGGTTTGTTATATAGGTAAATTGCAAGTCACAGGGGTTTGGTGTACAGATTATTTCATCAACTAGGTAATAAGCATAGTACCCAATAGGTATTTTTTTAATCCTCTTCCTCCTCCTACTGTCCACCCTCAAGAAGGCCCAAGTGTTTGTAGTTTCCTTTTTTGTGTCCATGTATTCTTTATCTTTAGCTTCCATTAATAAGTGAGAATATGTGGTACTTGGTTTTCTGTTCCTTTGTTATTTCACTTAAGATAATGGCCTGCAGTTCCATCCATGTTGATACAAAGGAGATAATCTTGTTCTTTTATATGGCTGCACAGTATTCTGTGATATATATGTACCACAGTTTAGGTTGATTCTATGTCTTGGCTATTGTGAATAATGCTTCAATGAACATACACATGCATTTTTTTATAGTTGAATAATTATATTCCTTTGAGTATGTACCCAGCAATGGCATTGTTGGGCTGAATGCTAATACCGATATAAGTTCCTTGAGAAAGCACCACACTGCTTCCCACTGTGGCTGAATTAATTTATATTCTCACCAGCAGTGTATAAGCATTTCTTTTTCTCTGCAACCTCACTAGCATCTGTTAATTTTTTGACTTTTTAATAATAGCTATTCTGACTGATGTGAGATGGTATCTTGTTGTTTTGATTTACATTTCTCTAATGATTAGTGATGTTGAACACTTTTCCATGTGCTTCTTGGCCACATGTATGTCTTCTTTTGAGAAGTGACTGTTCACATCCTTTGCCCACTTTTTAATGGGGTTGTTTGCTTTTTGCTTGTTAATTTGTTTAAGTGACTTATAGATTCTTGATATTAGACTTTTGTCAAATGCATGGTTTGCAAATATTTTCTCCCATTCTGTAGGTTGTCTGTTTACTCTGTTGATAGTTTATTTTGCTGTGCAGAAACTTTTTAGTTCCATTAGGTCCCTTTTGTCAATTTTTGTTTTTGTTATGATTGCTTTTGGAGATTTTATCATAAAATTGTTGCCAAGGCCTATGCCCAGAGTGGTATTTCCTAGGTTATTTTCCAGAGTTTTTATAGTTTTAGGTTTTACATTTAGTACTTCAATCCATCTTGAACTGATTTTTGTATATGGTGTAAGGAAAAGGTTTAGTTTTGGTCTTTCACATATGGCTAGCTAGTTATCTCAGCATCATTTATTTAACAGGTAGCCCTTTCCCCATTGCTTGTTTTGGATCAACTTTGTCAAAGATCAGATGGTTGTAGGTTGCAGCATTATGTATGGGCTCTCCATTATGTTCCATTCATCTATGTGTCTGATTTGTACCAGTACCATGCTATTTTAGTTACTGTAGCCTTTTAGTATAGTTTGAAGTCGAGTAAGATGATGCCTCCAGCTTTGACCTTTTTGCTTAGAAGTGCTTTGGCTATTTGGGCTCTTTTTTGGTTCCATATGAATTTTTACATAGATTTTTAAAATAATCCTGTGGAGAAAGTCATTGTTAATTTAACATGAGTAGCTTTGAATCTATATATTGTTAAAATAGCCAACTGTCATCAATCTTTTGTGTGTTTTTTTTTATCTCAATTTCACTTATTTCTGCTCTGATCTTTATTTTTTTTTCTACTTATTTTGAGTTTGGTTTGCTTTTACTTTTCTAGTTATTTGAGATGCATCCTAATGTTGTTTATTTGAACCTTTTATACTTTTTGATGTAGGAAATTATTGCTGTAAACTTTTCTCTTGTTGCTGCTTTTGCCATATCCAATAGGTTCTGGTACATGGCATTTCCATTTTCATTTGTTTTAATAAATGTTTTAGTTTCTTTCTTAATCTATTTATAAACCTACTGGTCATTCTGGAACATACAGTTTCATTTCCATGTCTTTTTAGTTTCCAAAATTCTTACTCTTATTTCTAGTTTTATTTCGTTGCAGTCAGACAAGATACTTGATATGATTTCTTTTTTTTTTAATTTTGTAAAATCTGTTTTGTAGCCTAACATATAATTTTTCCTTGAGAATGGTCCACTTGCTGAGAAGAATGTGTATTCTGCAACCATTTGATTAAATGTTCTTTAAATATCTATTAGATCCATTTGGTTTATAGTGCATATTAAGTTAGATGTTTCTTGATTTTCTGTCTGGATGATCTGTCCAATGCTGAGAGTAGGGTGTTAAGTCTCTAGCTTTTATTGTATTTAGGCCTATCTCTCTCTTTAGCTCAGTAATATTTGTTGTATATATCTGGGTGCTCCAGCATTGGGTGCATATATATTTATAATTGTTATATCCTTTTGTGCAATGAAAACCTTTATTATTGTATAATGACCTTTTTTTCTTTTATACTTTTGAAATCTATTTTATCTGATATAAATATAGATACTTTTGCTCTTTTTTGGTTTCCATTTGCAGGGAATATCTTTTTCCATCCCTTTATTTTCAGTCTGTGTGTCTTTATAGATGAATTGTGTTCCTTGTGGACAACAGATCACTGGGTCTTGGTTTTTATTTTAATCCCTTCAGTTATTTTATATTTTTTGATTTAGAGAGTTTAGTCCATTTACAGCCAGTGGTATTATTGACAAGAATTGACAGGAATAGGCACTTATTTCTGCCATTTTAAAATTTGCTTCCTGGTTGTTTTGTCATCTTAGTTTTCTTCTTTCCTTCCTTCCTGTCTTCCTTTGTGTGAAGATGATTTTCTCACATGGTATATTTTAATTTCTTGCTTTTTATTTTTTCTTTATCTGCTGGAGGTTTTTTAATGTGAAGTTGCCACGAAGGTTGCAAATAACATCTTATAATCCATTTTTTAAATTGATGACAATTTAACATTGATTTCATAAAGAAGCAAACTACCAAACAAGAAAATAGAAAACTAATAAAAACTCTACACTTTAACTTCATCCCCTCAACTTTTAACTTGTTGTTTCCCTTTATATCTTATTATACTGTCTATGTCTGGAAAAGTTGTCATACTTATTATTTTTGATAGGTTCATGTTTTAGTCTTTCTGCAAGAGATGAGAACTTCACACACCACAATTACAGTATTATAATATTCTGAGTTTTTCTATATACCTTCTATTACCAGTGAGTTATGTACCTTCAGATGATTTCTTATTGCTCACTACCATATTTTTCTTTCAGACTGAAGAACTCCCTTTAGAATTCCATGTAGAACAGGTTTGGTGTTAACTAAATTCTTAAGCATTTATTTGTCTGGAAACATCTGTTTTTTCTTTGTGTTTGGAGTATATTTTCATCAGGTATACTATTCTAGGATAAAAGTTTTGCTCCTCCAGAAATTGAAATATGTCATGCCACTCTCTCCTGGCCTGTAAAGTTTCCACTGGGAAGCTTGTTGCCAGACATATTGGAGTTCCTTTGTATGTTACATGTTTCTTTCTATTGCTGCTTTTAGAACACTTTCTTTATCCTTGATCTTTAGGGGTTTGATTATTAAATGTCCTGAGGCAGTCTTATTTGTGTTATATCTGCTTGGTGTTCTATAACCTTCTTGTAATTGAATATTGATATCTTTTTCTAGGTTTGGAAAGTTCTCTATTATCCCTTGGAATGAACTTTCTACCACAATGTTTCTCTCTCTCTGTCTCTCTCTCTCTTTTTCCCTGTCTCCTCCTTAAAGAAATAACTCATATTTGCCCTTTTAAGAGTATTTTCTCGATCCTGTAGGAATGCTTTATTATTTTATATTCCTTTTGTTTGTTTGTTTCCTCTGACTGTGTATTTTCAAATAACCTGTCTTCAAGCTCACTAATTTTTTCTTCTGCTTCATATATTCTGCTGTTAGGATACTCCAAAGCTTTCTTCAATAGTCAATTGCATCTTTCAGCTCCAGAATTTCTGCTTGGTTGTTTTATATTATTTCAATCTCTTTCTTAAATTTTTTGATAGAATCTAAATTTCTTCTTTTTGTTATCTTGGATTTTGTTGATCTTCCTCAAAACATCTATTTTGAAGGCTTTGTCTGAAAGGTCACATATCTTTATCTCTCTAAGATTGGTCACTGGTGCCTTATTTAGTTTGTTTGATGAGATCATGTTTTCCTGGATAATCTTGATGCTTTTGGATGTTCACCAGTGTCTGCACATGGAAGATTTGGGTATTTATTATAGTTTTCTCAATCTAGGCTTGTTCGTAACTGTCCTTCTTGGGAAGGCTTTCCAGGTATTCAAAAGGGACTTGGTTGTTGTGATCTAAGTCTTTGGTCACTCCAGCCACATCTGTTTTAGTGGACATCTCAAGCCCAGTAATGCTGTGGCTCTTGCAGACTCATAGAGGTACTGCCTTTATGGTCTTGGGTAATATACTGGAAAATTCCCTGGATTACTTGGCAGAAACTCTTGTTCTCTTTCTTTACTTTCCCCAAAACAAAGTTTCTGTCTCTATGCTGATCTGGAGCTGGGGGAGAGATGATACAAGCACCCCTATAGCTACCACCACTGAGACTGCACTGAGTCATACCCAAAGACAGCACACCACTGGCCCTCACTCAAGGCCCACAGTGACCACTGCTTGGCTACCACTTACGTTCACTCAAGGCCCAAGGACTTTACATTCAGAAGGTGGTAAGTCCAGGCAAGTTTGTGTCCTTCCCTTCCAGGCAATGTGCTCTCTTTAGCCCCTGGTGGGTCTGGGGAATCTCCTCTGGGAGGTAGGGCCTGGAGGTAGGAACCATAGGAATCTACCTGGTGCTCTATTTGCTGCAGCTGAGCTGGCATCCAAGCCAAAAGACAAAGTCCTTCTCACTCTTCTCTCCCCTTTCCTCAAGCAGGGGAATGCCTCCTCATGACCACCACCACCCTTTACCTGAGGCAAGTATTGCCTGGCAATTCTCCATGTTTACTCAAGCCCAAGGGCTCTTCAGTATGCTTGTGGTGAATGCCACCAGGCCTCAGTCTCTCCCTTCAGGACTTTAGGCTCCTCTCTGCCCTAGTGCAAGTTCAAAAATGCCATTTAGGAGCCAATAACCGGAACCAGGGACCCAAAGAGCCCACTCCGGTCTCTACCCCACTGTGGCCAACCTGGCAACCAAGCTACAAGGCTCCTTTACTCTCTGTCTCCTTTTCTCAAGCAGAAGGGATCTCTCCCTATAGCTACCACAGCTGGTAATGTACTGGGTCACACTTGAAGCCAGCATGGCTATGAGTCTCACTCAAGATCTGTGGCAAGTACTGCCTGGCTATCCCACTGCTGATTATTCAGGCCCCAGGTCTCTTTCTTCAGTCAGAAGATGATGAATTCTGCCAGGACTAGGTCTCTCCCCTCAAGGCAATTGCTTCCCTCTGGTCTAGGTTGTGTTTTAAACGTTTTCCAGGAGCTAGGGCATGGAATGGAAGCCTCAGGGCTCTGCCTGGTGCCATATTCTACTGTGGCTGAGCTGGTATCCAAGTTACAAGCAAAAATCCTCTCTACTCTCCTCTCTCCTCTCCTTATGCAGAGGAGAGTCTGTCTTAGAACTGTAAGCTGCACTTCCTGGAGTTGGGGGAGGGCTAACACAAGCACTCCCTTAGCTGCTCCAGATGGTATCTCCCTAGGTCACATGCACTCCAAGTTCATGGGTTCTGAGCCAAGCTCTGCACCAGGACTTGTCAAGGAATTGCAATCCTTGTGGCCTAGGCTACCTTTCAAGTTTATTTCGGATTCTAGAGCACTTCAGTCTGTGGTGGCGGGGCTTGCCAAAACCCAGGTCTGACTACTAGGATGGACAACTTGCTTCTGCCTAGGGCTGACCTAAATGCCCCCTCCCTGGGCATCGGCTGAGCTCCTGTTGCTTTCCACTGTGACAGGACACCTTCGAGTTCCAATGCAAGATTCCACATCACTGCACTCTCCCTCCCCTAAGCATACAAATTCTTTCTTCGTGCCAAGTTGCTTTGTTGGGGGATAGAGGAGGAGTAGTGCAGATGATTCAAGACTGCTTTTCCTATCCTTTTCAGTTCTCTTTCTTTAATATGATGTTAAAATCAGTTACTGTGATCACCCCTCACTCACCTAAATTTTGGTTCTAATGAAAGTGCTTTTTTTGTGGATAATTTTTCAGTGTTCCTGCTGGGAGGACAATTGCTAGAGTCTTCTATTTGGTCACCGTGCTCTACCTCCCCTATCATTTTTTTTTTAACTTCCATGTATTGATTGAGCTGCAGTTTATTTTTCAATAAACACTGGGCTCAATTTTTTTTTCAGTTTTTCCCCTGAAAAACTAATCGATCATCCCCAAACCAATACCATATATTAAATAAACTTTATGGAATTAACTGAATAATCTATCTTCTTTTCACTAATTTTATATTAATATTACCAATGTATATTTGTAATATACATTTATATATAATGTATAATATATACTTATATCTATTTGATATATAAAGGTAATATATAAAATGAATTACATATATATATATATATGGAGAGAGAGAGGGCACCTATATGTGTCAGGCACTGTGATAAATCACTGATGAACACAGACACTATCCTTTCCCTCAAAGAATTTAAATTTTAATGGGGTATATATTTTTTAAAGTAAAAAAAAATACATAAAACACTGTACTATGTAATTTATAATAATAAATAACATTTATTGAACGCTTACTATATACCTGACTCTGTTCCAAGGGTCATCAATCTATTGCCTGTGGCAAAATCCAGTAAGCATTCTGTTTTCACATAGACAATAAGCTAAAAACTAAATCTACATTTTTAAGGGATTGTGGGAAAAAGGAAAGAAAGAATGAATAATATGAGAGACAAATTATACATGACTCACAAATCCTGAAATATTATCTCTGTGGCCTGTTATAAAAGAAGTTTATTGACCCCGTTTTAAAGCTTCTAAATGTACTCATTTAATTTTCACAGTAAGCAGTAAAGTAGTTAATATTATTACATAATATATAGGCTCTACTATTCTTCCAGATGAGAAAACTAAAGCAAAAAGAGTTTCCTATAATTATCACAGAGGAAATAAACAGGCTACTGAACTTCTAAATGAGGATCAGGAATGAGGAGGGTTAAGACAAAAAAGGAAGAGTTTTCTGAAAAAACTATTCAGATTTACTTTTTTGAAAGTTGAGATTACAGTCAGACGTGGTGGCTCATGCCCGCAATCCCAGCACTTTGGCAGGCCAAGGAGGGCAGATCACGAGGTCAGGAGATTAAGACCATCCTGCCAACATGGTGAAACTCCGTCTCTATTAAAAATACAAAAATCAGCTGGGTGTGGTGGCACGCACCTGTAGTCCCAGCTACTATGGAGGCTGAGGCAGGAGAATCGCTTGAACCTAGCAGGCAGAGGTTGCAGTGAGCTGAGATTGCACCACTGAACTCCAGCCTGGGCAAAAGAGTGGAACTCCGTCTCACAAAAACAAAAAACAAAAAACAAAAAAAACTGAGATTACCTGTGAATTGAAAGAACAGGGCTCTGAGTTAAACGGCTTCTTTTAGTATACAGGCAGCTGGGTGCCAGTGAGACTGGGGTCTTGGTTAGGGTCCTGGTAGAGAGAACTGGTATAAAGGATTTCTCTGAGATAAGCAGGGGAGCCAGCAGAGAAATGTTCAGACCAATGTCTGGAATCCTGAGAAAAGATCAACATCAGGTTTCCATACATGTGCTGGTTCTCCTTAGCCCCCAAGAGACCAAAACAAACAAACAAAAAGACAGACAGATAGATTGAGACATCCTTGGCTCTAAAACTGGGAGATTTACCGGCTGCTTCTGAATATGCCCGCAAGGGACTGGAAACCTACCTACTTTAATATCATTGACACACAGAATAGATACAAGTGCTTCATCTTTCATCTCTTGTTAAGACAAAAGTAATTTAGCATTCCCTAACATGAAACCTTAGCTCTAGAGAGCATAAAAAAAAAAAATACCTAAACATTACATAGGGTCCCAAAAGCCAGAGAAAGGAAGGGCAGTAAGAATAAACAGAAAATACCAGCAAAACAGATCTGCTGGAGGAGACACATGACAGTGTGATTTAAAATAATGAGAACATTAGCAGAAGTCCAGGCTTACTATATACACACCAAAGACTTTCTGGAGAAAAACAAGGAAACAAAATGCTTTTCTAAGTCAATAATTCAATAGGTAAAAATGAAAGAAAACATGGCCTGTAATGTCATCCTTTATAAATCCCTACCCATTATTCTTGGATTCTAATTGGAATCTGAAACATTTGCACATTTCCCCTTTATGTTCTTATGAATCCAAGAACAATGAGATGATGACTTTGATTCACATGCAAAAAGTGTTTTAAATTATTATTCCAAGCAATCGTTGTTTTCAAAAATCTTTCTCTAGAGGAGGCTGAAAAGCCTCACTTAGTCCATGAATACTTGTATTTCATTGTAAGAGCATCCTGTATTGAAGTCACAATTGATCGAGTAGGGTATTTATAAAGGATGACATCACAGTCATACATTACTTAACAATGAGGATATGTTCTAAGAAATTCGTCATTAGGCAATTTTGTCATCATGTGAACATCACAGAGTGTACTTACACAAACCTAGATGGTATAGCCTCCTACACATCTAGGCTGTGTGAGATAGCCTATTGCTCCTAGGCTACAAACCTATGCAACATGTTACTAAATACTGTAGGCAACTGCAACATAATGCTAAGTATTTGTGTATCTAAAAATATCTAAACATAGAAAATGAATAGTAAAAATACAGTATAAAAGATTGTAAACATGATAAACCTGTATAGGACATTTAGCATGGACTGGAAGTTGTTCTGGGGGAAGTCAGCAAGTCGTGAGTCAATGGGAAGGCCTGGAACATTACTGTGCCCTTTATGCTACTGGCAGCAGAGTAAGTTTGTTTCTACCAGCATCACCACAAACACTCTAGTAACATATTACCCTATGATGTTACAACAGCTGCTATGTTACTAGGAGATACAAATTTTTCAGTTGGATTATAATCTCCTATGGCCAACATCATAAATGTGGTCCATCATTGACTGAAACTTTGTTATGCAATGTATGTCTGGAATGTGTTTCTTAAATATAAACGTATATTGAATCTGAACTGAGAAGCCTAGAATGAACACTTCTTTTCCTGAATGAGGACTACTGTCAACTAAGCGTAATAATCAGAGCATTATTCTCAATATTGTTTGTTGTTATGTCATTATTGGGTCTATTTGACATCTTATAGCAGAAATAATTAAATCTTTGTTACTCCTTAATGAGCTCTGAATTTTCTCTCTCTTTTGAATGTGGAATGTGGATTGGAGTACAAAAGAATATGAGTATGAGAGGAGAGCGCCAACCAGAAATGATGTAGGAATTCTCAGAAACAAACATCAGAAAAAATGCCCTGTTTACAAACTTAAAAGATGCAAATTGAAAGGGTTTTACATCTAAGAACCCAAGAAGTAGACAAAAGTTTCAATCGACAGACAAAACCTGACAGAACTATCCGTTGCATTCTCATGGCACTTCTGTTAACTTTTTGAAGGGTAGTGTTATTTCCAGTTTCAGCATTAACAAGAAGAGAATAAATACTAATATTACATAGATATAATAATTATAATTTAAATTTTCTGCCATCTGGATGTAAAATTTGGCATTCTTGAGATGGTTTTAATTTAAAAATGTTTAACATGGCTAATGGCAATTCCCTTATGATAGGTTGAATGATTTAAAAAAAAAAAATCCAACTAGTAGATATGTATAGGAAGTACATTTAAATGAAGTTAAAAGTGGAAAAAAATTGCTGTACAAATATCTAACAGGAAAAGAAAACAGGTGAGTCACATTAATATTAGATAAAATGGTATTCAAAGCCAAAGAATAAAAATGGATACAAAGACAATATCTTTAAAATGTAATCTTTCCTAAAATAATGTGTGGATCTAATTTTATTCTAATTAGAAATAAAATTTTGGCATACTTGCTGTTACCAGTATTAATAATATTTTTTAAATAATATGGAAAACTCAATGAGCAAAAATTACCAAAAAAGTGGAAATAAGAATCATAAAAGATGGTTTGCTGTACAAGATAATTGAAATTTAACGTAAAGTTACCATAATAAAAATGTAAACACAGTTTGGCAAATAGGTCAATGAAATAAACCAAAATCCAGAAATAGATCAAGTATATGTAGAAAACATACGGCAAAAGCATCATTCTAATTTGGAGAAAAATAGATTATTTAATGAATGGTACTGGCATAATTAGCTGTTTCTCTAAAATAAACAAAAATTAAGACACTGCTTCATATTACATAAAATTAATTTCTAGATACATTAAAATCTAAATATAAAATAATTAAAAATATTAAAATAATGTGTAAAAGAACATTTGTAAGCCTTCAGATGAAGTCTTTTAGCAAGATACTAAATCTGAAAGGAAAGACTGATAGATTTGACAACGCAAATGTCTTTAGTTATAGTTTTACACCATAAGCAGAGTCCAGAGAAAAATACAGAACAATAATTTTTGCAGCATATATGATTAATTTTCTAAGTGCTTATAAAATATAAAAATAATCTGACAGAAAAATAGATAAGAGAAAATGCAAATCACCAAAAACTTGAGAAAACGTGCTCAACTTCATTAGTAGTTAATAAAATGCAAATAAAACAGCAGAGATGTCACTTTATATTCATTTGTGGAAAAACAATTCTTTTTAAAATATTAACATCCAAATTGCTTAGCTTGTGCAGAAGTGTTGGCTGGCTAATGGAATTAAAATCTTCAGGAATATCAAGAATTATCTTTGGAACTGTTCAAAAATGAAGAAGGGTAAAAAAAACTGATAACTAAATTCAGAGTAGGAGTCTGAACAGGATCATTTTGCTGTGAAGAATATTATCGTAACATCTGGCAAAATTTGAGTCAGGATTGAATAGTATGAATCAGTGTTAATATAACCAATAGTTATACTTTAGTTATGTTAGGAGAATGACCCTCTTTGTAGGAAATATAAGGTTAAGTATTTGGGAATATACAGACATGATTTCAGCAACTTAGCCTAAGCAATTTGTACTTTCAACATTTTTCTAAATTTCAATTTGTTTTTTTTTTCTCTCTCTCTCTGTCTCTCACTCTCCCTGTCTCTAGCACAGCAAATAAACTTTTAGAAATCTATTCTATAGAAGTGGAATTGAGAAAGTTATTTATTTCTGGTGGAGATGTTAAAAATCTACACAAAAATTAACTGAAGATGGATTAAAGACTTAAATGTCAGACCTAAAATCATAAAATCCCTAGAAGAAAACCTAGGCAGTACCATTCAGGACATAGGCATGGGCAAGGACTTCATGACTAAAACACCAAAAACAATGGCAACAAAAGCCAAAATAGACAAATGGGATCTAATTAAACTAAAGAGCTTCTGTACAACAAAAGAAACTATCTTCAGGTGAACAGGCAACCTACAGAATGGGAGAAAATTTTTGCAATCGATCCGTCCAACAAAGGACTAATATCCAGAATCTACAAAGAACTTAAACAAATTTACAAGAAAAAAACGAACAGCCCCATCAAAAAGTGGGCAAAGGATATGAACAGACACTTCTTAAAAGAAGACATTTATGCAACCAACAGACTTATGAAAAATGCTCATCATCACTGGTCATTAGAGAAATGCAAATCAAAACCACAATGAGATACCATCTCACGCCAGTTAGAATGGCGATCATTAAAAAGTCAGGAAGCAACAGATGCTGGAGAGGATGTGGAGAAATAGGAATGCTTGTACACTGTTGGTAGGAGTGTAAATTAGTTCAACCATTGTGGAAGACAGTGTGGTGATTCCTCAAGGATCTAGAACTAGAAATACCATTTGAACCAGTGATCCCATTACTGGTCATATACCCAAAGTATTATAAATCATGCCACTATAAAGACACATGCACACGTATGTTTATTGTGGCACTATTCACAATAGCAAAGACTTGGAACCAATCCAAATGCCCATCAATTATAGACAGGATAAAGAAAAGGTGGCACATATACACCATGGAATACTATGCAGCCATAAAAATGGATGAGTTCATGTCCTTTGCAGCGACATGGATGAAGCTGGAAACCATCATTCTCAACAAACTATCACAAGGACAGAAAACCAAACACCACATGTTCTCACTCATATGTGGGAGGTGAACAATGAGAACACATGGAGATAGGGAGGGGAACATCCCACACCAGGGCCTGTTGGAGGCTGGGGGCCTGGGGGACAGATAGCATTAGGAGAAATACCTAATGTAAATGACGAGTTGATGGGTGCAGCAAACCAACATGGCACACGTATACCTATGTAACAAACCTGTACGTTGTGCACATGTACCCTAGAACCTAAAGTGTAATAATAATTTTTAAAAATCTAGATATCTTTCAATAAGGTAAGAATTAATTAAATTATTATACATCTATAATATAGAATGCTTTGTAGCTATGAGAATGAATTAAAGCTACATGTGTTTAATTTCCACACCTGACCAAGAAGGACTTAGGGAGACCAATGCAAAGAAAATACTCTGTAGAGTATTGCTAGAGTCCAGGTGAGTACCGTGTCCTACCTGGAGAATGATTGCACAGGTAAAGAGAAAGATGCTAGAAACTTATAGGAGGTGGAGAAAGATGGCTGAATAGAACCTTCCAGTGATCATTCCCCTCCTCCAGCTGGAGCACAAAATTAAACAACCATCCACACAAGAGAGTACTTTCATAAGAACCAAAACTCAGGTGAGTGATCACAGTACCTAGCTTTAATATCATATCAAGGAAAGAGGCCCTGAAAAGGGTAGAAAGGGCAGTCTCGAACTGCCAACCTCCAACCCCCACAGAGCAGCTTGGCATAAAGAGAGATCTGTATGCTTGGAGGAGGAAAAGTGCAGCGGTTGTGGGATTTTCCATGGGAAACTCAGTGCTACCTTGTCACAGCAAAAAGCAGCACAATGCAGAATTCAGCTGGTGCCCACGGAGGGAGCACTTAAATCAGCCCTGGCCAGAGGGGAATTGTCCATCCTGGTAGTAAGAAGCTGAGTTCTGGCTAACCCGACCACTATGGGCTAAAGTACTCTGAAGTCCTAAGTAAACTTCAAAGGTAGTGTGGATCACAAAGACTGAAATTCCGAGGCAAGTCCTGTCGCTGAACTGAGCTTAGAGAGAGTGGACTTGAGGTGCATGCAACCTAGTGAGACACCAGCTGACATGACCAAGGGAGTGCTTGTGTCACCCCTATCCAAACTTCAGGCAGCACAGCTCACAGCTCCATGAGGAGAGAAAAGAGTAAAGAGGATTTTTATCTTGCAGCTTTCATACTGGTTCAGCCACAGTATAACAAAACAGCAAGCAGGGCCCTGAAGACCCCATTCCAGGCTATAGCTCTCAGAAAACATTTCTAGACCCACCCTGGGCCAGATGGGAACCCACATCCTAAAGGCAAAAACAAAAAAACAAAAAAACAAAAAAAAAAAACCCAGTCTCAGCAGAATTCACCACCTGGTATGAAAGAGCCCTTGGGCCTTGAATAAACATCAGTGATAGTCAGGCAACAGTAACTATGGGCCTTGGACAAGACCCAGTATTGGGCTGGCTTCAGGTATAACCTAGCACATTTCCAGCTGTGGTGGCCACAGGAAGGGAACCTTTCTGCTTAAGAAAAGGGGCAGGAAAAGTATAAAGAAGTTTTTATTAAAATTACGGTTCCAGCTAAGCCACAATAAAATAAGACAAACGGGAGATTCCTAAAGTCCCTGATGCCAGGCCTTTGCTACTGGAAGGACTTTCTAGACCTGCCCGAAGCCATAAGAGAACACGCTGCCGCGGGCCTTGGGTGAAACACAATATTGTGCTGGCTTTAGGTGTGGCCCAGCACAGTCCCAGAGGTGGTGGCCATAGGAGAGCTTGTGTCACCCCTATCCTAACTCCAGGCATCACAGCACAGAGGGAGAGACTCCATTTGTTGAGGGCGGGAGGCTGGGGGAATAAGGGAAGAAAACAAGAGATTCTTCCTGGTAATCTGGGGTGTTCACCTGTATCTTAACCAAAAATACCAAAGAAGTACTTCTAGAACTCTGAAAAAGTTATAGCATTACTGGGCTTGGGATGCCCTCTAATGCATATGCCCCTTAATGCTGCAGTGACCAAAGACTTAGATCACAACACTCAATTCCCTTCGAATACTTGGAAAGCTTTCTCAAGAAGGATGTGTACAAATAAGCCCAGACTGCAAAGATTAGAATAAATACCAAACTTTTCATTAACTAGAAATTAATTAGCAACCACAATCACCTAGACCATTCAAAAAAAAAATATGACATCACCAGATGAAACAAATGGGCACTGTGACCAGTTCTGAAATTATAGAGATATGTGGCCTTTAAGACAGATAATTCAAAATAGCTGTTTTTAGAAAGATAACAAAATCCAAGATAGCACAAAGAAAAATTCAGAATCCCATCAGATAAACTTAACAAAGAGACTGAAATAATTTAAAAGAATATAGCAGAAATTCTCCAGCTGAAAACTGCATTCGACAAACTTAAGAATGCATCAGAATCTCTCAATAGCAGAACTGATCAAGCAAAGAAAAAATTTTAGTGAGTTTAAAGACAGGCTATTTGAAAATACACAGTCAGAGGAGACAAAAGAAAATAAGAATTTAAAGTATCCCTACAGGATCTAGAAAATAGCCTAAAAAGGACAAATCTAAGAGTTATTGCCTTAAAGAGGAGACAGAGAGAGATTGGGGTAGAAAATTTAGTTAAAAGGATAATAACTAAGAACTTTCCAAACCTAGAGAAATACATCAACATTCCAGTACAAGAAGGTTATAGAACACCAAGCAGATATAGCACAAATAAGATTACCTCAAGACATTTAAAATCAAATGTCCAAAAGTCAAGGATAAAGAAAGTGTCCTAAAAACAGTAAGAGAAAAGAAACAAATAATATATAAATAAGTTCTAATATGTCTGGCAGCAAATTTCTCAGTGGAAACTTTACATACCATGAAAGAGTGGCAGATATATTTAATGTGCTGAATAAAAATACTCTGATCCTAGAATATTATATCTAGCAAAAATATTATTTAAACATGAAGGAGAAATAAAGATTTTACCAGACAAACAAAACAAGGATTTCATTAATACCAGACTTGTCCTACAGGAAATGCTAAAGAGTTCTTCAATATAAAAGAAAAGGACATTAATGAACAATAAGAAATAATTTGAAGGCCCAAAACTCACTGGTAATAGTAAGTACACAGACAAACACAGAAAATTAGAATGTTTTAATTGCAGTGTGTAAACTACTCATATATTGAGTAGGACAACTAAAAGACTAACCTACCAAAAATAATAATTACAAAAATGTGTAACACATAGACAGTATAATAAAAATAGAAACAACAAAGAGATAAAAATGGGGGTGAGAACGAAATTAAAGTATAGAGATTTTAATAGTTTTCTCTCTGGTCATTTGTTTGTTTCCTTCTGCAATCAGTATTAAGTTGTCATCAGTTCAAAATAATGGATTATAAGATGTTATTTGCGAGCCTCATGTTAACCTCAAATTAAAAATCCTACAAAAGATTTGAAAAAGATAAAGCAATATATCAAAATATAGCACCACAGAAAATCGCTTTCACAAAAAGGAAGCCAGGGAAGAAGGAAGGAAGAAAGAGAAGACAATAAAATGACAGAAAACAGATAACAAAATGGCAGGAGCAAGTTCTTATTTGTCAATAATAACATTGAATGTAAATGGACTAAGCTCTCTAATCAAAAGGCATAGAGTGGGTGAATGGATAAAAAATAAGGCCCAGCAATTTGTTACCTACAAGAAATACTCTTTACCTATAAAGATACACAAAGATTGAAAATTAAGGAGGGAGAAGATATTCCATACAAATGGAAACCAAAAAAGAGCAGGAATAGCTATACTATTATCAGGTAAAATAGATTTCAAGACACAAACTATAAAAGGAGAAATACAAAATTATTATATAGTGATAAAGAGGTCAAGTCATCAAGAGGATACAGCAATTGTAAATATATATGGTCTTTGCACTGCAGCACCTATTATATAAAGCATATATTATTAGAGCTAAAGAGAGAGATAGACTCAATACAATAATATCTAGAAGCTTCAACATACTACTTTCAGCATTGGACAGATCATCAGACAGAAAAACATCAAATAAACAGCAGATCTAATCTGCACTATGGACCAAATAGACGTAATAGACATTTTCAGAAAATGTCATCCAATGGCTACAGAATATACAGTCTTCTTTTCAACACATGAACTCTTCAAGGATAGATCATATGTCAGGCCACAAAACAAGTCTTAAAACACTCAAATTGAAATTGTATCAAGTATTTTCTCTAACCATAATGGAATAAAACTAGAAAAAAATAACTAGAAGAACTTTGGAAACTATGCAAACAGAAGCAAATTAAATAATATGCTCCTCATCCAGGTGTGGTGGCTCACGCCTGTAATCCCAGCAATTTGGGAGGCTAAGGCGGGCGATCACCTGAGGTCCGGAGTTTGAGACCAGCCTGACCAACATGGAGAAAACCCACCTCTACTCAAAATACAAAATAAGCTGGGTGTGGTCACTCATGCCGGCAATCCCAGCTACTTGGGAGGCTAAGGCAGAGAATCACTTGAACCCGGGAGGCAGAGGTTCCAGTGAGCCGAGATTGCGCCATTACACTCCAGCCTGGGCAACAAGAGTGAAACTCCGTCTCAAAAATAAATAAATAAATAAAATAATAATAAGAATAATAATAAGCTCCTGAATTACCAGTGGGTTGATAAAGAAATTAAGGGAGAAATTATAAAATTCCTAGAAACAAATGAAAATGGAAACATAACGTACTAAAACCCATGGGACACAGCAAAAGAAGTACTAAGAGGAAATTTCATAGGCCTACATCAAAATGTACAAAAACTTCAAGCCACCTAATTATGCATCTGAAATAGAAAAGCAAGAACAAACCAAATCCAACATGAGTATAACAAATAATAAATATCAGCAGAAATACGTGAAATTGAAAAAGAAAATAAAGAACACAAAAGACCAATAAAATGAAAAGTTTTCTTTTTTTTCTTTTTTTTGAGATGGAGTCTTGCTCTGTAGCCCAGGCTGGAGTGCAGTGGTGCGATCTTGGCTCACTGCAAGCTCTGCCTCCAGAGTTCATGCCATTCTCCTGCCTCAGCTTCCGGAGCAGCTGGGACCACAGGCGCCCATCACCACGTCCAGCTAATTTTTTGTATTTTTAGTAGAGACGGGGTTTCTCCGTGTTAGCCAGGATGGTCTCGATCTCCTGACCTCGTGATGCGCCCTCCTTGGCCTCCCAAAGTGCTGGGATTACAGGTGTGAGCCACCGTGCCCGACTGAAAAGTTCTGTTTTTTAAAAGATTAACAAAATCAACAAGCCCTTAGCCAGACTAAGACAAAAACAGAGAAAATCCAACCAAATAAAATCAGAGATGAAAAAGGAGACATTACAATTCACACCTCAGAAATGCAAAGGATCATTAGAGGCTACTGTGAGCAACTATATGTCAAGAAGCTGAAAAACCTAGAAGAAACAGATAAATTCCTAAATGCATACAAACTACCAAGATTGAACTATGAAGAAATCCAAAACCTGAACAGACCAGTAAGAAATAAGGAGATCAAAGCCATAATACAAAGTCGGCCAGCATAGAAAAGCCTGGGACTCCATGGCTTCATTGCTGAATTTTATCAAACATTTAAAGAAAAACTAATATCAAACCTTCTCAAACTATTCCAAAAAAATAGAGGAGGAAGGAATACTTCCAAACCCATTCTACAAGGCCAGTATTACCTGGATAAGAAAACCTGAAAAGGATACATCAAAAAAGGAAAACTACAGGCCAATATATCGAATGAATATTAATGCAAAAATCCTCAATAAAATACTACCAGATTGAATTTAACACAATAAAATATCACGCCTCATAACTAAGTAGGATTTGTCCCAGGGATGCAAGGATGTTGTAACACATGCAAATCAATCAGTGTGATATATCATGTCAACAAAATGAAAAACAAAAAACATATGATCATTTCAATTGATGCTGAAAAAGCTTTTGATAAAATTCAACATCCCTTAATGAAAAAGAAACTCCACAAAAAAACAGGTATAAAAAGAACACATCTCAATACAATAAATGCCATATATGACAGACCCACAGCTAGAATCATACCAAACTGGAAAAAAACTGAAAGCCTTTCCTCTAAGATCTGGAAAAAGACAAGAATGCTTTTTCAGCACTATCATTCAACATAATAATAGGAGCCCTAGGTAGAGCAATTAGACAAGAGAAAGAGATAGACGGTATACAAATTGAAAAGAAAAAAGACAAATTATCCTTGTTTACATGTAATATAATCTTATATTTGGAAAATCTTAAAGACTCTACCAAATAACTGTTAAACGTGATAAGCAAACTCAGTAAAGTTGCAGGATATAAAATCAACATTAAAATATCAGTAGCATTTCTATATACCAATAGTGAATAAGCTGAAAAAGATATCAAGAAAGTACTTCCATTTACAATAGCTACAAATAAAATAAAATACTTGGGAATAAACTTAACCAATGAAGTGAAAAATGTCTACAATGAAAACTGTGAAACATGATGAAAGAAATTAAAGAGGACACACACAAAAAATGGAAAGATATTTCTTGTTCATGTATTGGAAAAAGTAATATTGTTAAAATGTTAATACTACCCAAGCAATCTACAAATTCAGCGCAATCTCTGTCAAAAATACTGATGATATTCTTCACAGAAATACATTGTATCAAGTATTTTGTAGAAAAAGAAAAAATAATCCTAAAATGTATACAGAAACACAAAAAAGCCAGAATAGCTGAAGCCATTCTGAGCAAAGAGAGAAAACTAGAGGAATCACATTACCTGACATCAAACTCTACTACACAGCAATGGTAACCTAAACAGCATAGTAGTAGCCTAAAAACAGACACCTAGACGAGTGTAACAGAATAGACTACCCAGAAATAAATCCATATATCTGCAGTCAATTCATTTTTGACGAAGGGGTCAACAACATACATTGGGGAAAGGACAGTGTCTCTAATAAATGGTGCTGGAAAACCTGGATATTCATAAGCAGAAGAATGAAACTACAGCTCTATCTCTCACCATATCCATATATCAAATCAAAATGGATTATTAAGACTTAAATCTAAGACCTCCAACTATGAAACTACTGCAAGAAAACAATGGTAAAACTCTCCAGGATATTGGTGTGGGTAAAGATTTCTTAAGTAATACTCCCTAAAGCACAGGCAATCAAAGCAAAAATGGACAAATATGATTACATCAAGTTAAAATGCTTCTGTACAGCAAATGAAACAGTACAACGAAAAGAGATCCCACAGAATGGGAAAAAATAACTGCAAACTATCCATCTAACAAAGAATTAATAACCAAAATATATAAAGAACTCAAATCAATAGGAAATAATCTAATAATCTGGTTTAAAAATGGGCAAAATACCTGAATGGACATTTCTCAAAAGAAGACATAAAAATGGCAAACAAGTATATTAAAATTGCTCAAAATTATTGACCATCAGAGAAATGCAAACCAAAATTGCAATGAGATATCATTTCACTTCAGTTAAAATGGCTTTTATCCAAAAGACAAACAATAACGAACTCTGGAGAGGATGTGAAGAAAGGGGAACCGTGGTACACTTTTGGCGGGAATGTTAATCAGTATAGCCATCATAGAGAACAGTATTGATGTGCCTCAAAAAACTAAGAATAGGGCCTGGCATGGTGGCTCACACCTGTAATCCTAGCATTTTGGAAGCCCTAGGTGGGCAGATCCCTGAGCCCAGTAGTTTGTGACCAGCCTGGGCAACATAGCAAGACCCTATCTCAGTAATAATAATAATAATGATAATCAACTAAGAATAGAACTACTATATGAGCCAGAAATCCCACTGCTAGGTTTCCAAAAGAAAGGAAATCAGTATATTAAAGAGATAGCTGTAATACATAAACATAAATACCTTTGTTTATTGCAGCACTAATCACCGTAGCCAAGATTTGAAAGCAACCTGAGTGTCCATCAACAGATAAATTGATAAAGAGAATGTGGTACATACAATGGAGTACTATTCAGCCATAAGAAAGAATGAGATCCAGTTATTCACAACAACATGAACAACTGGGGGACAGTATGTTAAATGAAATAAGCCAGGCACAGAAGGACAAATTTCTCATGTTCTCACTCATTTGTGGGAGCTAAAAATTAAAACAATTGAACTCATGGAGATAGAGAGTAGAATGATGGTTACTAGAAGCTGGGAATGGTACTAGGGGTAAACGGTTGGGTAATGGAGATGGTTAATGAGAACAAAAATATGGTTAGATACAATAAATAAGATTTATTATTTTATAACTCAACAGAGTGACTTCAGTCAGTAATAATTTGCTGTATATTTTGGTATAACTGAGCATGTACATTTAGAATATTTATAACAGAAATAAATGATGAATGATTGAGGTGCTACAAACCCCATTTGCCCTGATGTGATTATTAAACATTGTATGCTTGTATCAAAATATCTCATCTACCCCACAAATATATACAGCAATGTAACCATAAAAATTAAAAATAAAGAAAATTGAGAAAAAAATTTAAAAATAATAAAATGGGAGGTCAGGCATAGTGGCTCATGCCTGTAATCCCAACATTTCTCTAACTTTTGTTTAATTTTTTAAAGATAATAAAAAGTCTTAAAAAAATTAAAAACCTTAACTCATTGGCACAAAAATGCTTCAAGAGAAAAGTCATGTTTCATTCCAGCAAATCGTTTAAAAGCTTTTTGCTTTTTTTTACATAGTAACAAGTTAAAGTCACTCAACATACATATTTTTTTCTTATGTCAAAAATTTTCAGACTGCCACAAAATAACTGCATTCTTATCCATCAGAGTCATTTGTTCCAATAAAATCAATAATCAATGTCCTAATAATGTTGGCTCCAGACATTTATTTATTTTCTCTAAGTTATGATCTCCATACAACAAATGGGAATAATAAACTGAAGTTAATTCTGAGCAGAAGGCAGCAATTTAAAACAGCAAGTTTATTGTCTTTTCTGGGACAATAAACACAAAAAAAGAATTATGAGTCTTCCTTTTTTAAATAAGCTGCTATTCTTCAAGAAACCACCAGGTTAAATATCTGTCAATTTAAAGATTCAGACTATTGACTTTGGTGTCATTGAAATTCATATAATAATATATAAAGTCTATATAATAATTCATATAAAATATGAAATTCATATAATAATTCATATAATGATTTTCTTTATATTTCAAATAAAATGAAATTCATATAATTCTTCATATAATGAAAAGCCTGATGGCCTGCTAGTGTGGGCATCATTTTTATTAGCACCATATCAACAATAGGACAACATTTTACATTCAGACAATATCAAACAGGGGAAGAAGGAGGACAGAGCCAGTACTCTATGATCTGATTAAATTCACAGAAATTTAATCTAAACATTTAAGTTGAAAAATCAATTTATTTAATATTTGTTAATGAGATTGTTGCATCTCTTTTTTTAATTTAATTTTATTATTATTACACTTTAAGTTTTAGAGTACATGTGCACAATGTGCAGGTTAGTTATATATGTATACATGTGCCATGCTGGTGTGCTGCACCCATTAACTCGTCATTTACATTAGGTATATCTCCTAATGCTATCCCTCCCCACTCCCCCCACCCCACAACAGTCCCCAGAGTGTGATGTTCCCCTTCCTGTGTCCATGTGTTCTCATTGTTCAATTCCCACCTATGAGTGAGAACATGCGGTGTTTGGTTTTTTGTTCTTGCGATAGTTTACTGAGAATGATGATTTCCAATTTCATCCATGTCCCTACAAAGGACATGAACTCGTCATTTTTTATGGCTGCATAGTATTCCATGGTGTATATGTGCCACATTTTCTTAATCCAGTCTGTCATTATTAGACATTTGGGTTGGTTCCAAGTCTTTGCTATTGTGAACAGTGCCGCAATAAACATACGTGTTCATGTGTCTTTATAGCAGCATGATTTATAGTCCTTTGGGTATATACCCAGTAATGGGATGGTTGGGTCAAATGGTATTTCTAATTCTAGATCCCTGAGGAATCGCCACACTGACTTCCACAAGGGTTGAACTAGTTTACAGTCCCACCAACAGTGTGAAAGTGTTCCCATTTCTCCACATCCTCTCCAGCACCTGTTGTTTCCTGACTTTTTAATGGTTGCCATTCTAACTGGTGTGAGATGGTATCTCATTGTGGTTTTGATTTGCATTTCTCTGATGGCCAGTGATGGTGAGCATTTTTTCATGTGTTTTTTGGCTGCATAAATGTCTTCTTTTGAGAAGTGTCTGTTCATGTCCTTCGCCCACTTTTTGATGGGGTTGCTTGCTTTTTCTTGTAAATTTGTTGGAGTTCATTGTAGATTCTGGATATTAGCCCTTTGTCAGGTGAGTAGGTTGTGAAAATTTTCTCCCATTTTGTAGGTTGCCTGTTCACTCTGATGGTAGTTCCTTTTGCTGTGCAGAAGCTCTTGAGTTTAATTAGATCCCATTTGTCAGTTTTGGCTTTTGTTGCCATTGCTTTTGGTGTTTTAGACATGAAGTCCTTGCCCATGCCTATGTCCTGAATGGTAATGCCTAGGTTTTCTTCTAGGGTTTTTATGGTTTTCGGTCTAACATTTAAGTCTTTAATCCATCTTGAACTAATTTTTGTATAAGGTGTAAGGAAGGGATCCAGTTTCAGCTTTCTACATATGATTAGCCAGTTTTCCCAGCACTATTTATTAAATAGGGAATCCTTTCCCCATTGCTTGTTTTTCTCAGGTTTGTCAAAGATCAGATAGTTGTAGATATGTGGCGTTATTTCTGAGGGCTCTGTTCTGTTCCATTGATCTATATCTCTGTTTTGGTACCAGTACCGTGCTGTTTTGGTTACTGTAGCCTTGTAGTATAGTTTGAAGTCAGGTAGTGTGATGCCTCCAGCTTTGTTCTTTTGGCTTAGGCTTGACTTGGTGATGCGGGCTCTTTTTTGGTTCCATATGAACTTTAAAGTAGTTTTTTCCAATTCTGTGAAGAAAGTCATTGGTAGCTTGATGGGGATGGCATTGAATCTATAAATTACCTTGGGCAGTATGGCCATTTGCATGATATTGATTCTTCCTACCCATGAGCATGGAATGTTCTTCCATTTGTTTGTATCCTCTTTTATTTCCTTGAGCAGTGGTTTGTAGTTCTCCTTGAAGAGGTCCTTCCCTTATAAGTTGGATTCCTAGGTATTTTATTCTCTTTGAAGCAATTGTGAATGGGAGTTCACTCATGATTTGGCTCTCTGTTCGTCTGTTATTGGTGTATAAGAATGCTTGTGATTTTTGTACATTGATTTTGTATCCTGAGACTTTGCTGAAGTTGCTTATCAGCTTAAGGAGATTTTGGGCTGAGACAATGGGGTTTTCTAGATACACAATCATGTCATCTGCAAACAAGGACAATTTGACTTCCTCTTTTCCTAATTGAATACCCTTTATTTCCTTCTCTTGCCTAATTGCCCTGGCCAGAACTTCCAACACTATGTTGAATAGGAGTGGTGAGAGAAGGCATCCCTGTCTTGTGCCAGTTTTCAAAGGGAATGCTTCCAGTTTTTGCCCATTCAGTATGATATTGGCTGTGGGTTTGTCATAGATAGCTCTTATTATTTTGAGATATGTCCCATCGATACCTAATTTATTGAGAGTTTTTAGCATGAAGGGTTGTTGAATTTTGTCAAAGACCTTTTCTGCATCTATTGAGATAATCATGTGGTTTTTGTCATTGGTTCTGTGTATATGCTGGATTACATTTATTGATTTACATACATTGAACCAGCCTTGCATCCCAGGGATGAAGCCCACTTGATCATGGTGGATAAGCTTTTTGATGTGCTGCTGGATTGGGTTTGCCAGTATTTTATTGAGGATTTTTGCATCAATGTTCATCAAGGATATTGGTCTAAAATTCTCTTTTTTGGTTGTGTCTCTGCCCGGCTTTGGTATTTTTTATCCTTTTTTTCCAAGTATCAGTTTGGAGTTTTCACTCATTTGAGTGCAGGTGGGAATTTGAATCAGAACATGAGAAATGCTGGTCTGAACAGGTCATGCCAAAGCCCTAATAGGCACTTCAGCTTTATTTACATTTACTCTAAATTGATCGTAACCCTCATAGCTCCAGTTTTTGCTAGCATATACACTCTTGACAATGACTTATTTGATCACTCTGAAAAACAGTGTTGCCAATTGTGTACGGATAACAAGTCTGATGTGTGATTCAGAGGCCTCAGAAAATTTTATGAGAGGGACAAAACAGCAAAATATCAAAGTATGCATTGGATTTCTCTACCTTAATCTGGTATAATTCATTTCAACAAGGAAGTGAGGATCATTTGTCAGCAGCTGTGTTATGTTAAGCAAAGAAGAAATACATGACTAAGTTCTAACTCTCAAAGGACATATAGAGAAAGCTTCTAGATCACTCCCCAACTCTGAGCTTCCTGCTCTAGTGTGTGAACAACTAGATTTTGTGCTATTTTCTATGATGAGGAACATAATATTTGGGGCTTTCTGCTAGGACCATTTAATAGAGGTAAGGTTTTTATTTTTGTTGTTTTATTCCTTCAAATCACGTTGGATACTCAGTGAAGACAAAAATAATTCACTGTAATGTAATTCTTGTATATCCCACTGCTCATGCTTTATCCACAACACACAAACACAAACACACTACACACAGAGGTACCCCATCCATAGTTCCTATTCTAATGGACTGCTCACCAAAAATGTAAAATATTTTACATTAAATGGACCTTAAAGTTTTCATGTTTTTTGCTGCCTAATTTTCTTTATTTGGAAAGTCAAATTCAAATATCAATCTTTTCTCTCTAAATTATTGGATATGCTTCTAATAAATACTGGTTTAAATGAATATAAACATTCTTAAATGGTAATTATTGAGAAAGATAAACTGGCTACTCTACTTTGAAGAGTTCTAATATCCGACAACAACAACCTTAGCTTTATGAAGGAGAGAAACCTTCTAAGGTGCTGACTCCAACCTCTGTACCACCTTCCTCCCACCAAATGCCAGCAAAGTTAAACGGTCAGAAAAAAATATATATGTTTATATATATATAACATATAAACATATTTATATAAATGTTTATATATAACATATAGACATATTTATATAAATGTTTATATATATAAACATATATTTAATTATATATAAAATATATAGTTAAAGCAGGTTTAGGATAGTGTTGGCACACTCATGTCATCTTTCCACACCATAGAACGATTTTATACAATTGAATATAGAAATATTTATGAATTGCTTTATGTATTAGTTTGCTACAGCTAGCATAACAACATGCCACTGACTGGATAGGTTAAATAATAGAACATTATTTTCTCTGTCTGGAGGCTGTAAGTCCAAGATCAAGGTGTCAGCTGCGGGTTGGTTTCTTCGGAAGCCTCTTTCTTTGGTTTGCAGATAGCTACCCTCTTGCTGCCTCTTCACATGGTTCGTGCCTCTGTACATGCACAGCCCTGGTGTTCCTCTGTGTTTCCTATTCTCCTCTTTTATTTTTCTTGTTCTTTTCTTTTTTTGAGATGGAGTCTCGCTTTGTCACCAGGCTGGAGTGCAGTTGCACGATCTCGGCTCACTGCAACCTCTGCCTCCCGGGTTCAAGCAATTCTCCTACTTCAGCCTCTGGAGTAGCTGGGACTACAGATGCACACCACCATGCCCAGCTATTTTTTAATTTTTTATTTTTTTATTTTAGTAGAGACAGGCTTTCACCATGTTGCCCAGGTGGTCTCGAACCCCTGAGCTCAGGCAATCCACCTGCCTCGGCCTCCCAAAGTGCTAGGATTACAGGTGTGAGCCACCGTGCCCGTACTCCTATTCTCCTCTTATAAGGACAACAGTCATGTGGAGTAGGGCCCAATATAACAATCATATTTCAATTGAATTACCTCTTCTAAGACCCTCTCTCCAAATACAGGCACATCCTGAGGTACTAGAGGTGAGGACTTCAACATTTGAATTTTGGGGGCATCCAGTGCAGCCCATACACCTTACTAGCAGCTAGATATTCAAAGGATATGAAAATGGCACAGTCTTTTATTTCAATGAGCAGAGCATGAACTTTTTTAAGGAGATAAGTCAGTAAACAAATAATTATATTAGAATTCAAGTAGAACAAAATGGAACATGCAAAATGTTGTTCAAGTTCAAAAAATGAAAGGATTACACCCATTTGGAAGGATCAGGGAAGAGCTCATGGAGCAAGTGGTGTTTGAATTGCCAGAATTATAAGATAATAAAATGCATTGTTTTAAGCCACTAACTGGTAATTTATTACAGCAGCCATAGAAACCTAATATAACATCCTTTATTAAGTTAAGGAAAGTTTAGATGATTCTGAGCTTTCTGAGAGTTTTTATCATTAAAGCTTATTTAATCACTTAAAATTCATTTCTGTAGCTATTGATATGATCCTGTGACTTTTCTTTTTTAGCCTTTAAATGGTAAGTCACTGATTATTTTTTGAATATTAAACTAGCCTGGCACTCCTAAAATAAACCACACTTGGTCATGATGTATTATCACTCTTTTATGTACTGCTGGATGTGATTTATTAGATGTGTTTTATTGCAGACATTTGCATCTTGAAGTTCATGGGAGCTATTCATTTATAGTTTATTTTTTCTTATATTTTGTTATCAGGACAATGAAGCGAAATGAGAAATGTAAGAGATTTTGTAGAATTGGTAGAATTCTCCTCCAAAACCATCTGTGTCTGGAGTTTTCTGAGTCCTCAGATAGTTGTGTTTTGTGTTTTGTCTGCAGATTTTAGTTATAATTAGTGTAATCAATTTAGCTATGTTCTAATGAGCCTACTCAATGTATGCTGGCATGTGATGGCTGTGGGTAGCATTTGTTTTCACGTGGCTTGGTTTCTGCTTGATACAATGTACTTCTAATACCTGTGTATTTGTGTCTTTTCAGTTGTTATTTCTTCAAGCATTATCCCTTCTCTATTTTTTTCTTTCTCCATATCTTTTTCTGGGCCTTCAATTAGTCAGATGTCAGCACTTTTTATTATTTCCTTCTTATTTATTAATTACTCTTATATTTTCTATTTTCTTGTACATCTGAGTAATTTCTTTGGATATATCTTCCATTGCAATAATTCTCAATTGTACTCTACTTTGCTACTAAACCATTTACTAATTTTTAAAATTTTAATAATTATATTTTTTATTTTTAAAAGTTTATTTTATTTGTTTCTGCAATGGCAAATTTTATGTGTCAACTTGGCTAGGCAATGGAGCCCAGTTGTTTGGTCAAACATTAACAATGTTTTGTGAAAATATTTTGTAGATGTAATTAACATTTATGACTAATTTACTGTGTGAAAAGGAGATTATTCTCAATAAATTGGCTGAGCCTCTTAGTTGAACACCTTAAGAGCAAAAACTGATTACCTTAAGAAGGAATTCTGCCTCAACTGTAACATAGAAATCCTGCCTGAGTTTCTAGTTTGCTAACCTGTCCTGTGGGTTTCAGAACTGACTCTGGAACATGAACTTTTGCCTGAGTTTCCAGCCTGCCAGGCTGCCTTAAAATTTTCAAATTTGCAAGCCTCCACAATCACATGTGCCAGTTTCTTAAAATAAAGCTAGATAGGCAATGAGAGAGAGAGAGAGAGATAGATAGATAGATAGATAGATAGATAGATAGATAGATAGATGATGGATAAACAGATAAATGGTTGAATCGAGTCTATTGGTTCTGTTTCTTTGGGCAACCCTAACTTACCAAAGTAGTCTAGACATTTTAACAACTTCTTATTAATTGCTATTTTTGTTATCCCATTTTTATTTTTGTAAACATTTCCAACATAAGAATTTAAAAGTTTGTATCTGATACTTGAGATTTTAGGATCCTTAGGAAATCTACATCTATTGTTTATTGTTTTGATGACTCTCTTCCATGTCGATTTGGTTCCTTGTGTGTCTGATCATCTTTATGAGTTCATATTTGATTAGTTTGATTATGTGGATAATGTGCTGACCAAATTTGAGGGTGTTTTCTTCTTGACAGAAATTCGCATTTGCTTCTGTTGAAAGTCAGGCAGTTTTACCAAATTGAAGCTACTTCCGCCCCCTCTTTTCATCTCAGGATGTCTCATTCAGCTACCCCTACTTTGTGTTATTGGCTCAAGTCCTAATTCAGGGACCCCTGCAAACTGCTCCCTAATTTCGGGATCAGCACCTGACTTCATGTAATAATATTCTTTGTGTTTTCTGATCATATATTTTTGGCTGCATGAGGCCTTTCTTACTCCCTGGGAGTATATATTCACCCATATATGTACATACACATTTTATGCAGGATCTAATTATTTTGTAACAGGAAAGCCTCCTCAAAATATCTGGTCTGACATACTGCCAGCAGCACACTGCCAGTTACTGAGGATTTTGTTAACAAATTATTCAGATAATTAACAGATAATTGGGGAGTTATGGAAATAAAACATAATTTCATAATAACTTAAAATCTATAGAATTTGTTTAAAAGAAGCATTTCAATACATTAAATTATATTTTAATGCTTTGAACTTTGTTTCTAATATAATAATGTCAGAGAATTCTAAACTTGGATATAAAATAGGGGGTGGCTGAACAAAATGTATCTCTAGAATTCTATAAATTCAACTTTGGGTTATTTACCACTCCAAACAGCAATGTCCAGGGTTGTATTTATCACTGGAGATTTACAGAGCAAAAAGTCTGCTTGAAACATCTTTCTATTTGGAGAAATCTTATTTTTGGCAGCAGGGGAAAAGAACAGTGATTAGAAGGACCATCAGTCAAAAGATAAAAGATTTTTTCTTGTCTATGAATCATAGATTCATGGAAACTAAAGTTGAAAATAACTCAATAAGTCATAATTTATTCCTTCCTCAAAAAAGGAATTAATGTCTCAAGAATTTAAAGGAAACGGTCTTATTTTCATTTTTTAAGATTCCTGCAGGCCTATCTTTCTTTTATAAATTATTCTAGTTATATTATGATTTGTTTGACATGAAAGTCTTTCAAAACACCAGGAGTTAGAATGGTAATATTCTGTTAAAATGTTTAGAATAGGCCGGACATGGTGGTTCATGCCTGTCAATCCCAGCACTTTGGGAGGCCGAGGCCGGCGGATCATGAGGTCAGGAGATCAAGACTATCCTGGCTAGCACAGTGAAACCCTGTCTCTACTAAAAATACCAAAAATTGCCGGGCATGGTAGTGGTTGCCTGTAGTTCCAGCTACCTGGGAGGTTGAGACAGGAGAATCGTGTGAGCCTAGGAGGCAGAGCTTGCAGTGGGCCCAGATGGTGCCACTGCACTCCAGCCTGGGCGACAGGGCAAGACTCCATCTCAAAAAAAAAAAAAAAAAAAAAAAAAAAAGTTTAGAATAAAATGTAAATCAAGAAAAAAATCTATTATATAAAATTTAGAAACTTTTTATCAACTGATATTATACAACATCCTAAATCTCAAATAAAATAATAAGTAGGGTGTGTCCTAAATAGGTGCTATTTTAGATAACAAATTAATCATGCAACTTCTCATATTTGAAACTTATAGTATACATTGTAGCTTAACTTCAGAGTAACCACAAGTGAATATACACATTATCTTTCCAGCCCACAGCCCAAACTGTTCTTCAGTAGCTCATTTCCTCTTATTATTTAATTGGACTCCCTGTACCTGTCCAAAGCTCTGTTCACATTTAGTGACTAAATGGCTTTCTAAAACATAGATTTGAACTTGTCATATGACAATTCAAAATTTGTGATATTCCATTTCCCTACTTGTAAACTTTAAATACAGTTCATCTTGAGCCTAACTTTCTACTTTCATTTTCCATGTATCAGTGTTCCTTCTTCCTTCTGTGTTTCCTATGGTTTATTTATCTAATCCTTCTGCTATTCTCTAAACATGTCCTTCAATCTCTGGACTATTTGCCTTTGAGTGTTTGCCAGTTGCCGTCTCCCCTCCCTTACCTGCAACTCTGTAACCACATGCCAAAGCTCTAAATATTCCCTAAATCTCATTTCAGCTCATATCTTCTTTGAAAGTCATTCCAGAATCCTTTTGTTAAAATAAATCTCTCCTCTGTCCCCTTCATTAATATTAATTTCTTCCTCCATTATAGCATTTAGTATAGCACTGTATTTGAGGTGTAGATGTAAATACATTAACCTACTGATTTAGGCACTCAGTTGTAGGGAATCACATAGTAGTCGTCTTCGGTTTCTTCTATAGAACTTGCATTGCATAATTTTATTGATTATCAGTTTTTTGCTAGTGGTAAGAATTAACTAATTGTTTTTATGACACAGAGATATGGACAGACATAAAAATATAGTGTATGAGTTATATATATTATTTCTGGAGTCAAAAAATTGAGATTATAATCCTTATTTAGCTACATAATAAGGAGCCTCTGACAATGTACTTAATCTCTCTAGCTTCAGTTTCCTCATAAATAAAATAAATTTACAATTATACCCAACTAACAAGATTTTTTTGTGAGGATCAAATGTTATGCTATTAAAACATTGAGCATAGTGCTTGCCATAGTAAACATCCAATAAATATTAGTTATTATTAGTTATGATTATTTTTATAATTCCAAACGATTGCTATTTAAAATAAATCACAATAAAATGAAAAAGGATACAAGTATGTGATAGAACTTGGAGACACTGTTTAGGTGTCATAGACACCCAAATCTATGTCATGTGACATATAATTTTAGGCTGTGGACTCAAAGAAGATCCTATGACAGAAAATTGTAATTATAAATAAATCAGGAAAAAAATTAAAATTTGCCTCTAGTTTCTTCTCCCTCTTTTTCTTTCATACACACACACAAACACACACACACCTATCCCCCGCCCACCCCCACCACACACACACAACTAGATCTTTCTAGGTGCAGGCATTTCCAGCTTCTTTATTGAGTGATTTTACTATATCTCTGCTGGAGTTACCATTGCAAAGGGCAGTTTACCAAGCCTTAACTATAAACTGCATAAACACAAGTTTCTGAAATATAGATACTACTATTCTTTGAATATGTATAAATCTAATTAAAAGGAGACCTTGGGCTTGGAAAAGGCTTCTCACTTAGCATTCCAGATATAGGCATGAATCCATCCTTTTCCTTGTGGATCATCTGGGATCAGATTGGAATTTTTCGAAGGAAACATTTCTAAGCAGCTAAAGGTACCATAAGCATAGTGACAAAAAACAACTACTGAAAATGAAAATTTATAATATACCAGAGTTCAAATGTTTTAACCAATTAATCGGCAATAATTTTGGTTGGACTTGTCTCACAGAGCTTCCCAAAATGAAAGTCCATGACATCTTATCATGCTCTTAACTAATTTGAAAATCCTGCCCTAGAGATCCAGCATTTCAATCCACAAGCCATTCGGATATGAAATATGCCTCTACCCTGACAGCAGTGCACAAGCTATAAAGGATATAGAAGAAGCTACCCACCAACTACCAACCCAAATTTTAAAATGGAGATTCTTGTGTGCTAACATCAGTTAAAAAAAAAAAAGGATGAAACATGCAGGGAATAAGAAAAAACATGTCCTCCAGCTTCAAAGATGTAAATTAGTTCTTTTGAAGAAGCACAGATATTTGAGGCTGTAAATTACAATGTCAAATTAGATAGAAATCTTCAATATAGTTCAGTCACAAAATCATGCAGGGCTCTTTTGGACTTAATACTGAGAAAGATTGTATCTCTTGTTTCATACAACAGAGAGATGTGATGTGATAGTATTTTCCATATGAATGATGGGCCTGCACCTGGAATACAGCATTCAATTTGTGCTTGTTGGTGCCCAAAAGATCTACGTAAATTAAAAGGAGTTCAGAGGAGGTGGAGAAAAAAAATGATTGTGAGATGAGAAATTTGATGGATGGACTGAAGACAAAAAATGATATTAATACGTTTGATATTTTTGCCTAAGCAAAGCCCTTAATGGAGAATTTATTTATGGGGGAAATCCTACTAATACCAGAAAGTTCTGAGCCTTGGATTGAGCAAAGAATACAGACTTGGATATAAATTAATCTGTAAAGTTTTGGACATATACCAAAATAATGAGATGAAATTATGAGTAAACATATTATCTGTGAAAACCAATTAGTGGCCAACAAATGCTACTCAAAGTGTGGCGCAGAGGATTGCAGCATGAGCATCCCTCAGAAAGGCAGAATCTCAGGTCCCAACACAGAGCTTCTGAGTCCAGGTCTACATTTTAACGAGATCTCCAGGTCATTTATCAGCATACAATAAATCTTGGAAAATACTGGTAATATATCAAATAATACGTTTGGGGCAGGACTGAGTTTAAATTTTGACTTTGCCTCTTATTAGCTATGTGACCATGAATAAATCACTTAATCACTACATACTTGAGATTCCTCATCTGTAAAGGAATATAATTATATCAACTTAATGAGAGCTGCATTGAAGATTATTGAAATAATACAAATAAAATATTTCTCAGAGTAGAGAGGGACCTGCAAATTGTAGCATGTGTAAATGGTATAATGGTTGACTGTTTCTGAGAAAGGAAAGATGAAATGTGGGAGAAAAAAAGAGGAAATAAAAGAGAAGAATAATAAAAGGGAAAAGTGAAGAATTATTAAAAGATTATGTTCTGGACAGCAGTGAGAGCACTTTTCCATCTTTCACCTATAAAATTCAGTCCCCACACCCTGGGTATATTGTCTGCTTTATCACTCATTTTTTTTCTACTTTCTCTTTAGTATAGTTAAGTATTCTTTTGCCTTATTCTGTGACCCAAACATTCTCTCAATGTGTCACACCTATGAGACTTCCCAAAAAGCAGTGACAGGAGACCTGCTTAAACCTTTTGAGTGGGGAAGTTGGAAATCATTGTACCCATGTATCTCTCCACATTCATGTTCACTAGAGCTCTGAGTAAGCTGAATATCGTGCAATGTCAATGTCTACCTTTTTGTGCAAACTCTTGAAGAGAAGATGCACAAAAACTGTCAGAAGACATTGATCTCTGAAAATTCTACAAAATGAAATTTCCAGTTCTATTTGAGGTCTTGTGGTGGGGTCCAGAACTAGGTGAAGGGTTGATAATGAGATTGTTAAAGAAAAAAGTATTCTAACACTTGTTAAAATGATAAGGAAGACTTCATTCAGGACTCGTGGTATATATATCAAGACTATCACTGTAAGGGAGAGAGATTGGGCTGAACTCCAAAAACAGCAAAGACCGCTGAGGATTTACAGCCAATGAGCAGAATGTGGGGTCACTGAGTAAAAATTACACGAAGAAATACCAATATTAGGGGGATTATTGCTACACCAATTTAGGGTTCTTGCTGAAGGTAGGTCAGGGTCATCAGAGATCAAAGGCAGGAGATGAAGAATTTGATCAGATATCAAGGGCGAGGGATCTTCTCTAAGCTGCCTGAGGATGATTTGTGCTGAAACTGAGTTATGGAGGCAGAAGACAGTACCCAAGGATGAGATCTAGTTGAAAAGAGTGGTCAGAGGAGCCTGACTAAAGTTTGGGCAAGGAAGGAGTCTTTGTCAAAGGTAAGGGTCCACAGCGCGCACACACACACACACACACACACACACACACACACACACACACACACACACACACACACACACACACACACACACACACACATACACCCTATATGGAAATTAAACTCCCTAAACTGCAATCAGGCAAACGCCATTTTCCAGGGACATCATAACCGCAAATGTAAGTGAACAAGAAGAAAGGCCTTTAGGAAAGGGTCCGGCAAACAGCATACGGTATAATTTCAAGAGCAAGGGGATGTCTTGCTCCTGCTGGCAATAACCAAAACAATACACAATGAAATAACGAAACAAACAAAACATCATCATGGCTTAGAGAAGCTGGAAAAAGGGGAAATGCAATACTGGGGTGCGTGTGTGTGTGTGTGCGTGACAGAGAGAGAAAGAAAGAGCGAGAATTGAAAAGTTATTATAAAACTTAAAATTAGAGAATGTATTGTTGTTAAACGATTCTTTGAAAGTTATTAAGTTCCAACAACATCAAGAAGGCAACATGACTCCCTGACTTGCTCTTATTTGTAATACATTTCTACTCACATCAAATAAAGGAGCTAAGTTGTGTGTTAATGTTAATGATGCTAATATTTTTACGGGTCCTTGTACCTCCAATGCTAGTGTTTCTAGGGCAATAGCTACTATAAAGTCAAAGTACTGTAAATTTTGTATCAAAAACTATAAATTTTATTATTATATAAATGTTATGTATAATATATTAACATCCTTTACTGATTAAAAAATCCCTTTGCTACTAAAGCAGTGAAATGTATAACAAAGCACATTTTTCACTTCTACAAGTTTCTTTTGTAAAAGACTATTCAGCTTTAAGATCATTTATCTTGTATATGAAAGTGAATTTTCTCAAAGTGACTCATATTGTTATTTAAAATGCCTCTGTAATGCTAAAAAAAAAAAAAAAAAAAAAAACTCATGCAATAGAATTCTGTAAGAGCAGGTAGCCCATCAAAATTATTTCTTATTGAACAAGAGTGCCCTATGGAGGTAGCCATAATTTACATTAACATGAAGTTGAGAAACATACATTTCATTAGCATAAAACCTTATACTGTACAGATACATCTTCAGCTTGTATTTCCTTTTAGAAGTTGATAAATGCAAGTTCCATAATTCAGATAGAGTAAATCTTAGGAGAAGAAATAAGATATGCCTAACAGCTGTAGCATAATTAAAATCTCATTCGCTATATATAATACTGAGAAGGCTAAGTAATTACAGAAAAGGAAGTGTATGATAATCTCTTCTTTGAATAATAGGAATTCAGTATTTGGTTCCCTACTGACAGTCATGTAACCTAAATTTAATATTTATTTGAATATTTGCTATTTATAATGTAGATACATATAATAAGTTTACTTAAAATTTAAAATTATATTAGCACTCAAACTGTTGAGTGTAAATAATTCTTGCTTTGGTGATTTTTTTCCCACTTACACCATGTTTCAGTGAAAATTCAAATAAACATGGTTACATCATATGTGAACATTTGTCTAATTATTAGTGAGAGAAGAAAATAATGATTTTTCCCTGAGGATTTTAAGTAAACTGATTATTTGATTTCTGAGAATGAATTAAAGGCAAAACACATGTCCCTGATAAGACTTGTGTTTTAGGCCCTAGCTATCTGCAAAGCTAAAACTTTGGATGGAAGAAGGATTGGAAACTGACGTGGAACCAAAAAGGAGGCCCTCAAAATGCATCTTTCATATCCACTTTAATTCCAATGTCACTTAGAAACATTTTCACAAGAGCGAAGCAGACAGTTGCTTTATCACCTATTAACAGCTCTTTATGAATTACTTTATCTGCCGCTTTCCCAGTGGACACAGTCATTATGTGGTCATGCCTGTACTATGCATAATGGGAGATGGAGACATGGGATGGGGTCATTATAGGACCCTGTCTGACATTATAGTGTATGTAGGTGGAATTAAGTATATGTAGGGCACAATAAAATAGAGGCTGCAGAAAGAAGAGCATTGAAAACAAGCTGTTCATTCTTAGAAATTGAGGCTAGGACCTGCCCAGTGGGGAGAAGGCTTAAAGAAAAACCTATCTTTTCTAAAAGAGTGCCTTCTTTGACTTTCGTCTATGGGACCATTATCAGTGTCTACTGCTAATGTCCCAAAGAGACTACAAAAAAATAATTTGTTCATTAATCAGTACCAAGTTTATTATTTACTGCAAGAAGAGAGACTACTACCTTAGGAGAGTCTTAGGAGAACCTTGGATGGAAAGGACAAAATTGTGACATTTGTAAGTTTGGGGAATCTAATTTAAAGGTGAGTCTTTGAATGCTGAGGGCTAGGTAGGAGTTAGGTTAAGGTTGTGATATGATAGTTTAAGATTAGTGAACACAGGGAGGATTTGAAAGGAAGCTTGAGTAGTAAAAAGTCATTTGGTGATCCAAGTTGGACAAACTATTGAAGAGTAGTCTATTGTGCAGATACATGGATTTTCAGGAAGTAAGCGTGAAATAATACAGTATTTGCCACTTTATATTCCTGGGCAAGAAGCTGTTGGAATAATAAAGTCATGCTAATTTGCAACAATGAGCTAGTGGCTGAATGATTTAAATTCTGATTGTGTTAAGAGTCTTAGGAAGCTGACAGCCTTGCTATTAAGGATAACACTTGCAAGATCTTTGATTTTTTGTTGCAAATTCATAATATTCTTATCTTTCTAAGCTTCCAGAAGTGAAGCATGGGGCTCACCACTGTCCATAGCATTTGACAAAGAGTACAGTGTATGCTGCTTCTTTGATACTGATCCTGAGTATTGGGAGAGATAAAATTCAAAATAAACTGCCAGAAATTATCCATCTGCAGTGCCTTTTATTTTAACACACTGCAACCCCAATTCACTGTGCAAGAGTGGGATTGCACAGTATATTTTTAGCGGCATATGCTGACTGATAGAGGTGATATTTATTACTAATAGTATAGGTCTTATCCGACTTTGGCATACAAGAACCGCAAACGTCTGCAAACAAAAAAAGAGGATTCTTTGACTATATGATAATCTGTATGATCAGGAGGCTTTCTAAAGGAGGAAATCAAGACGAAAAAGAAGAAATCACAAGATACATTTTTGACATTATTACATCTCTTTTCATTAATAAATATTTTCTATAAGAAAGACATAAATACTGCTATATAGAAATCCTTGTGAATCAATAAATCTCATTACACATGCAGATATATCTAAACTGACAGCTACAGAGAGACAGCCTTTTATTGTGGAAAATACGTAAAAGGTCTCTGAGTCCCAATCCTAGATGTGGAACATGTAAGACTTTTAGTAGTTCCAGCCTCAGTTTACTTTCCTTTAAATAGGAAAAAATATAAACAACATATTTTACAAATTAGTTATGATGATTAAATGAAATACTTGAAGGATATTTGAAAGTTATTTCAGTAAAGAAATAAAAGGTTACTATTAAAATTAATTCTGTATAACTAGTTATTTAACACGTAGGAAGATGGTATAAGATTCTGTTTCTTCACCAAAACAATCTGTCCCCAAGAAGAAAGTCTAAGGTTATCTCAATCATATCTCCCTGAGCTTAGTTTCTTACATTAAAAATAATGAATAACTATCTAAAAGTTACATAATGCTGATACATCAAAAGAATAACAATAGACTTAATTCAACAATCACTAAAATTGTCATTAATATCAAGCTTTTAAAATCATATTTGCTACATCAAGTATATTCATAGTCTTTACTTGATAAACTAAAGAAAACTAGTGCATCTTATTTTTGTACTTCTTATGTTTTTAACATATTTTTTGTACATGAAATTTGATTTTTACTGAAGTTTTCTCAGTAAAACTTAAGCACAACTTAAAATATGATTGTCATTTTTCAAGAGGAACTGGAAAGGAGAAAAAATCAAATGTGTAAGGCAGGAATGACTGAAAGCAAGTTAAATCAGAACTGTTTTTCAGTAAGGACAGGTTACTTAGGTTTCTGTTGATATTGATTGTGGCAGCCTACAGACCCTAACTTCTTATTTTAATTAAGATACTTAGTCTATAGCCATACCAAATTGAACATCCCCAATCTCATTTGATTTCAAAAGGTTCGTTCATTCTCTCTTAAAATTCTAAAATTACATATAGTTTGGGACCACAGCCAGCCCTATGCAAGCTAGAGTGGAGTACAGCCCAAAGCTTTGAGAGAATAGAAATTAAGAGCCTTTCTGTAGAAGCTGGTTGATAGAAAAATGGAGAGGAATAAGAGACTGACAGGTGTGGTGGCTCACACCTATAATCTCAACACTTCGGGAGACAAAGGCAGAAGGATCACTTGAGGGCAGGAGTTTGAGACCAGCCTAGACAACATAGTGAGACTGCATATATACAAAATTATTATTATTTTTAATTAGCCAGGCATGGTGGTGAGCATCTGTAGTCCTAATTACTCAGGAGGCTGAGGAAGGAAGAGTGCTTGAGGCCAGGAGTTCAAGACTGCAATTAACTATTATTGAAACACTGCACTCCAGCCAGGTGTCAAGGTTAGATCGTGTCTCTCAAAAAAAAAAAAAAAAAAAAATCTATGTGACAATAGTGTAATGCAGAAATTGCACTACATATTTGAATAGTCCTTTATACTTGTCAAATGGCTTTCAAGGAGATTGCCTCATGAGATCCTCATCACTGCAGAAGTGAGATTCTATACGATTTCCATTTGCAGCCTTTTTTAAAAAACGAGATTCAAAAAAGTTGAATACTTTTTCAGAGTCTAATAAATACAAAATGAGAATTAAAGTCTGTTGCCTGCTAGATAGATTTAAAAGGCACCTTATAGTAAAGAAGAATGTGTTTCCAGTTTAAAATTTTAGCAACAGATAATGATTATTTATTAAATAATGGTCGACCTCACTTTATACAGTGTTGGCCCCCTAGAGGAACTCACTTCTTTGTTCCTCACTATATCCCCAATAGTAAGCTTAATTTGGAGGATCAAGACCCAGGACAACTTTGGGCCTTGGTGCTAGATATGGAGTTTTCTATTTGGTGAAGGAAGAAGATGCAAGACCTTTGAGGCCATATTGCTTCTCTTCTCTCGGAATCCAACCTCCTTGCCTCATCTCCCTTTCTTGACCAGCATAACTTATACAGTAAGAGAGGCCTAGAACTATTTCACAGATGGGGAAAGATCTGTCTCGCTTTCTTCTCTTAGAAAATTTAACGAAAAACTTCCAGGATATGGTGAGCTGGAAGAAGTGTTTCTCTCATCCTTATAATGAAAAAGAGCCAGATTAACTTAACAGTTATGATTTTTTTCCCCATTAGAGAGCTGAGTTCACAGAGCAAACAATGGCCCAAAATCTGAGAAGAGATTGGTCCCTGCAAAGATAAGGGAAACACAAGCACATGCTTTCATGGGTAGACACGATCCAGAAGCAGACCCCTGTGAGATGAATGATGAATTCTAAGTGTGGGCTGGTGGGATAGTGTGAAGCAGCAAAGAGACCTTGAGGGACATGACATGCTCTTGTAGTCTCTCTTCCAGGAACTCAAACAGATACTCACAGAAAGTTCTGTAAGAGCATTAAGAATATGCCTATTTTGCTGAGAAAGAACAGTCATAAACGAGGAGAAACTTTCATCCTTAGGGCACTGGAGAAAATGCAGGTCAGCTGGAAGAAGGAAATAGAGGGGAAAAAATACCTTCTCCTGGGCAAAGAGCAGGACTATGCTCACAATTGTGAGATGGGAGGAGAAGAGAATTGAGAGGACCACACCCCTGAAATCCAGGATTTGATGCCAGTTTAAGACAGAAGTTTAATTAGAGCAGCAGAGAATACTCTGCCATGATGCCTTCCACTAGCAAACGAACACACTTCGAATTACAGCTAAGAGCAGAATTTGCAGGAAGAGAACAGAAATGGAACATAAGCAGGCAAAATGATCTTTTGGGAGGAAAAGCTTCAAGAGGCAGCCTAAAGTACAGCACACAGATGAGACATTACTCTGGCATACAAAGTCTCATGCCAAACACAAGGTATGACTGCAGGAATTTGAAACCTACGGTACACTTAGTGTAACCACAGCAGCAACGTATCTCAAACACAGCCCAATGGCTAACCAGATTAACTCAAATAGAAACCATACAAAGCATGTTTTCAGATTATAATGAAATTCACATAGAAATCAATAACACTAAGGTTTTGGAAAAATCTCCAAATATTTGAAAATTGAACAACATAATTCTAAATAATCCATAGGTTAAAGAGGAAATCTCATGAGAAATTTAAAAATAATTTGAAATGAATGAATATGGAAATTCAATACATCAAAATTTGTGGTTTGCAGCAGAAATAGTCCTTAGAGGGAAATTTATAGCATTAAATGTTTATATTGGAAAAGCAGAGAGGTCTCAAAGCAGTAATTCAAGTTTCTACCTTAAAAAAAAAGAAGAGCAAATTAAACCTAAGGCAAGCAGAAAAACCGAAATAAAGATAAGATCAGACATCAATGAATTTGAAAACAGAAAAATGATAAATAAAAATTAGCAAAACTAAAAATTTATTTTTTGTGGCCAGGGTGGTGGCTCATGCCTATAATCCCAGCACTTTGGGAGGCCGAGGTAGGTGGATAACTTGAGGTCAGGAGTTCGAGACCACCCTGACCAATATGGTGAAACCCCATCACTACTAAAACTACAAAAATTAGCTTGGTGTGGCGGTTTCTGCCTGTAGTCCCAGCTACTTGGGAGGCTGAGGCAGGAGAATCGTTTGAACCTGGGAGACAGAGGTTGCAGTAAGCTGAGATCAGGCTACTACACTCAAGCCTGGGCAACACAGGGAGACTAAATCTCAAAAAAATAAAATAAAATAAAATAAATAAAAATTTATTTTTTGGAAAGCTAAATAAAATTGATAAACCTCTGGCTAGATTAACCAAAATGGAGGGGGGAAACAAATAAAATGAAACCTACCAGTTTCAGGAATGGTAAGAGAAGATTACCACCGACACCACATATATTATCAGGATATTATAGAAATACCATCAACAATTCTAAAACTTAAATAAAATCGACCAATCCCTCAAAAGACAGAGACTGCAAAAAAAATTAAGAAGAATCAGGTAAATGCAATAATCCTATAACTGTTAAATAATTGAATTTGTAGTTAAAATTCTCTCCAAAAGAACCCTCCAGGCCCAAGTGATTTTGTTGGTGAATTTTATCAAATATATTAGGAAGAAATACTACACTGTTCACAAAATTCTCTGCAGAAAATAGAAGAATTCCTTGCTCTTTTTTTTTTTGTGGTCAATATTATTCTAATGTCAAAACCAGACAAAGATTTTATAAGTGCTAAAAAGTATCTTTCATCAACACAAACACAAAAATCTTTAAAAAAAAAAGTGTAACTAATTGAATACAGCAATATAAAAGAATAATCTATCTTAATCAAGTGGAGTTTATCCCAAGAATGCAAACTGATTTAACATTTAAAAATTAATCAATGTAATTCACTCAATAAACGACAAAAAAATCATTTTAATAGATGAGAAAAAGGCATTTGTCAAAATTCAACATCAATTCGTGATTTAAAAAAAATCTCAGCAAACTTGGAATAGGAAAGAATATCTACAAACAGATAAAAGTCTTCAAAAAATTAAAACTATACAACTAACATAATACTTAATGAGGGAAGATTGAAACCTTTCCTTTTAAAATCAAGAGCAAGGTAAAAATTTCCTTTTTCACTGGTTTCATACAAATCGTGCTAGCGGCCTTAGTGCAATAAGATAAGAGAAAGGAAGGGGAAAAATGTATCTATTCATAGATGGTATGATTTTCTATGTAGAAAATTTCAAAGAATATACAAAAAAAAATCTTCCAAGAACTAATACGTAAATTCATCAAAATTACAGAATGTAATGACAATGTGTAATGGTCAATCATATTTCTATATACTAGCAATAAACAATTAGAATTTGGAATTTAAAAAATTATAATAGCACAAAAATAATAAAACCTGTGTGTGTATGTCTGTGTGTAAACAAAATATAAGAAGGATCTATATGCTTACAACTACAAAACCCTGATGAAGGAAGTAAAAAAAGATAAATAATTGGAAAAATGTACTGTGCTCATGGATTAAAAGACTCAATATTATTAAGATTTCAATCTTTTTCCAATTTGATCTATAGAGTTAATGAAATCCCAATTAAAATCCCAGGAATGATTTTTGTTTATATGCACAGGTTTATTCTAAAATGTATATGGGAAGATAAAGAAAATAAAATAACTTATATGATTTTGAAACAAAAGAACAAAGTTAGAACACTCCCAATATCTGTTTTCAAGACTTACTGTTATGCTACAGTATTCAGGATTGTGTAGTATCAGTAATAGGACAGGCACATAGATGAAAGGAACAAAATATAAAGCCAAGAAATAAATCCATTCTAACGTAGTCAAATGATTTTGACAAAGGTACAAAGGCAAACTGAAAGGGTAGTGTTTTCAACAAATTGTGCTGAAACAATTCAATCTCCATATGCAAAAAAATTGAACCTTGGCAAAAAAAACTCACAACTTATACAAAAATTAATTCAAAATGGACCATATACATTCATGTAAATCCTAAAACTATAAAATGTCTAGAAATAAATAGGAAAAACTCTGTGTGAATTTAGATTTTTCAAGTAGTTTTTAGACATGACTCCAAAAGCAAGATTCATAAAAGAAAAAAATTTATAACTTGGATAAATTATCAAAATTAAAATATTTTGCTTTGTAAAAGATACTGTTGACATACTTCAAAAGACAGGTCATATCCCAGAAGCAAATAGATGCAACTCACATATCTGATAGCGTACTTTTATGCAAATGTATAAAGAACCCTCAACAGTCTACAAAAATCAGCAATCAAAAATGTTCATTTTAAAAAGTGGAGATGGGATAAAGTTTTAAACAGATAATTTACCAAAGAAGATATGCAAATGAAAAATAAGCACATGAAAAGATACACAGCAACATTAGTCATTAAGGAAATGCAAATTAATCTCAAGGAGATACAACTATTACAAGTACTACAATGGTTAAAATGAAAAAAATAAGTGACAACACCAAGCGTGACAAAGATGAAGAGCAACTTGGTAGGAGGCAGTTATGTATAAATGTGTAAATGCACATTTAACACATAACTCAGCAGTGCCACTTAGACATTTACCCTAGAAAATTGTAAGAATACACCTAGAAACACTTGTACATGCATATTCATAGGAGCCTTGTTTATCAGGTCCAAAAATTGGAAACAATGAAAATGTCCTTCAACATCTAATTGTAAAAAGAAACAGTGGTACATTTCTCCAATAGAACTCTACTCAGCAATAAGAAGGAAAAGAGTATGAGTTCACCCAGCAATATGAAAGAATCTTAAATGTGTTTTTCTAAGTGAAAGAAGCTAAACTAAAAAGAGCTTTATATTGTATAATTTCAATTACATAGCATTCTGGGAACAATGCAAAACAATAAAGTCAGAAAGGTGCCAGGGTTGGATCTGAGGGGAGGAGCTGGCCACAAAAGGGTAGCACTAGGGAATTTAGGGGGTGATGGAACTTTTGCAAGTAAATACATGACTATGCTTTTGTCAACACTCACAGAATTATGTACTGCAAAGAAAGAATTTTACTATATGGAAGCTTTTTAAAAAAATAACTGGAATGTCAAGAGAACCCAAGATGAAATGTAGACTCTGGCAATTGAATCTAACTGTATTATAAATGAGTAACATCCACACGAACAGAGGTGGAAAAGAAAGGAGTTAATCTGAATAAACTGAATAACCTTAAAAAACCTTATGTTGACTGGATGATGAAAATAGCTAAATAGAAACTATAAAAAGAAGAATAAAAATAAAAATAAATGGAGTCCAAAGAAAAGCTGGTAAGAGTCGATGACTCATTCCTTATGACCTCTAGGCATGGGGAGAGCTTCTCTTTCACTTACTTGACAAGTTCTTCCTGGAATTAGCTTTGCCTGCCTCTTCTCATCACTGGAATGGTAGGGTCAGAAAAGTATAAACCCACATGAAGAGTAAAGGGTTCAACATGCCACATGGAATACTGACATCCAAGCATAGGCTGGCCTCTGGCATTGCCCAAAGGATTTCCTGTAGCTTCACTGCCACTTCACAGGTCACCCAAAGCCCCACTTAGTTTAGTTTACTGACTGACTTTGTCTCTATATCTAGATCCCTTTCTGGGGGACACAGTGATAGCTGGTTAAGGAAACTCAAAGTTTATAATTCTAGGATTTCACAAATTAGTTTTCTTTCTCTACTCCTCCTGCCTGCATTTAAGACACAGTAGACATTTTACACATATAACAAAATTACATAAAAGAAGGAAAATTGAACAGATATGTCTTTCTACTTAAGCTGGGCTGTGGTCAGTATGAAAATTTAGAATTAGAAAACGCTATACCTGATCTATGTTGCTTCGATATTGCCTTTTTATAAATCAATTCTATTCAAGCCATGTGCAAAATTCAACAGTATCCTTGCAGTCCTTTTCCTCTAGGTGAAATTTATATAAATTCGCAAGTGTTTCTAGGGAAATCGTATAGTATAAAAAAGATGATATGTGGTATGCTTGGCATTTTGTACATATAAGAAATTTGAAAGGAAGTTACTTTTCCAGCAATGTGACCAAAAGGTTTCATGTACAATTTTTAAAATCATAATATTTATACTCTCTTTTTCATGGATATGTCAGAACACTTCAGCAAAGTAATTTAGTAATTATCTTTACATCCCTCTGTAAACTCTCAATTCAGGAGCTTAAAAAATGTTCAAAAGTTAACACATGCAATTGATTAATTCAGACAAAAAATAAATGACTAGAGAAAAAAGACTGTAGCAATTTCTAAGATAATTTCTACTACAGCAATAAGTATTTACTATAGCAATAGTACTTACTACAGCAATTGTTTCTTATAGCAATAAGTACTTCAAAATCATGTCTGCGTATATGTGTGTGTGAGACAGAAACAGTTTACTGACACTGAGAAAGAACACAGATATACTATATATTCTAATAAGAAGAGCACATTTGAGTAACCAAATCTTATGTTCTCTGTAATATTATTTCCAAGCGCTTTCCTAATTTTCTGCATTGTAATTTGCCTAGAAATGTAATTTCTTTAGGAAGATTGAAATAATTTTCATTTTAAGGACTATATATGCAGTTTGTTTTGATTGAGGCACAGAAACTTGTGAAGTTTTCAGTGCACAATGGTCTTTCAATATATATCTTTTGACTGAATTAGAGAAGCAATCGAGTAGAGCTTATCTTATGGGGAGAGGAAAGGAGGCCACGTTAGGGCAAGAAGCTACTATCCAAAGATGAGAGATGGTAAAGAGACACTGAAATCTTAGCATAAACATCACAAAAAGCTTGCTTAGTGGGGAGAAGAAGGGACATTTTTTCCATTGAATGGTGATATAGTTTGGATCTGTGTCCCTGCCCAAATCTCATGTTGAATTGTAATCGCAAGTATTGGATGTGGGGCCTGGTGGGAGGTGATTGGATCATGGGGTGGATTTCTCCTGAATGGTTTAGCACCATCCTCTTAGTGATAAGTGAGCTCTTGCTCTGAGTTCACATGAGATCTGATCATTTAAAAGTGTGTGACACCTCCCCCCACTCCAATCTCTCTTTCTCTCTCCTGCTTTCACCATGTGACTTGCCTGTTCCCCCTTCACCTTCCACTATGATGCAAGGCTTCACTAGAAGCCAAGCAGATACCAGCTCCACGCTTCCTGTAAAGACTGCTGAACCATGAGCAAATTAAACCTCTTTTCTTCACAGACCACCCAGTGTAAGGTACTTTATGGCAATGCAATAACAGCCTAATACAAGTGGTATTTACAGACTCTGAGCTATGACTTAATTGCTTTCTGATTTTAAGCTCCATCTTTCAAAAATTTTAGTAGCTCCTTTCTGTCTCTTTATATGTATCCCTGTCTGTTTCACTGAACATCAGTTCTTTTAATCGGTAATGCATGTTATTCACCCTGGTTCCACTATAGCCTGAGCCCAGTGACTTGCAAACAACAGACACGTAGTAAGTAATTATCATTTGGGTTTGATTAAATTTTACTAATGGTTCATATCTTCCTTGCATGTCTGGTCTCTTTTCTACTAAGAAAATCTCTGAACATTTAGTTTTCTTCTCTTCTTTTGTTTCTCTATTTTTGCTAAACATTCTGATATTTTTGGTGACAATTTCAGGTTGACTAATTTGGGACATGGGAGGTGCAATATCCTGCCAAGGGAAGGTCTGATGGATGAAACAATACTTCGGTACAGAACAAATCAGAAATTTAATTTCATTTTGAGCTGGTGGAAGCTTTCAGTTTATAGCCTCTGGCTCCTCTCCTCAGCGTTCTGTAGAGAATGCCTCTCCCTGTCTTTCATCTCTTCTGAAGAGGTCTTTTTCTTTGGCTACAGGTGGGATTTTTTTGGACAAATAAGATATTTTTATATTTGTTTCTGTCTGCTGTCTACCATGAACTTCTACTAGGAAGCCTTAGCAAACTCTACCCTCTTCAGAAGACTCACCATGGGGTGCTTCTTTTGATTTGAATAATTTATTGTTCTATCTCTCTTTTTCTTATCCTCTTGTAAGGGACTTAGATGAACAGATCTCAGTTCTATAGCTAAACCAACTGTCATTCAGGCAGACCTTCAAGAGATACACAGCAGAATTCCAGCAGTTTCAAGGCTGTGGAGACTCAGAGATTCCAGTTAACTAAACACCTGAGGGTATCGGAGAGAGACCCTCAAAGGTAGCAGCAGTCTCTGAGCAAATGGGTATTTTAGTATGTCTGTCTGTTTATACCTTACAGAGTTGACTCCTGTAGTTCTCCTTTTCAGCTAAGTTTAGTCATTGACATTGAAGAGCTAAGAGGATGAATCAGAAAGAAAGAAATAAAAGAGACTAAATATGAGGAGATAAAGATTAGGTGTAGTGCTAGCAAATTTCCCAACATGAATCACGTATTTCTTTAAATCCATGTTTGGTTGAAGCTGAATAGTGTAGACTAAATAAAGGTCTAAGAATCATCTTAATGAAAATAGAAGTTTTTGTCCCAGAGGTTACCACCATCCTGAGGTCATGTTTTACTGTGGCTATGAACAAATGGAGAACCCCTACCCAGGGAAAGTAAAATAAAAGTAGACAGGACTTAATCTTGTGTAATTTTATGGATTCTTAGTTTACTCTTCCATCTCAGCATAAGGCAAAACAATACTTTCTTAAAGAGCTCTTTTTATTTACTCCCTTCAGCTAGTGCTGTGTGTAATATGGGCAGTTCCTCTCAGGATAAATGCCTCTATTTCACAGATTCGCAAATAATCTACAACTAAACCCAACACGTTATTAGTTTTTCTAAGAAGCAAAGAGCATGAAGCTTTACAAAACAGAAATGCAGAAAGGACCCTATGGGAGGCTTGGTGTGCTCACTCTAGCAGATTCAAGTTGATTGCTTAACAGTAGAAGGCCACAGAGGAAGCTGATGGAAATAGGTTTCTGCCTTATCTACGTAGTTTAATTGACACCACATATGAACACATCCCAGGATGGCCACTTTTGATCATGAAAATATTCTACGGACAAGTCATCTTTGTTTTCATGTCATAGAGTCTTACCAACTTAGCAAATAAGCATAGAAAATTTCCAGAGATTAAAAGGCAGGTTTATTGTCTATAGTGATAGGAGAGGGCACTGTTAACTAAAGGAAAAAAAATTCCAATCTTCTGAGCCATCCATCTGTAACAATATTTTGGAACTATGAAACTTCTTATTTTACCACATTCCATATATGAATGATGGAAAGAAAAGCTACTTTGTTGAAAAATAATTTATATGAAAAGTGCAGAAGAAACCCAAAAAGGAAATTAATCAGATTACTTTCTCACCTTCAGGTGATTGTTACAGATGTTTCACAAGTCTCAGGACATCTGCTGTTCATCAATTCGAACAAATACATGGTGTCACTATAAAGCCAAAGCATCAGTCTCATATTTACAACCTAGAGGTTTTCTACTTCTTTTTTTCCTGCTTTGCTCCTGCAAGTTGGAATTCACAAAGAATTAAATATCCTAGGCAGCTTTTATTCTACACTAGTAGTGGTAGATCCTTTAATTCAAGGCATAAAAAATGGAGAAATCCATGATCTATAATCAGCAAAAGAAACAGCAGAGGATAATATATTTTTGTTAATCATCTACTTTTTTTTAATCTGGTATTTATTTCCCTAAGACAAATTAAGCCCATGTCAATTAACTTTCACTCCATAACCATTCGTTACAGAAAGCAATTTAAGGGATGAAGAATTATTTGTTAAATCAATCCCCAATTTATTAGCTGTCTTGACTTTTAGCAAGTTTAAGATTACTTTTTATAATAATTCCATCTTTGGATTGCTTAATGCTCAGATATAAACAAATCTTTTGAATAGAAGATATTTTAGTTAATAACACTTAAATTCATAGATCCTGAAAAATTGTATACATGGATTTTCATAGGCAGTTTGTACCTAACTCCAGAAACTTAAAATATTATATAGGGACATTTTAAAAATCTGAGTCCAAGAAACAAAAGTTATTGACACAAGGGATATAACTATAAAAGCAGACATTTTTACCTTTTCATTTCATGAATTAAGTAAAGTAAGAAGAAGAAGGAAAGAAATAAGTCTACGTGTTGATTGTAAATAAAACTGCAAACGTGTTTTGCCGTTGTTTAAATCACCCATTATGAATAAGTGCTTTTGTTTTCCATGTTCCTGTGGGATATATCAGGTCAAATGTCAGTTCTGTCCTCAAAATGGCCTCTTAAAATCCTGTCTCTCCTTCCTCCAAGAGCAGGTGCATGAAATAAACCAGCAGGCAGTCAAAGTTGAAATTACATTTGTGCGTCCTAAATCATGACATTCAGTCTTGAAGAGAAAGAAGAAAGCACAGATGTCTTTTCACCAAAGGACCTATCTCTGTGGAGAAGAAAGTGGGGGGGCGGGGGACAGGAAATCGCAGAGACACAACACATTCCTGTTTGCTCCAACTGAGCACTTCCACAGACCTTCTTTGTATTAGACAGAATGGAGATCAGACTCTCACACGTGTCCAAGCCAAGATCAGTGCTGCAGATTCTCAGCAGTTCTCTGTGTTCAGTCTGCTCTCCTGAATTAACATCACTTTATATTTGATCATTATGAATCTCAGTTCTTGCATAAGCAGGGAAAAAATTTAGGTTATTGAGAGAGGGAGAGGAAAACCCTGCTGAGACATGCATGTGGGCTACTTTTGGACCATCCGTTTGAATACGGTGTCCAATGCCATGGTCCTTCCATACATATGATTTTCTACTCTCAAATAAGCTCAGCAACTTTCCTAGAATAAACATTTGAACAACTTTTAAAAGAAGCTAGTTAGGGATTTAGAAATGTAATTTGAACATTAAAATTAAACCGTGCACCTGCATTTTATTTCATCTTCAAATGTAAAAATCCAGGATATTTCCCAAATTATGCCGCTAATGTGTGTTTTGTTTTAGCTTTTTTAATGTTTCAAACATATTTCTAGCCTTTTGAAAAATAAAATTCAAAAAAACCCAGAAAAATAAAATAAAAATTAAGTTGACATATAACCTATCTTCTTTTTAAAAAATACTATCAAGAAGGAAAAATCCTACTCCGGTTCCATTGCCCAAATTTAAGATTTGGTTCTTAGCTTTCCAGGCTTTTTATTTCTTGATATATAAGAGTATGTGTTTGTGTATATGTATGTATGTATATACACATATTAAGAAATATTTATGCTCATAAATGCTTTACAAAATTTGATCATATTTTATCTAGAATTTGTGTTTTAAATTATTTAACAAAATATCCTAAAAAATATTTTCATAGTCCTAGCTCCTACAGTGGGCACTAAGTTTTAGGCTAATTTTTTTAACAACCAGGTACAGATTTGAATTCCTAATTACTTAGTAGAGTGCTTTAGACATTTAGCTTTCTATTTCTAGTATTTCAAAGAGTGAAAAAAATATTTTATTACAGAAAAATACACACAGCATTAGAGAAGCAAGCAAAACCAGACTATGCCTTGAAGGCCAATGGGTTTGCTGACTGACAATACCTTCTGAATTCCTAGAAAAACCTCTGTTCATATAACTGATTTCTATACAAAGCAGACTTCACTATTCTGTGTGAATTCCATGAAAGTTTTCACAAGGGAATAAGTTTAAATACCATCCTAAGAAGGAAGATGCACTTTAAATGATCCAGCATCTTCTCTACTAAATCTTGTTAGGCAGACACTTAGAGGTCACCATATCGAATTGTTTCATTTATGACATTTCATTACTCTTTTTTGAAACCATCAAAAAAAATCAACCAGTTGTTCAAAAATATATTATATGTGTTTCCCTTAATTTAAAAAATCCAATAAACAAATTCTGGTACCTTACCTCATGCAATGTATTTATTCAGTGATAAAAAGAAATGAGCTGTCAAGGCACAAAAATACATATTGCTAAGTGGAAGATGCCAGTCTGAAAAGTTACATACTATATGAGTACAACTACATGGCATTCTGGAAAAGACAAAACTATAGAGACAGTAAAAACATTAGTGGATGCAGCCAGGAGCGGTGGCTCACGCCTGTAATCCCAGCACTTTGGGAGGCCGAGGCCGGCAGATCATGAGGTCAGGAGATCGAGACCACGGTGAAACCCCGCCTCTACTAAAAATACAAAAAATTAGCCGGGCGCGGTGGTGGATGCCTGTAGTCCCAGCTACTCGAGAGCCTGGGGCAGGAGAATGGTGTGAACCCGGGAGGTGGAGCTTGCAGTGAGCTGCGATCGTGCCACTGAACTCCAGCCTGAGCGACAGAATGAGACTCCATCTCAAAAAAAAACAAAATTTGTGGCTGCTGGAGTTTAGGAGGGGTATAAGAGAATAAAAAGTACAAAACATGGGATTTTTAGGACTGTGAAATTATTCCATATGATACTATGATGGTAGATACAGGACATTATGTATTTATCAAAACCCACTGAATGTACAAGACAAAGAGTAAACCCCTAGGTCAACTATGAACTAGAGTTAATAATCTATCAGAGTAAACCCCTAGGTCAACTATGAACTAGAGTTAATAATCTATCAGTATTGGCTCTTCAGTTGTAAAAATGTACCACACTAATGCAAGATGTTAATGATAGGAGAAAGAAGGTGGGGAGTGTAGGGGATGCGTAATATGGGAACTTGTGCTTTTTGCCTATGTTTTCTGAAACCTAAAACTGCTCTGAAAAATAAAGTCTATCAATTGAAGAAATGAAAGGGAAATAAAGAACACAGCTTGAGGGTGAAGTGCCGCACCCCCCAACCTGATTGTTCACTAGGAATTGTGATAAATTCATGCCTATGTTTTGAATTCTCTAATGGAATGTACTGATGATCTGTCTCTTATTACGTTTTCTACAATAATTTATTAAATAATTTCTTTTTGGATTACTTTTAGGGGAAAAAAAGGAAAAGCAGAAGAAAAATATGTCTGAACCAATTTCCAAATTTGGCTAAAGTTTGAGAAGACATAAAGAGAAAGGAACAAGTATTAATTGTGCCTGAGATGAAATGCCTTGGGTTAAGGTTTGTTCTTATTTCAGGGTCTTCTGGCTTGTTGGCATCAGCTTTGTCCCATTTATAATGTAGACATTAAACAAGATTGTCCAGTTTAAAGTCTGCTGGTTGCAGCCAAAACACTTCAGGCAGACGACATATAGGTAATCTTTTTGCCTCTCAAGTATTAGTGCTGAAATCTGGATTGTAATGATTGGCTCAAGCATGTTTGAACTGGTGTCAGGAAAATGGATCCGGATTTCTACATGCAACTTTATGTAAATAAACATCACAGTAGATGTGATCCAGGGGTAAGATATTGGGAGATGAAGTGCAGCACAGGTTGCATTTCAATTTAAGAGAACAGTCAGCTGGGGATTGAGCCTATGCAGTCCTGGGACATATGTTCAGGAAAATGTCCCTTGCTATAAACCATGTAAAAATAATGAGAAGAATCTTCCCATAGATTTCTGCAAGTGGCAGAGCTCAAAAAGAAACAGTTGCTTTAAAATATATATTTTTCCATTCACACAGCTTCCATATAAAAATATGCTATATTCCAGAGGTTTTATCTTCATAAAATCACCCTGTATGCAATTCTTAGCACAGTGAACAAATACAGCAAAATATTTTTTAACAAGCAAATAAAACCTTGCAATTTAATTTTGTTGAAAATCAAATTTTAATTTAACTAGTATAGTATTTTGCTGTCTTGTCTAAGTTTATTTTGAATTATGAAGTGCCAAGATATGGAAACAAACTAAATGCCAATCATCAATGGATGAACAGATAAAGAAAGTATAGTATATCAAGGGAAAATAAGTCATTATATAAAATAGATACCTGCACACATTATATTTATCACAGAGCAATTCACAATTGCAAAGATATGGAATCAACCTAAGTGCTCATCAACTGATAAGTGGATAAAGAAAATGTGGCATGCATACATATAAACACACACACACACACACACACACACACACACACACACCATGAAATAATATTCAGCCTCAAAAAAAAACAGAATAATGTATTAATGTATTTTGCAATAACTTGGATGGAACTATAAGCCATTCTCCTAACTGAAGTAACTCAGGAATGAAAAGCAAAAAATCATGTGTTCTGACTTATAACTGGGAGCTAAGCTATGGATTGTGTAAAGGCATGGAGAGTAGTATAGTGGACATTGAAGACTCAGAAGTGGGAAGGGTGGGAGGGAAGGGAGGAAGGACAAATTACCTGTCAAGTACAATGTATACTACTCAAGTGATGAGTACATTAAAAGCCCAGGCTTCACCAGTATACAATTCATCCATGTAATCAAAAACCACTTGTACCCCTAAAACTATTGAAACATTTTTTTAAATCGGTAAAACACCTGAATAGACATCTGTCAAAAAAGACCTACAATGGCCAATAGGTATATGACCAAATTCTCAACATCAGTAATCACCAGGGAAGTGCAAATCAAAACCACAGTAAGATATCACCTCATTCAAATTAGAATGGCTATTATCAAAAACACAAAACATAACAGGTGCTGGTGAGGACTTGGAGAAAAGGGAACCCTTATACACTGTTGGTTGGAATGTATATTACTACAGCCATTATGGAAAATGGTATGGAGGTTCCTCATAAAATTAAAAATAGAACTATGATATGATACAGCAATCCCACTACTGGGTATATATCAAAAGGTCATGAAATTTGTATATTAAAGTGATATCTGAACTCCCAAATTTGTTGCAGCAGTATTCATAATAGCCAAATACAGAATCAATCTAAATGGCCATCAATGGATGGATAGACAAAGAAAATGTGGCGTATATATACACAATGGAATACTATTAAACCATAAAAAGAAAATACTGTCATTTGTAGTAACATGGATAACCTGGGGGACATCAGATTATGTAAAATAAGCCCTGCACTCTCACTTATATTTGGAATCTTAAAAAGTCAATCTCATAGATGTATAGAGTAAAATGATGGTTACCAGAATCTAGGATGGTTATGCAACAGGGGGATGGAAGGGGTGTTAGTCAAAAGATTTGTAATTATAGTTAGAAGAACTAAACTCAAGAGACCCATTATAGAACAAGGTGACTATAGGTAATAACAATATATTGTCTTTTTGAAAAAGACAAAGAGAATGGTAGTTAAGTGGTCTTAACACAAAAATGATACCTATATAAGGTAATGAATTTGTTACTTCAGTATATTTAACCACTCCACAATGTATATACACTTCCAAACATCATGTTGTACACAGTAAATACATACAATATTATCTGTCAATTTAAAAAAAATAAGTTAAAATCATTTAAAAATCTAAAAAAAGAAAGTGTGGTATATATACCACATTTGTGTGTGTGTGTGTGTGTGCGTATGTGTGTAGAATCAATCTAAGTAGTCATCAATCGATGAATAGACAAAGAAAATGTGGTATATATACACAATGGATAATGGGCATACACACACAAAATGGACTATCATTTAGCCTTTAAAAAGAAGGTAATTCTGCAATATATGACAAAATGAGTGACCCTTGGGGATACTGTACTAAGTGAAATAAACCAGTTATAGATGGACAAATACTGCATTATTCCATTTACTTTAGGTACATAGATAGAACAGTCAAATACATAGAAGCAGAGAGTAGAACAGTGGTTACCAGGGGCTGAAAAAAACGGGAAATGGGGAGTTGTTCGATGGGTATAATGCTTCAGTTACGTAAGATGAATTAGTTCTAGAGATTTGCTGCACATCATAGTGCCTATAGTCAACAATACAAAATGCTGTACACTTAAAAAATTTCTTACAAGAGTAGGTCTCATGTTAAGTGTTCTTACCACAATAAAGTATTTTTAAATATAAATATGAAATATCTTTGCAAATATTAGAATTGTGCTGTCTTAGCACTTGGTACATGTGCCTGTGGGGGATGAAAATAGTGATGCTGTCCACACTTCTAACAATCATTATGACTAGATATTTTACTAATTACAGTAGCAATGGCAACTAAGTTTCTGTCCCCTGACTTGGGGAACTCCCACTAGATTGTAATTTTAGGATAGCTATTTTTTCCTAAATATTCCAGAATCAGTGCAGAAATGGTGATATCATTTGAATGTATCCCCTAGAATTCACGTGTTGAAAGCTTAATCCCCAGTGCATCAGTGTTGGGAGCTGGGGCCTCATGGGTGGTGTTTAGGTCATGAGGGCAGGGGTCTCATGTATAGATTAATGCCATAATAAAAAGAACTTTTGGAAATGGGTTTGTTCTCTTTCTCTCTTTGCCCTTCCAACTTTTGCTCTGTGATGACACAGCAAGAATGCCCCTACAAGATGCCAGCACCTTGATCTTTGAATTTCCAGCCTCCAGAATTGTCAGCCAATAAATTTCTGTTTACTATAAGTTATTCAGCCTCAGGTATTCTGTTATAGCAGCCCAAGACAGACCTACAGGAAAACATTAAGCCCAATGTACTATATTAGGCCAATGCACAGTAGTTCCCCCATATTCATTGTTTTGCCTTCCACAATTTCAGTTACCCTGAGTAGCCTGAAGAAATCACTCACTGCCCCACTCTGTCCCCCCCAGAACGTGAATCATTCCTCTATTCAGTGTATCCACATTGTATATGCTACTTGCCCATTAGTCACTTAGTAACCATCTCAGTTATCAGATCAAAAACAAACATAATATATATAGGGTTCGCCACCATCTGTGGTTTAAAATATCCAGTGGAGGTCTTAGAACATATTCCCTGAAGACAAGGTAGACTACTGGACTCTGTGACAGTCATTTTCAAAAAAGCTAACACATACTTTGAGGGACACTCAGATTTGTTTCAGTCATAACAAATGTGCTCTTAATTATCCTGTATACCTTCAATGAAATTAGTTTAAAACAAATCCTACTCAAAAACAACCTCAGACTCAGTGTTGGCACAGACTTTACAGATTAGTCTCGATTTCACTGATTCTCTTTAAATCAGAGTTTCTCATCTGTGTCACTATTAACATTTTGAGCTAGATGAGCCTATGTTTGGGGCACTGTCTTGTGCAATGTGGAATGTTTCGTAATATCCCTGGCCTCTACCTACCAGATGCCAATAGTACTCTCTATCAGTGTGACAACCAAAAATGTCTTAGACACTTCAGAATTTCCCTGGGGGGACAAAATCACCTGAGCTAGAACTACTACTCAACCTTTCCCAGGCATTTTCCTCCAGAATCTGATTGAATACATATAGTGATAGAAAAATTTCTATTAATGAGGGTACCAATTAAACATTTATAACTTTAATCAGCACTCAAATAAATGTGATTGATATGTCATTTAGAACACTGCTTTTATTTATTCAACACCCTCTACTACCACCTAAAAAAACCACTCATCTTTCAAGACTCACATCAAAGGTAAGAGCTTCACAGAGCCTTTCCTGACCTCACCTCAAACGTTAAAAGTGACTCCTCTCCTGAGTGTTTACCCTGAACCCCTTCCCCCTCCTTTTTCCTTCCTTTCACTAAAAAAAAATAATAAAAAATAAATAACTCCTGTATGTGCTGAGCACTCTTCTAAGTTCTGGAGTTAAAGCACTAAGCAAAGCAACCCCCCCCCCCAAAAAAAAACCACGAAACTCTCCCTCATGGAGTTTGTATTCTGTAATGAAGGTGGAGAATGACAATTATTTTAAAAAATTATATGAAAAAAATTAAATAGAAAGTGGGAGGATTAAAATGTTATAAAGAATCATCAAGGCCTCACTGAACAGGTACCGTTTGAGATAAGACAGGAAAGTGATACAGGATGAGTCACATGGTGATCAGATGGAAAATCATGTCGGACTGAAAGAATGACAGCTATAACTGGAAGGCTTCACTGTGCTTCATTCTTTGTATGTCCTTCTCACTTATTAACACAAAAAGAGAAATAAAGCTGTTTGGTTTGGTTATTCATACAATGCTCAGCATATACTTGGTACTTAATATATTTTTTTCCATAAATGCAAACATGTTTTAAATACCTACTGCAAATATAAGTATCCTAACTGGAAAGTTTAGTGAGTTTTACTCAATTCACACTTCTTTAATTTGGTCCTGTATGAAAATGTCTAAACATATGTTATGGAATTCTCTATTGATCTATCTATCCATCTATCATCCACCTCCATATCTATTTAATTAAAGCAAATGTCCATATAACAAACCAAAATGACTTACAGTAGGATTCTGGTATTAATTTCAAGGTTTTTTTTATACTTTGCTTTTTCTACTATAACTGATGAGAACTCTTAGTCAGGTGCTAACAAGTCTGGTCTTTTCCTTTCTCTCAGCCCAGTTTCTATCCCTTCTAAGTTGTTCAGTTCTGCTAAGAAACTGGATCTTGCCAATTAAAAGACAGGCTGGCCGAGTATGGATTGTTTCTTCCTTTTATCAATAGATTGGTAACTTTTGAGAAAAATCCCCAACCTCTTCCTCTCTGGCTACACAGAGTTTACTCTGCAAATGAGCAATCTTTCTGAGATGATTAACTCTTCCGTGTTCTCAGCACAAAATAACGCTTTCTCCCAGAGACTGGCTTTCCTTTCACTCTGCAAAAGCCTGTGAGAGACACTCTCTCTCTATCTGCTTGCAGTGCTCTGTCTTGTGTGTCATTGTTTTCCATTGACCTGTCCCATAGCAATGAGAGTGCTGTGGTTTCCTGTGCCTCTGGTCAGAGAGAGGAAGTGCCTGGTTGATGACTGAGACAGAGGGAATAATTCCAGTATTCATCCTGTGCAACACAATAGCCATCCTCCCAGCTGCAGCCACCCAGGGGTTTGTATTCCCAGCCAGTTAGGATCCCAGCAGGAAAGTGATGCCACATTCAGCTTGGCATAATTTGTAATGACTTTAACAAAGAAAATATTTGCAAAGATGTGGTCAGAGAATAAGGAATTCACAAAGAGGAGTGTAGTACAAAATGGCTAAGAACATGGCACTGGGTAGGCCTGAGGAAGCAAGGAGGGGGAGAAGTCACTAATCTGACAGGAGCTACAGCCTTGAGTCACACAGTCTGCCTGCAATAATGACTCGCAGAAAAGAAGCAAAGGAATATACACTCCACCCTCACTCTTCATCCTTCCCTTTTTTCTTCCCCTCCTCCAAGTTGAAGGGACCCTATTGATGTAATCCATAAAGACTGGCTCCTGCAGCCTCGCAGTACAAAGGATGGAGTGTGAGTAGCAAGTGGAAGATGCCCAGCACATATCATCATGGTATTTCACTCCCATTATCCTTTGGTTGACATTCACATATTAGAGATGTGAGAGATTTTCCCAATCCAAAATACTCATAGGATTGTGATATTATAAGATACTGAAGTTAGCTAGGACATTAGTAATCATTTAATCAGAAAAATTCTCAAGCATATGAAGATTGTAAATGCTTGCCCCCCAGTGTACAATGCCAGATCTGGGACAAGAAACCAGATCTCCTAACTTGGAGCCCACTATGAAATGCTGTCATTTTAGAGGCAAATAGAGATCTAAAACGGCAAATGCGATTTAGGCCTTCTTGCAATATATGATATGTGTTTGTGTTTCCCTCCTTATATATACATATACATGTAACGATACAGAGGTAAATATATAAATATCAATATTTATCAAAGCTAGAATGATGGGAAAGCAAGCTTGACATATCAAAAGGTGCCTCAGAAATGAACAGGCAGAATTTCAAGTTTAGTCCGGTTTCTTCTAATTGACCATAGGCATTGCACTTGATAAATTCATACAAGGGATTTCAAAATAAAATTATTTTATTTTTCTTAGTTGAATATCTTCATGCTTCAAATTCAAGGTATGCTTCTAATAAGTCCCTCTCCATTACATTTAAAGCATTATTATCATATTCTTATTTCTGTCCCATTCTCAGAAAGATTTGATTTGAACATAATGTGCATACAATCTTTAGAAGTCTGACTTGTTTGCAGAATTACAGTAAGGTCTTACTTATTTGCTACTATTGGGGAACAAATATTACCATGTACATATATTTTTAGATAACTTAAAAATACACTTTAAATGATAGAACCTTTTCTCAGTAACACACAGTTTCTATAAATATCAGTTATTATACTAAACTGCATCTTAGTCTCCTCAGAGTAGAAGGCTGAAGGCCTATTTGCCTCTACAGAAAATAATCTCAGGGTATTTTTTTTATTATTATTTAATTCTTACATCAATTTTCTGAAGATTTCTGGCACCTTTAGTCACTGCCAGTCTATGAACTGTCAAGCCTTGTCAGGATACCTGTTTCTTATGTCAACTTCTTTGCAAATTAATTTTACCCAATCTAATCATGCATTTATTCAGTCAATACTGTTTAATGAATATCTTCTAGGTAAACTTCAAAGAGATTGAGTCAATATAAGTGAGCTTTCTAACAAAATCGCCCAAAGATAAACTACCTAAAAATGTTGTAAATTTCTCATCATTGAGTGTGTTTAAATGTATGTTGGATGACCATAAAAAAAGGATGCCAGAGCAGAGATTGTAGTATCACAAAGGTGTGGTATCAGAAAGTCAAATTTGTGGTACTTTACACATATGAGATGCTCTAATTCTAACTAGCAGTTGCCACCAGATCCACTCTCTCTTACTGCTGTAGCCTTAGCTCACTTTAATTGAAGTTAGCAATGCCTGAAACAGAACCCTGAAATTACTTATTTCTTAGTTTTCAGCCATTTCAAGGAAGAATGATTCACAGGTAAACCTTGTGTTCAGAAGTGAATGATAATTTGTGTCATTTCTTAAATAAATATTTTAAATTCATTTACTCTGCTAATAGTTTTTACTTACTCAATATTCAATACTGTGAAAAAGAATCAAGGGCAATAATGTATTTCTGTTTGACTCAAATATTTTTAAACTCTCCCATTGAGCGCCCAATTGGCCTAGTGACAGCCGAACTCCTCCATAACGCTTTGGCTATAAGAATGTCTTTAATTTCCAATTTCTTTGCTTGTGGAAAGATGCAACTTTTTCTACCAAAAAAATTCCTTATTCAGTAACTTGCTAAACCTACTATCACTAAGAGTGAGAATAAGACATCATGTAAAATTGGAGCATGACTTAGTATGAAAGGCTATAAGGCCATGTATTGAACTCAGAATAGGTTCATTCACTTCACAAATGTGTATGGAGTATCTATCAGGTCCTAGGCATTCTGCTAACAAGATTCATCTATGAGCAAAACTGGTAAAAATAAACAAGATTATATTTAGTATGTGTTATATACTAATAAGTGCTAGGGAGAAAAATGTAAGGCAGGGGAAAATGACAGTGGGGTTGGGCAGGGATGTGCTAAGATTTTGGTTAGGCTGGCCAGGGAAAGGTTTATGTAAAACCTGAGTTTGAAATAAAAACTTAATTAAAGAAGGGAGTCAACCTTGTGGATATCTGGAAAAGAGCATTTGAGGCATAATGAAGATGAAGTGTGAAGCCCCCGAGGCAGGGCTGCCCAGGTATTTGAGAATGAGTGAGGAGACCAGGATGGCTGGGGCTCAGGGAGTGAAGGAGTGTGGTGGAACACGTGGCCCATCATGTAGGTTTCAAAGTCACAGCACAAATATTTGCCTTTCCACAGTGTGTGACTGGGGACTTTTGAATAGAGGAATGACATGATCTCGTTTATGTTTTCACGGGATCAATCTGGCTGTTCCATTGAGAACAGACTGAAAGGGGTCTAGATGGAAGAAGGAATACCAGTCAGGAGATACAGTTATGATTCATGAGCAGGATGATGGCACTTGGGCCAGGGGATGTCAGTGGAGGTGGCAAGAAGTGTGATATGGCTTGCATCTGTGTCCCCACCCAAAACTCATGTTCAGTTGTAATCCTCAGTGTTGTAAGTGGGGCCTGGTAAGAGGAGATTGAATCATGGGGGCAGTTTCTAATGATTTAACACCACACCACTGGGGACTGTTCTCATGATATTGAGTGAGAAGTTATCCCCAGATCTGGTTGTTTAAAAGTGTGCAGCACCTCCCCGCTCTCTCTCTTGCTCCTGCTCCCAGCCGTGTGAAGTGCCAGTCCCCCTTCACCTTCCTCCATGATTGAAAGTTTCCTGAGGCCTCCCCAGCCATGCTACCTGTATAGCCTGAGGAATTGTGAGCCCATTAAACCTCTATTCTTCATAACTTACCCACTCTCTGGCATTTCTTTATAGCAATGTGAGAACCAGACATATTTTGTAGGCACCGATGACACATCCAAAGTGAAAAATGAGTGCCAGAGAAAGTTCAAGAATGACACCAAGATTATCTCAGAATACATGGGAACCTGAAACTTATTTTGATTGACATTAAATGGTCAATCACCTGCCCAGGCCCAAGGATCTCACCAGAGTCATCCAAAATACATGTTAGCATGTTACATGTTTTAATTTATGAAGAAGCACAAAGCAGAACCATGTAATGCTATGGGCAGTACAAACTCAACGCACAGAAACAGAGAAGATAATGGCTACAGAGAGGATTTGTGATGAAGCAGCATGATTAGTAATCTTTGCCTCTAAATGCAATTTTCAACACTGCCACCTCAACAGGCTAAACATCTGGCTAAAATTAACTCTTTTATTTCTAATTATTTCCCCTCAGATTGGACTTTCTCTACTCTCCTCTTCCCAGGAGTCCATAACTATGCCTAGCAATTATTAACAAAATATGCTTTATTGAACCTTTGTACATGTTCCAGCCCATATTATGCAAAAAAAAAAAAATCTCACTATGCTTCTTCTAGACTGAGTGTTAACTTTAAGGAGAGCTTATAACTAAAATAGTCACTTTTTCAATTGTATGATTTAGGCCAATCATTTAAATGGTATATGTAAAATAAAATAAAATGACTTGCAAAGTGGTTTAGACTACAATTGAGTGGTAGCAAGTATTCAGACGGGTTGGGTTTAAAGGTATTTTAGGGGGGCAAATTTTATGCTCCTTTTATCCTAACTGCTTGAGTAAACTCACCATCTTATAATAACATTCTATTTCCTGTCTCTGTATGAAGATTTATCACAACGAATCTGGTGAGATAATCCCTGTAATAGTAGAAGTCATTACGAAGTAATTGCATTGAAATGTGCTATAGAATGATGAGCACTTATTTCTCTTTCTTGCCAACAAGTATATGAGTCTTTCATTGACTGAAAGACAGTAATACAATTCTCCTTTCTCCCCTCGACACAGCCTCTTCTGATTGGGAAAAAAAAAAATTACAAAAAAAATTTGGTTCAGACTTCCCTGGCACATAATGCTGGCAGCATATGTACATTACCATAGTAGGAGATGTACCATCTCCTTTACACTGCTTTTGTCTGTTTAACACTCTGCTGGTTATTAATGACACATTTGAGATCATAGTGACCTCTTTCAGTCTCCTCAAGCAGATGTAGCCTGGCAATGATAAAAACAAAATATCAAGTACAGCAGTACAATTCTGTTTTGCAAACAAAATAGCTGGGTATTAACTACTTCAAAAGACTCTGTAGCCAGAACCCTCTCTCTGAAACAAATAATACCTTCATGTGGTATGATTAGTGAAATAGCAGCACTGCTCTAAAATGAGATTAATTTCTAATTTCAACATCATTCACAACTTTCTTTTCAAGCTGCCTGAGGCCTGAAATTTTGTGTTTTTTTAATCAATCTGTTGTTACTTTTTGTTATTATTCTTGAATGTTCACTCCTGAAGCCAGAATTACATTTGTGTCTTTGGGGTTTGAAATTGATTCAAAATTGACTGAAAGACAGTAACACAATTCTCCTTTCTCCCCTCAACACAGCCTCTTCTGATTGGGGAAGAAAAAATTACAAAAAAAAAATTTGGTTCAAACTTCCCTGGCAAACAATGCTGGCAGTATTGAGATGCAGAACTCTTTACCATAGTAGGAGATGTACCATCTCCTTTACACTGCTTTTGCCTGTTTAACACTCTGCTGTTTAACACTCAATTCAAAATAGCTCTTTTCTACCATTTCCAAGCATGTTTTACTAAAACACAATATTGATATTCTCCTTGAGGGTATTGAATCTCTCCTCTCCAAGTTAAAGTGAAAATGGGGAATGGGACTGATGTTGACCCACTGATTCCTCTTAATGTCCATCTGTCTCACTTTTATTTACAAACATGAATCATGAATCAAAAGCATTTTTGAAATAACAGTTTCTATATGTGTTCCCTGGTTTGAAGTTCCCAAGTAAAATATTTAATAGATATGCACTGGGCTCTTATTAAATGTGTGACATTATGCTACATACTGTGGTGAGTGCTAAAAATTATTAAACTGTCCCCTGTCTCCTGCCAATCTGCTGGGAATCCTGAGAAAGTTGTCAACAATTACATTGCAAAGGATATCTATAGGTAAAAGTCTATCTACAGGTATAAGTGAGATGAAATCCAGAAAGAATGTTAGAAGGGTGGTTTCATTATGCTGCATTAATCTATAACTTACTTACTCATGAAGAGTATGGTGGTGGTGGTGGTGGTGGTGGTGGTGGTGGTGGTGGTGGTGGTGGTGGTGGTGATGATGATTATATTAAAGTATTATTATTATTCTAACCCAGTAGAATCATAGCTTATTTAAAAAGCATTATAATATTTGATCCACTTTCACATTTGATGCACAAAATAGCTCTTTGCTCCCCTCAGCACATATGTTACTATCTTTATTTGGCAGAGGAAGAAACTGAGTCACAGCAAATTGTTTGAGAAAAATGTCTACTAGCAGAAACTAAGTTTCCTGAATCCTAGTCTGTATATTTTTTAGGTAGATGGCTACAAAAATCCCCCAGGACTCAAACTGCTCCCCTTTTACATTTCTTCTGTAAATTTTTTTAAGATACTTTTTCATAATTTATTAGGTTATTTTTATATATATATATTTATTATACTTTAAGTTCTAGGGTACATGTGCACAACGTGCAGGTTTGTTACATATATATACATGTGCCATGTTGGTGTGCTGCACCCATTAACTCGTCATTTACATTAGGTATATCTCCTAATGCTATCCCTCCCCCCTCCCCCCACCCCACAACAGGCCCCAGTGTGTGATGTTCCTGTGTTCAAGTGTTCTCATTGTTCAATTCCCTAGGGAACCAGAACAAAGATTAAAAATTCTTCTGTAAATTTTTAATCTTTGTTCTGTTCCCCTGGAAAACAGACTGAGGTACATACACACATACAAAAGGGCTGGTGAGGGGTGCCCTTGGGAACAACATCCATAAGGGAGGGAGAGAAGCAGAATTAGGCAGGCGGAAATATTGATTTTAAATGCAGTTGCCCCAAGGAGTCTTGACATTCTTTCTTCAGTTATCTCTGTTGAAGCAAGAGGATTGTACCTTGAATACAGCATGTCTTATACAGACAGTGTAACCTTGGACCAGGAGACTCGCTTTAGCTAGTGCAATTCCCAAAGAGGTATTCAGCTGTCTATAGCCTGCAGCCAGTTAGCAACTTAGCTGAGAAGTAAGTGATCCTTCCAAAGTAGCAGTCTAGGTGGTACATCACAGCCTCTGATACATGTGTCTTCACCATTTCCACACATGGCCCCCACAGTTATGCAGGGGCTTCTCATTGCCTCAGTCTGAGAATCTGAAAATGACACATTACTTCTACTCACAGCTTATTGGCCAGAATTAGTCACATGTCTCCACGAAACAACTGGAAAGTGTGTGATTCCATGTGCCCAGGAAAGAGGGGAGAACTTCTCATCATTACCAGAAGTATATCCACTTATTGTTTTAGAATACCAGGATAAATTACACTAAAACATCAAAATATCAGCCAATCAATCAAAAAGTACTTGCTGATTACATTCTATGTAACAGTCCTACATTAGGAGTTTTGACAAGTAGTATTTAGCAGAATGACAAAGTATTAAAAATCCAGATGGGAGAAAAGAAGATCAAATCTGTAACCCAAGGTAGTACATACTTGAGAGTTAAATTGTGACTATTGATGCTAAATTCTATAAAAATGCAGGAAAGAAGTACAAAAAGGGGAGAAGTTGGAAGAGACTTCATGAAAAAGATGAAAATTGAGTTGTGTCCTGAAATTTTAAAAACCTATGGAAAGAAGAGAAATTTGCCTCCACAATTACAATCAGATATACCTCATGACCACTCTTGGAACTTTTTAGAAGGTCCTTCTTTCTGAAAGCCTCACATTCTCAAGAATATGCTGCCACAATTAATGCAAAGTAGCTCTTTAACATGAGGGAGGGCTGATAAATCATGAAACATTCTCTCACAAACTGAGAAACAGTTTGCTGAATAGTACAGATTAGTGAGGTGAAAATGTGCCCAGGGCAGAAGGCACTGTGCTAGAATGGCCTGCTGAACTGCTCTCCTCCTATTTCAAGACCTACACTAAATGGCCTAACTTCATCACTGCCTGTAGCTCACCTCCCCAGTTAGCACATCTCCATGATTTTACCTATGGTGTAATTTCTGACGTTGCTATAATTCCTCCTTTCTACTTTCCCAAAAACCCCAAAAGAATGAGCAATTTGATCTTTTTAATATAATTGACTCAGTATATGCAGTAAACTTTCACTTACCTACTTTTGTTAATTCAAGAAGTGAAAATATAAACCCACTGTTTCAGGTGTGTCACCTGTTCTCTAACTTAAGCTTCACAATCACCAAAGGTGGACAATTTTATCCCAATTTTATATATTAGGACATAGAGGTTTAGTGAAGTTCAATCACTTTTCCCAAAGTTACAGTTTGTTAAATTGCTTGCCCTAAGTGTAACTCAAACGTCATCTGTCTGATTCTAAAATTCATCATCTTTTCACAACTTTTCACTTTGCTTATAATTATAAGCAAAGTCAATAATTATGTTAAAGTCAGCCCCTACACAGAATTCCAGCTTTATTTTTTATATAAGGTGAATCCCTTTTTGAATTTTAAAGTAATACAATTGCCAAAGTTTCTTACACAGAATTTCCTAATGTGTCTGCACTATATGGTCCTAAACCACAGACTCTCAGAAACTGCATTATGGAAGCTCAAACATAATTCACTCTGTGGTTGTCAACATTTGCTCCACACTACTAATCTGTAAGAAATTAAGCTAAGACCACCCAATTTGTTGAACTGATCCTTCAGTTGTTTCTGACCTGGGCCATCTCCACAGCAAGAGCCATAAGGTAAAACATGTTGTGTTCCATTCTCACCCTGCTAGACAATGCTGTGCCTTTTGAACATTTTAAAAAACATGTGTTCTAAAAGCATCTGTCAGCATTGCTATGCAACAGCAGTTTCCAATGGACCATGCTTGAGATGAATGGTAACTCAGGATATGTCTATCACATATAGCAAGGCACTAGAGATTAATGAGACCAGATGTTCCTGGAAGTCTTGGGGAAGAAACAATGGAATGCTTCTCTGCTCTTGGTATTGATTTATTTTTTCCCTCCCGTGTTTTCTGGAATAAACTGAATAACATAATCTAATATATAAGCAAAGCTACAACATATAATTCAGAATGTGTTACATCTGAGTTACTAGGTGACCATATAAAAACTCTGGGACCCCAGTGGGAAATTTCAGTAACCTCTTTTATCAGTTCAATAAATAGATAGATAAATAAATAAATAAATAAAATGAATACTGAACAGTAAATAAAAGAGTTTAAGAAGAGAAATGACCCATGCTACACTCCACAAAAATGTAAAATTTTAGAAGAAGTTCTCTATTTGTGGGTGAAGTATTAAAAACAAAAAGTACTGCAAAGGAATTTGAATTTTAACCTAAAGTAAAAAATTACCAACTCAAGTCCTGAGCTTTGCTTTTGCTTGGAGAGCTGATTTGGTAAATGCCCTTGGATGAGATCTTGTCCTTGAGAAGATGGCGTTTCATGAAATCAATGAGAAGCATCTCATTCCTAAAGCCCCAGTTCTATCCAAAGTAAAGAGGTACCCAAAGGGCTGAGTCAGGGAAGCCATCACTTCACTTGCCTTTCAGTCCTCTGCATATCTCAAAAGCCAAAGGGAAGACTGAGTGGATGCGGAGGAAATGCAATCACTCCTCTCACCATGCTGATCGAAATCCCCTGTGTGGTAATCATCAGGTAGCTGCTGGGAAAAAGAGCATTTAATCTAAATGTAAAACAGAATGTACCGTTGATGGTCCAGGTTTCAGTCCACTGATGGGAAACATATCATCTTCTTACCTTTTTCTTCCCTGGAAATGAATCAATGTGTTCAGCTTTGAAACTCATCAGCACACCCGTTTTCACTTTCCCCACAAATAGGTAAGAAGTCTGTAATTTTGACTGAGAATGAAAACCCTGCTGACATGATGATTTGTGGCAGATAATGCAACTGATTCCATAGAGATCGCTTGAGATCACAAGCGATGTGAACAATCAATCTGAAAAATAAAATTTATTCAGGTACAGTACTACTAATTAAATCCATACTCAAAACAGATCATGCACAAGACGACTCTAACCACAGGTAACCAGTTCAAACAATGTCACTCTTTTGTTGATAGTGTCATTATGATAGTTGCATCAAAATGGAGAAGCGGGCCTAGGAAAAAGCTAAATTTTCAATGTGAAAAGTTTTGAGGGAACTATTAGGTATTCAAAAGAGAAACATAATCTGCAATTCAGAAAGCAGCTTCATAGGAACTCCACATTCACAACAATGCTAGGAAATTAATCTACTTTTTTGGGAAACTTAATTTCATATCTAAAATGTTGCTTTATCATATCATGAGAATTAAGCCAGTAGAAACCTTTTATAGTCCCTCTCATCTTAATAATTGCAGTTTTCTTTGGAGGAACTCTTCTCCAGTCATGACACTTCCTTTCACAGAGCTTCATTGCTACAAGCCTGGCCCCTTTCTATTTGAGATGTACTGACTGGTACAGTTAAAAAGAATAAACTAGGCACACTACGCTCAGCACTTGCTTTCTCTTGAGTTGAATGGCCTATGGATGGCTGATGATTTCTTCTGATTCTAATGCTAGTACTCTTATCTGGGCCAAGCCCTCTAAGTGCAAGGGACTAACCTGAACAAAAACAGTTTGCATGACTGTGAAAACATTCCTTTCTGTGCATCATTTTCTGTCTCTCTCTCTCTGTCTCCCACACCACACACACACGCGCACACACACACACGCGCACACACACAGAGCGTCTATTGTCTCTATTTCTCTCTCTGTGTGTTCATCCCCTATCTCACTGGTTTTCTCACAGGCAACTGGAATTCTCTGCAACAGCTCCACGGTGAGGGATGTCATGTAAAATGGAAAACCCTGTCCTGATCCAGCACTTCTGTGACTAATGAAAGCTATCCAGTCCTGGGGATCGGTATTAGGAAGCTCATTTTCTTTTCACACTAAGTTACATATTATAACTTACCTCTATTGATTATGTAGGTGATATTTAGATTTCTTGTCTGCCTTAGTTCTTGCCTTATTTCCCAATTCATTACCTGTTAGAAAAGAAGAATACTTTTTCATTAAAAACTCCAAATCTCAGGAGTTACACCTTTGATAAAAAAATTATATAAAAATGTTCGATAAGAAATTTGAGCATTTGGTTCATGATATTTGATTATGTGTGGTCACATGCGTTAGTTCTCTAGATTTGCTTTGTTTTTCTGCACTTCACACCATCACTTCAAGAGAACACTGTGAATAGGTGCTGGACCTAATGACCTTTCAATGGAATGGCCACTTAATTCAATCCAGGAAATGTTTGAGAGTTAAGTAGATCAAGGCAGACATTTAATGACATGGGGACAAGTATGGTACCCCAGGGATATTCCAGGAATTGAGACCCTATTGTACTCTGCTTATATAGAAACTTCAAACCTGAGATTGTATGAATTATCCACTATTTGTTGCTTTGTTTTCTCTTTCTCTCCTTCTAATAAAGCTCTAAACCATCTGCATAGCTTAAATGAAAAGCTCTATTAGCAAAGTTTGTAATTAACTCTTAAGGCTGTTTCAAGTAGATTAAAATAGCTGAACCATGTCTATGACCATGTTTTTGCTTATGTCTCTGTCTTTTCTTTATACAAATTCCTAAAAGTGAGTATTTTACTTGCTAAGGGGAGCATTTGAAAGGTTGGAGTCCCTATGTGACATCAGGATAATTGAGGCCCAAATTTCCTTGTGATCAACACTATCTGGAAAGCTGCCTCAGTTCTCCAGTTCCTTTTGAAGTTGACATCACCGCTGTGTGTGGTATTTCGAACATCTGTTCCCATGATTCCCAAGGAACAAGTGTCATGAATCACTGCTTCCCAAGAGTTACATTTTGCTGAAAGTTGACTTCAATTTTACTTGCGGTCTTAAAAGTCCCAAAAGATACATTAAAAATTCACTTCCAGAGTGTTTGTAGTAAACAATTATTGCTTGTTTTGTGGTGCAAGACTGATATGTTACTTCAGGGAAGCAAAAACAACGGGGATTTTCTAGGCAGTGGCATATTTTTTTATTCTCTCTTCCCTCCCACAACACTCAATATTTCTTGGAGAATTCCCAGGGAGTCTGAAACTCCTAAAAGTTATCTTCTACTATCAATGAGGATACAATTATCCCCTCTAAAAAAAGTAAGATATCTTTCAAAAAGAAAAACTCATTATATTTTCATGTCCCTGAGAAAGTTTACCTCATTTCATGAAAATTAAGAGTTATAACCCTACCTAAAGGTTGGGAATCTAATAATTTCCTCTATTTTTTGAGTGAGACAGAAATATCTTGGATTAAAATGTTGTCTTTATATTGAATTAAAATAGCAAAACCAATGAACCAAGTTAGGTTGCTTAGGTTCCGAGGATCTGAAATGGTCTGGGATGAAACAGCAATACCTTCTTTAAAATTATATCCCTTTTCTCTGAAATAATTTAAATTACAAATATAGGCCACATCATTTAAACTATCTAGCATCAAACTGTTATCTGATGTGTGAGTATATCAAAGTTATTTAATAAGATATTAAAGAATTTGTTTCTGCTCATTGCTTTCCATATTTCTCTCTGGAACAGGATTATTATTTTTATTTGCTCATTGATACCACTTCACATTTTTCCTAATTTTTAAGGATAATTATAAATAGAAAGTAAAACTTACCAACTTAAGTTTCATATAAACCTTTTTATTTTAGAATAGTTTTATATTTATATAAAAGATGTAAAGATAGGACAAAATATTCCTGTATATGCTAACCCAATTTCCTCTGGTGTTATCATCTTACATTATTATGGTCCATTTGGCAATAATAACCCATATTGGCACATTATTAGTAACTAAACTCCATATTTTATTTGGATTTCATTAATTTTTCTCTAATGCCCTTTATTTCTGTTCCAGAATCTCATTTAGGATACTATGTGGCATTTGGTCCTCATGTCTCCTTGTCCTCCTCTGATCTGTGACAGTTTCTCAGACAGTTTCCTTGATTTTGATGATGTTGACAGTTTGGAAGGATATTGGTCCCATACTTTGTAGAATGTTCCTCAATTTGGGGTTTGTCTAATATTTTTATTGACTATAGTTTTGGGTTTTTGAAAGGAAGACCACAAAAGTGAAATGCCATTCTCATCACATCATATTAATGTACATACCATCACCATAAGTTATCACTGATAACATGAGCCTTGATTACCATGATGAGGTAGTATTTGTAAGGTTTCTATACTGTAAAGTTACCATTTCCTCTTTTCATACTCTAAACTTTGGAAGTAAGTCACTAAGCATATCCTCCACTCAAGGGATGGAGGGTTAAGCTCCACCTTCTTGGGGTGTGGTGTACATAGACAAATTATTTGAGGTTCTTTTCAGGAGATTTGTCTCTTTGATTCATTTATTTATTCTTCAATTATTTATTTATATAAATATGGACTCAGGCATATTTATTTTATAATTTGGGTTATAATCCAATAAAATATTATCTACTCTTTTTGCTCAAATTGTTTTTCATCTTTTACCATTGTAAGCTCCATCAGTTGTCTCTTGTGTCACTTTGGCATATCCTCATCATTTGTTTAGAGCACTTCCTTACTTTCTCACACAACAAGATGCATCAGGCTCATCTTGTACATTCCCTACCACAACCCTGGAATCAGCCATTTCTCCAAGGAGACCTGGTTTCTTTTATTGGAGGATAATGTTAGAAACCAAGATCTTAGGATTCGGTGAGCTCAATACTAATGTCATGTCACTGTTTCCAGGCCCTCATAGAAGACAGAGCCAAGACATGTATAGGTACATGCAAAGCAATGCACACATGCATATCTGTAATTACTTCTTTATTAATTTGTATCTATATTAAGCTAAAAATGAGTACATACTAATCTCTCTGACTTTATTCCAGCACCATGTGGTTCATTCTAGTCTTACTCACTTTACTTATCTGTAACTTCTCACTCCAGCAGTGAGAAACCTGGCTCCCACCATTATTATCCTGTTACCTAGTTGATTATACATGTATGGCAGTTTCAGAATGGTTAACCTATAGCCCTTGAGAATGAAATTTTATCAACTACAGAACAGTGTTCATATATATTTCCTTTTGTATTTAGCCTTAAGGTTTTCAGTCAAACTACAGGTCTCCAAAGTTAGTTAGGTCACAGTCTTTTTCCTCTCCTACAATAAGGTTGAATGATATATGCGTAATGCCATTACAGTCTTCTGGCACAGTCTGCATTCCAACTTGGGATCCCTGGTAAATTCTGTTTTTGTTTTTGTTTGTAAAGATTCAGGTGCATTCTTATGTGCTGCAAAGCTCTAAGGGTCTTGAGATACCACAGTGGCATTTAGCCATCACAATATTACCATAAAAATTAGTCCCAATACCTTTTAAAAAATCCTGTGCTTCCTAATTATAAAGAAAAAGTAAAATTTTTATCTGTTTACATTTTTAACACTTATTTTTTCCATTTATTATAAGCTCTTTATTTATAACTAAATCAAATTAAAAGCAATTTGTGTACACTCTAAAGAGCTTTTATAACTCCATTTTCTTTATTTTGTTTTTATGTGACTTTAAATTCCAGGATACATAGCAAAATGTGTAGGTTTTTTACACAGGTACACATACACCATGGTGGTTTGCTACACCTACCAACCCATCATCTAAGTTTTAAGCCCCACATGCATTGATATTTGTCCTAATGCTCTCCCCCTCCTTGGCCCCCACCCCACAACAGGCCCCAGTGTGTGTTGTTCCCCTCCCTGTGTCCATGTATTCTCATTGTTAAACTCCCACTTATGAGTGAGAACATGTGGTGTTTGGTTTTCTGTTCCTGTGTTAGTTTGCTGAGAATGATGGTTTCCAGCTTCATCCATGTCCCTGCAAAGGACATGAGTGTATTCTTTTTCCTCTCTTTTTTTTTTTTTTTCTGTTGTTGAGATGGAGTCTCACTGTGTCACCCAGGCTAGAGTGCAATGGCACAATCTCGGCCCACTGCAACCTCTGCCTCCCAAGTTCAAGTGATTCTCCTGCCTCAGCCTCCGGAGTACCTGGGATTACAGGTGCCCACCACCACATCCAGCTAATTTTTATTTTAGTAGAGACAGGGTTTCACCAGGTTGGCCAGGCTGGTCTCGAATTCCTGACCTCATGTGATCCACCCACCTTGGCCTCCCAAAGTGCTGGGATTACAGGTGTGAGCCACCGCACCCTGCCAGAGTTTATTCTTTTTTATGGCTGCATAATATTCCATGGTGAATATGTGTCACATTTTCTTTATCTAGTCTATCATTGATGGGGTTTTGGTTTGGTCCCAAGTCTTTGCTATTGTAAATAGTGCTGCAATAAACATAAGTTTGCATGTGACTTTATAGCAGAATGATTTACAATCCTTTGGGTATGTACCCAGTAATGGCATTGCTGGTCAAATGGTATTTCTGGTTCCAGGTCCTTGAGGAATCACCACACTGTCTTCCACAGTGGTTGAACTAATTTACACTCCCACCAACAGTGTAAAAGCGTTCCTATTTCTCCATATCCTTGCCAGCATCTGTTTCCTGACTTTTTAATGATTGCCATTCCAACTGGAGTGAGATCTCATTGTGGTTTTTATTTGTGTTTCTCTAATGACCAGTGATGATGAGCTTTTTTTCATATGTCTGTTGGCAGCATAAATGTCTTCTTTTGAGAAGCATCTGTTCATATCCTTCACCCACGTTTTGATGGGGTTGTTTTTTTCTCATAAATTTGTTTAAGTTCCTTGTAGATTCTAGATATTAGACTATTCCTATCAAGCTACCATTGATCTTCTTCACAGAATTAGAAAAAAACTACTTTAAACTTCATATGGAACAAAAAAGAGCCCATATAGCCAAGACAATCCTAAGCAAAAAGGACAAAACTGGTGGCATCATGCTACCTGACTTCAAACTATACTGCAAGGGTACAGCAACCAAAACAGCATTTACTGGAACCAAAACAGGTATATAGACCAATGGAACAGATCCAAGGCCTCAAAAATGACACCACACATCTACAGCCATCTGATCTTTGACAAATCTGACAAAAACAAACAATGGGGAAAGGATTCCCTATATGATAAATAGTGCTTGGAAAACTGGTAGCCATAAGCAGGAAACTGCTACTAGACCCCTTCCTTACATGTTATATGAAAATTAACTGAAGATGGATTAAAACTTAAATGTAAAACCCAAAACCATAAAAACACTAGAAAAAAACCTAGGCAATACCATTCAGGCCATAGGCATGGGAAAAGACTTCATGTCTAAAACACCAAAAGCAATTGCAACAAAAGCCAAAATTGACAAATTGGGTCTAATTAAACTAAAGATCTTCTGCACAGCAAAAGAAACTATCATCAGAGTGAACAGGCAACCTACAGAATGGGAGCAAATTTTTTGCAGTCTACTCATATTACTCAATTTTCATACAGCTATAAAGAAATCTCTGAGTGAGTAATTTATTAAGAAAAAGAGGTTTAATGGACTCACAGTTCCACATGGCTGGAGAGGCCTCACAATCATGGCAGAAGGTGAAGGTGAAGCAAAGGCAAGTCTTACATGACACCAGGCAAGACAGCATGTGCAGGGGACCTGCTCTTTATAAAACCATCAGATCTTGTGAGACTTATTCACTATCACAAGAACATCATGGGAAACTCTGCCCCCATGATTCAGTTACCTTCTGCCAGGTCCCTCCCACGACACTTGGGGATTATGGGAGCTACAATTCAAAACAAGATTTGGGTGGTGACACAGCCAAAGCATATTAGAGCTATAGATATAAAAATGTCATTGATATTTCACTGAAGAAAAAATTAGAAAATATTCCAAAAAGAAAGCAAAGATACAATAACAAGGGTATCCTGTTCTCTTTTCCAACTTAACAAGAATGGAGAATGACTACAAGTGAAAATTGAGAGCTATCATCCCAATTTCCCATCTTTGTATCTTTGTCTTGCCTTCCGTATTTTTTTTTTTTTGATAGGGTCTCACCCTTGCTGAGGCTGAATGCAGTGGCATGATCAATGGCTTATTGCAGCCTCAGCTTCCCAGACTGAAACCATCCTTCCACCCTCTGTCTTTGAGTAGCTGGGACCACAGGCACCTGCCACCACACCTGGCAAGTTTTTGTATTTTTTGTAGGGGTTTCACCTTGCTGCCCAGGCTGGTCCTAAGTTCCTGTGCTCAAGTGATCTGCCCACCTTGGCCTCTTAAAGCACTAGGATTACAGGCATGAGTCACAAATGCTGGGATTACAGACATAGGCCACTGTGCCCCATTGCCTTCTGTATTTCTAATGCCAATCTTTTCTTCCATCTTCTTTACTACTAGAAAGCAGGCCATTAACTAATGGAAGCAGAGACAGAAAGGAGTCAGTATTTCTATAGATCTTTAGGCAGGAAAAGAAATGAGGCTGAAATAATGATATTGTTTGTTTTTGTGTCCCCACCTAAATCTCATCTCAAATTGTAATACCTATAATCCCCACATGTTGAGAGTCCTGCCCTGGAAACATGGGGATGATTGGATCATGGGGGCAGTTTCTCCCATGCTGTTCTTGTGATAGTGAGTGAGTTCTCAAAAGATCGGATGGTTTTATAAGGGGCTCATCCCCCTTTGCTCATTTGCTCTCTCTCATCTGCCACCATGTAAGACATGCCTTTGCTTCTCTCTCCTTCCACCATGATTGCAAGTTTCCTGAGGCCTCCTAAGCCATGCGGAAGTGTGAGTCAATTAAACCTCTTTCCTTTATAAATTACCTAGTCGCAGGTACACCTTTACAGCAGTGTGAGAACTGACTAATACAAATGGAGTATAGGCACAGGGATGGCTTATCTCATCTTCTGTTAAAGTCATCTGAAAACAAGAGAAACAGATATCACTTTGCGCAATACTATTGACCTATCCAATTATGAATCTGCATCCCAAAGAGAGTTGGAAACTAATCTGAAAACAACTTGCTTGATTTCTTTAGCATCCTAACAATCATATTCACAGCAAAAAGTCTTCTGTGTATAGATGTAAAGATATTTTCACAGATTCAGTGAAATTTGCTCTGGAGCACTGGAATTGTTTTTACATTTACCACTGAGAAAGTTAGAGGACTAGCACATTTTACAATCAGTCTTTCAGTTCTCAGAGGGCCTCTTATCCTAAAAAGGTTCCCATGACTGACTCTCAACATGTTTTTAAAAACCTTTTACCTCTATATGTGGCTGTGGTCATGTACTTGATTTTTTTTTTTTGAGATTAAAAACACATAAACACAATCAGTCAAGCAGATGGATTTATATTGCTGTTTGTATTCCTACCAGCAATGCACGAAGGTTCAAGTTGCTCCATATGCTCATCAACACTTTTTATTGGCCTTTTTTCATTTTAGCCGTTCCAGTGGGTGTGTAGGGATAACTCATATTTCAAAATTTGAATTTCTCTGATGACTAATGATGCTAAACACTTTTCTATGTCTATTGGTCACTCGTGTATTTTCTTTTCTGAAGTTTCTGTTTAAACATTTTTTTAAACTTTTAACTGACTTGTATTTCTATTAATGAGTTGTAAGAGTACTTTATATATTTTAAATATGAATAATTTATCAAATATATGTTTTGAAATATCTTCTCCCAACCTATGGCTTATCTTTTCATATTGTTAATGGTGTCTTTTGTGAGCAGAAGCCTTTTATTTTTATAAGTTTACAATATTTTGTAAAAGACATAGGCATAGAAACAAAAAAACAGATGAGTGGTTGCCAGAAGCTGTGGCTAGAGATGGGAAACTGATTGCATATGGACATAAGGGAACTTATTATCGTGATAAAAAATATTTCATATCTTAATTATGATAATGGTCACACAACTATATATATTTGTCAAAACTCATCAACTGTATCCTTTAAAAAGTTGATCATGTTTATTGTATGTAAAGCATAACTCTATAGGCCTAATTTAAAGTAAAATAAAATTGCTTTGAAATCCTCCCATGTAAACAGAATAGTCTCCCCTGATGTGCTCCTTACATTTGGGAATAAAAAAACAACAGAAACATTTAAAAAATGAGAGTAGGGCAGGAATTTATTATCACAATCTAAGTACTGCCTTCCAAACGTGGGACTCTTAAGATAGAGGCAAGCAATTGAGGTCAGAGAATCCAATTTGAAGAAACTGAGAAAAAAGAAGAAGAAGAAAGAGAGAGACAGAGAGAAAAAAGAAAAAGAGAGAGGCAGGGAGGGTGGGAGGGAGGGAGGAAGGAAGGAAGGAAGGAAAAGAAAGACTGCCTATATAAGTTAGCTGTTTAAATTCACAATATTATCACACATTTTCTTGTAATTCCTTACATTAAGTCACTTAACCAACTCAGACATTTTAACTGGTAAACTTCATTGTATGCTTTTTCATATCCTGTGATCCTAAGGGAAGTCTTTGTGCAGGAAATCTTTCTTATAGTTGATCTAAATAAGTATTAGATTATAGCCTAAATAAATCACATTTTTCAAATGCTAGATGCATTGTTTCTCTTATTTAGTGCCAGCCTTGGATGAACTGTATCTTCAACAAATGAAATTTTGTGCAAACTGTCACTTCACGGTCCAAAAGGATTTGTCTCTTTTAGAAAGCAGTTTCTGACCTCAAGATTACAGTCTATATTGCTTATATCCTTTTTTCCCTAAAATACAGAAGGCATCTGGGAGCATGAAAGGACATATTTTGTGTATATCGCTCAAACCAATCATTTTGGGTTATCAGCTTCTCATGTACTGCATACTGTACTGCATCTGAGCTAAGAATTTGAAGAGATCAGCCAGTATTCTGATGGAAACTTTGAAATGACAGAGATAAGATAAAGAACATACTGTTTACTGTACAGGGAAAATATCATTGGATAAAAGAAAATTAGAAGTACAATATGGTACAAATAGTGCTAGCACTTAGTGATATCATTTTTACTTTTATACTCAATGCACCTGAAGATACTTTACCAACAAAGTACCAATGGAAAAACAAAGACATGGATGATTACCTAGATGAATCCATCAGGCAATTACGTATGTAAAAGCTACACACATAGCTTTGCCTAATAAAACTTATTTTACTCAGAGAAGTATCTATGAGCCATAAACACTCCCTTTTCAGTTGGGCAGCTATCTCAGATAATTCCTTGTGATGATTGAGAAAGTATTAGATTAACCTGTGGCACTAAACATAGACAGATTCTCTCTCCAAAAACCTATGTTCCTATCCCAGGCATCAGAGTGGCTCTTGCCATTAGCACCTTTAATTTCTGGCATTTCTTCCTCATACCTACGCTCACAGTCAGTACTTCCATCCCCTGCCCCAGCCCTTCCAAACTTTACATTGCAGATATGGGACAGGAAACATGGTGATGAATCGGGAGTACTTTGCAGGGTAACTATCTTCTTCCTGCCAGAGGAAGAGCTGAAAAAAAAATACTAATTTTCTTCCTCTTTATTTCTTCTAAAAAAAAAAAGGGCTACATGTGCAGAATGTGCAGCTTTGTTACATAGGTATACATGTGCCATGGTGGTTTGCTGCACCTATTGAATCATCCTCTAAGTTCCCTCCCCCAACCCCCAACAGGCCCTGGTGTGTCTGTTCCCCTCTCAGTGTCCATGTGTTCTCAATGTTCAACTCCCACTTATGAGTGAGAACAGGGGGTGTTTGGTTTTCTGTTCCTGTGTTATTTTGCTGAGGATGATGGCTTCCACCTTCACCCATGTCTCTGCAAAGGACATAATCTCATTCCATTTTGTGGCTGCAAAGTATTCCATGGTGTTTATGTACCACATTTTCTTTATCCAGTCTATCATTGATGGGCATGTGGGTTAGTTCCATGTCTTTGATATTGTAAATAGTGCTGCAGTAAACATACGTGTGCATGTGTCTTTATAGTAGAATGATTTATATTCCTCTGAGTATATACCCAGTAATGGGAGTGCTGGGTCAGATGATACTTCTGGTTCTAGATCCTTGAGGAATTGCCATATTGTCTTCCACAATGGTTGAACTAATATACACTACCACCAACAGTGTAAAAGTGTTCCTATTTCTCCACAGCCTCACTAGCAGAATCTATTGTTTCCTGACTTGTTAATAATCGTCCTTCTGACTGACATGAGATGGTATCTCATTGTGGTTTTGATTTGCATTTCTCTTTTGACCAGTGATGCTGAGCTGTTTTTCGTGTGTTTCTTGGCCACATAAATGTCTTCTTTTGAGAACTGTCTGTTCATATCCTTCGCCCACTTTATGATGGTGTTGCTTGTGTTTGTCGTTTTCTTTTCTTTTCTTTTTTTTTTTTTTTTTTGGTGGAGTTTCCCTCTGTCGCCCAGGCTGGAGCACAGTGGTGGGATCTTGGCTCACTGCAAGCTTCGCCTCCCCAGTTCACACCTATTCTCCTGCCTCAGCCGCCCAAGTAGCTGGGACTATAGGCGCCCACCACCACACCTGGCTAATTTTTTTGTATTTTTAGTAGAGATGGGGTTTCACCGTGTTAGCCAGGATGGTCACCATCTCTTGACCTCGTGATCCACCCTTCTTGGCCTCCAAAAGTGCTGGGATTACAGGTGTGAGCCACCATGTCCAGCCAAAGTTCCTTGTAAATTCTCGAAATTAGTCCTTTGTCAGATGGGTAGATTGCAAAAATTTTCTACCATTCTGTAGGTCGCCTGTTCACTCTGATGATAGTTTCTTTTGCTATGCAGAAGCTCTTTAATTCGATTTCATTTGTCAATTTTTGCTTTTGTTGCAATTGCTTTTGGTGTTTTAGTTACAAAGTCTTTACCCATGCCTATGAGCTGAAAGGTATTGTCTAGGTTTTCTTCTAAGGTTTTAATGGTTTGGGTTTTACATTTAAGTCTTTAATCCATCTTGATTTAATTTTGTATAAGATGTAAGGAATGGGTCCAGTTTTACTTTTCTGTGTATGGCTAGCCAGTTTTCACAGCACCATTTACTGAATAGGACATCCTTTCTCCATTGTTTGTTTTTGTCGGATTCATCAAAGATCAGATGGTTGTAGATGTGTGGTGGTATTTCTGAGGTCTCTGTTCTGTTGCATTGGTCTATATATCTGTTTTGGTACCAGTACCATGCTGTTTTGGTTACTGTAGCCTTGTAGTATAGCTTGAAGTCAGATAGCATCATGCCTCCAGCTTTATTCTTTTTGCTTAGGATTGTCTTGGCTATGCAGGATCTTCTTTGATTCCATATGAAATTTAACATAGTTTTTCCTAATTCTGTGAAAAATGTCAATGGCAGTTTGATGGGAATAGCATTATATCTATAAATTAGTTTGGGTAGAATGGCCATTTTCACGATATTGATTCTTCCTATTCATGAAGATGGAATGCTTTTCCATTTTTTGTCTCCTCTCTTACTTCCTTGAGCAGTAGTTTGTAGTTCTCCTTGAAAAGGTTCCTCAGATCCCTTGTTAGCTGTATTCCTAGGTATTTTATTCTCTTTGTAGCGATTGTTAATGGGAGTTCATTCATGATTTGGCTCTCTGCTTGCCTATTGTTGGTGTAAAGGAATGCTTGTGACTTTTGCGCATTGATTTTGTATCCTGAGACTTTCCTAAAGTTGCTTATTAGTTCAAGAAGTTTTGGGGCTGAAAAAATTACTAATTTAAGCACAAGAGAACATTTGACTGGATGTTAAAAGGCATTGGTTCAAGACCTCACTCTGCTCCAAACTGGTTAAGAAACTTGAAGCCAGTCACACAACATGAATGTACACTTTTTATCTTAAAAATGTAGGAGTTATACTAAATGATTATTAACTTCCTTTTAGCTCCAATATCCTAATATTATAATGTTTTTATATTATCAAATTATGAGAGTTGTGGAGGTTCAGAGGATATTTTCCCCAAATGTGTTATTTGTTGGAATAACACATTAGCCATGTTAACCTAATGTAATTCCTAGTATTCATAAAATGAAAAGCATTTGCCTTGCCTGTGTTCCTACTTCCCTATCATTTTCATTACAGCATGGCCCAAAGTATGCCCATTGCTCAGCAAGCAGTAATGAAGTGGAGCCCATCTGGTTAATAATTCAATTCTGGAAAACCCACCTAGAGTCATTTCCTTCTGCTCTGAATCCTTTTAAAGATCAGTTTGGCATTTTGAATTTTAATTTTCTAGGATATAAGTTTTTCTTAAGTAGAGGTGATTCACATAAAAAAGAGAAAATATTACTTGTTCCTTTTGAAATAACATAGTCTATAATGTTCAATATTCAAAAATGGCTTATTAGCAAATAATTTCAAAACATTATTTGAAAGTTTAAAATAGTAAGTTACTGTCTTCATGTGTCAGACAGTGGGGAATTGCACATCCAAAAAAGCAATTGTCCTTGATGACTCAGAAACATGGCACAGGCTGGCTCTAAATACTGAGCCTAGAAGATAGCATAACAATTCACCAGATATCCTTAACTTCTGGAAGCCATGAGGCTACATGGGATTACCTGCCTCATCTCACATTGTCTTTTTCAGCATGGCATCAGTGTACTAGGAGCCTTTCTTCCCAGATTGTACAGGTCACCAATATAATATTACATGACCACTCCTGGCCCTTACTGAGAAAGTCAAAAGGAATAAAAAAAGAGTTGGGGACCAATATCTCCCAATTACTCTTTCTCTGCTAACCATATCAGCCTCTGGTAATAACCATCCTACTCTCTACAAATATGAGTTAAACTTTTTTAGAATCCATGTATAGGTGAAATCATGTGGCATTTGTCTTTCTGTGACTGGCTTATTTCACTTAATATATGTCCTCCAGGTTCATCTATGTTGTCACAAGTGGCAGGATTTTCTTCTTTTTTATGGCTGAATAGTATTCCATTGTGTATATATACCATGTTTTCTTTATTCATTCATACATTGTTAGACCATTATGTTGATTCAATATCTTGACTATTATGAGTACTACTATAGTAAATGTTGGAGTGCAGATATCTCTTTGACATACTGATTTTATTTCCTTTGGATATATACCCAGTTAGATAGGAGAAATAAGTTCAACAGATGTATTTTAGAGCATGGTGACTACAGTCATCATATATCATTAAAATATGATGATATATTGTACTCTTGAAAAGTGCAAAAAGAGTGGATATTAAGTGCTCTCTCCATGGAAATGAAAACTCTGTGAGGTAATGTATTTGCTAATTAGCTAGATTTAACTGTTCCACTACACACACATACACATTTCAAAACATGTTGTACATAATAAATACAATTTTATCTGTCAACTAAAAATGTAAATTTAAAAAGAGTTGAGGAGCAAGTGAGCAGGAAGAAAACTAGTAGAACTTAGTCACTGCAGTGTCATAAATATAACTTCCATGTCTTCCAGAAAAGGAGACAATGGAATGATAGTTGGGCAACCAGAGTATAAACAGGGACCAGTTGGCTGTTCAGCTCAAATGGATGACTGAGACAAAAAGCTACCGAAGGCAATCGCATGCTGCAATTTCCTTGAAATAGGATTATGCTCTGTGTGAATCTGAAAAGAAGATGAGTTTAATATATAAAATAGCTAAATAGCATTGTGAAAAATATAAAACTTTTCATCTGCAAACTCTAAAAATGTGTCATCAAACACAAGATTCTTTTAAGCTATCAAAAATGATTCAGAAATAAATCATTTAGGCAAGAGAAGTAAGATTACTGAGTTTAATATAGCTATCAGTAAATTGTTTTTTTATTATCTCAACACTAAATTCTGTGTGACACAAACTTACAGTGAATGAAAATACACTGAATGAAAAATGTACAATCAAATGAAAATGCTATAGCTTCACAGAATATTCTTGTTGATATACATATCTTTTCCATCCTGCATTCAATCAGCTGGAATTATTTTTAAGGAAATAATTTATTTCAGTGAATGGGTCTCTTAAAAGTTTAAATCTCAGGGTTGAGTTGAAGATACTAGTTCCTGGGCATCAGCTTTTTGAATTAATGTATAGCCTACCAATGAGGCGTGAGCCGCCGCGCCCGGCTGTTGCCTTATACTTTTAAAGATGTTTCTTAAAGTTCCAAAGGCAAAAAAAAAAAAAAAAATCAATAAATAAAATTAAGCAATAAGTAAAGTAAGCGTTATAACCAATCTTTAAAATCCTAGTGGTAATGGGCCGGGCGCGGTGGCTCGCGCCTGTAATCCCAGCACTTTGGGAGGCCGAGGCGGGCGGATCACAAGGTCATGGGATCCAGACCATCCTGGCTAACACGGCGAAACCCCGTCTCTACTAAAAAATACAAAAAACTAGCCGGGCGTGGTTGCGGGCGCCTGTAGTCCCAGCTATTAGGAAGGCTGAGGCAGGAGAATGGCGTGAACCTGGGAGGCGGAGCTTGCAGTGAGCCGAGATGGCGCCACTGCACTCCAGCCTGGGCCACAGGCGAGACTACATCAAAAAAAAAAAAAAAAAAAATCCTAGTGGTAATGGTCCCCGGATTCCACACGAATGAGAATGAAGCATGGTGGACTCCTGAAGTTCTTTTTACCATTTTCTTGACCATTTACTTATTTCCTTTCTAGATGTTGCTGCTCAGATGTTAACCCAATCCGGACTCAAATTTGCTCCAGCTCAAGGCACTGACTCAACTCAAAAGAGTTCTAGTCTTTCACTTAGTCTTCTTTTTTTGTTTCAGTCCAGGGAAACCTCTGGCGTGGGCTATGCTGCATGTTTATTACACAAGTTGTTTGCCACCCTTAGCTCCTGCTTTATTTCTTGAGTTCTTGAGGGAAAAGACAATAGTTCCTCAAGAAGCAACTAACTAACCAAGTTTTCTACCTTGAATTTGAAGTTACCTCCTCTGTCCTTTCTGATAATGAGTGGGGTCCTGCAAACCCTAGCTCTTCCCCTGATCCAGTGTATTACACCCCCATTCAGTTTACTTGAGTCACTAGCTAGTCATCAAGATAGCACATTTGCCTATTTAACATTTGTTTATTCAGCAAATACAGTCCTTATTGAGCTGTTTGTGTGCCAGACACTATGCTAGGCATGGAGCACACTATAGTGAATAAAAAGATATAGTGCCTGTCGTGGTGGAGCCTAATATGAAAAAAATAATTTTAATAATATTACAAAATTAGTATAATGAAAGATAAAAAAAATCCTGAGAGAGATTATAAGGGATCTATTTTAAATTGAATGATTAGGGGAAGCCTACCTGAAAAGATAAGGTTCTAACTGAAATATTAAGGACAAGGGTGGGGAGTGAAAGCATTAGAGACAGTGATGATCTGAGATAGTCCTAAACTATATCAGGTTAGCCTCATACAGTTGCTCAGGGTATGCAGTAGCACTAGTTGCTGGGGTCTACAATGCGATCTTGACATAGCTTATTCTGTAGTCCTACTATCTTGTACTGGGTCCTAACCTCTACTCTAAGTTAGAGTCTGAGTCTATCTCCTATATAGACTTTTTGCCTGATGCCTTTATCCATGATATCAGACTCCCATAGACCTTTCAAAATACCAGTCTGTTATTCTACTTCTCTCTAATCCCAAGCTCATGTCTCAAGTAAACCTTCCACTGAGCTTTGTTTCTAAACAGTGAGGAACTTCTAGGCTTCAGTGCATTTTCAGGGAAGAAGTTTTCAAGGCCTTCTTGCTCAGATTGACAGCTCTGCTCACTCCTCCAGGCCCTTGCAGAAGGCCATCTGCACTCTCAGCTAAATATCAGAAATCTCTTGGCAATAACTTATCACCACAGAATGATAGGAGAAAAAGTATTATTTTATTAAGTATAAGCAATACCTTAAAAAGCAAAATATTTGTTGGAGAAAATTGTACATTACCTTTTTAAAAGTTAGTTTTCATTACTCCTTTACAGAAAGTCTCTTAATGCCACGTGTTTGTAACATACTAAGAGAGTTTAAAGGACAGCAGCCACATTTCAGAAACAATAATCTAAGGACTCAGTTTTAAATACATGCAGACATAATTATCTTCCTTTAAAATATAAAAGTCATAATACAATTTCGAGTGTCAAAAGGAGAATTTCAGATTGATAGATAAGCTTAGAAAAAAACTAGAATGAGTGCTTAGTATAATTAGAGTTGTTGGTCCAATTCGAAAATACAAAAGAATAAAAGATTTAAACAATAAATAGGCAAAATGAAGTACTTTTCTAATTCTTGCTTGTTGGTGAAAACTTTAAAGACTATTTCAAATTTATAGAATAGAAAATTTGAAATTAAAACAATAATAAAAGCATACTTACACATTTGTTCTAGAAGTAGAAGTGAATCTCATATCTGGAACTACTGGTAGACTGCTTAAAAATCCTGTTAATGATGATGTCAATAAAGCTGCCATATTTGCAATTAGAAATGACACTTCTCAGCACAAAACCATACATTTTCACATTTCATGTTTATGAGTATTAATTGTGCTATTTCCTAATGCCCTACACCATGATGAATATATTGGTGCTGTCAAAACACAGAGTAAAACCCCAAGGACCTTACTGATTAATTAGCTTCTCCAGATTATCTGGAAATATAAGTTTTGTTTCCAAAAGAGAATTAGGTTTAGTATGTTTGCTAAATCTCTGAAATTAGAGAAATATGATTTATAAAATATCTGCCGTTGTATACATGTTTATTTTTTAATTCCATTCTTGAAATATTTATTTCCTACAAAATTGAGCTAACAATAGGTATTTAAGTAGAATATTCATTTTTTGTTTTAAAAAAGGTTCTATCTCAACAAGACCATAAAGTTATTTTAAGTGGGTTAACAATGGAAAAGTAACACATTAGGAATGGGACAGGCATAACACTCTGATTGGTAGAACAGAAAGATAATATTCTTGTCAAAACTGTAATCAGAAAATTTTCTAGACACGTTAAGCTAAGTGTATTAGTCCATTTTGACGCTGCTGATAAAGACATACCTGAGACTGGGAAGAAAAATAGGGTTAATGGACAGCCGAGACCACGTCCGCCCCGTGAGCACAGAGCATCACCCTAGCCGCTCTGCCGGGCATCCACACCCGCAGCTAGCTCACCATGGATTATGATATCACCGCGCTCCTCATCAACAAGGGCTCTGGCATGTGCAAGGCCGGCTTCACAGGTGACAATGCCCCCGGGGCATCTTCCCCTCCATCATGGGCTCCAGGGCGTGATGGTGGGCATGGGTCAGAAGGACTCCTATGTGGGTGATGAGGCCCAGAGCAAGAGAGGCATCCTGACCCTGAAGTACCCCGTGGAGCACGGCACCAACTGGGACGACATGGAGAAGATCTGGCACCACACCTTCTACAACAAGCTGTGTGTGTCTCCTGAGGAGCACCCCATGCTGCTGACCCAGGCCCCCCTGAACCCCAAGGCCAATCATAAGAAGATGACCCAGATCATGTTTGAGACCTTCAGTAACACCTCAGCCATATACATGGCCATCCAGGCTGTGGTGCTGTCCCTGTACGCCTCTAGCCTTACCACTGGCATTGTGATGGACTCTGGTAACGGGGTCACCCACACTGCCCATCTACGAGTGGTATGCCCTCCCCCATGCCATCCTGTGTCTGGACCTGGGTGGCCTGGACCTGACTGACTACCTCATGAAGATCCTCACCGAGTGGGCACTACAGCTTCAACACCACGGCCGAGCAGGAAATCGTGCATGACATCAAGGAGAAGCTGTGCTACATCACCCTGGACTTCAAGCAGGAGATGGCTACGGTGGCCTCCAGTGCCTCCCTGGAGAAGAGCTAAGAGCTGCCGACCTCCCGATAGCCAGGTCACCACCATCAGCAATGAGGGGTTCCACAGCCCCCAGGCCCTCTTCCAGCCTTCCTTCCTGGGCATGGAATCCTGTGGCATCCTACTGTCAACTCCATCATGAAGTGTGACATGGACATCCACAAAGACCTGCATGCCAACACAGGGCTGTCTGGCGGTACCACCATGTACCCTGGCATGGCAGGACAGGATGCAGAAGGAGACCACCGCCCTGGCACCATTGCTCCTCTGAAGAGTTAGTATTCCGTGTGGATCAGCGACTCCATCCTGGCCTCGCTTTCCACCTCCCAGCAGATGTGGATCAGCAAGGAATACAAGCCCGACCCCTTCCTCATCCACCGCAAATGTTCTAGGCAGATTGTAACTTAGTTGCATTATACCCTTTCTTGACAAAACCTAACTTGCGCAGAAAACAAGATAAGATTGGCATGGCTTTATTTGTTTTTTTGTTTTGTTTTGTTTTTCGGCTTGACTCAGGATTTAAAAACTGGAACAGTGAAGGTGACAGCAGTCGGCTGGAGGAAGCATCCCCCAAAGTTCTGCAATGTGGCCGAGGACCTTGACTGCACATTGTACTTTTTTTAATAGTCATCCCAAATATCATGAGATGCATTGTTACAGGAAGTCTGTTGCCCTCTTAAAAGCCACCCCACTGCTCTCTAAGGAGAATGGCCCAGTCCTCTCCTGAGCCCACAAAGGGGAGGCGATAGCATTGCTTTCATGTAAATTATGTAATGCAAAAATTTTTTAATCTTCACCTTAATACTTTTTTATTTTGTTTTATTTTGAGTGATCAGCCTTTGTGGCCCCCCTCTTTTGTCCCCCAACTTGAGATGTATGAAGGCTTTTGGTCTCCCTGGGAGTGGGTGGAGGTAACCAGGGCTTACCTATACACTGACTTGAGACCAGTTGAATAAAAGTGCACACCAAAAAAAAAAAAAAAAAAAAAAGAAAAAGGAAAATAGGTTTAATGGCAGGGGAGGCTTCACAATCAAGGCAGAAGGCAAAAGGCACCTCTTACATGGTTTTGGCAAGAATTAAAGAGAGAGAGAGAGAACTGAAAGCAGAAACCCCTTATAAAACCATCAGATCTCATGAGACTTATTCACTACCACGAAAACTGTATGGGGGAAACTGCCCCCATGATTTAATTATCTCCCACTGAGTCCCTCCCACAACACATGGGAATTACGGAAGTACAATTCAAGATGAGATTTGGGTGGGGACACAGAGCCAAACCGTATCACTAAGTAACTATCTCTTGTATGCATTTAAGCTGCATTCAACTGTATCTATTTCTCCTATATGTGTTGCTCTGGAAGCCCAAGTCTTGAAACTGGAACCCTTGCCCTGGAATTGAGAAACTCATTGACTACCTCAAGTGCTGGCGCTAACCCCAAATTACACTGGAGGTGATTTCTATCTTTACAAGTTCCATCTGAGCTCTGTTACCATCTTGGGCTGCTTTCTCTTCTGGTTTTCATTTCCTTGTTTGTTTCCTTCGCCCCATATGCCATTTCTTTAAATTCTTCTAATTCCAAAGGCCTGGACAGAAAACAGAAATGCATAAGACTTGACAACTCAGTAGGAGCTCTGATTTTACCCTGATAACATCTGGACATAGAAAACAGGGAGGAAGTGAACAAGATGCAAATTGCACTCTTCTCCCCACCCAAAGCCATGAGCCCTTCTCTGGATCCCACTCACATTCCTAAAGCCAACAGACTGCATGCTCAAGAGGTTTAGGCCTTGAGAACTTCACAGGGGAAAGCCAAGGAAAATGACACTGCTGAAGCTGATACAGCACATCTGCTTGCCTTATGGCATTAATCATTGGATTTCTGAAGCACTAAATAATAACTCACAAATTCAAAGCAAGTTATTCATTGAATGAACTTTGTGCAAAGATAAATAGGATAGATTAATGAAGACTCTGATGTATAAGTTTTCAAATTAATTGCATGATTGAGACTGATTAGCAACAAATATTTAGTTGGAAAAGCAAGTCACACCCTATAGGGTGAAGGGTTCTACCCATTGTCTATTTCCAGAATGGTGAAAAGACTGCACCAGTGAACTGCACCAGAGCAAAGTCCTGGCAGTAACAGAGCCTAGAATTGCCTTTATAGCTGCTGTCAAAAGAGTGGATATCCATGTTAACTATTCCGGATCCTCATTCTGGTCATAGTTTCACAGCCAGACTTGTTTATCTGTAGCACAATCATCTCTGATCCCAGAACTTACCAGCTTTCTTACTTTCCTCCATACTAACGTTTATTTACCAATTATATTATCATCATACAAGTACTGTGTCACAGCTTCTAACATTGCCTAACACACAATTTGGGGAATTAGAAATATTACAACAGCTCTAGAGACAAGGTTTTCGACTTTATACTATTTTAGATATCTTGTAACAAGTCCTTAAAATTTGAGAGTGCCTATTCTTAGGTTGAATCAGCAAAAATGTATGCCACAAAGCAACAGCATTGTAATTCTAGACCTATTATATTTGGTATGATTACAACTTATGAATTCCAGCATTATAAATTTTAAAGGGTTATATGAAATTGGTTAATTTCATCAATTAGATATTGTCTCACTACTCTCTTGTTTTTTTGTTTTTTGTTTTTAGCTTTTTTTTTTTTAGGAGAGAGGATAAATATTTGTGAAACCTCCAGGATACCATTCTATGCTAAGTTGCTCCAGAGCCAGATTGCCTATGTGGGAAAATAGGCTTCATCGTTTATTAACTGAATAACTTTAGTTAAGTATTGAATCTTTGCATTATTTGGCTTTTCATCTATAAAACGGGAATAATAAAGGTGTTTATTTCTAAAAAATTTAATGAGTTAATACGTGTAGAGAACTAAGAAGAGTACTAGGCTCATAACATACATTCAACAAATGTTACACATTATTAGTATCAGTGTTTGGAAATACACAATACTATATTTCAGCTTTTAAATGGCAAAATAGTGTAAGAAGCAGGTAAATTTTAAAATGCAAACTGTGACTGCTATCTGTAAGAATAAGTTAAAGATGGGAATCAGGAATATCAGACTTTAGATAATTTTTATAGAAATTTCCAATTCAAAGCAATAGCTAAAGTACACAGTATAGAATTTAACAAATGAAGGGCATATTAATGTTGACAAAAGAAACATTTCGCAAATCTCTAACCTTAATTTCCCTGCATTTAACACATTTTGACTTTTATATAAACTTCTTATTCAAAGGAAACTTGCTGAAATGTTCGTCCAATGCATCTTCACTTTTTAAATTATAGGACATGGTAGTATCTCTATCATTCCTTTCACCTTGCCTTGCCTTGACCTATCATCTCTCCTTCTGAATTAAATTTCCACAGTAAAGCATATAATCTCCTTGATTAGCAAGTCTCTCACATTTTAAATTCAGGAACTGTTTACACTCTTAGAAATTATCAGCTGAGCACAGTGGCATGAGACTGTAGTTCTAGCGACTTGGAAGGTTGAAACAAGAAGATCACTTGAGCCCAGGAGTTCAAGACTGTGGTGCCCTATAGTCATACTTTCAATTCGAAAATGATGGCATAGAAACAAGCTGGCTTCACTCCCTTCTACAGAAATTCAAAAACAAATATATAGCACCAAGATGATCACCAGCAATATCCTAGAACACAAATATGAGGATAAATCAGTTCCTGGAGCCACAGAGAAGTGAAAAAACTCCAGCAGACGGTAAGAGAATCAGATGTTCATGACAATCACACCCCTCCCTGGAATCTGCCCAGCCCCAAATATGTAGAAAATGTTCATCGACTCTCAGTTTCTACACTGGAGAAAGTGAGACTGAGGTTGACAGTCAGCTTCTCTACTGTCTTATGTTCCCTGACAGGAGACCTGTCCCTACCTCAAACTGTGGGAAGCATTGTGAGTGCCTAAAAGGAGAAGCGTCTCTGAGGACAGCCAAAGACAAAGTAGAGAGGCAGGACTAACATCCTGAATGCTAGAAACTGCTCTGTAATTCAGCCAAATGACATGCCAAATCAGAGTGGCTGCTTAGCAGTATCATGCTGTAGGAGGTACATTCCACAGGGCCCCTGAGCACAAACTACAGCCAGCCATTCCACACTGCCAGGATATCCCCTTTGGGACCTCCCCTATTTCTGATGATCAGTCTCTGATAATTTGCTAGAGCCAAGGCAAACATGGGCTTAATGTGCCATCTAGTGCTGAAAAGGAGGCATTGACCTAGCGGAAAAAAGTATAAGAAATTCAGCAGATAAATTATGAAGAATCTCTAAGCCAACATACCCAATAAAAACCAAAACAAGCCAGGCAGAGAAAACTGGAATGAATAACTAATTGTTCAATGCAAAGACATAGATGTACATTCACACACAAAAAAAAAAGCAAACAGGAAACCATGACCTCTCTAAATAGACAAAGCAAGGAACCAGTGGCTGACCCTAACAAGACTGATACATGAGCTCTCTGTCCAATAATTCAAAATAGGAGTTTGAAAGAAACTTAGTGACCTCCAAGATAACACATAAAAGCAATTTATAAGTTTATCAGATAAATTTTACAAGGAGATTGAAATAATAACAAAAGATCAAACAAAAATCTTGGAATAGAGAAACACATTTGCTGAATCCAAAAATTCATTGAAGGCTCTTTACAGCAGAATGGACCAAGCAGAGGAAAGAATCAGTGCTTCCAAAGACGGGGTGTTTAGAAGTACATAGTCACAGGAGAAATAACAAAAAAAATCAAAAGGAATAAAGACTACCTATAAGATATAGAAAATTGCCTCAAAAGACAAAATCTAAGAATTACCAGCATTCACAAGGGAGCTGAGCAAAAGAACAGGATAGAACACTTACTCAAAAAATAATAACAGAAAAGTTTAGAAAACTTGAGAAGGAAATAAAAGTTCAGGTATAGGAAGGATAGAGAACATCAAATAGGACTATGCCAAGACATATAATAATTAAACTCTCAAAGGTCAAAGACAATGAGAGGATCCTAAAAAGCAGCAAGAGAAAAAAAGCAAACCAGATGTAAAGAAATGCCAATCATCTGATGACAGACTTCTCAGTGGAAACCACATAGGCCAGGAAGGAGCAGAATATTTTCAAAGTGTTGAAAGGAAAAAAAAAAAAACCTGCCATTCAAAAATACTTTATCCAGCAAAGCTATCATTCAAATAAAGAGTCACAAAGTCTTTCCTAGGCAAACAAAAGCTAAGAGAATTCATCACCACTAGACTGATCTCACAAGAAATGGTAAAGGGAACTCTTCAATCTGAACAACAACAACAAAAATACTAATGTGAAAAAAGAAAATATTTAAAGGCACAAAATCTTCTAGTAAAATTAAGTACAAAATCATCCCCAGAATACTCCAATTCTGTAATTCTAGTGTGCAATCCACCCATAACTCTAGTATGAAGCCTAAAAGATAAATACATATAAAATAATGTTAGCTACAGAAACTTGTTAAGAGATAGGCAATAAAAAAATGTAAATGGAGACAACCAAAATTCAAAATGTGGGCTGATGGAGTTAAAATATAAAGATTGTTTTTATTTTCTTCTTTGTTTGCTTGTTTTTACTCTTTTTTGTGTTATCTAATACAAGTTGTCATCTCTTTAAAATAATTTGTTATATCTATAAGATACTTCACATAAGCTTCATGGTAATCACAATGCAAAAACCTATAATAGATATATTAAAAGTAAAAATCAACACATTAAAACATTCTACCAGCAAAAAATCAATTAACAACAAAAGATGACAGGAAGAAAGAGACAGAGGAGCTACAACACAACCAGAAAACAAGCAACAAAATAGCAGTAGTAAGGCCTTACTTATCAATAATAATGCTGAATGCAAATGGACTCAATTTTCCAATTAAAAATATAGAGTGACTGAATAAAAAAGCAAGATCCAACTAAATTCTGCCTATAAGAAACCTCACCTATAAAATCACACCTAGATTGAAAGTGTAGGAAAAAAAAGATATTCCATGTGAATGGAAACCAAAAAGAGCAGCAGTTGCTATACTTACATGAGATAAAATAGATGACCAGAATGACTTCCCAATTGTTGCTGTGAGGTGAATTAAAAAAAATCATATTACAAAAAAAAAAAAATAGATGACCAGAAAAGACTGTAAAAAGAGACAAAGAAGGTCTTATAAAGATAAAAGAGTCAATACAGAATGGAAGATAACAATTGTAAATATCTATGCACCCAACAGCAGAGTACCCAAGTATATAAAGCAAACATTAATAGCTCGAAAGGGATAGATAGACTGCAATATAATAATATACTAGTAGGAAACTTTAACACCGCTACTCTTAGTAATGAACAGATCATCTAGAAAGAAAATCCAAAAAACCATTGACATTAAACTATACTAAAATAAAAAGGCCTAACTGACATTTACAGAACAGTTGATCCAACTGCTGACGAATATACATTATTTTCATCAGCACATGGGACGTTCTCCAGAATAGATGATATTTTAGGCCACAAAACAAGTTTCAACATGTTTAAAAAGTTAGAAACAAATCAAATGTCTTTCTGACCACAATGGAATGATACTAAAAATCAATAAAAAGAGGAAGCTCAGAAAGTACACAGACACATGGATATTGACATTCTCCTAAATGACCAATATGGTCAGTGAATAAACTAAGAAGAAAATATAAAACTCTTTTGAAACAAATAAAAATGGAAGTACATTTCAAAATCTATGGGATACAGCAAAAGCATACTAAGAGCAAAGTTTGTAGCAATAAATGCCTATATCAAAAAGAAGTTGAAAAACCTCAAGTAAACTAACGATGCACCTTGAAGGACTAGAAAAGCAAGAACAAAGCAAACATAAAATTAGTAGGAGAAAAGAAATAATAAAGATCAGGACAGAAATAAATAACATTGCGACTAAAAAAAAAAACCAAAATCAATGAAACAAAAAGTTAGATCAAAGAAACAGAAGATCAATGAAACAAATAGATTTTTGAAAAAAAAATAGGCAAACCTTTAGCTCAACTAAGAATAAAAGAGAGAAGTTCCAAAGAAATAAAATTAGAAATTAAAAGGGGACATAACAACTGAGATTATAGAAATATAAAGAATTATTACAGACTATTATGAAAAACAGTATACCAACACATTGAAAAACCTAGAAGAATTGAATGTATTCCTGGACACATATAAACTACCAAAACTAAACCATGAAGAAATAGAAAACCTCAACAAATCAATAAACTGAAGGCATAAGAAAATGTCTCCCATCAAAGAAAATCCCAGGACTTGATGTCTTCACTGCTGAATTCTACCAAATGTTTAAAGGATAACTAATATCAATTCTACTCAAACTCTTCAAAAAAAAAAAAGTGAAGAGGAATGAATACTTTCAGACTCATTCTGTGAGGCCAGCATTACCCTGATACCAAAACCAGACAAAGACACAACAAAAGAAAAATACAGGCCAAAATCACTGATGAACACAGATGCAAAAGTCCTCAATAAACTACTAGCTAACTGAATTAAGAAATACACTAAAAAGGTCTTTCAATATGATCAAATAGGATTCATCCCAGGGATGCAAGGATGTTTCAACATAGGCAAATCAATAAATATGACACATTGCATTAAAAGAACAAAGAACAAAAACCATATGATCATTTCTGTAGAGTGCTGAGAAAGCATTTGATAAAATTTAGCTCCCTGCTTTATGATAGAAACCCTCAACAAAGGAATATACCTTAGAAGGAATATATTCTTCTGTGCAAAAGTAATTGCAGTTTTGCAATTACTTATATTTAGTTACCTTTAATAGTAGAAGCCACAATTACTTTTACACCAAATACCCTAAAATAATATAGATATAGTATATATGGTGTGTATATGTATATATATAAATATATATGTAAAATGTAGTATAGAAGAAATATATCTTAAAATAATAAAGGCCATATATATGAAAAACCCACATCCAGCATCATACTGAATGGGGAAATATTGAAAGCCTTTTCTCTAGATCTCAAATAAGACAAGGATGCCTACCGACTTTCACCACTTTTATTCAACATAATACCAGAAGTTTGGGACAGAACAATTAAAAAGTGAGGAGGGGCATCCAAGAATTCAAATTAGCCTTGCATACAGGTAACATGATCTTACATTTGGAAAAATCTGAAGAATCCACCAAAAAATTGTTAGAACTGACGAATGAATGTAGTAAAGTTTCAGGATAAAATAATTAACAAACAAAAATCACTAACATTTATATACACTAATAGCAAATAATCTGCAAAAGAAATAATGCAAGCAATCTTAATTACAATAGATACAAAAATATGTAATACCCAGGAATCAATTTAAGTGGAGATGAAAGATTTATTTTTATAAATAAGTTTTTCCTCTTGGAAAACTATAGAATACTGATAAAAGAAATTGAAAAAAACACAAAAAATGGAAAGATATGCCAAGCTTATGAATTGGAAGAACTAATATTGCTAAAACAACAATTCTACCCAAAACAATTGCAGATTCTATGCAATCCCTATCAAAATACAAATAACACTCTTCACAGAAATAGATAAACTAAAATTTATATGAAACTACAAAAGACCCCATGTAGCCACAGTAATCCTGAGCAAAAAGAACAAAAGAACATCACACTACCTGACTTTAAAATACACTACTAAGCTATGGTAACCAAATGACCATGCTACTGGCACAAAATCAGAAATGTGGACTGACATAAAATCAGAAACAATGGAACAGAATAGAGGGCCCAAATATAATTCCATGCATTTACAGCTAACTCATTTTTTATGAAGGCATCACAAACATTTTTCAAGGAAAAGACAGTAGCTTTAATAAATGGTGTTGGGAAATCTGTATAACCATACTCAGAAGAATGAAACTAGACCCCTATCTCTCACCACATACAAAAAAATCAAATCAAAATGGATTAAAGACTGAAATCTAAGATCTGAAACTATGAAACTACTAGATGAAAACAATGCTAGTGGACATTGGTCTGGGTGAATTATTTTGTGTAAGACCTCAAAAGCACAGGCAACCAAAGCAAAAATAGACAAATAGGGTTACATCAAGCTAAAAGCTTCTGCATAGCAGAATGAAACAATAAACAAAATGAAGAGAGAACACACACAATGGGATATAAAATTTGCAAAGTATCCATTTGAAAATTGGTTAATAACTAGAATATATCAGGAACTTAAACAACTCAATAGCAAAAGAAGTAATTATTTAATTTTAAAATGGGCAAAAAATCTGAATACACATTGCTCAAAAGAAGACAAAGAAATGGCTAACAAGTATATGAAAAAATGCCCCAAATCACCAATCATCAAAGAAATGCAAATCAAAACCACAATGAGATATCATCTCACCCCATTCAGAATAACTTTTATCAAAAAGAAAGGAAATAACAGAAGCTAGCCAGGATATGGAGAAAGGGGAACCTTCATACACTGTTGGAGGAGATGTAAATTAGTACAGTCACTGTGGAGAACAGTATGGAGATTCTTCAAAAAACTATAAACAGAACTGCTGTATGATCCAGCTATTCTGCTTCTGGGTTTATATCCAAAAGAAAAGAAATCAAAATACTGCAGAGATATCTGCACTCCCATATTTATTACAGCACTGTTCATAATATCCAAGATATGGAATCTACCTAACTGTTCATCAATAGACAAATGGATAAAGAAAATGTGGTACATACACAGTGAAATACTATTTAGCCATAAAAAAGGAATTAAATTATGAGCTTATTATGTTAAGTGATAATAAGCCAAGCACAGAAAGACAAATATTGCATGTTCTCACTCATATGTAGGGGGAGGATACAAAGGAGGAAAGGATGTAGAAAGACTGATTTCAAAAGTTTTTTGAAAAGAAATGACAAGGGTCTCTGAAGAACTTTCATGGATATGGATTATATCTGCCAATATTTACTATAATTTATATTGATTAAATTGAAAAATTAAACAGTATGTACTTACTCATTTTAAAATAACCATAATAAACCATTACCTGTTCACTATTAATAACATATTTTATTTAAAACCAAAAATTTAGTGAGAAAGTAGTATTTTCCATTTTTACCAGTCTCTTAAATGTTTAGCTAATAGAAAGAAGACAATGAGCTTCTCATATTTGCTTATACCTTTAATCTGCTACAACATCTCTGGTTATATAGCCTCTGGAAAAACTCCACAATAATACACTTGTGATAAGTATGAAGGACATTGATATTTCAGCATTATTATGAAAATAATTTTGAACTTTCAGATCTCTCAGAAGTATTCTCAAGATATCCCAGAAAACCATGTGAATAACCACTATCCTTGAGTGTTCATGTGTTATCTAGCAAATATGTATCCCACAGTATTGTGCACTATGAGGTATAGGAGAAAAATAAGATAATAAAACCTCTTTAAAAAAATTTATATTCTTGCTAAAGAGATTCAAAATATACATATTCAAAATTTCATGACATTTTAAGGCAGTTCCTTTTTTTTCTTTCCTTTCCTATACTATGTTAAGAAGTGTATATGCATTAGCTTCTTAGGTGAGGTTATAGATCATAAAATTAGGGGGAAAGCCAAAATAGTTCAAAAGAGAAAAAAAATCACTGGAGCCTGAGAAGGTTTCAAGAGTGGAGAAGCGACTTGAATTGAACCCAAAATAATCAGTAAGACATAAATGGAGGAGCCAAGATGGCCGAATAGGAACACCTCCGGTCTACAGCTCCCAGCGTGAGCGACGCAGAAGACGGGTGATTTCTGCATTTCCATCTGAGGTACCATGTTCATCTCACTAGGGAGTGCCAGACAGTGGGTGCAGGTCAGTGGGTGAGTGCACCGTGCGCCAGCCGAAGCAGGGGCGAGGCATTGCCTCACTCGGGAAGTGCAAGGGGTCAGGGAGTTCCCTTTCCTAGTCAAAGAAAGGGGTGACAGACGGCACCTGGAAAATCGGGTCACTCCCACCCGAATACTGCGCTTTTCCAACAGGCTTAGGAAACGGTGCCCCAGGAGATTATAGCCCACACCTGGCTCAGAGGGTCCTACGCCCACGGAGTCTCACTGATTGCTAGCACAGCAGTCTGAGATCAAACAGCAAGTTGGCAGCGAGGCTGAGGGAGGGGCGCCCGCCATTGCCCAGGCTCACTTAGGTGAACAAAGCAGCCTGGAAGCTTGAACTGGGTGGAGCCCACCACAGCTCAAGGAGGCCTGCCTGCCTCTGTAGGCTCCACCTCTGGGGACAGGGCACAGAAAAACAAAAAGAGAGCAGTAACCTCTGCAGACTTAAATGTCGCTGTCTGACAGCTTTGAGGAGAGCAGTGTTTCTCCCAGCACGCAGCTGGAGATCTGAGAATGGGCAGACTGCCTCAAGTGGGTCCCTGACCCCTGACCCTGAGCAGCCTAACTGGGAGGCACCCCCCAGCAGGGGCAGACTGACACCTTACACGGCCAGCCAGGTACTCCAACAGACCTGCAGCTGAGGGTCCTGTCTGTTAGAAGGAAAACTAACAGAAAGGACATCCACACCAAAAACCCATCTGTACATCACCATCATCAAAGACCAAAAGTAGATAAAACCACAAAGATGGGGAAAAAACAGAGCAGAAAAACTGGAAACTCTAAAAACCAGAGTACCTCTCCTCCTCCAAAGGAACGCAGTTCCTCACCAGCAACGGAACAAAGCTGGATGGAGAATGACTTTGACGAGCTGAGAGAAGAAAGCTTCAGACGATCAAATTACTCTGAGCTACGGGAGGATATTCAAACCAAAGGCAAAGAAGTTGAAAACTTTGAAAAAAAATTTAGAAGAATGTATAACTAGAATAACCAATACAGAGAAGTGCTTAAAGGAGCTGATGGAGCTGAAAACCAAGGCTCGAGAACTATGTGAAGAATGCAGAAGCTTCAGAAGCCGATGCGATCAAATGGAAGAAAGGGTATCAGCCCTGGAAGATGAAATGAATGAAATGAAGCGAGAAGGGAAATTTAGAGAAAAAAGAATAAAAAGAAATGAGCAAAGCCTCCAAGAAATGTGGGACTATGTGAAAAGACCAAATCTACGTCTGATTGGTGTACCTGAAAGTGACGGGGAGAATGGAAACAAGTTGGAAAACACTCTGCAGGATATTATCCAGGAGAACTTCCCCAATCTAACAAGGCAGGCCAACATTCAGATTAAGGAAATACAGAGAACGCCACAAAGATACTCCTCGAGAAGAGCAATCCAAGACACATAATTTTCAGATTCACCAAAGTTGAAATGAAGGAAAAAATGTTAAGAGCAGCCAGAGAGAAAGGTCGGGTTACCATCAAAGGGAAGCCCATCAGACTAACAGCAGATCTCTCGGCAGAAACCCTACAAGCCAGAAGAGAGTGGGGGCCAATATTCAACATTCTTAAAGAAAAGAATTTTCAACCCAGAATTTCATATCCACCCAAACTAAGCTTCATAAGTGAAGGAGAAATAAAATACTTTACAGACAAGCAGATGCTGAGAGATTTTGTCACCACCAGGCCTGCCCTAAAAGAGCTCCTGAAGGAAGCGCTAAACATGGAAAGGCACAACCAGTACCAGCCACTGCAAAATCATGCCAAAATGTAAAGACCATCAAGACTAGGAAGAGACTGCATCAACAAATGAGCAAAATAACCAGCTAACATCATAATGACAGGATCAAATTCACACATAACAATATTAACTTTAAATGTAAATGGACTAAATGCTCCAATTAAAAGACACAGACTGGCAAATTGGATAAAGACTCAAGACCCATCAGTGTGCTGTATTCAGGAAACCCATCTCATGTGCAGAGACACACATAGACTCAAAATAAAAGGATGGAGGAAGATCTACCGAGCAAATGGAAAACAAAAAAAGGCAGGGGTTGCAATCCTAGTCTCTGATAAAACAGACTTTAAACCAACAAAGATCAAAAGAGACAAAGAAGGCCATTACATAATGGTAAAGGGATTAATTCAACAAGAAGAGCTAACTATCCTAAATATATATGCACCCAATACAGGAGCACCCAGATTCATAAAGCAAGTCCTGAGTGACCTACAAAGAGACTTAGACTCCCACACATTAATAATAGGAGACTTTAACACTCCACTGTCCACATTAGACAGATCAACGAGACAGAAAGTCAACAAGGATACCCAGGAATTGAACTCAGCTCTGCACCAAGTGGAACTAATAGACATCTACAGAACTCTCCACCCCAAATCAACAGAATATACATTTTTTCAGCACCACACCACACCTATTCCAAAATTGAACACATAGTTGGAAGTAAAGCACTCCTCAGCAAATGTAAAAGAACAGAAATTATAACAAACTGTCTCTCAGACCACAGTGCAATCAAACTAGAATTCAGGACTAAGAAACTCACTCAAAACTGCTCAACTACATGGAAACTGAACAACCTGCTCCTGAATGACTACTGGGTAAATAATGAAAGGAAGGCAGATATAAAGATGTTCTTTGAAACCAACGAGAACAAAGACACAACATACCAGAATCTCTGGGACATATTCAAAGCAGTGTGTAGAGGGAAATTTATAGCACTAAATGCCCACAAGAGAAAGCAGGAAAGATCCAAAATTGACACCCTAACATCACAATTAAAAGAACTAGAAAAGCAAGAGCAAACACATTCAAAAGCTAGCAGAAGGCAAGAAATAACTAAAATCAGAGAAGAACTGAAGGAAATAGAGACACAAAAAACCCTTCAAAAAATAAATGAATCCAGGAGCTGGTTTTTTGAAAGGATCAACAAAATTGATAGACTGCTAGCAAGATTAATAAAGAAAAAAAGAGAGAAGAATCAAATAGATGCAATAAAAAATGATAAAGGGGATATCACCACCGATCCCACAGAAATACAAACTACCATCAGAGAATACTACAAACACCTCTATGCAAATAAACTAGAAAATCTAGAAGAAATGGATAAATTCCTCAACACATACACCCTCCCAAGACTAAACCAGGAAGAAGTTGAATCTCTGAATAGACCAATAACAGGAGCTGAAATTGTGGCAATAATCAATAGCTTACCAACCAAAAAAAGTCCAGGACCAGAGGGGTTCACAGCCGAATTCTACCAGAGGTACAAAGAGGAACTGGTACCATTCCTTCTGAAACTATTCCAATCAATAGAAAAAGAGGGAATCCTCCCTAACTCATTTTATGAGGCCAGCATCATCCTGATACCAAAGCCTGGCAGAGACACAACAAAAAAAGAGAATTTTAGACCAATATCCTTGATGAACATTGATGCAAAAATCCTCAATAAAATACTGGCAAACCGAATCCAGCAGCACATCAAAAAGCTTATCCACCATGATCAAGTGGGCTTCATCCCTGGGATGCAAGGTTGGTTCAATATATGCAAATCAATAAATGTAATCCAGCATATAAACAGAACCAAAGACAAAAACCACATGATTATCTCAATAGATGCAGAAAAGGCCTTTGACAAAATTCAACAACCGTTTATGCTAAAAACTCTCAATAAATTAGGTATTGATGGGACGTATCTCAAAATAATAAGAGCTATCTATGACAAACCCACAGCCAATATCATACTGAATGGGCAAAAACTGGAAGCATTCCCTTTGAAAACTGGCACAAGACAGGGATGCCCTCTCTCACCACTTCTATTCAACATAGTGTTGGAAGTTCTGGCCAGGGCAATGAGGCAGGAGAAGGAAATCAAGGGTATTCAATTAGGAAAAGAGGAAGTCAAATTGTCCCTGTTTGCAGATGACATGATTGTATATCTAGAAAACCCCATTGTCTCAGCCCAAAATCTCCTTAACCTGATAAGCAACTTCAGCAAAGTCTCAGGATACAAAATCAATGTACAAAAATCACAAGCATTCTTATACATCAATAACAGACAAACAGAGAGCAAAATCATGAGTGAACTCCCATTCACAATTGCTTCAAAGAGAATAAAATACCTAGGAATCCAACTTACAAGGGATGTGAAGGACCTCTTCAAGGAGAACTACAAACCACTGCTCAAGGAAATAAAAGAGGATACAAACAAATGGAAGAACATTCCATGCTCATGGGTAGGAAGAATCAATATCGTGAAAATGGCCATGCTTCCCAAGGTAATTTACAGATTCAATGCCATCCCCATCAAGCTACCAATGACTTTCTTCACAGAATTGGAAAAAACTACTTTAAAGTTCATATGGAACCAAAAAAGAGCCCGCATCGCCAAGTCAATCCTAAGCCAAAAGAACAAAGCTGGAGGCATCACACTACCTGACTTCAAACTATACTACAAGGCTACAGTAACCAAAACAGCATGGTACTGGCACCAAAACAGAGATATAGATCAATGGAACAGAACAGAGCCCTCAGAAATAATGCCACATATCTACAACCATCTGATCTTTGACAAACCTGACAAAAACAAGCAATGGGGAAAGGATTCCCTATTTAATAAATGGTGCTGGGAAAACTGGCTAGCCATATGTAGAAAGCTGAAACTGGATCCCTTCCTTACACCTTACACAAAAATCAATTCAAGATGGATTAAAGACTTAAATGTTAGACCTAAAACCATAAAAACCTTAGAAGAAAACCTAGGCATTACCATTCAGGACACAGGCATGGGCAAGGACTTCATGTTTAAAACACCAAAAGCAATGGCAACAAAAGCCAAAATTGACAAATGGGATCTAATTCAACTAAAGAGCTTCTGCACAGCAAAAGAAACTACCATCAGAGTGAACAGGCAACCTACAAAATGGGAGAAAATTTTCGCAACCTACTCATCTGACAAAGGGCTAATATCCAGAATCTACAATGAACTCCAACAAATTTACAAGAAAAAAACAAACAACCCCATCAAAAAGTGGGCGAAGGACATGAACAGACACTTCTCAAAAGAAGACATTTATGCAGCCAAAAAACCCATGAAAAAATGCTCACCATCACTGGCCATCAGAGAAATGCAAATCAAAACCACAATGAGATACCATCTCACACCAGTTAGAATGGCAATCATTCAAAAGTCAGGAAACAACAGGTGCTGGAGAGGATGTGGAGAAATAGGAAGACTTTTACACTGTTGGTGGGACTGTAAACTAGTTCAACCATTGTGGAAGTCAGTGTGGCGATTCCTCAGGGATCTAGAACTAGAAATTCCATTCGACCCAGCCATCCCATTACTGGGTATATACCCAAAGGACTATAAATCATGCTGCTATAAAGACACATGCACACGTATGTTTATTGCGGCATTATTCACAATAGGAAAGACTTGGAACCAACCCAAATGTCCAACAATGATAGACTGGATTAAGAAAATGTGGCACATATACACCATGGAATACTATGCAGCCATAAAAAACGATGAGTTCATGTCCTTTGTAGGGACATGGATGAAATTGGAAATCATCATTCTCAGTAAACTATCGCAAGAACAAAAAACCAAACACCATATATTCTCACTCATAGGTGGGAATTGAACAATGAGAACACATGGACACAGGAAGGGGAACATCACACTTCGGGGACTGTTGTGGGGTGGGGGGAGGGGGGAGGGATAGCATTGGGAGATATACCTAATGCTAGATGACGAGTTAGTGGGTGCAGCGCACCAGCATGGCACATGTATACATATGTAACTTATCTGCACATTGCACACATGTACCATAAAACCTAAAGTATAACAATAATAATAATAATAATAATAATAAATTAAAAAATAAAAAATAAAAAAAGACATAAATGGAAATTAAATATTGAGAAGGAGATTTCAAACAGCATGAGATAGCAGGTGCAGTCATGGTTCTTTCAGAAGTTGCAGAGGAAACACAAGTAAAGGCAAAATGAAAGATAGAATTAGACTGGGACTTAATTGTGGAAATATCTGAATTATAAATTGAGGATGTCAGAGTCTTTATGTAAGTAATGGGAATCACAAATGCTTGTGGACATTGGAGTAAAGTGATATGTGTAGTCTAGATAAAGAAGAAAGAGGATTGGAAAATGGGAGAAGAAGTTGGGAAAGGATGAAATCATATAGGCATTGCACAGCCAATCAAAAACATTTTAAGGAATTTTAGATTTTGTGGACTAGAGCTACATGATATACTCCACTACCACTAACCACTTTAACAGCATCAGTAGCCAGGCCCCCTCACCACGCAAAATTGAGAAAGATTGGATAGCATATATCACAAACACCCACATAAATTCTGAACAGCAACAATTTGCAAAATCTGTAAACCATCACATAATTCAGTCCTCTGGGTTTCACTACTGTCCAAATATCCTATAATTAATAGCTTTAATCCTTGCCATGAAACACCTACCTCTGAGAGGGACCAACCATTCTCTTGGGGGCTTGCAATGTGACAGGTTACCATTGGCACTTTCTGCTAGCTTCTAGGGCATGCTATTATCTAGATTTATCTGACAATTATAGTTTCCATTCTAGCCAATAGTTTTTAAATCAGGAAATAAGTAGGAAATGGGAAATTAATATCAGCCGTCATCATTTTGTTCTACGTTATGATCTTTTTGTGGACAAAATTGTTATTGCTATTATTATTATTACTATTATTTATAGTGTGCTTACCATGGGTCAGCTATTTTCCTAAACAAAGGGAACATTTTAATCACCTTCAAAATGGTTTTTCAGAGGTACTACTTAGTGAATTTTCTATCTTACTAGCTGGAACTAGATATATGCCATTCTGTTTGTTTGTTTGTTTGTTTTGAGATGGAGTTTCACTTTTGCTGCCCAGGCTGGAGTGCAATGACACGATCTCGGCTCACTGCAACCTCTGCCTCCCAGGTTCAAACGATTCTCCTGCCTCAGCCTCCTGAGGAGCTGGGATTACAGGCATGCACCACCATGCACAGCTAATTTTTTGTATTTTTAGTAGAGACGGGGTTTCTGCGTGTTGGTCAGGCTGGTCTCGAACTCCCGACCTCAGGTGATCCACCCACCTTGGCCTCCCAAATTGCTGGGAATACAGGTGTGAGCCACTGCACCCGGCCAGGATATATCCATTCCTAACTGCAATCTGGGAAGATGAATCTTCTAGTTTTCCAGCCTTTCTAGTAGAGGAAATCAGGGAAAAGGTGGTTGTAAATGGCCTTGGTGCTAACAATTACAGAATCTGTCATAATACCAAAGCATGGCAGCGTTATTGCTTTTGTGGGCCCTTGGTACTTTTACCTTTGTGAGTCTCTTTCTCTGTGAAAATATCAATACACATCTTTATTGTGACAAAATAATATTTTGTGACTATCTTGATATAAAGATGAATGTATTAAAATAATTATTTTAACCTAAAAGCTTATTTTTTCTTCTGGTTTTAAAAAAGATTAAAATTTCTTGTGGGCTCCTAAAAGTATTGTTGGCTTTAACTCTATTGTGTCTAATGATTGATATTTAGCACTATAAACTTTCCTCTTGAAACTCTTTTAGCTGTGTCCCAGAGATTCTGGTAGGTTGTATATTTGCTTTCATTATTTTTAAAGAATTTCTTGATTTCTGCCTTAATTTCATTGTTTACCTAGAAGTCATTCAGGAGCAGGTTGTTTAACGTCCATGTAATTGTATGGTTTTGAGAGACTTTCTTAGTATTAATGTCTATTTTTATTGCCCTGCAGTGCAAGAGTGTCATTGGTATGATTTTTTTTTAATTTGTTGAGTATTGCTTTGTGGTTTACTATGTAGTTAATTTCAGAGTATGTGCCATATGTAAATGAGAAGAATGTATATTCTGTTGTTGTTGGGTGGAGTGTTCTGTAGATGCCTGTTAAGTCCATTTCATCAAATATCAAGTTTAGGTCCCAAATATCTTTGTTAGTTTTCTGCCTCAATGATTCTTAGTATGATTAATACTTGGTATTTGTATTAATACTGTCTTGGTATTCATGTTAATATTGTTTTAGTATTAATACTGTTAGTGGGGTGTTGAAGTCTCCCACTATTATTCTGTGGTTATCTAAATTTCTTTGTAGGTCTCTAAGACTCCCTCTTTGTCTTTTATTATCACTGTTGTTTTCAAAAGGTTTCAAGTCTCTTTTGCCTGAAATTAAAATAGCAACCCCTGCTTTTTTGTTTACCATTTGCTTGGTAGATTTTTTCCATCCCTTTACTTTGAGCCTATGAGCATCATTGCATGTGAAATGGATCTCTTGAAGACAACATACAGTTGGGTGTTTCTTCTTTATACAACTTTCCACTCCACTCCACTCCATGCCTTTTAAGTGGAGTTTTAAGCTTATTTACATTCAAGGTTAATATTGTTATGTTCAAATTTTATCCTGTCATCACATTAATAGCTAATGTTTATGCAGACTTGATTATGTAGTTGCTTTAGAGTGTCAATGGTCTATGTACATAAGAGTGTTTTTGTGGTGGCCAGTAATGGTCTTTTGTTTCCATGTTTAGCATTCCCTTAAGGACCTCTTGTTAGGCAGGTCTGGTAGTAACAAATTCCCTTAGCATTTGCTTGTCTGAAAAGGATTTTATTTCTCCTTCACTTATTAAGCTTAGTTTGGCTGGATATGAAATTCTTGGTTGGAATTTATTTTCTTTAAGAATGCTGAATATGGGCCCCCATTCCCTTCTGGCTTGTAAAGTTTCTGCTGAAAGGGACACTGTTAGTCTGATGAGGTTCCCTTTGTAGGTGGCCTGCCCCTTCCCTCTAGCTGCCTTTAATGTTTATTCTTTCATGTTGACCTTGGAGAATCTGATAATTATGTGTATTGGGAATGGTCATCTTGTAAGTATCATGCTGGGGTTCTCTGAATTCCCTCAATTTGAATGTTGACCTCTCCAGTGAGGTTGGGGAAGTTTCCAAGGACAACATCCTCAAATATATTTTCAAAGTTGCCTGTTTTCTTTCCCTCTCTTTCAGGGATAACAGTAAGTTATAAGTTTAATCAGTCTCTCTTCATAATCTCATATTTCCTGGAGATTTTGTTCATTCTTACTTTTCTTTCTTCATTTTTGTCTGACTGAGTTGATTCAAAGAACCCATCTTCAAGCTCTGAGATGCTTTCCTCAGCTTGGTCTGTTCTGCTGTTAATACTTCCAGTTGTATTATGAAATTCTTGTAGTGAGTTTTTCAGCTATATCAGTTTAGTTAGGTTCTTTCCTAAAATGGCTATTTCATCTTTCACCTCTTGTATCATTTTATTGGATTCCTTAAATTCCTTGGATTGGGTTTCAACTTTCTCCTGAATCTCAATGACCTTTGTTGCCATCCAAATTCTGAATTCTAAGTCTATCATTTCAGCCATTTCAGCCTGGTTAATAACCATTACTGGGGTGCTAGTGCAGTTGTTTAGAGGAAAGAAGACACTGGCTTTTTCAGTTGCCAGATTTCTTGCCCTGGTTCTTTCTCATCTGTGTAAACTGATGTTTCTTTAATCTTTGAAGTTGTTGTCCTTTGGAAGGGGATCTTTGCTTTTGTATTATTTTATGCCATTGGGGTTGGATTTTAGTTTCAGTCTACCGGCTTCATTTCTGGATGATATTGGGGGGCCCAGACTCAGCTCAGTACTCCCGGGCTGCATGCTGTAACTCCTGGGCTGCATGCTAGGGGGCTGGGTCCAGGCCCACAGCTTCTCTTGTCCCTCAAGGTTAAGCAGCTGCTGCACTGGAGAGACTGAGGTATTCCTGATCAATTGGCAACAACACTCTAGTAGGGAATGCCAGCAAAGCACTTCACTGGGCCTTGGCAACAGGGGGTCAATTCTTATGTGCATGCGCCAGCAGCAGCCAGGCAGTGGCATGGCAGGATCTGTGCACACACTTACACCATTGGCAGCAGGGCAGCAGGGTTTGTGCACATGTACATGCCACTGGCAGTGAGGCAGCAAAGTCCAGGCACGTGCATGCCAGCAAAGCGGTAGGGGGAGGCCATGGGTAACTTCATGTGAGCAAAGTGGTGGTGGAGGCTGTGAGTGGGTGTGTGGTGGTGGGGTCTTTCTGCTGGAGCTCTCTGATGGTAAATCGGGGTCTGCCAGTGACAGAACAATGGCAGCAGCTGCTGGGATGTGACCCGGTTGGGCATCCAAGGCCACACAGCCAGAAAGGGACCCTAGAAGAGGCCGGCAGACAGCAGGGTACTCGGATCAGACTGGCCCCATCCCAAGGCAAGACAGCCCTGCTCTGTCCAGGTCTACTGGATAAGAAAGGCCAAAACCACCTGGAGGAGCATGGCAGGCCTTGGTAGATGGGCATACATAGCTGTGCTACACTGCAGCCATTCCCACATCAAACTCTCTGGGCTCCACACAGGCTAGAGTCCTGTTCCTGCCACTTCTCCAAGCAGTTTTTCCTGCCAGCTCAAATGTCCATGGGGGTCGTGGGGTCTCCTGCAGCTAGGATTTCAGAAGTCTGTGGTAAGAGTGGGCTGTTCCTCCCCTATTCAACTCATTCTTTCCCCAAGAGCCACTGGGGGCTGGGAATGAGTCCTTGTACTCAGCAGCCCCATATAGGATCCCCAGTTTCCTCCTTCTTTGGCCCAGGGTCTGCATCCTCTCTCTGTCAGCTCTCAATGACTTACTTATGAAGGCCTGCTCAACGTGTGCCAATCTTCTTGATGGTCCAATCTCTTAGTCACTATTTTAATATAAATTGATTAAACTCCATTTCCTGGAATCCTCCTTATGGATCTTCTGGTACCTGCAGGTCACCAGGCAACAGAGCTATGGCAGAGCCACATGTCCTCATCAAGCAGAGGGGATGGAGCAGTGGAGATCCACCAGAACCCCGTGGGCAGAAATAATCCACATATATTTCTTATGTTCTCTTCGGGGATAACCAAACTGAGCATCAGGAAGACTGACTGCCTCGACCAAAGTGACACACCTTCATTGTTCTGTTGGCCACGAGAGAAGCTTGAGCTGAGTGGAGGGCAAATCCCAAGAGTTCCAGCACCTGGCTGTGTAGTCTGGGTTGGGGCTGGAGAGCACCATCTTGGATGCAGCAAGATCTAGGGAAGTGCCTGACATGGTAGCAGCCACATGTCATGGGCTGGGTTGGAGACTGGCCCTCTCAGAGTGGAGACAATGCACTGTCCTGCAGACCATACTAGCAGCTAGTCATTTTAGAATAGAAAAAGAATATAAAGTCTTTATTTTTTTATAAAAGGGCTCAAATTATTTTTGTCTCCAATGTCTTTTGAGAAACAGTCAAGGTCTTCTATGAAAGAGAATATAAAGTCTTTATTTTTTTTATAAAAGGGCTCAAATTATTTTTGTCTCCAAAGTCTTTTGAGAAACAGTCAAGGTCTTCTATGATTTCAAATTCATTTCTTGCCACCAGGCCAAGCCTATGATGCAATCTAGATATACTAACGAGTTTAAAGTTTCCAAATATACCATGTTAACTGGTTCATGTTTCTATAACTCTGTGCAGATTAATTTCCATTTTCCCTTTTTGTATATTATAAAGTGTATTACAAAAATTATTTATCATTAGTATATCGTGATATCAGAGAATATCTGGAGCTTTAGGGAAGAGAAGAAATTCAACTTTAGGGAAGAGAAGAGAATTTCAACTTGCAATAAACACAATGACAGAGAGAGGCACTGGAATGCATGTTCCATGAAGAGACAGAAATTTTTTCTGTTATTCATCAGTGTACCCAGGACCTTGCCAGATAAATAGTGGAGACTACATGCATCTGCTGAAATCTGCATGCAAAGTCCTATAAGGTATTCAAAGAGGTATACAAATTGTGGCTTCCTAGAACACTTATTGTTATATGTGACCCTTGATTCAACCTTTAATATAAATGTTAAATCTCAGAAAGTCAAAACGAGCTTCAAGAAGATATTTGTGAATACTTTGTATTAGTCACATTAACCAAACAAAAGTTTATATTTACAATGCATAAATTCTTAGTACTCAGGTAACGAAATAATCTATAAGCCAAACCCCCAAGTCACAAGTTTACCCATATAACAAACCTGCAAATGTATCCCTGAACCCAAAATAAAAGTTAAAATATTTTTTAAATGCCTAAATTGTATATAGTAAATTTTGAAAAGATTTTAGAATAAATAATAAAGAAAATATGTTCAATAAATAATCCATGTAAAAGCAACTAAAATAAAAACTTCTCTATAAGCTAAGCATATGCCAAATTGAGAACAGACTTGTGGTAGTAGAAAATGTAATATGAATACCAAATGGATTTTGTACATTGCATTATTTCATCACTAGATAATTCAGGCAAAACTGTTGGTTGCAATTCTAGTCCCACAATATATGGATGATTCAGTGTCCTCTAATCAGGACTCAAACCCAGTTTATCTAATACTTAATAATGATATCTTTATAGAAATTTAAACCTAATTCCTAATCCTAAATGACTAAAATATTATGTATTATTTCTTATTCTCAAAAAGTCTGTGGCTATAAAGGAAGTTTAGCCTCATGTAAAGACATGGCTATGGCATGGGCCAATAGACACATGTAAGGTGCTCATATGCAGGGACCATTTGTACTTCTTTGTGCCACTGGTGCTTAGCAGTGTTTGGAATATACATATGTTCAATAAATGCACAAAGAATAAATGAAGCATGGATGAATTAAGTAACCCCTAGGCAATGACTGTTAACGGTTGCTGAAACAATTGGATCAAAAGCCGTTGAGAGGCTCTACAATATATGAATCAGGCTGAAAACACCTGATCCTACTTATCAATCTTAATATCACAAAGCTAGAGACAATGAGACAGTATGGGCCTCCTGATGTGATGCAAAGAAAGCACATAACATGAAATAGTGTGCTGAAAAGTTAACCTGAATCTGCTCACCCTTCTATGCCTTTCTATCAGTTTACAAGATACACAAGGACAGAGAAATGTTACCTGCCACTTAGAATGCTATCAGCAAAATCCAAAATGTGGGAAAAGTATGATATGAACAAGCAAGTTTCTTCAACAAATAACTTGTAAGGAAAATAAAAGGGAAAGATAACCTATGGATCAGACTGTGAGATGTGGAGGGGGAAATACTGTCAAAAGAATAGAAAATTAGAGAAAATTGAATATTGAATATGGATAACACTAAAGAATTACTGTTATTTTTCAGCCTGATACTATTTTGCTTATGTTAAAAATAAATGAAACAGAATCACTTTTCTTTTAGAGTCTCATACTGAAGTATTTGCAAATAAAATGATATGTAGTCTTGAATTTCCTTAAAAATAATGTAATGGGATAGAAGTGAGTGCAGGCAAGGTCAGCTATGTGTTACTAATTATTGAAGCTGCTTGACTGATACATAGAGATGCTTTTTACTTGTTTTTCTACTGTAAATGTGTGCTGATTTTTAAAAATATAATTCAGTAATTGTAAAGCTCCATACACACTATCTAGCACAAAGTAAGCACTTAATGAATGTTAGCTAATATAATTTTTTTTAAAAGTGCTGTGTGGATGGTGCTTACATGCATCTGTTTACTTTGTGCAAGTGTATGTATAATGTAATTTGTTAATGTTTACATTTTTCTTATGGTAATGACAGAATAGCTTATTTCAAACTAACTCTCCCACTGATAATTAATATAAACTCTGGGCAAAATATTTTCTAAGAAAAAAGTTTGAATGCACTGAAATAAAAACAAAAGAAGGCATATACAAGAGAGGATTTACTATGTGAAAGAAGGGAAGCAAACTAGATGACTGCCACCTTTAATCACTTGTTCCCCTGAGGGCCCGTCCTAGTTTGCTATGGAGTCTAGTGAAATACATCTCAGATGGAAAGAGGTAGCCTTAGTGGGCTACTAAAAAATATGTTGGGTTGTCAGAAAAATCCTAGAAAGGAGAAATTCACAGAAAGGGAAGAACAAAATCTGCATTAAAATTTTATTCAAATTATTGGTTGACTATTAAACTGTTCATGTATAAGAATATGACTCATGACTTAGAAGAAAGCAACAGCTGAAAGGTAGGAATTTTACCAGCCACCTAGTTCAGCGGATGCATAGTTTGGCTTTTAAGTCTTATCAAGTTAGAGGAGCCTGATGAAGACATCAGGCTTTCCAACAAAACCCCAGAAAGACCACACCTTAGAAACAAGGCCAGTACTAACGACTACGCTCTCTAGGACTAAGGACAAAACAAAAAGCAGCCCACACTACACCAGCCTAAAACCATCTATCCACAGGTCAAGATGTTTAGTCAATAATTTAACAGCCCAAAAGAACAAAACGCAACACCTTTAGAGGAAGAAACAAAATCCAGAGTTTCTACAACATATCAATCATCGTGTCCCATATACAGTCAAATAATACAGGACAAAGAAGCAGGAAAATCTGACTCATAATCAAGAGAAAAGGAATACCAATAGAAGCTACCCCATAAGTGGCCCAGCTGTTTTTATTAGCAGATAAGAACTTTAAAACAGCTGTTACAAATATGTTATGGGTTTATAGAAAAAAAAATGACAGAACGGGGGATCTTGGCAGAGTAATGGCAAGTTTAAAAAAATTAAAAGTTTATTTTAAAAAGAAGGAATTGTTTAGCTTACAGATTCATCAACCAGTAAATAAATAAAGAGCACAATGCATCTGAGTAGGTCCTGCGTGGCAGCACATTCAGTCATAAGGTGGGAGAGAGGTTCTGCTGCTACCCTTCAGCAAGAGCAGTTCTATTCTCTCCTTTATTCCTGCCTTGCAGGCCTAGCCTTGGGACAGATCCAAGTAGATAATAGCTCATGGGCTCCAGACCAGGCAGGTGGCTTCCATGCTTCCATAAGTGACTGAAATTAAATATTAACTACAGCCTGTCAAATTATAACAATAGACCCTTGTATTTTGTATTTTTATGAAACTTTATATTTAGTAAAGGCTTCCACATATCTTTCTAATGTTCCTGGCAATAACTAGAAGCTAGTGTGATATGAATGCCATGGTCTCTTCATAAAATAACTGTCTCTCAGATAAGGTTTCAAAAGATGCCGTTTTCAGTATCTTAAAAAGGATTGCTATACAATTAATTGGTAAAAAGCTCAAGCCTCATTAGAAAGAATGGCATCAACTCTGAGCTAGGGGACCCTGAGCATATGGGGGTACCAGGTGATGTATCTACTTTGCAATTATCCAAGAGTGCTTGACTAAAAGGTAATTGACAATCCCCTAGATACTAGATGTTGATTCAGTTCACAGCTTCATCTTGATAATCTAGTCTATACCCAGCTCTGATCTCAGAAATCACCACAAAAATATATCATTGTAAACTGATCTACAAATCCCCACATATCTGAATCTGAACTCTATCATCTTCCAGAATTTCTAAGACTGTCTTAAAATACATTTAAAAATCACTAAATGCTTTTTACTAAAGTAATCTTCAAAGTTTCTTTTGCAAAAAAATACACAATTCAAAAGACAGCATCTCTGGTGAGGCCTTGCCATGCCATTATGAGATGGGGGGATATTCTGGGTAAAGTATCTAATAACAGCGATAGCAGGTGAGGAAATGTGAAAGGCAGAATGTCACATAAGCTGATCAGGTCATTTTGACTGAATGCAGAGGCAATCCAAGTTAAAAGTCCTCCTTCAAATGCCACTTAAATTAATCACTGAACAATTCATTTAAGTCCCCTTTTGACACATCAGGCTACTGAAAAGCTTTTATTTGAGTCTGTATTGAAATTTTCAAATCAGGCCAGGTGTGATTGCACATGCCTTTAATCCCAAAGGTTTGGGAGGCCGAAGTGGGAGTGTTGCTTGAGTCCAGAAGCTCAAGACCAGCCTGGGCAACATAGCGAGACCCTCTCTGAATAAATTTTTTTAAATTAGCTTGGTGTAGTGGTGCCTGCCTGTAGTCCTAGCTACTCAGGAGGCTGAGGCAGGAGGATCGCTTCAGCCCAGAAGTTCAAGCCTGCCCTGAGCTATCAATGCACCACTGCAGTCTAGCCTGGGTGACAGAATGAGACTCCATCTCTAAAATAAAAATTTGTAAAATCAGTTGCTATGGTGCAAAAAATGTATATTATGATTTCCAGAAAAAACACAAATTAAAAAAAAACATTTTTCAAAACTCTTTCAAGGGAAAGAGTTCTATTTCTAGGATGTTTATAAAATGTCATATATGAATATCCTAGTGGGTACACTGTAGATTATTTGGGTGATGGATACCCTAAAAGCCCTGACTTCACCACTACACAATCTAACCATGTGACAAAATTACACTAGTACCCAAGACATTTACACAAATAAAATTGTTTTCTAAAAATCACTTAAAGATATTTTCTTCAACTTGTTACTTGAACAGATATTTTAAAAAGTAATTAACCCTTTCTTCATAGACCATATACCAACTTAAAAATCCAATTTCAGTATTCAAGCTCATAGAGAGTAAACCTTACACCCTAGGGCAAATGATGAAATCTGGGGAAAACCTACTGAAATTTTATATAGCCTCACAATATATTGACTGACTTAAAATAAAGCCTAGTTATCAAGAATTTGACATCTTTTCAAAAACATTTATTTATTAAAAACTTAAGAATGCAAAGTTCTGCTTAATGCTGGCCTTGATGTTTAGAAACATATCATTGCTGTGTTTACACAATGTCAAATACATTATTTATTTTATTTCTAAAACTAAATCAGGGGATGACATTCATTGATCCACCTGACTTATATCTAGGATAAGATTCCAGTCCTCTACCCTAATCAGTATGCACCTTACTGGGGAACTCTAAATTGAGTTACTTCCTAAAATAAAGAAAAGTCCAGGAAATCATTTGCCCTAAGTTTCCAGGAAGGTTATTGACCCTTCAGGATGAGATTTCTGGTTGCCATAAATTCAGTGCACACTTAGGTCTAGGAGTTGCAAGTAGTCTCTCAAGTTACTGAAAAAAAAAAAAAGAGGTAGGGAGTATTCTTTCTCAGTCAGAACTACTGGTGTAAGAAATTCATTAGGTCCACTGCCTAAGAGTTTGCAGGGCCATCTATTCTGTTTGACCTGCAAACTTTCAGACGAGCCTACAAGCAAGTTGACAATATTTTAAAATACATGGACAAAAAAATTATCAGGTAATGTCAGGATAGCAACAATTATATGAATCAGTTTCAAAATGAATCATGAAAAAGCACCGTGTTCCAAAACAAAGAAGTGATTTACAATATACAAGAAGAGTAAATTAGTTTTTGCGTGTGTGTGTGTGTGTGTGTTTTGTTCCAAGTTTCAACGCAGAAGTCTAGCATCCCTGAGTTTTCCCCCATGCTTAAGTGTTAAGAAAAAAATGCAGGTCACGATAGTTGATCTTTTCATAGTAGGAAAGGCTCAGATAAATTAAAATTGAGAAAAATAATGTGCAATAAAAACCACATTAGAATAACAAAAAAGCATTGCCTGAGAAAGATCTTGTTCTTTTGTTGGCATTTGTAACTGGCTAGATACAGTTTATTTGTTCTTTTTGTAATGGGGCCAGATGTCACTCATTCCACATGTAGTATCCAGATTGAAATGAAATGAGGTAGAACTGACCCAGGCTGGACAAGGAAGGAATGTGGAAGAGGTAAGGCAGGATCTACATAAAGTAATAATGACAGAATTATTGATCATGTCTCTTTGGGTTTGTGTTGTTTTCAAAAAGGAAGATATAAAATTAAGTAAGGGGGGAAATGTAAGATGTAGATATGGTTGATCTCATCTGCACTGAGTCATCTTTGGAAGGTTAAGTCCAGGAAGTAGTAGGAAACTGACTGAGCAGGCAACAGAAGAAAGAAAGTACTCTGACTGAGAGGTTACTTACTTGGCCCTGGAAATAGAAAAGTGTTTAAAAGTTTACATCTCCCCAAAAATTGGAATGCAAAAGAAAGAATAATAGGTAGTAACAAAATAAAAATAATCATATCTAACATGTGGGTGGCTTTATTTACTTTTAATTTAAATTCTTATTATGAGTCTAAAGGGTATTAGTTGCCCACTGTAAAGATGAGGAAACTGGAGCTCAAAGCTATTAAATGATGGTCACGGTGACACAGAGGTCATAAACAAAAGGCCCAAAACCAGAACTTCTGTTTCCAAGTTCATATTCTGTGCTCCGTAGCTCAACTGGCTCTATAGTTGGGGGAGAAATGACTCAAAACAGTTTTTCTTCTCCTCTTCAATTGAATACAATTTTTTTTTTTTTACAGCCCTGAACTTAAGATTGCATAATTATATTCCTTACTAAGAAAGATCTTGCTTCCACTAAGTATCTAACTTTTGTCAAATCTTCTTGGTATATGAAATGCTACCTAAAAGTTGGCTTGTGATATGGTATTAGGTGAAATATGTTTTATTTTTTACTGTGAAACATACAAAACATAAAATATGTATTATACACACACGTGTTTATGTGTGCATATATACACATATAGGTGTGTGTGTATATATATTTCATAAAGAATAATAATAAAGTGAAAATCTGTATGCCATTACAGCTTAAGTAAGAATACAATACCAATAGCCTAAAAGCCCTCTCTACCTGACCACAGAATTTTTACTTCCTTCAAAGGTAACACTTCTGATTTTTTTTAAAGATTATTTTATTATTATTATACTTTAAGTTTTGGGGTACATGTGCACAATGTGCAGGTTTGTTACATATGTATACATGTGCCATGTTGGTATGCTGCACCCATTAACTCGTCATTTAGCATTAGGTATATCTCCTAATGCTATCCCTCCCCCATCCCCCAACCCCACAGCAGTCCCCGGAGTGTGATGTTCCCCTTCCTGTGTCCATGTGTTCTCATTGTTCAATTCCCATCTATGAGTGAGAACATGCGGTGTTTGGTTTTTTGTCCTTGTGATTATGGCTGCATAGTATTCCATAGTGTATAAGTGCCACATTTTCTTAATCTGGTCTATCATTGTTGGACATTTGGGTTGGTTCCAAGTCTTTGCTATTGTGAATAGTGCTGCAATAAACATACGTGTGCATGTGTCTTTATAGCAGCATGATTTATAGTCCTTTCGGTATATACGCAGTAATGGGATGGCTGGGTCAAATGGTATTTCTAGTTCTAGATCCCTGAGGAATTGCCACACTGACTTTCACAATGGTTGAACTAGTTTACAGTCCCACCAACAGTGTAAAAGTCTTCCTATTTCTCCACATCCTCTCCAGCACCTGTTGTTTCCTGACTTTTGAATGATTGCCATTCTAACTGGTGTGAGATGGTATCTCATTGCGGTTTTGATTTGCATTTCTCTGATGACCAGTGATGATGAGCATTTTTTCATGTGTGTGTTGGCTGCATAAATGTCTTCTTTTGAGAAGTGTCTGTTCATATCCTTCGCCCACCTTTTGATGGGGTTGTTTTTTCTTGTAAATTTGTTTGAGTTCATTGTAGATTCTGGATATTAGCCCTTTGTCAGATGAGTAGGTTGCAAAAATTTTCTCCCATTTTGTAGGTTGCCTGTTCACTCTGATGGTAGTTTCTCTTGCTGTGCAGAAGCTCTTGAGTTGAATTAGATCCCATTTGTCAATTTTGGCTTTTGTTGCCATTGCTTTTGGTGTTTTAGACATGAAGTCCTTGCCCATGCCTGTGTCCTGAATGGTAATGCCTAGGTTTTCTTCTAGGGTTTTTATGGTTTTAGGTCTAACATGTAAGTCTTTAATCCATCTTGAATTAATTTTTGTATAAGGTGTAAGGAAGGGATCCAGTTTCAGCTTTCTACATATGGCTAGCCAGTTTTCCCAGCACCATTTATTAAATAGGGAATCCTTTCCCCATTGCTTGTTTTTGTCAGGTTTGTCAAAGATCAGATGGTTGTAGATATGTGGCATTATTTCTGAGGGCTCTGTTCTGTTCTATTGATCTAGATCTCTGTTTTGCTACCAGTACCATGCTGTTTTGGTTACTGTAGCCTTCTAGTATAGTTTGAAGTCAGGTAGCCTGATGCCTTCAGCTTTGCTCTTTTGGCTTAGGCTTGACTTGGCGATGCGGGCTCTTTTTTGGTTCCATATGAACTTTAAAGTAGTTTTTTCCAATTCTGTGAAGAAAGTCATTGGTAGCTTGATGGGGATGGCATTGAATCTATAAATTACCTTGGGCAGTATGGCCATTTTCACGATATTGATTCTTCCTACCCATGAGCATGGACTGTTCTTCCATTTGTTTGTATCCTCTTTTATTTCCTTGAGCAGTGGTTTGTAGTTCTCCTTGAAGAGGTCCTTCACGTCCCTTGTAAGTCAGATTCCTAGGTATTTTATTCTCTTTGAAGCAATTGTGAATGGGAGTTCACTCATGATTTGGCTCTCTGTTTGTCTGTTATTGGTGTATAAGAATGCTTGTGATTTTTGTGCGTTGATTTTGTATCCTGAGACTTTGCTGAAGTTGCTTATCAGCTTAAGGAGATTTTGGGCTGAGACGATGGGGTTTTCTAGATATACAATCATGTCATCTGCAAACAGGGACAATTTGACTTCCTCTTTTCCTAATTGAATACCCTTGATTTCCTTCTCCTGTCTAATTGCCCTGGCCAGAACTTCCAACACTATGTTGAATAGGAGTGGTGAGACAGGGCATCCTTGTCTTGTGCCAGTTTTCAAAGGGAATGCTTCCAGTTTTTGCCCATTCAGTATGATATTGGCTGTGGGTTTGTCATAGATAGCTCTTATTATTTTGAGATACGTCCCATCAATACCTAATTTATTGAGAATTTTTAGCATGAACGGTTGTTGAATTTTGTCAAAGGCCTTTTCTGCATCTATTGAGATAATATGCGGTTTTTGTCTTTGGTTCTGTTTATATGCTGGATTAGATTTATGGATTTGCGTATTTCAACCAGCCTTGCATCCCAGGGATGAAGCCCACTTGATCATGGTGGATAAGCCTTTTGATGTGCTGCTGGATTCGGTTTGCCAGTATTTTATTGAGGATTTTTGCATCAATGTTCATCAAGGATATTGGTCTAAAATTCTCTTGTTTGTTGTGTCTCTGCCCGGCTTTGGTATCAGGATGATGCTGGCCTCATAAAATGAGTTAGGGAGCATTCCCTCTTTTTCTATTGATTGGAATAGTTTCAGAAGGAATGGTACCAGCTCCTCCTTGTACCTCTGGTAGAATTCAGCTGTGAATCCATCTAATCCTGGACTTTTTTTGGTTGGTAAGCTATTGATTATTGCCACAGTTTCAGAGCCTGTTATTGGTCTATTCAGAGATTCAACTTCTTCCTGGTTTAGGCTTGGAAGGGTGTATGTGTTGAGGAATTTATCCATTTCTTCTAGATTTTCTAGTTTATTTGCGTAGAGGTGTTTGTAGTATTCTCTGATGGTAGTTTGTATTTCTGTGGGATCGGTGGTGATATCCCCTTTATCATTTTTTATTGCGACTATTTGATTCTTCTCTCTTTTCTTCTTTATTAGTCTCACTAGTGGTCTATCAATTTTGTTGATCTTTTCAAAAAACCAGCTCCTGGATTCATTAATTTTTTGAAGGGTTTTTTGTGTCTCTATTTCCTTCAGTTCTTCTCTGATTTTAGTTACTTCTTGCCTTCTGTTAGCTTTTGAGTGTGTTTGCTCTTGCTTTTCTAGTTCTTTTAATTGTGATGTTAGGGTGTCAATTTTGGATCTTTCCTGCTTTCTCTTGTGGGCATTTAGTGCTATAAATTTCCCTCTACACACTGCTTTGAATGTGTCCCAGAGATTCTGGTATGTTGTGTCTTTGTTCTCGTTGGTTTCAAACAACATCTTTATATCTGCCTTCCTTTCATTATTTACCCATTAGTCATTCAGAAGCAGAGTTTCCATGTAGTTGAGCAGTTTTGAGTGAGTTTCTTAGTCCTGAATTCTAGTTTGATTGCACTGTGGTCTGAGAGACAGTTTGTTATAATTTCTGTTCTTTTACATTTGCTGAGGAGTGCTTTACTTCCAACTATGTGGTCAATTTTGGAATAGGTGTGGTGTGGTGCTGAAAAAATGTATATTCTGTTGATTTGGGGTGGAGAGTTCTGTAGATGTCTATTAGGTCCACTTGGTGCAGAGCTGAGTTCAATTCCTGGGTATCCTTGTTAACTTTCTGTCTCGTTGATCTGTCTAATGTTGACAGTGGGGTGTTAAAGTCTCCCATAATTATTGTGTGGGAGTCTAAGTCTCTTTGTAGGTCACTCAGGACTTGCTTTATGAATCTGGGTGCTCCTGTATTGGGTGCATATATATTTAGGATATATATATTTAGTGCATGTATATTTAGGATAGTTAGCTCTTCTTGTTGAATTGATCCCTTTACCATTATGTAATGGCCTTCTTTGTCTCTTTTGATCTTTGTTGGTTTAAAGTCTGTTTTATCAGAGACTAGGATTGCAACCCCTGCCTTTTTTTGTTTTCCCTTTGCTTGGTAGATCTTCCTCCATCCCTTTATTTTGAGCCTATGCGTGTCTCTGCACGTGAGATGGGATTCCTGAATTCAGCACACTGATGGGTCTTGACTCTTTATCCAATTTGCTAGTCTGTGTCTTTTAATTGGAGCATTTAGCCAATTTACATTTAAAGTTAGTATTGTTATGTGTGAATTTGATCCTGTCATTATGATGTTAGCTGGTTATTTTGCTCATTAGTTGATGCAGTTTCTTTGTAGCCTTGACGGTCTTTACATTTTGGCATGTTTTTGCAGTGGCTGGTACCAGTTGTTCCTTTCCATGTTTAGTGCTTCCTTCAGGAGCTCTTTTAGGGCAGGACTGGTGGTGACAAAATCTCTCAGTATTTGCTTGTCTGTAAAGTATTTTATTTCTCCTTCACTTATGAAGCTTAGTTTGGCTGGATATGAAATTCTGGGTTGAAAATTCTTTTCTTTAAGAATGTTGAATATTGGTCCCCACTCTCTTCTGGCTTGTAGAGTTTCTCCTGAGAGATTCGCTGCTAGTCTGATGGGCTTCCCTTTGTGGGTAACCCGACCTTTCTCTCTGGCTGCCCTTAACATTTTTTCCTTCATTTCAACTTTGGTGAATCTGACTATTATCTGTCATGGAGTTGCTCTTCTCGAGGAGTATCTTTGTGGCATTCTCTGTATTTCCTGAATCTGAATGTTGGCCTGCCTTGCCAGATTGGAGAAGTTCTCCTGGATAATATCCTGCAGCGTGTTTTCCAACTTGTTTCCATTCTCCCCGTCACTTTCAGGTACACCAATCAGACGTAGATTTGGTCTTTTCACATAGTCCCATATTTCTTGGAGGCTTTGTTTGTTTCTTTTTATTCTTTTTTCTCTAAACTTCCCTTCTCGCTTCATTTCATTCATTTCATCTTCCATCACTGATACCCTTTCTTCCAGTTGATCGCATCGGCTCCTGAGGCTTCTGCATTCTTCACGTAGTTCTCGAGCCTTGGCTTTCAGCTCCATCAGGTCCTTTAAGCACTTCTCTATATTGGTTATTCTAGTTATACATTCGTCTAAATTTTTTTCAAAGTTTCCAACTTCTTTGCCTTTGGTTTGAATTTCCTCCTGTAGCTCGGAGTAGTTTGATCGTCTGAAGCCTTCTTCTCTCAGCTCGTCAAAGTCATTCTCCATCCAGCTTTGTTCCATTGCTGGTGAGTAGCTGCGTTCCTTTGGAGGAGGAGAGGCACTCTGCTTTTCAGAGTTTCCAGTTTTTCTGCTCTGTTTCTTCCCCATCTTTGTGGTTTTATCTACTTTTGGTCTTTGATGATAGTGACATACAGAAGGGTTTTTGGTGTGGATGTCCTTTCTGTTTGTTAGTTTTCCTTCTAACAGACAGGACCCTCAGCTGCAGGTCTGTTGGAGTTTGCTAGAGATCCACTCCAGACCCTGTTTGCCTGGGTATCAGCAGCGGTGGCTGCAGAATAGCGGTGGCTGTAGAACAGCGGATATTGGTGAACCGCAAACGCTCTGCCTGATCGTTCCTCTGGAAGTTTTGTCTCAGAGGAGTACCCAGCCGTGTGAGGTGTCAGTCTGCCCCTACTGGGGGGTGCCTCCCAGTTAGGCTGCTCAGGGGTCAAGGACCCGCTTGAGGAACCAGTCTGCCCGTTCTCAGATCTCCAGCTGCATGCTGGGAGGACCACTACTCTCTTTAAAGCTGTCAGACAGGGACATTTAAGTCTGCAGAGGTTACTGCTGTCTTTTTGTTTGTCTGTGCCCTGCCCCCAGAGGTGGAGACTACAGAGGCAGGCAGGCCTCCTTGTGCTGTGGTGGGCTCCACCCAGTTCGAGCTTCCCGGCTGCTTTGTTTACCTAATCAAGCCTGGGCAATGGCAGGTGCCCCTCCCCCAGCCTCGCTGCTGCCTTGCAGTTTGATCTCAGACTGCTGTGCCAGCAATTAGCTAGGCTCCGTGGGCGTAGGACCCTCCGAGCCAGGTGCGGGATGTAATCTCCTGGTGTGCCGTTTGTGAAGCCCGTTGGAAAAGCGCAGTATTAGGGTGGGAGTGACCCAATTTTCCAGGTGCCATCTGTCATCCCTTTCTTTGACTAGGAAAGGGAACTCCCTGACACCTTGGGCTTCCCCAATGAGGCAATGCCTCACCCTGCTTTGGCTCGCGCATGGTGTGCTGCACCCACTGTCCTGCACCCACTGTCTAGTACTCCCTAGTGAGATGAACCCGGTACCTCAGATGGAAATGCAGAAATCACCCATCTTCTGTGTCGCTCACGCTGGGAGCTGTAGACCTGAGCTCTTCCTATTCTGCCATCTTGGCTCCACCCCCCTGAATACAATTTTATTCAACAACTATGTATTGAACACCTATGTTTTGAATGCTTTGAATATATTTATAAAACACAGTATCTTCCTTGTTTCAAAGACCTTCAGAAATAATTCTGGGAAAAGGAAAGTAAAGATAAATAAAGTCATAAATGTAGAAATAAATACTAAAATATATGTGTGGAATATATACATGTACATTAAATATAGAGATTTATTTTTATAAACTTCACAATTTGTGAAAAATCAGCAGTTATGTATTGGTTGTAGGGAAATTTCAAAACATTTCCTAAGCTTATCTGGTGATAATAATAACAACAGCAATAATAATAGTTAATATTTATTAAATGCTAACCGTGAATCAAGCATTCTTCTAAGTACATTTATCTATATAACTCGTTCAATCCTCATAACTCTCTAAGATAGGTAGCATTAGACCTATTTTATAAGTAAGGAGGTAAAATAGTTTAACCAAGATCATATGGCTAATAAATTGTAGTCAAGATTCAAACACAGAAAAATGGTCTCATAGATAAAGCCACTTTATATTAAGCCCTAAATATCCATGAACCTCAAAAGTTTATTAGCGTTCCTCCTCTTACTAAATTAGCCATGAAGGTAAACAACTGTACTTTTGTATTTAATGAAGATTAAATGCTTGCCAAGCCCCAACCTGCAGCTGAGAAAATCAGTCACATTAGTTTCTTTTCTGTAGGTGACCATGCTTTCTAATTTGGGATTTCACATTATAACATATGACCTCCACTAATGGACCACAATTGGTGCCTGTGTCAATAGTAGCTGTCCATTGGCAAACCAATGGCAAGAATGTTTTGAGCACATTCTCTCATGTACTCAAGATGCATGTCCGGTACTCGGTAATAACAATGGTGCTTAAACTAGAGACATTACAAGAAAGTTGTCTGTAGAGCAATAGATACTCTATCTTGGATCAACTTACCCAAGAAGTGAGAGCTATTCTTTTGCTGGAGACCACTCATGGGATGTCGACATATTTCCATGGCATTAAAAAATTTTAGCTGTTGAAATATCTGTAATTGTGACTTCAGTGAGCTAAGTTTAGTATTTCTTAAGTGCCACTATAGTGATATTCCCTTGATACAGGGCACATCCTCAAGTATCAGGTAAATTGAGCTAATCAACATATGCATTAGCTCATAAACTTACGTTTTGTAGTGAGAACACTTAAAATCTACTGTCTTAGCTATTTTCAAGAATATAATATATTCTTGAATATAATATATTCAAGAATATAATATATTGTTATTAATATAGTCAACATGTACAATAGATTTCTTGAACTTATTCATCCTATCTAACTGAAATTGTGTATCCCTTGACCAACATATGCCCAAATCCCACCTCCAACCCTCAGTCCCTGGGAACCACCACTCTATTCTCTAGTTCTATGAGTTCAACTTTTAAAAATTCCACATATGAATGAGATTATGCAGCATTTGTCTTTCTCTGTCTGGTTTATTTACTTAACATAATGTCCTTTGTGTACAGCATAAGGTTCATTCATATTGTCACAAGTGACATGATTTTCTTTTTTATGCCTGAATAGTATTCCTGTGTGTTTGTGTATATGTGTGTGTATATATATATATACGTGTATATATACGTGTGTGTATATATACGTGTGTATATACGTGTGTGTATATATACGTGTGTATATACGTGTGTGTGTATACGTGTGTATATACGTGTGTGTGTATACGTGTGTATATATACGTATATATATTTAAAAAGCACTTTCTTTCTCCATTTATTTGCTGGACACTTAGGTTGATTCCAGATCTTGGCTATTGTGAATAATGCTAGGAACGTCAGAATGCAAATATCTCTTCCACATACTGGTTTCATTTCCTTTGGATATTTGCACAGTTGTGGGATTGCTGGATCATATCATAGTTCTAATTTTAATTTTTTAATCAAATTTTAAAAATTAATTTAAGTATAATTTTTGAAATTATGTTTTCTGTAATGCCTACACTAATTTACATTCCCACCAACAGGATACAATGGTTTCCTGTTCTCCATATCTTTGCCAACACCTGTGATTTTTCATCTTTTTGATAACAGCCATTCTTACAGGTGTGAAGTGATATCTTGTGGTTTTCATTTGCATTTCTGTGATAATTAATGATGCTGAGAGTTTTATCATCTACCTGTTAGCCATTTGCATGTCTTCTTTGAAGAAATTATCTAGCCAGGTCCTTTGCCCATTTTTAAATCAGGTTATGTGTTTTCCTGCTATTGAGTTGACTTTCTTATATATTTTAAATAGTAACCCCTTACCAGATGTATGATTTGCAGATAGTTTATCTCATTCAGTTGATTGTCTCTTCACTCTGTTGATTGTTGCCTTTGTTCTACAGAAACTTAATAACTTGATGCAATCTCATTTGTCTATTTTTGCTCTTGTGGCTTGTGCTTGGGATCATATCCAAAAAATCATTCCCTAGATCAGTATCACAATGCTTTTTTTTCTATTTTTTTTAGTAATTTTATATTCACAAGTTTTACATATAAGTCTTTAATCCATTTTGAGTTGAATTTTGTATATAGTGTGAGATAAAAGTCTGAATGTGAATATCCAGTTTTCCCAACATCACTTATTAAAGAGACTGTTCTTTTCTCATTGTATGTTCTTGGCAACTTTGTTGAAAATCATTTGGTTGTTACCTGTGGGTTTATTTCTGGGCTCTCTAATCTGTTCCATTGGTATATATGTCTGTTTTTATGCCAGCAGCATGCTGTTTTGATTACCATATCTTTGTAGTGTATGTTAAAATAAGGTAAGGTGATGCTTTCAGCTTTGTTCTTTCTGCTCAAGGTTGCTTTGGCTATTTGGGGTCTTTTGTGGTTTCATACGAATTTTAGAATTGTCTTTCTCTTTTCATGAAAAATGTCATTGTATTGAATCTATAGACCACTTGGGGTAGTATGAATATTTTAACAATATTAGTTCTTCCAATCCATGAACACAGAATATCTTTCCGTTCAATTGTGTCCTCTTCAATTTCTTCAATCATTGTTTTGGAGTTTTCAAGGTATATGTCCTTAACCTCCTTGATTAATTTTATTCCTATTTTATTTGTGACTGTTGTAATTTGTTTCTTTTTTTGCATCCTATTTCAGATTCCTATATATATATATGTGTCTGTGCATGCACACGTGCACACACACACATATATACGAGGCATTGTACTTCTTATTTCTAGAAGTTTAATTTCAATCTTTTTTATGTATTCCATATCTCTACTTAAATTTTTTAACTGTATGGAATATCATTATATAAAACATTTAAAATGTTCTTGTCAGCTAATTTTAACATCTGTGTCAGTCCCAGGATGGTTTTAATTGAGTTGTTTTTCTCCTCACTATGGATCCTATTTTTCTGCTTCTTTTTATGCCTGGTAATATTTGGTTAGATGCCAGACATTATAATTTTACCTTATCGAACTAGACATGTTGTATTTCTATAAATATTTTGCTTTGGGACACAATTAAGTAATTTGGAAATAATTTGATCTTTATACATCTTGCTTTTAAGATTTGACAGATGAGAGCAGAACGGTTTCAGTCTAGGGCTAATTATTTCCCCAAAACAAGGCAAGACCATTCTGAGTACTCTCTTCATTGCTCATGTATTATGAGATTTTTCCATTGTGGCTGATAGGACAAAGCAATATTCCAAGCCCTACCTGGGCATTAGGCACTGTTCCCTCTAATTATTTCTGGTAATTCTCTCCTCACTCTTGGGCCGTTTCTTCACAGGCGTAAGCTGGTCAGTAAATATTAACAGTTTTTAGAATATATTTTATAGCAGATTACAGAGTCTCAAATGTCCAAGATACAATCCAAACTTACTCAACATTCACAGACCAGAAAAATGTTACCAAATCTCAAAGAAAAGCAATAAACAGAGCCCAACTCTGAGATAACCCAGATGTTGGAATTGTTACAAAGACTTAAAGCAACTATAATTATGCTCAATGAGAACAAGAAAAATATTCATATAATGAACTAATGGATGGAAAATAGCACAGAAATAGGCAACCTAATAAAAACAAATGGAAATTCTAGGAATGAAAAAATCTAACAGGTGAAAATTTAAAATTCAGCTTCATAGCAGAATAAAGATGACAAGGGAAGGAATCTGTGTACATAATAGATCAAAATAAATTATCAATTCTGATAAAAAGAAAAAAATTATAAAATAAATTTTAAAAGTCTCAAGATTATGTAGGACAATATCAAAGGGGTAATTGGAGTCCCAGAAGGAGAATAGTGAGATGTGAGTTTTATATATATATACACAAACATACATACACACATATATATACATTATTTCTTTGAATCTTTGAATATATATGTGTATATACACATATACACATATATATTCAAAGAAATAATGTCTATAAATATATAAAACTCATGTCTCACTATTAAATATATATATATAAATTTATATATTTACCTAGTTTTACCAAATTAGGTAAATATATGAAATTATAAATCCGAGATGTCCAAATCCCCAAACAGCAGAAATATTAAGAAAGCCAAGCCTAGACACATCAAATTATTGAAAACTAAAGGCAAAGAGAATATTTCAAAAGCAAAGGAGAATAAGAAACAACATTACATACAGAGGAAGAAAGACTTGAATGGTCAGAAGCTTTCTCCGATCACATAGCATGAAGGCTAGAAGACAGGGAACAACATCTTTAAAGTACTGAAAAAACAAAACTGCCAACTCAGAATTCTACGAGTGAAAATATCTTTTGAGAATAAAGAAGTGATGAAGACATTTTCAGAAAAACTGAAAAAAAATTTAAAAATATGTGTGTACACCAGACCTATGCTGTTAGAAATGCTAAACAAAGTTAAAGGAAATGATGTCAGAGGGAAACCTTCAGCAACAAATGAAAATAATTAGAAATGCTTATTGTAGGTAAATTATACCTCAATAAGGTTATTTTTAATTTTTTAAAGTAAATTAGTCCAGCTAACATCATGGTTCAAATTAGAAAAATGACAAAACTTAGCAAAATGAGGTAGGAGTATATTAGCTGTTTTGTACCAAAAAGCCCAATGAGAGTGAAACTAAGAACAGATTCTAAGCTTTCATTCATTGCTTTTGAAAACAAAATTATTATTTTCTCTCTCTCTATGTCAAAAATAAATGTGTGGTTTTAAATGAGTTTTATATTCTAACTGGATGATAGATGCAATACGTACCATCTTGGTTTTCAAATACTGGTAGAACTTAGCTCTGGAAGAGAATTAGAGAAAAGCTATGGCATTCGTTCACCCCTGAGCCAATTCTAGTTCTTGAGCCAGAATGCTTAATGAGGTTCAAGTGAGAATTACATGGATAAATAAGAGGTTTAATGTATTACAAATTCACTGGAAGAGCTAAAAAACAATTGTGATGATCAAAACTTTAGAAATCAGATTTTGCAAACAAAGAGAAGCCTACAAGATTAATTAATGAGAGCATGGAAGAGAAAAATCAGAAATTAGAAACTGAAAATTCAATGGAAATGAAATAAATTCACTGAAGACATGCATCAACAAAGCCAGGGAAATTGGACCCAGTTTTTCTTTGCTATCAAAATTACCATTTAGTTAAAAAACAAAAACTAAGTAGCTTGGTATTTCAGAAATTCTCCTTGAAATAACATTCAATACTAATTTCAAATGAAATTACAGAGCATTTCTGGATAGGAATGATTTACTTCCATTGTGTTTTAAATGAACTAATTCTAATATCTGTTTGATTCTATGCATCTATGTGAAACAAACACTTCTAACTCCTTTGTTCATTTGCAAATCCCCACACCTCCCAAATAAACAAACAAAAATATGTTCATAGGAAGCAGGCTTTCACAATCGTGAATATGTATTGCCCTATAAATTAGTTGTTGATATGTGTGTCTCCTTTGTTATAATGAACTTCCAAAGAGAAGAGGAATTCCTTATTTACCTTTGAGTTGCCAGTGCCTAGTACATGAGAGATGTTCAACAAAGCACTGTTAAATAAATTTAATTCTGCATTTATTTCTGCAGGGCTAGCTATACAATTTGAGAGCAAGGGTCCAGTGTATAATGATAATGTGGGGCCCCTTGTTAAAAACATTATTAAAAATTTCAGGGTGGTGACTACAGAGCTTGAAAACGAGCCCAGGTCCCTTCTGAGAATGAAGCCCTATGTGACTGCCCACGTCACTTGCCCAGGAACCCACACTACATTCATGCTGTCAAATGCCTACCAGCATTTACTTCTGCTCCTGAACAGGAAGTAATTTAGAAATGGCTCCATTCCAAAATGGTTAAATAACAATAATAATAACAACAACAGGATTTTTTTAAAAAAACAGGCTTCTGGCCTGTTACATACAGCATAGTAGGGGAAAAAAAAACTGGAGAATCAGAGGTATAACAATTGAAAAGTGACCAGTTCCCAAATAAGGTTAAGAATGCAAAACAGTGAAAAATATAGTGGGAAGGTGACAAGAAAAAATGTTCAACATTTTATTAGTAAGCTTTGTAGCTTTTTTCTTTCTAAATATACCTGTTTAATAAAAACTTCACAATTAGCCACAATATTTGATTAGCCAAAATATTTTTGGATAATTTCAAGTTCCCTATATTTACATGCAGTATTCTAATGTCAAATATTTAGATTATGATAAAATGTCACTGATGCTAAATATGTTTAGGAATTTTTTTTTTTTTTTTGGCATGATTCCAAAGACTCTTCAAGGCATTGTTATGAGGTATCTTTTTCCTTTGGCCTTCAGATGCAAAGGGTTGAGCTAATCAGGCTGTGTAGGTCAGGGCATGTTATTACATTGGACTATTAAAAAAGTCTCTTTTCTTTATTTGGTTCCTTTTATTTCCTTTCCTACACGCTATTCACTACTCCCTCTCTAGGCAGTCATTTCATTCTGTTCAATGTGTTTAGTTTTCATTATATATTTAACTATAAAAATGTGATTTTTTTGTTTTAAATGCATGAATTCCAATTGTGATTTCTAATATATGAATTCATTTAGGTAAATAGTGTTTTCGTGTGTTCACTAAGCACTGTGTTTTTAAAATCCATCTATATTTGCTATATGAATATAATTTATTATTTCTAACCACTATATAGTATTTCATAATATACACCCAACATATTCTATTGTCTTCTCTGCCAGTGATGATTGGTTAAACTCCCACCACCACAAATAATACAGCAATAAACATCCTTGTACATGTCCCCTAATGAATCTGTGTGAGACTTTCCTTGGGATATATATTGAAGAAATAAATAATTTAGACATAAAGTATGAGAACATAGATTTGAATAAGTGAGCTCATATTGCCCTTCTGAGTGGATACATTAGTTTTATCTCCCACCAGCAATAAATATGGATACCTATACCTCTACAAACTTGTCAATAGTTGGCATTGTTTAGCTTTCTACTTATTGCCTGGAGCATAGGTATAAAAACATAGCTCATCATTCTTTTGATTTGCATTTTCAGCATTACAAATGAATTTGGGCATCTCTTTGCTTGTTAACCTCTTGAGACGCCGCTTTGTTTTTATTATTATTATTATTATTATTATTATACTTTAGGCTCTATGGTACATGTGCGCTACGTGCAGGTAAGTTACATATGTATACATGTGCCATGCTGGTGCGCTGCACCCACCAACTCGTCATCTAGCATTAGGTATATCTCCCAATGCTATCCCTCCCCCCTCCCCCCACCCCACAACAGTCCCCGAAGTGTGATGTTCCCCTTCCTGTGTCCATGTGTTCTCATTGTTCAATTCCCACCTATGAGTGAGAATATGCGGTGTTTGGTTTTTTGTTCTTGCGATAGTTTACTGAGAATGATGATTTCCAATTTCATCCATGTCCCTACAAAGGACATGAACTCATCATTTTTTATGGCTGCATAGTATTCCATGGTGTATATGTGCCACATTTTCTTAATCCAGTCTATCATTGTTGGACATTTGGGTTGGTTCCAAGTCTTTGCTATTGTGAATAATGCTGCAATAAACATACGTGTGCATGTGTCTTTATAGCAGCATGATTTATAGTCCTTTGGGTATATACCCAGTAATGGGATGGCTGGGTCAAATGGAATTTCTAGTTCTAGATCCCTGAGGAATCGCCACACTGACTTCCACAAGGGTTGAACTAGTTTACAGTCCCACCAACAGTGTAAAAGTGTTCCTATTTCTCCACATCCTCTCCAGCACCTGTTGTTTCCTGACTTTTGAATGATTGCCATTCTAACTGGTGTGAGATGGTATCTCATTGTGGTTTTGATTTGCATTTCTCTGATGGCCAGTGATGGTGAGCATTTTTTCATATGTTTTTTGGCTGCATAAATGTCTTCTTTTGAGAAGTGTCTGTTCATGTCCTTCACCCACTTTTTGATGGGGTTGTTTGTTTTTTTCTTGTAAATTTGTTGGAGTTCATTGTAGATTCTGGATATTGAGACGCCGCTTTGTAAGCTGCCTTTCAAATCTCATGCCCATTTTTTATTGGGGTTTCTGTCAGCTTCTTGTTAATTTGCAAGAATTCCTTTTCTAGTCTAGTTATTAATGCTTTATTACTTGTAGATATTACCAATGATTCCCTCCTTTTGTCATCCTGTTACCTATGCATTATCTTAGTCTGTGATGTCATTCATTGAACAGATATTTAATTCTGATAAAAAATGTGATCAGTTTTCTTCTTATGCTTTACAGTTTAAAGGTTGTGTTTAAAAACTCCTTCCCTGCTCCTAAATCACAAATATATTCTCCTGAATTATCTTCTCTTACTTTATACAATCACTTTTCACATGTAGGTATTTAATTAGATATACATTGTAAGGTACTCTATATAGAGAACAAGTTTTCCAAACATCATCAACAATCTATTCTTTCCCATGGATTTGTGCTGCAACAGCAAAATATCATTGTGCTAGCAAAAATTACATGCTAAAGAGGTCAATTTTTGATAACATCATTTTATGATTCGCTTTCTGACACGCTGAGCAAAAAATGATGAAAAGCGAATTCTATAAGAGGAAAATTTGTATATGGAAATTTGCATAAGAATTTGCATAACAATTTAAGACATTCAATACTGGGATAGTAGCCACAAGAAAAGTGACCTTTCTGTCACTGGAAGTGTTTAAGCCGAGGTTGAATGTCCACCTGATGAGTCCCATATAATAAGTGTATGGTTGATAACTTGTCCTCAGTTCTTTCATGTGCAATATAAGAGGACCATGCTATCTACTATCTAGGCCCTACATCAGATTAAGTTCAATGATTCTTTAAATCTGTGCCATCTAAATTTCCTTTCAGCTTAAAGAAACTCTGATTTTTTTAAACATTCAGTCTCCTCTCTTTTATGGAATATTCCTAAAATTGGATGAAATGTCATAGCCCTAGAACCTTACAAAGTAATTATGCCTATATCTTTATTCATAAAATATCCAGAGAGCCTTGACTGCAGCTCCTTGGTAAATGAGATGAACTGTCCCCAGTATTTTTGCTCACCTTAGAAAACTTCTGGACCAATTTTTCCCAATAAATAACGTATCTCCAGTAAGATTTGCCAAAGGATTGCAGAACTTTCCTTGTAGACATCAAAAGTGAAGTCATGCACACTGATTTATTTGAGGAAGAGCTTTGTTTGTTTGTTTGTTCATAACTTACCAAGAGCTCATTACTCATATTAAGTGCCCAATAAATATTTCTACATTCTACTACTTTTTAGGGTTTTTAAAACCCCTGATTAAGTGTAAAAATTTGGAGTATGGTGGCAAAGTAAAAGTTCACAAGTCTTAATTTCAAATCTTATCCCTGGGCCAGAAGCAAAGAAAAAAGACATTCTCTTAAAAGTTGACATCACTAGCTGAAAGACCATGCCCAAGTCTTGCCCTAATTGCCTCTCCCAAAATAGTTTCTTAATATGTTACTGAAAAATTAACATCTAAATTAAACCTCGAATTATTTTGTGTCTGCCTGAGACCTTAGTGATACATCTCAAGTTAGAGAGGTGTCCATAGATTTCTAGTCAAATCTAAGTAGGAAATTCTAAAGACAATGAACCTATTACTTACGAATAAGTGCATTTGCACAATAATTGTGTTGAGAAGGTTGCATTATAGCGGTATATTACTCCCTGGCACTATTTGGGCCAAGGTTATTACATTACAGTCAAATGACTAGAATAACAGTAAGATGCTCTTTGATTTTCTAATTATTATTAAAGAATGCCTCCTGAGCCCAGCCTCAGAGGCTTCTCTTTTGAATCATCTGCAACTCACGCTGCTTTGCATGCATTATACATTAAACCCATATGGCCGTTTGAGTGGAGGGTCTCTAGAGGGAAGTTTCTTACTGCTTTTTTCACTGCAGGAGGGAGAAAGGTAGGAAAAACAAGAAAGAGAGGAAAAGGCTGGGGCTAGTGAGAAGAAAGAACACGACTGGGCAAAGATCAGGATTCAAGCAAAGGTGAGTCCAATTAATAAACATTAAATAGACATGGGAGCCAATTCTAGAAGATATTGTTTACATTTTTGTTGCTAAACTTGAGGGAGCTCCTGAGCAAGGGTGCTGTTTGTATTTGTCAGTTTTTAGTAAGCACCTCTACCCTATCATTTCCTAAGATGAGAAAGAGCTGCAGCTATTTGTCAAAAATGTATGTATACAGTTGAAGTTTGGCTTTAATGGAATCCTGTTAAAAATTAATATTTAAAATGCACCTATGCAATGTGGTACATCCAAAAATATTTCCCCAAGTTTGACAAAATACATGTAATTTTATTGAAAGATAATATATAGAAATTCCCCAATATGCTCAGAATTCCCCCACTTAAACTCCTCCTTTGAGAACAGATAATAAAGCACTAATTCCTCAGAAATTAGGCACAGAAGTAATTCCTTCATCCATTCTCAACAGAGTAATGCACTTGTACTTTAACTTACGCAAATCCTAAAAGTAACACCTATTTATTAGTCATATTCAGTCTTATTTCCCTGCTCTGGAACAAGTTCTATTCTTCAGGTTCAGCAGATTATGAATATCACCTAATAATATCAAATACAATTGAGCACTAATCATGTGTCAGGCATTATGCTAAGCATTAAAAATCCATAATTTTATTTATTTCTCATAACAATCTTATCTGATATATATTCATGTTATTGTAACTATTTTCACTCTACAGATGAGAAAACTAAGGCTCAGAAAGATTTTACATTTACATAATGTTCATCTCTATATGTTAAATTTTATAATTTAAATATTAAAGTAGATAAAAGGCAATTTTTTATTTTTGTTCTTGCAATGTATAGATGGATTGATACACTTTCATCTTTAATTTGATTAGTCATCTTGCCCACAGAAATATATTTAGCCTTCAAACTTACAAGTCATTTTCTCAGTTTTTCTTAGGAGAAAAACAAAATTAAATGACAATAACAACAAAACTATGTGAAATAAAATATTAATGATATTTCAGCCAATGGGATGTTAAATGTCCTCCCACTCACATTTTCATTATCTAAACCTTCCTATAAATGGGGTTACATTGTTTTTTGAATACCAATATTAATTTCTCAATTAAATATTTACCATTTAAAATATTTTTTTAAAGAATCTGATATAGGTTAGTAGCACAGAGTTGATGGAAGAGAAGAATGCAAATAGCTCTGAACAGATTCTCTGTATTTAGTTTTAAATGAAGCAGGACTCCAAGAAAGCATTACATTTTACCTTTCCCATAAAGGTGGTGTTTTTTGTTTTTCTCTTTACCATTCTGGCATCTTGTCCCTGCCCCTATGTAGTAAGGAGCCTAAGTGAGCTCCAGATCTTATTTTCTTACCCTTGCTTCCATCAGTAGCAGAAAAGGTCTCTCCCTCATGGCCAGTCTATGACTCAACCCATATGTGGCACATCATCTATCCCTTACTAATCAGAATGAGATATGCATCTGTTTCCCCAAATTATCAAGCATGTGAATTGCTACACATGAATAAGAACTGAAAAGAAGCAGTTAAAATACAAAATTCCCCATTATGCAAAATCTTGAGCACTTCCCTTTTTGAAATAATACAATCATAAATTGTTGTATTTGTTTTATTGAGGGCAAATGATCCTCAGGAAATATTTATTCCATTACAATTAAAAAGGAAGTTTTAAATAAATGCCTATCAATATTCCATTGCTCCACTTTAAAAATTAGGAAAATAGGAACTTAAAACTTCCTTTATAAATACGATTACATGCAATGTACATATTTGTTTCTATCTGTGTTTTCCATGGGATTGAGTCAAAACCAAGAAATATTTCATTTATCTTTACAATTTCCCCCACTGATAAGTGCTTTCCACAAGACCTGATGAATAGAATATTCTCAATAAAATTTATTAAATGATGACTGAATAAACAGATAAGGAAAACAAAAAAAATGCACAAAATAATAGAAAGGGGAGCTTTAAAGTTTATGTAGCTCAACAAATGGGAAAATTAATGGCTTTAGGTATAAAAAGAAAATGTCTGAAATCTGGTTAGTGGCAGAACCAGAACTGAGTCCCACCTCCACTCACCACGCTTCCCGCTATTCCACACTTAAACTCTAAAGTATGTCCACATAACTGTGAGATACAAAAAAGGGATTAGTGACTAGAAATGTATTTGTGTAGACAGAAAGAAACAGACAAATGGGAAAAAAACATAGGGAGAAGCACAGAAACACAGTAAAATAGACTCAAAACCACATGGAATATAAAGAATCAAACCCAGAGATAGACTTATGACCCAGTATCCCCACCTATGAAGCTCTGTTGCATTTTCTTAACCTTAAACAGTGTTGTTCACCAGTTGGTATGTCCATCAGTAGGAAGTCAGTTGAATCATGGTGCAGGTATATAATGAAATACTATATAACTGTTACATGAAAGATATACATATCTGTATATGTGTGTATATATACATATATATGTATCTCTCTGTGTATATATACTGTATATATGTGTATAAATATACATATATGTATATGTGTATACTGTATATATACCGAGATAGGCCAAGTTTTTTTAAAAAGTAAACATAAAAACAAAGTGCACAAAAGTAAGAATCAGATACTACTAAGTGGGAAAAAAGAAAGTATAAGATACAGATATTTACATACATGATGCTTGGAGAGACTAGAATATCTCTGAATATGTATACACAAGAATCCAAAATCTGGTTGACTTCAGAGAGAAAACTAAAGGACTAAAGATAAGAAGTGGGCATTTGTTTTGTTGTATGTATTCTCTTCGACAGTGTTATAATTTCTTACTAGATACAGATGACTTTTTAAGAGACAAAAATGAAAATAAAGGATTCGTCTGGCTCATAATTTACTATAATACCAAGATTGACACTGTTTTTTGAATTTCTCAAGTTTTACCATGATTTTTGAACCAATAGTTATCAACAAGAATTAAAATTAAAATTATGGGAGATTATATTAGAGGTTATATATGGAAAGAAACTATGCATTCTAGTTCAGAGCACAGTGCTAGACATCAAATAGACAATAAATCACAGAACCTGATGCTAATAATTAGTAAATTACAGAAAAGGATCACTTTCTTCCTCCTCTCTTCCAATCAAACCTCTCTCCAAGATCTAGCTATTACTTCTCAGAGATTCCAAGCCAAAAAACCAAAAGCCTTATGACTTATTTTCAGTTTTGAAAATACCCTTTATCACCCTTTGATTAAGCCTCTGATTAGGAGACGTAGTAACACTGTTAAGCATATGGTTTGATATGGGCATTTGAATTAAACCATGAGACCAATTACACTAGACACTTTTTCTCTAAGATGGCAGGCATAATTCTTGAGAAAATGTATTTCTGACAGGGAGCAACTGGAATAATACAAATTTTATAGATACGTAGTAGGTGTATATACTTATGGGGTACACAAGATATTTTGATACAGGCACACAATGCATAAAAATCACATCAGAGTAAATGGAGTATCCATCACCTCAAGCATTTATCATTTCTTCATGTTAAAAACATTCCAATTATACTCATTTAGTAATCTGTAAATAGACAATACATTTATGTTGACTTAAGTCACCTTGTTGTGTTATCAACTACTAGATTGTATGCATTCTATCTAAATACATTTTTGCACCCATTAACATGCTCCACTACCCCCCACTTCCCTTTCCTGCCTCTGATAATCATCATTCTACTCCCTATTCCCATGAGTTCAATTGTTTTAATTTTTAGCTACCGCAAATGAGAAGAATATGCAAAGAAGAAATGCCTGGTTAATTGCACTTAATATGATGTCTTCCAGTTCCATCCATGTTGTTGCAAATGACATAATTTTCTTCTTTTTTATAGCTGAATGGTACTGCATTGCATGTATGTATCACATTTTCTTTATCCATTTATCTGTTGATGGACACTTTGGTTGCTTCCAAAGCTTGGCTATTATAAATAGTGCTACAATAAACATAGGAGCATAGATATGTCTTCGATTTATTTATTTTCTTTCTTATGAACATATACCTACCAGTGGGATTGCTAGGTCATAGGGTAGTTCTATTTTTATTTTTTGAGAAACCTCCATACTCTTTTCCATAGTGGCTGTACTAATTTACATTCCCACCAACTGTGTTCTATGGCTACATTTTCTCCACATCCTTGCCATCGTTTCTCACTGCCTATCTTTTGGATAAAAACCATTTTAACTGAGGTGAGATGATTTCTCATCGTGGTTCTGATTTGCATTTCTCTAATTATCAATGATGTTGAGCATCTTTTCATATAGTATTAGTCATTTGTATATCTTCTTTGAGAAAAGTCTATTCAGATCTTTTTCACATTTTTTGATCTAATTATTGGATTTTTTCCTATAGAGTGGTTTGAGCTCCTTATATATTCTGGTTTTTAATCCCTTGTCAGATTGGTAGTTTTCAAATATTTTCTTGGCTATTAGAGTTCTTTTTTGGTTCCATATAAATTTTTAAATAGTTATAATCCCTTTAAATAAACTCCTACTCCTATCTCTTTCTCTACCTCCTCTTTAAGGCCAATAATTCTTAGATTTATCCTTTTGAGGGTATTTTCTAGGTCTTATAGATATGATTTTTTTTCTTTTGTATCCTCTGACTGTGTATTTTCAAATAATCTGTCTTCAAACTCACTAATTCTTTCTTCTGCTTAATCAATTCTGCTATTAAGATATTTTGATGCATTATTCAGTATGTCAGTTGCATTTTTCTAGAATTTCTGTTTGACCCTTTTCAATTATTAATATTTCAATCTCTTTGTTAAATTTATCTGAGAGAATTCTGACTCATTCTCCACACCACACACCCACTGCTGGTGGACAGGAGAGTGGTAGTGTTGGCAAAACAAGACTGTCTCTCCTACCCAATTAAATGCCTCTTTCAGTGATGTGAAGTTAAATCCAGGTACTGTGATTGCTGCACCTGATATTGATTCTTGTGATGGTGCTTTTCTCTGTGCAGATAGTTGTTGAAATTTGGTGCTCCTTTCAGGCAAACTCTGTAGGCTTCTGTTCCACCATTTTGGTCTGTCACCCTCCTCTTGATAATGATTTCCAATTTTATTCCATTGTGGTTAGAGAAGATACTTGATATGATTTTTTTTTAATTTTTAAAGACTTGTTCCTTGGGCTGACATATGGTCTATCCTTAAATATGATCTGTGTGCTAAGTAGAAGAATGTACATTCTGTAGCCATTGAATGAAATGTTTTGTAAATATTAATATCTATTAGAAACATGTGGTCTATGGTGCAGATTAAGTCCAATTTTTTTATTTCTTTTCTGTCTGGATGATCTGTCCATTACTGAAAGAAGGCTGTTGAAGTCTCCAGCTATTATTGTATTGAGGTCTTTCTCTCTCTTTAGCTCTAATAATATTTGGTTTATATATCTAGGTGCTCCAGTGTTGAGTGTGTATATATTTACAATTGTTATACCCTCTTGCTGAAATGACTTATTTATCATATATAATGACCTTCTGTGTCTCTTTTTATACTTTGTGTCTTGAAATCTATTTTGTCTGATGAAGTATAGCTACTCTGCTCTTTTTTTGGTTTGCATTGACATGGAATATCTTTTTCAATCCCTTTATTTTCAGTCTACATGTGTTTTTATAGGTGAAGAGCTTCTTGTAGGCAACAGATCATTGGGTCTTTTTTTTGAAATTCATTCAGCTACTCTATTTTTTAATTAGAGACTTTAGCTCATTTATATTTAATGTTATCATTGATAAGTAAGAACTTTCTATTGCCATTTCATTATTTGTTTTCTGATTGTTTTATGGTCTTCTCCTCCTCTCTTCCTTTCTTTTTTTTTTGTGAAGAAGACTTTCTCTGATGGTGTGTTTTAATTTCTTGATTTTCGTTTCTGTGTATCAGTTGTATTTTTTTTGTTTTGAAGTTGCCATGAGACTTGCAAATAACATCTTACAGCCCATTATTTTAAACTGTTGACAATTTTACTCTAATTGCCAAAACAAACAAACAAGCAAATAGAAAAGTGATAAAAACTTTACACTTTAATTCATCCCCCCAACTTTTTAACTTTTTGTTGTTTCTATCTATATGTTATCATACTGTCTATGTCTTGAAAAGTTGTTGTAGTTATTATTTTTCATAGGTTCATATTGTAATCTTTTAACTCAAGACATGAGTTGGCTGCCTCAGAAATGAGGACACTATGAACAATTTGCAATAGAAATAGGAGGAGCCTATGTGAAGATATAGATTTCTAACATGTTATATGTGGTTAGAAAATGTTGCCTGGTAGCATCATTAATCAAAGCTAAAAATTTACCTAACAGAACCCAGCAGCCCCAAACTCCAGCCATTTCCTCTCTGGTTTCCTATAAAAACACACCAGTGTGAATTTCATTAACACCTATCCCTAATCCGTCTGTTCAGCCCTACCACCTGTTTTACAAATTATCATCAATCAGGGATTGGGATTGGTTTGTCTTCAGGAAAGGCAGAACCAAAAAGAGGAGTTTTCTGGCCTAATTACTTGTTTTTTAAACAGGCACACCCACACATTTTGCCTGCAAATTGTGATGCTTTGATATGCAGTAAAATTATTTTCACTCTGAAGTAATTTTAGATTGAGCCATTTATCACAGAACATCAAGGGTTGTCTTAAAAAGATAAAATGAATTGTGCCTCAATTGCCTAGTTAATTTCCTAAAAATGAAGGTTCCTTGTTTGTATTTAGCATGAGGATTACTCATGCAAACACTTAGTCTTCCTCACTGGGTGATTCTAAGCCCCTTAAGGTTAGGATTCCTGCCACACTCAAGACACACACACACACACACACACACACCATCTAGCCCAATGTCACAGACATAGTAAATACTCAGTATATCTGAGAAATTAATAATTCAAGTTCCCTACCTTGTCTTTTTCTTTAGCATGTGCTAGATATTGTATACAATTCCAATGCCCGGTTAATTTTATCTTTCTAGTAATAGCTTGTCAGATTTGTGGAATTATAGAGCCCACAGGCAGCCTCAAGGTTTATTGGATGCACTTCTTTATTTCACAGATGAGAACATTGAGGTTATATGGAATTAATAAGAGAGTTGTCTAAAGTCAACTAGGGAGTAGCAAATCTGGAACTAGTCTCATTCCTGAGTTCTAGTGATCTCTTCTCTGAATCACACAGAACTGTCTCCTATCAGAGCAATCTAATTGGAGGTTAAAATGCAACCCTATGAACCTTGCTATATATCTGTTTATTTCCTAGGATACATCCTTTTTGCCTTTAAATGGAAAATATGAATATTTGTCCAAGACATACATGGAACAATCTGAATATCCCCAAAGAATGTCATTCATTAAAAAACACCAACAACTTTTGGCATTATCACAATAAATGATGGAGAGAGAGAAAGTCCTTGGAATTTTTCTTAAGTTGATCAGTGCAATGATTTCTTAGCCAAATTTACTATCTTACACATATTTTGCATTAAATACAAAGACAGGAGTAAATAAAAAATAATACATTGGCTTCATCTAGTCTTTCCGATACCTTGATTGAGAATTAACTTTGCCAGACTCTATGTGGAACAGAGATAAAGAAACCGGTTTTCATTTTCAAAGAGGTAACGTGAGATTTGATTGCTCATACTCTGTGAAGCACATAGGGACATTCATCACAGCCCACTAAAGAAAGAGCGATTTTTGCATTGCCACACCTTAAATGCATAATAGCAACTGAACATTAAACATTTCAGTGTTTAAGTAACTGATAAGCTCCTCCTACTCCCCAAAATGTTTAACTGAGAAGATAGAAAAACAAAACAAAACATGTTTTCAACTATAGTTATAATAATTATAAAATCAAAGACAAGCCTCCAGAGGCCCTTAAGCTGGATATCACAGACAAAGCAGACAGTCCTCTGATGAGCTATCATGTGATCTTTGTGCGGCTAAGCTTTAAGAGGAATGGAGGAGTTCACAAGCTAGGAAAGTTTGCTGTGAAATTCCTCAACTTAGGGAGAGAGGAATGTCAACAGGAACAATGAAGTCTCTAGGAAAACCAAGGAAATAATTTTCACTCCCAGATATGTTTCTTCTTTTGGAAATCCCAACAAACCTGAACAGGAAGTTTCTTGTGAAATTCGGAAGAGGTGGTGATAGCAACAACCAAGTACAACTAATGCACTGCAGGTGTTAAAAATCTACCATGCCCTACTTGTGTATTGATTTGAAATCAATATAATTGATTTAGTCAGCTCTCTGACCCAGTGAATTCAAGGCAATCAAAATAGCAAATGCAGATAGCTACACAAATGTGATCATTCTTATTTAAATAAGCTACACTGGAAAATAAAAATAGCAGCAACTATAAAAATGAAAATAACGATAGCTAATATTTGCTGAGACTCTGTCTCAGTTGCTCCCTCTAGATTATATGTTGCATTTAATCCTTACAATACCCCCTCTGAGATATATAGTATCTGTCAAAACTCATGCTACTACCTTTTTCTGTTTGAATAAGCATTCTAAAGCACTCTATTGGTAATCTTTTCCAAGGCATTAAGCATATTCTGCCTTGATTTCTGAGTTATGTGCTTGCTTATCTCTTTTTCCTGATTACAAACACCTTGAGAGCAGGAAGCATAACAGCAAAATAACAGTGCTTGCTATTTAAGTGAGAATCAACAAATATTTACTGGATTGAACTGAATTAATTTGCATTGAAATGTAGATTGCAAATGTGCAGGAAAAATCCAAGTTATATAGGAATTAATTAGCAAGTCACTGCTCAAACTCCAGGTGTTTATATCAATTACTAGAACATGGATATGGTTTTAAATTTAAATTTGCTCTTTCTACATTTCTATTCTACCATAATTTGAAAGTTTGTCAATATCATCAACTATTGCTACCCTGTTAAAGGATAGGATGACTAGAAATCTGAGACTATCAGGGTATGAAATGAGGAGCAGACCCCAAAGCATGTAATTCCATGTAGCCAGATATTGCTATGCAAGATTATTGATGCAGTAATTAATGCAAATATCACAAGCCATGGGAAAAATTTATTATACTGAATTCATTAAAGTGTTACTCTAACAAGCATTTTTGATGTTCTCTTTCTTATTTTTACTTTCATTTTGTAGGTATTGTCCTGGATCATAGTTTTTAATGACTTTGTGTCATAAAATATAGTTTGCTTTGGACTGCATTGAAAAGGTGGATAATTAATTTGTTGGCAGAGAAACATACATAAGGAATAAACGTAACTTTCTCAGGAACTTAACTGAAGCATACTGCTGTGCAATGCTAAATATGCTGTACCCACAAGTCATTCTAGTCATTTTCTGTCACATACTGCAGCAATCTTCTGAAAAGATATTTACTACTACTTTTTTCTTATATAGTTTTAGATAAAGAGACCTGCATAGGAAGTGTTGATATTGTTATCCTAAGGTCAATAATTATATCATTTTTGGAGCTAATGTTGAAATTATGAACTTTTATTTTGTACATAACTACAGGTCATAGAACAATTCACATGAGTGTGAAATTTCTTGCAGCTACTTATATAATCTGTTTCCATTTTCTATTACCAACTATTTCTAATTTGGGGGAAAAATTATTCAGAAAATTATTACTTAACTGGAAAATCTTTTTTTTTTTTTCTGGCAGAGCTACCTGAGGTTTTATTTTGGACAAAAGAAAAAAAAGCAACTAAATTGTTTTGCAGCTGGAGAAATGGGCAAGGGGGGTCCCCGGGCAGTAAACTCCCTGGCAGGTGAGCTGAGGGCTAGGGCTGAGCCTCAGGTGGGTCCCCCGTTCGCTGGGCTACTCTGCATAACGGCCTCCCTCCCGGGCTCTGGGGCAGCTGCAGGAGGAGTAGGCTGGGAGGGGCTTCCGCACCTGTCACTTGGGCAGGACATCAGAGGACTCAGACACCAGCTTCCCATCGCGGGTCTCAATCTTCTTCACAACCACGCCCCTCGTGGAGCCGGTACGGCTGAAGGTTCTGGACCCCGCGCCAGAGCCAAAGCTGGAGCCCAGGCGGTAGCTGCGGCTGGGAGTTGTGAGGCCCCCATAGGCCGAGGTCAGTACACTTGCATTGCCGCTGGTGGTCTTCTTATGGATGAATACTCATGTTCTGCATCCCAGACTCCAGCCAGCTCTCTTCGCCCTCCAGCAGCTTCCTATAGGTGGCAATCTCAATGTCCAGGTCCAGCGTGACGTTCATCAGCTCCTGGTACTCACGCAGCTGCCGCGCTATGTCCTGCTTGGCCCGCTGCAGGGCAGCCTCCAGCTCGGACAGCTTGCGGTTGGCATCCTTAACGGACAGCTCCCCACGCTGCTCGGCATCTGAGATGGCAGCCTCCGGGGAAACTTCTGGCCTTTGAGGCCCTCAATCTCAGCCTGAAGCCAGCTGATGTTCCAGTTCATCTCAGAGATCCGAGTCTTTGTGCGCTGCAGGTCATCTCTATGCTTCCCAGACAGCGTCTGCAGCTACTCATACTTGATCTGGTACATGCTGTCAGCCTCAGCCTGGCTGCGGTTGGCCATCTCCTGGTACTGCGCCTTTACCTCAGAGATGATGCTGTCCATGTCTAGGGAGTGGCTGTTGTCCATGGACATCACCACAGACGTGTCCAAGATCTGGGACTGCAGCTCCCGGATCTCCTCTTCATATATCTGCCTAAGGAAGTTGATCTCATCAGTCAGCCCTTCCACACGAGACCCCAGCTCTACCTTGTTCATGTAAGCTTCATCCACATCCTTCTTGATGAGGACAAATTCATTCTCCATCTCTGTAGGCTTATTGATCTCATCCTCGTACTTGTTCCTGAAGTCCTCCACCAGCCCCTGCATGTTGCCAAGCTCCACTTCCAGCTTCAGCTTCTCGTGGCCCAGAGTCTCCAACTGCCGCCTAAGGTTGTTGATGTAGCTCTGGAACATGTTGTCCATGTTGCTCTGAGCCATCTTCTGCCGCTGCAGGAGGCTCCACTTGGTCTCCAGCATCTTGTTCTGCTGCTCCAGGAATCGTAACTTGTCTATGAAGGAGGCAAACTTGTTGTTGAGGGTCTTGATCTGCTCCTTCTCCTGGGTGCGCATGGCCTGGATGTTGGGGTCCACCTCCAGGTTAAGGGGACTCAGCAGGCTCTGGTTGAACGTGGGTGGTGATGCCTCCCATGCTGCTGGCTCCACCATAGCCTCCACCCAGGCCACTCAGGAAGGTGCTGCTGCTGCCTACTCGGGAGAAGCCCAAGGAGCTGATGCGGGCACTGGGCCCACTCATGTAGGAGCAGCTGCTGAAGTCCCAGGGGCCAGAGGTGGACACCTTGTAGGACTTCTGGGTCACCCTGATGGACGAGGTGGAAGCAGGAGTGGAGGCAGGCGGGTGGGCCAAACCAGAGGGAGATCCCAGAAGGAGCAGAGAAGCTGCTTCTCGGTGGAAAATCGTTTTATACTTTAAGATTTGTATTCCAAAATATCAGTAGTTTTCAAAAATGTTAACTATGACCCACGATAAGAGGCAATATTACAGCGTGGCCCACACAAAAACAAACATATATAAAACATGAATCAAAAGCTTTATTACATAGTACCTATCCTTGCTATGCACCACTAATTTTGACATTTTCTGTTAAATACTATTTTATTTCATGTTTTAAAAATGCTTATCATAACACTAAATTAATTTCACAACCATTAATAATCACAGCCTTCAAATTTTTTTAAATGTCATGAACATTAGAACGATTATATAAATTAGAAGTGCGCTATTCTTAAATATATCCTTTTCTCTAGAAATTCCTTATAGATTTTCAAAAACTGCCACTTAGCACCTCAGCTAAATGATTAGATTTGTGGTTATAGACATGAATACTTTGCCTGCAAAGGTGATATAAGTACTTCATCTTTTGGGTGTGTGGTATATTAGTTTTAATTCAGAGCTGTAGACCCAGACAACTGTTAGGTACAGGCACAAATATTGACATTTTTTCCTCCACAGAGATGAGAGTTCTTGAGAAAACAGTGAAGTGCAAGATAAAAATAAAAAGGAAGACTATGAGATGCAGCTGAATAAAGATAAAAGTAATAATTAATCTCTCTTTTCCCAGTCCCAGCAAATGGGATTATCTGGCCAGGTCAGTACCTCTCTTGACAGAGAAAAGTGAAATTCTTTCTCAGACACCTGCTTGCAGTTTCAAAGTAGAAATTAACAAACAACAAAATCACTGAATGAAACTATAAAGGAGAAATACTTTTATTCATTTTCTTAAAATTTTTATCTATAAATTCAGAGGATAATAAATTATTTAAACTATTTAAATTAATAATTGCCCCCATGTTGCTGACATTGTGTAAAGAAAGATTAATTGTAGTATTTGTTGAATTAAATTTATTAATAATATATGTCCAACTTATTAAAAAATAATATTTTTTAATGAATGAATAAAAATCTTCTAAGTCAAAGATTTACAAGAAATATTTAATATTACTTGGTCTTCTAAAGTAAGGTTATATTTGAAAATATGTAAAGTCCAGTTTCTCTAATGTATTTGTTTTTTAGTTCATTCATATTTACCATCTGCAATTATTAAATTATTCAAACAATTTATTCATTCCACTGTCTTCTTGCTTCTATTTCATTCAACTCCTAATCACCAGATGAGATAGTATTCTGGAAAACCAATATTTATTTCATTATTCTTCTACCTCATATATCAGTGCCTTCTAGTTTATATCCAAGGCCCTAAAATTAGAAATAAAGGTTTCCCTAACCTGGATCTAGCCAATCTATCTCACCTAATTCCTTGCTTCACTGTGTGTTCAACACTGTGGACAAATGGAAGCCAATGATAATCCTGAAAGACACACCCACGAACACCATAAATCCAAATGTTGAACTCACAAAAGATCAAAATCCTGACACCGTAACTCTGCAAAAAGTAATTTTAAAAATATTTAAAAGATATTTACATTTTTAAAAGGAGACTTATTTGAGAAACATACAAAAACACAGCAGAACACTTCATAAGCCACTTTACCCAATAACATAGGCAATAATAACACAGATTTCAAGTATGAACATTCAGGTATACTGATAGTCACAGTGATACAACAGTTATGAGCAGATGAACTATATTCATAAAAAAAAGTCAAAAGCGAAATGTATGAATACCTATCACTATGGTTGGTAATAGTGTGTTTTAGGACTGCTCTCCTAAATACTGTGAGGGACGAACTAAGTCTTTTGACATGATTGATTGAAAACCAGAACGGGTCACCACTGTACCAATCACCCAAAGAGCCAAGATCTCAAAAAATTTTATCTTTCACAAATGCAGATGTACAAAAATTGTCTTCATTTACTGAGGAAATTCCAATATTTTTACATACATGCTCCAATGCTTACACTCGAAGTCAATGTTGTGATAATGCACTTTCATGGAATCATATTTACAAAAAATGCATAAAACAAATTAGAAATTTCTAGAAGTCTCTACATGATTTATACTTCCAGTATTGGAAATGATGCAAAGATAAAATACATATCACAGAGAACTGCAAAGGAAAAAAAATGCTGAGAATGTAAAATACTGGGGAAAAAATTGAAAAAAAGAAAAAAACTCCAGAAAACTAAAAAGAAAATTTAGCATTTGAAAAATGTGTATTACAAGGATAGATTATGGACAATTGCACAGAGATAGTTCATAAGAGCTGGCTAACTTTCACAACATTAACAATATTTTGAACCCTAGCATCACAATGAGTGGCTGATTTGTTTTCTTTCAGGACACGGCTCAAAGTGTTCACCTTCACTTTCTGCATGGTGCTGCTCTTTTTGAAATGCTTCTGTGATTTGATATACACAGACATGAAGATTTTCTATTACATTTTCCCATCTTCTATGCCATGCTTCTGTGTTGTTTTGCATACACAGAAATCTATTCCACAGGCACTTATATACAGACCACAAATTTGGCAGAAACAATACTTGTGATCAAACAGAAACACCATTGCTTAAGTGTCTTCTTATCCTACCATGCATATAATTATTTATGCATCAGTCAGCAACTTCATGAGCTTCTTCAGGCAGCTTCAATTCATTAGAAGCTCCTGGAATATCATCAGCTGAAGGAAATGCCAACGCAGGCAATGACACATTTTTAAACTGAAGTTCTCATTGTTGCTGTAACATGTGGCCAATCCTCTCATCTGAATTTTCTGCCAAATGCATTGGCTGAATGGAAAAAAACAAACTTTATTGGTAACACCTTGAAATTCACTTTTAAAGCCTTGATTGCACCTAGTTCTAAATCTGTCATTATAGTTTGGGGATTCAAGTGAAATTCATTTTCTTCTGCAAAAAAGACAGTAACAAGGTAATTGTTCTGCCTAACAATGCAACTATCCTGTGATTGTGATTTTCAGGATTTTAGACGCTAGCAATTTTAGACTTTAGGAATATTGATCTTTAGGAAATTTGATCTTTTGGGATCTTATGGCACTCAGGATTGTGTCTTTCAGGATTATGACCCAAACCTGAACAAATCTGTCCCTTTGAATATAGATGTATCTGTGTTTCTGCCTTAAGCAATATTCATCCTTCTTTCAAGAAAGGCTTCTCATTGTTTCAGCACCAAGCCAAATCCCACCCTTTACTTAAGGAGAAATTCAACTGTTACCCAAACTCTCCTCAGGTCTTTCTATCCTGTGAGTAAAAATGGGGTTCATATTTCTGCATAGCGTATTATTCTATAACTTAGTGAATTTAAAAAAACTATTAATCACACTTATTAGTATTTCTCTTTGTTTCTTGTATTAGGAATTTGGAAGAGGGTTGTCTGAGCAGTTCTGGCTCAATATCTCATGATGCTGCAGTCAGATATGGGTCAGGACACACTCATCTGAAGACTTGACTATGTGTGAAAGATATGCTTACTCACATGGATGACAAGTATGGGCTTTTGGTGGGAGGTCTCAGTTACCCTCCCTGTGGGCCTTTCCATAGGGCTGCTTGGTTTTCCTTAAGACAGGAAGTTTAGTTTCTCCCACAATCAAAAAAAAAAAAAAACAAGGTGGAAGCTGCAACGCCTTTTATGTCCTAACCTCAGATATCATACACCGTCACTTCCACAGTATTCTACTGGTCACATGGGTCAGCACTAATCAATGTATATGGGCTCTACCCAAGGACGTGAATATCAGAAGCCAAGGACTGCTGGGAGGCCTCTGGGAGGCCAGATACCACAGTTTTAATTGCAGTAAATGGACCCTTTAGGGCCTGCTTCTACCCACTATTTGAAATACCTGGAGTCCCTCAAAGTTTCCCTTTATTATTTCTAAAAGTATCTCATATTGATTGAAGCACAGAGTTCTCTCAGATACCACACAATCCCTGCCATTTTTTTCTGTCTTTTGGCTTCAGGCTTATAAAATCCCATGAAGGCCCCTTTCTTCAATATCTGGCACAAATCCTGATCATTGTGAGTGAATACGCACTATGCACATGCCCCCACCGGGCCAAATCCTCTCTGCTGTGCCAAACATGATGCGGGGCCCAAAGCTGCGAACCTTGGGTGGCCTCCCGTATGCTTGATGCCATGAGGTGGCAGGCACGCTCTGTTGTCTATTCTCTGCACATGTAGGGGAGAATGAATCCCAGGGAGTCAGCCCACGTGGCACAGTACATTATATGTTTATGGAGCTCCCAGTGATTTCAGACCTTTTGATAAGAGAGCCCTTTCATGTGTTACCTCAGTTTTCCTAGCACTTGACCTATGTCGTTTCAGGCTGAAGGATGAGCTGAGTGATGGGCATTATTCTATATTAAAAACAGCTCTTCACTTCCAGTACCTATCATGTTATTGGGCATAGCTATGTGCCAACTTTCTTTCTCCCTTGTAATAGTTATTTCCCAAGAGGTTTGCTTTCTCATAAAAATCTGTCTCTTATGAATCCTAAAGTGCATTCAATTTAGGTTCAACTGGGACTCCAACTACATTCCTCCTGCTAATATCCTTAAAAGGTCTCTAGTCCCAGAAATGGAAAATCTTTTTTATTGGGATAAACAGAATCTTTTCCTAGGCTTGACCCTGAGGGATGCTGTTACCTACACAATAAATAGCCAAGAGCCACCTGCGTAAAGACTTTCCAGAAGCTCTAATGACAGAAGTAGTGTAATCAACGTTGATTTAACAACTCTTGTGAAAAGTTAATTTAGAATAGCTTTATCCGTTCCCTCACAGTATCACTTAAGGAGGCAAAGAGACTAGTGATATAGTTCATAGGTTTTGAAGAAAAACAGGCTGAAATTAAAAGCCCAGTTTGTCCACATAGCAGCAAAATACACTTGGTAAGTTACTAAGTCTAATTTTCCTCATCTGATATCATATGGTTATCATAAGAATTACCTAAGACTCTTCAAGTCTGTGTTTAAAAATAAATGATAGGAACATTCACTATTATCATTATCATCCTAATAATTACTGATACTATCCCATAACAAGGCTTCTCAACATTCTGTAAAACTCCCTTTAGTAGCTTAGGGGCCAATAGTGGATTGAGGTCCAGCCTGTAGCTGATTTTCCAGGCCATACCATCAACGGTACCCTCTTTGTCCCCAGAGTCAAATTTTAATTTTGGATCTTCAGAGCACAAGCAAGAGGGAGATTGAATCTCAACTTACCTCCAGTCTTTATTATGGGAACTGGAATAGACAAAACTCTATTGTTAATATCAAATTTGAAATCAATTTGAAGCCATTTGAAAGGCAAGATCATGGAGTTTCTGACTACATTCCCTGCTCTGCACTTTCCTTCTTGGTAGTTGTCTTCCTCCCCCTGCCTTTCCTCAGAATTCATCAATCAAAATCTCCCTGGAACTAGGCTTCTCAAAGTACAGTCCCTACAGTACTTTTCACTTCAAGAAGGAAAGCATAATAGTTGAAATTAAGATTCCCAGGCCCCACCTCTCTTTCTCTCTCTCTCTCTCTTTCTCTCTCTCTCTCTCTATATATATACACACATAAAACACGTGTGTGTATATATATAAAAAACACGCACATAAATATATATTATATATTTTATATGTATATAAAATGTGTGTGTGTGTGTGTGTGTGTGTGTGTGTGTGTGTGTGTGTGTTTCTTTCTCAACACACTTCTAAGGTGATTGATGTGCAGGGAGCTTGGATCCAAACTTTGAGTAGCACCACCATACTGCACACAAAGTTTGGGAGCTATGGAATCAAACCATCATTAATTAAGCCTTATGTTTAAAAGACCAGAAAAGCTAGGCTTGACATGGCTTACCAAGTAAAACTGGACTTTTAAATTACTAAAATTTTGCTTTTGCTATGGTCATGTGCCACAAGAAAAAATGGTATTAATGAAACAGTAATGAAATGGTTGGTTGTTCCAACTCACAGTTCTATATGTTTATTACACACAATATTAGGGGAGAACTTAATGATCAGCCACTAGTTTGGGTCACCTCAAAGTTACTTCTAGGATAGTGCCTTGAAATGCTGGATAACTTGGTAGTTGTTCCAATGATTAGTGCTTCCCCATCTTGGGTTTTGCCCATCTTTATGCTATAAATGGCTTTCTATTTCTCCTTCTCTATCAATTTGTATTAAGTATGGGAATCATACTTTCTTTCCTATTATCCTAGCCTCCATTAAAATATTTTACTATAGCAACCATTTGCTTAGAGTGAACCTCATCTCACCTACTATTTCTATTACTGTCAATAAAAAAGCTTTTTTTCCACAATTACAAGCACAAATGTCCTACAGTCTGATATATTTTTAAAAATGGAATCCATATGGTCGTGGGGCTTTTTCCTTGGTTTAAAACACCTATGTGTCCATCATCAAGCATTCCCCCACAATTGTAAGACATTCTTTTCCTTGATAGAGCAGATGTTATTCCCTATGTATCCTGTAGGCTTCAATCAACACACTTTTCTCCCTATTTTCCATCCCTACCTCCTTTTACATAATGCCTTAGTGGAAAGTTCCAGCTAGGGTCAAAACGTTCTTTGCCTAATGCTGGCAGGGAGCCTCTGGTCTCCAGGGAAGACCATCACTTTTCCCTTGGAAACTAAACAGTCTTTTCTACCAGCTGCAACAATATTTCTAACCCAGTTTTCTATTGCTATGCCCAGGCTTGGGGATATATAAATAATCTCTGCCAGTACACATTTTCTCTATGCTCATTCTATTATCTGTTTAATACAACGCAGTTAGTTCTAATCTTTGGGTAGCAATTAGTCCATGCTATAAATAGATGCTATACTAGAATTACTAATTACCCAGAGAAACCCAAGGAATATAATTTCTGTTTCACAGAGCACACCAGCCTGAGGATTAAGAAAAATCATAACGGCAGTATATTATTTCTCTAATTTGGCTCCGTTTCATGACTGGAATTTGCAGACTTCCTTTTCCTTGGTGTCCATGCACAGAAACTTCTGAGCTCTCACATTGCCTCTGCCAGTCCCTCCTTCCCTACTTTGGCTCTGACACACTGTGGTGGCCCAGATGGCTTCTGTCTGTGAAACCCCTTCCAGGCCCCTCTCCATAGGCAGGGAAGCTAGTGCCATTTCACACTTATGCCCTCTGCAGTCCAAGGTGCTCCAAGGGAAGCCCCTCTTCCTCATGATAAAGTTACACCCTGGGAGCACAAAGCAGAGCTGCTTTGTGGTCAGTATATCATCTCCCAGAAATTTTGGAATACTTGCCTTTTCTAGAAAACTTTATTTCATTTTTCCCAAAGCAGCTTTCTCCACATTCCTGTTTGTCCAGGCCAAGCAGTCCATTTAAGTAAAGCATCAAGCTGTGTTCACTCTTTTCTAACACTAGGACTTGACTAATGTAACAAATCTTTTTAGGAAGAGTTTATTCCCAGGATGCTTTTAAGTGCCCCATGCAAATGTATTCTCAGCATGTCCACTTTATCAGTGTCATAGGAATACACAGGTCCAACTTTTAGGGTGAACAGAGTTTTGCCTTATGCTCAGCTCTCCCCTTCCTCCACCTCTGCCTTTGCAGAGTACTCAAAATCCAACATTTGGTTGAAGGTACAGTCTTGAGTAAGTTACTAATTTTTTTATGAGACTTTAAGATATTCAAGGCTGGTGTATTAGTTATCTATTGCTGCCTCACAAATTACCCCAAAATGTCATGATTGCAAACAACAAGCATTTGTTATCTCACAGGCTCTGTGAGTCAGGCACCTGTGAGCAGCTTAGCTAGCTGGGTCTGTCTCAGAGCCTCTCATGAGGGTGCAATCAAGGTGTTGGCCAGGGATGCAGTTATCTCCAAAGTCAATCAGAGACCTTTTTAAAAAAACATTTACAGTGTTATGCCAAATTAGATATTGATTACATATGTCATGAAATTAATAAATTAAGCAGATTTTTCTACTTCATAATTAACGTCAAATTTAATAGTCTCTTCACTGATTCTTTGTACTGAGAAAGGGTATTTTCATTTTCCCCCTCATTCTTAAGACTAACAAAGGACATTCTGTAATCTTCAGTTTCTTTGGTACCAAGGAGCTCTTATTTATTCCTTATATTTCTCAGCAGCTTTAATTTGGACAAATGTTTTCAGGATTTTTTTTTTTCAAATTGCTTCCAACCTCACGCTCAGGTCACTGCTGACTCTAGACTGAAAACACCAGATTCTCCTCAAATAAGTCTCCCCATAAGAGTTGTTCACAACATGGTAACTGGCTTCCCTCAGAGTAAGGGCTCAAAAACACAGAGGCAGATAGAGAAAGAGAGAGAGACAGATACAGACAGATGGAGAGAGAGAGAGAGACAGAAACAGAGAGACACACAGAGAGAAAGAAAGAGAAGGAAGGAGATGCTCAGAATTCCTATGCCTGGTTACATGGATTTTGTGTATGTGATTTTTTTTTCCATTGCAATTTGACAATATTTCAGGATAGAGTCATTTTATAGTGTTTATTAGGAAATTCTAATGAGTATTGGGCTCAAGGAGAACTCTTTAGAAATGGCATGTGACAACTATGTGAATATTAATTCATTGAATTCATTGCCATTACACCGAACACAAAATAATAAATATATCCAAAGTAATTGGCTGTTTAAAATCACATTTGCAAAACAGCCTGTGGTTAAACTGCTTGTTAACTTGGCAGTGGCAAAATAGGACAATTTTATACTGAAGTGGTTTTTATAGAAGGTCTCTGCCAGAACTAAGGACTTTCCTGGAAATGATTTGTAAAATGCTTTGTATAAAGACATACTGCAAATAAGGCCGCCAACTTCATATTTCTACACTCATTCTTTATTGTTGTAAGCTGAATAATACCCGCACCCCCCCTCCAACCCCAGAGATGTCACATTGTAATCCTTGGGATCTGTGGCCTTATATGGAATACCTACAATGAATAGGTGGCCTTACATGGTAAAAGAGGCTGTAGATATGATCAAATTAAGGGTCTTCAGATGCAGAGATTATTCTGGATTATCTGAATAGGCCCAGTGTAATCACGAGGGTCTTTATGAGAGAGAGAGGTATGGCCAGGCGCGGTGGCTTATGCCTGTAATCCCAGCACTTTGGGAGGCCAAGTCGGGCAGATCATGAGGTCAGGAGTTCGAGACGAGCCTGACCAACATGATGAAACCCCATCTGTACTAAAAATACAAAAATTAGCTGGGCATGGCGGCATGCACCTGTAATCCCAGCTACTTGGGAAGCTGAGGCAGGAGAATAGCTTGAACCCAGGAAGCGGAGGTTGCAGTGAGCTGAGATTGTGCCACTGCACTCCAGCCTGGGCGAGAGAGTAAGACTCCGTCTCAAAAACAAACAAACAAACAAAAAAACAAACAAACAAACAAAAAAACAAGAAGAGAGAGAGAGGTGTCTCAGACTGAGAAAGATGACCAGGTGGTGACACAAGCAGAGGGACAGAAAGAAAGAGATTTGGAGATGATGTACTGCTGACTTTGAAGATGGAGGAAAGGAGCCACAGCCAGGAAATACTATGGCCTCCAGAAGCTAGAGAAGGCAAGTAGATGGATTCTCCCCTACAGCCTCTAGAAGCAACCAGCCTTGCTGACACCCTGACTTTAGTCCAATGCGACTGATTTTGAACTTCTGGCCTCCAAAATGGTAAGAGACTAAATTCATGTTGTTTTAAGCCCCCAGGTAATTTGTAGTAACTCATTACAGCAGTAATAGGAAACTAATACAGTTACAAAAGAAATAGTGATGAGTCTGTCAGCATTTTTAGAAGTATTCCATGATAGGTTAAATGTCTTGAAGCTTTTTTAACAAACATGTAGCCAACCCAGTTCTCCAAATACAGAGAGAGGCATCATTTCCACATGGTGAAAGAGCTAGACTAAGAGGACGTTCCTCCCCAAGAAGACCTCTCCCTCTTCCAGGTGGAGCTGGGGCTGGGAGCAGAGCCTAAGCATCAGCTGGGATACAGATCGTCTACCAAGGGACACAGAAGGGGAGAAACCCTGGCAGCAACTGTTCCCTGGGATCCCCAGTGGGCAGAGCCCAGGGACTGCAAGCATCATCGTTTCCATAGCAACCCATGGATTTTTTTTTTTTTTTTGGAATATTATACGGTGGCTCTATTCCTGCAGAAAATTGGGATTATTCACCCATTTCTACAAAGAGGTATAGATTAAGAAATATGAAACATATCCATGTCTCCCATGGCCCAAGTTATGCACTCCAATCCTTCCCTGAACTTTTCATTACATGCTGAATTGACCATGAAATGAAATTTCAAACAAGGTTCTTAGAGCTCATGTTAGAGAGAGTTACTTGTAAGACAAAAGTACTTATTTTACAAAATATATATACCTCTCCCACAAATATTCCATATAATTTCAGAATAAAAACTAATTAATGAGACAAAGCTTTAACATATTTCTAGCCACTGTGCCTTTGTTTTATTTAGAAGACATTTTACTGTAGCATTTACAGAACCACTTGTGCATGGGAGATGAATAGTTGGCAGACCTCCTTCTTACAGAAAAAGAAGTCTTCAAGGGGACTTTGTAAAAATCTCAGAAATGAAAGTGTGTGATAGCGCATTGGGGGAATGCCACTAACTGCTGGGGAGTGATGCTGGTAGGCAGAGGGCATTTTCAGCTCATAATTGGGTTTCAATGGCGTGGCTTGGGAGGCTTAACTGAGGAAAAGACTCAGGGGTCAACAGGCAAAAAAAAAAAAAAAGTCTAAATGCTAAAAGTAGTGATGTGTACACTGCCTCCATCTGCCTACCCCTTTTTCTAGCTGACCTCAGAGAGGGGCTCACTGGCAGGGAGGGCTGCTGTGCCTATTCTGTGGCAGGGCAGGGACTCCAAGTGAACACTCCCAGCATGAACACTACTGCGTAAACTAAAAAAGATTTCTGTAATTTAATGCTCAACAAGAATCTGGCAGAGCCTTGTCCTAAATCCCACGGCACTCTTCCTTAGTCTTCAAGGGTAAGGAGAAGCCCCTGGTGACTCCACAACCTCCCATGATCAACCATATTAAGCTCAAGTCTCTGCCAACAGTACCTACCTACAGAAGGACCTGTCCCTATATAAGTGCCCTCATGAGGCTGGACTCAGGGGGCCATAATGCCTGTCCACTAAGAGTTTTCCACATTTTCCCTGCTCCTTAATGTCTCCATACTGGACATCCATGATATCATCCTTACCTGAAGGATCCACAAGCTAAACTTTGAGCATTGCTGTCAACACTTCCTGCAACTCTGCAGGAATGCCATCCCCAGTTCTTCTCTTCTTTGACCAGCCCACTGCAGGGCAGATGCGCTGCCTCCCAGAGGGTATGTTCACATACTCCCCCTGCATCTGGAGAGTAATCACATGATAGACCTAATAGTGATACAGACTTTTTTGCGTTTTTTTGGTTTTTTTTTTTTTTTTTGACCAGATTCAAGGACCTCTGAAGACACATAGCTCTACCCTCTGCAGACACAACTGGAAAGGGGTCTCAGGCTCTCTGTCACTTCAGCTCTTCAAAACCTAGAGAGCTTCATCTATGCAAAGTAGCCACAGCCCAGTGAGATAACCAAGGGAGAGTCCCCATGTTCCCCGTGAGTCCCAGCACCTGAGCCTACTGAGCCCGGGGGTACATAAAACATCTATATTGAATAAAACAGTTCAGACTTGCAAAACCATCAAAATAAAGAAGACACTTTTACAGATTTTTCCCACATAGTTTGAGTAGATTTTCATATAGTTTTCATGCAACCTCCAGTTAACTTTAATTGAATGAAATGGTATCTTACCTCCTGGTCCATGGCCACATCTAAAACTTAAATGACATTTTAACAGAGTGGATTGATTTCATCTCCCTCAAATCTCTTGTTCGGGCCACTCACTCACTCAAGCTATACTGAGACATGTATATTCAGGACCATGAAAATCGAATTTCTGCCTTGCAGTGTTAGCTTAGAGATTTACATGCTTGTGGACAAGTTATTGACAGTTCTGAATGTTAAAACACCAAACAATCAAGGATGTCCAGTGGTTCTTGGATTTGCATTAAGTGACCACCTTAAGTGCTGAATTTATCATGTAGCTCACAGGTTCTTCTGAAAGGGAAGAGATTTATTATATATTTACTCAAAGACAAAATATTTGAGTAATTGGAAACCCTGTCTGCCTCACCCTGATTTTATTCTACTCTGATCCAATCCAGGACACACAAGATGAAACTGTTTGCCCCAACATCAGAGTGGAGGCCATCCTATCTCCTCACTGGTGGAGGTAAACATTGGGCCTGCATCTTCAAGATATTGGCCTCAGACCTGGACAACTGCCTTATGAGAAAGAAAGAGCTTCTGGTCATTAGAGCTGCCTTTGAGACATGAAAGTCAGATGGTCTTTCATGGTGGCACAATCTTATCACTTCAGCCTTGAGTACTGAGGCAAGGGCAGACACACTGAGTCCCCTGCTGGGTAAGATGGGAATAATTTTTAAATACTTCTACTCTCAAATTATTTATGGGTCAGAATGCATAAACCATCATGGAAAAGCAAAGTTTCACAAGAGACAAAACAGAGTGGAAGAGGTTGCCCTACAGTCCCCATTTTCTCAATATAATATCCATGGAATAGTGTGGCTGCTTGCCATCCTGGCCAAGGACAGAGGTGAAAGCACAAGGGCTAATAAAACTTCTTGCTGTCACTGCTTGTTCCCAGGTGATATGGTTCAGCTGTGTCCCCACCCAAATCTTATCTTGAATTGTAGCTCCCATGATTCCCACAAGTCGTGGGACGGATTTGATGGGAGGTAATTGAATCATGGGGGCGGGTCTTTCCCATGCTGTTCCTGTGATAGTGAATAAGTCTCATGAGATCTAATGGTTTTATAAAGGGGAGTTTCCCTGCACAAGCTCTCTCTTGCCTGCTGCCATGTAAGACACACGCCTTTCACCTTCCACGATGACGTGAGACCTCCCCAGTCATGTGGAACTGTAGTCCATTAAACCTCTTTTTTTCTTTATAAATTACCCAGTCTCAGGTATGTGTTTATTAGCAGCATGAGAACAGACCAATACAACAGGATTTGTGCAGAGGATTTGCCTCTCCTCCATGACTTGCTGCCATCTGGGTGGTCTTGGGCCACTAACCAACATGCTGCCCCTTATCTCACTCACACCTTGCCTCCTTCTGATCTAGCCACCGCTACACTGTTCACCAAGGAAGTCTCCTTCTTCTGTGTGCCATCCAGACACCTGGGCTATTACTATGACTCCCAGTTTAAAAACTACTATAAAAAGCATTGTTTGAATTATTTAGCTTTTGTATTCTTCTGGTCTGCTAATGTTTAGCTACAAATCTACAGCCAGATGCAGAAAGTTAACCCAAACGTGGCAGAAAGAGCATCCACTCAAACTAACCCCATGGTCAGAAAAAAAGACTAAACTATGTGGCTAGAAAAGCAATTATTGCAGGACTGGCTACATCATTTATGGGTCCAGTGTAAACTAACGATGTGGGGGCCCTGGTTCAAAAACTATAAGAATGTCAAGGTGGTGACAGCAGAGCAATTAAACTGAACATGGGGTCCTTCTAAGCACAGGGCTCTGTGCAACTACACAAGCTGCACACACAGGAAGCAGCCCTGATTATGCGAAATCATTTCCCACTTCCCAAATTAGGAGTTTTCACCAAGAATCCACCAGAACATGAGAGGCCTTTCTTCTCAACAATCCACAAGAAGCCTTGGCACACTCCAACTGGAGAAGAGAGCCTATATATAATGGAACCAGCATCTGTTATTCCGCTGAGCCTGACTCAATGTGGCTACACCTAGGCTGTTACATTTTTTAAAAGATCCTGATCTGGGAGGAAGTTCTAGACACCTCCCGTCTATTCTCACCTTGCTTGTGCTTGTTCTAGTCTTTGTAGTTTCCGCCTTCCTGGCTCCATAACTCAGCTTTGATATCTGATTCTGGTGCCTCGAGCTTGGTAATCATCCAGATGACCCCTTCTGACTTCTCAGACTCTAGTTTCACCTCTGGCTGGTTTCAGCTTTCCTGGCTCCTCAGGTTTTGACATCCCACACCTCACATGAGACACCCTCTCTTTCTGTTTCCTCCCTAGTTCATTGTAATCTCACCGACCAGACTAGCCTTCTTTCCCCTATTACACAGGGAAGGGAAAAACTATAATCAGAAGGTAGCATATGTAACCATGACCTAGTAGTTACTTTCTTTAAAAATAGTCACTAAAAAACCTTTACATGAATCAGGGAGTACATTGGTATTCCCTGAGATCTCTTCTCCTTTCTATGGCCTTTTCCCTAAGTGTCACATACTTTCTATAAATTAATAACCCCCATCTCTGACTTCATCCCAAATTTCAAACCCCTACATGAGTTCTTAATGACTATTTTTTAAGAAAGTAACTATTAGGTCATGGTTACATATGCTACCTTCTGACTGTAGTTTCTTTCTTTACTTGCCTGTTAACCTCCTTCTTGAAATGCTGTCTTTTATCTTTACCATTGTACTCTCCTCTTCTTCCTCATACCCCGTTGAAGTGCCTTCTCTTTTTTTCTTTTCTAACTAGTCTTCCTCCTTCTACTTTGCTTCCTCCATCTCTAGTACCACAACTACCATGTTCTTACTTTACTTTGCTGTAAATGTTGACATGGCACAGCGTACATTCCTGAGCTCTCTTCTCTTTTGTATGACCTTTTCCCTAAGTGTCACCACATACTTTCTACAAATCAATGACCTCCATCTCTGGTTTCATCTCAAATTTCAGGCTCGCATATTTTACTGCTTTTCCGTATTCATGTATTTTGCTTATCAAACTGGCACATACTGATGTGCTCCCTGATTCTAAAAAGACTGTTATTCCCTCAGTCTTTCCCATCTTGGTAAGAGTAAACGTCAAATGTATTAAGCTAAAAACCAAGCAGGCATCAGTTATTCTGCTCTCTTCTTCACTCGCTTATTCCTATTAGTAAGGGCTACTGTAGAGTACTACTGAATATATCTTCTGTCAATAGCTTCTCTCCAGAGCCTCTGCTATCTCCCTTATTGGAACCATTATAAAAGAATAAACCTTACTCTTATAAGGTTATCTACTCTGAGGAGTCGAAGTTCTCCTGGCTTTAAGTCTGCTGTTGAAATCATATAAGAATAGAAGCCTAAATCTTCAGAGTCTGTATGTTTATAGCTTCAATATCATTGGTGGCCAATTGCTTTGATGGTAAGAGAAAGGTTGTTAACCTCATCTCTTATGTACAGAATATGTAGGGAAGGGAGGGCAATTAAAATTAAGATAATGACGGGTAAAATAGTTCACACAGTCTCAATTTCTTGGGCATGTATGGTGCTAATATGAGTTAATTTTGTTCTGAGTATTAGGGAAATAGTGTATAGGACTAGGGAACTAATTAGGAAAATAATTATAAGAGCGTGGTCATGGAAAGTGAGTAGTTCTTCTATAATAGGGGATGTAGCGTCTTGAAGGCCTAATTGAACTGGATGAGCCATTAAGACATATAGGGTTTAACCTATAAATTAACTTTGACAAAGTTATGTAATAATCTTACTAATATCTTATCAAGAGAGTCATAGAGGTTATGGGATTGGCTTGAAACCAGTTTCTGGGGGTTCGATTCCTTCCTTTCTCATTTCGGTTTTCACATAGGCTGGCTCTTCGAATGTATGGTAAAGTGGTGGACAGCCATAAAGCCACTCTAAATTAGTAGATGGTTGTTCAATTGTTAGTACTTTTCGTTCTGAAGCAAAGGCTTCTCAGATCATAAAGATTATTAGCATAACTGCTGTTAGTGAGATAAATGGGCCTATGGATGAGATAATATTTCACGTGGTGTACACATCGGGATAATCAGAGTAACATCGAGGCATACTGGATAGGCAGAGGAAGTGCTGTGAAAAAAAGGTTAAATTAACACCGATGAATATAATGGTGAAGTGGATTTTCACATAGGTCTGATTAAGTGTATAACCTGAAAATAGGGGGAATCAGTGGACACAGCCTCCTATAATGGTGAATACCACTCCTATTGATAGAACATAGTGGAAATGGGCTACAACATAGTATATGTCGTGTAAGACAATATCTAGTGATCAATTAGCTAATACGATGCCGGTTAAACCTCCTACTCTGAAAAGGAAAATGAATCCTAGGGCTCAGAATATTGCGGAAGATCATTTGGTGCTACTGCCATGCAGGGTAGCTAATCAGCTAAAGCCCTTGACGCCAGTAGGGATAGCAATAATTATGGTAGCAGAGGTGAAGTATGCTTGTGTGTCTACGTCTATTCCTACTGTAAATATATGGTGAGCCCATACGATAAATCCTAAGAAGCCAATTGATATCATGGCTCATACTAAGCCCATATATCCAAATTGTTCCTTTTTTCCAGAATAATGTGTTACAGTGTGGGAGATTATCCCGGACCCTGGTAGGATAAGTACATAGACTTCAGGGTGACCAAAAAATCAGAATAAATGTTGGTACAAAATAGGGTCACCCTCTCCAGCAGGGTCAAAAAAAGTGGTGTTGAGGTTACGGTCAGTTAGTAGTGTAGTAACAGTGTAGAAATGCCGGCGGCTAGGACTGGGAGGGAAAGGAGTAGAAGGACTGCCGAAATGAGGATTGATCGAACGAAAAGGGGTGTTTGATACTGGGATATAGCTGGGGGTTTTATGTTAATAACTGTCGTAATAAAGTTAATGGCCCTTAAAATAGAAGAGACACCTGCTAAGTGGAGCGAGAAGATGATCAGGTCCACAGAGGCTCCTGCATGTGATGGGTTTCCTGCTAAAGAGGGATAAACTGTCCAGCCGGTTCCAACGTCAGCTTCTACTATTGAAGACGCAAGTAAGAGTAGAAAAGATGGGGAGAGAAGTCAGAAGCTCATATTATTTATCTGGGGGAATGCCATATCGGGTGCACCAATTATCAGAGGGACTAGCCAGTTGCCGAAACCCTCAATTATGATTGGTATCACCATAAAGATTATAACGAATGAGTGGACGGTAACAATAACATTATAGATCTGATCATCACCTAGCAGAGTTCCTGGCTGGCCTAGTTCTGCTCAGATTAGAAGGCTTACAGCAGTGCCAACTATCCCCATCCATGCACCGAATAGCAGGTATGGTGTTCCGATATCTTTGTGGTTAGTTGAAAACAATAAACGATTGATGAAGATAGGTGGTGGTGGGGGGGTGGTTATCATATAAAAGAATAAGATTTATATGTTTATAAAGAATAGGCTTATAAACCTATTCTTTATAAACCTATTCTTTATTATAAAGAATCACTTGAATTATATCACTTGAATTATATCACAAGTGGTATCACTTGAATTCTGTGTAAAATAATTCTTAAAATGTCCAGGCATGACCCTTTCTCCAGTGTGAAGACACTCAAGTGATCATGGGTCCTTTTGAAGTTGAACTGGGAGAGTCAAAAATAGGTTTATAAACCTATTCTTATAAAAAAGTAAATCAATTCTTTCCAGAATTACAGCAATAGCCTTCTAAATGGTCTCCCATCTTAAGTTTTTCCACAAAATCCACTCTTCAAATAGGACCAGAGTTATCTATTTAAAAAACATAAATCAGAAAATGTAATTTCTCACTTAGAACTCTCCAGTGTCTTCTCATTGAATTTTAAATAAAATTCAAATGCTTTACAATTCTCACACTTTCCTCTCTCACTTCAAGTCCTACCACTCTCTCTTTAAGTCAATTTGTTTGACAACACTGCACTTCACTCTTTTCTCAAACACACCACAGAGACTTTGAATTTGCTTTGTCCCATTATTGGAATATGTTTCCCAGATCTTCACATAGTTGAAACCTTCTCAATTATTGCTGAACGTGGAAAAGTATTTGTGGCGATACTATCAAATGTGGCCTGTCCTACCATCTGCTTTCTCTATCTCATCCCCCCACCACTGCCGCCTTTTATTTGTTATTATTTTTTTCTTGCTTATTTGCTTGTACATTTTTTGCTTTCTCTATTTCTTTTTCTTTTCTCTGTTCTTTCTCTTTTCTTTCTTTTTATGTGCACTTATTTATTGTTTGTTTGTTTATCAAGGCAGAAATCTTTCTTTGATTGTCTGTTTTGTCCACCAATGTGTCCCTAGAAGAGTTGGCACACAGTATGTATTCAATATATATTTGCTGAATAAATAAGTTCAAAAAGTTATGAAGGATACTGTGATTCAACAATATGTGGGACAACAGATCACAACCCATAGGCCAAATGTGGCCACCACCTGTTTTGGTAGATAATATTTTATTGGAATACAGCTATGGGTATTTGTTTACAAATTGTCTACAGTGCCTTTTGAACTATGACAGCAGAGCTATGTAGGTGCAAATAAGACCATATAGCTCACAAAGCTGAAAGGTTTACTATCTGGCCTTTTAAAGGAAAAGTTTTCTAACCTCTGCAATAACACATACCAGGCCAAGTTAACATTCAATTTAAAAGAAACACAAACATTGTCAAGAACTGTTTCTGAAAAGGTATATAATTTTCTGTTGCAGATGACTTTGCCCTGAATCTTATAGGACTTGTCTCCCTTCCTCTGGAGTTCATGTATCTTACCAAGGTCTCCAGGGGACTAACCATTCCTGCTTATCTAGTGCAGTCAGCATGATGTCATCAATATAATGGATCTATGTGACATTCCGTGAGATGTCAGAGAATCCATATCTCTTTGGAATATATTGTGTCAGAGAGGACAAGCATTGACATAACTCTGGAGCAAATCTATAAGCGAATATTGGTGTTCATTCTACACAAACTTGAACTTTTTCTAATCCTTCTTTCTAGTTGAAATAAAAAGGAAGGCATTCCCCAAGTCAATGGCTGAATTCCATATACTTAAGTACTTTTTAATCTGTTCTAGCAATAATACCACAGTCAGCATGGAAGCTGTAAATGGAATGTTACTTTATTGAGTTTGTGATAGTCTACAACAAGGTGAACAAAGTAAGTCACCAATTTGACTATCAGGCCCCTACATAAAATGGATAAATGCTGGAAAATTAAATGGTGACATAATAAGGACCACCATCCCTTTAACTTTTAGATCTGTAACTGAAGCACTAATCCCAACCATTTCCTGCAAGGTGTTATAGTATTTTTCAATTTAATATCTTGGTCACGGGGTTTTGAAGAGCATTTTCAGAGTTTTCCACTTGGCACTGGTATTCACTGTGATAACTCTTACTTCACAGGTCAAAGACTCACATGGATGTTATCCAACTGCCAAGAATATCATTTCCTATTATACACTCAAAGACCAGGGAAATAATAATTAGGTGCTTCTACCCAGGAACCCAATAGCTTAACTTTTAGCCAGGACTCCATTTATTACTTAGCCCTTGTTACTCCCTACTCTCTCAGGGAACAATAATTAGCGTTGAGTCTCCTAGTATGAATACCAACTTGAATTCTCTGTAAAATCATTCTAAAAATGTCCAGGCGTGACCGTTTCTCCAGTGTGAAGGCACTCAAGTGATCATGGGCTTTTTTGAGGTTGAACTGGGAGAGTCATTGCAGTACATACTGGCAGCTCTTTCCTCTAGAAAATCTGGCTACTTCTTCTGTCAGTAGTTGCTGTATTTGAAAATTAGCTCAGATCTGGAAACTGAGCAAGGAATTATGATTGCTTATTGAAGTGACTCACCGCAGCCTCCTGCTCTTCCATTCTTACCATGTTCTGGTTCTAGATATTAAGCAGCACCCTTGTTGGCTGCCCATCTATTTTTCCTCTTTAGCCATCCTCTATTAACTATCTCCCTGAATCTTGACTGCCCCTCTGAACTTTCTGATTGTTATAGTTATTGTAACCTCCTGGTTTCTGATTTTAAATGGTACCCCCTGGTGTTTATTATTTTGGTGCCTCATCATCCACATAGTTATTAAAGAGCCAAGGTCTGTGGGCCCCTCACCTGCTATCAGCCCTAACCTAAAGAGAAGATACACTCCTGAACTTCTCAGTGATGCTAAAGACCCTCTCACCAGAACATTCCTCATGGCCTTAGTGATAGAACATAATCATCTGGTGGGCCTTCTGGCCTTGCACAATATATCCATTCCAGTACGTCCACATGCCTGAAACATTTTATTCTATTTCTACAATATAGCAAGGAGATTAATGAATTTCTACTTTACTCAGCATGGCCCTTTGATTTTCCATACATTGAATGGCCACCTCAGCAGTAAGTTTTCCTCATTCCCTTCAGTCCTTGCAAGGTACTAAATCACATCTCCTGAGAAAGTACCACCAAGTAAATGAATTTTCAAATATCCTGCCTTATGTTCTGCTCCCCTTGATCAAAAAAACCTCTAATCTAATCTAAAATTAATCTCTGACCATGCAGAGAGGAAAGGCCATGTAAGGACACAGCAAAAAAGTGATTGGTCATCTGCAGGCCAAGAAGAGAGCTCTCACCAGACACCAATTCCACTGGCACCTTGATCTTGAACTTCCAGTCATTAGAATTTGAGAAATAAATTTCTGTTGTTTAAGTCATGCAGCCTGTGGCATTCTATTATGACAGCCTTGGATGACTAATACATGACTCCAGGCTGGTCTTTCTACAGAAGAGGAGGGGATTTTTATAAGCTACCAAAGTATTTAACTGTCTGTTAATCACCCTCAGTGTCAATACAAGTAGTAGTAACTAGGCAACTCCACAGTCCTTAAAAAGGAGTTGTTCCCCACATATCTCATAAATGCCTGAAACATTGCACCAGCAAAATTATTTCTCTATACCAGGACATTTTCCCAGGGCCCTTCAGGAATTAGGCCATTATTTCGTGATGGGGATTATCCATGCTGCACATTCCCCTTAAAACAAGCTCTTCTTTGTTAGTCAGGTAGAAAGTGACTCATTCTCAAAGCTCATCTTGTCTTATTTTCTAAATAAATCAATCCTAGCTCCATTTCTGTCAATTCAGGTCCTCCAGTAAGGAAAAATCAAAATACAATTAGACAGTCAAGAGATTTATTGCGGTGGCTCTGTGAAAGATAAAAGTGGGAGTAAGAGTGACAAGAAGAGCCTTTAAACCACCCTATAGGTCTGACACTTGTGAAAGAAGAGAGGGAAGAAAAAATGAGTTAGAAGCAATCTCTGAAAACTGCAGTTCCAAGAATGTCTTGGCCAGGCCAGGTCAATGGTGGACTCTAAGAGCCAGTTGCTCTTGGAGAAATCTCACTTTGAGCATTAATGGTCTGGTTCTTGCATTCCCACTAAGCTCAATCATTGACTCACACCAGCTTGAGGTATTGACTCAAATGTGTAACAGCTGGGGCTGTAAATCAACTATGCTCCCCTCATCAGGTCCTCTTGAAGGAGACTTGAGTGGCCTACTTCCATGGCCAACATAGCGTGAGCATTAATACTCTGAGTTAATTAAAGAGTGAAACTCAAATGCTGCTATTTTCTTACTAAACCCATTTCTTTTTCTGCCTCTCCTGAGCACTATATTCCCCCTCATCCTTAAAGGTGGTGGGGCCATATGACTCAACTTTGGTTGATGAAATAGGTGCCATTTCAATCCCTGGTCCCTTAAATCTCCCACAAGCTATCCTCCACTCTTTTTCCACTTCTGAGGCAAGCGTGCAGGTCATGTGTTGAACAGGCACCAAAAGATGAAGGGAGAGGATGAGCTTCTGCATCACTATTTTGAAGAGATATGCCAGACTGCCATGGACTATGTGATGTGAGCAAGCAACAAATCTTCACTGAAATAAGATTCTGATGTTTAAGAGCTGTTTATTTCAATAATTAGCTGGCTTTTTTTTTTTTAATGTTCTAGGAGGTAGCCTACTATTTTGATAGAAACATTGCTAAATAGGCAATTTTTTAAATTGTCTTTTGGTTACTTAGCTAGAGCCATCATGTTCAATGTGTGTTGAGAGGCTTGAATGAAAAGAAGATGGAACATAGAAACTAATAGTTATTTATTCTTATCATTATTGTCTGTCCTATCTTTATAGTGATATTCTGTGAAACACAGCCAACTCTACTAAATAATCAAATAAAGTTCTTAATAACCAACGTAATATATACTTTTTAATCTCTTAGACAAATTCTTTGAGATCAACTTGCAAAAATATGACTCACTGGTATTCTTTAAAAATGAGAATGACCACAATTTCTAACATCTAAGTCATTCTTGTTCAGATCATGCCTGAACAAAATTAGCATTTTAAAGCACTTTTCATGTTTTCTCCAAATGATGTATTAATGAAATAAGCCTTTACCTTGTGTTTCCACAATAACTTGTGAAAATTGTGTGTAATGTTGCAAGACTGTGTGAACAGTTATAGAAAATCTTTTTAAACTCAGTGAAATAGATACAATCAACTTTATCTCCAAGCTTTTAATATGCAATGGTTGAATCATTTTTACATGATTTGTTAATCTGAGAACTAAGTGCCAAATCACTTGTAATCATGTAATACAAATGATTTGTAATCATCTAAAATCTATTATACTTCACCTACCCATGAAACTAGAATCTTAATACTTTGCAAGTTGCCAGGATGGCATGTGTTCAGCATATCATAAAAGTACAAAAGTTATTATTTCATTTCATGTTTTAAAAATCCGTGGTCTGTCTCACCTATCACCTTAAAGGCACAAATGTCTGCTAATTGTAGTAATTTTTCAGTGGTTCTACTTTTAGCAATTTCCTCCAATAATTACACCTAGATTGACTAACCAATTACTTTGCTTTATGACTTCTTCATTTTGTGCTGGAACTAAACCCCCATAGATACTGAGGAACTACGCTACACAAATCTTCACTGCTGCTTTATTTGTAATAATACCAAACTGGAAATAAATATACTTCAATGGGTGAATGGATAGATAACAAACTGTGGTACATTCATACAATGGAATACTACTCAGCAATAAAAGGAGCAAAGTTCTGATAGATAGAATAACTTGGATTGATCTCAATGGGATTATGCTGAGTAAAAAAAAAAGCCTATCCCAAAAGATTACATACTTTATGATTCTATTTATATAGCTCTCTTGATATGACAAAACTATGGAAGTAGACAAGAGATTAGTGGCCACCAAGGAGAATAGAGTGTAAGTATAAAAGCTAACACAAGGGAGTTTTTGAGGTTGATGAAACCATTCTGTGTCTTGATCGCGGTGGTAGTTACACAAATCTACAAATGTGATAAAATTTTATAAAATAATATGCCAAAAATAGCTCCAGTAAAAACTCCTGAAATCCAAATTAAGGTCTGTAGTTAATAGTATTATACCATTGTCAATTTTCTGTATTAGATTATTCTTTTAAAGTTATTAAGACGTTATCATTGGGTAAAGCTGGAAGACTAGAATGAAGGAACTCTCTATACCATTTTTGAAACTTCCATGTGAGTCTAAATTATTTAAAGATAAAAAGTTTGAGAAAAAAATACTCATCTCCAGGACTACTCCCAGGGATTCTAATTCAGCAGGTCTAAAGTGGAGCACGGAGATCTCCCCAAGTGGTTCTCATGAGCGGTCATATTTGAAATCCTCCCATATAATGTACAATGTCCTTAAGAGCATCACTTGGCAGTGAAGATGACAGCAGGTTCCACACAACAATTTTCTATGATGCCTCTTATTGCAAGCTGAAGGAATCATGACAAAGCACAGGATAACAAATCTATGAGGGCCCAAAACAGCATCCAAGGGGGTTCTGGAACTAATACCCCACAGATACTGCACACAGATGTTCACTGCTGCTTTATTTGTAATAACCCCAAATTGGAAATAACACTGCATCCCAGTAGCATGGCTTGATTCCCAGTTAGCTTCTAAACTAAGACTAGATGACTTCAAATATTTCAAGCAGCACTCCATAAGCATCAGTTCTTACCCCTAAATGTTTCATAAGATGTTTCACATTGCCAGTTAGGGGCGGATGAATACAATCTGATATTATGCCAAGTTGCAAGTAACGGTGACATCCTTTTAAGAATATTACAGAAGGTTTCTATTTGAAGAGTAGACCTCCCACCTTCAAATGGAGGTAGACTAAAGGAAAACCTGTGAAAAGGGTCAAGATTTTACTAGAAAAGCTGCATAGAAATTAAAAAGTAATGAGCCCTAAGGCATTATCTTTTAATTAAAGTCCAAAATGTGATTTATCTTAATGAATATCACTTGCATTCAGTGAATAAGGTCAACAATGTGGTAAGGAGCTCAACACTTCTGTATTGCTTGCATAACATCAACTTCTATCAATGATAATTCTACTATCATGAAGAAAATGACTATGTCAAAATATTATCCCTCAATTGTTTTAAGTATTACCATTAATATAAAAATTTGATGGGTAATATTGGTAATAAACACTTGAAACTTTATGTAAACATATACATTATAAGAAGAAAATTATTCATTTAATAGATACATTTTTTAGTATCTCTACTACATGGAAGTTATTATACTAGATACTGACATTGAAACATATAATACATTGTTTCTTTCCTCAAAAAGCCAGTGTCTATTGGAGTAAATAACCCAACAATTGCTATATAGTCCATTGATTATAGTATGGGTGTCTCTTAATTTGAATCTTGAAAGCTGAGTAGAATTTAGCTAGATGAAGAAAAGGTACATGTGCATTGCAGGGAGAGGAAACAGTCTGAATGCATGGAAGAATACAATTCAATGACGTATTCAAGTAGCAATGACTATATCTGAAATCAATAAACAATGAGGCATTTGAGTATAGGTTTGTGGGTGGCAGAATAACTACCTGAAAGCAGGTCACGGTGGGTGTGTGGGTGTCTCCAGCACAACACTGGCATGCAAGGCCATCCTGAAAGTATTCAAGCATTTTGGAAACAGCATTCATACAGTAGTGTTGACAATGGACTGGAATATGATTAAACTGAAGGCAAAGAGAAAAATAAAATTATTGAACCAATAAAATGGGGTGCAGAATTATTCCGTATGATGATTTTCATTATCATTATAACTTATACTGGTCTTTGCACGTTGGAAAGCCACATCTTTGTTAAAGCAGTGAAATGAATTGGCAAAAATCCCAAAAGTCAGTTGGGTCACACCTGTAGTCAAACCATCTGTATACAATAATTTAAAGGAAATTTTTAAAAAATACATGTGTAGTGAAGTCTCTGTTAAAAGAAAAACAAGTGTCCTTTGGGTTGAAAATACCATCTGGATCATTTCAGACTTACCAGGTACAAAACATAGCACTGAAAAGCCTGAGGTCTGAAATATATAAACAGAAAAATCTTAAAAGAGATCTTAAATCTTTAAAACATTCCCTCCAGAAAGCAGGTTGGCATTTTTCACACTGCACCTGGATTTTCTTACATTAAAATGTCATGTTACTTCCTAGAAGGGATATTGTGAAGATTAACACAATCACGTTTTAAAGCTCTTTGAGTTTGTCAGAGTGAAGTTCTTAAGTACAAGGTGTAATATTCACTGTTCACTGCACAGTTATTTGAATCCTAGTCACGTGGGATATCAGAGTGAAGCAGATAAACTTCCTTTTACCCACATGAAGTAGAAAAATGAAATTCAGTAGAGAATTAGAATTGGTAATGTTTGAATTACTATGCAAAATTGAGGCATTCTTGTTACTTCTAGGTGTCTTGACAGACCCTTCATAATATAGAAAAAGATTTATACCGAAGTCAAGTAATAAAGGAATTTACTCATTGATTTTTAAGGATGGGGGAGTGAAAGAACGTTCTTGCAAGTTAAAAACAAAGTGTAGATTAAAATTTTTTTTAAATATTGGAAAATCAAATTTACTTATTTTAATCAATTTTAGTCAGTCAACAATACACATTCAACAGTCCTTGATGCTAGGCATTCCAAAAACATAAAAAGCAGTAAATTCAACAAAAAAATAATCTGAGTCTTTTTTTATCTTTTAAAATACTTAAATTTATAGAGATAAATAGATACATACACAAACAATGGAAATATTATCTGGTATTTACTAATAATATAGTCCATGAGATCTGTGCCAAACACTGTTAAAGGTGAAGATCTGCTTTTCTTCCCCTTCCATTCACTCATTTAAACAACTTTTATTGATTACCTCATGCAAATGAAAACAGGGTCATATGGCTTGCATTGTAATTCATTTGTTCATTCAAACATTTATTGAGACCCAGACACTAGGGCAAATATGAAATATAGTAAGCTCAATTTTATGTCTTAAGATTATTTTTCTATAGTGGTGGAGTCAGATATGTAAATATATCATAAAGTCATATTTTAAGGTGGCATAGTAACTACAATGTATAAATAATACAATGAAGCTTAAGTACTTAGACAGGAGCTCTGAAGCCTAGCTGCATTTTAAGATCACCAGAAGCATTTTCCTTTAAATAAAATGCAAAGGCCTCATCCATCCTGCCTCAATTCTGATTTAATTGGACTACAATGGAAAACTAGGATGTTGTGTTTTTGTTTTTGTTTTTTTCTCAAAACTTTCATTGAGTGTAATATGTGCCCAGGGTTGAAGCTTCCCCACTCCCAAGCTAAATGGTTTGCTTAAAAAACTAATGAAGAGAGAGTTTAAAAATTGTGTTGAAATTGAGCACACTCTTGAGAAAATCTGTAGGTGAAAAGTGAGATCACTTAAAACACCTATCACTAAAATTGAATACAATATGGTACATGTATTCTAACAATTCAGAAAAATATAGCAGAGCTTTAAATAAAATCCACTAAACCCAGGAACCCAAACCTAGGACTAAGTATACTATGCAAATATTTATCCTTGGGCCCTCAATCTTCAAATTCTTCCAATTACCGAATTAAATTCAAACTAGTCGAAACCTCTAAGGCAGGTCGTGCCATGTTTTATATTTGGAATAAATGAATGATGATGTAAAGATGTTACACTCAAGAAGCCTGCATTTCAAAACAAAACTGAAATTCCAGGCATCAACAAGAACAGTGAAGAATCTCATGGGATGATGATCAGATCTTCCTAGCCACTGAAATGTCAGAAGGCAGTAGTCTACACTGGCAGGGTATTCCATCAGGAATTACGGTTCTGGAATTTGGGGTTCTTGCTCAGTTTTCCTTGGTAATAAACAAAAAATAAATGAAATTTTAAAACCCAAGAGTGTCTTCATTTAAGAGTTTTCCAAGAAGTTCAACTTCCAGGTGTTTCTGAGCACAAGATTTACCACGTCACACAACTACGATGAGAGTACAAATCAGACAAAAGGTGATCCTTTCTTGAGCGAGGCAAAGGAAGGCTTAATAGAAATAAAATCTAAGGACCAAAAAGCAGTATACTGAAATTTTCAACCATAAAGTATCCAAAAAAGTACAAAGTTTATAGTCTTTTAAAAATATTTTTCCCGTAACATCACACCTCCATGTAATGTTTTAAAGCATGCCTAGCAAGTTGGATTCAACACAATTAGAGAAAAAGAACCATAAAAATGAGTAGGTAAGTTTTTTCATAAGGGGATTTAGAACATAGCCACACATTCTCTCCACTTCACCACTCTTTTGGGGGCTTATTGTCTTACACTTAAAAACAGGGTTCTGTTTTTGTTTCTCTGACTGATATATGTAAATACATCTTTGAAATATATCAGTAAGTTATAGACCTAGAATTGTTATCAAATACTCATAATAGAATTTTTCAAATCTAAATTGTCTATGTACCTATAGGCTATTGACATGGTGTTTTCTTGATGTTTGAATTGTTAGAACACAACACAGGATTATATAAACATGTATAGATAAAATTTATGGTGACTTTTTTATAGCTAACAGAAATGAGTGGTCAAAAGCAACCTTTCAACTATTAGTATTATTCACAGAGGAAATAAAGACACTTTTTTATTTCTTTGGGTTTTCTAAAATAGCAAGCTGGATGATTGAATAAGTAAGCTTCTTGTTGAGTATTGGCTCCCATGAGGTATTTGCTTTTTATTACTGATCTATTCCTATAAATCTTTCTCTGTTTTTTTTTCCATCACTCATACAACCCATACTTATTACTGAGACAAGATCACTACCAAAGGAGATATTGGGAGGCTGGAAGTCCATTTCCCAAGCAGTTATGATCACAGAAATCTCCATGTTAACTCACAGCCCCTGCATAAGGAATTCTACTAGATTCGTAGTCCCCACCCTTTTTAGCACCAGGGACTGGTTTTGTGGAAGACAGTTTTTCCATGGTTTGGGGGGAGTGCAGAGGGATGATTTTGGGATGGATTCAAGCACATTACATTTATTGTGCACTTTATTTCTACTATTATTACATTGTAATATATAATTAAATAATTATACAAATAATGTAGAATCAGTGGGAGCCCTGAGCTTGTTTTTCTGCAACTAGACAGTTCCCTCTGGGGGTGATGGGAGACAGTGACAGATCATCAGGCATTAGATTCTCATAAGGAATGCGCAACCTAGATGCTGCACATATACAGTTCACAATAGAATTCATGCTACTAGGAAAGTCTAATGCTGCCACTGATCTGACAGGAGGCCGAGCTCAGGCAGTAATGCCAGTGATGGGAGGCTGCTTTAAATACAGATGAAGCTTTGTTTGCTCACCTGACCCTCCTCCGCTCCTGTGCAGCCCAGTTCCTAACAGGCCACAGACTGATACGGGTCATGGCCTAGGGGTTGAGACTCCTGTACTAGACGAACTGAGACACTGTTTATCATTTTTAGCAAAAGTGTTAACTCCTTGAAATACTCAGAATAACAGTAATGAATAAGACACAGAGCAATCGGAAATGCAGAGGCTCTTTTTTGTTAGGCTACATGTAAGCTATAGACAACATCTGACTGCTGCAAAAAAAAAGACAATCTTTTCCCTGGATATGGCAAGGACACTCAGCCTCACTTTAGTCTTTTAAAGTTCACCCTATACAAAGACAGAGATTACCATCAGTGGTGGTATCTTCTGAAACAAAGGGCAGAAATTGATATTTCTCTTAGTGGGAGGTAATGTCAATATAATAACCCAACCCCTTCTGAAGATGGCAAAAATGTTTTTTCAAGCTGCTACTAAAATCTATTTTGCCTAATTTTCACAAATAAAGAACATGACGGTTTTGTTTCCCTGACAACACTCTTGAATGTAACTGGCCTTCATGCTTTGTCCTCTGGTCTGTGTCCAAGCAAGAGTCCAACACCTTAAATTAATCTTTGCATCCAATGAGAAGTCCCAAGGAAGACCAGACAGATGTTCCTGTGATTATCACTGTCATATATTCTATTAAAGATTATACAGATAAGAAAAGCTAAGACTTCTTAGAAGTTTTGGGTTTTCTGTGGCTTTAGTAATAGAAAATGTCTAATTCTTTGAGAAATAACAGATACAAGATATTTTGTATATACAGGGTTTTTTTAAAGATTTTTTTTAATATCGGTCAAGAATATTGCCTTGGATAAATACATAGAATATGTATGTAAAAGTATGAGAAATGGATTAGAAACCAAGTGCATTAACCTCATGATAGATGTTGTCTCTGGGAAGAGATCGTAAATAATAGAATGGTGAAACGTGGTTATGGAGACTTTGGCTAAATCTGTAATGTTTGTCTCTTTAAAAAATGATAAGGCAAATATGACTAAGTGGTAAGTTTTAAATATTATGCATTATTATGGGTGTCTTTACTTTGTTATTTAACGTTTTCTGCATTTGAAGATCTCCAGAATTTAAGAAAACAAGACTATTAGCTAATCACATACCCATTGTGCTTTCTCTTCTGAAGAAAATGATTGCAATTAGAACACCCTTCCTTGTTGTCCAATTAGTAGCTTGCATCAAAGAAATCTTCATTGGGCATTAATCAATTCAAAATCGTGATTTTAATGGTACTAGTCACCCTGCTTTTAAAAACACATTAATATTCAAATTCATGTGTAAGTGCCCCATGTATCTGATTAACTGGAAGTAAGAAAAGCCTTAATATATGCAGAACACCATTCACGTGCTCTAAAAGGCAAATGAAGGCGCTCGGATATATTATGAGTTATATGTGTCTGTCTTTTATGAAAATGAAGAAAAATTCCCTCAAGAAGAACCCAGATATTTGGCCGTTTTGACATTTTACAAGGTATAGAGCAAAGCACTCAACCAGGCAAGCATCGGTAAGAAATAAAAATGAGTGCATTCGCTTACAATAATAAATTCAAAATAACACATATTATGTACATGCATCACATATAGCAACTGTGTAAGTATGTAGTTCTTTGAGTACTGTTTATAAGAACTTTCAAAAAAAGATCCTAAAATTATTGATGACTGTTTACTTTTGGCCCATGAATCATTTCCTGAATATATTTTACAATTGTGATTCAGCTCGGTTTTTAATTAATTTATTTTTTGTTTCTTTTTTAACAAAATCACCGTTTCTCTTTTCAGATTATCCACAGGTTTGGCCTATCTCCTGAGGTAACACCAGGCACATCTGTTGATCTCCCCAAACACCAAGACAGCAACAATAATGGGCTTACAAAATAAAAGCTAAAGAGAGAGTCTTTTCAAAACACAGTGGGAAAAGTAACTCAAAATGAGATAACCAGCAGATGCTCCAGAATATGGAAGTCATCTGTAAGCGTTTAGTGGAATGGAGAATGCTGAAACAGTTCTCCATTTGCCAGATGCCTGAAATAGAGACAGATGAGCTATTCCTCTGAACTCCAACAAAAGCGCCAGCTGAAAAAGCAGACCCTTTCTGCCAAGGGTCACTTGTTGGAGCTGTTGACTGTAAATCAGAGTTCTCCTTTTGGACTTATGGTACCCAGAAAATCCAACCAAAGTGTTGGATAAGGTGTTCATATGTGCACCTTACCTTGGGCACAAAGACCATCATCCTTAGTTGCTGAAGGTCTGTGGGGGTGGGCACAAATTGTTTAGATGTTTTGAACAAAGGTACCTTTTTATAAAAACCACATGTTGTACACAGCATTTCTTACCTTTCCCATGAGCAAGAAAGGTTCCCAAATAAAATAACCCACATTTCAACTTCATTGGTAAATAGTGGTAAGATATTTAGGTCTGAAAATCTTTATGAAAAGGCCCTTTATGTCTTTTTTTCCTCACTAAAATAATTGCTGCCATATTACAGTGTCTTCTAACCTGCATTAGTGGAAAAAAATGTCTTTGTGTGAAATGTACTATCTGGAATCCTTTTTCTCATATTGTTTAGATCAGGAGTCTGTTTTTTTTTGCACTTTCTCCCAGGGTGTCTGAAACATTTAAAAATAACAGTGGGTAGTCAGAACTGCTCATGCTGGCAGTGGGTGCCTTATGGTTTGCCATCACATAAATGTCAACTTTGCTTTCTTTTATAGAGCTAAGCAGAGATAAATCTCAGTAGCAAAGAAAGAGGTCTTTAGATTTTGTAGTTTCCTTCATTTCTGTGTGTGGCCTACCAATCAGCCCAGAGCATCTCTGCACCTCTTCATCCTGTTTAACTCTATCACCCATTTGTTTCAATTTTTCCAAATCTGCCAGGAGGCTGGGAGGAATCTTTAGCGGGGTTAGAATATAGTGGGTTATAGTGGGATATAGACCAATGGGTCTCACAGTGCAGTCCAAGACCAGCAGTAGCAGCATTGCCTGGGAACTTGTTAGAAACACAGATTCTTTAGACCTCGCCTTCCGAATCAGATACTATGAGATTGAGATTTATTAATCTGGTTTGATAAGCTTTTCAGACCATTCAGACCCACACTAAAGTTTGGGAAACTCTGGTCTTGACCACAATGCCAAAATTTCCCGTAGGAACTCCATAAATGTCACTCTTAGATTTCTCCACCTGGTGTTTCCCAATTGTGAAAGCCCAAATATTTTTAGATGCCCATTTAGTATCTATACTACAGTGACCCCAAGATACAAAAAGGACACCATCGAAATTAAACCTGGTGTCAGCTTTTGGAATGTGTAGTGGTGAATTAATTTGCATTAAGAATTTGTCTTGGATCAGCAAAACAGATTGGCTAAGCTATAGCCCCAGTGCCTTCTAAAAATCACACTCCTTTGATTTTCCTACCAACAAAAGAGAGATTTAAGAGCCTTGCAGAACAACACTGCCACCTGTACACAAGACAAGCACTTGGGTTGGTTGATGAATGGATTACACCTATCAGTGCAGGTGTCCTTATTCGTGGATAAAAACAACTGATTCATTCTCTCTCTTAATTAGCTTTGAATGCACTACTGCACTGTACTCACTGAGTGAGGCTCTGCTGAACATTTTAGGTTACATTCCAAAAGTAGGGACTGTGGAAATATGAAATTGAGGAACTACAAAGTGCTTTATGACATTTAATGTAAAAGCTGATGACACTAAAAACATAAAGAAAATATTGGCCAGGTGCAGGGCATGTGCCTGTAATCCCAACACTTTGAAGACGCCAAGGCCCAGATAGCCTGGGCCCAGGAGTTTGAGACCAGCCTAGGCAACATGGGGAGACCCTGTCTCTACAAAACATTAAAAAAAGTTAGCCGAGCGTGGTGGTGTACACATGCTGTCCCAGCTTTTTGGGAGGCTGAGGCAGCAGGATCACTTGACCCCAGGAGCTTGAGTGAGCCTTCATTGAGCCACTGCACGTCAGTCTGGGTGACAGAGGAAGACCCTGTCTCTGATAAGAAAGCAAGAAAGGAAGGAAGGAAGGAAGGAAGAAAGAGACAGAGAGAGAGAGGAAGGAAGGAAGGAGAGAGAAATATCAACAGACATTTTTTAAATTGATGAAGTTGTTTATGAATCACCTGTGAAAAAAAATCTCGAACTTACGTTAAGAAAATAGATGACTCTATCTACTTTTTAATTGTACTTTCCAAAGGTATTCTTGTGAAGAGCCTTTGAGAAAATTTCCTCAATATCACTTACATGTAATCTTCATCAGGATCTCTCCACACCCCCAATTAGAAATTGCATGCTTTTCTTTCTTCCACCACCTAGCTTGAAGTCCAAGAAAGGGCCTTCCCTCTCCTCATTTGTTAAGTCTGTTAACCCAGGTCGGAGAAAGCTTGCTTTACATGGGAGAGGCCAGAGGACATGCCTGGAGCTAAGAAGTGCTCAATTGTCAAATAAACCAGGAGTTTGTTTGCTTTTAAAATGGGAACAAGATAATCCTTTCTTCAAGACTTCACCCATGAAGTATTGTGGGAAATGCATTTTAAAATCAAAATGGCATTTTTCTAGCATTTTTGTTTTTGTTTTTTTTTTTTTAAGGGTTAAGAAGGCCAAATTCATTGGTTTTGACTGGGTTGCTGAATTCTGGGGTTGGCAGTCCAAAAATGAGTTCAGCTAGTCTCACGGCTAAGTGCCACAGGATACAGCTGTCTCCTCCAGGACCTAGTGGAACGTGAGGGCCCCAAGCACCCAGAAGCTTTTTTAGCAGGAGCCAGCCAAGCAAACAAAAGAATTTCCAGCCTTCCACAATGATTGGATTATAATATTTACTGTACCAACACTGAAAATATGTTCTTAATTATTAAGCATATACTTCAATGCCTACTGTGTGCAGATATCCTGAGTGCTATGAAAAAGTATGGAAGAGATAAAAAACAAAAGACAAAAAAACAAGCTCATCCCAGGAATAATCTGCAACTCAGCTGAGAAGAGCAAACCTATAGTAATGAAATGACACAAGGGTGCTACGAAGGAGTCCCACCTTAAATCAGGGTGTTAAGCTCCATTACTTTGCACTGAAGCTCCTCTCTCCAAACTCAATGCTCTGAAAGTGCAAAAAAGGCAATCATGTTAAGTATGCTGCTGAGAATCTGCTATCTGTAGGTCTGGGAGACATTAATAAAACATGGACAAATGTATCAGGCATTAAAAAACTAAAGACTACGTCATTTAAATTATATTTTTGACAAAATATTCGTGTTATACTCTCAGCTCAGAAATGCAGGCTTTGTTGCAAACATAGGGGCATTTCATCCAGTGATTAATCTCAATAGTTATAGCAGGGGGAAGAATTCACCAAGAGCAATCCATACTCTTCTCTCCTACTCTAGAGGTAAATCAGGTATTCAGAGAAATTCTGCCTCTAAATAAAAAGTGAAGGAATTTAGCTTTCTAGTTCTGTGGCTGTTTAAGATGCTATCTTTTCACGTATTTAAATAAAAAATTTAGAGTATTTTCATGTACATGTAATGTAAACACATGCATGCACACACACACACACACATATAGTATTTGGTTGCATTTTAGCAACTAACATTCCTTTTGTGAAATAAATGGTCCTCAGTGTGACATTACATCCTCTAACAATACATTATGGCATTTCTAGAGCATAACATTATGTTCTGAACTTAGAGCTATGTGAACAAATTCACACCCAAAGCAAACCCAGCAAAGTGCCTGGCTTGCTGCCAGTTTCACTTTCCATGTTGTTTTGCAGAAATGAAGAGCAATTTTGCGGTTGAAAATGAAAATGTCTTTTCCCAACTGTGATCAACCCTTTGACCTGGCAGAAAATGGCTTGAAGCCTGTGCCTTTCAGGCCCTGGAGGCTTCTACCCTAAAACAATTTCTGCTCAAGAAGACAGTTTCTGGAAGTTTTAAAGCATCTCAAGTGCTGGTCTACACTTACCTACCTGCTTGGTCTTGCCCTACTTTCCTGTATATGCAACTCTTGCTAGAATAGAGTAAGTTCTCTTTTTTCCCAAAGTCTCCCAAAAGGGAAATGTATTATTAGAAGATGTGATGTAGGGGCATATTTAAGAGTTAAGCTAAGTCGGATCTTTAAGTTAAAGTGGGTACAGGGCCAAATACAGTACAAAGTGTGCCCCATACAGTATGAAATGAAAGGAGTTAAACTTAAGAGCAGGAGTTCCAATTGGTGTCAAACTTGTTCATTTGGTCCCATTACATATTTTTTTTTGACACAAAATAGAGTGTTCTGTAGGAAAAAGCTATTCTTGGATTGAAGTAAAATTATTCAGTTTTACAAATTAAACACTTTGACAAATTTTTTATGAGGGATTTATGGAGCAAAATGGTGGCGATGTAAAACAATGGAACTAAACTTTGAAGAACTGTGTACCCAACAGTTTTAGGTTGGTATCATATAAGCAACCACATACAGAGAAAAATAAATAGTAGGTAAAATTTACTAGATGATTTTTTTTTCTTTTAACTTGTGGAAATGGAGAAACAAATGGATTAAGAGTTCTATGAAAAGTGTTTAAATTAGTAAGTGAAAATTAATTATTTAATCTCTGGTGTTATGAAAAAAATCAACATCATTTCAGTTTTAGCATTTATATATGGAATTAAATATATATTTTAAATTGAATTCTGTTTGACAGAATTGAAATTTGAAATCTTCTAAAAACTTTAAAATTTAAAATTACTCAAAATGAGATGCTATAAAGACTCAATAAAATCACCGACTTTGCAAAACAAAAGTTCAATGTACTTATTTTCCAAAATTTTAAGAGGACAATACTAACCAATGTCTCTCTCATCTTCTCCCGTTTTTTAAATTTCTCTCTCCACTTGTTCACCCCTTCTTAGTGCTTAAATGTTTTTCTATAAGCAGAAGAGAGTGAGTTTTCATTTCTATTTTCATATCCCTCTTTGGTATCCTCAATTATCTTAAGGAATCTCTTAAAAATTGCAGAGCAAAGACAATTTATACTCTCTCCCCACTTTCTAAGGTACATTATTATCATTCAGTGCCATTAGAAATGAAGAGATAAATGGTGGTATTAGAAACCCAAACAAATTATACATTTTTTGTGTGCTCCTCCTTTGAAAAAAAAAAGTGTAACTCAATGAAACAAATTAAGGAATTAAGTTTAAGCTATTTCAAAATGTACTGAAAATTACAATTGAGTCTATTGTCTTTTTGAGAGAAGAAAGAACTCACCTGGACCTTTTGACTGTCACATTTATTACCATATGCACCACTTCTGGGCAATACATGCAATGTACAGAACTTGGAAAACGCTTACCCTGTAGAACAAAGCAAATGCTTAAAGGGAAATAATGACTATGAATTTTTTTCCTTTTCATATTATGGAAAGCCCAGCCATAATAGGTCCCATTGCAGTAAGACTAACCACAAGCATAATATGGAAAGAAAATTTTGTCAATCATCTTTATCCTTGTTTTTCCTAAAATATCAGAAAAACCTAGAAATCTGAAGCTGGAAGGGATCCTAAGGATCATCTAATTGAAATGCATTCTTTAAAAAACTATGGGAATAAGGTCTGTATGAATTACCTGACACTGAAGACCACACAGCTAAGCTATAAGAAATAGAAATCTCCTAGCTTCCTGTTTGATGTTGCAGAGGCAGTATAGGATCTTGCCAGCATATAGCTAAAGGCACAGTCTAGTTGCACCATGTCAATGGGAAACTGGTGCTTTCAGATATTGCAAGTATCCTTCATGACTATCCCAACTTTCTCCAGCTGAAGAAATTGCAAAGAAGAAGGAACAAAAATCTATTTCTGTGGTTAACATTTTTACTTTCTAATTCAAACATGGTTTTCTTCTCTAGCTTAAAAATCATATGTAAAATTTTTTTTACCTATTTGTTGTTGATTTTTAAATAATGGTAGATACCACTTTGCTTCTCACAGTATTGAAACTTCATACACAAGCCTTCAAGCAAGCCCAGTGCTAAATTACCAACGGCTAGATATGTTGGTCCATAAAGCCAAACAGCTGCAGAGAAGGATGTTTGGTGGACTAAACCTAAAGAAGGGAGCATTCTTCATTTCTTTCAGCTATGCAACACTAATGAGAATGTTCACCCTAAAATTAAAGAGTAATATAACACTGTGTACCTACAATGTGGTCAATTTCTATGTTGAGCAGAAGATGCAGAGGTGAGTAAGAGACAGACTCTCAACTCAGAGTTTACAGTTGAGCAGGTAAGATACAATAGTACGCACACAACTGATTACAATTCAAAATAGCTCAGTACCATAAAAGTTGTACAAAACTCTAAAGGGACTCAAAGAATATAGCTTTCTAGAAAACATGAAAAACATCCTGTAATAAGTGAATCTGAGGTGAAACCTGTAGACTTCCATAGGCCTGGAATAGCAGGAAAAACAAAAATTGTTTAGGGCTGAGGTGGCTTGGAAGCCACCTCAGACCTCTCACCTGTTCTTTCTCATTTCCCTACCTCTGTGTCTGTGCATGAGTTTATTCTTCTGAAATACCTACCCCCATCTCTTTGCCCCCACATCTTCATTGCTTGTTTGTGGAACAGATAAATATTATGAGCTGGACAGCTCCAGACATGCAAATTACTACTTGCAAAAAATTGAACACATGTTTCTGCTTTTAGTGGACTTCACCAATGGAGCCTGACAAAGTGCCACACACATAATAGTTGATCAATATTCATTCATTCAATAAATACTTATTGAGCACTTACTAAACATGAGGCACTGTGTTAGCAGGTTGAGGATATAAATAAGCTTAATGTAATCTTTGCTTCTATGGAGTTTACAGAAATTTAAATAAGCAATTGCAGCAATGTGATGAGCCTTATGATGGTAGAAGCACAAGATGCTGTGGTAGTGCAAAGCAAAGTCACCTGCCCAGGTTAGGAGGGTCAAGGAAGCATCTCAAGAAAAACAAGTTAATTCTTCAACAATGGTTATAAGTTAGCAGGTGCCATTGTACACTGGAAACATGAAACTGCTGCCAGACTGGGAAGCCTGTGGCCTTATAGGAAGGCACGTCTGAAGGCAGCAATAACTGGGAGCAGCCAGCAAAATGACTGTTGCCAAACATTTCCAAGTGAAAAGCTAACCATTTCAGACCAATTATGAGGCTGCTGACCAAAGGTCAAAAGAAGGGGAAAGGGAGATGAGGCTTTCCTAGAGTCAGTGAAAGGTAGGACTGCCATTGAGGTTAACAGCAAGGAATGAATCAGATAAAGGGAATGGAGCCTAAGATAAAGGATGGGGTATTGCAGCCTTTTGAAGCTTCCCCATCAATAATTACGACTGGAGGTCAATCCATCAGAAGTTCAAACAGCTAAAGCTTCAAATGAAGAGGACTTGTTCTCATGCAAATGTCTTTTAAAATGCAAACTAAGGAGAAAAAAGGTAAGAGAATGTGGCATGAAAGACAGAAGAGTGTCTTATTCAGCAGCAATTTCTTTAAATTAAAAAAAACAACTTGCAAATGGATGGGAAAAACATCTCTTTACAACAGCAGGTGGCTAAGTATGTTCCATGTAGATGGCATTCTGCTACAACTCTCTAAATTCCATCTTTTGAAACATTACTCTAAATTCTTTCTTTTAAAACATTGATTTGCCAAATAGAATAAGCCTTAAGAACATTTCACTCTATAATTTCAACAGAGCAGGCATTTGGGGTCCACGAATGCAAAAGAAATATTCTTTAAATAACAGATTGACTGTGCTGTGACCACACTGGATGAGGTCTCCTGCTTAGGGGTTTTGACAAAAAAGAGTAGATTTAAAGATAGTGTACTTGACTCCTAAAATGGTGCTGCAAGACTGAATATTACTTCATTGTGGGCTGTAAAAAATGTGTTTTGCCTGTTCTGTTTAATTCTGGGGTTAAAAGCAGTAGTCAAATCATGACAGCAAGGAGCTTTCTGCTCTGTTATATTACAGCTCACTTATTTCCCTCCAAATATTAAACAATGCCAAAAAAACTTTTAGTTATTTGGGATAGGATCCATTTTCATTTTACTCTTGTCCTTTTTTGGTTGTGAGATGACAGTTTAATATTCCAGGCTCCAAAGCAGAGTTTCGCAAATGGATTTTTTTAAAAAATAAAGTTCAATGCTGTAGGGAAGAAAAAGGTGTGCAATTAATTTTCCATAAGAAATTGTATAACTGGTATTATACAAAGATGACTGACTATGTTTATCATCTATTTATCTCATACAATTCTTTGAATTTTCTAGGATAACATAGCATATTCATAATTTTACTAACGTTGATTCATCCTTGGTTTTATTATATAAAAATTGACTCTTATTTTGTTCTACTTGAGGTTTTTTCAGTTGGTGTTTTACCATCTGGATTCAGTGTAGGATAATATAGGGATTACAAACACAAATTTGAGAATTAAATTCAAATTTGAATCTTCACTGAACTCTACCCTTAGAAATGGTGAAGGTGCTAAATTTTATAAGTATAATGCACCTCAATTTTAGTAAAAAAAAAAAACTAAGAAGAAAATAAATAAAGCAAATTAATACTCAAAAATACAGTTTGAGTCTCACTCATGACTCATAAATTGTGTCACCTTAGGAATGTTATTTAACCTCTCTTAGCATTAGTCATCTTTAAAAATGATAATATTAATAATTCCAAATTCCCTGTGCTGCTCACAGGATTAAATAACATAAACCATATGAAGGAGCTGATACATAATAAGCTTTCAGTAAATTAAAATTTTGTAAAATTTCAGTAAATTAAAATTGTCGTTAAATGAATGGACTGTTCTGAAGATTTGAAAAGCCTTCCTTGGCCAGGGTCACCATTTTGTTCACACAGAATACAATATTTTTCTAGGTATTTCTGTATTTTATTATTTCATTTCAAAAAAAATGCCACTCCAAATATGTAGGTAACATCAGAGCTAGCTCAAAAAAATGAAATAAAGCCATTTACTCAAATGAGTATTTGATTCTCATTTGAATCTCATTTGATTCTCAAACCTGATTAAGAGCTAAAAGTTGACCACAAAGACAATCTCAGAAACTCCTTCACCACAAGAGAAATCAAACAAAGAAAGACTCATGTGCCCAGTTGTCTTGTTTACTACCAAACATAGTAGGAAAAACAGTCTGTTTTTTTCCAAGGCTTTCTTTTAAATCCAAGTCTAAAAAATGAATATAACTGAGAAAAAGTGCAGTTCTGAAAATGCCAGGTGCTGTGAAGAAATGCTACCAAAATAATGAGAGGATAAGAGGTTGAGAATATTTGATATCATAATTGTCAGGCCTCTGAGCCCAAGCTAAGCCATCATATCCCCTGTGACCTGCACATATACATCCAGATGGCCTGAAGCAACTGAAGAACTTCAAAAGAAGTGAAAATAGGCAGTTCCTGTCCTAACTGATGACATTCCACCATTGTGATTTGTTCCTGCCCCACCCTAACTGATCAACCTTGTGACATTCCTTCTTCTAGACAATGAATCTCAGGAGCTCCTCCACCAAGTACCTTGTGACCCCTGCCCGTGCCTGCAAAAGAACAACCCCCTTTAACTGTAATTTTCCACTACCTACCCAAATCCTATAAAACTACCCCACCCCATCTCCTTTTGCTGACTCTCTTTTCGGACTCAGTCCGCCTGCACCAAGGTGATTAAAAAGCTTTATTGCTCACACAAAGCCTATTTGGTGGTCTCTTCACATGGAGGCGCATGACAATTGGTGCCAAAGACCTGGGACAGGGGACTCCTTTTGGGAGACCGTTCCCCTGTCCTCACCCTCACTCCATGAGAAGATCCACCTATGACCTCGGGTCCTCAGACCAGCCCAAGGAACATCTCACCAATTTCAAATCAGGTAAGCGGTTTCTTCACTCTCTTCTCCAGCCTCTCTCGCTACCCTTCAATCTCCCTGTCCTTCCAATTCCAGTTCTTTTCCCTCTCTAGTAGGGACAAAGGAGACACACTTTATCCGTGGACCCAAAACTCTGGTGCCGGTCAGAGACTCGAGAAGTCAGTCTTCCCTTGGTGTCTGATCATTGCGGGGATGCCTGCCCTGATCATTCACCCACCATTCATCCACTGGTGTCTGATCACCACGGGGATGCCTGCCTTGGTCATTCACCCACATTCCCTTGGTGGCAACTCAATTGTGGGGATGCCTGCTTTGGCTGCTCACCACCCCCTTCTCCATGTCTCTACCTTTCTCTTTAAACTTACCTTCTTCACTATGTGCAATCGTCCACCCTCCATTCCCCCTTCTTCTCCCTTAGCTTGTGTTCTCAAGAACTTAAAACCTCTTCAACTCACACCTGACCTAAACCCTAAACAACTTATTTTCTTCTGCAATGCCACTTGGCCCAATACAAACTTGACCATGGTTCTAAATGGCCAGAAAATGGCACTTTTGATTTCTCCATCTTACAAGACCTGGATGATTTTTGTTGAAAAAGGGGGAAATGGTCTGAGGTGCCTGACGTCCAGACATTCTTTTACACATAGGTCCCTCCCTAGTCTCTGCTCCCAATGCAACTTGTCCCAAATCTTTCTTCTTTCTCTCCTGGCTGTTCCTTCAGTCTCCACCCCAAGCTCTGAGTCCTCTGAATCCTCCTTTTCTACGGACCCATCTGACCTCTCCCCTCCTCCCCAGGCTGCTCCTCACCAGGCCGAGCCAGATCCCAATTCTTCCTCAGCCTCTGCTCCCCCACCCTATAACCCTTCTATCACCTCCCCTCACACCTGGGATGGCTTACAGTTTTGTACCGTGATCAGCTCTCCCTCACCTGCCCAACAATTTCCTCTTAGAGAGGTGGCTGGAGCTGAAGGCATATTCAAGGTTACCGCTCCTTTTTCTTTCTTTTTTTTTTTTTTTTTTTGAGACGGAGTCTCACTCTGTCACCCAGGCTGGAGTGCAGTGGCGCAATCTCGGCTTACTGCAAGCTCCGCCTCCCAGGTTCATGCCATTCTCCTGCCTCAGCCTCCCCAGTAGCTGGGACTACAGGCGCCCGCCACCACGCCTGGCTGATTTTTTTTTTCTATTTTTAGTAGAGGCAGGGTTCATCATATTATCCAGGATGGTCTCTATCTCCTGACCTTGTGATCTGCCTACCTTGGCCTCCCAAAGTGCTGGGATTACAGGCATGAGCCACCACGCCCAGCCAATGCTCCTTTTTCTTTATCCAACCTCTCCCAGATCAGTTAGCATTTAGGCTCTTTTTCATCAAATATAAAAATCCAGCCCAGTTCATGGCCCGTTTGGCAAAAACCCTTAGATGAATTACCGCCCTAGACCCAGAGGGGCCAGAAAGCTGTCTTATTCTCAATATGCATTTTATTACCCAATCCGCTCCTGACATTGGAAAAAGCTCCAAAAATTAGATTCCGGCCCTCAAACCCTACAACAGGACTTAATTAACCTCGCCTTCAAGGTGTACAACAATAGAGAAGAGGCAGCCAAGTGACAATGTATTTCTGAGTTGCAATTACTTGCCTCTACTGTAAGAGAAACCCCAGCCACATCTCCAGCACACAAGAACTTCAAAATGCCTAAACCGCAGCAGCCAGGCATTCCTCTAGAACCTCCTCCCCCAGGTTCTTGCTTCAAGTGCCAGAAATCTGGCCCTGAGCCAAGGAATGCCTGCAGCCCAGGATTCCTCCTAAGCCGAGTTCCATCTTTGCAGGACCCCACTGGAAATCGAACTGTCCAACTCACACAGCAACCACTCCCAGAGCCCCCAGAACTCTGGCCCGAGGCTCTCTGACTGACTCCTTCCCAGATCTTCTCAGCTTAGCGGCTGAAGACTGACACTGCCCAATCCCCTAGGAAGCCTCCTGGACCATCACAGATGCTTTGGGTAACTCTTACAGTGGAGGGTAAGTCCATCCCCTTATTAATCAATATGGAGGCTACCCACTCCACATTACCTTCTTTTCAAGGGCCTGTTTCCCTTGCCTCCATAACTGTTGTGGGTATTGATGGCCAGGCTTCTAAACCTCTTAAAACTCCCCAACTCTGGTGCCAGCTTGGACAACATTCTTTTATGAACTCCTTTTTAGTTATCCCCACCTGCCCAGCTCCCTTATTAGGTTGAGACATTTTAACTAAATTTTCTGCTTTCCTGACTATTCCTGGACTATAGCCACAACTCATTGCCACAGTTTTCCCCAGTTCAAAGCCTCCTTCGCATCTTCCTCTTGTATCCCCCAACTTTAACCCACAGGTATGGGACACCTCTACTCCCTCCCTGGCAACCGATCACACACTCATCACTATCCCATTAAAACCTAATCACCCTTACCCCGCTCAATGCTAATACCCCATCCCAGAGCACACTTTAAAAGGGTTAAAACCTGTTATCACCTGCCTGTTACAACATGGCCTTTTAAAGCCTACAAACTCTCCTTAGAACTCTCCTATCCTACCTGTCCAAAAACCGGACAAGTCTTACAGGTTGGTCCAGGATCTTCGCCTTATCAACCAAATTGTCCTGCCTATCCACCCCGTGGTGCCAAACCCATATACTCTCCTATCCTCAATACCTCCCTCCACAACCCGTTATTCTGTTCTGGATCTCAAAGATGTTTTCTTTGCTATTCCTTTACACCCTTCATTCCCGCCTCTCTTCGCTTTCACCTGGACTGATCCTGACACCCATCAGTCTCAGCAACTTACCTGGGCTATATGGCTGCAAGGCTTCACAGACAGCCCCCATTATTTCAGTCAAGCCCTTTCTCATGATTTACTTTCTTTTCGTCCATCTGCTTCTCACCTTAATATTTTAATGACCTTCCATCTTATAGCACCTCCTAGAAATCTTCCCAACAGGACACCCTCCTGCTTCTCCAACATCTATTCTCAAAAGGATATCACATATCCCCCTCCAAAGCCCAAATTTCTTCCTCATCCATTACCTATCTCAGCATAATTCTTCATAAAAACACACATGCTCTCCCTGCTGATCATGTCCAGCTAATCTCCCAAACTCCAATCCCTTCTACAAAGCAACGATCCTTTCCTTCCTAGGCATGGTTAGGTACTTTTGCCTTTGAAAACTTGCTTTTGCCATCCTGACTAAACCATTATATAAACTCACAAAAGGAAACCTAGCTGACCCCATAGATCCTAGATCCTTTCCCCACTCCTTTCCATTCCTTAAAAACAGCCCTAGAAGCTGCTCCCACATTAGCTCTCTCTAACTCATCCCAACCCTTTCCATTACACACAGCCAAAGTACAGGGCTGTGCGGTTGGAATTTTTACACAAGAGTCAGGACCGCGCCCTCTCCAAACAACTTGACTTTACTGTTTTAGGCTGGCCCTCATATCTGTGTGCAGTGGCTGCTGCCACTTTAATACGTTTAAAGGCCCTCAAAATCACAAGCTATGCTCCACTTACTCTCTACAGTTCTCATAACTTTCAAAATCTATTGTCCTCCTCATACTTGATGCATATACTTTCTGTCCCCTAGCTCCTTCAACTGTACTCACCATTTGTTAAAACTCCCACAATTACCATTGTTCCTGGCCCAGACTTCAATCCGGCCTCTCATCTTATTCCTGATACTACATCTAAACCCCATGACTGTATCACTCTAATCCACATGGCATTCTCCCCATTTCCCCATAGTTCCCTCTTTCCTGTTCCCCACCCAGATCACACTTGGTTTATTGATGGTGGTTCTTCCAGGCCCAATCACCAATCACCGGCAAAGGCAGGCTATGTTATAGTGTCTTCCACATCTATCATTGAGGCTACTGCTCTGCCCCTCTACACTACCTCTCAGCAAGCCGAACTCATTGCCTTAACTCAAGCCCTCATTCTTGCAAAAGGACTATGTGTCAATATTTATACCAATTCCAAGTATGCCTTCCACATCCTTCACCACCATGTTGTTATATGGGCTGAAAGAGGTTTCCCCATTACACAAGAATCCTCCATCATTAATGCCTCCTTAATAAAAACTCTACTTAAAGCTTCTCTACTTCCAAGGAAGCTGGGGTCATTCACTGCAAGGGCGATCAAAAGGCATTGGATTCCATTGCTCAGGGCAATGCTTATGCTGATAAGATAGCTAAAGAAGCAGCTAGCGTTCCAACTTCTGTCCCTCACGGCCAGTTTTTCTCCTTCTCATTGGTCACTCCCACCCACTATCCCACTGAAACTTCCACCTATCAATCTCTTCCCACACAAGGCAAATGGTTCTTGGACCAAGAAAAATTCCTCCTTCCAGCCTCACAGGCTCACTCCATTCTATCGTCCTTTCATAACCTCTTCCATATGGGTTACAAGCCACTAGTCCGCTTCTTAGAACCTCTCATTTCCTTTAAGACATTGCCCCTTGTTCTTCAGACTCTCTTCCCAGTCCCCCTTCTTGTTTACTTATACCAAACCCCATGAATAACAATGAAAGTTTGTTTGTAGACACTATGTGCTTTCTTGTACGCCACAAAAATCACACATCCCCCTCTCTACCCAGTTGCCCCATCAATCCCCATTACAACCTCTAATGGCTGCTGCTGCTGCCCTCGCTATATCCCTAAAAGTCTCCATGCAAGACACCTCTTTTGGTGCTCCCTCTCATTTTTTCACTTTACATTTCCAGTTTTGCCTTACAAGGGTCTCTTCTTCCTCTGTGGCTCCTCCACCTACATGTGTCTACCTATTAATTGGACAGGTACATGGACACTAGTTTTCCTTATCCCCAACAATCAATTTGCAAATAGGACCGAACAGCTTCCTGTTCCCCTCATGACACCAACACTTCACCACTACTTTGTTTTGTTTTTCTCATTAATATAAGAAGGCAGGAATAGGCCTTAATTTACTCACTGCTGAAAAAGGAGGACTGTATATTTTTTAATGAAGAGTGTTGTTTTTACCTAAATCAATCTGGCTTGGTATATGGCAACATAAAAAACTCAAAGATAGAGCCCCAAAACTTGCCAACCAGGCAAATAATTATGCTGGACCTCCCTGGGCACTTTCTAGTTGGATGTCCTGGCTCCTCCCAATTCTTAGTCCTCTAATACCTGTTTTTCTCCTTTTCTTATTTGGACCTTGTGTCTTCCGTTTAGTTTCTCAATTCATACAAAACCGCATCCAGGCCATCATCAATCATTCTATATGACAAATGCTCCTTCTAACAACCCCACAATATCACCCCTTACCCCAAAATCTTTCTTCAATTTAATCTCTCCCACCCTAGGTTTCCACGCCGCCCCTAATCCCACTCGAAGCAGCCCTGAGAAGCATCAGCCATTATCTCTCCATACCACCCTCAAAAAGTTTTGCCACCCTAACACTTCACTACTATTTTGTTTTGTTTTTCTTATTAATATAAGAAGACAGGGGCTGGGCACGGTGGCTTATGCCTATAATCTCAGCACTTTAGGAGGCCAAGGCAGGCGAATCACGAGGTCAGGAGATCATGACCATCCTGGCTAACACAGTGAAACCCTGTCGCTACTAAAAATACAAAAAATTAGCCAGACATGGTGGTGGGCACCTGTAGTCCCAGCTACTCAGGAGGCTGAGGCAGGAGAATGGCAGGAACCTGGGAGGTGGAGCTTGCAGGGAGCTGAGATCGCACCACTGCACTCCAGCCTGGGCAACAGGGCAAAACTCTGTCTCAAAAAAAAAAAAAAAAAGACAGGAATGTCAGGCCTCTGAGCTGAAGCTAAGGCATCATATTCCCTGTGACCTGTATATATACATCCAGATGGCCTGAAGCAACCAAAGAACCACAAAAGAAGTGAAAATAGCCAGTTCCTGCCTTAACTGATGACATTCCACCACTGTGATTTGTTCCTGCCCCACCTTAAATGATCAATTAACCTTGTGACATTCCTTCTCCTGGACAATGAATCTCAGGAGCTCCCCCACTAAGCACTTTGTGACCCCCACCTCTGCCCCCAAGATAACAACCCCCTTTAACTATAATTTTCCACTACCTACCCAAATCCTATAAAACTGCCCCACCCCCATCTCCCTTTGCTGACTCCTTTTTCAGACTTGGTCCGCCTGCACCCAGGTGATTAAAAAGATTTATTGCTCACACAAAGCCTGTTTGGTGGTCTCTTCACATGGATGCATATGACAATAGTGAGTTTGAGCTAATATATTTATAAAGATGTATCATATGTAAGTGTGAAAAGTACTGTATTAGTCCATTTTCACACTGCTGATAAAGACATACCCAAGACTGGGCAATTTACATAAGAAAGAGGTTTAATGGACTTACAGTTCCACCTGGCTGGGGAGGCCTCACAATCGTGGCAGAAGGTGAAAGGCATGTCTCACATGGTGGTAGACAAGAGAAAGAGACCTTGTTCAGGGAAACTCCCCTTTCTAAACCATCAGATCTTCTGAGACTTATCTATCACAAAAACAGTAAGGGAAAGGCCTGCCTCCATGATTCAATTACACTCTACTGGGTCCCTCCCACAACACATGAGAATTCAAGATGAGATTTGGGTTGGGACACAGGCAAACCATATCATTTCACCCTGTCCCCTCCCAAATCTCATGTCCTCACATTTCAAAACCAATCATGCCTTCCCAATAGTCCACCAGAGCCTTAACTCATTTTAGCATTTACTCAGAAGTCCACAATCCAATGTCTCATCTGAGACAAGGCAAGTCCCTTCTGCCTATGAGCCTGTAAAATCAAAAGCAAGTTAGTTACTTCCTAGATACAATGGGTGTATAGGCATTGGGTAAATACAGCCATTCCAGATGGGAGAATTTGGCCAAAATAAAAGGACTACAGGCCCCATCCAAGTCTGACATCCAGCAGGGCAGTCAAATCTTAAAGCTCCAAAATGATCTTCTTTGTCTCACATGAAGGTCATATTGATGCAAGAGGTGGGTTCCCATGGTCTTGGGCAGCTCCACCCCTGTGGCTTTGCAGGGTGCAGCCACCCTCTTGGCTGCTTTCACAGGCTGGTGTTGAGTGTCTGTGGCTTTTCCAGGTGCACAGTGCAAGCTGTCAGTGGATCTTCCATTCTGGGGTCTGGAGGACAGTGGTCCACTTTTCACAGCTCCACTAGGTGGTGCTCCAGTAGGGACTCTGTGTGGGGGCTTGAATCCCACATTTCCCTTCCCCACTGTCCTAGCAGAGGTTTGCCATAAGGGCCCCACCACTGCAGCAAACTTCTACCTGGACACCCAGGCATTTCTATACATCCTCTGAAATCTAGGTGGAGGTTCTCAAACCTCAACTCTTGACTTCTGTGCACTTGCAGGATGAATACCACATGTAAGCTGCCAAGGTGAAGGGCTTGCACCCTCTGAAACCACAGCCTGAGCTGTACCTTGGCCCCTTTTAGACATGGCTAGAGTGGGTGGGACACAGAGGACCAAGTCCCTAGACTGCACACAACACAGTTACTCTGGGCCCAATGCATGAAAACATTTTTCCTCCTCGGCCTCAGGGCCTGTGATGGGAGGGGCTGCCATGAAGAACTCCGACATGCCCAGGAGACATTTTCCCTATTGTCTTGGAGATTAACATTCAGCTTCTAGTTACTTATGCAAATTTCCACAGCAAGGTTGAATTTCTTCTCAGAAAAATGGGATTTTTTTTTTCTATCAGATTGTCCAGCTGCAAATTTTCCAAACTTTTATGTTCTGCTTCCCCTATAAAATTGAATGTCTTTAATGGCACCCAAATCACCTCTTGAATGCTTTGCTGCTTAGAAATTTCCTCCACCAGATGCCCTAAATCATCTCTCTCAAGTTTAAAAATCCACAAATCTCTAGGGCAGGGGGAAAAATGCTCCCAGTCTCTTTGCTAAAACATAACCACAGTCACCTTTGCTCCAGTTCTCAACAAGTTCCTCATCTTCATATGAGACCACCTCAGCCTGGACCTTATTGTTCATATCACTACCAGCATTTCTGTCAAAGCCATTCAACAAGTCTCTAGGAAGTTGCAAACTTTCCCACATTTTCCTGCCTTTTTCTGAGCCCTCCAAATTGTTCCAACCTCTGCTTGTTACTCAGTTCCAAAGTTGCTTCCACATTTTCGGGTATCTTTTCAGCAATGCCCCACTCTACTGGTACCAATTTACTGTATTAGTCCATTTTCATGCTGCTGATAAAGGCATACCCGAGACTGGGCAATTTACAAAAGAAAGAGATTTAATGGACTTACAGTTCCATGTGACTAGGGAGGGCTCTCAATTATGGCCTAAGGTGAAAGGCACATCTCACATGGTGGCAAACAAAAGGGAGAGAGGTTGTGCATGGAAACTTCCCTTTTTAAAGCCATCAAATCTCATGAGATTTATTCACTATCACAAAAACAGCACAGAAAAGACCTGCCCCAGTGATTCAATTACCTCCCACTGCGTCCCCCACATAACATGTGGGAATTCAAGATGAGATTTGGGTGAGGACACAGCCAAACCATACCAAGTACTGAGGGTTCCAAAGGAGCTCAGAGCAAGAGAAAGAGTTGGGAATTACCTGATGCAAGTTGAGGTATGAAGAGTGTTGAGATTATATCAAGAAGGAGTATACAAGAGAAAAAAAGTTGACTGTCACAAATTGAGTTCCCAAGGAAGCAGGCTCTAAAATGAAGATTAGTGAGCATGATGATGACTATGGAATATGCTTGGGATCAACAGATTGGGCAAAGGGAGAAGTCAAGGTGAAATGCAGTCTCAATGGAAGCTTCAGCTAGCCCTACAGGATGTTCTACAGACAGTATGACCCTTTAGAGCTGTCTCAAATTGAAGTAGAGTCTAGGCTCTGTACCAATCAGCCATGGGAAGCAGCTGCCTCGGAAAGAAAGCATTCTCTTTGGATAGGTGACTCTTTCTCTCTCATCTGAGGTAACTCCTGAGACGTGCTGACAGTTGAGAGTTTTCTTCTGGCAGTAAACCCAGCAGCAGGGGTATTAACTACTTCTTTCCTGTGCTCTTGGTGGTACACCACACATCCACTAGGATGAGTAAGCACAAAATATTACAGGAAAACTATATTGAAGAATCTGAATAGGGAAGAATGAAATAGAGCAAAAGTTTCTGAAGATGTAAGAGGAATACTGAGATACAGGTGCACTTTGGAAACCAAGATTCAAGAAGGAAGAGAAATACAACAGAGGCAAAATTTGTAGAAAGTTTAAGATTAAAGAACAAGAAGAGGACATTGGGTTTAACAAAAATAAGTAATGCTTTTTAATGCTACCATGTAATAGGGGAGAAAGTAGGGGGAAAGTGGGAACCATGTTTGGTCACAAAAGATAGTTGGAAGTAGAGAAAGAACAACAATATGCTGAGTAAAAAATAATAGGCATAATATATTCTATTCTTTCTATTAAAAAATTCACCTGCCATTAAAAATCTCCTACACTGATCTGGTTTTGTCAAACATAAGAAGTACAAATGCCAAAACCCAGAAAAAAAGATTAATCAAACTGGTTTGGCACATATATGCTCATTTCATAAAAGAAAGCCTATCCAATGGAAAAAGTCATCTTTATTCACGTATATTTTCTAGTATTGGCCCCCTTAAAACATTTCAAATTATGTTTTATTCGAGATGTTCAAGAAATGTCTTTCTAGATATACACTTAAGAGTCCTAAAATTCTCCAAGCAACTTAAGAGTACTGAATCTGATAAACTCCAAGCTATTTTCCAGATTAAGTCTTGGATAGTGTGAGTACCTTTGTTTGGTTGAAAGCTCAGTTCTATGGTATTGCATAAATAAGTACCCTTATGTAAAATTGCATATTACTTGACAGATCTATGACAGCACATTGCTGCAAAGAGCTGAAATGTCTTCAAGAAAAATAAAAGACATAAACTTTTATTGACCAATTATTATGCTCTAGATATTTTTTCAGATGTAAACAATATGCCATTTGTATTTACTCCAAATCTGTGAACCTGTCTTATAAATAAACTTTCTGTGTTTCAGTTTTCCAAATAACTTGCCCAATATTATACAATCTATAAGGAATGGAACTAGGATTCATCAAATGACTAAATGATTTACTGACTCTTTCATTAATTTAACTTATAAGAAATATAGCAAGGATTCATTAAATGACTGAATGATTGATTTTTTTCATTAATTCAACATATATTATTAAATATCTGCTTTTTGCATTATTGAAACTCAAATCTGCTTGGTTACAAAGCCCATATTTTTAAATTTTTATTTATATGAAAATTTTATTTTTATGCATTATCATATTATAAAAACAAAATTCAAATCACTCAAGAAGACTTTCTGAGATAGTAATTCAAGTTGTACCTGAGTGGAATGACTGAAGTGGATACCACTGCTCCTCAGGGGGCAATTGTTCCATAGTATGCACATCGGTAGACACCAAGAACAGTGCCTGTAACTGGTGAATAATAAATATTGCTTTTCAAATAATTTATATATTATAAAATAGCAACTCCTTATTGAACATCATGGATAGCTTTTTCCTCTTTTTTAAATCCAGTTTTTCCATCTAAAAATCAGAAAATAAATGGTTGAATCATGGCATGTTTCAAAAAAATAAACAACTAAAGAGAAAACAGAGATATTTCTCTCATTTTCCTATATATTGGCTATAGAACTTATGTGAACAGGAAAAAAAGTATTTTATGCTAAATGTCTACATTTCATTCTTGTTTAAACTACTGGAGAATTTATATAAGGTCAATGGTTTCAAATTAAATCTTCTTTTACATTTATATGCTGAGTAACTGAGGTGCCTTCTTATTTTAATGTCTATGGAGTAAAACTATAACTATCTATATAATTATGTTTTTTTTTTTTTGAGACAGAGTCTCGCTCTGTCGCCTAGGCTGGAGTGCAATGACGCGATCTTGGCTCACCATCTCCCGTGTTCAAGCAATTCTCCTGCCTCAGCCTCTCAAGTAGCTGGGATTACAGGTGACTGCCACCACGGTGGGCTAATTCTTTAAATTTTCAATAGAGATGGGGTTTCACCATTTTGGCCAGGCTGGTTTCGAACTCCTGACCTCAAGTGATCCACCCACCTTGGCCTCCCAAAGTGCTAGGATTACAAGCATGAGCCACCATGCCCAGCCTATATAATTATGCTTTTTGAGACATATAATTCTGAAGTAAATCTGAAGAATGAATTGCTGAAGGGAAATATGCTGTTTTCAAAATAGTATTTTAGTATCAGTTGTTGCAGGCAGAAATGAGTTAGCAAAGTCTATACTTAATGAGCTTTAAGCAGGAAATTTTATCTCATTAAACTTGTCTGGGTATTTCTATAGGGGAAAAACATTTATAAATTAATAAAATATCTATTTTTGGACAATATTTGGTATATTGTACTCTGTCATTTGCCAATGGCCTTTTCAGTTGCACCTGAACACATAGAGGTTAATTCCAATAATTTAAAATATTCTTATATAAAAAATGAATGTGTACTTCTGCATAAAACTGAATTATTGCATGCCTGTAATCCCAGCTACTCAAGAGGCTGAGGTAGGAGAATCGCTTGAACCCAGGAGGCAGAGGTTGCAGTGAGCCAAGATCACGCCACTGCACTCCAGCCTGAGTGACAGAGTGAGACTCCATCCCCCTGACAGAAAAAAAATTCTTACAGACATTTATATGCATGTTCTTTTGGATACTATGTAAGAACTGACTAATGTCAATCAGTGATTTAACAAATTAATAGCTTGTGCTTATGTTATCACTCTATCTTCTGATTATCTGTTTCCTTTACAAATGCCTTTTTTAAAAGCAGGCATTAAAAATATTTTAGTGCTTCCTAAAGGCAAAACAGGAGTAATTAAGGCAGATACCGATTAAAGGTTAAACTTACAGACTAACAGGTGTAATTATGATCAATAAATAACTCAACATTTTTCCCCAGGGAATGAGACACATTTGCAGAAATTGAGGATAGGATGTTCTTGAATCTGCCCAATTTGATACAAGACTACCTGTCACCAGTACTTTCCCTGGGAGACTTAGCTGATCTGACTGGTAAACCTGGTCTCCTTTCATTTTTCCATGTGCATCCTTCTCAAACCCTCTACTCATTGAAAACTGACAAGTAAAGGAGAAGCATTATGCAGCTAACAATTTAAAAATGGTTTCACTCTCCTAGTAGAAATATCTGCGAATAAAATCCATCAAATACACAAACTTTATTTTTTTAATTTAGCATCTTTAATAAATATGTAAATATTTTGCAAGGTATAGAAAATAAAACATATATTATTTCCTAGGTATAGAAAGTAAAACATATATTATTTCCTAGGTATAGAAAGTAAAGTGAAGTTGGTCTAAACAAGATAAAATCATTGGCACAAATAGTTTCATTAGATGAGCTTCTCACTGTTTCTTACAGATCTCTAAAGACAAGTTTTCAAAATTTACTGGCTCATTTGAAGAAATTGGAGAAAACTTTTTTGCCTGAGTTGTACATATCTGTATATCCATATATACTTATTATGGCTCATCTCCAGCCTACAAGTGTATGTCTGCATTATAATTCTAAGAAATAGTCAAATGGTTCTAACGAGAAAGCTAAGGCATTGATGGTGAGACTGTTAAAATTGTGGGCCAAAAAAAAGGCTAAAATATATTTAATTTTATATCATTGTTTCAATATTTTTAAGAAAGCTTTTAAGGTTTTTTTTAAAGTTTAAAATTTTTAACAGTTTAAAATACTACACTTTCAAAGATGGAAGAAATCCTTAAAATTGCCTAGTTTCTTTCTTTCTGAAATTATGCATATGGACATTCTCTGGGCTCTGTGGAAGCCTCCCAGGACAAAAGAAAGAATGATAAAGAAGGAAAGGAGGGAAAAGATTAGATTCAGGCTTGCCTCTCTGGCCTTAAGATAAAGACAGGCTGTTAGGATGGGGCTCTAAAAACTATTCACACACAAAAATACCTCCACAAGGACTAAGAAAACCAGGTAAGAAATCACCGTACCTAGTTCTAGCACAACGATTTTTAAAAGATGCATTAAACAGGGTAAGAAGATTAGTTTTATATAACCCACATCACCCTTTCACAACCCCCAGGGAGCACAGCATGATGAAAGATACTATCCACATGGCGAAAAGAGAGAGAAGTGAGCATAGGACTTTGCCTTGACTCCAACACTGGACCTGTTACAGTAAAACTCAGCACCATGCAGACCTCCAGAGCTCCATATTCTGAGCTGGTACTCAGGACTAAGCCTCTAGACTTGCTCTGGCATCAGTGGGACAACATAGCTCCAGGCTTCAGGCTTGTATGGTGGACTTCATCTATGCCTTGTACCAACACTAGGCTGATTTCAGTGGCCCTGGGCTTCAGGCAGCCTTGAATGGCAAGTAGTCCTCTGTGGTCCTGAGCTTCTGTCATGCCCCAGCTCCATGCCCACCTGCATCTGCCCAAAGGTTCTGGCCTGCCCCGGTGTTGCACCTGTCATAGTAACAATAAGTACCTTAAAGTATTTAAGGTAAGAGTAAAGACAAAGTCAAATTCAAAATACATTAATACTTTAATGATGATGTATAAAACACAGATATCTTTATTATGAAGGCTAAGAAACTAAACTATTAAAAAATAACTGCCATAATGTGTTAAGGAATATCCACTATAAAACAATGTAATATCAAAAACTCAAAATTTAGGGGAAGGAATGGAGTAACATATGAAAATTTTTTGTGTGTGACCAAAGTTATTAGCTTAAAGTAACCTGTTATAACTATTAGATGTTTTTTGCAAGCCACTTGGTAACCATGAAGCAACAACCTATAGTAGATACACAAAAAGTAAAAGGCAAAGAATAAAAACATATCACAAGGGAAAAATCACTTAGAAAGGAAGACAGCAAGAGAGGAAGAAAGGAACAAAGGAAATTAACAAAATGGCAACAGCAAATTCTTATCTATTAACAGGTAACTGGGATGTGATTGGATCAAATTCTTCCATCAAAATACATAGATAACAGTGGCTGAATTGGCCAAAAAACAAGACACAACTACATGCTGCCTACAAAATACTAAGTTTATCTGTAAGGACACACACAGACTGAAAATGATGATATGGAAAATGATATTTCACGTAAATGAAAACCAAAAGAGAACAGGAGGTGCTATACTTAGATAATATAACCTTTAAGTCAAACACTATAAAAAGAGACAAGGAAGCCATTATATAATGATAAAGGGGTCAATTCAGCAAAAGGATATAACAATTATAAACATATATGTATCTAACATTGGAGCACCTATATATACATAAAGCAAATATTAATAGATCTGAAGAGAGAGATACCGCAGTACAGTAATAATAGTGTGGACTTAAATGCCACACTTTCAGCAATGAACAGGTCATCCAGATAGAAAATCAATAAGGAAATATTGGATATAAGCTACACTCTAAATCAAATAGGCTTAACAGACATACAGAACATTCCATGCAATAGCTGCAGAATGTGCATTATTCCCAACTGCACATGGAACATTCTTTAGGATACAATATATGTTAGGACATAAAACAAGTCTTAACAATTGAAGAAGATTAAAATTATATCAAGTATCTTTTCTTACTGCAATGGTATAAAACTAGAAATCAGTAACAGGAGAAACTTCAGAAAATTCACAAATACATGGAAATTAAACATGTTCATTTAATGGAAATTGGACAACATGCTTCATTGACAACCAATGGGTCAATTAAAAAATTAAAAGAAAAATTTAAAAATTTTCTTGAGATTAATAAAAATGGAAACACAACATACCAAAACCTATGGGATGCAGCAAAAGCAATCTAAGGGAGATGATTACAGCAATAAGTGCCTACATCACAAAAAGAAGAAAGATCTCAAATAAAAATCTTAATGTTGTATCTCAAAAAACTAGAAAAACAAGAACAAATTAAGTCCAAAGATCACAGCAGAAATAAATGGAGACTAGAAAAAAATCTGGAAAAGATCGATGAAACTAGGAGTTGTTTTCTGAAAAGATAAACAATAAACCCGTAGCTAGATTAAGAACAAAAAGGCTCAAATGAATAAAATCAGAAATGAAAAAAGAGACATTACATCTGATACAATAGCAAGTAAAAGAATCACAAGAGACTATTATAAACAATTACATGACAATAAATTGAATAACCTAGAAGAAATTGATAAAATTCTTGGTGCATACATCTATCAAGACTGCATTATGAAGAAACAGGAAATTTTAACAGAATATTAACAAGTAAGGATATTGAATTAGTATTAAAGTCTCTCACCAAAGAAAAGCCAAGGACCTAATGGCTTCACTGTTGAATCCTTCAAATATTTGAAGTACTAATACCAATTCTTCTCTGATTATTCCGAAAAAAAAAATGGAAGTGGGGGAATACTTTCAAATTATACTATGAGGCCAGGATTACCATGATATCAAAGCCAGACAAAGGCACTACCAAAGAAGAACCAGAGGCCAATAAATTGATGAACATGATACAAAAATCCTCAAATAAACACCAGAAAACCAAATTCAACAGCACATTAAAAAGATCACTCATCATGATCAAGTGGCATTCATCCCAGGGGTACAAGTATGTTTCAAAATATATAGAGCAATAAATGTGCTACATCAAATTAGTAGAATGAAGGACAATAATCATCCACAGATACAGAAAAATCATTTGAAAAAATCAACATCCTTCCATGAGAAAACTCTCAACAAATTTTGTATAGAAGAAATGTTCCTCAATACAATAAAGGTCATATATTATAAACCCACAACTAATGTCGTATTCATCAGGGAAAAGTTGAAAGTTTTTTCTCTAAGATCTAGATCAAGACAAGGATGCCCCCTCTCATCACTTCTATTCAATATAGTACTGGCAGTCCCTAGCCAGAGAAATTAGGCAAGAGAAAGAAATAAATGGCATCAAAATTGGAAAGGAAGTGTTAATAAAATTGTCCTGGGCCGGGCACGGTGGCTCATGCCTGTAATCCCAGCACTTTGGGAAGCCGAGGCAGGTGGATCACCTGAGGTCAGGAGTTCGAGACCAGCCTGGCCAGCATGGTGAAACCCCGTCTTTTCTAAAATACAAAAAATTAGCTGGGTATGTTGGTGGGCATCTGCAGTCCCAGCTACTTGGGAGGCTGAGGCAGGAGAATAGCTTAAAACAGGGAGCCGGAGGTTGCAGTGAGCCGAGATTGCACCATTGCACTCCAGCCTGGGTGACAGAGTGAGACTTCATCTCAAAAATAAATTAAGTAATTAAATAAAAAATAAAATAATAAAATAAAATTGTCCCTGTTTACATATAATAGGATTTTAGATATAGAAAATTCTAAAGATGCCATAAAAACTGTTATTTTTTGTGTTTTCACATTAACAATAGCTACAAAAGAACAAAAATAAATAAATTTAACCAAGAAGGTGAAAGACCTGTACCTGAAAACTATAAAATTTTGATTAAAGAAATTGAAGAAGACAAAAGCAGATGGGAAGACAGCTGTATTTACGGATTGGAAGAATTAATATTGTTAAAGTGTTCATACTGCCCAAAGTGATCTATTGATTCAGTGCATTACCTCTCAAAATACTGATGACATTCTTCACAGAAATAGATAAAACAGTCCTGAAGTTTATATAGACCACAAAAGACTCCAAATAGCCAAAGCAATCTTGAGCAAAAAGAACAAGCTAGTGGCATTACACTATCTGACTTTAAAACATGCTACACAGCTACGGTAACCAAAACCACATGGTACAGGTATAAAAACAGACACGTAGACCAATTGAATAGGATAGAGAGCCCAGAAATAAATCCATGCATATAAAGCAAACTGATTTTCAGAAAAAGGCATCAAGTACACACAGTGGGGAAAGGATAGTCTCTTCAATAAATGGTGTAGGGAAACAATTTCCACAGGTAGAGGAATGAAACTAGACTCTCCTTTCTCACCACATATAAGAAATAACTCAAAAATTGATTAAAGACTTAAATGTAAGACCTAAAACTATGAAACTACTGGAAGAAAACTTAGGAAAAGAGCTCCATGGCACTAGTCTAGGCAAGGGTTTTTTGAATAAAATTTCAAACTCATGGGTAACAGAAACAAATATAGATAAATGAGATTACATCAAACTAAAAGCTTCTGCACAGTGAAACAATCAACACAGTGAAGAGACAACCTACAGAATGAAATAAAATATTTGTAAACTATTTATCTTATAAGAGGATAATATCCAAAACATGTAAGAACTCAAATAACAGTAAGAAACAAATAACACAATTGAAAAATGGGCAAAATATACATTTCTCAAAAGAAGACATACAGGAACATTAGGTATGCAGACCAACAGTATATTAAAAAATACTCAACATCACTAATCATCAAGGAAATGCAAATTAAAATCACCAAATATCACCTCATACCTGTTAGAATGGTTATTATCAAAATGGCAAAAGATAATGAATGTTAGTAAGAATGCAGAGAAAACGGAACCCTTGTATACGGTTGTTGGGAATGAAAATCAGTACAGCCATTATGAAATACAGTATGGAAGTTCCTCAAAAAACTAAAAATAGAACTATCATATGATCCACCAATCCCATTACTGGGTATATAGCTACAGAAAATGAAATCAGTGTGTTAAAGAGATAGCTGCATCCCATCTTGATTGTAGCATTATTCACAATAGCCAAGATATGGAATCAACTTAAGTGTCCATCAATGTATGAATGAAGAAAATACAGCATATACACACAATGGAATACTATTCAGTCATAAAAAAAGAAGAAAACCCTGTCATTTACAACAAGCAAAGATGACTAAATATATCTATAATAGGAGGCAGTGAATAAGACAATCAATGCAAGGGGAAAAAATGCTAAATCCTATAATAAAACCCTGAAATAAAAAAGATTCAAAATTACATATCAAAAAAGCATATTATATATGCTTTTATCCAAATCATAACAACTCAGAATGACCAACTTCAAGACATATTTTAAAATTTTTTTGAGATTAAAAAAAGGCAAGCTCTTCTGGACAAGAGACTTGGAAAGAAAATTGGGTCATCACTGAATTTTTCTACAGCAACACTGTATGGCAGATGTAAATGGATTAATACATTTAAGATAATCAAGAGTAAAAACATAGGTCAAAGATTTCATACCTAGCAAAGGGACTTTCAAGAATAAAGAGCATTCCTGCTGGTCTAGTGGTTAGGAAAAAAAGGAAGAAAAGGCAAATTTGCAAGTTATCAACATTCAAGAACTCTAGAAATTTTGTTCCCATGAGGCCTTCTTGAGAAACCTACCAGAGAGCAAACTTCACAAAACCAAAATGACCAGAGAAATATTGACATAAAACTAGTGGTGAACACTAATACATAATTACTTGTAAAATTAATACTAAAAGGGAGCTAAAAATGAGAGATTATAATATTTAATATTATATGTAGACACAGGACAATGTAAGACAATTTTTTTAAAAAAAGATGAGAGTGGGAAGAGCAAATTAAAAAATTGTTTTTTCTAAATAATATTGGTGGTAATAGAATTGTTATCCTGAGACAATTATGCAGGTGATGTAGGATAAAGAAAATGAGAAATTTTCAGAAATTCTAATTACATTATCCCCTGTGTCCTTGGGAACTGAGTTTCTTAATGTGAAAGAGAAGAGATACAGATGTAATATAAAACAAATTAAGTAAAACCTTTGTACTCCAAAATTTGTATAGGAAGTACCAGTGTGAGTTTATGAGGTATTTTATCTTTAATATGAACTTATTAAATATAAAATATGCATATATGTGTATGTATTTTTATATATATACACATGCACACACACACACATGCACACAAATTGCATTAGCTCTGTCCACTGAAAAAGATCAGCTCTGAAAACCTTTGTCCATCGAAAAGATCTAGAAATGATGACCAACAGAACTTCAATGAGTAAACCAAATATTATATTCCCACCAAAGAAAAAACATATTACCATTGTGTGGTCTTTCTTGCTAAAACTATCAAACCTAAGGTAGGTTTTGGATAAAGACAACGAGTTTGACTTCGACATGCTGTGTTACACAAACAGAACAGCATAGGAATTGAAAATATGATGCTGAAGGTTTTAGAAAACGAAAATAAACATTCAAGTGTTATTCAATTTGTTAAGAAAAATAGCGGAGGTCTAACCATTAGAAATCAAGAATCAAAGCACGGATAAATAATAAATATCCATCACAACATTTAGAGAAGTGAGAGATGTTTAGAAGAGGTAATAAAATAATGGGAGTCACATAAGGAGAAAGTTTAGAGAAGCAACTTCTCGAAGTATTAGTTTTCAGCCAAAGACTTAAGTGTACAAGATAGTTATCAGTTCCCTGGCCTTTTCATAGTGTAGTTGCAATAATAATTGCATCATAAAATTACAAAACACATATAAAAAAGCTGGAAACTTCATTCGCACTTCAAATTTAAATCACACAGCAAAAATAAAATCTTTGCAACTGTACATTGTGCAGTTATTAACATCTTCATTTTCTAAAGGAGAAGACTGACACACAGAGATATCAAATGACTGTGGAAATCTTAGTTAATTGGTGGAAGAAGAAAATGAAGCCAGTTTGCGGCTGTTTCATTATCAGTATCAGGGTCTATTTTGGGGGGATCCTGTCTCTATTCTTGAACATTTTAACTAGAATATTGAAAGACTGTCTTATGTGTGTCATTTATCATTATGTATTTATCAATATTCAGCTAAGAAGAAATTGCAAATTTATAGCTTGATTCTGTATCTTGGAAAACATCAAGGCCCTATCATAGCAAGATGGACAACAGAGGGTGCCCTTCACTTTGAGCATAAGATGCATTGACTAATCATTTCCTGAATCATTACTAAGTGATGCTTCATACAATTCTTGGCAACGGAGTCTTTTAAACTGCAACAGATGTGAAGTGGTGAGTAATATACTTCCGTATTTTTCTCCCTAAAGGCAGTTGAAATTCAAATAATCATAGTCAAAGTGAAGGCAAACTCACGATACTTAATTAAATTTCTATGCCAACGGAAAGCCTTATATAATACCTGGAGATGTTAACAAAGAAAGCTTTGCAAAATGAAATCAGAAGCTACTTGGTGTTAACTGATTTCCAACTCAAAAGAGAGGGGGACAAGTTGTAGGAAAACTTTCATGCTGATAGTAACAACTGATTTCCAGGAAAATGTCGTTAGTAACAAACAGTGCCTTTGCTAATTGCTTTTTAGATTTTTCCACTGAGTAGAGTTACATATTCCCCATACAACTTATTAGGAAAACATTTACTTAAACCCTCCTTGACTTTTCACTCAAACAACAGTAAAGGGCATCACCTTCTAGTACTCGAGTTGAACGAAATGCTTTCAGCAAAGTCATTCTATATTTGCAGTAAACTAATTTCTTACAAAGAATCAAAGCTCCACATAGGGAAAAAGTAACAATTTTCACCATAATTTGTAAGAGATGCTTTCACAAGAGAAATGAAGTATAGAATCCACAGGTTTCAAATGAAAACTTGTCTGAAAATAAGGTGAACGGCTGGCAAACTTCCTGGTTTCCCCAAGAGTTTCAGGCTGAGAAGCCCATTGCAGCACGTGTACATTTCTCCTAATCCTTTTAACCCCAACCCCACACACTTACATGCAAAGCATTGGAATCCTTAAAAATCACTAGAACTGATGACTAAGACTTGATGTTGTTCTAGGAGCTTCTTCAGAACTCCTGGTAACATTTTTCCTGTCTGGATGTGCAAACTTTATATTATTAACTATATCAAATGAAAAGCATCCCCCTCCGATCCTTTTGCTTTACATTCAAAGTAAAAGAATGAATTTCTATTTTATTAATTTCAGGTTCCTTCAGATATGTAATTTAATATGCCAGTGATGTAAGTAATTCTCCAGAAAACAAAGCACAGATTCTCAGGTTTTCCAAGGATAGGATTTTTCTCACTGTATCCCCCAGGCTGTAGTGCAGTGATGCAATCTCGGCTCACTGCAATCTCCACCTCCCAGGTTCAAGCAATTCTCCTGCCTCAGCCTCCCGAGTAGCTGGGATTACAGGTGCCTGCCACCATGTCCGGCTAATTTTTGTGTTTTTAGTAGAGACGGGGTTTCACCATATTGGCCAAGCTGGTCTCAAACTCCTGACTTCAGGTGATCTGCCAGCCTCGGCCTCCCAAATTGCTAGGATTAGAGGCATGAGCCACTGTGTCCGGCCAAAGTTTTCTTTTTAATATCAAAAGCTTTGCAGACCCTGCTGGTGGTAACGGTTTTATTTTTATTATAAGGTGATTAAGAAATTCTAATGATGACAAGAAGTTACTAAGTATGCAGTATCATTTTGTAATGATTTATATTTTATCTACAATATCAACATCTATATATACTTGAAAAAATAACATGTTTATTCCATAATAATGAGATTTGAACCCATAGGAATTTGTAAATATTATCAAATAAATAACTCTCTACCCATTGCTTTTCCTTTTCCCTCTTGAGAGTGCCAGTACTGTTTTCCAGAGGGCTCATTTTTGTCTTAAGATCCTTCACATGTATCCATAAAAATTAAGAATAAATGTATAAAATAAAAATTCTTCATGTGTTCAAAGAGGATTCAATATACACCCGAGTATTATGGTAAGAAGCAGTGCTGTTTTCTCACTCAGCTGGCTCCACTACATCTCCTACAGACCTAGGCTGAGGTGAAGCAGCTGGTGCTTTATGGCTCCTCAATGTGCTACCTCTCTTACCTTCTCAATTTCAACTAATGATATGCATCTTTCCTTTACCTGTCTAAGCTAGGCACCTTGGCGAGGTCTCTTGACCCATTTAATCCAACACAAGTTATGCCAGCTACTACTGTTCCAGTTGAGCTCTTCACATTTTCACACCTGGATAATGCTAGAGTCATTGGTCATATTGCTGCCTGAGTTGTTTTTCCTAGGCACAGACTGCAGGCTATCACAGAGCCCAACTCTTACCTCACATGAGGCCTTCCCCTCTACCTTTTCCTTCTTACTTCTCACTTCAAGTCTTAACCACCTTCTGAACACTGAAGACTCAGCGAAAATGTAACTTCCACTCTCAGTTACCTCAGTTTCTCTAAAAGTGTTTTATCTTATTGAATTTATACTTAATGCCATCTAAACAAATGATTTCAAAATAATCTAACATCTCGTATCATAGTTTGCCACCAACACAGGGTAGGGACTACATCATCATTACTATGGGCTATTCAATACATGTCTATTCGTGGCTGTCGCACACATCTCTATCAAAAGCTTCTAACAGCTCTCCCAGATTGTACAAACTCAAGTTCAAGAACTAGGTTTATCAGAACCCAAGTGGCCCCTAATCTCTCTCTTTATTCACATGTCTCTACCATTAGCTTCACATCTGTCTACCACTTTACTAGTAATTATCAGATATTTCATCTACATGGCCTCATTTTCTGTCTTTCAAATGTATTTTTTTTTTACTTTCACATAATGCTGTGTTTATTCACTTAACACATTTTCCCCTGATAACTCTTTCTGGTCACTCTTCAAGTCCATCTACTAATCTTTCTAACTGTTGATGTCTTCCTCATCTTTTATACATAATTAAAATGTTAGCACTTCTGAGGAAACATCTACATTTTATCATTGAGAATTAATTTCCTTTTTTTTCTTGTGTCTCAGAGTGCTTCACATATGCTTCATTCATAGCAGAAAACACAGTAGAGTATATGCGTTCCTGTGGCAACAACTAAAGCCTAAAATTTCAACAATTTAACCTAACAAAGCTTATTTCTTGCTTATAGAAAATTCAGATAGGTCTGGCACCTTCCCAGGGCTGTTCTCTATGAAATGACTTCATTGGTCCACTAGGTTGCTTCCAAATTGTGTCTCTGCTATGGAAACATGAGGCTTCCTTAATCACCTCAGGAGGAAAGAAGAAACTGAAGACTCTGCGGGGACTTTTAATGACTCAGCTCAAAAGTGACGTGCTGAGAATCTACAGGCAAAATCTGTCACATGTCTAGCTTAATGCAAGTGTACCTTCAAAAAAGAGGATGACTGGGTATTGGTGAGCACTCATATTAAGTATCAGAGAAACTTACTGCATTAAATATATTTATGTATTCACTTGTCTCTTTTTGCTAAACTGTGAGTTCAAGAGAAAAGTGGTAACTTCATTTCCATACCCCAGAACTTTAGCCAGTATCATGCACTGAGTAAGACATCAATAGGTTATTGTTAGACTAAATTGAATTAAATTACAGGTGAAATAAGGTTGTGCTTAGCTTTGAGGAGAAGAAACAAATTCTATTTTGTCGCCTTACTTAGCATGCTATATTCACATAGTCATAAAAAGGAATCTGTAAGCTTAACGGAGTAAGCAAAAATTATGAAGCTAGACTTCCCAGCTTCAAATTCTGGCTCTCTCACATTTAGCTGTATAGGTTTGGGAAAATTACTCAATATACCTTTACCTCAGTTTCCTCAAAAGTTTTTTATAAATATTAAATGAGTAATTCATGTAAAATATTCAAATAGTATCAATATGTTAAGTACTCAACACATTACATATGATTATTCATTTACTGCATGAATAAGATACCAAAGTTTTCTAATTGTTCTTAGAGAAAAATTCAAAGTTCTTTCCACACTCTGTATGACTTGGCCCTCATCCACTGCACCAACTTCAATGAAAACTATTTCCCTCTTTCTTAGTGATGCTTCAGGCATTTCAATCTTTTTTCTGATTTTTGTTGGTTGGTTGGTTAGTTGGTTGGTGGGTTGGATTATGCCAGATTAGCTCCTACCTTCAGACTTTTCAACAGTTTCCCCAAATTATTACTGTTCCACCCCCACCACCACCAGAAAACCACAGGTATGGCCTTTCTCATCATTTAGGTTTCAGACGACATTTGATCACCTCATCTAAAGTTGCCAACTACATTGACCAGTCATCCTCTAACATATCTCTTTGTATTATTATCTTCATACCATGACTTGTACCTATTAAGTTGTGAGATGAAAACTTTTTCTTGGCCAGGTGCAGTGCTTCACACCTGTAATCCCAGCACTTTGGGAGACCAAGGCAGGCAGATCACCTGAGGTCAGGAGTTCGAGACCAGCCTGACCAACATGGAGAAAACCCCTCTCTACTAAAAACACAAAAAATTAGCTGGGCGTGGTGGTGCATGCCTGTAATCCCAGCTACTCGGGAGGCTGAGGCAGGAGAATCGCTTGAACCTGGGAGGCGGAGGTTGCGGAGAGCCAAGATCACACCATTGCACTCCAGCCTCGGCAACAAGAGTGAAACTCTGTCTCAAAACAAAACAAACAAACAAAAAAACAACTTTTTCTGTCCTCCTAATATATGACATTGCAGAGTTTAAGTCTTTTGTGCAATGTTACATTGCTAGCACCAGATTAAAACTCAGTCTGGCCCCAATGCCTCTACTTTTGATCACTATGCTCCACTTCCTTGTTAAGCACTTCACCTATTTTCTCATTTAACACAAAATATTGTGGTGGTTTTAAGTGCAAGTGCTAGAATAGCTAATTCAAACTGACTTAAATGATAAGCATCTGTACTATATCACATAAAGAAAGTCTTCCAGGTGATGACGTAATCAAAGATGCAGACTGTCCATCTTTCTGCTCTGCTATACTCTGTAGGTCGGTGATGCCTCCCGTCAAGGTCAGAGGACTAAAGCAATTTCAGACATCACACTTGAGAATGAACATAGTAAGGAAAGATGGCCTTTTTGTCCATGAATATATTTTATTGGAGAAAGAACCTTTCCCAGGAGGAGTTCAGTGGTATCTCACTGGATCCAAGTGATCAGGCCTGGGTCATATGACCCTGATCTGACTGAAGAGAAGTTAAGAAAGGAACTGATATGTGGAGCCTCTAGAATTAGAGGCAGACTTTGACAGCACGTGTGTGTATATGTGTGTAAAAGCGAGACCAAGCATATGCAGTGTGCGGAGGGAGGCAAGCCGAGAGAGCGCTAGGATGGCAGTGGGTAAGCAATTAGCAGTGCCGCCCAGAAGCAAACATTCTATCCTTATATCACAGATGAGAAAACAGACTCCAAGAAGTTAAAAACTTGCAGAAAGTCACCTAATTGGTAAGAGGCAAAATCGGATTCAAATCTAGAGTGTGGTGTTAAAATGAGAACTGTAACAACCATACTATACTGACTCCACATTAACCCCGATCTATGCCATAATGTTTGCTTTAATCCACGTAATTCACTGGTGACTTATGCTTTGGTTTGTAACTTGGTATCTTCATGTTATATTCAACTTCCTTTTCTTACAAAAGCCATCTTACCCTTGACTGTTGCACGCAACTTAGGTTAAATGTGTCAAAATATTATTCAATGTCAAGGTTCTTAATATTTTTGAGTTCCTAAAATTGTATCCTATGGTGACTTAGAGAGGAACAGATACAAGAATAGCTATTTATTGAAGGCTCAGCTAAGCATTGCCTGTGTAACTATGACTGACTCATCCTCATAATTTTAAAGACAGCTGCATAATATAAAACAGCATAGATGCTTTAAAAAAGTTTTTATTTTTGTTTATTTTAACATGTAACCACATTATAAAGTCATATCATGCATTTCTCAACTTACAATTTAAGTGCATTTCCTTTCAGTCTTTTTCTTTAAATGTTATAATTAGAATTAACACTTATATTAACATTTGGTACCCTTATTTTTTACTTAGCTTTGAAACAAAATATAATTTTACGTTTACCATATAAGCTTTAAAATCATCATTTAAATATGCAATATTTCAGCATTTAGGTGCATCTTAATCATTGCCTAATGTTGAGCATTCAGTGTTTCCAATTGTTCTGCTATTATAAGCAATGTGTGACATGCATCTCTGTGCATATTCTGAATTATTTTCTTAGACCATATTCCCAGAAGTGGAATGATTAAGTCCAAGAAGATGAAAGATTTTTTTTATCAAGGAGTTTGTCAAATTGCTTTCTGAAAGTATGGGGTCAATTTACACTGTGATCAGTAATGTATGGGAGCAGTAATTTCTCTGTGCTCTCACCCTCGGTGAGAAATACATTTCTAAATCGATAACTTAAAGTGAGCCTTCATTTTGTAATATGAGAAAAACAAAAGAGAGAAATTGAGGGAAAAGAGTCATACAATCTATGCACTCTGTTAGGGGCTCACAGTTTAGAAGGAGCAAAATAAATACAAGTACATGTCAGTAAAACATTATTGTGGATAGAGAATGGACAGAGAAACTATGTAGTGAGAGAAATGTGCCCTGGCTATTGTGGAAGCTTGGAAAGTAGAACAGCAGTTGAGATACCTCATTAAAGGGCAAGGAGGGGAAAGATGGGTAGAGAGGGCACATAAATTATAGGCATAAGCAAGAGCAAAGAGGTGTGTAATCAATGACGGACACATGTTGCAATTTGCAGTCTGAGGTCATAAGAGAGTCAAATGGGAGTCAAAGAATGAAAGAGAGAATTCTGGTAGGAGAGATAGAGTAAGATCTTGGAGGGTATTATGTGATGTAATAGCTTATATGTAATCCTGTAGATTATGGAAGAATCACTGCATAGTCTTAAGAAAAAAGTGGGCAAGTCAAACTTCTTTTTAAATCACTGTATTTCATCATGCAGTCTATAAAAGCAACATCAGCATCACCCAAGAACAAAGAAATGCAAATCCTCAGTCCCACATGAGATGTACTAAGTCCAAACTCCAGTAGAGCCCAGCAATTTGTATTTTAACAGCCCTCCAAGTGGATCTGATGTGCAGAAAAGTTTGGGAACCACTAACTTAAATTAACATTCTGGTTGCTTTGATGGGGTAAGGCTAAATGTAAGAGGACCAGTCAGGAGGCTGCTGCAAAGATCAAGTGGAGACATGATGGGTCCTAAACTTGAGTAGGGGGATTGAAACCATTCAGGTGGACTGAGTTTACGTAGAAGAAGTATGTAGATTGGGAACTTTTGGCTTAGGACAAAAGCCTGGGGTTATATACAAATTCTTAAGAAGAGGCGAGGCTAGGCACAGTGGCTCATACCTGTAATCCCAGCATTTTGGGAGGCCAAGGTGGATGAATGACTTGAGCTCAGGAGTTCAAGACCAGCCTGGGCAACACGGTAAAGCCGTCTCTACAAAAAATACAAAAATTAGCCAAGCATGGTGGCATGTACCTGTAGTCCCATTTACTCAGAAGGCTGAGGTGAGATCACTTAAGCCCAGGAGGTGGAGGCTGCAGTGAGCCATGTTTGTGCCACTGTACTCCAGCCTGGGTTAAAAAGCAAGATCCTGTCTCAAAATAATAATAGTAATAAATAAGATGCCAAAGAAGAAATTCTCTTTAAGAAAAGAAAAGATATAGTTAAGGAAGTGTGAGAAGGGAAAACAGTGAGTATCAGGAAAGCCAAAGAGAGAGAATTTTAAGAGGATTTGAGAATCCCAAGTCAGATGAGGAATAGTACTTCAAAAACAGGAAGACAAAAGAGCATATTATATTTTGTAATCAGGACATCATTTTTAACTTTAGAGAAAGCAGTTATAGTGTAGCATTGAAGACGGAATCCAATTAAAGGAAGATAAAGAAGAGATGCCATTTGAAAGGATGCAAGAAACTGCATAGATCCAGAAGTCAACAAATATTTTCAGAAAAGGACAAATAGTAAATATTTTAGGGTGATGGGCCTATGGTCTCTGTGGCAATTACACAACTGTGACATTGTAGAGCAAAAAGTGGCCATAGACAATATATAAATGAATGTTCATGAGTCTTCCCATGACTTTACTTATAAGAACAGGTGGCCTGCTGGTAAGTCATAAAGTGCCAACCTCTGGATTAGACAAATGCAATAGGATTAAGGAAAGGTTTTTTTCGTTTTGTTTACTTTTGCTGTTTTTAAAATGGGAAAGTAATGTACATATTTATAAGCTAGAAAAAAAGAGTCAGTAAAAATTAACTGTCAGTAAAATTAAAGAATGCACCTAGTCTTTTATTTAACAATATTTACTGTACTTATACTATGTTCCAAGCATTATTCTAGGCATTGAGACTTTGGGAATAAACAAGATAGACAAGGTCCCAAGGACATCAAAAAAGACAGAATCAACAGATAACGCAAAAGATATACTAGATGATGATATGTGCCATAAAAAAAAAAAGACCAATAAAATAGGGTGATGTAAAGCGAGTGCCAGCTGGGCTACTCTAGCTTTACAAACAGGAAAGACTTTTCTGAGGAAGTTGCATTTAAGCCTTGCTATGGTCTGAATGTTTGCGTTCCCTCAAAATTCATATGTTGAGACTTAATCCCCAATATGGTGGTATTAAGAGGTAAAGTCTTTGGGAAGTCACAAGAGCTCTGCAACTGCCCTCATGAACAGGATTAGTGCCGTTATAAAGGAGGCTGAAGGGAGATTGTTTGCCCCTTCCACCATGTGAGGATGGAGAAAAAGCACTACCTATGAGGAATGGGCCTTCACTGGACACCAAATCTGCTGGTACCTTGATCTTGGACCTCCCAGCCTCCAGAACAGTTAACAATAAATTTCTATTGTTTGTAAATTACACGGTTTAAGGTGTTTTGTAATAAGAGCCTGAACAGACTAAGACATGTCTTGACCTGAATGCCTGGAAAGTGCAGTAGAGAGAGGTAGTGACTGGAAGAACAAGTCTCTAGGAGGAAGGAGTGTAGGGACCAAAGGGATGAATTCGACTTGGATGAAGGAAAACTGCTCATCTTATCAGGCAAAGAAATAGGTGGAAAGGTTAGCCATATGTTTCCTTAAGTTCATAGATGGAAAGAGCAAAAGGTTCAGAATGACTACATTTAGATTTCATGATAAGATTACCCAACTAGAATGGTTAGAATGGAAGTTAAATTGAGAATGTAGGTAGAGTTGTGAATAATTGGTGGGAGTGGGGAAATTGGTGGGTAAAGGACAAGAAAACTCACCAGAGTCAGATGGAATTAAAAGGTAGCAGTGAAAATCCACCCGTATTGGGCATAGCCATGAGAAATGTCTGCCTACTTGAATACTGCTAACGTCATCAGGAAGAGAGACTTGCAGCATGTTCTGCAGGGAACAAAATGTACTTCAAACGCATGTGTCTCTGACCAAACCACTACATCCATGTTGTATTTGAAGATTAAATGACCTATAGTACAGATTCACAAAGATAAGCTCACTCAAGACAGTATGTTTCACAAACTTATAGGCAAAGACTAGAAACTGTGGAAACCATTTGTATCACCTAACATGGCCTATCACAATGACTTATAAGACAGTGAAATTGAAGCCTTATATATGTTTTCAAAAATACACTGGAAGCTGCTGTGGGACACTGCAGTATGTGCCACAGGGTAGAGAGAGGTACCATCTGTCAGAGAAAAGGGTTATTCTGGAAAACCCACAAAATGTAAGAAAGGAGAGAATCAGAACAGATCCAAATATGGCAAATTAGATAAAGCGGGAAAACAGGCCTTAGCCAGCTGGATGGAATGTAGAGTTTTATACTCCTAACAGTTACTAGGGACTGTAAGGGTAGAAAGAAGACAAATAAATCCTAAAACTTGGTACTCAGTTCCTCAGCTAAGTGGACCTTGGAAGTTGAGCATGAGACGGTTTGTAGCATCTTAGAATTTTCAGCTCCAAGAAACTCAGAGATGAGGTTTCACTTCCCCAAGTGCTATTAAAGAGCTTGCAAGAAGTTGAAAAGAAAACCCCTAGGGACAAATTCTAAGGAAATGTTGAAACAATGTTTCAATGTTGGGCATACCATAAAAATAAACCAAAAAGCTGATGAATTAAAATAGAGAAGGAGAATCCAAAAACTAAGTGAAAGAGAAAGTAGATATGAATTAAAAGATTTTGAGTAGAAGACAGTACAATATAGAACAGTTACTATCTGTGCCAGTGAGAGTAGAGCAACTGTGACTTTTTCTAGAAGCCTGAAGTCTTAATGTAATCAGGAACATGGCCCTAAGAGTACATATCTAGATCTAGGAAACATATCAGCCTCTGTCATGGCAGATTGATAGACAAGCCAGGATCACTGAACAAGTCTTGATATTTTTACTCCTAGGGATAAGTAGGCCAAAGTTTATTTTCAAACTCAGGCAGGGCATTGGACAAGGGTTTTCTCTAGGCTATTTTCAAAGTTCCTCCATGTTCCTAGAATGAGACTGGTCATCCTGCTACAAAGAGTGGGAATAGGGCTGGGATAAGGTAGTGCATTACAGTCAACCACCATTATTACATATTAAGACAGAATTCCTGATTTTAGGTAAGAATTTATATTTCTCCTATAATTTTCTACTGTTCCATGGATATTTCCTGCCTATTCTAGGACACAGGTGATACAGCAAATTTCAATGATGTATCAAAAAGTCACAACACAAAAACAGGTATAGTGTTGATGCAATGTATCAGTGCATGTCAAAATATGTTCAATGGAATATTAGTGAATGTGATGAACAAAAAGGATTTTATGATTAAAAAGCATGAGAAACACCCAGTTCAATAAAGTAAATATATTCTATATTACAGTACTTCTCAGAGGTATTGATATCATAAATTTATTGTAGCTTTCCAAAGGAAGTATACAGAATAGAGTACTTATCAATTTATCTGACCATGGAACACATTTTGAAAGTACATTTAGTGAGACTTGTTTTCTATAGCACGCTTTATAAAATCTTTTAGAGTTAAGAAAAAAATGATGCGAGAAGGATATTACAATTTCACCTTCTACTGTACAGCACCAATGTATTGCCCATTCAACATAAAAAAAAAAAAATCCTGGAGAGAATCTACAGGTGAAAACACAGAGATATATATAAGATGTCCATAAGAGCCTTGTTTATAACAGCCCTATCTAAAAGTCCACCAACAGGAAAATAGACAAATAAGTTTTTATATATTTACGCAAAGAAAAATAATACAACTATAAAAATAGAATAAAAAACATTTCATACAGCAACACAGGTGATAAAATTATTTTTGAAGAGGAAAGTATTATGGTTATATTTGTCTCCTCCAAAATTCATGAATATTTGTCCCCTCAAAAACTCATAATTAAACTTAATTCCCAAAGTGGCAGAAGTGAGAAATGGGGCCTTAAAGAGGTAATTGTGGCCAGGCGGTGGCTCAGGCCTGTAATCCTAGCATTTTGGGAGGCTGAGGCTTGCAGACTGCCTGAGCTCAGGATTTCAAGACCAGCCAGGACAACATGGGGAAACTCCACCTCTACTAAAACTACAAAAAATTAGTGGGGTGTGGTGGTGAGTGCCTGTAGTCCCAGTTACTCGGGAGGCTGAGGCATGAGAATCTCTTGAACATGGGAGGTGGAGGTTGCAGTGAGCCAAAATCACTCCACTGCCCTCCAGCCTGAGTGACAGAGTGAGACTCTGTATCCAAAAAAAAAAAAAGCGGTAATTGTGTCATGAGGCTCTGCTTTCATGAATGAACTAATCCGTTCATGGATTAACGAGTAATCAGAGAAGTGGGACTGGTGGCTTTTTAAGAAAAGGAAGAGAGACCAAAGTTACCATGCTCAAACCCCTTGCCATGAGATGCCCTGCACTACCTCAGGACTCTGCAGGGTCCCCACCAGCAAGATGACTTTCACTAAATGCAGTCCCTCAATTCGACTTCTCAGCCTCCATAACATTAAGGAAAATAGTTTTTTCAAAGAGAAAGAGGTCATTATACAATGATAAAAGGTTCAACACAACAAGATTTAACCATCCTAGATATATATGCACCCAACATCAGAGCATTCAGATTTATAAGACAAATACTACTAGACCTATAAAAAGAGATAGACAGCCATACAATAATAGTTAAGGACTTCAACATCAACACTTCACTGACAGCACTAGACAGATGATTGAGGCAGAAAACTAACAAACAAACTCTGGATTTAAGTTGGACTCTTGACCTAAGTTGGACTCTTGACCAAATGGACCCAGTAGACATCTATAGAACACTCCACCCAACAACTGCAAAATACACATTTTTCTCATCTGCACATGGAACATTCTCTAAAATTGGTCATATGCTTGGTTGTAAAGAAGTCTGAATAAATTCAAAGAAATCAAAACCACATCAAACATCTTCTCAGACCACAGTGGAATAAAATTAGAAATCGACACCAAGAAGAACTCCAAAAATCACACAAGTACATAGAAACTAAACAATTTGCCCCTGGCTGACTTTTGGGTAAATAAAAAACTAAGACAGAAATTTAAAAAATACAATTGAAACAAATGAAAATAGAGACACAACATACCAAAACCTCTGGGACACAGTAAAAGCAGTGTTAAGAGGAAAGTTTATAGCACTAAATGCCTACATAAAAAAAAATCTCAAATTAAGAACCTAATATCACACCTAAAGGAACTAGAAAAACGAGTACAAATGAAACCCCAAGCTACCAACAGAAAAGAAGTAACAAAGATCACAACAGAACTAAATGAAATTGAGACCAGAAGAAATCATACAAAGGATTAATGAAATGAAAGTTGGTTCTTTCTTTGAAAGGACAAATAAAATTGACAGATCATTAACTATAATAACCAATAAAAAAAAGAGAATATTCAAACACAATCAGAAATGACAAAGGTGACATTATAACTTATACCACAGAAATACGAAAGATCCTCAGAGACAACTGTGAACATCTCTATGTACACAAACCAAAAAACCTAGAGAAAATGGATAAATTCTCAGAAATGTATATCCTCCGAAGACTGGAACAGAAAGAAGCTGAGATCCTGAATAGCCCAAGAGCAAATCATAAAATTGAATAAGTAATAAAAAATCTACCAAACAAAAAAGCCCTAGACCAGATGGATTTACAGCCAAATCTTACCAGACATTCAAAGACCTGGTATCGATCTAATGGAAACTATTCCCAAAAAATCAAGGAGGGATTCCTCCCTAACTCCTTCTACAAAACAGGTATCAACAAAATCTGGTAATGATACAACAAAAAAAGAAAACTACAGCCCAATATCCCTGATGAACATAGACACAAACATCTTCAACAAATACCACCAAAGTGAATCCAACAGCATATCAAAAATAGAATTCATCATGACCAAGTGAGCTTTATTCCTAGAATGCATGGATGATTCAGCAGACACGAATCAGTAAGTATGATTCACCACATAAACAGAATTAAAAACAAAAACCGTATGATCATCTCAACGTACACAGAAAAAGCCTTCAATAAAATCCACATCCCTTCATGATAAAAACCTTCAACAAACTAGGCATCAAAGGAACATACCTCAAAATAATAATTATTATTTTGACAAACTCACAGTGAGCATCATATTGAACAGGCTAAAGTTGAAAGCATTTCTCCTAAAAACTGGAGCGAGATAAGGATGTCCACTTTCACCACTCTAATTCAACACAGTACTGGAAGCCCTAGCCAGGGCAATCAGGCAAGACAAAAATAAATAAATAAAAGGCATCCTAATGAGAAATGAAGGAGTCCCACATGGTCCTATACCTAGAGAACCCTAAAGATCCTCTAAAACACTCGTAGACCTGATCAACAACATCAGTAAAATTTCAGAATACAAAATTAATACAGAAAAACCAGTTGCTTTTCTATACACCAACAATGCTCAAGCTGAAGACCAAATCAAGAATTCAATCCAATTTACAAATACTGTGTCCGGAATTGGTTCCTTCTGGTGGGTTCTTGATCTCGCTGACTTTAAGAATGAAGCTGCGGACCCTCGTGGTGAGTGTTACAGTTCTTAAAGATGGTGTGTCCAGAGTTTGTTCCTTCAGATGTTCAGATGTGTCCAGAGTTTCTTCCTTCCAGTGGGCTCGTGGTCTCACTTGACTTCAGGAGTGAAGCCACAGACCTTTGCATGAGTGTTACAGCTCTTAAAGGTGGCGCGTCTGGAGTTGTTTGTTCCTCCTGGTGGGTTTGTTGCCTCGCTGGCTTCAGAAGTGAAGCTGCACATCTTCGTGGTTAGTGTTACAGCTCATAAAGGTAGTGCGGACCCAAAGACTGAGCAGCAACAAGATTTATTGCAAAGAGCAAAACAACAAAGCTTCCACAACGTGGAAGCGGACCCAGAGTTCCCACTGCCTGCTTTTATTCCCTTATTTGGCCCCGTCCACATCCTGCTGATTGGTCCATTTTACAGAGAGCTGGTTGGTCCATTTTGACAGAGTGCTGACCGGTGCATTTACAAACCTTTAGCTAGATACAGAGCACTGATTGGTGCATTTACAATCCTTTAGCTAGACAGAAAAGTTCTCCAAGTCCCCACCCCGCCCAGAATCCCAGCAGGCTTCAGCTCTCAGTACCACACATATAAAAGAAATACTTATGAATACATTTAATTGAAGAGGTGAAAGGCCTCTGAAAGAGAACTATAAAACATTGATGAAAGAAACTGTAGATGACACAAACAAATGGGAAAATGTCCCATGCTCATGGACAGGAATATTCTCAATATTCTTTTTTTTTTTTTTTTCTTGAGATGGAGTCTCGCTTTGTCACCCAGGCTGGAGTGCAGTGGTGTGATCTCAGCTCACTGCAACCTCCGCCTCCCAGGTTCAAGCAATTCTCCTGCCTCAGCCTCCCAAGTAGCTGGGACTACGGGAATGTGCCACCAAGCCAGGCTAATTTTCTTGTATTTTTAGTAGAGACGGGATTTCACCATGTTGGTCAGGCTCGTCTTGAACTCCTGACCTCAAATGATCTGCCGGCTTCAGCCCCGCAAAGTGCTGGGATTACAAGCGTGAGCCACCGTGCCCAGTCTCAATATTCTTAAAATGACTATATGGCCCAAAGCAATCTACAGATTCAACACAATACCTGTCGAATTACCAACACTGTTTATCATAGCATTAGAATAAAAATATCTAAAATTTATACCAAACCAAAAAGAGCATGAATAGTCAAAGCAATCCTAAGCAAAAAGAAGAAAGCCAGAGGCAAAATATCACCCAACTTCAAACTATAGTAACCAAAACAGCATGGTACTGGTACAAAAATAGACATATAGATCAATGAAACAGAATAGAGAACACAGAAATAAAGCCACATACCTACCATCAACTGATTTTCAGCAAAGTTGACAAAAATTGACAATGGGGAAAGGATTAAATAAATGGTGTTGGGAAAACTAGATAGCAATATCCAGAAGAAAGGATTCCTCTTGAGGAATCTCAAATCAATCTGAGATAATTTTTGGATATAAAGGGAGGTATGGGACCATATACAAAAAAATGAACTCAAGATAGATTAAAGATTTAAATGTAAGACCTGAAACTGTAAAAATCCTACAAGAAAACCTGGAAATGCTTCTTCTGAACAATGTCCTTGAATTTATGACTAAAACCTCAAAAGCAAATGCAATGAAAACAAAAATAGATAAATGGAACTTAATTAAACTAAAGAGCTTAGTAAACAATCAACAGAGTAAACAGACAACCTACAGAGTGGAAGAAAATATTTTCAAATTATGCATCTAACAAAGGACTAATATTCAGAATCTACAAGGAATTTAACAAATCAACAAGAATAAAACAGCCCCGTTGAAAAGCGGGCAAATGACATGAACAGACACCTCTCCAAAGAAGACAGACAAGTAGCCAAAAAAATATGAAAAAATGCTCAACATCACTCATCATCAGAGAAATGCAAGTTAAAACCACAATGAGATACCATCTAACACCAGCCAGAATGGCTATTAATAAAAAGTCAGAAAATGACAGATGTTGGCAAGTATGCAGAGTAAATGGAACACTTATATAACTGTTGGTGGAAATGCATGTTAGTTCAATCCCTATGGAAAACAGTATGGAGATTTCTCAAAGAACTAAAAATAGAACTACCATTCAACCCAGCAATCCTACTACTGGGTATCTACCCAAATGAAAGGAAATCGTTTTATCAAAAAGACACCTGCACTTGTATGTTTATTGCAGCACTATTCACAATAGTAAAGTCATGGAATCGATCTAAGTGTCTATCAACAATGGACTGGGTAAAGAAAATGTGATATATATACACCATGAAATATTACACAGCCATAAAAAAGAATAAAATCTTGTCCTTCACACCAACATGGATGCAGCAAGAGGTCAGTATCCTACATGAAATAACTCAGAAACAGAAAATCAAACACCACATGTATTCACTTATAAGTAGGAGCTAGTCAGTGGGTATATATGGACATAAAGATGGAAATGATAGACACTTTAAACTTAAATGTAGGAAGGGTGAGAGAGGGAGAAAGGGTTGAAAAACTACCTATTGGGTATTATGTTCACTATTTGGGTGATGGGTTCACTGCAAGCCCAAACTCCAGTGTTACACAATATATCAATATATATTGACATATGATATCGATATATCATATGTCAATATATATTGATATATCGATATATATATCGATATGTCAATGATATATCGATATATATATCGATATATCAATATATTGATATACCAAATATATATATCGATATATCAATATATCAAATATATTACTTATGTAACAAACCTTCAATGTACCCCTTAATCTATAATTTTTTAACAGGAAGAGTTTTAGTTGCTCCAGATACATACCAAAATGCTTTGAGAGTCTAAACTCATCAAGTTGTACAATTTAAATATATTCAGTTATTGTATTTTGATTATACCTTAATAAAAGCTACCAAAATCATAACCAAAAAAAATTTTTCTTTATAAATTACTGTTTCAGGTATTCTGTTATAAGCAACAGAAAGCAAACTATGACACAAGGGAATGACAAACACAAAATTTAGGGTGAGTCGGGGAAGCAAGTGGATTGAATAGGGAGGAAACACACAGATAGAGCCAACAGTGTGGATAAGTTCTAACTCTTAACTTGGGAATTCTCTAGGGGTGTTCATTTGATTATGTTTCATAGTACACATATTTGCTGTGGTTTTCTTTAATGTCTATCAAATATCATGTAATGAAATGTAATCTCCAAAAACTAATTGTTGCCTGGCGCATAATAGGCACTCAATAAATATTTGTTTAATCACCAAAATTATTAAGCCCAGTAGGGCACCAAGGCAATAGAGATCCCTCATTGACATTTAGGTGGTTAATGTTGACCATTGTCCAGAGAGATATTAAGAACATAGACACCTGTGCCCAAGCCTGGAGGGTGGAAGCACCTACAAATTATTGAGAATGAAAGTTGTGCCACTCCCCAGAAACAGAGGACTCAGAGATGGACCTAGGGTTATTTACATGAAATAAGAAAAGTGGTATTTCACACATACCTGAATTCATAGGCCAATAATCATATTTAGTACATGTTTTTCAAAATAGTCAACTACTATAGAGCAATCCAATACCCAGTGATGTAAGGTATTGAATTTGACAATCAATCCCAATATTTGTGTACTTTCTGGAATGTCAACTTGGGCATCATGATGTTACATAATATAAATTACTGTTTGAATCACTGAATCTCTTCTGCTTTTTGTAAGATGAAGGTGAGTTCCACTGCAAATTGCTGTATGAGGCTGAGACTCCAGCTCTTCACTGAAAAAATAGAAACCACAACAGAACTAAATCACAAAGTATAAAAGCTTTTGTTGCTATTGCAAGCATCAACACCTCCAAAAATATCTTTACTATTTATTAAGTGGTGACCCTCAATATCAGAGTTCCCAAAAGCAATGGTTCTCAACATGTGGCTCCCTAGTCCAATAGTGTCAGTGTCACCTCAGAAATTGTCAGAAATGCAAATTTCTAGGCTTAATCCCAGACCTACTGAATCTGAAAACCTGGTATTGTAGCCTAAGAATCTGGGTTTTATCAAGCTCTCTAGATCTCAGACATTCATAAAGTTTCAGTACTGCTGCTTAGAATAATAGAGAAATCCTCACCAAAAAAGTAATCCTTTGCTGATGAAAAGATTATTTTAGCCAAGGCGTCTCTGTGGTTCATATATGTTTTTATCTTTCTTAAGTTTCTTAACTTAATTAAAAAAGAGTAGTTCAGAAGGGCTTTTCCTCCAATGATGATCCTTAAAGTCTTAGCTATCCTTACCTGTTTTATTAACCAAACACAATAGTGCCAGACACATAAGCTTCTCAGGAACCACTGAGAAGTATTGTTCAGATCAGGGTAAGATAGAATTTTGAAACTTGAATTTAACAGTAAATCAAGTGCTTGCACAATTTTCCCAGAGTCTCAGAGCTCTTTTGCATGCAGGGGAAAAGAGCTTGTTGTATTTCCTGCAGGAGGCTGGTATGAGTGTCAATTTTTTTTAATTGTTAATGTTCAGGGTGAGCAATCTGTGAGAGCCCTCGGGTGCTTTGGGAATGAAGATGAGATATAACACAACATGGTGCATCTTCTAAAAAATATTAAAGATTATTTATCCTAAGCAAATATGGGCACTTGGGTTTTTTCCATGTGTAGAAGAAATCATTCTTTCTCTCAGGAGCCTGGCATTGCAGAATAATTTATACAGAAAATCATGAATCCCCTGGGGAAAGCATACAAATCATCTACAACAGAGGGAGAATATGGATAAAAATTCTTGCCAAGAAAGATGGTTTCCAGGGATCTACAAACAAGGACTCTTAGAATATCTAAAAAACTAGCTTCAGTTTTAAAATATCTCAGAAGTTCTAAAACAAAGATATTAGAAGAAACATGGGATTTACAAATATTTTTGAAGTAGTAAGAATAGTCAGAATGATGAACAGAATCTAAACAAGTGATTCAACAGTTAATTATGTATTACTTTAAGACATCTCCAATGCCTTAAAAAAATGTATTGTTCCTGAATGTATTATTCAGTGTTAATATGTGCTTGTGCTGCTTTGTTTTCCCACCACACTGATAAGCAAATACAACAGTGTCTTATAGAAATGGTCTTTACTTTCCATCATGAGACATTCATAAAAAGGTTGTAATCCAGTGGATCTTTGCAAATCAAGTTATATGATTCTATACCTAAAATGCTATAACTGAGGGGTACGTTCCCATAATATCTCAACATCCAATGTATCACAGGCTAGAGTTGAAGAATAGATTCTACAACTTTCTTCCAAAAAGACAAATCCTCTGTCTCTGTCCTCCATGACAGCTTTAAAAACTGTCCATCTTTCTCACTATATTCCACATTGTAGTGGCTGAATTCCAAGAGCAAGTATTCCTAGAGAACCAGCAGAAGCTGTATCACTTTTTATGGCCTAACCTCAGAAATTATAAAACACCACTTCCGCCACAGTCAAAAGCCCATCAGGATTCAAAAGAAGGGAAAATAGGACACACCTCTTGATGGGAGAAGTGTAAAAGTCTCACCAGAAGAACATAAGGGGTAAGTGATATTGTCATGACTATGTTTGGAAAATATAATCTGCCACAGATTGAACACACATCTAATCTTGGTCCCTCCTGAAATTTCACTAAGACAACATTAAATTGATTTCTTTCCCAAAGCATAAACCCCCAAACACAGGGAGAAGGAAAGAAGAAGCAATAATGAAAGTTTAGAAGCTGGAAAGCAGATGTTCAACTGGCAAAGGACTTAACAGACCCCAGAAAACTGAATCTTATACTAACAACAAGGAAAGCTGAAAACTCATTGGATTTATAATACAGAATCCTCCAAAGACTAAGCATATGGTAGCATCAGATATCATTACAAGTGTGAGAAGGAAAGAGCTAAAACAAGGAGGATTTTTAAAAGCAATCGAATCCATCAGAGACCTCCTCAGATTTAGGCAGCCAAACGACTGCACGTCTCCCATGATTGCACAATACTGGAGGCATGTTCTCTTTAAGCAATAAAACAGGGAGGGCTTTGAACTACAGAGTCAAGGGCAGAGGTAACATGGTGAAAAGAGGGGGATTAAGTATGTCCACTGCTGACTAAGACCTCCAGCTGTCCTTGCTTAGTTGGCTTCCAAAAAAGTAGCAGCTAGGCCTTCACTCTCCAGGCAGAGGACTGGAAACATCATCTCTGAGAAAACTTAGCACTTCAAGATAATGTATTTAAAGGTCACAAGACTAAAAGGCTCCACTGCATCATCCTAATGTGATGTTCTGAGATGATAAGACCCACTCATGCCTCAGAGTTTCCAATCAACTTTCTTGGCCCTCCAGAATTACATGATATCTGAGGAACGCCTGAAACATGAAAGGTAAGAAAAATTGGAAAAGCAACATGAAGAAAATAGACCATGCAAAGAAGAGAGAAGTTTTCTAATGTGTATATTATTAATACTCATTGAAACATAAGAAAAGATCCAACTGTGGGGAGAAAAACAGGATGTTATGCTAAAAGGAACATTCAGAGAACCAAAAGAGCTCCCAGGTAGCAAAAATATGATAAAAGATAACACTAAAATCTTCTCCTCCTCCCCCACCTCCACACACACACACACACACACACACACACACACACACACACACACAAAAAAAAAAACCTGATAGGACAAAGTGTTAAAAAGATGGCATGACTTCCAGGTCACTTGACTCCGAAGGACATAATGTACATGAGCTGGTAAACTGACAAATACAGATTTAATGAAATTGTTTCAAATTATAAACATAACAACTAGCAGAAATAAAAACCTTCTTAGAAATCATCCTCAGAGGCAAGAATACAAAGAAAACATTGATTTCATATAACAGCAAACAAGAAGAGTAGCAAAAATAATTTTAAATTTTAAAAAAATGAAAGTAACAAGAAAAATGAAAAGATCAATCCAGAAGGTCCAGTTTTAAATAGTATTCCAGAAATGGAAAACTGAAAAAGAGGGGAAGAAAATTATAAATGAAATAGTTCAAAAACAATTTTCAAAATTGAAGGACCTTAAGATTCCAAGATGAAAGAAACATTAAATGTTTGATGTAATGGAGACAAATAGACCTGTATCTGAGCACATCATTTTGATACTTCAGAATACTGAGGACTGAGAAGATTCAACAAGCTTTCAGAAAGAAAAAAAAATAGTTCACCTAAAAAGGAACAGGAATCAAAATGGCTTCAGACTCTTCTCAGTAGCAACTTCAGAAACTGGGAGCATCAAAAGCTAAGAAAGAAATGCCTTCAGATTTCTGATGGAAAATGAATTCCATACCAAGGCAAATTCTCAATAAGGTCGAAAAAAGTTAAAAGACATTTTCACATGAGGCAGTCTCCAAAGTTTTACCCCCATCCATCCTTTCTCAAGGAGTGCCTAGAGGCTCTGCTCCACCAAAACAAATTTTAAAATGCACAGGAAATAGGGAAGAACATAAGAAAGAAAGGATGAGTCCCCAGGATGATGGGGACAGAAGATCCCAGAATGGCAGCTGAGTCACCAGACATAGAGGGTGACCAGGCCAGAATGGAGCAGGTCAGAGGGTTCAGGAAAATACTTCTTCTGGAATACTAAATTAATAGAATATTTGATGCACAGGAGTTTGTGGTTGAAAAGGTAGTATGTTCATAAAAACTAAGCAAAACCAGACAGCTTTTCGCTTTGTAGAAAACTTAAACATTGTACCAGAGAAGAAAAGTGATGGAGTTCACTAAATAAGTCAGCTGTGACAAGTGTTTACATAGTCATAACAATAATGTAAACAATGAGTATTTATCTAATCAAAATTACCATATAACTTTAGTGGGAAGGTGGAGAGATGGGATGGCTGAGCCTATTTGCCAGAGGTGCAGGGAACAATGAGGTGAGCAAAAAACACCTTTTCAATAGTGGAAAGTCAACAGATTATACCTGACACTGAAAACTCAGAGATAATATTACAACTATAACACTCAGCAACAGAGAGACAAGCTCCAAAATAATTAGCTGGAAGTGGTTTCCTCTAGGGAGAGTAGTAAAGAGGTCTTTCATAAGAACCTTTGTAAAAGTTTTGACTTTTTAGTCTATGTACATGTATAACTTTGATTTAAAAATAAAGAAAAATATGGGGAAAAATGAAAGAGCATCATTCAAACAGGAATAACTACATCAGCTTATTCAGAAATATAAGAATTAAGGCACATTTTTGAGGTGGTTTAACCATGCCAGTGATAAATTACAAACATCGGAATTTTGCTTCCCAATTTCTCTGCTATCAGGACCTAATAGAAATCAAAGGCACTATTTAAATTTTCAACTGTTTTCAAGTCAGTTTCACTATTGTAACTTACTAATTCTCATAGCATTCTGAATAGATAAAACATTCATTGGCTAGCTCTTGAGACTGAAAATGTGCATTTGAGGCAACCATGTCCTTAAAAGCAGCCATTTACAATGGATTAGAAGAGTGCATGTCTTATGATTTTTTATTATCTAATTGTAAAGTTATTTATAAGTTCTAAACCATCCTTTGAGAATAATGATAATACACTTGAAAATAACACTTCTGGATCATTTCTTTGAGGCTTTACATTATTTCTTTAACTCTTAAGAGGTTTTTGCTCACCTCTTTGCTCCCTGCACCTGACAAATAGGCTCAGCCTTTCCATCACATTTTTCCCATTTCATTTTTCCCCATGTTTCACTTTAAGACTAATTGTAGACACACTTTGCTGAAAAACCATAAAATTCTGCTTCAACATACTTAAGAGTTAACTAGTTTTTAGCATGCTAAGTCATGCATAATATTTAATGACCATCAAATTTTAGAAATAATTTTTCCAGATAATAATCAGCTAAATGTTGGATTAGATTTGAATATGAAGGTTTGAGGCTTGACTCTTTTCATTTTGATCAATGATTAAGGGTTTAAAGCAAATTTTCTTGATCTTCTTAGTATTACCCTGATTCTGTCTTATAAAAAAAAGCTCCTTAAATATTGCTTTTAGATTTTTCTTAACATAGTAAATTTTTTACACCAAGTGTTTTTATTTTCCTCACCAGAGGACACACAAAAAATCTGTTCATCATACAGTGAGAAAATATTTAAATATTAATAAACATTATGTATGCTTTTTGCAGATCAAATGCTTCCAAAATAAATTCTATTGTAATGAAAATCCACATTAAAAATAAAAAAATTTCTAAGCTACTAGTTGAAATTAATTTTTGTTAGTATTTGACATAAAATTAAAATCCAAATTAAGAAATTGGTCAAACTCCTACAGCCCATAATAATATGATTTGGCCATAAAAGTAGAACATCAGAATTTGCTTACATTTCCCTTTAAATTAATAATAGACACAAAACCCATATACACTCAAGATACCCAAAGTAAAGAATGTTGTAAAGGAAAAGAGTATAACATAAACTGTCATTCATCACAGCTTCAAACAAACAAAAAGCCACCTTTTATGGAGTTACTTGGCACGCATTTTTATTTCACACCAAATAAAATTCCTCTTACTAAATTATCTTGATACCTATTTCTATATATAATAGCATTCTGGTTGGGTTCAGTTCAGTATACCTCATTTCTCTTGTAAACTGTTCATTTCATGCCTATGGGCATAGCCTCCTTGCTTGCAGCCCACTTGATCCATTCATTTTGATTATCTTCCCAAAGGTACAGAAACAATAAAAATTTAAAAATAATATTATTATTAAATGAAAAATAGGCTGGGTGCAGTGGCTCACGCCTGTAATCCCAGCACTTTGGGAGGCCCAGGTGGTTGGATCACGAGGTCAGGAGTTCAAGACCAGCCTGGTCAAGATGGTGAAACCCTATCTCTACTGAAAATACAAAAAAAATTGCCGGGCCTGGTGGCAGGTGCCTGTAATCCCAGCTACTCGGGAGCCTGAGGCAGAGAATTGCTTGAACCTGGGAGGCGGAGGTTGCAGTCAGCCGAGATCATGCCACTGCATTTCAGCCTGGGTGACAGACGGAGACTCTGTCTCAAAAAAAAGAAAAATTAATAATACTAATAATAAATGAAAAACATAAATGATCCAAATGAATGAATAAAAACCTGTTTTTTCCAAATCTGGTTTACCTAACAGATTAAGCACCTCTTATGTCAAATAAATGTCATCCTCATTTTCCAAAAGCAACTTTAATGTGCCTACCATCCTGGATTACACATTTCTAAACAACACAGAATCTGGAAACCTGCTTTAGGTAGATACATCATAAAAATGAACATCAATTCATTCCCTGCTAAATCTAATCTGCCCATTGTTGCTGAGATCCCTAACTTTTCTTGCTTTTTGCATGACAGATTTAGGTGAAAGATAATGCAAAGCCACATAAAATATTTCACCACATTAAACTTAACTCCCTAAGCATACCAGGAACTCTTGCATTTCCTAGAACTAAAAACCATTACCTTACACTTCGTGTGATTTATTTTGAGATTATATTTTGTGCACTGCTCAAAGAAAGCATTCAGCTGCTTCTGAAGGCCAATTGGGGTTTGAGAGATTAATGAATACTGAATCTTTAGTCTTGAAAAAGGAACAGTCATGCAGATGTTAAAAACATTTTGGGCATGAAAACTATGCCAAAAGTCTCAGTGATATCACATAAATGGATGCTAAATAATGAAAGGCCATCATCCCATCATCTTCTCTTCTGAAGGATTTGATCATAATCCAGCATGTATCCTTCAACCTGTAAATTATTAATTATAGCTAAAAGGAGATTTGGGAAATTTCATAGTGACTCTTAGTCACTACTGATATTTGGTATTTGCATAAATAAACCCTTGGATGTTTAAATGTCATTTTGTCCTTATAAAGCAGGAGATGGAATTTTTTATCCAAATCACCCTATTCCAGGACACCAGGCAAAGGCTGAATTGTGCCGAAATCTGGTTAATGTAAGGGAAGTGAGAGAAAAGCGGTAACTGCATGAGCAAACATATATAGAAAGAGACTTTGACAAGTTAGATCTAAAAATGTATAGGGAAAAATATAGGGATGGGAAATGGGAGCAAAATAGAAAAAATCTCTGCAAATTATGGTATAATTCATTAGAAGGTCTAGACATACTCATTACTTATTTCTATCCATTTCGTTTCCAGCGGCATGTCTCTGTTTAAAGATAGCTGATGTGCTGGCAATAGTATGCGGATTACACATTAAGTAAGAAAAAAAAAAAAGAAAAAGAAACAATTTCAAAATCATTTAGTTGATCGTGTAAATCATTGTGTGTGTGTGCGCGCGTGCACGTGCACATCAATGCACTTGTGTATATACATGTATGCACAGGTATACAGATTCACCATCCAGAACAAAAATGTGAGGTGTCTCCTGTACTACACATGTATACAAATAACTAGCCCCATGGTGAGATACGTAACCATGGACAGATGCTTGGATGTATTAGTCCATTTTCACACTGCTGATAAAGACATACCTGAGACTGGGCAATTTACAAAAGAAAGAGCTTTAAAAGACTAACAGTTCCACATGGCTGGGGCGGCCTCACAATCATGATGGAAGGCAAGGAGGAGCAAGTCATGTCTTATATGTATGGCAGCAGGCAAACAGACAGAATTTGTGCAGGGGAACCCTTCTTTTAAAAAATGATCAAATCTCATGAGACTTATTCACTATTGCAAGAACAACATGAGAAAGACCCACCTTGATGATTCAATACCTCCCACTGGGTCCCTCCCATGACACGTGGGAATTGTGGGAGTTACAATTCAAGATGAGATTTGGGTGGGGACACAGCCAAACCATACCATAGGGAGAATTAACCATGCCCAGAAGATTTGAATATCTACATTTACAAGCTGCCTATCTTAAGTCCAAAAACTGAAAGAAGAAAATATATTTAGAAATACTTTATCCATGTGAATTAGTTATCCAGCTTCATATTGCAGACATGCAGAAGTACTTAAACTATGTTTTATTTTTTATTTTCTTTCTTATTATCCTTTGAAGCTGTTTTCAATTTCTAGCAAGATCTAAATTAGGTTTATTCTAACTGTGAAATATCTAGTAGTTACAGTGTAAAGCTTTCACTGTATATTGAAGCCTAATCATTTAATAATATGTCATCATTCCTAGTTATTTCATCAGAAATCAATCGTAGTCTATATTTCAGAATAAAATTTACATTTGAAAGGTCTATAACTTCTCAGATTTCTGAAACTTTCCCCAAGTGGCATTTTGTAAAAAGACTTCTCCTTCTCACTAATTTTATTCAATTTTTGAATCAGAAATGTTCTTAATATTATAAATATTTTTGAAAGTGTTTTGACTGATTTGTGTTAAGATTTAGAGATGGAATATTACATTTAAAAATATGGAGCTCAGTATTACATATGTCCATACAGATACGAGATTAATACTTGAGTTTATTTATCATAGCATTAGAGCCTTTACCCTTAAAGTTCAACTCTTTCAATGAAATAACCTCCAATTCATTAAAAAACTCAATTGTCCAGAACATTCTACTCTCTAGCCCTGTTAGTCCTTCACTTATTTAAATAATAACAATAATAATGGTGAACAACCTGTGGTAGGCAGAACTTTGGTTCCCATAGCCTTTGCCCCCAACCCCTATGTTATGCCTGTGAATGTCACATTACATGGCAAAAGAGACTTTGCAGATGTAATTAAGGTTACTAATGAGCTCCTTACTAATTAAGATAGAGTTTATAACTGGTTTATCCAAGTAGGTGCACTGTAATCACATAAGCCTGAGCCCTTAAAAGCAGAGGAAGGGCTGGGCACGGTGGCTCACGCCTGTAATACCAGCACTTTGGGAGGCCGAGGCAGGTGGATCACGAGGTCAGGAGATCGATACCATCCTGGCTAACACGGTGAAACCCCATCTCTACTAAAAATACAAAAAATTAGCCAGGCGTGGTGGCAGGCCCCTGTAGTCCCAGCTACTCGGGAGGCTGAGGCAGGAGAATGGCGTGAACCCAGGAGGCGGAGCTTCCAGTGAGCCGAGATCCCGCCACTGCACTCCAGCCTGGGCGACAGAGCGGGACTCTGTCTCAAAAACAACAACAACAACAACAAAACCACATAGGAGGAGGGCAAAATAGTCAGAGAAATCAGAGAGATGAGGCAGAAGTCTGAGGGGTTCAAAGCACAAGATGGATACAACATGACATTGATGGCTTAAAAGTGGAGGGACACACATGTCAAGGAAACAGTGACCTCAGTCCTAAAACCGCAAGAACTGAATTTTTCCCAATCACCTGTAAGCAAGATCCTTCCTCAGAGGCTCCAGATAAGGAGCCCAGGCTAGCCAACACCTTTATTTCTGCTTTGTAAGACCCTAAGCAGAGAACCTGGCAGAAGGCTCTGATCTAGAGAACTGTGAGATAATAAGTGGGTGTTTTAAGTCACTAAGAATGTCGTAATTTGTTACAGCTGAAACAAGGAACTAATAACAGAGCACTTGCATGGGTCAGGCTCTAACTGCTACACGTTTATCAACTCATTAAATCTTCACAACAGCCTAACAAGGTGAAAAACATTTTCTAGGCAAGAAGATTAAGACGCAGATTATAGGTAGACTGTGACACAAGTAGTAAGTAACAGAGCCCAGATTTGAACCCAAGCAGCCTTACTCCAAAGACTGTGATATTCAAACTATCATTGCACTGTAGGGGAGTGAGATTAGGCTTACGAGTAGAAGGAGAGAGAGTGAGAGAGAGCACAACATGATAAGAGAGGAGAGAATATAAATGGAAAAACAGATGACTATTAGAAAACTGGAGAAGAATTCAGAATTCCAACTGCTTCTGTCTAACATCCTGTCATCAAAACTAAATGTTTCAGTAATGATGTCATTATAAAATTGTGATTGACTCTCCATGAATTTTTAATATTTTTACTATTGTCTTTGAGTCAACCCATGTATTTCCCTGCAATAAAATGTGTCAGGACACTTGATTACATGCAAATGTCACATCCATTAACTTGTCTGGACCTTCTAGTGGACTTTCACTCAGCTCCTTGTGGGTAGAGACTGACCTATTCATATTCTTAACACCCGCCCAGGGGTCAAAACAGGCAGAGAGTTTTGCAGAATAAACAGGGGGAAAATGTAGTATAAATGTTTTGAAAACTGCAAAGCATTATTTTAAAAATAGGAAATCTTATTATAGTATCTCTTCAAATGACATTATTCCAAATATATTTTAATTCATAAAGCTGAAAAGCCAGTTACTGAATACATTTTCTTCAAAGACTTCTGACACATGCAGCCCATCTGACTAGAAAGAGTTCTCAACACTTCTCTTTGGTGCTTGCATAGAACTTTCTTCACAGCTCATGCTAATTTAGTTCTGAGTTTCATAAGCATACAAAAATTTAGTCCATAAATAGCCCAGCATCCTCAAGGCAGTGGGTAGGAGTTCCCTGAATCATTCCGTGAGTTTTCTCAGGAGAGTCTTCGTGTTCAGATTAGACCCACATGTCCATAATGCCTTTATTACAAAAGTGTGGGGTGGGGAAAAGTATTTAAGAGTCACTAGCCTTGGATTCAAATATCATCCTTGCTACTGTCCATAGAAAGGCCTGGTGTAGAGAATTCTTTATATTTTCTGAGCCTCAATTCTTCATCTTTATCACTTTGATAATAATATCCAACATTTCTAATTCTCAGAGACATCATAAGAAACATATGACATAATGTATGTAAAAGTGTTTTATAACTTTTAAAGAGCTAAAAGAATAACATCATTTAACCTCTCCCAGGGCTTTCTAGATCTTTACTTTTAGCTGGATTTTACTAGTGTGTAGATGAGAAAAATGAACACATCTGTGGTGCTTACTTTCCACATTTAAGATGCTGATTTAATAGTTTATGATTGCCATTTCTTACTGGTTCACCCACCGGCCCTTTCTGGATTTGTTCCTGCTAAACCATGAATTCCTAAACATCCTCTTTTGGCCCAATTTTTCATCTTATCCAAAACCTTTCCCTTATCTTCAGGCTGATAAAACATCCCACAAGTCTGTTTCCTGTTAAATGAAGCTTTTGGATTTATACCTTGACCTGTATTTGCAGCTCACCCAAATCTTTTTGTCTGTTTGTTTGAACCTCAGTCACACTTATCTTGGTCTAGTGGTTTATAATATATTCTTATCATTTTCATTATAAAATATGATGTTTCTACCTAAAAGTATTTCAATCTTATTTCATTTTTTATAAAAAGTTACACTTTTTTGTTTTACCTCTCCTACAGAACATTATAAATTCTTCTGCCTATTCATGCCCAGAGATAGTCCTAAGCTCAAGGTAAATGCAGTGATATTTTCTAAAACTATGCTCAGGGTCTTTCTTTGCCTGAAAAGACTTGCGTTAGTTAGGGTAATGTCAGTAACTACAGTAAATAAACCCTAGAATTCCAGTGGTCTATGGAATAGAAGTTCATTTCTCCCTCAGTGCAACATAGTTATTTCAGATAAGTAGGCAGATTTTCTTTGCATATAATTCAGAGACTTGTGTTTCATTGTATTGGGAATGTGCCATCCCTGAGGGCTTTATCATTTTGTGCATCCTTCTAGCAGAAAGGAGGGTAACACACATCATTTCTGCTCCAGTCCATTAGCAAGAACTAGTCACAAGGCCACATCTAGGCACTGACATAGCTGGGAAATATAGTCTTCTACTAGGCAGCTGCTCCCAGTAATAACTCTACCATGGGAGGAACACAAGGATCGGTGGGTATGTGAATGGTTGCATGAATTAAAAAACCAGAAACTAATGCAGCCTAAGAATCAAAAAGTAGATACCAGAGCAAGTTTTCTGCATAAACTCTTTCCTACCAAAGTGGCAGACGAGGGAATAGAGAACTTTTCAAAAATATATGCACATAGTCCAGAGACAGATCAGGGAAGTCATAAATTTTAGCTTAGATATAAATAGAAATTATACAGCCAAATAAAACTAATCAAGCTGGTCAAATTCCTTACCATTGAAGAAAGGGACTTGCACAGATTTCCTCTGGATATTGACTGCATTTCTAGCAACCTGGAGTAGGTTGAAAATGAGCATGGGTGCATTGCCTCATGCTGCAGAGAGTTATGGTACACGTAAAAGATTACATAGAAAGAGAACAGCTGTCTTACTTAGCTTGTAATAACATCTTGGACTTAAGTGATCAACCTTTTCCATGATCATCTAGAATATAAAGCATAGCCTCTTCAAATGTACCTCATGCATAATCAGGCATTGTTGCCTTTTCACTTATCACAGATGCAGTAAGTCTGAGGTAGCAAGACAGTTTCACTAAAAAAAAAATTACTTCTTAAGAAATGACTCTGTATGTAAGAAATTCCAAGAGGTGGCATGTACCTTTCAGGCTTTTCAGCTTATAGATTCCCATTTAGTCTCTCCAGTACAGAGATGCAAGGGCTGACACAGAGAGCAAATCTCCTGCTGCTGTGTAAAGGGACATCCTCAGAAGTTTCTTCTCAAACATCTCAAAATGGCCTAAAACATATCCATAAATAAATCCTTAGAGAAATTTAGGATTCAAATTAGAGAAATATTTATCAAAACTTGCAAATATTCATTATAAAAGAAAAACTATAAATATGCTCCCCATTATACAAATTATAGTGGTAGGGATACCCTATGAAAAGGTCATTTAATTCATAATAGCATGTAAAAAACTGGTTAGATAAATTTTAATATGGGAAAGCAAGGTAATGCATTTAGCAATAAATAATTTAAACTACAAGTATAAAACAAAGAGTTCTGAGCTAATAGTTATGGTCAAGAATAAAGGACCTATGATGAGAGGAAATTGCTCACATTAGGCATCCATGGCTTTAAAAGCCATCCAAATACTGTGGGTAATTGGACAATTTTAGTACATGAGGGGAAAATGAGTAATTATTATTTTTCTCTTCTGTAAAATTATGGTGCCTCCACACATGAAACACAACTATGCAGCCTTTGGAGTGTGCTCCTCAGATGCCCCTTGAAAGGAAAATCTACTTCCAGGAGTATACTCAGCAGACTGTCTCTGATGCTATACCATGAAGCCACCTCAGCCTTCATGTGGAGACCACACTATACCCAGACTGCTCACAGCCAATGACAGAGTACATCGGTGGTTCTAAAGCTGCCACATCCTCTGCCCAAAAGGGGACTTCTGTAACAGGCGATCTTTTCTCTGGGGCTGCCCATCAACCTGCCAAAGGTCTTCTCAGAGCTGCACTGCAGTCTGAGGCTCTGCCCACCCCATCCTCCTTCCTTATCTCCCTTTACAGGTGTCAGACATCACACTCATATTCTCTTTCTCTCCTTTATTCTCTATGGACATTTCTCCCAGTAAATGCCTTGCACATCTAATTCCATATTTGTATTTCCTTCCCAGAGGATGTAAGCTGACACTTGGTACCAGAAGTGATCTGATATAGCAGATACCTTACTGCCCAACTAGAAGGAGGCACAGATAGTCTCTGCACAAGGAGAGAGGCCAACTGCCAAAAATTTTAGTAGAGTTGACCTGGAAAAAATTACTCAATGGAAGGAACACTGTGACTGGTATTCAGTCATTTGAAATATATGGTGAAAAAATGCATGAAAGGACAGAAGAATTAGCTAGTTATTACTAAGTTGCCCTGACACTCTACAGAAGGATAATGACAAACTTGAGTCACTTAATGAAGAATTAATGTTGAGTTTAAGAGCCAGAGGACCTTTTTAGTAGCTTTTGAGTATTTCTTATTTTGTGCAATGCAAAAGTAGACACAGAGAAGGAGCAAGCACAGGACCTAAGAATTAGGTTCATGGAGCTCCAGAAACATTTAAGTGACCAGCCAAGACATTTCTGGTATGCTAAGGTCAAGGTTCAGGTTGAGAAGGTATGGGGCAGTGAGGATAAACTAGGTAGATGCCCCTAAGGATTGGGGCTCTGAAGACTACCCTGAAACCATGTAGTTTGCAGAGGTGACCCAGCCCCGTTAACAGATGGCACTCCTCTCATGCAGGAGACACTGCAGAGGCCTCTCTCCCTTGCAGGAGACCAGGGCCCCCCACTGCCCTCACTGCTCTTTCAGCTGCCATTCTGATCCTGAGGGTCAATCCCAGCATACTCCAGCCACGGATATATGGGAGCAAATAAGGCAGGAAAGACTTTACACACCAAAGGAACAGCAAGCAAGAAGTAGAAATCATGAACCAACAGGAGCAATGGGAGAATCTTGGGACTAGATTTTGAGGGTGCTTGGTCAAGAGAACCTGAAAATAATACTGAATGAACAATAATTCATTCATTTGGAGACATTTTCTTGTGACATGAGTTTAATGTCCTGGCAAGAGCCCTGGGAAATAAGGCAAAATTCACTGTTAGGGGGACTTTTAGAAGCTTAGAGAAAGCAGTGGCTCATGCTGAGCAAAGTTGAAATCCCAGAGTTGATATGGCAGACAGTAGCAGATGGAATGAAAAAGCTCTAAAAGGTAGACATGCTGGAATGAACATCCAACTGAGGATAATGCTCCGTGGGAGGTCCCAGAGGATGCAGAATTCCCCTAGGCTACCAGGAATGCACTGGTGAGAGGGGCACCAACCTCACTAAGAAGTGCAGCAGGGGCTCCTCTGCAAGCCAGGGCTACATCAGGGGAGGTGGTTGCCAAGCCTGGGCCGTGAATAGCCAAGGGGTCAACAGAGGCTGGGAGGTAGCATTTCATTGTCAGAAGCCAAAGACCACAATTATCGTAATGACTGGCAACCCACAGGGACTTGTGAAGATGGCTAATAAGCTGTCATATCCCAGTGAATAAACAGACTGACAACAGTAAGAGTGCTGCTTAATATCTAGCAACAGTGAAAGAGCAGGGAGCTTAGAGTGGTCACTCCACTGAAAAGGCATAATTCATTTCTCATTTCCTGAGACAGCCTATATGGTAGGGGGAAAAAAGCACTTAGTTCTTCCACAGGGGAGCCTGCAGCCATTTACTCCGATAATGGCTGGAGAAAGGGTATTATCCAACATTTTGAGGACTATTGGACATAACATTCTGGGTTGACATTGATACCCAGAGACACAAACAATTATCATAACAACCTCATCATTAGAGTGGGTCCAGGTAATAAAGGGAATCACTGATAAAATCCAACATACAGTGGGGTCACTGGGTACACAGACAAATCAAGCGGTCATTTCCATGGGTGTATAGTCAAGATTCAAAATTAGAGTTCATGGCCAGGTGGGGTAAGCACAATCATAGTGGCAAAGGCTGAGTGAAAGCCTCTAGAACTATCCCCACCCTTCATGCAAGATAGTAAATCAAAAACAATATTATATCACAAAAAGATGGTAGGGATTATTGCTACTTGCATGATTAAATCTCAGTTTTTTAGGAGTGTAGCCTCTATCATACCTTTGTGTAATTCATCGGTTTAACCCCTGCAGAAATTGAATAGATTAGAGAGAATTGTTGTAGACCAGTGGTCACCAACCTTTTTGGCATCAGGGACCAGTTTCAAGGGAGGCAATTTTTATACAGATGGGGGTGGGGTGGAGGAGTGGTTTTGTGATGAAACTCACTTCAGATCATCAGGCATTAGATTCCTATGTGTAGTGCACAATCGAGATCCCTCACATGTGCAGTTCACAATAGGGTTTGCACTCCTATGAGACTCTAATGCTGCCACTGATCTGACAGGAGGTGGAGCTCAGGCAGTAATGCTGCTCACTCACTGACTCACCACTCACCTCCTGCTGTGCAGCCTGGTTCCTACCAGGCCTCAGACCAGTACCTGTCTATGGCCCACAGGTTGAGAACCCCTGCTGTAGACTACCAGAAGCCCAAACACATAGTAGCCTGATCATATCCACCAGACCAAACACAATTTTATTGCTAAAGCTGAAGAATAAGGCCTTCTGTAGTCATGAAAAGGTACCAGCCTCCACTGTATTTACCTGAAATGGATAATGATGTTCATATACAGTTTTACCCTCAGGCTATAATAACTGTCCTGTCTTCTGCCATAGATAGTATCATCCAGTCACATGTGGACTGTCAGAACATGCCGCAGAAAACCACACTGATCCATTACATCAATGACTTCATAGCTAGCAGGCAGGATGAACACGAGATGTCTAGAGTCCTGGAAACCTTGGTAAGACATCTGGACTCAAGATGATGGAAAATTGATTCTTTGAAAATTCAGGGACCTACCACGTAGTAAAGTTTTCAGGGGTGCACTTGTTGCAGAAACATCCCCTCTAAAGTAAAACACAAATTGCTGCATTTGGCATCCTCAACTACAAATAAGGAAGCACAAAGTCCAACAGGCTTCTTTTGGCTCTGGAGGCAAGAGGTTCCACACCTAGGGATACTTTTCTGGCTGATACAATGCATAACATGGAAGATTGCTAGATTCAAATGGAGCCCAAAGCAGGAAGCGGCTCTGAAGCAGGTCCAGGCTGCAGTGCAAGCAGTCTTGTTGCTTGGACCATAGGGCCCAGCAGACATTACGGTATAAGAAGTGTTAGTAGAAAAAGATGCAATGTCAAAATTATGGTAAACCCTAATAGGAGAATTGTAGACCTCTCAAGAAATAGCTTCTGACATGTTGCTAGGCCCAGGTACAGATGGAATGCTTGACTTGGGACACTAAGTGACCATGCATTCAGCAGTGCCCATGGTTATATCAGCACATTTTATCAGACTTTTCAAGTAATAAAGTTCAACAAGCTCAGCAGCAGTCATTCATAAGAAGGAAATGTTGCACCAGGATGAAAAGCACACCGGAGCAGAAAGGAAGAGTAAGCTGCAGGAGCAGGTAGCCCAGCCCCTAGTATCAGATACCATGGTTACAACAGCGTCTCTCCTGTACCTTGCTCATATGCCTATATGTAGGTCCTGTATAACCAGCTGAAGAAGGAAAAAAACGTCCAAGTTTGTTTGTGGATGGGTCAGCTCTGCATGGGAGCATAAATTCTAAAATGATGGCTACTGTACTACAACTACATTCAGGGGTGGTCTTGAAAAATAGTGGAGAGAAAAAAAAGTTTCTAACTGGTGGAGCTATGAGTGGTTCAGATATACTTTGTATGGAAGGAAAAGTGACCTGAAGGAAGTAGATATATGTGGATATGTGGTGATACGGGAGTGCTGGGAAGGGAAGAGCATCTTCCCTTCCCTGTGGGGAAGGGAAGTGCTGGGTAGAGAAACGCGGGTCCCTGGCGAGGGCTCCACCACTATGGACGTAGGTGAGGACAGGCACTCCTACTTTCCCACCCAAATGTTGCATTTTCCAAGACCACCCTGGCCTGCCATGCCCCCATCCTAGGCCTATAAAAACCCCAGACCCTAGCCGGCAAACACACAGGTGGCCAGACATAGAGAGGAGCACATCGGCAGAAGAAGACGCAAGCAGCTGGTCATCGAGAGAATGTCGAGAGGAGCACATGGGCAGAAGGGCACACCAACAGGCACTGGCACGCTGGCAGGACATCGACAGGTGGGATGAGGCAGGGTTTGACTGGGGAAGTCGGAGTACAGCCAGGACCACAAAGTGGCCCAACTCCAGGGGAAAACCATCTCCCTTCTGGCTCCCCCATCAGCTGAGAGCTACTTCCACTCAATAAAACTTTATACTCACTCTCCAAGCCCACATGTGATGCAATTCTTCCAGTACACCAAGGCAAGAACCCAGGATACAGAAAGCCCTCTGTCCTTGCGACAAGGTAGAGGGTCTAATTGAGCTGGTTAACACAAGCCACCTACAGACAGCAAAATAAGAGAGCACCGTGTAACACGTGCCCACTGGGGCTTCAGGAGTTGTAAACATTCACCCCTAGACACTGCTGTGGGGTTGGAGCCCCACAGCCTGTTCGTCTGTGTGTTCCCCTAGAGGCTTGAGCAGCAGGGCACTGAAGGAGTAAGCCACATCTCCATTGTATGTCATGTGAAGGGGGACAAGGGAAGCTTTCCTGTTTCAATATGGCCATATGAGGTCCTGCATAACCAGCTGAAGAAGAAGGAAAACATCCAAATTTGGTTGTTGGATGGGTCAGCTCAGCATGTGAGTGTAAAATCGAAAATGATGGCTACTGTACTATAACTGCATTCAGGGGTGGTCTTGAAAAATAGCGGAGAGAAAACAAAATGTTTCTAATTGGTGAAGCTACAAGTGGTTCAGATATACTTTGTATGGAAGGAGAAGTGACCTGAAAGAAGGAGATATATGTGGGTGTGTGGTGGGTGTACATGTGTGTGCATGTGTATTTCTGGGTAGTAGTCAATGGCCTGGTCAGCTGATCAAGAATAGCCTAGAAATAAAAGGACTGAAAGATCAGAGATGAGGAGATCTCTAGTAAGGCATGTGCGTAAACATATCTGAGTGGGCTCAAATTATGAAACTTTTTGTATAACATGTTAATATCTACTAGAAAGCACCCATCATGGGAAAAGCACTAAAGAATCAAGTAGACAAAATGACTTAGCCAGTTGACTTTAGCCAGTCTTACTTATCAGCCACCCAGAAATGGCATGATGGGCATATGAACAAAGGCACTGAGGTGGCAGTATTGGAGTCTGCACAGGGATCTAACATGGACTCTCACCTGTCCAGGCCTATTTACCTACTGTCATGTCTGAATGTCCAGCCTGCCATGAGTGCTGAGTCCCCATATAGCACTATTTCTGCAGGAGATTAGCCAGTTACTTGGTGGCAACTTGACTACACTGGATCTCTTTCATCTTGGAAAAATTGACAGTTTGCCCTTACAGAGAAAATGTAAGATGCCCAACATCACTAATTATTAAAGAAAGGCAAGTCAAAACCACAATGAGATGCCATCCCACACCAGTCCAAATGACTATTATTAAAAAGTCAAAAATTAACAGATGGTGTCAAAGTTGCAGAAAAAAAGGGAATGCTTATACATTTCGTGTGGGAATCTAAATTAGTTTAGCTATTGTGGAAAGCACTTTGGCAATTTCTCAAAGAACTTAAAACAGAATTACCATTTGACACAGCCATCCCATTACTGGGTGTATACCCCAAAGAATTCTAATTATTCTACCATAAGGACACATGCACATGAATGTTCATCACAGCATGATTCACAATACCAGAGACATGGAATCAACCTAAATGCCCATCAATGACAGACTGGATAAAGAAAATGTGGTACAGGAGAGGACCCACAGACACTCTGAAGGAAGCCAACTGCTCCTGCAGGACCTAGGAGACCCCCCAAAAAACTGCACAAGTATCCATGGCTGAGAGGCCCATAGATGGTTCACATTACAGGACTCTGTGCAGACAACCCCCAGTACCAGCCCAGAACCGTGTAGACTCACCAGGTGGCTAGACCCAGAGGAGAGACAACAGTCACTGCAGTTTGACTCACAGGAAGCCACATCCATAGGAAAAGGTGCAGAGTACTACATTAAGGAAACACCACATGGGACAAAAGAATCTGAACAACAGCCTTCAGCCCTAGATCTTCCCTCTGACAGCCTACCCAAATGAGAAAGAACCAGAAAACCAACCCTGGTAGTATGGCAAAATGAGGCTCTTCAACACCCCAAAAAAATTACACTAGTTCACCAGCAATGGATCAAAACCAAGAAGAAGTCCCTGATTTTTCTGAAAAAGAATTCAGGTTAGTTATTAAGCTAATCGGGGAGGAACCAAAGAAAGGCAAAGCCCAATGCAAAGAAATCCAAAAAAATGATACAAGAAGTGAAGGAAGAAATATTTAATGAAAAAGGTAGCTCAAGGACAAAAAACCAAACACCGCATGTTCTCACTCATAGGTGGGAATTGAACAATGAGAACACATGGACATAGGAAGGGGAACATCACACACCAGGGACTGTTGTGGGGTAGAGGGAGGGGGGAGAGATAGCATTAGGAGATACACCTAATGCTAAATGACAAGTTAATGGGTGCAGCACACCAACATGGCACATGTATACATATGTAACAAACCTGCACGTTGTGCACATGTACCCTAAAACTTAAAGTATAATAATAATAAAATTTAAAAAAAAAGAATCAAAAATTCAGGAAACTTTAGACACACTTTTAGAAATGTGAAATGCTCTGGAAAGTCTCAGCAATAGAATTGAACAAGTAGAAGAAAGAAATTCAGACCAGAAAGACAAGGTCTTTGAATTAACCCAATCCAACAAAGACAAAGAAAAAAGAATAAGAAAATACGAACAAAGCTTCCAAGAAGTCTAGGATTATATTAAATGACCAAACCTAAGAATAATTGGTGTTCCTGAGGAGGGAGAGAATTCTAAAAGCTTGGAAAATATATTTGGGGGAATAATCGAGGAAAACTTCCCCAGCCTTGCTAGAGACCTAGACATCCAAATACAAGAAGCACAAAGAACACCTGAGAAATTAATCGCAAAAAGATCTTCACCTAGGCACATTGTCATCAGGTTATCCAAAATTAAGACAAAGGAAAGAATCTTAAGAGCTGTGAGACAGAAGCACCAGGTAACCTATAAAGAAAAACCTATCAGATTAACAGCAGATTTATCAGCTGAAATCCTACAAGCTAGAAGGGATTGGGGCCCTATCTTTAGCCTCCTCAAACAAAAGTATTTTCAGCCAAGAATTTTGTATCCAGCAAAACTAAACATCATATATGAAGGAAAGATACAGTCTTTTTTGAACAAATGCTGAGAGAATTCACCATTACCAAGCCACCACTACAAGAACTACTAAAAGGAGCTCTAAATCTTGAAATAAATCCTGGAAACACATAGAAACAGAACCTCTTTAAAGCATAAATCACACAAGACCTACAAAACAAAAATACAAGCCAAAAAGCAAAAACAAAAAAACCAAATTACACCAGCAACAAAAAGCATGACGAATGCAGCGGTACCTCACATTTCAATACTAACATGGGAATGTAAACGGCCTAAATGCTCCATTTAAAAGATACAGAACCACACAATAGGTAAGAACTCACCAACCATCTGCTGTCTTTAGGAGACTCACCTAACACATAAGGACTCACATAAACTTAAAGTAAAGGGGTGGAATAAGACATTTTATGCAAATGAACACCAAAAGCAAGCAAGGGTAGCTATTCTTATATAAGACAAAACAAACTTTAAAGCAATAGCAGTTGAAAGAGACAAAGAGGGACATTATATAGTGGTAAAAGGCCTTGTCCAACAGGAATATATCACAATCCTAAACATATATGCCCCTAACACTGGAGCTCCCAAATTTATAAACAATTACTAACAGACCTAAGAAATGAGATAGCAACACAATAATAGTTGGGGACTTCAGTACTCCACTGACAGCACTAGACAGGTCAACAGGACAGCAAGTCAACAAAGAAACAATGGATTTAAACTATACCTTAGAACAAATGGACTTAACAGATATATACAGAACATTTCATCCAACAGCCACAGGATACACATTCTATTCAACAATGCATGGAACTTTCTCCAACAGAGACCGTATGATAGGCCCTAAAGCGAGCCTCAATGAGTTTAAGAAAATTGAAACTACATCAAGCACTCTCTTAGACCACAGTGGAATAAAACTGGAAATCTACTCCAAAAGGAACCTGCAAAATTATTCAAATACATGGAAATTAAATAACACGCTCCTGAATGAGCAGTGAGTAAAAAATGAAATCAAGATGGAAATTAAAAAATTCTTTGAACTGAAAGACAATAATGACAAAACCTATCAAAACCTCTGGGATACAGCAGAGGCAGTGCTAAGAGGAAAGTTCATAGCCCTTAATGCCTGCATCAAAAAGACTGAAAGAGCACAAACTGACACGTGAAGGTCACACCTCAAGGAACTAGAGAAACAAGAACAAACCAAACCCAAACCCAGCAGAAGAAAGGAAATAATCAAGATCAGAGCAGAACTAAATGAAATTGAAACAAAAAACATACAAAAGATAAATGAAAAAAAAAAGCCGGTTCTTTGAAAAGATAAATAAAACTGATAGACTATTAGCAAGATTAAGCAAGAAAAGAAGAGAGAAAATCCAAATAAACTCACTAATAAACGAAACAGGAGATATTACAACTGACACCACTGAAATACAAAAGATCATTCAAGGTTACTATGAACACCTTTACACGCATAAACTAGAAAACCTAGAAGAGATAGATAAATTCCTAAAAAAAATACAACCCTCCTAACTTAAGTCAGGAAGAATTAGATACCCTGAACAGACCAAAAACAAGCAGTGAGATTGAGATGGCAATTTAAAAATTAACAATAAAAAAATCCAGGAACAGACAGATTCACAGCAGAATTCTACCAGACATTCAAAGAAGAATTGGTACCAATCCTTTTGACACTATTCCACAAGATAAAAAAGGAACCCTCCCTAATTCATTCTATGAAGCCAGCATCACCCTAACGCCAAAACCAGGAAAGGACATAACCAAAAAAGAAAACTACAGACAGATATTTTTGATAAACATAAATGCTAAAATCCTTAATAAAATACTAGCTAACTGAATCCAACAACATATCAAAAAGATAACCCAACATGATCAAGAGGGTTTCATATCAGGGATGCAGGGATGGTTTAACATACACAAGTCAATAAATGTGATACACCACATAAACAGAATTAAAAATCACATTATCATCTGTGTTAGTTGGCTGAGAACGATGGCTTCCGGCTTCATCCATGTCCCTGCAAAGGACATGATATCATTCTTTTTTATGGCTGCATAGTATTCCATGGTGTATATGTGCCACATTTTCTTTATCCAGTCTATCACTGATGGGCATTTGGGTTGTTTCCAAGTCACTTGCACACACATGTTTATAGCAGCATAATTCACAATTGCAAAATCATGGAACCAACACAAATGCCCATCAATCAACAAGTGGATAAACAAACTGTGGTATATATATATTATATATACATAATATATATATATGAATACTACACAGTCATAAAAGGGAATTAACAGAGAATAAAAAGAATTAACAGTCATAAAAAGAATTAACAGCATTTGCGATGACCTGGATGAGATTGGAGACTATTACTCTAAGTGAAGTAACTCAGGAATGGAAAATCAAACATCGTATGTTCTCACTGATATGTGGGAGCTCAGCTATGAGGATGCAAAGGCATAAGAATGATACAATGGACTTTGGGAACTTGAGGGGAAGAGTGGAAAGGGGATGAGGGATAAAAGACTACAAATATGGTGCAGTGTATACTGCTTGGGTTACGGATGCACCAAAATTACCACTAAAGAACTTACTTATGTAACCAAATACCACCTGTATCCCAATAACTTATGGAAAAAAATTTTTTAAATATGGTACATATACACCATGGAATACTATGCAGCAGAAAAAAATGAGGTCATGTCCTTTGCAACAACACAGTTGGAGCTAGCAGCCATTATCTTAAGTGAACTAACACAGGAACAGAAAATCAAATACCACATTTTCTCACTTATGAGTGAGAGCTAAACACTGAGTATAAATGGACACAGAAAAGAGAATAACAGACACCAGGGCCTACTTGAGGTTAGAGGTGGGAGGAGGGAAAGGATCAAAAACTACCTGTTGGATACTACGCTTACTACCTGGGTGCACCAAACCCCTGTGACATTCAATTTACCTATGTAACAAACCTGCACATGTACCCCTGAACCTAAAATAAACATTAAAAAAAAAGAAAAGAAAATCCCTCTCTGGACATATGAATTTCTTTCTTCTGCCCACAGATCCTCGCTGTCCAGGCCTCGCTGACACAATGCCTGATCCACAAACACTGAATCCCCACAACATAGCAAGGGTAACTGAACCTGATCAGTAGGAGGAAGTAGTGCTGCTTTAACATAATGGGAGCAGAGGAGATTCTGCGTGGAATCCAGATGGCCCATTTGTGAATTTCTCGATTCTCACTGGCCCCACCGTGTGTAAACACACACAGCAACCCTGCCACTAAATGCCGGTGACATATTTGCATTGGAAATGAACTTAAATAGTTGAGTTGGTTTTACACAGGCTACAAAAGAGACTTAGGTAATGACTGTTGTTTGTTCTTAGTCTAAGTTTGAATCCATGATTTAAGTTGACATTTTGGAATATCTTGTAATGCCTTTGAAGAATATCAAACCTAACCAAGGGCTCCATGTATTTTGTTTTTCCTTTTGCACAAGATAAACGTAATTTTGTAGTAGTGTTAGTTATTTGGGAATCATGAATCATTTACTTAAATTAGTTTCAATTTCATTACTTTTCCATAATCTGAATACATAATTGTTCCAGTTTATTTTTAATTTACAAGGAAACTCACAAGGACAAGTTTGGCACTTCTTCACTTGTTCTGAGTTGTTTATGTGGTCGGATTCAGTTATTAAGGCTTAGATCCAGTTTGTACTCACAGCTCTGGCCTGGGGCCTTCTTCTGTGTCTCTGCCCACTTCTATGGGGGCATGAAGAGAGGCATTATGTCCATGTGATATGATGCAAAACCACTGAGCTCATTTGAGGTGTCAAACTTAGAGGCTGATCCTTACTTTTTCCTTCCCAATGTGTAAAAATAAACATCCCAATCTCCGGCTTCTCTGATTGCATTAGTCACAAGTTGTCACATGATTCCTTTGTTCTTAAACATTTTTAATGACTGAAAATAACAGTTTTCATCTCATCTTCAAAAGGCTATTTCTAACAATCCCAAATCTGAAGATATGGTTTTAAGTTTCTGAGTGGCAGGAAGTAAACTAAATTTTTTTTAAATGAAAGATATCAAAAGAAATAGCTAGGTCTTTGTCAGACTCTAGCCTTGTGGGAAAATTCTAGATGAAAATTCTGGGATAAATTTCACAATTCTAACATTACTTTATTCTTCATCGATCCATTAACTAGGAAGTTTTCCTTCATCATCTCTACTTTGCTAGACATAATGGAATAATACAAAATAAATAGGGCTCTCAATTTCTATTCAGGACTGTAAGATCTAATGGTACAGATAAAATTAATACAATGAACTTATACAGAACAATCAAGGGTGAGCAATGTGGTGCTGACTTTAAGTATAACAGGTGTTTGGGACAAAGTAGAGATTAGTGAAGATCAATGTAATAAAAGAAAGCTTTATGGAGGAAGTAGTGTTTGAACTGAGGCTTGAAGAATGTAAAAAGGTGGTTAGGAGCAATGGTTTTATAATGAAGCAGACATCAGCAGCTGTGTGGCTGGGGAGCTATGGGGCTCCCAGAAGCAAGATAGCTTACCTTTCTAAGCCTTATTCATTTGTAAATGGTGTTAATTATAGTACCTACCTGATTGTTTTATTTTTTGTTTTGTTTTAGAAAATGGGATAACAAATGCAAAGGACTTAGTCATAAAAGTTAGCTTTTAATATTAGGCAGAGAGATGAAACATATTGAGGAAGGAAAGCAAGTAACTCAAAGAACAAAGATGGATGATGCTTATATGCAGGCCAGAGTGCAGGGTGGTATGTGGTAGGGTCTAATGGAAATAAGAATAGACGGATGAAGTAGCACCGTGCCAAAGAGGAGCTTAGAAGCTTAATATACATATTTATCAACTCATTCAAGAGATATTTAACATCTATTGCGTACAAGTCATTGTGGTAATAATGAGAATTCCATGTTGAAGACTAGTATCATTTCTACCCTCATGAAGCATCACTCTTGCAGGGAATACAAGCATTAAAAAATTATAAGTGGAAAAGGAGAAATACAAAAGTTTATATTATTATGAATTCCATAAATGTTTATGATATTGAAAAAGAAAGCTTTTCTTACCATAAAAATCACTACTAACCTATGTGAGATAAGACATATGATTAGATATGACACACAACTCTCTAAGAAAATAAAAACAAAATCACTCTGTCTATATAACACAATCAATTTGACAAAAAGTCCATCAGGGCTGTAAAACCAATATGAAACTTGATCAAACTTTTGATATCTGGAGACACAGCCTAAGTTCTAAAACTCCTTTGAAAACTGCACAACCAGCTTTATCTTTCCTCAATCTTTGGGTTCACTCCATCAATGTGTTCCCATTTTTCTGGCCTGAACCTACTCACGTTCTGGCTATGTAAAAACCCTGCACCTTACTCTGCTTTCTTTATCTCATCATGATTTTGTTTTCTCTCCTGCATTTCTTTCTCTAATGTGGTTTGTGGCCAAAAGCCTCTTTCTTGCACATTTGCTTTCTTATAAGACCTAACTCAGTTCAAGAAATGTTTTCTGTGTGTCTACTATGTTTCCATCACTGATACAGCCACTGATTTAGGTTTTATTTTTTCCTGGGATGTTATCTTGCCATAAATATGGATGTTGCACACAAGATAGATTTAATAAAGGTAGAGTTACAGTAGGTTAAATGTTACACAAATATATTCTATGTATAAGAACTATTTCTAGTCACAAGGAGCTGATTCACATAAATAGTGCCTTTTAAAATATTTGGGTTGGTGTGAAAGTAATTGTGGTTTCTGCCATCACATTCTATGTGTAATAAATAATAAATAAATACATTAATTAATCCTATATGTAAGTCTGGATGTGCTAGCTTATATGCATTAATGAAAAATGTCAACTTTTTCATGATATAACACAGCAAAAGTTGATTTCTCATGTACACAACCCATGTAAGACAACAGAGAAGCTAGGTTTATGGCAGTCACTCAGAGGCCCAAGTGGACAAAGCCTCTATCTTCCTATGCAGCTGCAATCTCACAAGAGCCTCCAGGTTTTAGCAGGGTGACCAAGGGAATAAAGGAAATTATGCACATGATTTTCTGTGCTTTAGCTCAGAGGTGCCACCAGTCACTTTGCTCTCACTTTCTTGGTCAGGGCATATGACATGTTTGTCTAACTTTAATGGGACAAAGACATGCAACCCTCCTATTCTCCCAGAAGGATTAGAGGACCAGGAATATTAGTGAACAATGTCAATCATAATTTATAAGACAAATCAACCTATCCATTTAAGAGACATGCTATATACACACTGCCATTTGTATGCAGCAGAGACATCTGAATTGAACAGAAGTGCAACACTTAACAATTCTCAGATCATTTGTCACACAGTAATTTCCTGTCAACTTCACTACCTTAAACATCCCCATTTCATAAACAACACTCAGACAAATTCTCAAATAGCTACCAAATATGGAGAATGAACATAGTTCTCCAGCAACTTCTAACAGCAATGACAGCTTCATAACACTAACCAGATTTTCCAATAACATTCAGGGAAGAACTTCTCTTCTGCTAATTTACTTCAAGGAACTTCAATGACTTTTGGCCAAATCCAGTTTCTGATTCTATTCTGGTAGAAATTTCATGACAACAAATTATCTAGGGTCTCTTTAATTTTGCTCTGATAGCATTCCCCTAAACCTGCAAAATCAAAAGGACTGACTGCCATTTATAAGAGTTGGCATGGGGCTTACTTAGAGTCATAGATAATCTAAAATGCAGTGTACGCTTCATAACTGACATATATTTACACCTGAAAGAAAGAAAACCAGCAAATGAATCTAAAGTGAAAACTTTTAGCTAACCAACGTTAACTTAGAACTCAAGTATAATCATATTCATTAAGAACTTTACGTTTAAAGATGCAAAAGTATGTAGACCATTTTTCAGAAGTGATCCTGGCATTCTACTGTTCTCTGAATTCTGAGAAGGTGTATTTGCCATACCTATAACACCTGCTTTTTGCAACAGTTTGGTTTATATACTCATCAGTTTCATATACAACAGTGCAAATACCTTTGCTAGTGATAATCATTGTGATTTTTTAATAATGATTATAAAGTGATAAGAATGATACTTTGCACTGTGTACTTTCCTTTGAATCAGCTCAAAGCTTATGTCACAATCAATATGATAGCGTTTATATTGCTGTCACAGGCTTTCATTGACATTCTAACACAAGCAGCTGTCATAAACCAGCCAAAGAAGAATGGGGCTATTATGTTGGTCTTATTGATTTAAACTAAGTGAAAGTGGTCCATATGTCTTTAAGTTCTTTTAGCACAGCTTCAGTTATGACTTAAAATTGTTTATTGAGAAGAAAACTCTGAGTTTCAATTTTCTCCTCATGTATTTAAGACAAAGTATCTCTGCTCTTCTTATGGAAATATGTAGTTACTGAACACGTCTTAGAAAAGTGAGTTCCCTTAAAAGGCTTTTCCTAGAAGTTGTAATGCTCTGTACTAGTCTTCTTATGTAAGAGTTTGCTATCATACACATCTCTATGACTATAATTGGCCTAAATGGAGATTCCATTGATGATCCCAATTTTGTAGTCTCCATAACTGAGTCAAATGCACAGATTTTCTAATTTGCCCATTTCTCTTTACTTGGTTTATTTAACTAACTTGAGATTATAAATTCACTTAGCTGTTAAATTTTTATGTCTTACCATGGGTTCTCTCAATGGAGACCCTAAGACTAAATGCAGACTAACTACTTAGGGGTGACCCCCAAAACAGGAGTAATGGAGCAAGCAGATTACAACAGGGAAGGGGGCAAAAATCAATATAAAAATGTGTTACCCAGCACTTTGGGAGGCTGAGGCAGGTGGATCACGAGGTCAGGAGATCGAGATCATCCCAGCCAACATGGTGAAGCCCCATCTCTACTAAAATATGAAAAAAAAAAAATTAGCCTGGCATGGTGGCGCGCCTGTAGTCCCAGCAACTTGGGAGGCTGAGGCAGGGGAATCGCTTGAACCTGGGAGGTGGAGGTTGCAGTGAGCCAAGATTGTGCCACTGCACTCCAGCCTGGTGACAGAGCAATACTCCATCTAAAAAAAAAAAAAAAAAACTGTTAGTACGATGGAAACTTAATTCAGCCAGACTTTTAAGAAGCATGGAGAATGTGTCCCATAATTGTTCATCAGAAGGATGGACACACACCAGCCCCACTGGTGAATTAATGGCCAGTATATTCCTGGCCTAGGCATATCCATGGGCTGAGCAGGAGCTATGGCTGTGGAAAGGATCTCCAGTAGAAAATGGGAAGACTCATCAAGACGTTTAGTATAGGATGCTGTCAGCTGAGGCTAAGAGTGCAGAAAACTGTGCCCTGCAGCTGTGGCTAAAATCAGAGGTTGGCCAAAGGATGGGACAGGAGGCAACAGAAGTGTATGCTACCCTACAAATTTGGTATTAATATTAAATATTTAAAATTCATTTGTCATATTTTCTTGTGAAGCATTATAACAGATTGGCATGTACAAACTAAAGCTTTTTTTAAAAAAAGTACAATTCTAAGAAGCTTTATGACATACTACTTCGGGAATTATGATTTCATCCTCAGAAACCTTCAACACCATCCTGTTACTATAATTAAGGAACCTGTGTAAAACATTTCTTTCCATCATGCCTCTCCTTTATATTGGATGTTCGATACCCTTTGGGCAAAATCAAGAAGACCTTTGCACGTCTCTTGGACAAACTCCTCCTGTGCCTGGCCTGCGAGGTTTTCAGTGCACTGAATGTGGGTGCAGAATCCTCTGCCTAGCAAGACCCGCTAAGCTGCCAGGCATGTCACAGAGACATACAGGGCAGACAACAGTGAATGTATCTCTTTTTTTTCCCAGCTTTATCCTGGTATAATAGATAAATAAAAATTATATATGTTTAGGGTATGCAACATGATTTTGTGATATATGTATATTTTGTGAAATGATTACCATGATCAAGCTAATTAACACATCGATTACTTCACATAGTTACCTTTGTGTGTGGGGGGCAGGGTGAGCATACTTAAGATCTACTCTCTTAGCAAATTTCAAGTATATAATACTTTATTATTAATCATAGTCACGATGCTGTACATTAGGACTCCAGAAATTATTTATCTCATAACTGAAAGTGTGTACACTTTGGCCAACATCTCCCCATTAATTAATGCATCATATTAATTGATGCATAATTAAATGTATAAATATGCATACTTAGTGCATCTTATTATGTTATATATCTGTAAAAACTATGTTTTCTGCTCTGGGAAATTGATTACAAGTTGTTGCAATACTTGTGGTTCACTTACTAATTGGTAAAAATATATACAATGCATATCTTATCACAAAGTATTTGCATTTATGGGTTATTGTGTCTGGTTCATGCTTATCTTTTAGGCTCCCCAGAGCAGAGACTATATTTTGTATATCCCAGCATCCAGGCAGTGGAAACTGAATAAATAATTGTAGCAGACAAAATTGTGATCCATCATATGTCACGGGAGAGAAAAAAGGACAAAAAAAATTACTGAACATTGACTGTACTGGAGTACTTCATGTAGATTATCTTATGTAATTCTCATAATAACCCTGAGGTAGATACTATTACTAGCACTGTCCCACCAATGGGCAAACCTTGATTAAAAGAAACTTAATACCTGGACCAAAGCTGTGAAGTCAGTTAGTTGCAGAATCAGTATTTAAATCGAGGCATCCAAACAGCTGGCTTCTGTAGAATATCCTTAGAATATTTTCCTACGCAGAGAAGGCTAGAGAAGCACAATGGCATTTTGGGAAACCATTTCCTGTTGTAACACAAGGGCCCTTAGTGCTCTCTCTTCTATTTGTTTTACCTTTGCCATTTTTGTTAGTAAACTGCACCTCAAAACTCACTGTACACCGTTCTCTGAGCCATCAGCTGCTCACTCAGCAGATCAATGCAGGCCCAGGGCCAGAACACTTTGAAGCTTTTGCTTTAACTTTACAGTCAATTCAGACCCCTGGTGTTGTTTTGCCGCATTTTTGGATTGATTCCTTTCCTCCTGTGCCAGGTTAGCACCATTATCTCTTCTCTTAAACAACAAAAGCAAAATGCTGAAACTGCAGTGAGAACATGCTCTGATTGCTATTGTGATAGCTGTGTCTTTCATTGTGAAGCAGCATAACTTAGAGGATATAAGCCTGACCTCCAGAATCAGAAAGCATGACTTCAATTCCTGACCTGTTCTGTGGCCTTGAGCAAGGTATTTAATCTTTCTGGGCCTCAATTACTTCATGCATAAAATGGGGATAATAATAGCATCTATTTCATAGGGTTGTTGTGAGGATTAAATTAGTAATTACATGTAAAACTTAGAGCACATTACCTGGAACATAATAAGCTCTACATGAGGTATGATAAAGAAATACAGTTCCTTCCAGGAATACAAATGCTTGATCTTCCAGCCATAAATTCTATGAACAAACATAGTTTGGAAAGCCAGAAACAGGTGAAAATGTAAAAACTGAAAACACATAATAAATTCCCAAGTGCCATTCTCAATATGTGACTCTTAGATGATAAACTGTCTTCAGCGTTGCCCTAAAGAGTCTTTCATAATTCTAGTATTCCGTCTCTCTCTCTCATTTTCAGTAGCTGTAAACTGTTACTTCAAACCTTCACTATTATACTTTATTTGCATAAATATCTCCAGAGTTAATTCCTTGACAAAGTTTCCTGGGAAATGGCTGAAGACAAGACCATATTTACAACCAGGAGGCAAGTACCAAGGAGTCCAATCTGTGGAGTGTTTTATTCCCTTGCAAACATACCGCCTTGGTCAGTCAGAACTTGTCCTCTGTTCTTATCTGTTTTCCCTTAACATTGACCGCCCTCACCAACTGCAAAAAGAACACCTTGAAAAGATTAATTATTAATTTCAAAAAAGTCACTTCAAACACTTCAAAAGTCAACATAGAAGGGGGAAAACCCCCAATAACTGACTGTACAGTCACATAACATTAGTGACTTCATTTTATTTATTCTTTTCTTCAGTCTTGGAAAACAAAATGTCAATTCAATTTTATGACATCAGAGACATAAATGGATATGAGTTTAAGATGTGCTGGTGTTAAAATATTTATTGGTTAAATCTGACAGTCATATTTATAGTCTTATCTCCAAAGACTTGTGAAGTGTATATTATTAAATGGAATCTATATAGAGACGTTTTGTTCCCAGAATATGTAATTTGCCTATTGAGTTTCTTTGCACATACCTGTTTTAAGCTAAAGAATTTCAATGGCTTCTGGATATTCAACTATTTTTTTAACGCCTGTGGAAATCAGCACACAATAAATCACTGTAATTGACAGTTTGGGCATTTCACAGAGGCGAATCTCTAGCACTACCTATGGAACTGAAGATTTTCAACACAAGATACCAAACCTGTTAGAAATTATGTTTTCCATTTTTTCAAACAAAATATCAGGTCACTTTGGCCCACATGCTCCTTCAAGTAGCTGTAAAAATGATTTAAAGACTATAAGCCATCAAATGTATATAGTTTGGGCATCTGGAGTCTTTCCAAGTGCCAAAGAATTTTGCGTTTAACAAATATTTTAAGTCCTTAAAATATACAAGATATTACCCTAGCCTCTCTTAAAGCAAGCTAATAAAAATAGCTAACATTTAGAAGGTGCTCACTTTGTACAGGGCACTGTTCTAAGTACATTCCATGGAATAACTCATTTAATTTGCCCTGTAACTCTATGAACAATGCCATATGAATTCCTCATTTAAAATGTAAGAAAGCAAAGCCCAGAGACAAAAATAATTCACATATCTAGTAAAGGTAAAATCGGGACACAAAAACAGAATGTGACTCTAAAACAGCCTTCTCCAAAGGAGATAGCCTTGGTTTTGGCCCTTGAGGAGCTTTCAGTAGAGTGGGAGAAAGGAAGGGAAAAGAATAAAATAGGTTAAGTCATCATAGAGTAAGCATAAAATGTAGAAGGAAGAGTTTTAAGGAGTTGAAATAAAGGAGGAAGCAACCCCATTTTCATCAAAACTGAAAAGTTTGATTAAGGAAAGTGGCATATTAATTGGCACATTAGAGATGGTTTATATTTGGTTTATATTTAAGGAGTTGGAGCCGGTTCAAGGTATTCTCAGGAGAGGGAAAAGTAAAAGAAGAGGCACAGAGATAGGGTACTGTGAGGCACGTTTCAGGGAAGAGCAAGTAGTTCATTTTAGTAAAGCATGGGATACAGAAAGAGCAGCAGTGGTCTAGGTAAATCTGAAAAATAAAATGAGCTTTAAAATTTTTCAAAAATATTAAATGCTAGATCAAAGAGTTTTGGAACTTAGCAATAGAGAAGTTTAAAGAATTTTTGAATGAGTAAAATGCTTAAAGCATCGTTGGGAAAATATTTATCTAGCGTTGGTATTTCATTAAATTTATCATCTATTCGACTCCTATTTCCAAACATTTAAGATTAAATGTCTATATTAAAACAGAAAATAAAAATGAGAAAAATGGAGGTGAGATGTACTTTTAGTAAGACTGTAGTAAGACAAAGGAAGAGCCAGTTATTATAATGGCTATCAAGTTAAAACTAAGTGAGTGGTTTGCAGGATGGACTGAGCAGAGGAGAGCTTGTGGTCATTGGTTCCATTCCTTAGCCACACTTTACAATCACCAGGGGCTCCTTCAATATCTCAACACTCAGGACCCATCCCAGACCAATTACATCAGAATCTCTGAGATTCCAACTCAGATGTCAGTATTTTTTAAAGCTCCCAGACAGATTTTATTGTGCTGCCAAGATTGAGAACTATTTTTCTAGTAAGTTAAGTGATGAAGATTTGGCCTTCAGGGCTGACAGTAAGAATGGAAAAGAGGGAAGAAATCTGAAAAATATTATGAAGGAAAAAATCAATATCTCTTCTTGAAAGTGCTGAGAGAATTGTTCCCACAGCTCAACTCATTTTAAAAACATCCTTTTTCACATGAGCTTAGACAAGTTTGGAAATTTGGCATTCTTAATCAGAACACAGGTCTCCATTGATACCAAGGAAAAATAATTCCATGGGATGGGGGAAGATGTCACTTATGTGGCAGGCCTTACTCTCCTCATTTTACTTTACAATTATGAACACCTTTCCTATCTTCTTAATGAGACATTTTAAGAACATCAATGCAACAAAACATAGCAAAGAACTCACTAAATGAAAAGGCAGTACTATATTCACGTTAGCTATTACTTTAAACAGAATCATACTTAGTAGGTTCACATTAAACTTATTGCTACTTCCCTGAGATGATAAACTAACATTATGATTTCATGGTATAATCTTTTGTGGAGAAAAAGGAATGTTTCTACACTGTTGGCAGGAGTATAAATTAGTTCAACCATTGTGGAAGACAGTGTGGTGATTCCTCAAAGATCTAGAGGCAGAAATACCATTTGACCCAGCAATCTCACTGCTGGGTATATACACAAAGGAATATAAATCCTTCTATTATAAAGATACATGCACGTGTATGTTAATTGCTACACTATTCACAATAGGAAAGACATGGAATTAACCTAAATGCCCATCAATGATAGACTGTATAGAGAAAATGTGACCTATATACACCATGGAATGCTATGCAGCCATAAAAAGGAATGAGATCATGTCTTTTACAAGGACATGGATGGAGCTGGAAGCCATTATCCTCAGCAAACTAACACAGGAAAAGAAAACCAAATACCACATTTCTCACTTATAAGTGGGAGCTGGACAACGAGAACACATGGACACATGGAGGGGAATAACATACACTGGGGCCTATTGGGGGTGTTGGGGGAGGGGGAACATCAGGAAGAATGGTTAATGGACGCTGGACTTAATACCTAAGTGATGGGATGATGTGTGCAGCAAACCACCATGGCACACATTTACCTCTGTAACAAACCTGCACATGTTGCACATGTACCCTGGAACTTAAAATAAAAGTTACAAAAAAAGTATAAATAAAGAAATAAAATAAATAAAAACCCCTTTTGAAGTTGTTTCTGGCATTTCAACAGGTTGAACGTCAAATTCTAGATCCATTGGTTGTGCTCATTTCTCTGATCGCAGAATTAATTATTTTGATACCTTACTTTAAATAACAGCATCAGCAAAAGTTGCATATTTTAGCAATCACTTATAGATTCAATTATTGGTTACCTTCGATTGAACGGGTAACCAGAATGACAACAGCCAAGGTTGTTTCATTCCTGTTGCCTTTGTGAGCCTTTCCTGGGTTTTACATGGTGACATTCAAACTGGCCGTAACAAGGCAAGTACAGTTACTCTACCCATTGACCATGGACTACTCTTACTTGGAAGCTGTTTTTGAGTAAATTCCAATGTGCTACCAAACTCTAATTAATCAATTTCCTGCTATATTTTTATCAGCTGTACAAAAAAGGGATTAGAAATGCAATGAAGTAAGTTTGAGCCACGTCCCTTAAAAATGCAATACAATTGCAACTTGCCACACAACATTACCCTATGAAATCCTCTCTGGTCTCAAAATTATGAATATTAATTGTTTCATCCAGTACTTTATGTTCCTAAATTATTTTACAATCATGTTTAGTTAATCCTCATAAAATCCCATTTAGGTTTGCCAGCATTAATATTCGCATTTCATAAATCGAGGTTCAGAAAAGGTAAATAACGGTATAAGTGGTTGAGCAAGCCAGTTGAAAAGTGAAATTGAAAGTCTGTGTAGCCATTCTCCTTTCAGCAGCTCACTGTCCTCCCTACAACATTTCCATGTTAAAGTGCTCCACTGGACAAATTTTCTTTCCTGTATCTCCAGGGCCTTATTGGGCCCCAAAACCTTTATATTTGCTTGGCAGTATGTCTACTAAGTAATAAAAAACATAACTTTGAAATGTTACTGAAGTTCTCTGTAATTCAAATATCTTTGTTTTTTTGTTGTTGTTGTTTGTTTGTTTTTTCTTAAAGTACTAGTCCCAAAAACTGAGAAGCTGCATCTAAGATAATTCTTGAATCAAACACTACTTTTTTGCACTGTTGAAGTAGTAAGGGGCAGGAAGCCAAATAACAGGTCCGGGCCAAGGAAAAATTTATAGATGGGAGTGAAGTCAGTTTTCCCTATTCTGCTCTTTTTTTCCTTTTTCTTCCCTCCCAACTATATCAATGTTTAGCCAACAAAATTTATTTATTCAACATACTGTTACTGGGAGCCTATTACGGGTCAGGCACTTCATGAAATACTGGAAATTCACAAGAATGAATAATAAATATACAACTCCTACACGGTGGTTCACAGCTTGGTAGGGGAGACAGATACATAAACAAATAGCTCAGACTGCAACGTGCTACAAAATGGCACTGAGTTAAGGGCAAACTGGGGTGGGAACACAAAGAGAGCAACAATTAACTCTGCCTATGGGAAGCAGAGAATGGCTGCATTAGAAGGTCCTTCTCAGCTAGGTCTCTAGTGTGCAAGAGTTTGCCAAGGAGAGGAAACAGCACTTTAAAGTGACTTTCTTTGGAAGGAAGCTTACATTCTAACAGGATTCTAAATCATAACTTGAAATATTTAGTATTTTTTCTGAGTGAGGGCCTTCTCTGCCACTTTCCCCAAATCACAATCTATGACTCGGCTGCAAATTATACATTTTTCTATTCCACACCCTTAGTCTAAATACTAAGGGACCACGGAAACATCTTGTGGTGAAAAGATAGATGAATTTGAACTTGAGAGCCCCAAATTTAAGATCATTAATTGGGGAGAAGGAAGGGCGAGGAGAGAGAAAGAGAGACAAAGAAATGGAAAGAAGATACAAAAGGAAGAGACAAGAAATAAGCAGCAATTGGCATTAGTGTTCACAAAATAATTGTCTTGAGTGTGATCACCTTGGGGCCTTATGAAGTTATTGTATCAAAGGGATTAATGATTTCAAGAATGCTTTGTAAAATGAAGAAGCTACACAAGTAGATGCATGATTATGAAGAGTAAGCTTCAGCCTGTAATGGAGATGGATTGCATTCTCCCAGGTCCAAATGCAGCTGTGTTCTTGGAGCTGCCCTGTCTGAAGAGGAGACAGAGATGAGAGGAGGCCTGGGAAGATCTTAAAGAGCATATGTGTGCACGGGGTGTGACCTCCTTCAGCTCTGTTGCATTACAGAGAGCATTTCCTGTGCCAGCTCAGCCATAGCCTGCCTTTTCTACAGGATATCAAGCTCCAAGTTTACAGTTCCTATCAGGGAGTCTCTTTGTTTGAACAAAGGCTCATTTGTTAGGAAGTGTCACAGATCAGCGTGTATCAGATGCAAGATTGAATGTCCCTCAAGCACAAAGACATGCAAAGCTATGCCAGGATACCAGCAATGGGGCTTTTCACCATGAGAAAACAGATGGTCAGAGTGAAAAAGGCCAGTCTTTATGGAAAAGAAATTCTTCCAACCAACCCCCACCCCTATGCCCCACTCCCTCTCTCCCCACTCCCTCTTTCACCCGTTGCACTGACAGGGAAACATTCGATATGCTGCAACATCATCTGATGTTTGCGTCCTTTTAATTAAACCAGGAGATCTGGAATAGGGATGCCCTTGTCTGTGCAGAGAAATGATTTCAAAAAGAAGATAATAGAACCTCTTTTTCTTCAGGCTTGCAAGAGGCTTGTGTGTAATTTGTCCTTTGCAAGAGCAATCAAAGATAACCGGTGCACAATTGATTACGGGCTTTGTGTCTTTTTAATTACTTGTTTCTACACACTGGTTTAGTTACATGCTGAAAGCAGATCCATCTGAGTTTCCTCTAAGCTGTAGTGCATTCTTTTGCTTACATGGTTTAATAATAAAGCTATTAGTAAGCCACCACCACATAGAACAATACTATCAAACTGGGTAGATCTTGAATCTTGCCTTTCTTTATTCTTCCAATAGACTATCAGATGTTTTCATGGAAAACAAGGTTAAAGAATACTACATCATTGCTTAGCTATAGAGAATTATTCTACAATTTCAGGAAGGTAAAGTCTTTGTCATTCCGAAAGCAGAGTTCACAGGACAGAAAAGTTAGAATTAACACAGCAGGTTTTTAGTTTGTTTTTTTTTATTTTAATTAACAAAGATAAGAATAAATTCACTCTCTCTTTTTAATGAACTCTAATCTATGGACTTATAAACTAAATTCCTTTGAAAACCCATAGAAAAAGATGAAAAGCTAGCATAGTGCATAGATCAAATTTATTATTGTTTGTATTAGATGCACTAAAAATGCTGTCAAAGCAGTAAATGCCAGATGAAAATATAGAAACAATTTTATTGTTATTTTAAGTTTTCAACCTAAAAGGTGAGACAGTAAAAAAGGAGTTTCATAATGATAGAAACCTGACTAACTAAACCTCTATGCTACCATTAACCTGCTACTAACAGTAATGCTACTATTAGTGCCCTAGAGAGAAAGAAAAGCTAAAGATTGTAACCACACAAAAGAAACACAAATAATTTCAGTATTTAGACTCTGTTACTATAGCAGCTGAAGTGGGAAATAAATGAAAAGCCTAACAAAATGTGTCATTCCTAAGGATACTATATACAGAGACCCAGCCTTCTGCTTTATCATCTCCGTAGACATGAGCTCCCTGAAAATGGGGAAACTACCCCAAACTCTGAAAAAATCTCTGAGTCTAGATCCCCACCCACTTGTCATGCTCTCAGACCCTTTATGGATTACTTGGGCCACGGCAATAGATTCCTCCTCATTTCTAGCCATGCTCCCTATTTTACAAGCACATATCTGCCTATCAAGTGTTCAGTGTGTGCTTGGCTGCCTGGAGAATGCAGAAAGGTGGCTCACATCTGTAATCTCAGCACTTTGGGAGGCCGAGGCAGGAGGATCACTTGAGGTCAAGAGTTTGAGACCACCCTGGTCAACATGGTGAAACCCCATCTCTACTAAAAAATACCAAAATTAGCCGGGTGTGGGGGCAGGTGCCTGTAGTCCCAGCTACTTGGGAGGCTGAGGCAGGAGAATCGCTTGAACCCAAGAGGCAGAGGTTGCAGTGACCCGAGATCACACCACTGCACTCCAGCCTGGGTGACAGAGCGAGACTTGGTCTCAACTTAAAAAAAAAAAAAATACCTCTTTGAGGCATGGTTCCTCCTGGCAAAGAGCTGGTAGTCCAGGCAGGAAAATGAACAAATGAAATGGTGAAAAATTAACATTATGAGCTCTAACTTACACAGAGGAGAAGGAAATCCAGACACAAAGGGCAGAGAGATGAGACCTCACAGAGTATGTGGGACTTAAGCTGCGCTGAAATATAATGGGTATTGAACAGATTTGGGAAGGCAAAGAGCAGAGAGCATTGCAACATGGATTCATGAGGCAGTCATGGGTAGAGCAGGATGTAGACATGGAGAGAATGGAAAATGAAGAACTGTGGATAGGATCAGGCTGATTACAAAAAATTTTAATGCCAGACATTTTTTAAACAAATATTTATCTGGTATCTTCTGTATGATAACTGTTGAGCTAACCGTTGGAGATTATAAAAGGAAGAAGACATAGTCTCTACCTCCATGAAACTCACCATCAGATAGAAAAGAGAAACTGGTCATATCAAGCACCCAAAGTTATTATGTATCTGTATGCCATTCTAGCAGAACTTTATACTTACATTAATATACTAGTATTATTTATTTATATGTTTATCTTATACCCAATATAATGTATTATCTTGCTGATTGTTGCAACACATGTTCCTGTGTTATGATCCTCCATCTGATAATTAGTACTATTTGTTAAATTCTAACATGGTTCTTTCTTCCCCTTTCCAACTGCTTCTTTCCATTTGCTATTTTAATCCTGCAGCATTTTCTGTCTCTGTTACCACAGAATTTCATTTGGCTCATACTGAATCTCTCCTCTGGTCTTGCGCATTTGTGATCAGAGTTCTTCCACAAGGTTCACCCATTTGTACAGTTGTTAAAACATTTAAAGATTTGATTATGTATTTATATAGGATTCTTAGGATGCTGGAGTGTTGTGGAAACCACCTGATCTTTGGGAAGACATACCTAAGCACTATAAATACATGACTTAATGAAATATATGCCTAAGCACTGCATTTATATAGCTTTATAATGGAGTTATGAGCAAGGCACTATGGGAGGACAGAAGGAGGGGCAATGAGCAAGCATACGAAGGTGAATTTGATATAGATCTATTGAAGGTTAAATGTAAATTTTCCTTGGGTGCATTATGAGTATTCCAGGTAGCATAACCTAAAAACAGTAAGTCCCCCATCTTATCTGCTCCCCTTCCTTTGGCAAATTCTCTTCTAAATTATTTAGAAATGATGTATTTTTTGTTCCCTTCCCCTACAAATGCCTGCCTTACAGAATGTGCATTGTTGGTGGGCTCTGATGCAAATCGCTTCACAGCAGAAGCCACTCTGCCATTATACTCTAATTTGCAGCCAAGCTGGCTTTCAGCTGGTGCCTTGTCCTTGGGCTATCGTTCACTGTCAGGGCCTCTCCAGGGTGTGCCAACTGTTTGGTTAACAACAGAGAAGGAGGGAAGCAGTCATAAGTCACCGATTTCCAAGAAAAGCCTGCCTTGGCTGCCATTGTTCCAGAACCTAAAATCATGTAGCCATGATTAGAGCTGCCCCTGGGCAAACCTATGAAGTACAAAATATTTTTCTTAGTTAATATCTATTTTCCCTTTGCCGCTACTCTTCCCAGTCCACAGACTGGACCCAGCAATTCCAGAACATATTTAGTCTACCCTCTCTGGATAAGAATTTAATCAGCGATTCTCAATTGAAAGGCTAGTACTTAACCCCTAAATATCCCTCACATGTTCACACACACACACACACACACACACACACACACACAATTTTGCATATAACTTCAAGTAACTTACAAAATTTTCCCTGAAGTCAGCCTAGGTTAAGAACTCATTTCAACCTCTTTGTCTCTTCCTTCTCTTTCTTTTTTAACCCTATCTTTTTCCCCATATCTCACATCTCACTTTTTGGTAAGTAAAAGCTTTCCAATCGAATTCATAAGAAAGTGTTTTAAAAGTGATTTTAATATGTTACTTAATTTTTTATTTACTTCTTTAGGAAAGAATCAATAAAATAACTGATTATTGTACCAGTGAAAGTCAAACTCCAGCTAAAAGGAGACATGGGTTTACTGCACCCTCTGCTCACAGAGCTACTGTTGAGACAACTGCAATAAATTTGTTTTATGAAATCTTGGGCATGACTCATAAGGAATTCTGAAGAGAAATTTCATATTTTTCTTCTTTTTCAGGGTAATTAAATATCAAGTTGGAGAGACTAATGGTTAAAATTTCCTTCTCTTTGGACACTGAGCAACGGCTGTCCAATTTTAACAGCTGCCGACTGCCTCCCAATGATGATATTTTCAAGAAACACCATTTGTTTTTTAGCACAGCCTCAGGTGGTGCTTGTTCATCTACAGGCATGACTCTAGAACAGTTTACTTGGTGTCCTCTCTCCTCCTGGTGGCTTTCAAAATTGTTCTGGCCTTCTCAATAAAAGGGGAAAAAATTAGTTAGAAAAGTTAGTGAGAGTATAGCACAGGTAAATACACAGTATATGCAAAATCATTGAGAACTGAAGGAAGACTTTAAAAAATATATAGTGTAGTACATTGCCAGCCATTTCATATTCCAAAAATTAATAAGTACAGTATGTCATTTAAGTACTTCATAACATGAAATAGCTCTGAAATCCTGATTCATTCCACCTGATAGAATTTTTATGTGATCTTCTTACTTCTGCACTAAACTTAAAAAAAAAAAAAAAAATTAGAGGCCGGGCACAGTGGCTCATGCCTGTAATCCCAACACTTTGGGAGGCCAAGGCAGGTGGATCATGTAAGCTCAGGAGTTTAAGACCAGCCTGGCTAACACGGCAAAACCGCATCTCCACTACAAATATAAAAATTAGCCGGGCATGGTGGCGTGCACCTGCAGTCCCAGCTACTTGGGAGGCTGAGGTATGAGAATCGCTTGAACTCAGGAGGCAAAGGTTGTAGTGAGCCGAAATTGTGCCACTACACTTCAGCCTAGGCAACAGAGCAACACTCTGTCTCAATTAAAAAGAAAAAATAAATTAGAAAAATGAGTAATTGCAATGGGTCACACCTTAGCCATTGTTGGATTGTCGTTAGGCTCTTGAGCAGAATCAAGTTAGAAAAATCTTTTGAGGCCCTAGAGTGGGAAAATCTGTATGTGAAGGAAGACAAGCCCATGTAAGTCCCACATTCTAAAGCAGAAATGGCAAAACCAAGATGTATGTACTGCTACGTCCCCTTCTATGTCTATTTTAAACATTATTAATTGATAATAACATATTTCTCTGTTTAGCCTAACACAGTCTCAGAATCCTCTGAACACAGATATACAGGCATTTTTCTACCAATTGTTTGGAGGGACAGATGAAATAAAGCTCATTCGCTATGTCTGTGCTAGATTATAATAGAATCACCTGGCTATTGCCAATGCAGTAAAACTACCTGAATTTTATATTAGATAGAGAGCTAAAGGCCCAGTGAAATGAACCCCCATGCCATGTGACTGGAGCAGGGGTCATGAACCATGGCCTGTGGGACAAATCTGACCTGCCAAATGCTTTTATAAATAGAAGTTTATTGGAACAACACCACAACCATTTGCTAAAGTATTGTTCATGACCACTTTCGCTGCTTTGGATTATATTAGCCAATAACTCAACAAGCTAGCTTGAGTTGGATTTTTTACTTTCATTCAAGAATGACACATATTCCAGAACTGTGGATTCTGGTTTGGCCTCCAAAACCTACAGAACTTTCCATAATATAACAAAGAACAAAATAAGAGCCTACGGTCAGCTTATAAGTCTCAGTGGCATTTGTGTTTTTAAGAGGCATGAAGTATGCTCCCTCCTCTGAAAACAGATACGAAATGCAATACAAAGCCAAGAGTTCTTTTCCCTCCTGTTTCCTTCCCTTCCCATTTCTCTCCCCTCCCATCAGCTTTTCCTCTGGCATAGAGATCCAGGCATGGCTTTTTTCCCCCTTTTATTTTTAGTTGTCGCATAATGATTGTATATATTTATGTGGTACCAAGTGATATTTTGATACATGTATACAATGTGTAATGATCAAATCAGGAAATTGGCATATGCATCACCTCAAACAAGTATCATTTCTTTGTGTTGGGAATATGCAAAATCCTCTCCTTTAGATTTGAACATATATAATAAATTCTTGTCACCCTACAGGGTTAGCCTGAGTTGGAAAAAGCCAATGCAAGCTAACCCTGTAGGGTGACTACGGTTAATAATTTAAAAACCCTAGAACTTATTCCTGCTATCCAGCTGTAATTTTGTATCTGTTAATGAAACTCTTCCCATTCTCCCCTTCCCTTTACCCTTCCCAGCCTCTAATAACCACAATTCTACTCTCTACTTTTATAAGCTACTTCTATAAGTTTATTTTTTAGCTCCCACATATGAGTGAGAACATACAGTACTTTTATTCTTGTCCTGACTTATTTCACTAAACAGAATATTCTCTAGGTTCATACATGTTGCCACAAATGACAGAATTTCATTCTTTTTATGGCTGAGTAGTACTCCAATGTGCATATTTTCCTTATCCATTCATCTATTGATGAACATTTAGGTTGATTCCATATCTTGACCAGAATGAATAGCTCCAGGTATGGCTTTTATATATCCTGCAAGGCTTTTTCTAAGACAGAGAAAACTACTCTCGGGTGAGTTATGTGGTCAAACACCATGCTAAGCCTGTTTGCCATTCCTGCAAATGACCTGCCCGTAATGTTCACTACTGCTCTGATAAGAAGGTACGTCACTTAACACAGCATCACACTGTCATTCATCTGTAGTGCGAGCTGCTACATATGTTCATGTTTAAGGCCACTCTGATTAACTCCGCGTAATTTGTTCAAAAGCACTCTGGTCTCAACATATTGTTCGCTATCTTTATAAAAGACTAAATCAAAATAATTCCTTCAGGAGTTTTAAGGACACACACACAAAAAAACAGAAAATGGGGGTAGAGAATTAATAGCTTTATGCTTTCTCATGCACAACTTTATTTATTCCTGATAACATTCTGTGACATAGAAATTATCCTATTTATTTTATTGAGAGTTTCCTGACACAGACGGACCCAACAGACAATTAATTGGTCACAACCCTGATAACTAAACTGACTAGTAAAACCTCATTCTCATCCTTAAGGATTGTTTTTACAGAGAGTAAGTCCTATATTGTTGTGCTATCCATAGGTTTTCTGTGGGGGTTTTTTTTTATTATTTCAAAATTCTAATATCAGAAGAGAAACAAGTAGGTGGCACAGAAAAGAAGAAAAGGCTTAAAGAGAATGTTCGGAAAGGGAGCAACAAATGAAGATCTGGGAAAGGGAAACGGGGTGTTATTTTCATCCTAGAAATTACTGCTAAAGCATATTCCCAAAAGATATTCCCACTCCTTTATAAGGAACCAGATGAAACCATGTGTGTGCCAGGTGTGAACAGATGTATATTCCACAGCCCCTTCCTTGGCTATATTGAGTGGATAATAAAACCCTTTGATGAGAACTTCAATGAACACAGTGGCAGCCTGGCATTATTTAATCACACTGTACCTGGCACACACAGGACAGAGTCTCAGAGGTTTTGCTGTGGCAGAAATAAAAGGATTTCAAATAGGAAATTCCTGTTGGGGCTCTATAGCTGGGTCTGCTGTGAAGACTGCAAAGTCAGCTTAGGCAACACAGCATTGTAGAGTGACTAACTGCTCACTTTGCTTGTCCCACAGTTCCAAATCCACAGCTCAACTTGCCTTAAAGGACAATATTGCTGGGAAGCAAAAAAATAGCAGGAACAAACAATAATGAAGACTTTGACGACAGTCTACTGGAGAGGACAAGAGGTCAATGACAGTCTCTGCCTCTTTCAGGGCATTTTCCAAGTCACTGACAAATGCTCAGCATTTTCATCCCTATTTAGCAAGAAGAGAGAGGAACTGCAACCATATTCCACTGAGTTTTAGTGGCAGACAGAGTTGGTGGATATCAATTACGTTTATTCAGCTTTATTCAGCACATTCTTCTGCCAACTGAGCTTTAAAGCAACACAATTGGACAAAACCAGCACACATTTCACACAAATAAGTTGACTGCTCTTGCTTTTTCCTAATACCACCCTTTCCAGCAAAGGGCAGATTTAATCATATAATGGTAAAATAGGGAGCTTTTCTTTTCTGTTTGCCAATCCAGGTTGGTCAATCCATACTAGTGTTAAACTTCCTTCTCATTAGAATGTTTCCAGGTCCTCTTTTCTTTAGCAGAATTCACTAATATCTAACAACCAATGCTCTCTGTACTGCCTCTTCCAGCATTTACAGGGTAGTGGTGAAAAGCAAGAAGTCTGGAGCCAGACTACCTGAGCTCTGACTCTGTGTAACCTTGGGCAAGTTAATTAACCTTTATAAGCCTCAGTTTACTCATCTGTAAAATGGGGGAACCCTGCCTTGTAGGGTTTTTATGAAGTTGAAGGAGCTAGTGCAAAGCACTTAGTAGAGAGCCTTGAATAGCATAAGAAAAGCTCCATCTATATATCCCTGTCTCTCTCTCTCATATATATATATGCTGTATATATCATATATATATGCTGTTTCAATAATTCATTATTATTGGAATGTTTTGTGATTGTCCTTTTAAAAAATCTTATGGAAATTCTTATTTCCTCCTTCTTTAAAACAGCCAGCAACCTTTCCTTTACAGCTAAACAACATGCACCCAGCTCTCCTCCCTTTAACTCATCTGTGACTTCTGACCCATGATAATGGGCTTCCTGGCTCCCTTTGATTCCAGCAATAGACTGTTACTATTTCCTTCTATCCTGAAACTCAATATATCTTCCTCTAGATCTAGTAGTGGAAAAAAGAATATAAGAAAGGAAAGTACCAATGGAAAAAAAAAAAGGAAAACTAGATCTATTTCATGCTTACTTGGCTGGATGACTCATATGACCTTTTTCTGCTATCTTCTTTTGGTGGTTGAAATTAACCATCTTTTTATTTTTATTTATTTATTTTTTTTTAAGACGGAGTTTCGCTCTTGTAGCCCAGGCTGGAGTGCATTGGCACGATCTCGGCTCACTGCAACCTCCACCGCCCACGTTCAAGCGATTCTCCTGCTTTAGCCTCCCGAGTATCTGGGATTACAGGCTTGCGCCACCATGCCCAGCTAATGTTTGTATTTTTAGTAGAGACAGGGTTTCACCATGTTGGCCAGGCTAGCCTCGAACTCCTGACCTCAGGCGATCCACCCGCCTCGGCCTCCCAAAGTGCTGGGATTACAAGCGTGAGCCACCGCACCCGGCTTAACCATCTTTTTAATACTTAGGTCACTTGCATTAGAAAAAAAATAAAATAAAAAGAGAAAATAAATACAATTCTTTTATCTTCAGATCTTATTTTTGTGTAGCTGTGCATACTTTTGTGCATACTCTTATGCATACTCATATGCATACTTTTATTCAGAAGCTGATAAACCTTAAATTGTTAAATGGTTTTAATAGAAAGCTGAATTCATTTAAAAAAAAAACCAAAAAGGTCTAACTATCCCTGAAAATAGCAATACCATCTTCTTGTGGCTTGCTATATGAAGTGTCCAGCACTCACAAAGCAATGCCTTTAGTTAGATGAGTTGTTTACTCATGGGTTTCAATATCCCTGCCATTCTTGATCATGAAAAAGAAAATTACTGCAAATCAAGGTAAGTAGAGAAGAAAAAAGAAAAGAACAAAAAAAAGGGAAAATGACTCATGTGCTCAAGACTTCAGTGTGAAATCATCATCATCCTTTCAACTCACTCTGAGTTAAGGAAGTGGTGTGTGACATGTGCTGAAGCTAGATCAGCAGCATAAGCTGTACAGATGTGCCCATCTGGTATGCAGGTGTTTGTACAGATATTCTCCAGCCAAACTTTCAGGAGGTAGCATTTTTGTAAAACTGGCTCCTCACTAGCACAGGGAAAGCAAGAGAGAGGGACCACCCACTGATAATAAATAATGTCATTGCTAGGTTGACCACATTCCCGCAAAGATTGATTCTTAAATTTGATATGCATCAGAACTACCTGGGAAACTTTATAAAAATGCAGAATCTTGAGCATCTTCCCCAAGAGATTTATATTCAATATACTATGGTATACTCCAGAAATCTGTTTTTAACAAACATTCTAGTTTATTCTAATGCAACTGTTCTTTAATCAACACTTCAAGAAACACTATCCTAACACATAGAGTAAAATGGGGGAAAAAAATCTAGAAAATAAAAAAAAGTTTTCTCCTACAAAGTTTTTAGCAATCCTCCCCATTATGTGAATACTGCCCACAGCATTCACAAGCAGAATATTTAACCATAAAACCAGACAAAGGTATTTAACCAAGCAAACTCTGAGTATTAACAAACTTTTAAACAATAATTTATGTCTTTATTTATCAGGTCCTGCACCTACACAGAGCAACTAAGTACAATTCAGTTTTAGAATAGCAACAAAACACATATCTGAGGTTGGTAGCCTTATACCCTACCATGAGCCTGATAGCATGCCCTATATATTAGTCTCAGGTGTCTTTCTGTGACCACTATCAATTAGGAACAGGTGTCCCCTAGGAATTCTTCTCTGTAACAGCTCCCAGCAACCAAGAGTCACACATCCGCTCACTTATTCCAAGACTAGAAAACAGAAAAAAGATAGATCTGAGGAAACATTCAAGAGCCAGATCATAGAAGTAATTTTGGAACATGTTGAATTCAGACTTTATTTAGCAGGCTAGGGGAAGTCATTGAAGCATTTTGATTAGTGAAGCATCATGATCACAATTAGTTCATAGATTCCACGTAGTTTAGGCTATAAACCAGATTTTATGATAACGTATGTAAAAGGAATCTGCTAAAATAAAAAAGTGATGTATAGTAAGGACATATTGATGTGATAAAATTATGTCATTAATAGAGTTACTCACACATCAATATATTCCTCCCTCATTCAAAGTAAGAAAAAAAAAAAGCTGAATATGGCACTTCTTATTAGCCTCAAGAGTAAATTTCTAAGAATAATGTTCATTCAATAAGTACTTATTGCATGTCCATGTTATGTTAGGCACCATGCTAGGTGCTGGGGAGCAAAACAGGGAGGGTCTCCACTCTCCAGGTGTTTACAGTCTGCCGAGACAGACACTGAAAAAATAACCAAACAAGCTGTGGATTTTCCACATGAGTCTTTGCTATGTCTGGCAATACTGTGCTTTCATTTCTTTTAAAATGTGAGCCCTTTCCCTATTCTGCCTTTCTTTAAGGACTCCTAAGCAATCATCAGAGGTCTCAAACGGACCACCTGCAGACCTATTTTGTTTGGCCCACACAATGCTGAACTCTACTTATATTTTTTAATTTGAATTTGTTGCCAACATAAAATATAAACTCACAGTTTCTCTTGAATATTTGGCCACATTGAGCCTCAGTTTTCACAAGGTAACAAGTGTCTGGAGCTGCACAGCAGCTGCCCTCTTCCAAAGTCATGTGTTTCTTCTGCTTGACCACGTGTAAGCCCAGTTCTTATCACTTTGCTGCTGCGCAGGCCATAGGTCTGCTGGTATTGACCATCTCAAGTTGCTGTTTTTCTCATACCTAGCTCAGTTTACTCATCTACATTGCTTGCCAGACCCTCTTAGACAGCTTAGTTTTCAATTACCACTCTACAGAGAAAGGTTAGGCAAGTCTTTTACCAAATTCTCTTCAGCATGTTCCTTCCCCTTATTCTGCGGCTCCTCAAGTGTCTACACTAAGTAATCTAATGTTGTTTCTCTGTTTATTTATTCAAATATCTCTTCCACTTGCCTTTCCAACTGTGCCATTTCTCAAATCTATTTAGTCTAAGCAAACGAGTTAGTCATTGGTCAGCACAAAACATGACTTGCTACCTTCTGTTTAATTGACTTCGACCTTTCTAGAATCTCTTTCTAGAATTCATCCCAGCTCTCCAAATTCTGATTGTCCAATTCCATCTATCCTCATGTCCAGCTCAAAACCCACACCTTTTCCACAAAGCCTTTCTTGACTTCCCTAGCCAGATGTGACATAACCTCCCTGTGAGCTCTCATACCATCTTATCTGTAAGGCCCCTTGAGCTTTGTACCCCATAACATAGCTCTCTACATTTGAGCTCCTGGAAGGGGACATCCTGTCTAACTTATCTTCTGTACCCGATTAGCACAGTACCTGGCAGAGAAAACTGAGCATTTCCACCATAAATGAAGAGAGAGTCTACTTAAAACACATAGTAAAGGAAATAGGGGGTGCTGAATGTATTTAACCTCCTCAAGGATACTAATAGCTGTTTTCAATGCTCAAGTCACACAGACATAGACTTGTGTAGGGGATTATTTTGTATTTGCTTGACCTAGTATTCCCTATATTTGCTGTTCCCATACATGTGCCCCATGGGAACATGCTCATTCATTCCATGCATTTCAATAATTTCTTACTTATAATCTAGTCCAAGATATTTTCTCTTTTCTCCCAATCAGAATATTACACAAAATATTCTAGATTACACAAAATATTGTTGATTCTAGAGGCAAGCCACAACAAGATTTGGAGTCTATCTTGACTGCAAGCCCTTGAGGAGCAGGAAATCTCACCTATCATGCCTTATACTGTGAAATAGATGTTCTATTGACAAGTGCTTTTGATATATATTTAGAACTTATCTGAACATTGAACTAGAGCTAGAATGCATCCCTGTGATTTTGGTATGAATGTGTTTGTTTACTTCTACCCATTAAAAAGGCAATATATTTTTCTCTAAAATGAGAAAAGAAAAGCAAAAGGATATACAGAGCAGTTTAATTTCTTATCCAATTTCACATAGCTAGTTTCTGGAATCATCTAGACTATTTAATACAAGTATATTTTGAAAACCAGTCTTGTATATTCATGTACTGCTTTTGGGCAAGAGTATCCTGAAGTCTTCAATCATCCATTCAGATGCTCAATTAGCACTTCTTGAGAGCTATGTGCTAAACAACCTGAAGCACACACACAAAATTTTCCTGTTCACTACTTATCAGGGTCACTTCCAAGCTCAAAGGAGATTTATTTATTTTTATAAGGCAACCTTTCAACCAGTCTCACCTCCATGCTCCTGGTTCACACTTTCTTTTGTGTCAGCCAGCCATTTAAAAATAAAAATAAAATTATTAAAATAAAAGTTGTTCTCTTCTAGAGGGTAAAATATTTCAGAGCCTAAAGTGCACACAAGAAGATTGCTTATAACTACCCATTTTAGTTACAGAGTCCAGCTTGGCAAATTACAGTGGACAAATCGGTGTTTTAATTCCGACCTATTTCATACTCAGGCTAGCCCAGCCATTTCCCTTATTTCCAATTCCTTGGGGATGCCAGAACCCTTCTTGCTAAATCCTAGGCATAACATCCTAAATTCAAGGCACAGCTTCACTCCTTGGCATTCACCCAAAGCCCCTAAGCTGGTGGCTTCTCCTTTCCTGGTTGCTGTCACTGGACCTCCTGATGGCCTGTCTTAGGACATAGACTGGGTATGTTTCCATCAATTTTTGCCCCCTTCTACTCTTGATTCAAGTCTCACTTCCTCCCTCTTTTCTGTTCACAGACAGATTCACTCATTCTCTTTCTCTTCCCAACCTGGACAATCATATTGTATCCTGGTCCCATTTCCTGCTGTCAGTCAATTCCAACTCTCAATCTTCTGTTGATAAGTAGAAGGCTGTTTTTTGTTTGTTTGTTTTTGTTTTTTTTCTAATTGGTGGCTCAAACCTTGTGTTTCTATACTAAAGGATAAAGAGGTGAACCTAAAATGCCTTCCATTAATGTACTTTTGGTGAGGAAAGTTAGCACAAAGTGGAAAAAAGTCACTAAGTTCAGTCTATTCGTTACTCAGTACACATAAATAAAAAGCAGATGCTAGGGCAGTGTTTCTCAAAGTGCTGTTAAACAGACCACTTGCCCCAGGCTCATTTGTGAAAATGCAGTTTTGGGGGTGATATAAAAGGCTGCTAGATAAAATGCACATTCCTGGGCTCTACCCCAGACTGACAGCCAAAATCTCTGAGGATCTACTAAGAATCTGAGTTTTTTACAAATGTCCAGTTCTTCAATTAATGTACATTTAAGAGCCGTTACACACCTGTCTCTATTATCCTTTGAAAACAGTTATTCTTTATCCTGTATTTGTTGAGTGTCTAAGATCTAGGTTTCCTCTATCTTTGATACAGTATTGAATATGTGCTCTTGTAGGCACTGGAGATATAGCAGAGAATGAATAGACAAGTTTCTTACTCATGAATCTTACATTCTTCTGGGAGAAAGAGATTTGTGATCATCATTGCAAGAAAATAAAATGAAAATTAATGAAGAGTTCCAGCTACTTCATGAAGAATAAAGGTTCATACACACACACGGTGCCTTTATACATATATATTTTCAATATTCCCATAAAATAAGAAAACATAAAATGGAAAAAAAAATAACTAGAATATTTAGTTTTTGTTCTTTTAATTTCCAGGAATTACTTTGGGATATTATTTTAGATTCTTTTAAAAGTTTTCAGAACATTATTTTAAAGGCTTGTTCCTACTAAAACATATCTGTTCTTAGTAAGACAAAAATTTTAAATACTGAGCTGTGAGGGATGAATTCTTAGTGAAGAACATAAACATTAACCCACCCCATCAGAAAAGCAGTACCAAGAGAAATTGTGTCCATTGGCAAACAGGCACCAGGGCATGTACCCTGAGTATATATAGGTTGGATGTGTAAAGGTAGTATTCACTACCAAGTTGCCTCCAAAATCTGTTGAAATTGTAGGGTCCACACTCAGCCTTTCACTACCACTATATAGAGAGAGTCACAAACAAATGCCTTTCTAGATTTAAATAGAAATTAAAAGGGTGAAGGGAAGGATGAAAAACATATGAGCATCTGTGAGCCAAGCTGCCACTTTCACTCCCCCTTTATGCTCTTGCACAAAGACATATTTCATTTGAGAGTGTGAATATATGTGTGACCAACAAGAAAGCTGAGGATTTTCAAATCAGCCAGCAATCCCTGGGCCATTTCAGCTGTGTTTCTATTTCACAGAGCCTCTTGGGGACAGCTGGGAGCAGGTGTGAAGTTCCAGTTTATTAACAAGTTAAGTCAGTGTTGCTGTGCATTTTGAGGGGCCTAATAGACTGGCCAATCTCCATGAATATAGAATAGCACTGCACTGGGAAGACACACAAAAAATGAAAATACTACCTACTGTTATTACTATTACAAACGGCACCTGTTGGGGATGTACTATATTCTGGGGACTGTGCTGACTCTGATGAATTATGACGTTCATTAAATTTTTTAGATAAATTAGTAAAGTTTTCTTCTGGGTAAAGAACATTGAGAAATTATAGTTGATGCTGAAAATCCAATGTATCAAAGAGATGCTCTAGGTTGTCTTCCCCACATATTGACTTTAATTTCTTGTTTGCTTTGCAAATGGAGCTTAAAATTTGGGGCATGTTGTCTGCTGAGTACAGTGTGACCCATGAGGTTTGATTAACCACAAAAAGATTTCAGAGGCTATAATCTCTGCCATGGCAGGTGGAATGTTAATATTATTTATTTTTACTTTACTTTTACTGGGCTTTGGGAGGGTACCAGAAGGAAGTATATAGAACATAAAGTAGTAGTGTTACACAGAATTTTAAGAAAATATTTAGTATCATTCCTTAATTTTCAACTTAAAATGAGGACCAAACATAGTCTGATTTTTTATGATCTCCTGTATTTCCTTTTGTATTCAGGCTTTTGCTTCAACCATCTGGCTATCAACACATGGTTTTCAAGCCAAATAAAGTTCACCTAATGTTCCTTTTCAGAATTTTTTGCCTACATATTCAGTTCATAGGAGTGGGAGACCAGTAAAGCTAAAGCAGTCACCAGCCTTTTTGTAATCCACAACCATCAGGGATCACATTCAGGCTCAGAACCACAAGTAATCCTAATTGTAGCCAGTGGGAATTGGTTTTAAAACTCGGAGGTGTTAAATATTAGATCCACAAAAATTGTGTGATGGCACTGGGCTATAATAAAGGATTACTTATGAAAAGAAAATACATGTGAATAATAATTTCTCATTATCTTGACTTATGTTTGCCTCACACTCACATGACTGAGTCAAAAATGAAGCTTTTCCATGCACAGTTGTTATTTGGGGGAAAATGCAGTCTGCTCACCACTGGATTTCTGAACATTTAGCCTGCTATTGAAAAATATATAAAGTCCTTTTATAAATTTCTCCACTTCTTTTATAAACCAGGAGAATGGTGCAAACATAAAAGCACCAAGGAGAGTCATAGGAGCCAGCCAGCTTCCACGAGGAGAGACTATGGAAACCAATCTGAGAAGACTTGGGGGAAGCATGTGAACTCTCTCGAAATACCCGAAAGCCTATCAAGGCTTGTTCTTTTGTTCCCAAGGAACAGTAATGATAAGTGTTCTATTTATTGTTGAGTACCCACCAGTATCCGGCACCATGCAAGTGCTTTTAATACGTTATCTCTAATTTTTATATCAACTATGAAGTAGATAAGTTTATCCCATTTAATAAGTGAATAAAGGGGGAAGGAGTGGTACACAGAGTGTACATAAAGTGCTTAAGCTGCTCACCCAAACATACATTCCAATCTAGGTCTCTCTCTACCTCAGTAAGTCACAATTTCACCTTTCCTGTTGCTCAGGAGATACCTTTGAGCCCTTTGACATCCTAAAGCTAATCCTTCAGCTGATTACATCTGCTCTACCTTCAAAATATATTCAGAATCTAGATAATTCCCACCACCTCCACTGTTGCTAGACTGTTCTAAACCCATCCATGTTGTTTATTACACAGGACATCACATCCATGTTACTAATTACGTAGCTTCCTCCTAATGCCCTCCCAGCTTCTGCCCACAGACCCTGGTGGTCTACGTTTAACACAGCAGCTAGGGTCATCCTTGAAAAACTAAGAGTTTTTCTCCTCGTTCAAAAGTATCCAATAACACCCTAGCTTAATGTGAATAAAAGCCAAAGTTATTATTACAGTTGCTTGTATAAGACCCTACCCAATCTGGGTTCTGTTATTTCCCATCTGCTTGCTCCTCCTCAAATATCCTGGCTCGAGTCCTTGGCACTTTCTGCACCCTCTTGCTGGAATGCTCTTTCCTGAAACATCTTCATAGCTCACCTCACTTCCACCTCCTTCAGGACATTATTGAAGTGTTCCCATCCCACTGAGGCTTTCCTGACCACCCGATTTGAAGTTGCAACCTGCCTACCCAGCGTTTTTTTCATAGCAATTGTTACCATCTAACAGACCATACATTTTTTTTCAATCTTTGCTTTCCATCTGTCTTTTCTTCTCCTAGTACAATATAACTTCTATGAAAGCAGGGATTTTTTTTCTATTTGTTTACTTTCTGTCTGTCTAGCACCTAAAGCAGTGTCTTGTACCTACCTGGCATTCCGTAAATGTCTGTTGAATAAATTACTATGTCACAAGACCATGAGGCCCCACCGACCCAGTCTGGCTTGAAGAGATACATCACTAAGCTAGAACCCTTAATGTTATGGGAACACAGGATATCAAAGCTTAAAAGCACCTCAGGATCATCTAATTCTCCAAATAAGACCAATGGATAGTCACTAAAGGAAGATACAGAGACTTTTTTTTTTACAATAACTTCAAAAATATAACAGAGCTATGTGAAGTCAAAATAGACTGCACAACCACACAAGGGAGTCAATGTGGGAGAAAGGGGAAGTGTTAAATTCCTAAACTTAAAAGACCTTCCTAAGCCTGGAATTCCATAATTCTCAGATTTACTCTACCTTGGGCTGACCTCACATCCCAAGCTCATAACATTTTCTCTGCTGGATTCTCTGAGCTATGCTCCCCAGATACAGGGTATAGCACCATCTGTTTATAAGAAACAGAGATTGGCTTCTCCAGGCATGAGCCTAAGTTCGGAGAATAAGTGAATAAATATCCCATTGTGTCCCAGGTCCTAGGGCACAAAGAAAGTCAGGGGCCAAAGGGAGTCTTTTGAGAGAGTTGTAAGCAAGGCATCAGGACAATGCAGTTGTCTTTTATGACAGGTATAACTGGTTTCCTTGTCTCTGCAGGAATGTGAGCAGAACTTTCTAGGAGACACTTAAAGGGCACATACAATCCCTAGAAGTTTCTGGAAGATGCTATGACTGATAATTCTTCCCCATATCTAGTACCTCATAAATGATCTCAAGTTTTCTATACATATACAATCAGAAAAGTGCTGCTTTCATTTACAATATGTTATCTTTTACCCAAGTTTAGAAAACATTGAAACTTTTTTTTAATTAAGGAATAAGAATTCAGTAAGATCACAACCTTTGCCCAAGAAACCCTATAGAGCTTCAACTCCCATTTAAACTTTCTCATTTTTAACAGTCATGGCTCTCTAAATTCAAGGGCTTTTGCCAATGCAGAGAATATTAAGTATAATTGCCCTCTGGTACTGAACTGAAGCAGAATTACAATTCTTAAAATTATATTTCATCCCACACTGCAGAAGTTCCCTTTTGAAACCAACATAACTCACATATCAAAACCTCCAGTGAAAGACTTTATAGGCTGTGAGATACAACTAACTGATTTCAGAAGCCTTACTAGAGATTGCATTTTTATTTTTATAGGCCTGAAAAAAAAACTGTTCTTAAAACAACTGCATGGTTCTTCAAGTTACTAATTTAATTACACTGTTTATTGCACCCAAAGGATCCACAAAGGTGCGAATGTTTCGTATTTTCTTTTTCTCTTGTCTTTAAACCAAAGATAAATTATTTCAAAGGCAAATTTGAGTCCTGGATGAAAGATAAAGTATAAACGGAGGACTGAATCTTACAAGGAACTCTATGAATAACTGATTATTAAAAAATTATTCAATATTATAAGCTTCTTGTCATAAATAAATAAGCATTAAAATATGAATAAAATAAACACTCAAAGGACCTATATAACAGATAAGCTGAGATTTGGAAGCATTTTGGATTCTCTGCTATCTTATTATTTGAAAGTGAAAGTGGTGAAGGTTAAATTGAAGACCCTACCTACAATGGCAAAAACATTCTTCCATCTTTGTTTATAGACTTAATTGCTTTGAAGAGTCATGATGTGTAAATAAGACAATTGGTAGGAAATAGATACCATATTTAATTACTGAAGAGAGCTATTTCCTTATCATAACTAGTAAGTATTTACTATTTCTGTATTTAAAAGCGATGTTATCTATACTGTTTTACTTTTGCAATAAAGAAAATGCTATTAAATGCTATTTTCTCTCAGCTTTCTATACTGACAAATCTTACATGTTCAGAAAGTGCATCCTAAAAAATTCAAGATGTTACTTTTGTACGTATTTCTAGAAAGAAGTATCTCATTTAAGAACAAGAGAATGGACATGAGAATACTAGCAGAGATAAACGATGTCCGCGTGACTTGAGTTTAAGGTCAATACAGCAGGCAAAGTCTGGAAGAAAAGGTCTTAGGAAAGGTGCATGTTGCCCAAGCTGAAGGCATTTGCTGATGAAATCTTAGCCAGAGCTCTGTGTGGCTTTCCAAGGAGTAGTATCTGGCTCTCCAGCAAAGAGGATAGGGAGGAGTGAGGACTCTATTCTTCATATCTACAAAGCCACCATGGAAACAGTCTTCAGATAATCAGAGCACAGAAATCAAGGACATTTTTTGTTTCTTTGGCTGAGACTTAAAGTGAGTCTTTAGATTCACCTAAGACAGATGAATCTAAAACACCTGCCAGAAGTTCAACTATTTGGACCTGCGTGGTTAAAACTTATGACTGTAACTATCACCCGTGGCCTTATCAAAATAATTTGGCACTTACTTTTACTTCAACCTGAGGTAAAAGGAAATGTTTTCTAACTCTGTAGTGCTGGGTTTTTGCTTTGTTTCATTTTGTTTTCAAATAAACTCCAGGAGAGAGAATAAATGCTGAAGACTTCCATATAAATCATTTCCCTTATGTTTATATTTAACTGCCTGGCTACATTCATCTAATGAGTTTAGTCTGTTTTCTCTTTGCACGTTCAGCATGGTTATAAATGCAATAAAGAACAGCATGTCTTCTACCATCACTAATCCCAAAATAGGCTTCAAGTGAAACACATTACAAAGATTATATCCCCCCCCTTAAAGCTGTCTTATTATCTATATATGTGCAATATATATAACATATATATTTGCAATATATATAACATATATATTTGCAATATATATAACATATATATTTGCAATATATATAACATATATATTTGTAATATATATTGTATATGTATTTATTTGTAATATATATTATCCACAAATATGTGTACATATATAAATGTGTATACGGATATACACATTTTATTTCTATTAATCAAAGCTAGTGGCCATCTTTCCCCAATCTGGATTGACTTTATTAAGCCATCTTGGAATGGAATGACAAAGCAAATGGGCTATGTCTTCTCCCTTGTCAGTACGTCACTTGTTGGGTATGTCTTCCTTGAATGCTTTGCAAAGAAATGGCTAATGAGAAAATCTGAGGCCTTGAGTTTTCTTTGAAGTGCAGTCACCTGTTTCCTGTCATAATTAGTGTCTTTTTGATCTTCAGCTCATTGCTTCTTGACAGCTTACTCCTGTCTTGCGAATACATTTTCAAATAATGGTGGTAGGCTACTGAACCACTTTTAATCTGTGAAAATCAACGTGTCCTTAATGATACTCCTATAGAGAAAGCTGGAATATCTTATTTGTCAACATTTGGGACATTGGTTAAATGACTTACCTTTAATACTGGTAACTTACAGGAAATATTGAGCTTTCCAGTAGAAAATACATCTTAAAGATGACCAAGTTGCCTCAGTTGTGAGCAACAACTCTAATATTACAAAGAATGCCAGCTAATATATGTAGAAGGAATGACAGAAATAGTAAGTTATCACTTTGTAAACTTTAATAAAAGTATTGACTTAGGCAGGAAGTATCATATGGTATTAAAACCATGGGTAAAAAAGTATGGATGGACCAGACATTGTGTAGTGCCAAGATAACACCACATAGACTACTTCCTGGCAGCAAGGGGAAAATGCAACATTATAGTGAACAATCAAGAAGTCATTAACATATGCAGTCATAGTGATATGAATGGTGGGAAACCCAGATATTATATGTTCCCTGACATAATGCAATTTGGAGTACCTAAGATCAGCTAGTATGTACTCTTACCAAAATACTGACCATAAACTAATCAAGCTTTTTCAGAAGGATGCAAGACATATCCAGAAAAACGAAATATTTTTCAGGACAAATGACCCTCTCTTTTCAGGAAGTCGGGACTATTCAAAACTAAAAAAAGATTTAAATGATACAACAAAAAAAAATGCAACTTATTGTCTTAATTAGATTCTGCTATAAAAAAACAGCTGAAAGAAACGTTTTAAGGAAAATTTTAAGAAATTTGAATATGGAATAAGTATTAGATGATATTCAGTGATTACTGCCAATTTTGTTAGGTATAATAATTCTATTTTGGTTATAAGAAAATGTTACTTTTTTACAGATACATAGTAAGGCATTTATGAATATAATACCATAATTTCTATACCTTTTCCTTAAAATACCTAAGTATGGTAAAAAATCAGTTGAAAAGAAGTAAAGCAAAAATGAAATTCTTTCTTTCTTCAGAATAAGCAAATGCAAGCAGCAGATGACATCCTCAGATGACATAGTTCTGGCTGATGACTTCCTAATAAAATTTCTAAATGTCCTCTGCACTATTAATATTGCCTTAAAAGAGTGATAAATTCTTTTCATAAATAGGACATGTAGTCTCTCTTCTTTATTCACTGTTTTTCAGAAATAAGTCAGGAGAACTCTCAGTTAAGCATTGTTCTCATTCTCTTCCTTTCTCTATTCTAAGACAGTGGTACTCAAAGTGTGGTCCTTGGAGAAGCAGCATCAGCATTGCCTAAGAATGTACTAAAAAGGCACATACTGGGTCTGCTCCAGGCCCAGCAAATCAGAAGCTCTGGGGGTGGAGCCCAGCCAGCTCTGTGCATTCCACCTTCCAGGTGATGCTGATGCACACTGAGGTTTGACTGGTCATCATTCCAGAGAGCTCCCATTTCTCCCAGGGTAATCCATTTCATCACTGCTAAGTTGCCTGCAAACTAGAGATAAAATATAGTAAGATTCCAAATAGTAGAATTTATACATAATTTTTATTCTTTTCTATCAACGTCTTTAGCCAAAAAATGAGAGAGTGAGAAAACAATATTTGTTACATTTGATATTGCATTATGTTTACAAAACAATATTTTAGACATTATTGAAAACAATGAACTTGTTCCATGTAGTCACTGTTATACTTTCCAGACACCAGGAGAACCTTTTACTCTCTACTGCAAGGTGAAATACCCCCATTTTATGAGCTAGAATTTGTGATGCAATTTGAATGATGCCTGTCTTCAAACATTTCACAGATTACCCACTCACAGTGTTCTAATTTTCTAGTGGTTTGCCTTGTCTCCCCAAGAAACAGTATCTTTTGAAGACTGGTGACCATGTCTAAATGCTGCAAAACCTACTGCATCCCATATGACTCTGAGCACTCAGTAAATATGAGATTCTGCAATGCTGATGCTTTCCTAACATTAGTGGAAAGTCAGAATCCTGAGAGATTTCATAATACCATCATTTTCTTTTTTTTTAAATTTAACTTTACATTCTGGGATACGTGTACAGAATGAGCAGGCTTGTTACATAGGTATGCATGTGCCATGGTAGTTTGCTGCACCAATCAACCCATCATCTAGGTTTTAAGCCCCGCATCCATTAGGTATTTCTCCTAATGTTCTCCCACTCCTTGGCCCCCAACCCCCTATGGGCCCCAGTGTGTGTTGTTCCCCTCCCTGTGTCCATGTGTTCTCATTGTTCAACTCCCACTTATCAGTGATAACATGTGGTGTTTGGTTTTCTGTTCCTGTGTTAGTTTGCTGAGAATGATAGCTTCCAGCTCCATCCATGTCCATACAAAGGACATGATCTCATTCCTTTTAATGGCTGCATAGTATTTCATGGTGAATATGTGCCACATTTTCTTTATCCAGTCTGTCATTGGTGGGCATTTGGGTTGGTGCCACGTCTTTGCTATTGCTGCAATAAACATACGTGTGCATGTGTCTTTATAGCAGAATGACTTATAATCCTTTGGGTATATACTCAGTAATGGGATCACTGGGTCGAATAATATTTCTGGTTCTAGATCCTTGAGGAATCACCAAACTGTCTTCCACAATGGTTGAATTAATTTACATTCCCACCAAGAATGTAAAAGCGTTCCTATTTCTCCACAGCCTCACCAGCATCTATTGTTTCTTGACTTTTTAATAATCGCCATTCTGACTAGCATGAGGTGGTATCTCACCGTGGTTTTGATTTGCATTTCTTTAATGGCAAGTGATGATGAACTTTTCTTCATATGTTTCTTGGCCGCATAAATGTCTTCTTTTGAGAAATGTCTGTTCATTTCCTTTACCCACTTTCTGATGGTTTTTTTGTCTTGTGAAATTGTTTAAGTTCCTTGCAGGTTCTGGATATTAGACCTTTGTCAGATGGATAGATTGCAAAAATTTTCTCCCATTCTGTAGGTTCCCTGTTCACTGTGTTGTCAGTTTCTTTTGCTGTGCAGAAGCTCTTTAGTTTAATTAATCCTATTTGCCAATTTTGGCTTTTGTTGCATTGCTTTTGGTGTTTTAGTCATGAAGTCTTTGCCCATGTCTATGTCCTGAGTGGTATTGCCTAGGTTTTCTTCTACGTTTTTTATGGTTTTCGGTTTTACATTTAAGTCTTTAATCCAACTTGAGTTAATTTTTGTATAAGGTGTAAGGAAGGAGTCTAGTTTCTGTTTTCTGCATATGGCTAGCCAGTTTTTCCAGCACCATTTATTAAAAAGGGAATCCTTTCCCCATTGCTTGTTTTTGTCAGGATTTGCAAAGATGAGATAGTTGTAGAAGTGTGGTATTATTTATATTGTCTTGGCTATATGGGCTCTTTTTTGGTTCCATATGAAATTTAAAGTAGTTTTTTTCTAATTCTGCAAAGAAAGTCAATGGTAGCTTAATGGGAATATCATTGAATCTATAAATTACTTTGGGCAGTATGGCCATTTTCACGATATTGATTCTTCCTATCCATGAACATGTAATCTCAACACTTTGGGGGGCTGAGGCAGGAGGATCACTTTGAGGCCAGGAGTTCAAGACCAGCCTGGGCAACATAGCAAAACCCCGTATCAACAAAAAATAATAATAATAAAATGCACTTCAGTGTATAGGTTTAGTTAGGCTGCTAATAGAATATGTCCCCCAGAAGAAACCATCTACATCATGGAGGTGTGTGTGTTTGTGTGTATTAGGGGTGGTAACAGGATATGTGGATTGTGGATTAAAAACATTGGGCTTGAATTATAGCTCCATTAATCAGGCAATTTATGTTACATTTTTAAATATATTAATAAAATTAACATTATTGGGTTACTATGAAGATTAAAGGTGGTATTATTTGTAAAAACCTTGATACAATAATTGCACATAGAACAAAAACAAAATAACGTAATAGCACTCACATTGCACTGACTATATGTAATGCAATGCTCTATGAGCTTTGTATACATTAACATATCAAATACTCACAACAAACCTATGAGGTGAGTACCATTATTATCTTTGTTTGACAGAAGATGAAACAGAGGCTCAGAGAGGTCAATAATCTGTTTATTATTGTCATTATTATGTGGGAAAAGGTATATGCTAACATGGAAGCTGATTTCATCAACTATGTAACTTCATATATTTATATATATATTATTTAATTTATAGGTGTTAAATAATTGGATCTTGGACCAAATTGCCTATAAACAACCTCACCTGTTTTTCTTTCTGATGGCCTCATAAACTACTAGTGCAAGGTGCTGGAAAAAAATGTAGATTGAAGCAGTAAAGTGCAAGACAAACAAAATGAAAAACCTAGCCAAAGTTTAAATATTCTCTGAAGATACATAAATAACTGTAGTTTCTTATGTGTCTTAAAAGCAAACTAAGTAGGTCTTATCACACATATGAAACTTTCTTATTTTTAAGTTATAGTATTAAGTATTGTAGCTATTGCCACCCAAAATACTTTTGTTAAAATGGTGTCAGAGAGCAGGTTTGATAGATTTCAAAGATTAAAATATAGCACTTGGGACATACTTATACTAAAAAACATTCATTGTACATGTGAAATTCAAATTGAACCGGGCATTCTGTATTTTATCCTAGAGTCAGAATACATGTAATTTAAACTTTAAAGATTGGTATATAGAGTGTTTATGAACCCTACCAATTATTAGAAGCTTGAGAAAAAAAGGCCCAGAAGGCTGTCTTTAAAATAGCTCTATATCTTGGTCTTTTAGTGAAGGATATCCTCTCCATATTTCTAAAGTACAAATCAAAAATTATGAACAAAATTAGTATGATAAAGTGCTGCACTTATTTATGCTTCTTTAAAAGAGAGCTCAACACACTAGATTAAAAGATAGGTTTTGAAACTCCTTTCCATAAATTTGTCTCAATCAGAGTAGATCTTTCTGGACATTAAATTAAATGCCGTCAATTCCATGAGAGCCAACTTATCATCCTGAGACAGTCAACATAAAACTTTACCTATATAGAAATATCACTGAAAGCAGTATTGTAGATCTTGTGGCAATATAGATCACTGAGGAAGAAACAAATGCATCATTGGAGGAAAAAGGGCAGGAGAGAAAGGACAGCAGCAGGGAAATATCTTGATTTTGTCAATAAAAACAACTGCCTTGAATGTCATGTTTTCCATTGAAGCTGAAATTAGAACTAGGCTGGATGTCAACTGTGTGTTGCAAACACAATTTTCTGAGTTTGTGACACAGAGCAGGTTGTGTAGCTCTATTTTTCACTAGTGATCTATCATTTAGCTAGCGCAACTCCAAGCCAAAATTTTCATTATTGTGTGCCAGCCCTCCCAGTGGAGACACCACCTTGTTTAAAACACAAAAGAGCCACATTTGGGCTGTGTGTCAGGCAGCTGTTCCATGAAGAGAGGGTCTCATGCTGATAACCAACACAAAGCCTTTGTCGAGCCTTTGCAGGTGCTCATGTTCTGGCAGAAAGAAAATTCTTATTTTTAATGTGTGCAATAATGGGCTTAATGTTCATCTGGCAAAGCCCCACAAAATTTTGCACATTGACCATAAAAGGCAAGAACCATGTCTTCACAATTCAATTACTTTTGCATTCTCACCATTATTAGTGGCATTCATATAATATATAGGATATTCTGCAGTTGATTCCAGGCTATTTCCCTTTTAGAATCAGTGGAACATGTCTGACAGCAAAACAAAACATGAATCATGATAACCACTTTGTGCAACGATTGGTATTGTAATATCAGTAGCCAAACATATATGATACTATACTAGGAAAATTTTCATTTATTCACTTTTACGCAAGTATTCACATGAAAAAAATCAAGCTGTCTTCCATAAAGGCAAATGTAATGAAGGAAGCATTTGAAAGTCAGGCTCTTTCTTATCTTCCCTCAATTAACAACTCATGATATTACAGACTTAAACACTTCTTTACAGAATGTTAGTCTAGTCTATTTTCCTCTATCTTTCTTTGTCAACTTGCATATGGGAGATATTTTACTCCATTACAACTATCACATTTTTAAAAATTGCACGTGGGTGTATTTTGTACTAAAGATATTATGTTGTTGGGAGTGAGTGTATTTACTTATAATGACAGTGTTGTTATAATTTCACTGTCTAAACAAAATCTGTATATAAATCTTAAGGTGTGCCAAATCAACAAAAAGGAAAGTCCATTTGTCTACCAACTAGAGAAAGCAGGTAACAAAATAAGTTAAAACAGTATTTTCCCAGCATAGGTTCCCTTCACACATCTGGTACTCTCCGTATGATCCCTAACCAGAGATTTTGTCCATTTTTAATTTATATTATTTTTATTTGACAAATCATAATTGTATTACACTTAGGGGTATGATGTGATGTTTTACTAAATGTATACAATGGTTTAATACTTGTACACAATTCAGTCAAGCTAATTAACATATTCATCACCTCACTTGACATTTTTTGTGGTAATATATTTGAAACTTACTTAATTATTTTAAAATATACAACACATTATTATTGACCATAGTCACCCTGTTGTGCAAGAAACATTGCCAATTTCTGCCCCAATATTTCTATCAGGTGAAAAGAAATATTCTGCATAGTTCAGAAACATCTAATAAGACAAAGTGCACAGGAGTGCTGACAGAAGTTCAGAGAATGACCAACTTGCTCCATTCATGTCCCGCAATGAGAACTGGTTAATTTGTCTGGTAAGGAGGGAAACTCGGGATAGAATACTACAGCGGAGAAATGCTCAGAAAAGGCCTTTTTTCTGAGTATGGAAAATAATTTAAGCTGCACATTACTTGGATTCATACAAAATTATCATTGGATATAATTATTACTGTAAAAACCAGTGCTGACTTTCAGTTAATTATTTTACCTCTCTGGACTACCAAATCTTTACTAAAATATATTTTATGCAAAAATCTACAAGGTTAAAGAGAATGGGAGAAGACTGGGTAGGAACGAAATTTTGAAAGCTGGAAAGCAGAAAGAAGAGTTGAATTTGAGTTTGCATGCCTGAGAAAACTGGACCTAAGCAGCAGAGAGAAGGCACAGAAGTAAGCTATTTCCTTGCACTGCATGGTCCTAAAGCAGTTGAGGAATAGGCTGCACTAGTTATCTCTGAATGAGAGGCAAAAGGTTGCAGGGGGTGGGGGGAAAGAGAAGACCGAAAACTGGAGGAATGATTGAAATCTATGTAAGAAGTTAGACTCCAGATCCCCTCCACTGCCCCATTCATCCATTCTAGCAGAACACTAAAGATTTATCCTTAGGAGGGATTGAGCTGCAGAGTCTGGACTAAGAAAACCAGGAAAGGCTGAGGGATGCGAGGAATGTAATGAAAATGCAAATCAAACTTCTGGATAACATGAAAACTGAAAAGACAGTGGGAGGATGCTTTTAAAAATCTGAGTGGCAATGCTTTCTAACCTGGAATTCTACCCAACCAAACTGTCATTGCAGGCTTGATCTCAGGAAATTTACCTCCCACACCTGAGTTCTCAGGAAGCTAATAAAAAAGGTAACCTACAAAAATAAGAAGGAGGGGTCCAGAAAACTAGAAACCCAATACCTGTTAGAAGTAAAAAATTCTAAGGATGACGGGAAAAGGAATTTTAGGAGAACAGCTATGCAGGAGACCTAACAGCAATCAGCTCAGACTGGAGCAAGAGGACACACATCTCCAAAGAGGTGACTCTGCCAAGATGAATTTAACGTTTGAATGGACTGAATGGAGATTTATCCTTCCATGGGGTAGAAACATAGAGAACTAAGCAAATAAGAAGGAGAGAGAGATTAGTAAGACTTAGAAAACAATCCTTCTTATTAGGAAAAAATCTAATTATAGAGTATAATACCATTAGTGTATTATATTTATATAATCATGGAAATATAATCCTTGAATATTTAATGTAACCAAAAATTATGAGGAAAGTTATATATCAGGGAGATAATGGATAAGATTGCTCAATCCTCATTTTCCAAAGTAAAATAAAAATCAATACATATCTTAAATGAAGAAAGCAATATGGGAATATTATTTAGAAATATGAACATTAAAAACAAAATAAACAACTATAATAATTGAAAATGGCTGCCAAAGGGAAGCAAGAATGGTGCGGTGCAGGAGAAAGATAGGCAGGGGAATATTTTTCATAACAAGCTATGTAGAACTATTCACCTTTAAACTATGCATATATAAAACTATGATAAAGGTAAACATACAATTTTTAAAAGAACAATTAACTACTTAACAGAGCTTATTTAATTACCAATAGCCCACATTCACTGCTTACTAGGAGTCCTTCTAGAAATCCTAGTACTCTGCTCACAGTAAGAGCCTTGGTGAGGTTTTTATTTTTATTTTATTTTTTTTTTTATGATTCAGGAGGTATATGTGCAGGTTTGCTACATAGGTATATTGTGTGATGCTAGAGTTTAGGCTTCTAATGATCAAGTAGCCCAAGTAACAAACATAGTACTTGATAGGTAGTTTTTAGACCCTTGGCCCCTTCTCTCCCTGCCCCCCTTTGAAATCCTCAATGTCTATTGCTTCCATCTTTGTGTCCATGTGTACTCAATGTTTAGTTCCCACTTTGAAGTAAGAACATTCTGTATTTGGTTTTCTGTTTCTGTGTTAATTCACTTAGGATAATGGCCTCCAGCTGCATCCATGCTGCTGCAAAGGACAGGATTTTGTTATTTCTACAACTGCATAGTATTCCGTGGTATATATGTACCACGCTGTCTTTATCCAATCCACCATTGATGGGCACCTGGGTTGATTCCAAGTTGTTGCTATGGTGAGTAGTGCTGAGATAAACATGAGTGCAGGTGTCTTTATGGTAGAATGATTTATTTTCCCTCAGGAATGTACCCAGTAATGAGATTGCTGGGTTGAATGGTAATTCTATTTTTAGTTTTTTGAGAAATCCTTCACGAGACTTGAAATTATGAATATTTTATTTAACAAGAGCCAGGCATGGTAGTGTGCACCTATAGTTCAGCTACTCAGGAGAATAAGGTGGGGGTGTCCCTTGAACCCAGGAGTTTGAGTCAGCCTGGGCAATATAGAAAGACCCTATCTTTAAAAATATTAAAAGAGAGAGATGGAGAGAGGATAACAGTTCTCACCTACAAGAGAGAGCAAAAACCTGAGGGTAGGGATGTAACACTCATTTAATGAACAAAATTTCCTATTTCTCAATATATGTACATTGCTTGAGTATCTGCCAGATGGGATTGTGACTTTTATGAGGAATAGAGCTGTGTCTATGTCATTTCTTACTTTATCTTCAGCACCAAATACAGCATGGCACAAAAACATCATCACAAATTAAATTAATTAATTGACACATATTGGTTTCATACAGAATAGGGGATATCAAATAAAACAGTCATTTCACTAGATAAAGAGTCTTAAAGTTATTACAGCTACATTAAGTGATACAGCTCACTATTTGGCATCACCAAATACATGTGGATGTAATTATTACAGTCTAAGAAGCCCTGCTTAGGAATATATTAGTCAGACAAATCCCACATGATCTCACTCATATGTGGAAACTAAAAAGTCAATCTTGTGGGGCAGTGGCTCTCATTTGTAATCTCAGCTATGTTCCTGAGGCCAGGAGTTCAAGACCAGCCTTGGTAACATAGCAAGACCCCTGGCTTTTGCTAGAGCAGCTGTGCTCTGTTGGGGATCCTTTTAGCCCCTGATCAGTTTGGGCTCGCCAAGGCCCACAGGCCAGACTGACTGAGATGCTGGAACAGCAAAGGTCAATAATACTTTATTAAGCATATGCTCTTTTTTAACCTTCCAATTTATAAGAACATTTTAAATTTAAAAATTAATTATTTTAATGGGCAAGTGATTGTATGTATTCATGTGGAACTGTTAAAAGAAAAACAGAAAACAACAAAAACAAAAAACCCACAAAAACCCCATCCAAAGGTCAGCAACCTCAAAGATTGAAGGCAGATAAGCCCACAAAGATGAGAAAAAAAATCAACAGAAAAACACTGAAAACTCAAAAAGCCAGAGTTTTCCTCTTCCACCAAATGACTGCAACACTCCAGCAAGGGCTCAAGCCTGGGCTGAGGCTGAGATGGCTGAAATGAAAGAAGCTTCAGAATATGGATAAAAACAAACTTCACTGAGCTAAAGGAACATGTTGTAACCCAGTGCAAAGGAGCTAAGAATCATGATAAAAGAAGTCAGGAGCTGACAGACAAAATAGTCATTTTAGAGAGGAACAAGGCCAACCTGATAGAGCTGAAAAAGACAATACAAGAACTTTACAATGCAATCACAAGTACTAATAGCAGACTAGACAGAGTGGAGGAAAGAATCTCAGACCTGGAAGACTATTTTTCTGAAATAAGACAGGCAGGCAAGAATAGAGAAAAAAGAATGAAAAAGAATGAATAAGACCTCTGAGAAATATGGGATTATGTATAAAGACACCAAATTTATAACTGATTGGGGTACCTGAAAGAGACAGGAGAATGAAACCAATTGGGAAAACATACTTCAGGATATCATCCAGGAGAGCTTCCCCAATCTAGCAAGACAGGCCAACGTTCAAACTCAGGAAATCCAGAAAACCCCAGTAAGATACTCCATGAGAAAATTATCCCCAGGACACATAATCATCAGATTCTCCAAGGTCAAAATGAAAGAAAAAAATGTTAAGGTCAGCCAGAGAGAAAGGCCATCGTACTAACATCAGACCTCTCGGCAGAAACCCTATAAGCCAGAAGAGATAGAGAGCCAATATTCATCATTCTTAAAGAAAAGAATTTCCAACCCAGTTTCATATCCAGCCAAACTAGGCTTTATAAGTGAAGGAAAAATAAGATTCCTTTCAGACAAGCAAATGCTGAGGGAATTCATCACGACCATGCCTGCCTTGCAAAAGCGCTTGAAGAAAGCACTAAATATGGAAAGGAAAAACTGTTACCAGCCACTGCAAAAACACACTAAAGAGCAAAGACTAATGACACTATGAAGGAAATAAATCAACAAGCCTGCAAAATAACCAGCTAGCATCATGATGACAGGATCAAATTATCACATGACAATACTAACTTTTAATGTAAATGGGCTAAATGCCCCCAATTAAATGGCAAGCTGGATAAAGAACTAACACTCATTGATATGCTGTCTTCAAGAGACCAATTTCATGTGCAAAGGCATACATAGACTCAAAATAACGGGATGGAGGAAAATTTACCAAGCAAATTGAAAACAGAAAAAAGCAGGGGTTCTAATCCTACTTTCTGACAAAACAAGACTTTAAACCAACAAAGATCAAAAAAGACAAAGAAGGGCATTACATAATGGTAAAGGGTTCGATTCAACAAGAAAAGCTAACTATCCTAAATATATATGCACTCAATACAAGAGCACTCAGATTTACAAAGCAAATTCTTAGAGATCTTCAAAGAGACTTAGACACCCACACAAGATAGTGAGAAATTTTAACACCACACTGACAATATTAGACAGTTCATCAAGAAAGAAAATTAACAAAGATATTCAGGACCCAAATTCAGGTCTGCATCAAGTGGACCTGATAGATATCTACAGAACTCTCTACCCAAAAACAACAGAATGTACATTCTTCTAATCACCACATGGCACCTACACTAAAATCGATAACATAATGGGAAGTAAAACACTCCTCAGCAAATGCAAAAGAACTGAAGTAACAGCCTCTCAGACCACAGCACAATCAAATTAGAACTTAACATTAAGAAATTCACTCAAAAATATACAACTGCATGGAAACTGAATAAAAAGAAATTCACAAGGGAAAAAAGCAAACAACCCCATTAAAAAGTGGGCAAAAGACATGAACAGACACTTCTCAAAAGAAGACATACACAGAGCCAAAAGACATATGAAGGAAAAGCTCAGCATCACTGATCATTAGAGAAATGCAAATTAAAACTACAATGAGATACCATCTAACAACAGTCAGAATGGCTATGAATAAAAAGTCAAAAAATAACAGATGTTGGCGATGTTGTGGAGAAAAACGAACACTTATACACTGTTGGTGGGTTGTAAATTAGTTCAACCCTTGTGGAAGACAGTTTGGTGATTCCTTAAAGACCTAAAAACAGAAATACCATTCGGCCCAGCAATCCCATTACTGGATATATACCCCAAGGAATATAAATTCTTATATTATAAAGATACATGCATGTTTATGTTCATTGCAGCACTGTTTACTATAGAAAAGACATGGAATCAACCTAAATGCCCATCGATGTTAGACTGGGTAAAGAAAATATGGTACATATACACACTGGTATACTATGCAACCACAAAAAGGAACAAGATAATGTCCTTTGCAGGGACACGGATAGAGCTGGAGGCCATTATCCTTAGCAAACTAATGCAGGAGAAGAAAACCAAATACCATGTGTTCTCACTGATAAATGGGAGAAGAAAGATGAGAACACATGGGCAAATGATGGGAGAACAATACATCCTGGGGCCTGTCAGAGTGTGGGGGGTGGGAGGAGGGAGAGCATCAAGAAGAATAGCTAATGGATGCTGGGCTTAATTTCTGGGTGATGGGATGATCTGTGCAGCAAACCACCATGGCGCATGTTTACCTATGTAACAAATCTCTACATCCTTCACATGTATCCCTGAACTTAAAATAAAAGCTGGAAATGAAAAAAAATCTATTTTAAAATGAGCAAAAGACCTGAATAGATATTTCTGAAAAGAAGACACAAAAATATGTTAGGAAACCAAACAACGCAAAAGTCAGAAAAGAAATTAATTTTAGAAAAGGTAAAAGACTCGAATAGACATTTATCAAAAGAAGACATCCTAATGGCCAGAAGGTATATGAAAAACTGCTCAACACCACTAATTATCAGAGAAACAAAAATGAAAACCATAAAAGGATATCACCTCAAACCTGTTAGAACAGTTATTATCAAAAAGACAAAACATGTTAAGTATTGTTGAGGATGTGGAGAAGAGGTAATGCTTTTACTTTGTTGGTGGTAAGGTAAATTTGTACAGCCATTATGAAAAGTGGTTTGGAGGTTTCTCAAAAAACTTAAAACTAGAACTGCCATATGATCCAGCAATTCCACTTCTGGGTATATGCCCAAAAGAAACAAAATCAGTATCTTGAAGAGACATCTGCACTCCCATGTTTATTGCAGCATTGTTAACAATAACCAAGATATAGGTTTATCCTAAATGTCTATCAACAAATCAATGGATTAAAAAAAATGTGGTATATGAATGCAATGACATATCATTCAGCCTTAAAAAACAGAATAATCCTGTCATTTTTTCAAACATGGATTAATTTGGATAACATTATGCTAGGTGAAATAAGCCAGACACAAAAGAGAAATGCTGCATAATCTCTCTTATGTATGGAATCTAAAAACCTAGAACTCATGACACAGAGTAGCATGGTAGTTGAGTATATTTAACAATACTGTATTGATGGTGAATACAGTTAATAATATTATATTGTATACTTGAAATTTTCTGAGTCAATCTTAAAGGTTCTCACCACACACACATACACAAATGGTAATTATGTGAAGTCACAGACGTGTAAATTAGCTTGAATGTGGCAATCATTTCACAATGTATGTATATCAAAATATTATGTGATATACATTAAGTACATATAATTTTTGTCAATTATATGTCAATAAAGCTAGAAAAAAATCTAACCAAAAAGGATATCTTGTTAATCTCAAGTAAGTTAATTTTTTACAGATTACTCATTTTATTGATACATAATAATTCTACATATTTGTGGGGATCATGTGATATTTTGCTACATGCATACACTGATGAAATAAGGGTAACTGAAATAGCCATCACCTCAAACAATTATTATTTGTTTGTACTGGGATTAGTCCAGAGCTTCTTTTCCAACTATTTTGAAATATACAACTGTAGTCACCCTACTATGCGATCAAACATTAGAACTTACTCTTTCTATCTAACTGTATGTTTGTACCCATTAACCAACTTCTCTTCATACCCCCCCAACCTACCCACACACTCTTGCCAGCCTCTGGTAGCCAGCATTTTACCCTCCACCTCCATGAAATTACCTACTTTAGCTTCCACATAGGTGTGAGAATGTGCAATATTAGTCTCTCTGCGCCTGGCTTATTTCACTTAACATAATGACCTCTAGTTCCTTCCATGTCACTGCAAATGACAGGACAGTAAAAGTCAATTATGAGATATTTGCTGGAAGTATGACAAGAGTATTCTACTTTATGGTCAGTTTTATGTAATCAACAAGTCTTAAATTCGATATAGTAATGTTGTTTCTCTCATCAGTTGTTTAGACCTCCTTTGTATAAGTTTAAGGAAATACATTTTTAAATGTTTTGTGATAGAAACAAAAAGTTTTTCAGTATTTGTGTCTCAGTCAAAATCATGCTAATTCAGTATATATGCTTGCATCTGTTCTATTTGACAATGAAGGTATATTTCAGAGGTTATCCGTACAAAAAGAAAAAGAAAAAAAAAACCCGAATAACTTTTTTCTGAGGGAGGATCCAGAATTGCATGCCTCTATTTAGGGAAGCAATCGAAACAATTATTTCTTTAACCTGAGGACTAACGTCCACTGGCTGTGGCATTTTTAGCTCCTTTCCTTCAAACCTAACCAAAAATATTAATGACATTTAAATATAAGAATGCATACAATGACACTATATTAACAGCCTTGATGTTGATTGTGCTTTTTTTAAAGTGAACTTTTAATTGAAGTAAAACACACGTTTTTAAGATGCACAAATTCTAAATGTATAGACGAAATTTTTACAAAAGAAACACATCCTGCACCTAAATCAAGAGAGATAATGTTACTAGCACACCAGTAGCCGCCACATAACTTCTTCCAGTCACCCCCGCTACCCTCTTTCTGGGAAAGAATCATTCTGAATTCTAATGTCAGAGGTTAGTTGAGCCTGTTTACGAAGTTTTATCTTTATATAAATGGAATAACAAGATGTACTTTTGTATGTGTCTGCCTTCTTTCAACATAATGCTTGTGAGATTTATCAGCATTCTTTCATGGAATTATAATTTGTTGTAAAATGTTGCACCTTCATTATTATTTACCTTAAAATATCTTCTACTTTCTGCCATTTCTTTTTTGACTTCTTGTTTATTTATTAGTATGTGGCTTAAATTTCAAGCAGTTTGGGATTTTCTAGTTTATATTTTGTACTGATATCTAGGTTATTTCCACCAAAATAAAATTACATATGTCTAATTATTTCAGTATTTTGAAATTTGTTGATATTTGCTTTGACTCACCATATGGTCAACTGGTCAACTTTTTTTTTTTTGAGACGGAGTCTCAGTCTGCCCCCAAGCTGGAGTGCAAGCTCCGCCTCTTGGGTTCACATCATTCTCCTGCCTCAGACTCTTTTGTAAATGTAATATTTTTGTTTGAAAAGGATTTTTATTCTGTTTTTATTAGATACAGTTTTTTATGTATGTCAAAAAAGTCAATTTTGCTCATTGGTTTTTCAGGTCTTTTATAACTTTATTGATTTTATTTTTGCTTATCTTAAGTATTTAGAGAGTTGCTTTAGTCTCTTAACATAATTGTGGATTTTTCTGTTTTTCCCTTTATTTGTATCAGTGTGTGCTGTGATGTCGAGCACATAGAGATTTAGAGCCTTATGCTTTTCCACTTATTTGATCCTTTTGCCAATAGTAAATGTCCCATTTCATCTGTAAAAATGCATTTCTATTAATGTTTATCTTATATTAATAAAGCTACTCCATTTTTGTCAATGACTGCAAAGTACATGTATTTCCTTTATTTTATTTTTAAGTTAATCTGTCCCTTATATTTACGGTTTTTTGAATATAAGAAACATATAGTCATTAAATTTTATTTTTCAACTAAGTTTGATAATCTCAGTATTTTACTTGAAGCATTGAATCCATTTACATGTAATGAGATTACTATATAGGTAATGAAATTACATGTAATTAAATTACTACTACTATATATAGTAGTTTATGTGTATTATCTTATTTGTTTCCATTTAACCCAACTGTTTTATATAACACTTTCTTCTCTTTTCTCACCACCTTTTGGATCAATCGAATATTTCAATTATTATATCTTCTTCAGCTCATTAGTTTTACATTATTTTTAAATTATTTGAGTGATTACACTATAAAATATGTCAGGTATCACTGACTAATTTCAGGCTATTACAAATGTTTTTCTACATTTTTCCTGATAATGTTATCTTAAAACACTTTAATTAAATTTACCCCTCACATTTTTTTGTTACCACTCTCATGCATTTTAATTGTACATCATTTTTAAATCCTAAAGATTATCATTTTATATAATCAATATTAAATTATATTATCCATCCATTCTTTTTTTTCTGTGTTCAAAATTTAGCAAATACCCTTCATTTCCATGTTTCTGTCTGGGATCACTTGCTTTCTGCATAAAGAACTTCTGTTAATTTTTAATCTTAAGGCATGCTGCTTATGGCATTCTCTCAAGTTTGATTTTTCTAAAAAATATTTTTTAACTATATTTTTCTTGGGATAGAATTCTAAGTTGGAAGTGTGTTTGTTTGTTTGTTTCAGCACTTTAAATTTGTCACTCCATTCTCCCCTGTTCCTGTTGATATTGTTGCACCTTTGAAGGTCGAGTGCCTTTTCTCTCAAGCTGCTTTTCTTCCTCTCTTTGGTTTTTGGCAGTTTTATTTCTATGTGTCTAGTTAATTTTTGTGACCTGTTTGGGGTTCATAACTCTTCTTGAATCTGCGAGTTCATGTTTTTCATCAATTTGGTGGGGGAAATTGTCTCTTTTGATGTTGCTTCTTTCTCTTTTCTCTCTTCTCTTTTCAGTACTCCAAATAAATACATGTGTTTTAGAACTTTCAACTGTGGTCCATAGGCACCTAATGATTATCTGTGTACTTCACTTCTTTTTCTGTTTGTTTTAGCTTATGTATTTTCTTAGTTTATAGGTAGCTCATCAATCCTATCTTCTACTCTTCTAATCGGCTACCAAATTCATCTGAGTTATTAATTCTCCTCATTGTACTTTTCAGTTTGACAATTTCCAGTTGATTCTTTTTGTAGAGCTTAATTATCTAAGCAGGTTTTTTTTTATCTTTTCTTCTATTTTATCTCTTTTCATCCATTTCTTCAACCTGTGAGTCAGTTACTGTAAAGTCATTTATTAATTATAATATCTGGGTCATATTTGGATCTATTTTCATTTTCTGTTGTTTCTCTTGATTATAATTCATAATAGTCACCTTTGCATTGACTGAACTGAGTTGAGGCTGGGTTTCAGCTTTGAAAAGGCTCAATCTTCCTCTGTTCATATGACAAGTTCTCCGGGGGTTTCATCTGAGAGCATGGTACATTTGCTGTGTCCCCTCTCCCTAGAAAGTCCTAAAGTCTAATCATTATCTCCTCAGCAGTCTGAGACTAACAAAAATTCAGCTCTTCTTTTCAGATTTCTTTGCTTGTGTTTTTAGCCTCTATCACTGCATAGTTTCAAAATTTGGCAAATACTTTGAGGGTGAAGCAGCCCCATTCTCCTTTAATCTCCAATTTTCTCACTCTGTTCTTTTAAGTCCATCATAAGCCCTGCTCTTTTCTCTGATATCAATTTTTCTGTTTGGTATATAACCATTGTATTCATCTTCTTGCCTACACCAAGAATTATTATATGCACCCAGGGAAAAGCTAGCTGCAGAATGTCGGACTACCTCTCCATGATTTTCCCTTCTCTGGAATATTAACTTTTCTAGTTCTTGTTGCTCAGCAGTTCTCTGATATAAGCCTTTAATAAATTATTTTTATATTTGATTAATTCATTAGTTGTTGTTTTATATTTGGTACACTCCTAGCACTGGTGTGCCATAGCCACTCCATCCTATCTAGAAGCTTATAATTTTATTTTCACAGAGAGAATAACATTTCTTTAAAAACAAAAGTATACCTTCAGTTAGTTCTAGGTACAAGGGGATCAAAGCAGTGTTTCTACGTAAAATTATTATTATTATTATTTTTGAGACGGACTCTCATTCTTGTTGCCCAGGCTGGAGTTCAGTGGCACGATCTCAGCTCACCGAAACCTCTGCCTTCCAGGTTCAAGCAATTCTCCTGCCTCAGCCTTCCCGGGTAGCTGGGATTACAGGCATGTGCCAACATGTCTGACTAATTTTGTATTTTTAGTAGAGATGGGGTTTCTCCATGTTGGTCAGGCTGGTCTGTTGATCTGCCCAGCTCGGCCTCCCAAAGTGCTGGGATTACAGGCATGAGCCACTGCTCTCGGCCTTAAAATTTTTTTTTTATTGGAATGTCTTCTCAATAACAGGTACTATTTTTAAATGTGAGTAGAAGAAAAGAATTAGAAATATCTGAGAATATTGACTTTGCTGTCAAAATTTTATTCATTTTATATAGGAATCTGTTTTTCAATAAAATGTGGCTAAAGATAGTGACTTGGGTGGTGCATTTTTACATCCCAGAATCTACTCAATGAGAACATAATAAAATATAATTCATAACAAAAACATGCCAATCAAAAAAATTTGACAAACATAATATCAAATTGATTGTCACTCGTGGTAGAATTGAGACGAAATTAGCACACTGCTAATAATTCTTGTTTTTGTATCAGCAATACTGAGCTATTCCTCAGACAGGTGAAGGAAATAGTAGGATTCTAGACCATTTAGAACTTTCCAGGGCAATGGATCATGCTGCATGCATCTTCTTCTGTCAAGAAAAAGGCAAAGCTTAAGATATTCTTGGGCCTCGTGGCCTATTGAAAACATACTGTGAGTTGTTTCAAAAAAGATTCAAGATGTCCCTTCCTTACACCTTATACAAAAATTAATTCAAGATGGATTAAAGACTTAAACGTTAGACCTGAAACCATAAAAACCCTAGAAGAAAACCTAGGCATTAGCATTCAGGACATAGGCATGGGCAAGGACTTCATGTCTAAAACACCAAAAGCAATGGCAACAAAAGCCAAAATTGACAAATGGGATCTAATTAAACTAAAGAGCTTCTGCACAGCAAAAGAAACCACCATCAGAGTGAACAGGCAACCTACAAAATGGAAGAAAATTTTCGCAACCTACTCATCTGACAAAGGGCTAATATCCAGAATCTACAATGAACTCAAACAAATTTACAAGACAAAAACAAACAACCCCATCAAAAAGTGGGCAAAGGACATGAACAGACACTTCTCAAAAGAAGACATTTATGCTGCCAAAAGACACATGAAAAAAATGCTCATCATCACTGGGCATCAGAGAAATGCAAACCAAAACCACAATGAGATACCATCTCACACCAGTCAGAATGGCAATCATTAAAAAGTCAGGAAACAACAGGTGCTGGAGAAGATGTGGAGAAATAGGAACACTTTTACACTGTTGGTGGGACTGTAAACTAGTTCAACCATTGTGGAAGTCAGTGTGGCGATTCCTCAGGGATCTAGAACTAGAAATACCATTTGACCCAGCCATCCCGTTACTGCATATATAACCAAAGGACTATAAATCATGCTGCTATAAAGACACATGCACACGTATGTTTATTGTGGCACTATTCACAACAGCAAAGACTTGAAACCAACCCAAATGTCCAACAATGATAGACTGGATTAAGAAAATGTAGCACATATACACCATGGAATACTAAGCAGCCATAAAAAATGTTGAGTTCATGTCCTTTGTAGGGACATGGATGAAATTGGAAACCATCATTCTCAGTAAACTACTGCAAGGACAAAAAAACCAAACACTGTGTGTTCTCACTCATAGATGGGAATTGAACAATGAGAACACATGGACACAGGAAGGGGAACATCACACTCTGGGGACTGTTGTGGGGTGGGGGGAGGGGGGAGGGATAGCATTAGGAGATATACCTAATGCTAAATGATGAGTTAGTGGGTGCAGCACACCAGCATGGCACATGTATACGTATGTAACTAACCTGCACATTGTGCACATGTACCCTAAAACTTAAAGTATAATAAAAAAAAAAAAAGAAATTGAAAATTGTATTATAAAGAGTGGAAGCTATCAGGGCAAAGAAACAATAAAAAGAAGATAATTAGATGAAGCTAGGGATAAAGTAATATTCACTATTAGGGTCAATATAAGTGAGCCATGCAATATATTAATTGCCATGCTTCATTTAGACAAATAAATAACTTAATCACTTTGTCTCCTTTATTAAGATATTGCTCAACCAATCAATTGAAATATATAATCAAAAGATGTTTCATTTCACTGGGTTTGAAGAAAGAGATTCCTAAATAAACTGGGAGGTGATCTTTATGATTACCTCCAACATCATGATTTTATGACTCAGGCCAATTCTGAAGGCAAGTGGAATTAATAACGGTGAGATTTGCTATGAAGGACTTTCTGTTCCATATGGATTTCTTCTACTACAAAATCTCCTTCTCCCCAGACCTTTTCTGCATTGTACAATCTATTATACCAGGCATTGGCGAACATTTTCTGTAAAGACCCAATAGTGAACATTTCGGACTTCAAGGGACATATGGTCTTGCCAGAATTACCGAACCCTGCCATTGTATCAAAAACAGCTATGGATGATACATTAAAAAATGAGTGTGGCTGTACTTCATAATAAATACAACTTTATTTACAAAAGCAGACAAAGGCTGAGTTTGGTCCACAGGCATTTTTTGCCAACCTCTGCTTTAGACTAAGATTGTGTTTCACAAAATGTTCCACAGTACTCCAAGCAGAGATGCCCCCGAAGCCTACCTCAAAATGTCTTTAATACCTTGTATTTTATTTTTAAAAGCCATTATAATTGCACATTCTACTTTATAATAATAAAATTCATAATAATATACAGATATTTCAAGTTTTTCACATTATAAACTAAAATGTTTGCTACTGGTGTAGTAAAAAATTTGTTCTTGCCCTAAGAGAGGGCTGGCCTTTCCTCTCAGCTTCTGGGAGGTACCTTATGTCATACATCGTTAGAAGTGTCTTTGCTTGGGTGGGGACTCTCCAGGCCAGGAAGACCAACCATGTGATTTAGGCTGGGGGCTTGAGGTCACACATTCTCAGTTAACTTAGATACTGAGTTTTACTGTGTGGGCAATCAATCAATCATATCTATGTAGTGAAGCCTCAATAAAAACTCTAAACTTTGAAGCTTATGTGAGTGTCCCTGTTTGGCAATACTCTATGCATATGACCACGCAGGAATTCCAGGAGAATAAGTCATCCAGACTCCACAGGAGAGGACAACAGAAGCTTCACATTTGGAATCCTCCCAGACTCTGCACTATGTGTATCTTTCTTTGGTCAATTTTAATCTGTATCCTTTCCTGTAACAAGCAATAATGATCACTATGACAACTTTTAGTGAGTTCTTCAAGCCCTTCTTTTGAATTACTGAACCTGAGGTGGTTTGGGGAACCCTCCCAAACTTGCAGTTTGATGTCAAAATTAAGGTTGTTTGTACAGAACTGTGCCCTCATACGTTGTAGTTTGGCTAACTCCAGACACTTCTATATTATTTTGTGCTTTATTCTGCCTATGGTTTACTCCATCTTATATCTGGTAATTCATAAAGCCTAGTTGAGAAGTAGAGGATAATGAAAATTAAGATCCCTAGTAAATACATACCTGTGGTTTGGAAAGATAATGCCTATTACCAATTTAGCATTCCTAATTATTAACTTTAACTCAAATCACACCATCAGAAGGCTCTATAAGATGGTTCCTGACTCTTGCCTACCAATTTCAGTGAACCACCAACAAGCCCAGGGCAATGGGTTATAAGTAACCACCCATTCATTTACAGTTAGTTGAGACATCTTAATAATCTGATTTCAATATGCACCAATATTTTGATAAAGCTATTAAAAATATAAACATTTTAGCAGCCATCCATGTATGACTCTCCACAAAAGGTAATTAGCCTCAATGTATATTAACTCTTCAGATCCATGTGATATGTTGCAGTCAATTTGGGGCACCACATTTTAAGGGAGTTATAATATAAACTAAACTGTACACCAAAGAGAGTGCAGAGGAGGGTTAGTAAATTTAAAACACATCTAAAAAATTGAAAATACTGGGAATGGCAAAGATGAAACATTTGTGAATAATAGCAGTCAGCAAATAAAAGATGATTTTGTAGAAGAGGAAGTTAATTATTTTCTCCATTCCTCTGCAGAACAATAAAAGAACAAAGATGAATAAGTGAAAATAAAAAGAATTATCCGTTTTAGATCAAATTTCTAAACATCTTTTAACCATCTAGAACCTTCCAACAATGGAAAGTGTTGCTTTATGAAGCTATGCTCTTTTTTTCATTGAAGGTATTCAAGCAGAGTCTGAATTATCTTCATTGCATGACTTATTCATTAAATAAATATTTATAAAGGACATATTATGTCCAAGGCCCTATGCTAAGACTATGGGAGTAGCAAAGATGAATCAGACTAAATTCTTCCCAGATAGTGGAGGTAAGACTTGAACTAAATAATCAGAATACAAGGTAGAAGAAAAAGTGTCCTTATCAACGTACAGCTAAAGCTGTATAGGAATGAAGAGGAGGGAGGCATGACTTTCAGTTCATGGATGTTGGAGAAGTGTTTTCTCCACTACAATCTATTCCCGACAGAGCAGCAAAAACTCTGTTCATATCACACCCTTGTTCAAACTCTTCAACAGATTTTGTAACACATAGAATAAATATGGAGTTGTGTTTATTGTATTGGCTTCCAAAATCAGATATAATCTGGCTTCTGCCTACATCCCCAGTCTCATGCATCTGCCACAGTAGTCTTTCTGATTCTGTAACACGCCTGGCTCATTCCTTCTAAGACTTTTCCATTTGTCATTTGTCAGCTCACCTGCTGAATGCTTCAGTCCCAGATCTTTGTGTGGTTGGTGATTTCTTATTTTCTAGTTTTCAGCTACCATGCCATTTCCTCTATCAGGCCATCATGGACCACCCTATCTCAATTAGCTGAGGGTGTTTTCCTTTATCCCCCATCTCTCTAGAGTTATTACCATTTTATTTTCTTCCTAGTACTACCAAGATCTGATATTGTCCTTGCTCTTCTTCATTTATTTATAAGTTGCCTGTCATCTGGGTCTACCAACTACAACTTAACAAGAGTAAGAATTTGTAGATCTTGTTTGCTGCTGTTTTTCCAACATCCAGATTAGAACATATAATAAGCATTCAGTAAATACTTGTTAAAGGTTGACTGAAGGAAGAGTTTTTTGCACAGGATAGGAGTTTAGACAAGAACCAAGATTCTTTAACTCTCTGACTTATATTTTGTGAAATGAGTCTCAATGTGATAAGTCTCAATGATAATGTCTCTCAGCCAGGTCACCTCATTTGATCACCTCTGGAATTTTGAGCATTGCTTTTCTCCTGCTCTACAGACACATTCTCCAACTTTCAGGCTCAAAGGAAGAGGTATCCTTAAATGATTCTTTTCTGAGTCTTTCTGAGTCATGATTAACTTTTTTTTTCATACATTACTAACATCTTTTCTAACAGGTCATACTTTTTTATAATTTCTTTTGGTATTATTTTCTACTTGCTTTTGTTTGATAGAGATGTAAGATAGCCTATGTCAATGCTATTCAATGAAACAATGCAAGCCACATTTGTAATTTTCTAGTAGCCACGTTAAAAAGTGGTAAAAAGAAGAATAAGCAAATATTTCCCAAAATGTTCAGGCAAGCATATTACCATTGCAAACAGATTTTTCACTACAAAGTTTTTCTCTTATTTTCAAATTTATATGTATGTATGTATGTATATGTGTGTGTGTGTGTATGGGTACATATATATATATAGTGGTGTCACAACTGCATCAGAAATAAAGATAAGACTACAGAAACAGAAAAAAAAGTGGTAAAAAGAAAAAAGCTGAAATTACTTTTAGTAATATATTTCAATTTAACCTAATATGTCTAAAATATTATCACTGCAACATGTAATCTATAAAAATTGTTAATGACGTATTTTACATAAAGTTGTTTAATGGAAAATTATTTTGCGATGTTTCAATGTTAATATTTAAAGCAGTTAAAATTTAATAAAATTAAAAATTCAATTCCTCAATCACACTAGCCATACCTCAAGTGCACAATTAACCATGTATGGCTAGTAGGTACACATACTATCTGATTAAATGATGGACACACTGGTGCAGGAACTTGTACCTTCAACTACTTCAAAGCATTCAGTAGTTAATTTTGTAGGTAGGTAAATTAATGAATTGGACAATGAATTGGACACTTTTTACTTTCAAATCAACAAATGAGAAAACATAAATGAATTATTTACATTGTTTATACAAATGTGTATTTAATTACTGGCATTGGGAATTGGCATTAATAAAAGCAAAAACAGCACTAGAAAGTAAAAATACTGGTAAGATTAATGAATGTCTTGAGACCATGCTTGTGTTAGTCAGTTTTCATGCTGCTGATAAAGACATAACCAAGACTGGGAAGAAAAAGTTTAATTAGACTTACAGTTCCATATGGCTGGGGAGGCCTTGGAACCATGACGGGATATAAAAGGCACTTCTTACACGGCAGCGGCAAGAGAAAATGAGGAAGATGCAAAAGCAGAAACCCCTGATAAAACCATCAGATCTCATGAGACTTATTCACTACCACAAGAACAGTATGGGGGAAACTGCCCCCATGATTCATATTATCTCCTACTCGGTCCCTCCCACAACACGTGGGAATTATGGGAGTACAGCTCAAGATGAGATTTGGGTGGGGACACAGAGCCAAACCATATCAGTGCTTTTGTGGTAAAAGTAAATGTTTCCTATGCATAAAGCAAACTTTAATCATGGGGAGAATTATCTCAGGGCTGTACTAAGCCTCTGAAGATTGTGTTTCTTTTCTTACACATACTAGAAGCTCTGTTATGCACAGTGGGAGTGAGCTGTAGAAAAGGCTGCCTCCCCTTTGTGATAAGAATAATCTCTTACCACTCCTGCATCCTTGCTTTCATGTGAGCCTCTATTACAAAAAAAAAATTTATAAAATAAATTCATACATGCATATATACATACATAAATAGAAGAGGAAATGAAGGAAAATAAAAATTAAAGTAGAATAATAAAATGACATTTCAAAGGAAATTAATAAAATATTCTAAAACCTAATGAGATAACCACAATAATTTTAAAACAAAAAGAGCTTAAAAACATTTGATTTTTTTTTTAAGTCACAAAAAACTTGAGTAACCAAAATAAAGAAATCAAAACTTTTTAAAACTTGAAAGGAGGTTGAGCGTGATGGCTCATGCTTGCAGTCCCAGGACTTTCGGAGGCCAAGGTGGGTGGATCACCTCAGCTCAGGAGTTCAAGACAAACCTGGGCAACATGAGGAAACCCCATCTCTACAAAAAAATACAAAATTAGCCAGGTGTGGTGGTGCATGCCTATAGTCCCAGCCACGCAGGGGGCTGAGGTGGGAGGATCATTGAGCCTGGGAGGTCAAGGCTGCAGTGAGCCATGATCACACCACTGTATTCCAGCCTGAGCAACAGAACAAAACCCTGTTTCAAAATATAAAAACAAAAAAAAGAGAGAGAGAGAGAGGAAGAAAATATAAACCTTAGAACTGTGGGAAAAAACAAAAATATTAAATAAAAATAAGACTACTTCTATCATAATAATAGTTTCCATTTATTTAGCACCTACCATGTGCCAGGCACCATATTAACTCCTTTTTCTACAACAAATCCTGGGTAATATTTTCATTTTAGAGATGATGAAATTAGGACTCAGAAGCTACCAGCAATTCACACTGCAAAGTAGAAGAACTAAAATTGGAAGGTGAGAATATTCAGCATGTGTTTTTTCTAAATAGATTTTTTCTAAGAAATGGTATATTTTATTAAAGGATGGTGCTATTGTTTAAAGTATGTATGTGTCACCCCAAAATTCATAAACTGAAACTTAAATTCTGATGTGATAGTGTTTATTAAGAGGTAGGGACTTCAGAAGGTGATTAAATCTTGAGGGTGGAGCCCTCATAAATGGGTTTAGCGACCTTATAAAAGGGTTGGAGGGAACTAGCTAGGCTTCTTTTGCTCTTCTGTCACTTCTGCCATGTGAGGACACAGCATTCAAGGAACCATCTTGTTAGTGGAGACCAGGCCCTCGTTAGACACTGAATCTGCTCACTCCTTCATCATGGACTTTCAGCCTCCAGGACTGTGAGAAATAAATTTCTGTTCTGTGTAAATTATCCAGTCTCAGGTATATTGTTATAGGAACACGAAAACACTAAGACAGATGGCTTGACTTTTAAAGAAGTAGAAACAAAAACGTATATTATGAGAAAATAATTTCTACCCTCATAGTCCCTTCCACACACAGGGACTGTGCTGAATTGATTGCAGCCCTGGCAAAGAGGTAAGTCCTAGTCAGGCAGTGGTCCTTGCCCTTCTCTGAGGCTATAGGACATAAAGATGTATGAGAATATCTTTATGCCTGCTCACTAATCCCTACTCAGTCCTTCTCTAACATTTCTGCCATTTTTACAATTCTGCAAATGTACAGGAAATGTTTCCTCAAATTTGTACCTTATTTTGCATAGCTATACCTGTCTTCAAAAAAAAAATAGGTGTTTGTGGCATCCCATAAAGAACAATGTCTTACAGGAGAGAGGGGTGAATTTTAGTCTCAATTCCGTAAGAGTGTTGATGGGACCCCTCTAGTCACAGCAGGAATTCAGAAATTTCCTTTTCCTCAACCCTCACTAGAAAGGCAATTTGAAATGTAATCCTCAAATTGGTTTTTGGAAACAAACAGGATAAAAATTAAAAGTAAATTGAAAAAAAATAACTCATGAAAAATAAGCTGTACTCTTAGAAATTGTAAAATGAGATTCTTAAGTACTAACCTTAGCCTTTGCTAATTGGTAAGAATAACAAGAAAAACAATAGCTAGTCGATTTTCTATGCAATCTTTCGGTCTATGCTGGGTGTGGGGCGCCTCTCTGTATAAGTCAGTATAAATATTCTGGATCAGCTTAGAAGGAATACATTTTATTAGCTACGGCTTTACGGTAGATTGATGAGACTACCCCTTAAGACAATCCAATTCCCTTTACTCAACCTTGAGATTTCTCACACTTGCCTGATCATTGCAATTACTTTGGCTTTTTTGGAAGTTCTTCTTTGATAGGTCTGTGCTGAGACACAGATCTATATTTGTCATAAGCACCCAGGAAATACTCAGGATCGGGTTAGTTTGAGCTTCCTGCTTTACAGTGCAAGAGCTGTCTTCTAATGTTAATTTGGTTCCTGAGATTCTTTCCTTCTAAAAAGGATAAAGCCTCTCCAGCTGTCACAAGTATTCTAGTCTGTTTGGTAATCCTATTTCTCAATGGAAGAAAAAAAAAAAAGATTCTGTCTGTAAATTAGTTTTAGCTTTGTTTCTGTAAATGAGCACCCGAACCTCAGCCAGTTGCCCCTGTATAAACTGAGAAAACTGTCATTAACACTGCAACTACATCAGGCTAGAGGTGGCTCCACCAAGACCATCACTTGTACGGCTTTACCCAAAATAGTCTACTGGCTTTTACCTTTGCATTTAAACAACTTAAATTTCTGATATAAAAACTAAAAAACAATTAAATAATACTTTGGTATACACATATCTTCTATGTATACAATTTCTGAAGACCAGAAGAAAAACAAGTAGTAAAATGAGGAAGGTCTCCCTGGAGTCCTTTCTCCATCCCCAAACACAGCAAGACAGCTTTATCCTCTTCCACATCATCCTTTACTCTTCCATCTAGTTTTCCACAAAAGATTCTCTTGGTATTCAGCTTCCTATACTAAGCTGCCTTCATCTATTTGCAAAGTCTTTTTCAGGGTGGTTTAGCCATTTGTCCTCCAAATGTGTTGTCCCTGGACAATGTTGTTCTGTTCCTTTCTGACACTGACCCTACCCTATGTTCTGCCATATTAAAGTGATTTCTAACAAGTATTGTAAGCAGTAGATAAGAGCCAAATATTATCAGAGGGGGCATTATTACACTTTTTATTTGAAATCATAAAATCTTATCTTTGCTTTCTCACAAGAATGCCATTATCTCCGTTTCCCACATGGGGAAACAGATCCAGAAAAATCAAGTGACTGGCCTCCTTCAAATCAGTAGCAACCCTGGAACTGGTGTTTATACATTTCTACTTCATTGTGCTCTCCAGTCAGCCCATGTGCCGTCATTAAAATATTATTTCATTCAAGGATTATTTGCTCTTTCTTCCTGATCGTTAATAAAGACATTAAACAAAACCAGACCTCACGCTGACCCTATAGTCAACACATTGCCCTGCGTCATTAGGATTTGTCCTCCAGCCAGTTCTCAGTCCATGTGACAGAGCACACAGCAAAGCCAATGCTAATTAGGTTGGCAAATAAGATTTATTGAGATACTGTATCAAATGGGTTACAAAAATATAAATATATGTGTGTTAAGGTACATTCATTGTGCTCAGTAAGTTTTTAATTCTATTGAAAAAGCTATCAAGTCTGTCTGGCACTATTTGTCTTTATAAATCTATTCTTTTATAGCAGACCTCTTTTAGCTCTTCTGATTCCATTATCCTCTGTGTTTCAATCTTAACAGTGGTTTCTGTTATTTTTTAAAAGAAATGATTTCACAATAGGAATTCAAATGATTCAAAATCCAAGATGATTACTAATAAAATTAACAACAATTAATCCCATTGAAGCATACCAGGCCAAAGAGAAATGTCAACATCTTATTAAGTGTCCTGGGACCAGAATGAGGATTTCTGATTTCCAGTTCTCCTCCCTAGCAATAAACAGCATGGTTTAGGACCAGAATTATAATGCCTTAGAAAAAGCTCATAGAACTGTGCTTGTAATTATGTCCTCCAAATGGAACAACTCCCATTCACATGTCTGATTTTTAGACTTGTTTTCCTATGGATTCCACTCCACTATGTGTATTTTCTTGTCCTAGAATTGCTCGTACGATGCTGCATATCAACCTTTCTTGAAATAGTGTAAAACTTTACCTACACATTTTTCTCCCTGTTTAAATCATATGTTTTATACAGTTCAACAAAATTCTTCTATCTTTTAGTGAAAATTTGAAATGTCATAAAAGGCTAGGAAATTCCATTTAAACTAAAGTCAAAGTGGTCTCCTGATGACTGCTGCAAAGCATATTTTATATGAATGGAAATTGGGTCAGCTACGAATTAAATTAACAACCACCATATTTCCTTAACCACAATTGCATAACCTTATGTCCAGCATGTTCACAGCTGAGGACTTTACCACTGACTTACAAAAAAAAAAAAAAAAATGCTATGCACATAAAGTTTTTGCCCTGTCTTTTAAAAAGTTTCTTTCTGGGCAGGCTTTTTATTTTTACTACAGGTCTGAGCCATTTCACTAGGACCATACACTGTACATATGTTCCAGGTAACATGAACTCTAAAATTGTAGTATCTATTAACGACAACTACCATTCTAGAAAATAATATCTCATTTAAAATTTGAGTATTACTTAGAAAGGTCTCTGCTAATTAATGGCTCTCTTCATTGTGGAAGTAATAATGTGTTTAGATTTTTAATAAAGTATAATATATGATATTTTAAAGGATTGAAATTTGCATGGAAGGGAAAGAACTACATTGTAGCATTGGGTGCATTGGGTAAGGAGATCTTATATATAAATGGTCTAGTAAAGAAATTCTATAACTTTACTTTTTGAAATATATGTGGATCATTTTATATGTGAAGTATGAACTCATTCTTTATGATAATTGCAAGTATAGCAGCAATTGTGACTGAATATTTAGTATTATCAATTAATATGAATTCATATCACTTAAAGAAAAATGAAGCATATTCATATTTGAAGAGTTGCCTGTGGAGTCCCACTCTAATAGTTGAGTTTGCTTTTTTACCTCAAGGACATTCTGTACTGGCAAGTTTACAGTTGCCCTAGACCGAAAAAGACCAGGGTGCTTTATTACTAGCAAAAAAAAAACTGTGTATATGTGTTTTCCTTTAAAGGTATCAGATCCTACAAGAACAAACTTGTAAACCTGTTTCTGAGTTTACTCCTATGTGCCAATAAAATGGCTTTCTCTAAGTTGATTTTTTTGAATTTTTGTGTCATCATTTTTTTTTTGCCTGTTGAAGTATTCAAATTAAATATTCATATAACTATTTACATGCATACATGAATGTAATTTCATAGAAACTGATAATATCAGAACCTGATTCAGAATGCAATTTACATCTTAAGTAACATGGTATCTCTATTGATTAATATTTGTTTACAAGTTTCATGAAGGTATGATACGGAAAGGAAAGTGTTTTACATTTCATATTCTGTGAGCAGAAGTATCTTATGAAAGAACAAGCACTAATATTTTTTAGCATTTCCCAGGCTTTGCTCTGTGCTAAGTACATTACATACATAACTGTTATCACTGTATCCTCACAACAACATATCTCTGTGGCAAAGTCTATTTTTAGCCTCATTTCACAGATGGGTAATATGAGGCAGGGAGAGGTTAAGTAATTTACCCAAAGTACACAGCCAGAAAGTAGGATTTGAACACAAGGAGTCCTACACAGAGCCCTCATGCTTGAGCTCATGCTACCAGAAAATAACGTAGATCAGTGGTTCTCAGACAAGAGCAGGGATTAGAATCACCTGGAGGGCTTACCAAAACAGACTACCTGGCCTCATCCTCAGAGTTTTCAGTACAGTAGATCTGGTCTGAGATCTGAGAATTTGAATTTCTAACAAGTTTCCAGGTGGTGTGGTGCTGCTGGTTTGGGGGTCACACTTTGGGAACCACAGATGTAAATGACTCTCTGGAAATCAGGACAATTGAGCTGTGCATGGAGAGTTTAGGAACTGGAAATGCTACCATGTGCCTGGAGAGAAAAAAGGGGACAACCAGACACCAAGAAAGAAACTGAAGATGCTCAGGGAGGGGGAGTCTCTGAGGAAAAGGAAGGCAGGAGCTATACACTTTTGTTGTTGGGAAAGCCTGAGGTCGAGAGGAGAGGGACAGGTGGGAAATCCTGCAAAGACAATAGATGTCAAACTAAGGAAAGAACTTTTTAAAAGGAATGTTGAAATGCCACAGTAATTTCTACTTAAAAACTCAACCCTGGGAAAAATGTTTGACTTTTCTAAAGCATAATGACATCACAAACAACAGACAATAGTGGCAAAGGCTTCAAACTGAGAGACAGAAGATCATAGCCCAAAACTGCTGGTGATCCTGTAGCTGTCATTTTAACCCCTTGAGCCCCAGTCTCCTAGATCTTCCTCATATTTGTTCTTGTTCATCTTGAGAATCCCTTCTTGCATTAATGGTCTAAGGTTCAAATGATGGAGACAGGAGGATATGACCCTCCAGTATATTTGCTTTACAAATCTGCTTCTCTCTTTCATCTAAGTTGCTTTAAATTGATCATCTCATTGCCCAACCTGAGTTAGAATGGAGACATACGAACTTATTAATGACTTCTTATTAAAAGAGGGGACATTTACATTTGCCTCTGGTTTTGGTTTGAGTCTTCACACAGCACTGCAGCTAAATTACTATTTATTTTTAGCAGCCAAGAAAGAGAAGATTGCTTAATGTTTGTTGTTTCTCGGACCTGCCTTCTATGTAGATGTCTGTAAACGCCTTCAATACAGTCAATGGAAGAAGAAAAGTGTGCCAAGACTATTTTCTTCGTTATAATTGTTGGAGGCCACTCAGGGCCATGTTCCATTTACTCTCAAACTAAGATGGCATGGAAAGTCTCCTGTTCACCCTGTTCTTTTTATTAAAGAGTTGAAGCACTTTTTAAATCAAGAAGAGAGGGAGATAGATTTAATCCTATGTCTGCATTTCAGGAAAATTTAAGAGAGGGACATTCCAGGTCAAGGGGCCAACAAAGGAAGACTGGGGAGTTTGTGTTCCTTTTGACATCATGTAATCACCATAGATGTCCACTTTTAACCCAGGGTGGGGCCAGTATTTGTTCAGTCTCCATTCCTGTACTATTTTAACAGTAATCCAGAAAGTGTGTGACAAGGGGACTTGAGCCTGTCTTTGGGTTTCTCAACATTAGTCTCCTCTCTATGTTCTACTCTAAAATAGCCAGCTCTCTGTTCAACTTCTAAAATACAGTTAGGCAGACTAAGTGGAATCATGACAGAGATTTTATATTACTTTTTGTAGTAACTTGAGTTATAGGACTTTTCATATCCTGATCAAAGAAACAGAAAATGGATTGCTCTGAGTCCCACCGCACAGTGGTAACAGAAGCAGGAATAGAACCTGGGTCACTTATCTTCCAGTCTAATGATCCTTCTGGTCTACCACTTCTCTCAGACTTTGCTGCCAGCAAAGGCTTTCTTGGTGTATTCACTTCCTACTTGCGCACATTAACTCACACACATTCTAACACACCCATAGTCATACACACTCATTCTCCCTATTATACACTCCTTCAATGTCATTCTCATACACTCACACTCACATAACTACAGGAGCACCAGAGCCACAGCTTCGCAGCATGGCCTACAGCTGGAGGCCCAACCCATCTACTCAGATTCCTTTTGTTGAATCAATGTGACCCATGCAAGGTTTCAAACCTGATGTCAACACCCAACTGAGGGCTCAGACCAGAGCTGGACCTGCATAAAAGTTCCATGTGGAGGCACTGACCTCCATATTTTGAGTTCTAGATTAGGTGGCAGACAGTGAGGAATGAATCTTGCAAGAGAAAGTGGTCAGAAAAGGATCCAGTGGCAGAATTCCAGGATGAAGTCTAGTGGTCAGAAGGGAGTTGAGGCCAGAGAATTGATGACTATGAGAGTGAATTCTGCAGACAAGAATCCAGTCATTGAAGAGGACCAGGTTTCAGAAACAGAATCCAGGTACCTAAGAGCAGGGTGAGCATGAGGAAGCAGATGGTATTAAAGTTTATGAGCTATCAGAGGATAAATGGGGCAAGGAGCACTGTCCCAAAGAGTGACACTCACCATGAGGGAAGATGGTTTGGCTGTAGCTGGGCTTTGCTGCCCTCTTTACCCCAGGTGACCCTCTTTGCTCTAATCTGTGATAGCTTCTTACACTTAAGGGTTTTGTTTTTGTTTTTGTTTTTGTCTTTGCCTCTTCCTTGGACAAATGAGGCAAAAGTGACTATAACTAAGTCACATCCGTGGCAAAGTTTAAATAACACTTAGATTTTATAATTAATTCTTTTTTTTTTTTTTTTTTTTTTTCTTTTTGAGATGGAGTCTCACTCTGTCACCCAGGCTGGAGTGCAGTGGCATGATCTCAGCTCACTGCAATCTCCACCTCCTGGGTTCCAGTGATTCTCTTGCCTCAGCCTCCCAAGTAGCTGGGACTACAGGCACATGCCACCATGCCCGGCTAATTTTTGTATTTTTTAGTAGAGATCGGGTTTCACCATATTGGCCAGGCTACTCTCGAACTCCTGACCTTGTGATCCGCCCACCTCAGCCTCCCAAAGTACTGGGATTACAGGCACGAGCTACCGCGCCTGGTTATAATTAATTCTTTGGGGACAGCAATTACAGATCTATCCCCCTTCCCCTCAACCCCCGTGTAGACTGACAAGTGTCATCCAGGTAACGTAGGGTTTCTGAAGATGCCCTGAATTCTGTTGAGTCAACAATGAAGCCTCTCAGAGAAGCACCCAACATCTGGTGTGAGAGTGATCTAGAACATGTTCTCACAACTGCCCAGAAGCTGAATATCAAGTTTATCCAGACTTGGATCACAGTGATCACTGAACAAAGCTTTTAATTACTCAACAATTAATCAACAATATGCAGATAAGTAAGATAATTATTTGTCATATCTCTTACCTTCTCTGTTTATGTAGCCTACTTTATGTCTAGGCAAAGTGTGTGGCCACAGCAAAGTGAGATTTGCTCTGTGCAGGACAGGAAAGGACACTGCTTCAACTATAAATTCTCCTCTTGTCAAAGGCACAGACATAATTAGCTATATCCAAGGGCACAACTATTCCTCTACTGACAATAAAGCCAGACTGTATTTGCATTTTACCTTGCAATATGCCCACCTAAAAAACATTTCTACAAAGGCTGCATAAAATAGAACTGTCAAGTTTCAGTCCTGCTCCATACACCAGCAGCACATTTGCAAATATGAAGGTCTCACATTTTGTCAAGAGAAGGTACAGCTCTGTTAGAAATTAAAAACAAATATCATTTCCTAATGGAAGTTGGATTTTATTCTAAGACAACATCTGGACTAATTTGCCAGTGAAAGCTTTCTACTTTAAACCTTGAAAGGGAGAAATAGACTAAATAAGTTGTATTTTAGGATTGATCTGATGTTCTAATTTTTATCTCCACACAAGCCTTTATTTAAGGTTAAAATATGATATGAGTCTTCTTTGATCTTTCTACATCAGTTGGACGGTGAGTCACTTCTCAATGTTTACTTTGTGGTACTATGATAATAAAAATATTGTAGCAGTTTTGTTTTACTATTCAGACTTTCTCAAAGAAGGAATCCTAGTGCCAAAAGGTAATAAAAAATACCAAAATGAAATTTCTCAGTTGTTAACATGTCAATCACAAGAAAATTTAGCTCTAGGAGTATCACCTCACTACAAATGGATAAAATAGCAATCAATCATACAATAATTTTTTACACTGGCATGTTAAATCTGTATAATAGTCAAAAATATGAATATCATGTTTCTATATAATAATTAGATATAATTCTTTTCTACAGATCCTGATAAGTTTTTGTTCCAACTCATACTCACTGTTTTGTTTTGTTTTGTTTTGTGACATTGCCAAAATATATACTGTTACCCATATAAGGTAAAATGGCCCTGTGTATAAAATACCACGTGGTGAATGCTTGCATTTCAATTAAAACCAGATCTCATGACATCTTTATGCATCTGAGCCCCAGCCATCTGAGGGTAGCCATGTCAACCTCCTACACTCTTGATCAGTGTAAGCTCATCTATTCTTAGACTATGAAATATGGGTCTTGGGTGTCAGGGGAAGAATTGTTAGCTGGTCACAGCTGTGGCCTGGTAGGGAGTACTTTGTGTGGTCTGTGAGCAGAATTTTTCTGCCTTCCTTCCCAGCTGTGCACTGCTGAGTGGAAGAAGGTGTACCCCAGGCTCATCAATCTCTTTGCGTTCCTCACACTGAACTGGGAAGGTTAGAAAGAGGCAGGCCAGGAAGAGAGGTCCAGAGGCCAGTTTCTTCCCACTGAGTCAAAGAATAGCATAGAAAAGAGACTAAACAGTTGTTCCTCTCAGGTTGCTTAGAAAGAAGACAGAGGCCACTAAATGAATGCATCATTCTTTGGGAGCTCCTGTGCCAGGCTGATAACTGTATGTGAGTCAAAGCTGAATAACTTTAGGGAAAAAAAAATCTGCAAAATATTAGGTAGAAACTAACACGGAAGAAGACCCTCAAAATTGCAGTTCATTTTTATTCATTGGTGATTAACTTGAAATGTAGTCACTTGATCTACAAGGTTGTTTAAATGATAAAAAGACTTTTCTAGTATTTTTCAAACAAAAAAGATAGGTTTTTATATTTCTATACCACATTGTGATTTAATTTAAGTAGTTTTAACCAAAAAAAAAACTTTTTCTTGTTAAAGTCTATTGTTGCCAGAGCCAATCAGAAGCAAAAGAATGGATGTGAAAATTAGGCCTGAGAATGTATATTTGGGTAAAAAAATTTAAAAATAAACTTAATTCTTAGCTGCAGGAACCTTTCCCAACTGACACCTGAGAATTACACTGGCACTGTCCTAACTTGGGTTTTGAGTGCATCTTAAAGTTTATGATGAAAAACGCCAGTTTCACCTGTTTTGTTAGTTCAAGGATATGGTCATTATTTGTTGTGTTTATTAAAAAGTCTAAAATACAATTTCTGCAAGATTGAAAAAGATAATGACTTTCCATTTTTCTTAACTCTTTCCTGCAGTTTATGTTTGAATAAAGATTTCAAAAGATTGTACAAACCAGTTTTTTGGGGGGTCTTTTTTTATTATTATTATACTTTAAGTTCTGGGATACATGTGCAGAACGTGCAGGTTTGTTACATAGGTATACACATGCCATGGTGGTTTGCTGCACCCAACAACCAGTCATCTACATTAAGTATTTCTCCTAATGCTATCCCTCCCCTAGCACCCCACCCCTTGACAGGCCCCAGTAGGTGATCTTCTCCTCCCTGTGTCCATGTGTTTTCTTTGTTCAACTCCCACTTATGAGTGAGAACATGTGGTGTTTGGTTTTCTGTTCTGTGTTTGTTTGCTGAGAATACCATTCAGGACATAGGCATGGGCAAAGACTTCATGACTAAAACACCAAAGCAATGGCAACAAAAGCCAAAATTGACAAATGGAATCTAATTAAACTAAAGAGCTTCTGCACAGCAAAAGAAACTATCATCAGAGTGAACAGGCAACCTACAGAATGGGAGAAAATTTTTGCAATCTTTCCTTCTGACAAAGGGCTAATATCCAGAATTTACAGGAACTTAAACAAATTTACAAGAAAAAAAAATCTCATCAAAAAGTGGGTGAAGCTTATGAACAGACACTTCTCAAAGAAGACAGTTATGTGGCCAACAAACATGAAAAAAAGCACATCATCACTAATCATTAGAGAAATGCAAATCGAAACCACAACGAGATACCCTCTCATGGCAGTTAGAATGGTGATCATTAAAAAGTCAGGAAACAACGGATGCAGGAGAGGATGGGGATACATAGGAACGCTTTTACACTGTTGGTGGGAACGTAAATTAGTTCAACCATTGTGGAAGACAGTGTGGCGATTCCTCAAGGATCTAGAACCAGAAAGACCATTTGACCCAGCAATCCCATTAATGGGTGTATACCCAAAGGATTATAAATAATTCTACTGTAAAGACACATGAACACATATGTTTATGGTGGCACTATTCACAACAGCAAAGACTTGGAACCAACCGAAATGCCCATCAATGATAGACTGGATAAAGAAAATGTGGCACATATACACCATAGAATACTATGCAGCCATAAAAAAGGATGAGTTCATGTCCTTTGCAGGGAAATGGATGAAGCTGGAAACCAGTTTCTCCATCACTAGTACAGAAAAATCAAAATAGAACAGAATGCTGTAGTGATAATAAAAGTGTTCTTAGACTTAAATAACAATCTTTAAAGAAAAATTATTCTAACTCAATTAGTTGATTGAGTTATCCCTGGTAACTGAAGGCAACATTTATTTTTGTTGGGATCAACACAACTGTTTAGAAATATAAAATTTTCTTTGCTTTTATTAATAGATGAAGTAGCATACTTTACTTTCAAGCTGTTCATTTGAAGCCCACTTTTGTTGTCCTTTCAGAGTAAAATTTTTTCCATATTCCCTGTACCTGTTTTCACAACCATGACATATTCAGAAAGTTTTCTTCTTAATATTAGTTGCTAAGCAAAATATATTTCAGTACACCTGCTGTAAAATTGTCAGTCAAACACACATGGCAAGTGTTTGGTAATCTGATAACACTTTACCTTACCAGCAATCATCTGATATTTTACAATTGATGCTAGGATATTTAACTAGAATAGAGTCTTTTTTTTTATTGTGTGAAATCAGAGATGTGATGAAAAGAAGTCTGAAATCTCAACATTCCCCCATTTCATTAGGGTTCTCATTTGACTCTCTTAATTTCTTTATTGGAAGCACTCTGTCATGACTGGCTATTTTCACAAAAGTAGAAGTAGTCCTATGAACAGTAGCAAAATATTTCTCTCAAGTAACAAAAGAATAAAAAGTGTTTTGTAAAAACATGTTTTTCTTTCATTTTACATAAAAAAAAATTATACCCAAACTCTATTATTTTGAACTTTTTCATTAACTGGGTTGAATTTACTTTATTATTTCCAAATGTAAGGCAACATGCAAGAAATACATGCCATTTGTAAACTCTAGTTTTAAGGGCTGTTTATTAAGGTGTGCGAAGATGCAGATTTGTCTGAGATTATTCATCCTCATGGCCCAAATGAGAGTACGTGGAGAACTTTTGTCCGTGAGTATGCCTTTGAATACTTATTTTGAATCTGCCTTCAACAACCCCTGTACAATATAACAGAAAGTAGATTGTAGGAAGCTGTTCCTCTTACCTTGATCCTAAAGAGATAGCCATATAGGGATTATGAATTGGAGCAATGCTTATGATAATAGAGTTTGGTGCTGTGTTTGTTATTGCCTCTACGTTTTCCAATGGATTGCATATGACTGTGATAAAGAAACAGTCTATGATAGCTAAACAAAGAGGTAGTCATTTCAGTTTATGTTTGAACTTCCACTCTTCTATACTAATCAAACAAAATGATATCCAGCTGCTTACTTTAGCTATAAAACATTGTTTTATCTTATGCTTCTGTACATATCTAGAAATATGTTATGTAAATCATTTTAATATGAGAAACTTGAGGGTTCAATTGCATCAGAATCAGGAAATACAGGGTTAGGGTAGCCAATTTAAGCTCAGACCCCTCTCCTCATTATCAGCAATGTAATGGTGCCTTTCATTTCATGGATTTATTGTTTGTGACCGTTTATGTTATATGTGAGTATCAGGTAATGGGTGACAGGCAAGACTGCAAACCTGAGGAGGACCATTCTTCCTTAGGATTGTAGTCAATTCTAATTCATCATTTTACATACATAATCCCCGAGCAGTGCAAGCCTGAGACATGTGAGCATCTGTTCATTGAATGCACCTCTCTCCATGCCAACGACATATCACATGGAGCACATCTGAGTTTCACCAAATCATCGGGCTCCTGGACAGACAGGCTTTTACACATTAATAAGTCTTTTGTCAGTAGCATTTGTGTGATCATATTTATTCACATAAGAAGGCATCCAAAGAAAAAAATTAGAAACTATAAAAAGGCATGAAAAGAAAAATAAGTTTTACATTTTGCTGAATGTCTTTCCTAGCCCTTATGGGTGTTTCCACATTTCTATTTCACAAAATTGACATGTTATTCAAACAGTTATATAGGCCATTTATTTCAAAGTTAATATTTTTGACCATTCTTCCACCACAATAAATATTTTTTATAACATTATTGATTAAGGCCATGTATTTTCATTGTGTAGAAGTGAAAATCATTTTCATAACTACTCTCCTGTTTGGGGACTTTAAATGTTTTTCTATTATAAAAAAGCCTGCATTGTACCAACCTTAATTTTGTTAGAATACTTTTTTAGAAATAGAATTTGTGTCCAGGGCAAAAAAAAAATTTAAGGCTTTTAATATCTATTTGCATATTGACTTTAAGAAAGTTTATTGTGTATCAATTTATAGTCTCTGGACAACGTTTCTTTAAGTGGAACTGTTTATGGAATCTTCCATGCTCATATTTTGCTAAGAAACTTATTCAATAAATTCAACTGTTATATCTAATTCTGTATTAGAAACATAAACAATAAAAATAATTTTTTAAAATCTAGATCTAAGCTTTTATTCTTATATTGAATGAGGACACACTATTGAGTGTAATGAGGACACACTCTTACACGAGTTTAAGAATGTACTTATTTCTTCCATCCTGAACTGATTGAATTATCTTCAATATCCTGAATCTTATTCATGAAAAAGTCTCCTTGAATTTGTAAGTTTCATTGCTGCTGTCTGATTTCTCATTTTCCATACAGAAGGCTGCATATGAAGGGATCTTTTTCTTCCTCAAACACCTAAGCCAGTAGAATTGAGCCAAAAATATGCAATTAGGCAAGACTCTCCAATGTTCAGTTGGCAGGTGGCTACATACACAGGAGTAAAACAGGCTTGTGAGTTCTGGCTTTGGTAGGGCAGTTGCGCCTTCTCCATACCACTTGTCCACCAGCCTGCAAGTGATGTAAGCTGGCTGTGCCCTTAATAATGTCACAATGGCCTTCTTCCCCTACACTTCAACCTCCTACCCTTTCCCTTCTCTCTTTCTCTGGGTCTCTTATGAGGAAAGAGTCAGAAAAGAAATGCAATCAATAAGAAAACACTAAAGTGAAGGTGGGTGACAAGCAACTGCTGCCTACAGCCAAAAGGGCACAGAACAGGCCCAGCCTCATTTTATTTGTAAGCTCATATCACAGCCTTTGGCATAATCCTTTGGGATAAATTTTCTAAACTTTTGAATCTCTGAGTAAGCGAATGGATGGAGAGGGAAACTTCATAGTGTAACAGCGCACAGAGGCTGAGTGTGTGCATCCACCAAAACACACATACCTCCATGCCTATTTGTGGGAGTACCTTAAACTCATCGAACATGAAATAAAATGGTCAGCAATATCAAACGTAGTAAATATAGTCCAATATTTAAGATCGTTTTGTGACCACAATCTCATTATTCCATTGGAAGTAAACACTGTATTTGCTTGCTCCAATCCTTTGATAGAGTGAGACAGCCAGATTGACATAACCTAAATCTTCTGATTCTTAAACCAATGATCCATATTTCTGGTTGAGCACTCTATACATTGCTTTCTGCCACATCCTCAATCTCTACCAGAGGAACACATGGCTGTACCAGGCACTGCGGGAAGGCCCGCGAGTTCAGAGCGTGGAGCAGATGCGCGAGGTGGCCTCGGGAGCGGCCCGCATCCGTGGGGAGACGCTGGGCCTCATCGGCTTTGGTCGCACGGGACAGGCGTTGCAGTTCGAGCCAAGGCCTTTGGATTCAGCGTCATATTTTATGACCCCTACTTGCAGGATGTGATCGAGCGGTCCCTGGGCGTGCAGAGGGTCTACACCCTGCAGGATTTGCTGTATCAGAGCGACTGCGTCTCCTTGCACTGCAATCTCAACGAACATAACCACCACCTCATCAATGACTTTACCATAAAGCAGATGAGGCAGGGAGCATTCTTTGTGAACCCAGCCCTTGGTGGCCTGGTGGACGAGAAAGCCTTAGCACAAGCCCTCAAGGAGGGCACGATACGAGGGGCAGCCCTCGACGTGCATGAGTCGGAGCCCTTCAGCTTTGCTCAGGGTCCGTTGAAAAATGCCCTGAATCTCATCTGCACTCCTCACACTGCCTGGTACAGCGAGCAGGCGTCACTGGAGATGAGGGAGGCAGCTGCCACCGAGATCCGCCGAGCCATCACAGGTCGCATCCCAGAAAGCTTAAGAAATTGTGTGAACAAGGAATTCTTTGTCACATCAGCGCCTTGGTCAGTAATAGACCAGCAAGCAATTCATCCTAAACTCAATGGTGCCACATACAGATATTCTCCAGGCATCGTGGGTGTGGCTCCAGGAGGACTTCCTGCAGCCATGGAAGGGATCATCCCTGGAGGCATCCCAGTGACTCACAACCTCCCGACAGTGGTACATCCTTCCCAAGCGCCCTCTCCCAACCAGCCCACAAAACACGGGGACAATCGAGAGCACGCCAACGAGCAATAGCAGAGAATGCCGGAAGGTAATCACTCAGATACACTTGGGACCAAGAGACAGTGAAAAATAGATGAACTAAGAGAAAAAGAATCGGATGGTCTTTGTAACTGATTCTGGGCATATGCATCATTGATGTTGCAGTGTTAAAACTACAAGAGCTAGAAAACTGAAGATGTCGTCTGCTTACGGAAGCGCTGAAAGACTAGGATGTGATTTATTAACGACCAACTTCTGTTATTGTGTGTTAAGTTTTTCATCTGTGCATCAAATCACAAAGAATAAATTGAGCTTTTTCTTTATCAGTCCCTTGGGCACAGCAGGTCCTGAACACCCTGTTCTACAATGTTGCATCAAGAGTTCAAACAACAAAATAAAAAATATTAAGAGGAAATCCCCATCCTGTGACTTGGGTCCCTTAAGTCTACAGGGGCTGGTGACCTCTTTTTTGCTAATAGGAAAATCACATTACTACAAAATGGGGAGAAAACTGCTTGCCTGTGGTAGACACCTGCACACATAGGATTGAAGACAGTACAGGCTCCTGTACAAAGAAGCGTCTCACATCTGAACTGCATACTGAGCGGGCAAGTTGGTTGTAAGTTCAGTAAAACCTTCTGATGATGCAAAAAAAAAAAGTATTAAGCTCCACAAGCTGTTTGTACTCAAATATATTTTCTCAGTTTCAGATCCTCTGCTATTTTATTGAGTGGAAAGTCTTGAGCTAAAAGGGTTCAAGAAGAAAAATGTTGCATTTCCTTATGTCTCAGGAAACACGTTTTATGGTAACTTGTCAGATTGTCTATGAACAAACCCACTTTTTTAGACATTGATAAAATCTTCTTTTCTTCACGTGCTATTTTATACAAGAACACTTCAGATGTATTAGATGTGACTGATTTTAACAAATCCTATTAGATTTGTATCAACTAGTTACATGTTCTATTCATAGTCTTTTGTGAATCATGGCCTTTTTGTTTAAAAAGATGGCCTATTTTGAGCCTTTGTATAGGTACATTCCTGTTTTTGTGACAAAAGAAAAATTTTAAAATTGTCCCAAACAGAAAAATAACGGCTATTAGAAGTATGTTTTGTTTTAGTGTGAGTTACCATTACTGTATTTGCTTATTGAAAAGGTGGAATTTAGCGTTCAGTGCAGTTTTCAATAAAAAGTAATTAAAATTTGTTAAAAAAAAAAAAGAAAAATAGTGTTTTATCTTCCTTTGTCTTACATTTCAGACAAGTTCCTATATGCTTCCCTTTTTATTATCTATGTATGGATTCCAACTTTTTCACCCTGGTAAAAGAGGCAGACTTTTCAAGCTTATAACAACTGCTTATCTAATTGTATTTTAATGGAGTACACATTATTGTGTTTTTTGCTGCAGCAGCATTTTTTTTATTTTTATAGACTCAGGGGTACATTTACAGGTTTGTTACATGGATATGTTTTGTAATGGTGAGGTTTGGGCTCCTAGTATGCCCTTCACCTGAATAGTGAACATAATACCTCATTGGTAATTTTTCAGTCCTTACCCCTCTCTACCCTTCCCCATTTTAAAATTCCCAATGTCTATTATTTCCCTTTCTATGTACGTGTGTGCCCATTGTTTAGCGTCCAGGCAGTATTTAATTTTCTGTTTCTGAGTTATTTTACTTAGGATAATGGCCTCTGACTCCATCCATGTTGCTGCAAAAGAAATGATTTCATGTTTTTTATGGCTATGTAGTATTCTATGGTACACATAAACTACATTTTCTTTATCCAGTCATCCAGTGATGGACGCTTAGGTTGATTCCACGACTGTGCTATTGTGAATATTGCTGTGATAGACATATAAGTGCAGGTGTCTTTATTCTTCTTTTCCTTTGGTGTAAGGAAAAGTATGTATTAAATATGTTAGAATAGGTATCTATGCACATGCATGTGCACACACAAACACTACACATGCACACATACCTCACACTTACACCAGGACCTAAGAATCCAAGGCAATTCAGAGCCTGAAGCATCATTTTGCAGTGTATAAAATGAAACACATTTCCATAAAAAACTAGCATCATCACACAGTGTGTTTCAGTTTTGTTGTTGTTTTGGTGGTGGTGATAGTGGGTTTCTATCGGACCACAGGTACGAAGAGTTAATCATATTCAATTCAAAGCTCTTGATCACCAGTCATCTGAGCAAGCTCCCTCTAATCTATATATTTACTCCCTTTTAGCCCTCTTTTTTCTCATCCACATAGATAGCTATTTTAACATGTCTAATATGTGGCTTTCACTTGTAAGCATGCTCTATAAGACAATTTATAAGTTTATGGCATCATTCTTAAATTTTAAAAAAATCTATTTCTTTCAGCTTTTAAATGTTTCAAAGTGTGTTTTGTGCTTTCAGCTTTAAAAAGAGAGAGAGAGAGAAAGAAAACTCCCCCTCCATACTATCACTATTAGAAACAAATTATTCTCCTAGGAGACTTCTCTCTCCAGTCCTTCTAATCTACTTGTTTTCCAGACTGAGTTCCGCCATCCTTTGCTCCATTGCTCTCATTCTCTCCCAGCTCTCTCATCTTTTGGACTTTGCCAAAACACAATGGAAATTATGCCAATTATTTGCCAGAATGCAAATGTGTAGATGGAAGTTTCAAAAGATAATTTTCTAATAAGCCATATTTATCATGACTTTTTCATTTGCATGTTGTTCCATATTCATCCCTGTACAATATGGCTAAGAAAATGTAGTCTGTGCTGGGTGCTTGGGAAAACAGAGGGAAAATGCATGCTTCTCAATCCTTTTATTCCAACCATCACATTAAGATTTAGAAAAAATAAGCCTGTTAGAGAACAATCAAGGCAGCGTTTAACTAGAAGCCAAAGCCAATTCTTCTAGAACTTTATATTTCTGGTGAGCCCTTCACCTGAATAGTGAACATAATACTCCATTGGTAATTTTTCAACCTCACTCCTCCCTACACTGCCCTCTTTTGAAGTCTCCAAGGTCTATTATTTCCCTCTGTATGTCCATGTGTACCCAATGTTTAGCTTCCAGGCAGTATTTCAGCAAAATCACTGGGGTTGATGTGGTCAAACAAGTCTTTGTCATAGTCTTCTTCCTTTTTCTCCATTAATCTATTAATAACTCTAATTCACAGATGAGGAAATTTAGATTTAAAGGGGGTAACTAATCCAACACCATATAATGTTGGGACCAGAATCAAGGGTTTTTTTAACTCTAAAATCTACACACTAAAATGGGTTCTCCAATTATTTACTAGTATGGTCAAAACTTTATGTGGCATTATAGGGATGTCTCCATTATTCTGTAGTCCTCATTTATTCAACAATTTAGGGCCATCCTGTGTGTCAGGTGCTGTGCTAAGCATTAGAGATAGAGAACTTAGATAGTACAGCATCTTCTCTAGTTAGTTGAAGGCCTGAGCAAAGCAAATCAGGTGAAGTTTAGTAAAGTGCACATCAAGGGCATTCATAAAGTGGAAAAATATAATAAGGAAGCCTAAAGAGCAACGAGCACAAAATTGAACCCCACTGTGGCTTACTGTAGCTTCAACTAATTTTTCTGCAAAATGAGCCTGCCATTCCTCAATACAGTCTCACCCCTGATTGGTATCCCACATATTGGACTCATTCTCATGACTTTCGATCAAACATGACATATTAGTACGTTTATTATCATGGCCATTCAAAATGATCCTTTGGGTTTTAACCTTCGGTTGTTAATTTTATAAATATGATCTAAAATCTGCTTCTGATTAAAAGATGAAGATTTCCTAAAATCCATGTAACAATCTATTTGTTTCACTCTTTAAAAAGCTGTTCCCTGACATCCATAAAGCAGCAATGAATGAAAATAAGAAAAGTGTCATTTTGAAAAATATGTCCTAAAATCTTGTGTAGGCCCTGTAGAACTTTGAGCTAATGAAGCCATAGTTTGATTCTTGCCCTCTCTGATCCCACCAATCATCGATGTTGTAAGCAGTATCATGACAAAACAGACAGGATATGGAAACAAATGCTGGTCAAGACTCTCAAAAGGGTCACCTCCAGGTCACTCATCCACATGAGCAGCATTTTACGATTTGGTTCAGTGCTGCCTGAGACACACATTAACTTTAACTGAAGCAAATTTCTGAAGATTTTCTCAAGAATGAGTCCAAGCAATTTCCCTTCTTTCTTCATTTGTAATGTGTTGACATTAATTAGTACATAATTCCTGGAATGTGTTCAGGCTTCAGTGAAAGACAGAAAGGAATGGTATTGGAGCAGATTAGGCACACAGTCTCCTGGCCCAGTTCCAAAGAATGAAGAAACTGCCTGCTGCTCTCAGGATCAGGTCCTCCTTAGTCTGATTCATAGTTCTCATTAGGAACCAAAAATCTTAAAAGAGAAAAGGAATTCGTTCTACTTAATAACAGTAATCACTTTTTCTTAAGAAACTCAAAATATCCTGGGTTATAGTCCAAGATCTGTGAAGAATAAAAGATAAAGTCATTTAATGACTATGCATGGTGACTTTAGCAAACCAGAGTCAAATGCAGGCCTGACTCCAGGACCTTCTGGCTTTATGTTACTTAAATTTTATATATTTCTTTATACATCCCTGATCCAACAGCTTCTACATGATGTAGCAGCTTCTACATTTCAATGAAAATGAGCTTTGTAAAGGATAGCCTCACGGTATCAAGTAGGCTAGCTATATTTAAAATCAAAGTATGGCAAGATTGAAAGAGTAGTATGGAGTACTCCAGGTATAGTAGGTCTTTGCCTAGTAAGAGAAGTCTTCTACTTTGTCAAAGAGCTGTGATAGTCCTATGCCATTTCAGAGCCACACTGGAAAATGTTATTAAAGGCCCCTGTTTACCCTCAACCTGGTATATTTGGCTCTTCATTTATAAAACATATTTGATTATTAGAAAGCTGGGATAGAGAATGCACAATTAATAATAAATTATGAGAAAAGACCATCAAAATTGTGTTTTTTAAAAGAGTATCTGAAGCCACGTGCAGTGGCATAGGCCTGTAATCCCAGCTACTTGGGAGGCTGAGGTAGGAGGAATGCTTGTGGTTAGGAGTTCAAGACTAGCCTAAGCAACATAGCAAGATCCTGTGTCTATAAAATGTAATTTAATTTAATTTAAAAACAGAGTAAATACCACACAGATACTAATAAATGATACAGCAATGACAAGCCTGGAACAGCAGTAATACATACACCAACATAAATAGTATCTGAGGAAAACAAAGAAAATCAGACTGAGATTTTATAACCTAGCCCCATTTATAAAAATTTAAAATGCAAGTACATAAAACAGCAATACACATTTCAGAAGAACACATACAAACACAACAATACATAATAAACACATTAGGTTATTTTCTGGAGGAAAGAAGGAAATAGATATGAGAAATGGGACAAAATAGGATGAAGAAATAAAAGAGGGTCTTCCCCAGGACCTGTAATGATAAGGAACCATGAGCTAAGGAATATGATTAACTCAACTCTGCATTTGCATTAAAAAAAAAAAAAAAAAGTCCAGAGCTAAATAGATGACATAGAACTTCTGGCTCCCAGTTTTAACCTCTGCTGTGCTTTAAGGCAATATTGTGAAGTCTAGCCTATTAACAAACACATCACAAGCAAACCCCTCACTATGTATGCTCATGCTCATGACTGGGATTGCAAGAACACTACACAGAAATCTACAGAAGAGGGGACCATGTGTGCACACTGTCTTCCTACATGTAAGCAAGGAAAAACATAAACTTTCCTGCAGTAACAGGAAATAAGACTTAGTGCATGTGATTTTTTGTATTTATTTGAGCCTTTTAGTTTGTTATCACTTATTAGGGAAGCATCAGCTAAACCTGATCCACATCCAGGCAAAAGGCAAAATTACCTGTTATAGACTATTCACTTTCCAATCAAGACACTTAGATTGGCAGGTAAGAATACATATATTAAAGAAACACCCAATATTTTCAGCAAGACAGTAACTGAGCAAATTTTCTCTTGTCATCTTTCCTTTAGCCTACTCTCCCAGATATGTGTCCATATTCATACCTATAACAATAGTCTAACATTATCTAACTTGCTTAGAAGAGAAAAAATAGTGTTACTATTAAGGCAAGACCTCATAGCAATTATGAAAATATAATCTCCTTCAAATTAATTTTTAAAACAACAATGGATATTTTAAGCACTAGTTTCTTGTTGGTGGTGGATTTTCCTTTTTTTTTTTTTTTTTTTTGCACGCTTTGCATGAAAGTTTTAATACTTTAGAAGCCTTCAGATTTTATGAACCCAAACATAATGCTTGTGAATACCTGTGGAGACCTCCAACCCAAAGCTCCCTCTCAGGGAATAGCCTGAATATTAAAAATTCAGCAGAACTGGTTTTAAAATAGTTGAGCTTTTCAAGGGGATGGGTAATCTATCATAATGGAACATTAACTTCACTTGAAGTACACACTTACAGTTCTGTTTTTATGACGCCGTTATGATCTTTACTCCTAGTCTTGTTATTCTGTGATCAGAGTGTGAAAATACTGCAGAGATAAGTGACAAAGAGCTTAGTTGCCAGTTAGTTGAGGTTTAAAAGTTATTTGCCAATAGATTTTTCAATGCAAGATTTTTAAAAGGCCATTATCTGTCATTGTAAAAGAAATGCGGCCTGTGGTTCATGCAATTAAAATAACTCCTAATTACATGAGATTAGATTTGCTTTCTTCATAGTCTATTTCATATGGAATAAATCAAAGGATTCATCCACTTCTTTTTTTTTTTAATATCCTTAAACTCATGTCTTCTTCCTGAGCAAGAGATATGATGTAGCTTGGCTACTGTGTGGATCAACCTAGTGACCTGCACAAAGTGAAAGAAAGAGTACCGGCGTTACCTCCTCCCAAAAAGTAGAAGTTATTTTAGAGTAAAGGAATAAAACACTTAGCCGTTCTTCTAATGCAGTTCAGCATATGCAATTTTTTATCTAAATGACAGATTCATTTATTTAAATCTTTATTCATAAGAAAACCCTTATTTTAGAGTCAATATTTAATAATATTCAATAAATAAAAAATATTTATTAAGCTCTTGCGATAGGCCAACCATAGTTCTAGTCACTACAGTTGTGTTCCTCTAAGCATGACTTTCAAATTACCTACAACTGAGTCACTAGAATTAATACCAATATCTCAATTACCATTCCCCAACCTAGAATCAGAATCTCAGAGGACGGGACCCAGGAAACTGAACTGTTGAAAGCACCCCGAAATTATTTTGAAAACCCCAATTTAAAAACTTATTCCCTGCCATCAAAATGAGAATGCGGGTAGGAGATAGTAGATCTAGACTTAGGGTAAATAAAAGCTAAGCAATAATTCGTGTCACTTGTGGAATAAACCATTTAATTGACAATGCTCTACTCTGTATTCTTACCTTCTTCCGACATGGCAAACCCTGAAACCTCATGTTCAGTTGGTATTATCATAAAATGTTAGTGTATCTCCACAATAAGTTGAACTGTCTTGCCAGTCCACAGGGGACATGTAGCATTAGGTAAAAAATCACCTTTCTTGATTTAAGCCACTGAGATTTGTGGGACTGTTTGTAACTGCAGCATAACCAGTTTGTCCTGACTGATGTAGACATACCTGCCATCTTTTCTCCTATAGAAAGGGTTACTATTATTCATTCTTTGCCTTGAAACTAGCAAAAGTGAATAAGAAAATCCAGAACAATCAGGCATTTTAAAAATAGAACATCTAAAGAACAATATTTTAATTAATAACACTATTGACTCTTTCCATGTGTTAGGCACTTTGCTAAGGGTTGTCTATGTGAAGATTTACAGACAGGACTTGCCTAGCAGAGGCAATACTGAGAGCAAAGACCCTAAGACTACAATGAGCCTGGCATGTTTATGGAAGAAAATAAAAGACCCATGTAACTAAAATGTATTTGAAGGTAGGAAGAGAATGGTAAAGGATGAGGAGTAAGAGTTAGGATCCGAAAATTTGTTAGGAACCGGATTGCACAGGCCTTGTGAGCCATGGAAAACATTTTAGATTGTATTCTTTTTTCAATGGAAGCCATTGGAAAGCCTTAAGCAAGAAACTACATTAGAGTAAAGAGGAGCACAAATCATGAACTACAGAAAGAAAAAATAAATTTTTCCATTAAATATATTGGTACTTAACTGTCATCTTTGGTCCATTTTACTTGTGTGCCCTATATAGTCATATTTAATCTAGCCTTTATAAAAATATTATTTCTCCAAAATTAATTTAAAAATGTTTATCTTTGTGGTGGATTCCCATATATCAATAAAACTACTTTTTGTTTCATTTAACAAACATTTATATAGTCTTCCTTTGCAACCGACACTGTGGTGCAAACATAATTGGGACAATATATCAAACTCTGTGAGGAATCTCTCTAGCTTCCTCAACTCCTTTTTTCTAAGACCATTTCACCTTCTTTCCAATGAATCCTCTTTTGTCTTCAACCAACATCAATCCTCTTTGTTTACAGACTGAGCCACAAATTCCTCAACGTTCTTGGCTTCTTTTCCCTTCACCCCCACTCTGTGTTAAACACCATTGACCTAAACTTGACTTCAAAGATTGATCATGCAGGAACTATCACTGAGACTTGGCCATGCAGAACATGATCTCTTTTTGCCACTACCTATGAAGGGAGTGGAAGGGTAGAGAGGGAAAGTTACCAAGGAATAATGGGAGGAACCAATCAGATCCCTCAGCTAGACCCAATTCCTCAATGAACTCAGCTGTGCTGCAGCATTAGAGAAGCAATAAGAAATATGATTTCTATATTTTGTTCTATTTCAGTGAGTCACCTGATCAGGATGATTCAGGAACCTTTTATGGGAAATGCCATAGAGACCTAAGTACAACATATTCTTTAGATTCCATAAGGCCAATGTTGTTCCCCTGGTAGCTTGGGATAAGGAGAGATGCTGCCATTGCCATTAGTGCCTACAAAAACTAACTTGGGAAGACATCCCTTTCGTCCATTATATGTAATATGTAAAGGCCGAACTTGCTTTTTACAGCTCCATTATGGAAATTTCCATTACCATGGTTTAGTTAAATAAGACTGGTCCCCAGCAATGTGGTTCACATTTCCATTACCACAGTATATTAACTGTGAGTAATTGCATAAGGCACAAACTTCGCCACTGCCTTGTTAGCCTACAAGTCATTGCATAAATAACAGATATATATCCTGATCAGACCAATCATGTCACCTTTTACAAAGCCTGCTGGTGGTCCATCACTTCACATTTTCTATTCAGTTCATACACAGACAGCAAAGCATGTGACTCTGTTGCCTCCTTGTCTCCCTGTGATAAACCTGTACGACATTTTACAAAAACTGATAATCCAAAAAAGAGATTTGTCAACAAAGATGAAAGTACAGCAAAGAAATGAAAAGTAATAATGCTGGAAATGAAATCCAAATCAAACATTCATGGAGTTATAGAAGAAATTGCCGATGGTGGGCATTTTGACATAGCTGTTGTTAGAGAGACTCTAGACATACGGTCAGAAGTGCTTAGAGACAGCAAACCTATAGACATGAATGAGAAAAGTGATTCTAATGAACAGCATGAAAGTGTCCCAGAGGAAATGCCATATGCTTGCAAAAATAACTTCATGTTAAAGGCACTACCAGAGATAATTCACAACACTGACAGCACCAGGGATACAATGTCAAAATGTGATCAAAATGTGCTAAGGCATAGAAAATGTGCCTTGTATATATCACAAGTTATACTCAAAAAGAAGAAGGCAAGCACTACTCAAACTATTTTTGATCAGTTTTTTACAAAGAAATAAACATTTAATTACCAATGTTTGTAATGTTTTAAGTTACAGTATACTAAATATTATTCTTTTTTATTTTCCTATACAGTACATTTATAACAAACAGAGAGTTTTTAATGTTTGACAGAAATTTTTAAAGGTCATGGAATAATCAACTTTTCCCATTAGCTATGAGCACCACTTTGCAAGGTTTCTGTTTACAAGGTCATTTTTATAGCCCATGTGACTGTGCAAAGTGAGAATTGTCATTACTGAGAGACTCCATAGGTATCCATATTGTCTACTCCCTCTATTCATTGAAGGTTGTAGCTTCTGGTTTTCATGTATTTTGCCTTAAAAACTTTTTTTATTTCCTTATGTTGTTTTCTAATACTAACTAATTTCAAATTTAATTATTTTGCAGGGAAAATCTTTTCAGAATAGAGAACTCGGATGTGATGCTCACCCAATGTCTTTCAAATTTTTCCCTTTTTAGCTAAAGACTGTTTACCAGTCATTTCCTAACAAGATTAAAAGCAAACTAACTCAATAATTAGGAGATTGGGAGAATAAATAACATTTTATTTTTGCAGTGGATTGTTTACCTTTTAAAGAATCTTATAAAATGACAAAAAATTATATAAAAATTTTTTAGGAATACCTAAGTATGAAAAGCAGATTACAAAACACTGTGAAATGTGATTTCATTTTTGTAAAATACACCCATATGTACGTATGCATCTAAAGTGTATGCATATGTGTATGTGCATATGTACGAAAGTAATCAAAATGAAAGATATAATCAAAATGTCAAGGGTGGTTCTCTTTGGGTAGAAGGACTATTGGAAAATTTGTTTCTTTTCCGTGTGTTTTCTGAATTGTCTACAATGGGTATGTAATACTTTTGTAAAAAAGCCTATTTCAAAAACAAATCTGCTCTTTTACCTTTACATTGCTTAATGTTCTGATAATAAAAATGAATATTGGAGCAGGTATTACATTGTGCTTTTTAAGTCTCTCAACATTTTCCACTTGCTTTTTTGTCTATCACAGCCTCAGACCTTCTAATGAGATAGGCAGTCCTGATGGTACTATCTAAAAAAATATATTTTGAAAGATAAAATTTTTTAGCATCAGAACTGAGGCAGACAGGCATTTAGAAGCCCTCCAGAACACTTAAAATTCAAAAGCTCAAATTTCCTTGCCTGTTAATTTTTGCAGTTTCCCAGTCTCAGGGGATGCCCCACCCAGGCATTGTTAATGATTTGAAGAAACCATCTGTGTGGTATAAATGGCAATGCCTGTGTCTGATTAGTTTAAAATAGTTGACAAAATCCACATGGTTAAATAAATCAGGGAAATGGTAACCAAAGCACAGATGTTTACAATCTTCCTGCACAGTCATATAAACATCTGTCAAGAAAACAATGCCTGCTAGCCTGTCTCTCAAATCACGCACTTAAGTAATTTTTTAAATGCAGTTTGTTGAGCATTTAGTATGTACTACTTCCTATGCTCAATACATTTATTTTCTCATTTAATCCTCACAAGAAACTTATAAGCAGAATACTACTATTTTCATTTTATAGATAAAATTGCAGCTGGGATGTTGAGTAATTCATTTGAGGTCAGACACCAAATCCATAATATTAATCACTTAGTAAGCAAGAATACATAGTTATATTTCAGGCTCAAATATCTACTTATCAGAATTATAGCTGGTTTACAAAACAACAACAACAACTTTCATCTGCAAACAACCAACAACAAACATGACATGAAAACTAGTAGTAAAAGAAGTGACTGTGTACAGACATACTCTGAAAAACCTCACATGTGTATTTATTTCATTCAATTCTTACATAATTGCCAATTGTTTACAAGAAGGGAACAGATTTTATTTATAGCGTGAACACTTTAGCACTGTTTTAAAAGGAACTTTGGGTAAAAGTTAACAAAAATAATAAGAAACACTAAGGCAGAATTAAAATAACCTTTTGGCTTTCCTAAATAAGGAAAAATGTTTTTCCTTATTTAGCCAGGAATACTATTTTAACCAAAAATCATATGAGAAAAGCAAAATTAACGAACTGCATTCCTTTTAGACAGCTCAGTGTATCTCCCACCTCCTCAAATAAACAAATAAATGTCTACCATGGTTGATGATTCTTACTGAAGACATTACACCTAAACTTCCATAACTGTCATTCTTTCTCTGAATTGTTGTTCCTCACTGCAGAAGCTCAAAGCCCTTTTTTAAATCCACCTTGGCCTTTTATCTCTGACCTTTCAAGTCTTCCTGAAATCAAATTGCCAAATTCTGTTTTCTCCTTGCAGAACATCTCCTAATCCTCCTAATATAATTTGGACTGACAAGGCTGAGCTACAGTTTTCAATAATATATCTGCAGATGAAAAAAAGGTTGGCTGGAGGGGTACTCCAAGCACGTTTTCAATTGGAAAAACCAGACGAGAGAGGGCCCCTCCCCTTCACTGGGTGTTGGCACCACAATTGCTACCCGTTGGCTGCCACTACAGCCCCTGGCCTCCAGTGCTGGGTGCTCTGGCTTCTGACCATACGGAGACAGATTTTTTTTATTAATAATAAAAACTAGTATTTATAGAGTGCTTATGATGTGCTAGGAACCTTGCCAAGTGATTTTATATGCCTTTATAGGACTTAGCTAATTAAGTTACATATCTATGTGCTTCCTGCATTTGGTGAGTTAGAGGGGCTTACTCAGAGGTCCATGTAGTGATTAAGAGCCAAATTAGTTCTCATCTCTTTCTCATTCTCTCATCAACAAACTTTTATTAAAGACCTTCTCTGTGCTAGCACCTTCACTAAGCACAGATCTTACCTATGTGGAGCAACAATCTACTGGGGCAGAAAAATACAAATAAATACTGTAATATAAACGTATTAAGAAATATGTAGAAAGTATTCGCATTTTTTTAATGGAAGCTATTTTAATCTGGCTAAGTAAGTTAGTTAAAAGTATCTTCCACCTTGTCTAGCATGCTTCATTATTAGAGTTCTGGAATAAGGTGGTCTGAAGAAGAAGAATGATGCAGTTTGGCTGTGTCCCCAACCAAATCTCACCTTGAATTGTAGCCCCCATAATCCCCACATGTCATGGAAGAAACCCAGTTAGAGGTAATTGAATCATGAGGGCAGGTTTCTCCTGTGCTGTTCTGATGATAGTGAATACGTCTCAGTAGATCCGATGGTTTTATAACCATCCTATGTCCCCTGCACACATTCTCTTGCCTGCCGCCATGTAAGAGGCGCCTTTGTTCCTTCTTCACCTTCCACCATGATTGTGAGGCCTCCCAAGTCATGTGGAACTGTGAGCACATCAAACCTCTTTTTATGAATTACCCAGTCTTAGGTATGTCTTCTTAGCTGTATGAAAATTGACTAATACAAAGAATTTCTCAATCCCAGCCAAAAGGACAAAGCTGGAGGCATCACGCTACCTGACTTCAAACAATACTACAAGGCTACAGTAACCAAAACAGTATGGTACTGGTACCAAAACAGAGAGATAGACCAATGGAACAGAATAGAGGCCTCAGAAATAATGCTGCATATCTACAACCATCTGATCTTTGACAAACCTGACAAAAAAAAGAAATGGGGAAAGGATTCCCTATTTAATAAATGGTGCTGAGAAAACTGGCTAGCCATATGTAGAAAGCTGAAACTGGATCCCTTCCTTACATCTTATACAAAAATTAATTCAAGGTGGATTAAAGACTTAAATGTTAGATCTAAAACCATAAAAACCATAGAAGAAAACCCAGGCAATACCATTCAGGACATAGGCATGGGCAAGGACTTCATGTCTAAAACACCAAAAGCAATGGCAACAAAAGCCAAAATTGACAAACGGATCTAATTCAACTAAAGAGCTTCTGCACAGCAAAAGAAACCACCATCAGAGTGAACAGGCAACCTACAGAATGGGAGAAAATTTTTGCGATCAACTCATCTGACAAAGGGCTAATATCCAGAATCTACAATGAACTCCAACAAATTTACAAGAAAAAAACAAACAACTCCATCAAAAAGTGAGTGAAGGATATGAAGAGACACTTCTCAAAAGAAGACATTTATGCAGCCAACACACACATGAAAAAATGCTCATCATCACTGGCCATCAGAGAAATGCAAATCAAAACCACAATGACATACCATCTCACACCAGTTAGAATGGCGATCATTAAAAAGTCAGGAAACAACAGGTGCTGGAGAGGATGTGGAGTTGGTGGGACTGTAAACTAGTTCAACCATTGTGGAAGTCAGTGTGGCGATTCCTCAGGGATCTAGAACTAGAAATACCACTTGACCCAGCCATCCCATTACTGGGTATATACCCAAAGGATTATAAATCATGCTGCTGTAAAGACACATGCACACGTATGTTTATTGCAGTGCTATTCACAATAGCAAATACTTGAAACCAACCCAAATGTCCAACAATGATAGACTGGATTAAGAAAACGTGGCACTTATACACCATGGAATACTATATAGCCATAAAAAATGATGCGTTCATGTCCTTTGTAGGGACATGGATGAAGCTGGAAACCATCATTCTCAGCAAACTATCACAAGGACAAAAAACCAAACACTGCATGTTCTCACTCATAGGTGGGAATTGAACAATGAGAACACATGGACACAGAAAGGGGAACATCACACACCGGGGCCTGTTGTGGGGTAGGGGGAGGGGGAGGGATAGCATTAGGAGATATACCTAATGTTAAATGACGAGTTAATGGGTGCAGCACACCAACATGGCACATGTATACATACGTAACTAACCTGCACATTGTGCACATGTACCCTAAAAGTTAAAGTTTAATATAAAAAAAAAAAGAAAATTGTATGCAAAAAAAAAAAAAGAATTTCTATCATCTTGAGTAACTTGCTAGAGCATCATCTAGAAAATTCAAAATCACATTCTGGTATTTAATCACTCCCATGTTCAGCCCATTATTTGAGACCCTGCTCCAAGGCTCTTGCTTTGTCCAGGTCAGTTGTCACTCACACAAAGTAATTATGTATTTGAAGAATATTTTTGAATACGTATAAATGATCACACACATATATGTGAAGAAAGCAAGCAGAAAATTGCATATGAGTTATGATTTCATTTTGGATGAAAAAGAAAAAGCACCCCAGTAGATAAACATGTATTTGCAAATAAAAATATTAGGAGGAAATGTGATATGGTATTATAATAATTTGAGAGTTTCTTTTCTTCTATATACTATTCTATATTTTATAATTCTATAAATACAACCATTTAGAAATTTTATAATCAGAAAAAGTAAATATCTAATATAACTTAAAATCAAAAGAAAGATGATTGTAAAAAATCTGCTTTGTATAATATATTTCTAATTATTGTTTTATTGAGTTTAAGAACATATGGGTTTAAGAAGTATGGTCATGCTATTTTCAAGAAATTTTTTTCTGTTAAGAGTCCAAAATAAAGCAAAGAGAAATTTCGTTGAAATAGGGTACCTAAATCCAAACAGATTCTATTCACTGTCTTATCATGAGACTTGAATTCACTCAACAATGGCCTCTCATCAACCACCTACTAGAGAAGAAAGGAAAAGACAGCCGGCTGCTCAGATAGATGGTCTCACACATGCTCTTTTGAAGACTCTAACACTGTCCAAGATTCTTCTTCTAGCTTCCTTGAAGGGGAAACTAATATTCCCCCCTTCCATATATATACCCCCCAAGAATTCATATTTTAAAATATTTCTAAAATACAAAAAATTCTGGGGCTGAGGACAGAAACAGAAAATGCCTACAAATAGTCCCATGAGATCTTTTTGAAACAATGGAAATTTTCTAGAATTCGATTGTGGTGGTTGCAAAATTCTGTAAATTTATTAAAAATCATTGAATTGTACACTTAAAATGAGCACATGTTGTACCTCAATAAAGGTTACAAAAAAATAAAAACAGTAATGTAATTGAACACAGGAAAGAATTACCATCACAGATGAAAATGTTTGAGGAATTCTGAAAGCTATTAAGGAACTAAGATTTATTGAAAGAGATATCAGACCAAGAGGACCAGCAACACATTTTACAAGGCCCAGTACAAAATGAAAATCCAGCACCCTGTCCAAAAGTCATTAAGAATTTCAAGAGGGTGAAAGGAGAGCATTAAACCAAGTGCAAGGGCCCTCTTGAGTACAGAAACCTGTGGGACTGCTGCACAGGTCTCATATCCTAAAACCAGCCATGCAGGTAAGAAAAATCTTACTCTGAAATACGGAAGAGAAGAATTCTATGAAGTGTGAAGGATGCTCCAAACTAAGAGCAAAGAGATCCAAGAAGTAGGTAGGTCTTGGTGGTGCTCACAGGGGAACTGGAGAATGCACATGCAGCTACAGACAGGTCAGCATCTACTTCGCCTTCTGTTTATGCCGAACAATAGCTGAGAGATAAGAGCGGCCTTTACTTCTGGACTAAAGCACAAATGCAGGAAATGGGGTTGCAGACACAGAGGAATGCTTCAGGTTGATAGTGTTTAGCAAGAGGATAAGGAGCCCACAAACCAAGTAGACACACCACCTGCATGCCCACTCCAGTGGCACAAACCAACTCTCCCTCACAATAACTGAAGGAAAGTTCCCCTAGTCAGAAGTTCCCCAATTCACAAATGGGAAAATAGGAGTTTAAATATCAGCATAAAATGAACTCAACAAGCAATCATCATCCAACATTTGAAGAAAACCAAAACAGTAAAAAGAAGAAATAAATTCTGAAAACAGAATAATTAAAATCCAAGAGAAAACAAGCCATTTTTAAAATTAGTATTGTTAACATTTGCTAAGAGAATATCTCATCTGAAAATATAAACAAAATAGGTGTTTGTGGGATGAAAACAACTACAGATCTTGAGTTTTAAAGAAATAGGCAGTGGTTTACTCTTTCAGTTTATTAAGAGAATGTTTGGCAGGTGTCTTTGGTTTTAATGTAGTTTATCAATCTTTCTTTTTATTGTTAGTGATTTGTGCATTGTGTTTAACAAATCTTTGATCATTCTAAGGTCATAAAGATATTTTATGTTGCATATGTTATCTTGCAGATGCCTTATTTTTTTCATCTTTCACGTTTATAACTACAATCCACCTGGAATTGCTTTTGTGTGTTCAGTAGGGTGAAGAGAAGGTGTAGATTGCTTTATTTTCTCCCATACAGATACTGAATTGCTCCGGCATCATTTAGTGAAAAAACTATTATTTCTCCCCTGGTCCAAAGTGTCCCTGTGTTGCATATTATCCATAGATGAGTCTGTTTCTAGGCTTTCCACTGGGCTTTTTGTTTATACTTTGGACAATACTAATGTCTTAATTGTTCTAACTACATATTAAGCCTTTATATTCAGCAAAGTATATCCCTCAACTTCATTCTTCCTCAAAATTGTCTTAGCTATTTTTGGCCCTCTGAATCTCCATATAAATTTTTGAACCAGCTTTTTAACTTCCACAAAGTAAAGCTGCTGAGGTTTTGACTTGAATTGCATTGAATCTGGAGACCAGTATCGGAGGAACTGACATCTTTAAATGAAAAAAACAAACAACCCCATCAAAAAGTGAGCAAAGGATATGAAGAGACACTTCTCAAAAGAAGACATTTATGCAGCCAACACACACATGAAAAAATGCTCATCATCACTGGCCATCAGAGAAATGCAAATCAAAACCGCAATGAGATACCATCTCACACCAGTTAGAATGGCGATCGTTAAAAAGTCAGGAAACAACAGGTGCTGGAGAGGACATGGAGAAATAGGAACACTTTTACACTGTTGGTGGGACTGTGAACTAGTTTGAACCTTGTGGAAGACAGTGTGGCAATTCCTCAGGGATCTAGAACTAGAAATACCATTTGACCCAGCCATCCCATTACTGGGTATATACCCAAAGGATTATAAATGATGCTGCTATAAAGACACATGCACACATATGTTTATTGTGGCACTATTCACAATAGCAAAGACTTGAAACCAACCCAAATGTCCAACAATGATAGACTGGATTAAGAAAACGTGGCACATATACACCATGGAATACTACGCAGCCATAAAAAATGATGAGTTCATGTCCTTTGTAGGGACATGGATGAAGCTGGAAACCATCATTCTCAGCAAACTATCACAAGGACAAAAAACCAAACACCGCATGTTCTCACTCATAGGTGGGAACTGAACAATGAGAACACTTGGACACAGGAAAGGGAACGTCACACACCAGGGCCTGTCATGGAGTGGGGGGAGGGGGGAGGGATAGCATTTGGAGATATACCTAATGTAATGACTAGTTGATGGGTGCAGCACACCAACATGGCACATGTATACATATGTAACAAGCCTGCACGTTGTGCACATGTACCCTAGAACTTAAAGTATAATTTTTAAAAAAAAGCTTTCCAGCAATGAATATGTACATCTTTCCACTTATTTAAATCATCTACAATTCTCTCAAAAATGTTGTTTGGTATAAAGAAATAAGATTGATTTTTATATTGACCATCTCTTTAGACACTTGAGATTTTCTACATACAGAGATGTATGATCTGCTGATACTGAGAGTTTTATTTACTCTTTTCCAATCCTGCTTGTTATTTCTTTGTTTTTTAATCTTATTGCTCTGACTGGAACTATAGTACAATGTTGAATAGAAGCAGTGAGTGCAAGCATTCTTGTCTCATTCCTGATCCCAAACATTTCATAGTCCATGCCTTAGTCAACTTTAGTAAATTATGTTATATGATTTTTCAAAGTAGTTGTATAATTTTACACTTCCAACAGCAGTATGAGAGTTCCAATGGGAATACAGAGCATCTACATCTAGAGTCTTAAAGTCTGTCTTAATATTTCCTCCCTTCTCTCTTCCATTTCATAATTCAATCACTGAAAGGAAAAAAAACCAAAACCAAAACTATTACAGATGGTTGCTTCTCTGAGAATGAAGTGAAAATGGAGAGGTTTGGCAGAGAATGAATCCAGGAGGAGGTGTTTGGTTTACTCCATATTCTTCTATATTGTCACTTAATTTATATTGCTAGTATAATTTTGTGTATTATTTTGTTTTAATTTCCTAGAAATGAAATTGAAAGATAAGAAGGTAAAATGGAAATAGTATTTAAAATGAACAAATATGAAAACTTTGAAATTAAGTATATAAGAGCAAAAAATGCCTTTTTTAATGGGACAGGACACTGACTAATGACACGGAGAGACCAAGTGCAGGGAATGTACTACACAAATGTGGCTATGATCGCATCCTCCAATCATCCTCATGGTCTGAGGCTTACCTTCACACTCCAGAGAGGCTTGTGCCAGGACAATAAATGAAGAGGATTGGATCTTCACGAGCTTAGACTTCATTTGAAGTGTTTATTTTAGCCTTTTTCCAAAATATTTGGATATCCAAATATAGGAATTATAACATAAATAAGCCTCTGGATCTGAATGTTCATTAACATTTTTAAAAGTTTTCTTCCCTACTAAAATTTCATAGTGATTTTTTCCATTGAGGAGAAATTATGTTTTATATTTCTTCTCCTACCTGTTTTGAATAATAAAAATGAGAATCTGGAAAACAAAGAGTATTGAGTCTTCAAACTCTACTTAAACTAAATCATATTCAGGTCTCCTGCACATTTTCACCTGCTCTGAAGCTCTATTCCATAGCACAAATATTTTACTAGGGGAATTTAGAGAGCTTATCTGCCACCATGCCATTAATTCTATCTTATTAGTATTACTTTATTCGGTGCAACAAAAAGAAAGTTGCATGATATTTCCCTCTTTAAGTCCAATTTTTATCACAAGATTTGCTTGCTTCTCTCTTCCTTGGCAACACTTCTCTCTTAAAGAATGCCAAATTCTTACATGAACCTAAATGCGATGGTGATGAAATCAGTGTTTGAGTTGTATTCTCTGATTCATCTGGATAAACTGGATAGAGGACTGTCCTTCTAGCTCAGGAAGACACCTGAGTGTGTCCTCTTAGTGCAATCCTATCTCTAAGCCATCCCTTCCCACACCAGTGAGGTCTTCATCTATTCTTAAACAATCCTATGTTATATAATATTAAAATAGAGTATGTCATGCCATGCATGGATTGAAAAAAAAAACTCAGCTGGGCTGTAGAAGAACAGGCTTCCATCCTGGATAATTTCTACTAATCAAGCTAGGTGACTTAAGCCAAGATACAACTTCTTGAGGCTTCAGTTTTCTCACCTGGAAATGCATCATTTGTATTTGATGATCATTAAGGGCCTTTCCAATTCTAATAATCTATATCTAATCATCTATATGAAGCTTAGAAAAGGAACAATTACATTAGTTTCTTAATGGTACAGTTTTAAATTATATTAGAGGGAAAATAAAGTGGTTTTAACTTTTTTATTTACATTTGGAACTGAATAAAACAGGTAAGTGAGAACATTGGTACATTTCAGCAATGTATTTTGTGATATCTTTTGTTCAAGGGAGCAGTTTGGGTGGATGCCAACAGTTCAATTTTTTCACCACTATTCGGTGGACTTCCTACACAACTCTCCACTGCTAGAAATATGAGCAATAATAAATACTTCAGCAATTGATTTCAAACCAGGCTTGTGAAACTCTGGAGTTCTACAAAGCCTTTCAAAGGGTCTGCAAATATTTTATATGAATTTCACTTTTTAAACTATGTGCTAAATATTTTATATGTATAATGTTTATCTCTTTATTCAGAAATATTATGTTTAGTCATTCAACAAACATTCATGAAGTGATTATTACATGTTGAGAACTCAGGGTTCAGGAACGAACGACACAGACAAAAATTCCTGCCCTCCCCCATGAAATTTACATTCTAGTAGGGGTAGCAAAAAGGAAACAAAATAAATACTATATATAGCATATTAACTGTTTATAAAGGCAGTGGAGGAAAATTAAGCAGGAGCTACAAAATGAAACAAAAATTTAGAGTAGGTGTGTCCGAGCAGGTGGCAGTTCAGTAAGACTTAAAGGATGTGGGGAGCAAGCCAGAGAAATAGTTAGTGCAAAGGCCCTGGGCCAGGAGACTGGGAGTAGCAGTCAGACAACCCTCCACTGAAGGGAGAGGGAGATAGAAAGAGACAAAGCCATAGAAGGAATGGAGGCCTGTGGGTCATCATAGGTCTTTGGCTTTTAACACATAGAAAATCCCTAATGCTTTGATTTGTGCTGTCTTGTACAGTAGTTTTATGTGGAGCTTTCCTGTATTCTCTTTATATTCTGATAGGATTTGAATATGTATCCCCTCTAAATCTCATGTTGAAATGCGATTCCCAATGTTGAAGGTGGAGCCTGGTAGGAGATGACTGGATCATGGAGGCAGATCCCTCATGAATGGCTTGGCACCATCCCCTTGGTGATAAACCAGTTCTTGCTCAGTTCACATGAGATCTGGTTGTTTAAAACGGTCTGGGAACTCCCCCCCTCTCTCTCTTGCTCCTTCTAATTCCATGTGACATGCCTGCTTCTGCTTCTCCTTCTGACATGAGTAAAACTCCCTGAGGTCTCACCAGAAGCCAAGCAGATGGCAGCACCATACTTCCTGTATAGCCTACAAAACCATGAGCAATTAAACCTCTTTTATTTGTAAATCACCCAGTCGCAGCTATTTCTTTATAGTGATGAAAAAAAAAAAAAACTGACTAACAAATATCCATTTGAATATGGCACTGAACAAGGAGATTATATTTCTGCACAATCTTGTTCAAAATCAGGCTGTTACCTACCCATTCAAGTAAAAACTGTGCATTTTTATTACAATAAACATGGGTTAAGTTAAATGACATGCCAGGTCAGGCTTAGTTATATCTACTTATGTCACTTTTGCAACAACAAGCAGTACTCCTGTTGGGAAAGGGAAATTGTGATTTACATGAGCCTCTTTCAATGAACATAATGACTTGATATGAAGTTTCTAGATGGAATTTGCAGTCATATCTGTCTCAACACCCAACTTATAGTTGAATTTTGCTTGATTGTTCAGTACGAGGAAAATACTGACTTAGACAAGTGTTGCAAAAGGATAGCAGCTTATTGTGCAATCCCAGGATGCTTTTAATAAACTGCTCTGGAAACTGGAAAGGGATATAAATGATATATTTTATTTCCCATTAAAATGAAATAACATAAATATATGATGTTTATTAGGGAAGGGAGGTAAATGGAAAGTAGCAGTTATGATATGTGCTCTGCTCATTGGCTTCATTAAGAATGGGCTCCCAATGTAAGTATGGAGATTAACCTTCACTGAATATTGAAAAATGATGGTTCTAATCATGGTCAATTTGAGAAAAGTAAAATTTGAGCAAGTCAATAACAGAAGGGTGGGATGGGTACAGACTCAGAAACTTCGACTATTGCTATATTTTAGTGAATTAATAGAAGACATAAAAACTAGGAAGAGAATCAGCTGGCAATGGACAATATACTAACTGATATAAATAAGGATCATTCACTAGTGTTAAAATCACTGGATGACAGATTGTTGGGTAACAGGATATTCACTTATTTACATGATAAAGAATTCTGACAGAGTACTTACTAATTTACAAAAGAGAAACAGTACCTTTATTAAAGAGAAATCTTTCATAAACTACTGATATCGTTTGGCTGTGTCCCCACCCAAATCTCATCTTGAATAGTAACAATCGCCACGTGTCAAGGGCAGGGCCAAGTGGACATAATTGAATCGGGGGCGGGTTTTTCCCATGCTGTTCTTATGATAGTGAATAAGTCTCACAAGATCTGATGGTTTTATAAAAGGGAGTTCCCCTACACATGCTCTCTTGCCTGCCACCATGTAAGATGTGACTTTGCTCCTCGTTTGCCTTCTGCCATGATTGTGAGGTCTCCCCAGTCATGTGTAACTGTGTGTCTATTAAACCTCTTTCCTTTATAAATTACCCAGTCTCTGGTATGTCTTTATTAGGAGCATGAGAACAGACTCATACAGTAAATTGGTACCAGTAGTGGGGCACTACTGTAAAGATACCTGAAAATGTGGAAGTGGCTTTGGTATTGGGTAAAAGTCACAGATTAGAACAGTTCGGAGGGCTCAGATGAAAACAGGAAAATGTGGGAAAGTTTGGAACTTCCTAGAGACTTGTTGAATGGTTTTGACCAAAATGCTGGTAGAGATATGGACAATAAGGTCCAGGCTGAGGTGGTCTCAGATGGAGATGAGGAGCTTTTTGGGAACTGGAGCAAAGGTGACTCTTGTTATGCTTTAGCAAAGAGGTTGGTGGCATTTTGCCCCTGCCCTAGAATCTGTGGAACTTTGAACTTGAGAGAGATGATTTAGGGTATCAGGTGGAAAACATTTTTAAGTAGCAAAGAGTTCAAGAGGAAGCAAAGCATAAAGCTTTGGAAAATTTGCAGCCTGACAATGCAATAGGAAAGAAAAACCCATTTTCTGGGGAGAAACTCAAGTCTCCTGCTGCAGAAATTTGTATAAGTAACAAGGAGCCAAGTGTTAATCCCCCAAGACAATGGGGAAAGTGTCTCCAGGGCATGCCAGACACCTTTGCAGCAGCCCCTTCCATGACCATCACAGGCCCTGAGGCCTATGAGGAAATGGTTTCGTGGCCCCTGCTATGTGTAGCCTAGAGACATGGTGCCCTGTGTCCCAGCCACTCCAGCCATGGCTAAAAGAGGCCAATGTATAGCTTGGGCCATGGCTTTGGAGAGTGCAAGTCCCAAGCCTTGGCAGCTTCTATGTGGTATTGAGCCTGTGGGTACACAGAAGTCAAGAATTGAGGTTTGGGAACCTCCACCTAGATTTTACAGGACATATGGAAATGCCTAGATGTCCAGGCAGAAGTTTGCCGCAGGGGTGGGGCCCTCATGGAGAACCTCTGCTAGGGTAGTATGGAAGGGAAATGTGAGGATGAAGCCCCCACACAGAGTCCCCACTGGAGCACTGCCAAGTAGAGCTTTGAGAAGAGGGCCACCATCCTCCAGACCCCAGAATGGGAGATTCACTGACAGCTTGCACCATGTGCCTGGAAAAGCTGTAGACACTCAATGTCAGCCCATGAAAGCAGCCAAGAAGGGGGCTGTACCCTGCAAAGTCACAGGAGCAGAGCTGCCCAGGACCGTGGGAACCCACCTCTTGCATTAGTGTGACCTGGATGTGAGACAGGGAGGCAAAGGACATTATTTCAGAGCTTTAATTACTGCCTTGTTGGATTTCAGAGTTGCACGGGCCTGTAGCCCCTTTGTTTTGGCCAATTTCTCCAATTTGGAATAAGTGTATTTACCCAATGCCTGTACTCCCATTGTATCTAGGAAGTAACTAACTTGTTTTTGATTCTCCAGGCTCATAGGCAGAAATGACTTGCCTTATCTCAGGTGAGACTTTCAACTGTGGACTTTTGAGTTAATGCTGAATGAGTTAAGACTTTGGGGGACTATTAGGAAGGCGTGATTGAAATGAGAGGACATGAGATTTGGGAGGGGCCAGGGATGGAATGATATGGTTTGGCTCTGTTCCCACCCAGATCTCACCTTGAATTATAATAATCCCCACGTGTCAAGGGCAAGGCCAGGTGGAGATAATTGAATCATGGGGGCAGTTCCCCATATTGTTCTCATTGTAGTGAATAAGTCTCACCAGATCTGATGGTTTTATAAATGAGAGTTCACCTGCACAAGTTCTCTTGCCTGCCAACATGTAAGACATGACTTTGCTCCTCTTTTGTCTTCCACCATGATTGTGAGGCCTCTCATGCCATGTGGAACTGTGAATCTATTAACCTCTTTCCTTTATAAATTACCTAGTCTTGGGTATGTTTTTAGTAGCAGTGTGAGAACAGACTAATACAAGTATCTTAACCAAGAAGTTAAGCTCAATATTATGTGCCTCTACATATGATGAAATGAAATGTACAGAATACCAACTATAGAGTATTCTTGTCAATAAAATGTTTATAATTGAATTATGAAGAAACAACCTTAAAAGTCCAAATTGTAGGACTTTTGGCAAGACAATTGGACTAGACTATTCAAAATGTTCCTATCAGAAACGGATCAATGGAACAGAATAGAGAATCCAGAAATAAAGCCATATACCTATAACCAACTGATCTTTGACAAAGACAACAAAAATATACAATGGGGAAAGGACACCCTATCCAATAAATAGTGCTGGAATAATTGGAGAGCTATGTGCAGAAGAATGAAGCTGGACCCCATCTCACAGCATATACAAAAATTGACTGAAAATATATTAAAGTCTTAATTGTAAGACCTGAAACTATAAAAGTCCCAGAAGAAAATCTCTTCTGGACATTAGTATTGGCAAAGAATTTATGACTAAGTCCTCAAAAAAAAAATAGACAAATGAAACTTAAACTTTTTGAAACAAAAATAGACAAATGAAACTTAAACTAAAAAGCTTCTACACAGCAAAAGAAATAATTAACAGAGTAAACAGACAACCTACTGAATGGGAGAAAATATTTACAAACTGTGCATTCAATCAAGAACTAATATCTAGACTCTACAAGGAACTCAAACAACTCAATACAAAAAAAAAACAAATAACCCCATGAAAAAGAGGGCAAACGACATGAACAGACATTTTTCAAAAGCAGGCAAACAAGCAGCTAACAAACATATGAAAAAATGCTCCACATCACTAATCATCAGAGAAATGCAAATTAAAACCACAGTGAGATACTATCTCACACCAGTCAGAATGGCTATTACTAAAAAGTCAAAAAACAACAGATGGTGAGAATGTGAACAAAAGAGAACGGTTATATACTGTTGGTGGAAATGTAAATTAATTCATCCTCTATGGAAAACAGTATAATAATTTCTCAAAAACTAAAAATAGAACTACCATTCTACCCAGTAATCCCACCACTGGGTATCTACCCAGAAGAAAAAAAAATTATATAATTTCTACACTTGTATGTTTATTGCAGCAATATTCACAATAGCAAAGTCATGGAATCAGCTTATGTGTTCATCAATGGATTACTGGATTAAAATGTGATATATATACATATATATACACATACACATACACACACAGATACACACCGTGTGTATATATATACATTTATGTATACATATGCACCTATGTGTGTGTATATATAATATATATAATCACATTATTCCATGGTGTGTGGAATATACACACATACACACACACAAACACACACACGGAATAGTGTGAGTATAATATATTATTAATAATATTATTATAAATTATTATATCTATTATATATACACACACATATCATGGAATAATGTGATTATATATATTACATATAGACACACACACACACACAGACACTCCATGGAATACTATGCAGTCATAAAAAAGAATGAAATCCTGTCTTTCGCAACAACATGGATGGAACTGAAGGTCATTATCCTAAGTGAAATGACTTACAAACAGAAAAAAGCCACATGTTCTCACTTATAAGTGGGAGCTAAACAATGGGTACACACGGACATACAGAGTAGAATAACAGACATTGGAGACTCCAAAAGGAGGGAGGGAGGAAGTGGGATGAGGGATGAAATACCACCTACTGGGTACAATGTACACTATTCAGGCAATGGGTACACTAAAAGCTTAGATTTCACCACTAAGCAATATATCCATGTAGCACAACTACACTTGTGCCCATAAATTCATAAAAATAAAACATTTAATTTCTTTAAGAGTTTCTGTCATACAAGACAAACAAGTTGTTCTAAATTAAAGAAGACTAAAGAGACTAAAGAAAACTAAATAGATACCACAAGCAAATGCAATACATGAAACTTGTTGGTGTTTTCTTTAAAAAAAGCTTTCATTTGAGGGACAACTTATTATACTTTGAAAAATATTTGGGGGAGAATTGAAAACTCAATATGCACTTTATATTAGATATTATAGAATATTGTGACACTTTTAAATTCTTAGAAGTGAAAATGGTATTGTGGTAATGCAGGAAAATGTCTTTATTCTTAGGCAATAAATACTGAAATATTAAGAGGCAGAGTGACATCATGGTGCAATTTGCTTTCAAATGGCTCAAAAAAAGGGAAATTGGAGAGAAGCTTTATTACATAGATAGATAATAAATAGATAGCATATAAATGTTATAAAATATTAGCAATTGGTGAATCTGGATGAAGGGTATGCGGGTGTTTATTGTGCTATTCTTTTAACATATCTGCAGGCTTGGGATTTTTCAAAACAAAAGGTTAGGGAAGACAAAAGAGAGAGACTGGTGTCACTAACCAAAATAGTCTGAATAATCCTGACCTCAGAGTCACTTCCCACATCAGGGGGACATTTGCCACACTATTCACCCTGGAAGTCTATTAGCAGTGTTAGAGGCAGGAATCATAAGTCAGACTGCACAGTAGCTGTTGACTAATTAGCTAGTCTCATCAGACATCAGTCTAGTGAATTTTATTGCCTTAAGTCACTTTTTAAAAAGATACCTGAACAAAAATGTTAACCTCCCTATCCAAGCACAAGAAAGAGCTTTAGAGCACACAGAATTTAGCACCAAAAGAATTATGAACTGATATTTGCTCAGATTTGTGATGCTTATTGACTTACCCAAAGAAAAATATTTGCCTTTTGTAACAAGATCCTTTAAATTTACAGGAAAGCATGGCTGATCTTGCAAGTTTGGTTGTGGGGGTATAGGACTGAAGTGAATATGCCTTTTGGAATTCTCAGTCATGGCATCCAGGAAATACAGGCCCTTGGGCTTCTTACCCCGAAAGTCTAAGAAGGTTTCAAATATTGTACAAGTCTCAAATGCCAGGATTCAGCACAAAGGGAACAGTTATGTGTACAACAGGACTTGCTTTCAATTCTAACCTGCCCTGTGCCAGACCTATCCCTAAGTGTCACTGACTCACTGGCAGCATTTTAGCTAGGCTGTGAGTATTCACGGTGTCATGAACTGGAGCGCAATACCAGAAGCCAAACAAAACAGCATGCACCTCAACTGTCATGTGTAAGGCTGAGATAAACAGTGAAACTATGGAACAATTGGAAAGGTCTTTCCTCCTCTAACCAGAGAAATAATTCTTAAAATATGAAGATCAAGGACTGCTAAAGACAACAAACACTAAAGAACTGAAACTGCTTACCAGCAGGTGGTATCAGTGGGGGTTTGTCTTTTGAAAAATGTGTCAGAGCCTTTTAGGACAATATAAAACACTTCTGGTTCCTATGGTGATACTGATAATACATTGCCAGTCATTGTGGTATCTAGGTCTACATTATGTAGTTTTAAAAGCACCTCGAAATATTTGAAGGTTAAATTTGTTTCTCTGGGGGGAGGAGGGAGGGATAGCTTTAGGAGATATACCTAATGCTAAATGACAAGTTAATGGGTGCAGCACACCAGCATGGCACATGTATACATATGTAACTAACCTGCAGATTGTGCACATGTACCCTAAAACTTAAAGTATAATAATAATATAAATAAATAAATAAATAAATTTGTCTCTCCTCTAAATTGCTTGGTGTCAATTGTAGTTGTGATAATTGGAGGAGATATAGTCAATTTGTGAGAAATACCACCAACCAGTATTTCTTGCCTCTTATAAGAATCAGAGAAAGAGAAGAGGCCATAAACTCAAAGTCTCTTCACAACAGCCCCAGACACTAATCAAAGTCCAGGTCTTCAGAGTGAAAGAGACTAAGTAATTCATTAGTCTTCAGGGCTTTATCCAGGCCTTCACTTAGGGAAGGCCACTCACTGCAGTATTTTCCAATCTCAAGGATGGCAGTTTATTTGTCTGGTTGTTCCTTAATTAATTTGTTTCTTAGGAAAGGGCATTTTCTAATAAAATTCTGTGAAAACATTTCCACAAGTCCAAGGCAGGCATAAACCACAAATCCTGCCACTTGACTTGGTAGAGTCAAAGGCTGGTTTTTGTAGTATTAGATTAACCATCAACCACAAATATTGTGATTGAGAGAATGGAAAAGATGAGCTTTCCATTTTTTCTCTTTTACTGGCTTTATACTTTTTAATTTTACTAACATTAAATGTTGCTAAGTTATGAAATAAAACAATTGAACTTTCCCAGGTGCATGGAATTACAGAAATGTTGTTAGATCATTTCTTCTAAAGAATAGACATCTATATACTACACTCTGAACCTTTGCAGTTTTGACTTTTGTATCAGGGTTACATGCTATCATACCTTCCTCTCTAGTTATAATCTCATTGCTCTTTAAGGCAACATAACTGTTGTTCCAACAGCCTTGATTCGCCACACGTTCTTCACATGCTTCATTGTTCATAAACTTACTGTATTACTTCATGCCACTCTTGAAAAGTTATTTTCAATGAATTTGTAAAGAATATTCTATTGTCAAAATAGGTAAATATTCTTCAGAATAACAAATACACTATTGGTCAGATGTGGTGGCTCATACCTGTCATCCCGACACTTTAGGAAGCTGAGGTGGGAGGATTGCTTGAGTCCAGGAGTGTGAGACTTGCCTGGCCAACATAGAAAGACCCTATCTCTACAAAAAGTAAAAAAATAAAGTAGTCAGGTATGGCAGCACACACCTGTAGTCCTAGCTACTTAGGAGGCTGAGGCAAGAGGATTGCTTGAGCCCAAGAGGTCGAGGCTGAAGTGAACCATAATTGCAACACTGCACTCCAGCCTGGGCAACAGAGCAAGACTCTGTCTCTAAAAAAAGAAAAAATACATTATTATTAAGTATTTAACACTCTATATGACCTATATTTAAAAAATCATTTTAGTACACTCTAAAATAAAGAATTTTAGAAAAATAAACTATTTCTATCACTGACACAATTCCAGCGTAAAAAGAAATCATAGTTTTTGTTTGCACTATTAAATCGAAAGAATACCGAATCATGTATTATTATTAGCCTATGAGGTTTGAGTTTATAAGAGGTCATAAGCACATTTGTCTGATTTTCTTTACATGAGGTTGACACTGTTTTGCCTATTTTCAGGTCGTAATAATAATAATAATAGCCTATATTAATTGAGCACTTAAGGCCTGCCATATCTCTATTATTTCATATAATCCTTATATCAACCTCATCTAGTAGGATCCATTACTGTTCCAATTTTGCAAATGAGGAAGCCAAATCCTGGTGAGGTGACCAAACAAGGATGGTAGGAAAGCTGGTCTGGCTGGCTAGTCCCTAAGCTCTTAATTACTGCACTGATTATGTATCAGCACCACCCTTGTCTCCTACATTTCATATTCTCTAACATCTCATACAAGTTTATAGCAACTGAGTGTATTTCCAGAAGGAAATCATTCCAAGTTCACTAAAATGCTAATACATAGATACTTCTCAATTCCAAAATTTCCCCCTTTAAAAAAACTGCTGTATCTCAAGTACTACAGACCTCATCTGGACAAATAGATTAAAGAAGTGAGATTCTTCACTACCCATATCAATTTAGCTAATTAGAAAAACAAGAGACCTCAGAGGGCTGCTTATTAAGAGAACTAAGCAAAAATTCAAGCAAAACAATGTGTCCCTGCCTGAGTCATTGGGAGAACAGTTCTGATTAGATTCTAGATAAATCAATCAGCTACATATTGATATCTTTACCCTGCCTGGGATATGCTCAGCTTTCATGAAAAAATATGAATACAGAAAGAGGTGGACTCTGTGTATTTGTTGGGTGGGGCAGGTTGTTCCTATGAACATAGATAATTTTCTCTATTCCTAGTACATAGTAGGAGCTTAATGAATGTTTATTCAACTGATAAGCAAAAAAATCTCATTACCCATTTCTTACAATATGATAATTCCTCAAAATTATAAAAAATCCAAAGCAGTACTGCTCACTAGTAATGTGCTCATATCATGCCTAATTTAAAATAATTTGTTTTATATCCTCTGTCCTTTTGCAGAATCACTTTTTTTTTTCATGAAAGAGAAAATAGTGTTTGGGTAGATTTGGGAGAAGCAATGAAATTCATCAAGTAATATAATTGTCTAGCAATCATTAAGTGTTTAGTATGTGCCAGGAATTGCTCTAAATGTGTGGCATGTTTTACCTTATTTAAACTAGGTACAGTTTGCTGCACAGAATACAAATAATAAAGGCTGGAGATGTGGAAAAGAAAGACTAGAGTCAGCAAAGAATAACAGTGAAAAAGTAAATAAGGACTGAAAGAGAATCACAGATGGATGCTGGGTGGAGCACAGTCACAGGCAACTGTGAATATGAAAGGGGAATGAAAAGAATTTACACGGAGAGAGAGCTGCACTGAGCACCTACTGGATTCGCTGTTGTACACATGTTGTCCTATTTTATCCCCACGCTATCCTTATGAGGAAGGTTTAATACTCCTGATTTCATCAAAGAAAAACAGCTTGCTGAAGCTTATGTCCCTTTAACCAAGATTACATAGCTAGTAAGTTGTAGAGTCAGAATTTAGATCTGGAGTTTTGTCTGATGCTGAAACCCACGTTAGGTTTGATTTACAAGGTTTGTAACAGGGCTACACCCTAGTGCAATGCATAGTTCCATGACTTGGTAACTTCCTAGTCTCACTTATTATGATGGGGGAAGAAACATTAATTTAATCACATTAGAATCTACGCATATTCACCCACTTAGAGATTAGCACACAAATTTCAAATAACAGAGATAAGAAACTATCAGTTGTAGCATTTTCCAGAAATGTCGTTTGCACTTCTTTTTAAATTAAGCCTAGTCATTGAATGATCTATGAGGAAAACAGGAGTCTAGGAGTAACTATGTATATGATACCCACTTCCTCATTCAATAGAAAGGAAGATATCTAGAAACAAAGCTCTGAGATCTCCATAAATATTTGTGCTCTGTTAGAATTTCAATTGTCTATGAAATGGTTCATAATTGACTACTCAACTACTCAACTAATTGTGATAGTCACTGTTGATTTTTTTACCAGCACAATGAAGTATACTGCAGTATTTGAAACCATAGCCTGTAAACATTACTATTATACAGCCTTTTGCTCACACAATGGAGAATCAAGATAAATGCTATGGATTGTCTCAAATTTACTCTTTTTATTTTCTACAGTAACAGGCTGCTCAGGTAGAGACACCTCTAAGCATCCATACAACTAACTTAGGACCTTCCAGACAGCCACAATCTCAATTAGCAGATGCCAAATTAGATTAGTCCACAATAAAAAACCTTTTGCACAAAGGAATATCCTGGCAGCTTTCTGGTCTCACAGAATTTCAGTGTGAGCTGGAACAGAAAACCAAACACTGCATGTTCTCACTCATAAGTGTGAGTTGAACAATGAGAACATATGGACACAGGGAGGGGAATATCACATACTGGGGCCTGTAGTGGGGTAGGGGCAAAGGGAGGGAGAGCATTAGGACAACTACCTAATGCATGCGGGGCTTAAAACCTAGATGACGGGTTGATAGGTGCAGCAAACCACCGTGGCACATGTATACCTAGGTAATAAACCTGCATGTTCTGTACATGTATCCCAGAATTTAAAGTAAAATTAAATTTAATTTAAAAAAATAATAATTTCAGTGTGAGGTTGACAAGTTGGCTGAAAGTGCAAATTATTTATCAAAAAAAGAAATAGGTAAATTGTTGATAGACAGAGAGATGGATGGCAAATAGACAGACCTTCCTGCAAGTCTACCAGGATTTCAAATTAATGGCAATTGGAAAAGATATTCTTTTGTGCCACAGGAAAAAATCATGTTAGCTCTGAATTTATTTCCTTTTGGTAGATGGGCTCACACATTTTTTTCTTCTTATTTCATCTCATACACTCTTCCTTGTGAACCAGAGCAGAGTCAAGGAATATCACCATTAAGAGAAGAAAATCATTGACACACCTTTTCCCTGTTAATCCTGTCCCAGTCTGACTGCCAAAGAACATTTCCCTTTAAAATAAATATATTGCCATCAAATGAATTTCAGAAAAGTTTTTCTGCTTTGTTTTGTTTTAATCCCATTCCCTATGGCTTGACTTTTGCTTGTCTTGCTGTCCACCTTCTACCCTTACCTTGGCATTTCTTCTAATCAGCAAACCGTACTACTTAGGAATGTCAGCCTGCAAGTCAGTTAAGGTAAATCTGGCCACCTACCTCCCTGTAAAGATTTCCTTGGTGACCATCAGCTCACATCATTCAGTCCCAACCAGGCAGAAATAACCACAGAATTCCAAACTTGTCCTTCCTTTGAGGGGATGACCATTTCTCCACTCCTTTCTGTTGGCTCTTTGGGATCAGATGTCTGGCTTCTTCATCCCTGTATTATCTTGTTCCTTTGGCAAAGAAATTTTTTCAGTTACTAAACCATTGATACTGAAGGAGACACTGTGAGTGTTATTATCTTTAGATGTTCTAAAAACTGTATTTCCTATCAACGAGATCCCTGAATTCTACAGATATTTACTATGCATTTGTTTCATGCAAGGCACTCTCATAAGCATATTAAAAGATATAATACATTGTCCCCTCCCATAAAGTAAATTGTGCATAGGTAATAATACTGTAACACACGACAAGTAGAATGTGACAGGTATTAAAGTTTTAGGTATAATGGAGCACAGAACAAAAGGAAAAATTAATTATGAATGGGAAATTACTGTCACAGGGAGGAGGACCACATTTAACATAGTTCTCAATAAGAATAGGAGAAGTGAGGGGTCAGAGGTGGGTGAAGTAATCAAGAGGCTTACAATTCAGTCAAAAGGAAGAGAATGGGCAAAGCATGGAAGATGGAATTTTCAAAATACATATTTGAACTAAAGTTTCCTTTAGGCCAGACAGATTGGGTCTCAAGTGCTATGTTCAGAACTGTCATTTTATTCTATAGACTTGTGGTTCCCAAATGATTGCCAGGGGCCAGTGCCAGTGATGGTTCAAGTCTAAATTTTCACTGGATTCACGAGACATGAGAAAAACAGAGATACTTGGTAAGATACTTTTTTTTTTTCATGAAACAAAATTCATCTTAAGCCCTTCTTTATTTTGAGATTATGTCTTTCCTGTATTTAGAATAAAATGCAATTGCTTTTATGAAATTGTGGTAAAAGTAGATGGCAGTTTGGGTGTGGGGGGTGGTTCTAATGTCATTATTTTGCAAATAAAAATTGGTAACACTGTATTGGGCTCTCTAATTTATTTTTGTTTCACTGGTTCATGAGATCCAAACTTTGGGAGCCACTTCTGAAGGTAATGTGGCCTGCCTCCCTTGGAAGTGGAGCAATGTTGGCGAAACTGTTCTTCAGAAAACATCAGTGAAAGCAATACATTAAAAGGAAGAAGAGAGCTGGGCACGGTGGCTCACACCTGTATCCCAGCACTTTGGGAGGCCAAGGTGGGTGGATCACCTGAAGTCAGGAGTTCGAGACCAGCCTGGCCAACACAGTGAAGCCCCGTCTCTACTAAAGATACAAAAAAATTAGCCAGCTGTGGTGGCAGGTGCCTATAATCCCAGCTCCTGGGGAGGCTGAAGCAGAAGAATCGCTTGAACCCAGGAGGCGGAGGTTGCAGTGAGCCAAGATCGCGCCATTGCACTCCAGCCTCGGCAACAAAAGCAAAATAAATAAATAAATAAATGAGAGAGAGAGAGAAAAGAAAGGAAAAAATGGTGGTAAGGAAGAGGGAAATGCAATAAATGAGACTAGAAATGATTATATACAAGGAAGGTAGTTAGAAATCTATGGCAAGAAACAATTTTCAGGACCTAATCCAGAGCATTGACATAGAGGATTGAAAAGAAGCAATGAATGTAGAGATGGACAATACAGGATTGACAACTGAGTCAAGACACCTACACCACTTGATTTTTCTTCATTAGTTTACATTCTCTCTTGAGAGGGGAAAAGATAGAAATCTATCTTTTCAGAATGTACCCTAATCAGTGAACCTTGATTTTTGCTATCATCATGTTCTTATCGCTCTACTCTAATCCTGTTATTTTGAAAAAAAAAAAAACTCTCGTAGTTTCTCAAGATGCTCTCCATTAGTGCATTTCTTTGTTACCACATACTTCCATTAAGTTCAGCATCACATGAAATGGGGTGATCTGGGAATTAATGAAATAGCAGTTATTGAGCCTAAGAGATTTACGACTTTCCATCAAATATAAAGAACGAGAGTGAGATTTGAACCAGAATGACACTTCAGCATTACGAGAAATCGCGTAACATTGACAAAAGAAGGACATTCCGATTTTAAAGCTCTTTGGAGGTATTTTCATCCTGATATTAGAGTTGTGTTTTCATTTAATTTTTGCACGATAATAATAGCTAATATTTATTGAGCATTTACTATATTAAGCACTTGATAAGCACAGGCTTACTTAATCTTCCAAACACATTTATCAGGTAGATAATTTTAGTATAGCTTTTTAAAGCAATATTTGAGAGAAGATAAATTACTTGTCCAAAGTCACAAAGTAACTCAGCTGGGATTAGAACTCAGTTGTATCTGTTAGGCTTCATTCTTTGGCAAGTGACAGAAAGCTCAGCCAAAACTAAGTTAAAGAAAAAGGAAATTTACCAGTTCCTATCATTGAAACATCCAGGAGCAGGGCTAGGGCTAGCTCCCGAAGGAATTTAACAAGTAACTCAAACAGTGCCATTAACACACAATGTTCCTCCCTCCATCTTACCCAGCTGTCTCTGTGTTGGCTGTATTCTCACACAGCCTTTCCTGTTGTGATCTCAGACCGTCTCCAGATGTTCCAGCCTTATAGCCAGCCTCAACCAAGACCAGCAGAAAAACACAACAGTCTTTCCCAGCAGTCCCAGGAAAGGCCTCATTGCATCCTTTCGTTTTTATTAGGTCATAAGCTTGTCCCTGCAGGAATCATTGCTGTCTGCTCAGTGTTATGCACTAAATGGCAAAGCCTGGTGGCAAGGGTGCAGTACTCTCTCAATGCAGATGGAGGATTATTTTACTGAGGTAATCCAGAATATGACTAACAGATTTAGGCTTCATAGATTCTTGAGGGGGCAGGGGGCATGATCAGTAAATATCTCTGACAATAGAACATTCTTGCTGAATAACCTGAGCTTTTAACCAGCTAAACAATGAAGATCCATAAAGAACACAGATGAGACTTAAAAAGAGAACATTGCTCTTACAGCATCCTTCAGAATTATTTAAATTTGCTTTTCAAAGCTACTAATACCTTGACTGGAGAAAATTGTATATGGGAAGAACTAAATCCATTTCTGTTGTATAAGAACAGAAGTGAACACATCCCTCCAAAGAGACTTCCTTTTGGGGGGCAGGACATTGTACATTTGGCCTAGATCATTCTGGAAGTGACTAAGAGAAAGACGCAGGGCTCAATTTCTCCTTTCTAAGCCATGTGTTTATGCCAAAGTCTGACTCTTGTTCATCTAGAAGATTTTCTTTCATTTCTACCCTAACGTGCTGGATTTAGATTGAGGCAGTGAAGCATTAGTGCCCATTGCTCCATTTATCCTTTTTGAGACTGCTAAAGATTCCACAAAAGAACCAATCTCATTTCTGTAGCAGGTTCCTCCCTATGAGAAAAGAACAAAAGAAAGCAAGCCCTTTCTTTTCATTTATGATGGTCTCTTTCTATTTCTCTAGGAATATTAACTTGCTGATTCCCTCCTTCATCTCGAAACCTTTTTTTTCCTTTAATTTCAGCTGACTCTCTGACATATTAGGGTAAGAAGAAAACAAAGTACCTGGATGCTTGTTACTTAGTAGATATGTTAATGAAACATTTATAATGCAGTTAAATCTCAGCTCTTTGTGCTTAAAAAGAAAGAGGAAACACTCTATTGGGGCATCCTCTAGCAGTAAAAATTCTGCTGAGGGTCTATTACTTCCTTTTCTTTAAAACTCCCAACTTCATAGCCAGTATTGCCAGACAAACAAAACAGTCCTTTTCTTTCCTTTTCGCTGCAGTCAATTGTAGAAAAGAATCTGTACTTCAATGGAGAGAATTTTAAATGGGAATTCAAAAGGCTGTGTTCTTTTATAGTTTCAACACCTCATTTAACATTTTGCTTAAACTCAAATATTCCTGAGGAATAGTGAAAATATACATTTGTGATTTGGGAGAAAAAGAAAGGTTGCTATTGAAATTTACACATAAAACAAATGGTGAACTGGGTCCAAAATGAGAATAGGATGATGGTTTTATTTTTATCCAGAAGGCTGTCAGATGTAATTGAAACAATCTTATAAAACATTCCTTTTGTTAATGCCTTTTATTCTCAGTCTTCACTTTTCTCAATTGGTTTCTCATATTTAAAAAGTGAACTACAATTTCTCAAAGGAAAAGAAAAAGAAAATAGTGATAATGTGTGTTCCTATCTTTCTCTTTCATTGTTTTACTGTCTGATAAAAGTGGGCAAATGGGGAGCCTGAGTCTCCAGACTGGCTTCATCCAGCTCACATCCCAAACTGTACCCCAGGAGGGATGACCAGCACTTCCCTAGGACATACCCCCGGACTTTCCCTTTTCTGTTGCCTTCTGTGATCATTGATGCATATACCAAAACTCCTATCCATCTTGAATGAATAGGTCGGACACCAGAACAAACAAGATGTTCAGTCAGTCCAAGGCTAGATTAACTTGTTAGCAGAGTAAGCAGGCTTTAAGGGCACCAGCAAAACTGGGCACCAGAAACAGACACAAAGAGAAACAGAGACAGACAAAGCAAACATTTCTACCTTGATGAATTTACTCATGATTTCAATGTCTGCAATCAGAATGTCTTTAAGAAGCTATTTTAATTTTAGCATGCAGATAGTTTTCTATGACATTTGGTAAAACTAGCTCTTACCTTAGATCAGAGAGGATATACTAATCTGTTCAGAATTTAGGTCCTCTAAGTCAGGCCCTTCAGTTAGCTCCCCAAAGCCAATTGACAACTATGGCCCTGACAATATACAGGAAGCTGCAGTCTTACTTATAGCCTAGAGACATCTTCTGGGGAAGAAGTATATCTGAATCAAAGTCATAATTGGAACTACAGAGGTCTCTGAAAGCAGCTTTTCTAAATCCATAGGTCCAACTCCCAGGGACCTTTATTGTACTGTGAAAAGATTTGGGATCCATTTCCTTGTTTCAAAAATAACACCTACCACAAGATTTCTTAAAGTGGACCATGGGTCACTGGTTTCAGAATCACCAAGAGGGCTTATTTTTAGGGGCCTAACCCTCAAATGACTTGATCTAACTCTATAGTTTGTAGTTGGACATTTATAAACTACCAGTACTTCACTGAGTTTTGGGAGTCACTGTGTAGCCAGGTATATGTGTTCCACACAATAATTTAATAGGTAAGAAAAATATTAAAGGCATGAGTATGAATTCAAAGATGTTTGTAACCCAACTGTTTAATCTTGTAAGAAGCATCCCTCATTTGGATGAAACTTAAAGCAAAGGTCCTTACAATTTATCTTAAAAAGTTATTTACATTTATTAACAACTTTCCTTCCACTTCTATATATATCTCTCATTGTTTAGTTTCTATCAGCCTAATGAATAAATTTTACATAATATTGATAGTATTATTTTATTAAAATATATTGGTCATGATTTGGTTGGCATTTGAAAAATTGTTAATAGGAAAACATAGAAGACTGAATGATAAACATATTAAAATGAAATAATTTCTCCCATATAAAAACTAAATTATAATAGTGATTATTCATACTAATAAACTATAGAGTACAGGGATGGAAATAGAAATACAATTTTTGAATATCTCTCTTTACATTCACCACAAAATTTTAAAAAGCAGTTACTGTCTCCCCCCACAGAGATATTTTCTGTTTCCTTCAGAATCCAACTAGCAAGGAATATCAACATATTTCAAAGAGCTTTATTTCAGATGTAGTTCAAAGGCAGGGCAAGGTTAACAGCAGAATTCTTCGTGGGAGCTAACCTTATATGATATTATCTAATAAAAGATGCCAATGTATTTGTGAAGAAAAAATGCAACCGGAAACATTTTCAATGACATTGCACAAAAAGAGCAAAAAGTTATCATGACATAAACAATTTGTGTTGATTAGATTTCATGGTGGAGACATTGAGATGGTGAGAATAAATAGTATTTGGCTATAGTGACCCTGTCATCATGTGGATTTTAAATATCTAAATATCTTCCATATATAACATGCCTTCTTTTGCCTCTTTGAACAATTCTTCGTGTCACTGATGATTGCTGCTTTATTTTCTTGTTATCAAATTCACTTCTTCCTATTAAATAGAAAGTTCCCAGGTGAATGAATAGATCTTTAAATGTTTTTTAAAACCACAGTCTAACAAATGCACCATAAGGATAAACTTGCTCAGATGAAAATATTGGTGAGTTATCTCAAACTTGTCAAAATGGGACTTGTAAATTTCTTTCTACTATAAAAATAAATGATGCATTTGATGTTGATAATCCACGAACTGTTTTTATATTTTTAATATTTTTTAAACTTTAAATTGTGATAAAAAAGCATAACATAAAATGTACTATCTTAATCATTTCTAAGTGTACAGTTCAGTAGTGTTAAGCACATTCATACTGTTGTGCAGCTAATCTCCAGAACTTTTTCACCTTGCAATACTGAAACTCTGTATCCATTAAATGCTAACTTCTCATTTTCCCCTTCCCCTCAGCCCTTAACAACCACAATTCTTTTTTTTAATTGATATATTGTATTTGTACATATTTTGGTGTTACATGTGATATTTTGATATACATATACAATGTATAATGAGCAAATCAGGATAATTGGAATATCTATCACTTCAAATATTTATTTTCTGTGAGTTGGGAACATTACAATTCTTCTAGCCATTTTGAAATATACAATAAATTATTGTTAACTTTATAAGTTTCCTACTATAATATTGAATACTAGAACTTATTCCTACTATGAACTGTACTTTTAGATCTGTTAAATGGCTTCTCTTCATCACCACACCCCCACCACCCCCCTACACCCCACATTCCCTCTTCCTTTCTGAGCCTCTGGTAAAAAAAAATGAAAAATAAAATAAAATAAAATAAGCCAGCATGATTGTGGCAGGGAGTTTCAGTTTTAGGTGTAGAAACCATCCCTGAACTACCATCTAGCTGCTTTCACTCACTTAACTCCTCTGTTGGTGCATACTCTGTGATAGATACTGCCTGGAGAACAAAATGGGCCTTGCCTTCAAGAATCTTAGGTTCTGGCCGGGAGCAGTGGCTCACGCCTGTAATCCCAGCACTATGGGAAACCGAGGCAGGTGGATCACAAGGTCAGGAGATCAAGACCATCCTGGCTAACATGGTGAAACCCCGTCTCTACTAAAAATACAGAAAATTAGCAGGGCGTGGTGGCGAGTGCCTGTAATCCCAGCTACTCAGGAGGCTGAGGCAGGAGAATGGCGTGAACCCGGGAGGTGGAGCATGCAGTGAGCCGAGATTGCGCCCACTGCACTCCAGCCTGAGCGACAGAGTGAGACTCTGTCTCAAAAAAAAAAAAGAATCTTATGTTCCATTGGAGTAGATTAATGAACAAAAAACTAATAGTACATATAAGATAAAGAAAATAATTGCAAGTTATAAAAGATATTTCTATGGAAGAAACAAGCAAAGAGCTACAATAGAAAATAAAGTCATGAGAGGCCAGGGAGACCCTACTTTCATAGTGAGATTAGGAAAGGCCTCCCAGAGCTTGTGATATTTAACTGAGGCCTAAAGGATGATAAGAAGACAGTCATGTAAAGAGAAAGGAAGAGATTTCAGATTGCAGGCACAGGATGTACAAAGAGCATGGGATCACTGGGGACATATCCAACATCTAATGTTCCTGAAGCATAAGAAACAAGACAGAGACACAAGAGGAAATAAGAGTCTGACCATCCAGGGCCTGGAAAGCCATGGTAAGAAACTTGGAATATACTCTAATGGCAAGGAAAGCTAAAGAAGAGTTTTAAGTAACAGAGGCTGCTTGCACCTTTTTAAATCTTCAGGTAACAACCACTTCATCAAAGGCTCTTCAGCCTTTCTATCAAAATACAGAGGACAAAGCTTATTTTCACTGCCATGTGCACCTCCCCAGTTTGTAATCTCTGCTCCCTTAAGATGAACCTAATCCCACCTACCTGTCTGGAGCTCTAACATGTGCCCAAGAAAATACTGCACTCTCTACCATTCTTTCCACAGCTGCTCATTCTTTTTTTTTTTTCTTTTTCCTTTGAGGCAGAGTCTTACTCCTGTCCCCCAGGCTGGAGTGCAGTGGCATGATCTTGGCTCACTGCAAACTCCACCTCCTGGGTTCAAGGGATTCTCCTGCCTCAGCCTCCCATGTAGCTGGGACTACAGGCATGCACCACCACGTCCGGCTAATTTTGGTATTTTTAGTAGAGGCAGGGGTTTTGCCATGTTGGCCAGGCTGTCTCAAACTGCTGACCTCAGGTGATCCACCCACCTCGGCCTCCCAAACTTCTGGGATTAAGGCGTGAGCCACTAAGCCTGGCCTCCACAGCTCATTCTTAATAGTGTATTCTCTGTGCTTTTTATTTCTTCTGGGTTATAGCTACCTCTATTTCTGCCATTTTTTACATAATATCACAATGCATACATTTTGCTTGCTTGGCTTTTATCTGTTTACTCTTCATTTCCACTACCAAACTATAAGCTCCGCAAGGGCAGGAACCACATCTGACTAGGTCACCATCATATCCCCAGTCATCTGCACATGTCTGGCAGTGTTGAGTAAATGAAATAATTTTTGAATCTTTGCTTCCGCTATAAGAATGTTAACATCAATTTGGATTATGTCGAAAACTATGGCAACTGCCACAGTTCAGCTTTGACATAAGGACAAATATTTCATTTGCTATTTATTGTGCTCCCAAACTCATATCGAAATATAGAAACTGTATGTGTAGCTTCAACAGTAGCCCAGTCTTTCTTTTCCTGGATCTAAGTTTCTCAGCCCTTTGTTTTCCCAGGCATGGGTAGAAGAAACTCTACTAACCAATAATCACAAAGTCTTCAAGAACGTGCTAATACAACCATGGTTGCTATTTCAAAACCAACTACAGGAAGGGAATGTGAGTAGAGGAATTCAAAAAGACAAACTTTTTAAATATTTTTATTAAAACATGAGTGAACCTGGAGGACATGATGTTAAGTGAAATAAGCCAGGCACAGAAAGACAAATACCACATGATCTTGCTGTGGAATCTAAATAAGTTGATCTCATAAATATAGGGAGTAACATTCATATATGGGAGCTAAAAGTTGATCTTACAGAGGTAAAGAGTAGAATGACACTTACCAGAAGCTGGGAAGGTGAGGGCTGGAGAGAGGTGAAGAGAGGCTGGTTAATGATGAGGACAAACACAGTTAAATAGAAGGCAGAAGTTCTAGTGTTTAATGGCATAGTAGAGTGACTACAGTTAACACTAAGTTATTGCATATTTCAAAAAAGCTAGAAGATTTGAAATGTTCCCAACACAAAGAAATGAAAAATGCTTGAGGTGATGGCTATCCTAATTACCCTGATTTAATCATTACATATTGTATGCATGTATCAAATATCGCATGTACTCCATAAATATGTACAATGATTATGTATCAACCAAAAAGGAAAGAAAGAAAAAAGCAATAGAGAGTAAAATGATGGTTACCAGGAGCTTTGAGTGGGGAGGAGGGAACATGGAAAACAGATGGTGGGAGTGATACAAAATACAAACAAATTAAAATTCCCATTCTATTCTAATAAAGCAACATCCTCTTTGAGATCAATATGTTTTTAGCTTCCTCAGAACTAAAACAACTGAGAAGGCTGAATAAGATGGCACTGTTCTTCATTGCACCTAACTGTTCAGGATTTTAGGAGACAATAAGAAAAACAGATGAAGATGGCCGAATAGGAACAGCTCCGGTCTACAGCTCCCAGCGCGAGCGACGCAGAAGACGGGTGATTTCTGCATTTCCATCTGAGGTACCGTGTTCATCTCACTAGGGAGTGCCAGAGAGTGGGCACAGGTCAGTGGGTGAGCGCACCGTGCGCCAGCCGAAGCAGGGGCGAGGCATTGCCTCACTCGGGAAGCGCAAGGGGTCAGGGAGTTCCCCTTCCAGGGGTGACAGACGGCACCTGGAAAATCGGGCCACTCCCACCCGAATACTGTGCTTTTCCGACGGGCTTAGGAAACGGTGCCCCAGGAGAGTATAGCCCGCACCTGGCTCAGAGGGTCCTACGCCCACGGAGTCTCGCTGATTGCTAGCACAGCAGTCTGAGATCAAACAGCAAGTCGGCAGCGAGGCTGGGGGAGGGGCGCCCGCCATTGCCCAGGCTCGCTTAGGTAAACAAAGCAGCCTGGAAGCTTGAACTGGGTGGAGCCCACCACAGCTCAAGGAGGCCTGCCTGCCTCTGTAGGCTCCACCTCTGAGGGCAGGGCACAGACAAACAAAAAGACAGCAGTAACCTCTGCAGACTTAAATGTCCCTGTCTGACAGCTGTGAGGAGAGCAGTGGTTCTCCCAGCACGCAGCTGGAGATCTGAGAACCGGCTGACTGCCTCCTCAAGTGGGTTCCTGACCCCTGACCCCCGAGCAGCCTAACTGGGAGGCACCCCCCAGCAGGGGCAGACTGACACCTCACACGGCCGGCCAGGTACTCCAACAGACCTGCAGCTGAGGGTTCTGTCTGTTAGAAGGAAAACTAACAGAAAGGACATCCACACCAAAAACCCATCTGTACATCACCATCATCAAAGACCAAAAGTAGATAAAACCACAAAGATGGGGAAAAAACAGAGCAGAAAAACTGGAAACTCTAAAAACCAGAGTACCTCTCCTCCTCCAAAGGAACACAGTTCCTCACCAGCAACGGAACAAAGCTGGACGGAGAATGACTTTGACGAGCTGAGAGAAGAAGGCTTCAGACGATCAAATTACTCCGAGCTACGGGAGGATATTCAAACCAAGGCAAAGAAGTTGAAAACTTTGAAAAAAATTTAGAAGAATGTATAACTAGAATAACCAATACAGAGAAGTGCTTAAAGGAGCTAATGGAGCTGAAAACCAAGGCTCAAGAACTACGTGAAGAATGCAGAAGCCTCAGGAGCCGATGCGATCAAATGGAAGAAAGGGTATCAGCCCTGGAAGATGAAATGAATGAAATGAAGCGAGAAGGGAAGTTTAGAGAAAAAAGAATAAAAAGAAACGAGCAAAGCCTCCAAGAAATGTGGGACTATGTGAAAAGACCAAATCTACGTCTGATTGGTGTACCTGAAAGTGACGGGGAGAATGGAAACAAGTTGGAAAACACTCTGCAGGATATTATCCAGGAGAACTTCCCCAATCTAGCAAGGCAGGCCAACATTCAGATTCAGGAAATACAGAGAACGCCACAAAGATACTCCTCGAGAAGAGCAACTCCAAGACACATAATTGTCAGATTCACCAAAGTTGAAATGAAGGAAAAAATGTTAAGGGCAGCCAGAGAGAAAGGTCGGGTTACCATCAAAGGGAAGCCCATCAGACTAACAGCGGATCTCTCGGCAGAAACCCTACAAGCCAGAAGAGAGTGGGGGCCAATATTCAACATTCTTAAAGAAAAGAATTTTCAACCCAGAATTTCATATCCTGCCAAACTAAGCTTCATAAGTGAAGGAGAAATAAAATACTTTACAGACAAGCAAATGCTGAGAGATTTTGTCACCACCAGGCCTGCCCTAAAAGAGCTCCTGAAGGAAGCGCTAAACATGGAAAGGCACAACCGGTACCAGCCACTGCAAAATCATACCGAAATGTAAAGACCATCGAGACTAGGAAGAGACTGCATCAATTAACGAGAAAAATATCCAGCTAACATCATAATGACAGGATCAGATTCACACATAACAATATTAACTTTAAATGTAAATGGACTAAATGGTCCAATTAAAAGACACAGACTGGCAAATTGGATAAAGACTCAAGACCCATCAGTGTGCTGTATTCAGGAAACCCATCTCACGTGCAGAGACACACATAGGCTCAAAATAAAAGGATGGAGGAAGATCTACCAAGCAAATGGAAAACAAAAAAAGGCAGGGGTTGCAATCCTAGTCTCTGATAAAACAGACTTTAAACCAACAAAGATCAAAAGAGACAAAGAAGGCCATTACATAATGGTAAAGGGATTAATTCAACAAGAAGAGCTAACTATCCTAAATATATATGCACCCAATACAGGAGCACCCAGATTCATAAAGCAAGTCCTGAGTGACCTACAAAGAGACTTAGACTCCCACACATTAATAATGGGAGACTTTAACACCCCACTGTCAACATTAGACAGATCAACAAGACAGAAAGTCAACAAGGATACCCAGGAATTGAACTCAGCTCTGCACCAAGCAGACCTAATAGACATCTACAGAACTCTCCACCCCAAATCAACAGAATATACATTTTTTTCAGCACCACACCACACCTATTCCAAAATTGACCATATACTTGGAAGTAAAGATCTCCTCAATAAATGTAAAAGAACAGAAATTGTAACAAACTGTCTCTCAGATCACAGTGCAATCAAGCTAGAACTCAGGATTAAGAATCTCACTCAAAACCGCTCAACTACGTGGAAACTGAACAACCTGCTCCTGAATGACTACTGGGTACATAACGAAATGAAGGCAGAAATAAAGATGTTCTTTGAAACCAACGAGAACAAAGACACAACATACCAGAATCTCTGGGATGCATTCAAAGCAGTGTGTAGAGGGAAATTTATAGCACTAAATGCCCACAAGAGAAAGCAGGAAAGATCCAAAATTGACACCCTAACATCACAATTAAAAGAACTAGAAAAGCAAGAGCAAACACATTCAAAAGCTAGCAGAAGGCAAGAAATAACTAAAATCAGAGCAGAACTGAAGGAAATAGAGACACAAAAAACCCTTCAAAAAATCAATGAATCCAGGAGCTGGTTTTTTGAAAGGATCAACAAAATTGATAGACCGCTAGCAAGATTAATAAAGAAAAAAAGAGAGAAGAATCAAATAGATGCAATAAAAAATGATAAAGGGGATATCACCACCGATCCCACAGAAATACAAACTACCATCAGAGAATACTACAAACACCTCTATGCAAATAAACTAGAAAATCTAGAAGAAATGGATAAATTCCTCAACACATACATCCTCCCAAGACTAAACCAGGAAGAAGTTGAATCTCTGAATAGACCAATAACAGGAGCTGAAATTGTGGCAATAATCAATAGCTTACCAACCAAAAAAAGTCCAGGACCAGATGGGTTCACAGCCGAATTCTACCAGAGGTACAAGGAGGAGCTGGTACCATTCCTTCTGAAACTATTCCAATCAATAGAAAAAGAGGGAATCCTCCCTAACTCATTTTATGAGGCCAGCATCATCCTGATACCAAAGCCTGGCAGAGACACAACAAAAAAAGAGAATTTTAGACCAATATCCTTGATGAACATTGATGCAAAAATCCTCAATAAGATACTGGCAAACAGAATCCAGCAGCACATCAAAAAGCTTATCCACCATGATCAAGTGGGCTTCATCCCTGGGATGCAAGGCTGGTTCAATATACGCAAATCAATAAATGTAATCCAGCATATAAACAGAACCAAAGACAAAAACCACATGATTATCTCAATAGATGCAGAAAAGGCCTTTGACAAAATTCAACAACCCTTCATGCTAAAAACTCTCAATAAATTAGGAATTGATGGGACGTATCTCAAAATAATAAGAGCTATTTATGACAAACCCACAGCCAATATCGTACTGAATGGGCAAAAACTGGAAGCATTCCCTTTGAAAACTGGCACAAGACAGGGATGCCCTCTCTCGCCACTTCTATTCAACATAGTGTTGGAAGTTCTGGCCAGGGCAATTAGGCAGGAGAAGGAAATCAAGGGTATTCAATTAGGAAAAGAGGAAGTCAAATTGTCCTTGTTTGCAGATGACATGATAGTATATCTAGAAAACCCCATTGTCTCAGCCCAAAATCTCCTTAAGCTGATAAGCAACTTCAGCAAAGTCTCAGGATACAAAATCAATGTGCAAAAATCACAAGCATTCTTATACATCAATAACAGACAAACAGAGAGCCAAATCATGAGTGAACTCCCATTCACAATTGCTTCAAAGAGAATAAAATACCTAGGAATCCAACTTACAAGGGATGTGAAAGACCTCTTCAAGGAGAACTACAAACCACTGCTCAAGGAAATAAAAGAGGATACAAACAAATGGAAGAACATTCCATGCTCATGGGTAGGAAGAATCAATATCATGAAAATGGCCATCCTTCCCAAGGTAATTTACAGATTCAATGCCATCCCCATCAAGCTACCAATGACTTTCTTCACAGAATTGGAAAAAACTACTTTAAAGTTCATATGGAACCAAAAAAGAGCCCGCATCGCCAAGTCAATCCTAAGCCAAAAGAACAAAGCTGGAGGCATCACACTACCTGACTTCAAACTATACTACAAGGCTACAGTAACCAAAACAGCATGGTACTGGTACCAAAACAGAGATATAGATCAATGGAACAGAACAGAGCCGTCAGAAATAATGCCACATATCTACAAGTATCTGATCTTTGACAAACCTGACAAAAACAAGAAATGGGGAAAGGATTCCCTATTTAATAAATGGTGCTGGGAAAACTGGCTAGCCATATGTAGAAAGCTGAAACTGGATCCCTTCCTTACACCTTATACAAAAATCAATTCAAGATGGATTCAAGACTTAAATGTTAGACCTAAAACCATAAAAACCCTAGAAGAAAACCTAGGCATTACCATTCAGGACATAGGCATGGGCAAGGACTTCATGTCTAAAACACCAAAAGCAATGGCAACAAAAGCCAAAATTGACAAATGGGATCTAATTAAACTAAAGAGCTTCTGCACAGCAAAGGAAACTACCATCAGAGTGAACAGGCAACCTACAAAATGGGAGAAAATTTTCGCAACCTACTCATCTGACAAAGGGCTAATATCCAGAATCTACAATGAACTCCAACAAATTTACAAGAAAAAAACAAACAACCCCATCAAAAAGTGGGCGAAGGACATGAACAGACACTTCTCAAAAGAAGACATTTATGCAGCCAAAAAACACATGAAAAAATGCTCACCATCACTGGCCATCAGAGAAATGCAAATCAAAACCACAATGAGATACCATCTCACACCAGTTAGAATGGCAATCATTAAAAAGTCAGGAAACAACAGGTGCTGGAGAGGATGTGGAGAAATAGGAACACTTTTACACTGTTGGTGGGACTGTAAACTAGTTCAACCCTTGTGGAAGTCAGTGTGGCAATTCCTCAGGGATCTAGAACTAGAAATTCCATTCGACCCAGCCATCCCATTACTGGGTATATACCCAAAGGACTATAAATCATGCTGCTATAAAGACACATGCACACGTATGTTTATTGCCGCATTATTCACAATAGCAAAGACTTGGAACCAACCCAAATGTCCAGCAATGATAGACTGGATTAAGAAAATGTGGCACATATACACCATGGAATAATATGCAGCTATAAAAAACGATGAGTTCACGTCCTTTGTAGGGACATGGATGAAACTGGAAATCATCATTCTCAGTAAACTATCGCAAGAACAGAAAACCAAACACCGCATATTCTCACTCATAGGTGGGAATTGAACAATGAGAACACATGGACACAGGAAGGGGAACATCACACTTTGGGGACTGTTGTGGGGTGGGGGGAGGGGGGAGGGATAGCACTGGGAGATATACCTAATCCTAGATGACAAGTTGGTGGGTGCAGCGCACCAGCATGGCACATGTATACATATGTAACTTACCTGCACATTGCGCACATGTACCATAAAACCTAAAGTATAATAATGATAATAATAATAAGAAGAAGAAAAAAAAAAAAGAAAAAAAAAATAAAAATAAAAATTAAAAAAAAAAAAAAAAAAAAAAAAAGAAAAACAGATGTAGTTAGTGCCCAACAAGAATTTCACAATTTTCAGCCAATCGTTAATTATCCTTGATCTTTGCCTATGAGAATAACGAAAATTTTACAGATTTCGCTATTTCAACAAACTAATTTATATTGTAATTAATTTTGTGATGAACAGGTAAAATGTGCATGCATTTTTTACATGTAAACTAGAGAAAATACTTCCCATGAACTGTATATGCATACTGTCTGGTTATATACTGTCTTGTATACAATCAATACTCAACAAATACAATGTAATAAATAAGGAAATGGTCTAACAACTCACAAAATGAAACCAATTATAATTATTTTCAGGTGAGCCAGAATGTTTTAGAAGCATATGTTGTTAATATGATCCACAAATCATTAGGGCTTGTTCTACTCATGTAGCATCACAAGTATGTTAATTCCCAAAAATATTTTTGGAGATTTTTGTTGTTATTAATTTTCATAACAGTTCTACACACTGCTAACCAAAATCTGAAAATGATTTTTGCACACAAATAAACTATGTTTATCTACAAGCATGTTCCATAGCATGACCTAAAAGAGAGCCATTCCATAGTTAGATCTGTTCAGATGGTATGATGAGCAAGGCTTATGAAAATTACTTCATGTTTTCAGCTTCCTAGGGAATATCACTAATTTAAGTAAATTTGTCTTTGCAGCTTGTGTTCTTCTTCTTCCTTGGAACCTTCCTCATGAAAATTTTTCAAATAATGTTGACTTCAAAAATTGTCATTTTATGAATTAAAATTTGGAAAGAAAAACAAGTCAGGGTGTTCAGATGATAACAAGTTCTTACTCAGGTTCAACACCAAATAGATGACTGATGGTAATTAGCTGCAGTTCAAGAATTCTCAGATATAAAAATGCCTTAAAGGATTAGTTGAAGGTTAGCATGATAGGACTTCTTAAAATTACATGAAGCATAGGACCTTCAGGAAAGTTTTTCTTTTTAATTTAATAGGCAAAAACCTGGAAGTGAAATGTTCATATGCCCTTCGCAAGCCTATTTGAAGTAGTTTAGCTAGTCGGTAATAATTTGATTTAGACAATATAAACTGCTAATAAGGTATGGAAAACATCTCCTAGGATGTTGTTTTGCATAATAAAATTACATTTGAAAAGCCAAGTCAAAGCTCAAAGGAAAAAGAGAAGAGTAAACTTCAGAATGTCAATATCTTTTTTCCTACAATAATTGAGCATAAAATAATAAACCATAAACAATGTAGTGATTAGAGGTACTTTTTTAGGATATTTATCTTGAAATACTCTCAAACTTACAGAAAAGTTGCAAATAATTACAAAAGAAACCACCTTTTTTTAGGATGATTTGACGGTAATTCACTGATCAGATGCCCATCTACCCTCGAATACTCAAGTGGACAGTTACCATAAACCAGGACATTCTCCTGCTAGATAATTACAACACAACCATCAAAATTAGGAAATTAATACTAATATATTTCTGACATCTCATCTTCACATCCTATCCATGTTTTGCCAATTGTCTTAAAAACTGCTTTTACATTTTTTAAAAATAACACACATTACACTTAGTTACGTTGTCTTTTTAATGTCCTTCACTACCATTGTTCCTCAGCCTTATCTTGACTTTCATAATCCTTACATTTTGGAAGATTATAGTCGTGTTATTTTATAAAAGTTTCCTCAAATGGGATTTTTTTTTAAGTTTTCTCCTAACAATTAACTTATGATTATATACCTTTGGCACAAATATCACAGAAATAATGCTCTCTTTTCCCCTTTGTAATTAGTAAATAATTTTGTGAGAAAGTTCTTTTAAACTATGTAAATATCCCATTTCTCATCATGTTTTCAATTTATTCATTAATTGTTTATATCAGCATACACTCATGCTTTCCATTTTTATTCAATGGCTTACAATCCACTATTATCTTTATTTTTATTGATGTTCAATTTATCCTAAATTTGGTCAGCAGTAACAACTTCCAGCTGGAGCCTACATCCTTTTGCTATGTCCCTGCCAATCAGCAAGCATTTCCTTGCTTTATGGTACAAGATGTTCCAGCATCATCTTGTCGTGTCCCTACCCCTGCCCTGAAATAAGCTTTTCCTTCAGTGGAAAATAGTATTTTGAAATCAAGATCTGGACACTAGATGTGCCAGTGGCCACTGGGGAGTCATTGCTCCCAAATTGCCTTAGTTAACAGAGCTAAGTGTGTATGTGTCTGTGTTTGTGTGTGTGTTCACAAACATCTATGTTTATTTCTGCATCTATTTATCTATATATTTAAAACCATGTATTTACACCAATACCGCCAATCCCAGTCTAACACCATAAGATTTGTTCTCGTTTTCTCCCTTTTTGTATTTGTAACTTCCCTCAGGAATTTGACTCATGTTGTCTTTAACACACATTTATTCACTCAGTCCCCCAATATGTATTAAATTGCTCATCATACCCACCACCTCCTCCCTTGCGTGGGAGCCCTTCTCACGCTTTTTGGGCTCCACTGCTTTACCCTGAGTGGCTCCCTTAGATGGACATCCTCCTTACTATGGTTAGCCTCAGGCGCTGTGCAGCTGATCCCACGCGCCCACGCCCTCCTCACCAAGCTCCGGGTTGAACACACCACACTCTGTAGATGTGCTGATCACCCTCCTCAGGCTTCCACATCTTGCTCCCGTCCAGTATGACTATTCTCCCCATAACCACAACCCCACAGGGGAAGATGTACTGCACAGACAACTACCTCACCCTGCCCCACTTAATGGCTTTCCTATTGAATTGTTTAATAGGACAAGAACAGAAGAAGAACAGGAACGGGAAGGGGAAAAGGAGAGCTACTGTTACTTTTTTGAAATTACTTTCAGCTTCCTTTGTGGGGATGGAAAGCAATGGTACAGTGAGACTATTTGTGGCAGATTGGCAGATTTGATGACAGAAAATCTAAGTTCTACTTACAGAGTAAACAGTCCTTTTACCCTAACTCAGAAAATTGTATTACAATTTTATTACACAACATTATGTGAAGTAATTCATTTTTTAACAAATTACATGTTAAATTGGATATTTCCTAGGAAGATAGATTTAATAATGCAAGGAGGACTCTTTTTATCTAACTATACTAGGATGATTAAGACAGTATATTCACACACATAATAGCAGTAGAAGAGTGAAGAAACTATTTGGAGAACTTAAGACAAAAAAAAAGCACTTCAAATTTGCCAGATATTAACAAAATAAAAGATTATTTTGTCTGGAGTAGCCAGATAATTGCTTTAATTCTTTTAGTATAAAGTATTCTTTACCACGAGAATGTCTTCCCTGCTCTATTAAAGGCAATTATCCCTTAATACAGGCTCTGACAATTTGTAGTACAAGTATTTTCTACCAAGCCAAAATTATGGGTACTTAAGGATTCTAAAAAACAATTATTAGAGAAAGAGAAAGTTTGTTGCAGATGCATTGCCTTTAAGGGTGGCCCATGCATTTAATTCCAGGACAGAAAACAAAAATAATTTGGATCGTTTCTTATGACTGGAAATGAAAACTATGAGAATTATGGAAGTTTGTAGAGATGTTCTCATGGTTAATTTTAATATGGCCTATTAGCATCTGATATTTTAGCCAGAACAAATGCATCTCCTCCCCCCAAAAAAGCAATATGCAAAAATATTTCACATTATGTAAGTCTTTTTTCCAAGACAGTATTATTACCCTATCAAGATAATTAAATCTCTAAAAGAATCTTCATGATGATGTGTGCAGATCTTTTATGGACAGTTCACCTCAATTTTTTCTGTCTATGGAGCATTTATTATTACATTTAGTACAAGTACAATTTGTCTTTATAGACTTCTGTTTAGAGAAAATGTTGCAAGAGAGAGAGTAAAAAGGAATTTAAGAGACTAAAATAGTGTACATTAGTGTGTTCTATTATGGAAAATTACGGTATAATAGTGAAATATATTAACTCATCACTTCTAAGTGGCCATTCATTAAAAGATCCTAAAAACAGATGATGTTTTCTCAGTTCTTTTTTTTTTCTTGACAAGTAAAGAAATATTTTCTATTATGGGGAACCTAGTTTTCATCATCACTTTTAAATATTTAACTGAGAATGTAAAATGGAATTTTTTTCACTAAGCAGAGTCACTTCTTCTGCATACTCTCCTTTAGTACATACTACAGTCCTGCAGTTATATTGCCTGCTTGTAACTTTTCCTACCTTTGAGCTAACCTTGAGCTTATTCTTTCAAGATACAATAGAGAAAAGCTTGCACTTCAAAGTTGAACATATCCAAGTATAGAACAGGTTCCAAACACCTCACACCTAGATAAGCCTCTCCCTTCAAGCCTCTCAAATAAATATAGTAAGGCTCAAACAGAGCTTTTTGCTGTGCTGAATTATAAAATTCAGTTTACTACTCATACCATTGAGAATTTTTTCCACATTTTACAGTGTGAAAGTGTTGTATGTACTATATGTGTACCTATCCAATGCATGTATATATGTATTTCATATGTATGATATGTAGTTAGACTATATAATAAAGTGCTCTAGTTCTCATTTGACATTGTCTTCAATTATTTAATTAATCCTCTGCTCCGTTCATAAACTACATATTGTAAAGTTATTTTAGATTTTTGTCTTGGAAAGATGATTAGACTAGGTAGGGTAGACCCTCACCTGGAAATTATGAGAAAAATTCTGGAACCCACAGTGAGCAGATCAGATTAGCTGGTTCCCTTAACGAAGTAGCCAACATCCCTTCTCTGTACGCAGAGAGTTCATTCAAATATCTGTACCTATGTTCATTACACATCTTATTCCAGGAAAATTTTACCCACTCATAAAGGTCCCAATCAAAAGTCATGTCATTTCTGACTGCTTCCTAAACTACCCAGTCTAGTTTCATATTCTCACTCCCCTCCCATCCCATTGTCCTTTGTACATTTCTCTGTATCATTGGCCATAATGGTTTATTAGATTAGATTTGAGAAGTACCCTGCCTATTAGCAATTACTAGTTCTGAGGGTAAATAATTTTGGGTTCTATATTTGCTTCTAGCAAATAGGTCCTTCTCCTCAAGATGTCTCCCCCACGTTAAGCTGGATGTTTAGAAAAGACATAATCTATAGAAAATACAGGCCAGGCACAGTGGCTCACGCCTGTAATCCCAGCCCTTTGGAAGGCTGAGGTGGGCGGATTACTTGAGGTCAGGAGTTCGAGACCAGCCTGGCCAACATGGTAAAACTCCATCTCTACTAAAAATACAAAAATTAGCTGGGCATCATGATGGGTAATCCCAGCTACTCAAAGGCTGAAAGACAAGAATCGCTGGAACCTGAGAGACAAGAGGTTGCAGTGAGATGAGATAGTGCCACTGCTCTCCAGCCTGGGCGACAGAGCAAAACAACATCTAAAAAAAAAAAAAAAAAAAAAAAAAGGAAAAGAAAATAAAATACAGAATTTACCCTGAAAAAAAGTTAATGAGCAAATATGAAACAAACAGCAAAAAGAGGGCAAAAATAAACCTATGAACATGGACATTTAAAAGTACTCACTTAAGTAGTACTTCAATTAAAAAGGAAATTGTATCAAACACCTCACACATCCTCATATCCTCTGGGCACTCTCCCTAATGCTGCCACAGCTGTGGTAATCAGTTCCACACAAGCTTTGGGTATATTTGTGCATATGCACCTGAGGGGACCATGACATTGGGTCACACCCCATTCTCTCTTCCTGCCCTGGAACTTCTCTGATGCTATGAAATGGTATCCTCATTGGAACCTGTTCTATGCTTAGGTATGTTCAACCATGAAGTATAAAGGACTTAAGACTCATATAAGCACCACTGAGCAATTGAAAACTTGGATCTAATGGATAAGTGTTTAGCCATTTTATCTCCAGGTGGACAGTTCTAAGACATACATTGAAAGGCTTCTCAAAAGACCCCATAAAACTTAGCACCTGTTGCCCTTATTGACAATATATTTTACTCGGCATTCTTTCTTCCCTGTTCATCCTCATCTTCCTCACACTTGATACCTAGGGTCACCATTCTAAATAAATGACCCACAACCATGCTTTTGTATTAGGCACTGCTTTAAAGGAAACTGAGATGAAGATGTAAACCAAAACTGCAATTATCATCACATTAGAAATGAGCACAAATAAGAATGCTGCATATTAAAAGCCCATATTAAAATATGGCCAAAGAACAAGTCAGAGGAAAATATGCAACCTTAAGTGCATATGTGACATAATAAGAGAGAATAAAAATAAATGACTAAGCTTTGAATTCAAAAAGCTACAAGAGAAGCAATAAAGTAAACCCAAGGAAAGCAAAAATAAAAATTAAAAAAGGATTAATAAGATAAAATTATAAATAAATACAAAAGAAAACAGAAGGCTGGACACAGTTGCTCACTCATGTAATTCCAGCACTTCTGGAGGCAGAGGCAGGAAGATCTCTTGAGCCCAGGAGTCCACGACTAGCCCGGGCAACATAAGGAGACCTTGTGTATTAGTCTGTTTTCATGCTGCTGAAAAGACATACCCAAGACTGGCAATTTACAACAGAAAGAAAATTAATTGGATTTACAGTTCCACATGGCTGGGGAAGCCTCACAATCATGGTGGATGATTGTGATGGCAGCAAGCAAAGAGAGAGGCACACGTGTGAAGGGAAACTCCCCTTTTTATAACTATCAGATCTATTGAAACTTATTCCCTATCACAAGAACAGCACGGGAAAGACCTGCCCCCCATGATTCAATTACCTCCCACCAGGTCACTCCACAACACATGGGAATTCAACATGAGATTTGGGTGGGGACACAGCCAAACCATATCACTTTGTCTCTACAAAAAAATTAAAAGTTAGCTGGGCATGTTGGCACATGCCTATAGTCTCAGCTACTCAGGAGGCTAAGGTGGGAGAATCACTTGAGCCCGGGAGGTTGAGGCTGCAGTAAGCCATGATCATGTCACCACACTCCAGTCTGGGCAACAGGGTGAAAGCCTGTCTCAATAAATGAATAAATAAAGCAAAATAATACACTGTGATCAAGTGGGATTTATCACAGAAATACAAGGATCACTTAACATACACAAATCAGTAAATGTAATGCATCTTGTCAACAGAATGGACAAAAGCCATAGGATAACCTCAATAGCTACAGAAGAAAAACAATTGATAAAATTCAATATCCCTCCATGATAAAAACTCTCAACAAATTAGGTATAGAAGGAACATACCTAAACACAATAAAAGACATATATGATGAACCCATAGCTAACATACTGAGTGGGGAAAAGCAGAAAGCATTTCCTCTAAGAAGTGTCACAAGGATGGCCTCTTTCACAACTCTTATTCATCATGGGACAGAAAATCATAACCAGAGCAATTACAAAAGAGAAAGAAATTTAAAAAGAAAAAGTCAAATTGTCCCTCTTCTCAGATGATATAATCTTATATATAGAAACTCTAAAGAACCACCAAAAACTTTTAGAACTCAAAAATAATTTTAGTGAAGTTTCAGGATACTAAATCAGCACACAAAAATCAGTAGCATTTCCATACACCAATAGTGAACTAGCTGAAAAAGAAATCAAGAAAGCAATGCCATTTACAATATCTACAGAAAAAAAAATACCTAGGAATAAATTTAACCAAGTAGGTGAAAGATATTTACCCTCCCCCCCGCCAAAAAAAAAAAAAAAACTACAAAGTACTGTTGAAAAATTGAAGAGGACACAAAAAATGGAAGGAAATCCCAAGCTCAGGCTAGGCGTAGTGGCTTATGCCTGTATGGATCACTTGAGGTTAGGAGTTCAAGACTAGCCTGGCCAACATGTTGAAACCCCGTCTCCACTAAAAATACAAAAATTAGCCAGACATGGTGGTGTGTGTCTGTAATCCCAGCTACTTAGGAGGCTGAGGCAGGAGAATGGCTTGAACCCAGGAGGCGGAGGTTGCAGTAAGCTGAGATTGTGCCACTGCACTCCAGCCTAGGTGACAGAGTGAGACTCTGTGTCAAAAAAAAAAAAAAAAGAAAAAGAAAGAAATTCCATACTCATAAATTGGAAGAATTAATATTGTTAAAATGAGTGTAGTACCTAAAGCAATCTACAGATTCAATGCAATTCCTATCAAAATATCAAAGACATTCTTAACAGAAATAGAGAAAAACGATCCTAAAATTCATATGGAACCACAAAAGATCCCAAATAGCCAATGCAACCTTGAGCAAAAAGAACAAAGCTTGAGGCATCACACTGCCTGACTTCAAAACCTACTAAAGCTATAGTAACCAAAACAGCATGGTATTGGTATAAATACAAGCACATTGACCAATGAAACAGAATAGAAAATCCAGAAGTAAATCCACATATTTACAGTCAACTCATTATTAACAAAGGCACCAAGAACGTACAATGGGGAAAGGACAGTCTCTTCAATAAATGATGCTGGGAAAACTAGATATCCATAGGCAGAAGAATGAAACTAGACCCCTACCTCTCACTACACACAAGAATCAAATCAAAACAGATTAAAGACTTACATGTAAGACCTGAAACTATGAAACTACTAGAATAAAACATTGGGGAAATGCTTCAGGACATTGGACTGAGCAAAGACTTTTTTGAATAAAACTTCAAAAACCCAAGCAACAAAAATGAAAATAGACAAATAGGAATATGTCAAGCTAAAAAGCTTCTGCACAACAGAAGGAAACAATTAACAAAGTGAAGAGACAACCCACAGAATAGGATAAAATATTTACAAACTATCCATCTGAAAAGCAATTAATAACCAGAATATATCAGGAACTCATGCAACTCAATAGCAAAAATAATAATAATAATCCAATTTTAAAATGGCAAAAAATCTGAACAGACATTTCTCAAAAGAAGATACACAAATGGCCAACAGATACATGAAAAAATACTCAACATCATCAAGCTTCGGGGAAATGAAAATCAAAATCACAATGAGATATCATCTTACCCCAGTTAAAATGGCTATTATCAAAAAGACAGAAAATAACAGATGCTGATGAGTATTCAGAGAAAAGAGAACCCTCATGAACTGTTGTAAGGAATATAAAAGACTATAGCCACTATGCAGAAGAATAAAGAGGTTCACTAAATATATGTTAGGAGATTCCTCAAAAAAAAACTGCCATATGATCCAGCAATCCCACTTCTTGATATACATTCAAAAGAAAAGAATTAAGTATATCAAAGAGATATCAGCACTCCCATGTTTATTGCAGTGCTATTCACATTAATCAAAATATGAAATCAACCTAAGTGTTCATAAATGGATGAATGGATAAAGAAACTGTGGTATATATATACAATGGAATATTATTTAGCCATAAAAATGAAATTCTGTCATTCATGGCAACGAACAGCCTGGAGAATACTATGTTAAGTGAAATAAGCTAGGCACAGAAAGACAAATACCACATGAACTCCCTAATATGTGGAAACTGAAGGGAACTGGGAAGAAGAGAGAGAGACAGAGAAAGAGAGACACACACACACACACACACACACACGCTAATGGATATAAAATTACAACTCTGGGAGGAATAGGTTCTAGTGTTCTGTAGCACTGTAAGTTGAATATAGCTAACAATACTTTAGTGTATATTTTCAAAAAGCTAGAAGAGAGGATTTTGAATGTTCACAACACGAAGAAATGATAAATGTTTGAGGTGATAGATATGCTAATTACCCTAATTTACTTATTACACATTGTATACATGTATCAAAATATTACTTTGTATCCCATAAATATGTATAATTATTACAGGTCAACTAAAAATAAAAGAAAAAAATTGGGCAAAAGCCAAATACTGTAAAAACCCCAAATGATCATCAACAGATGCATGAATACATAAAGTATGGCATATCCATACTCATCATAATTAATTAATTGCTAATACACATAAAAGTACGGATAAATATCAAAATCATTATGTTGAATGAAAGAAGCCAGACTCATACTGTATTGTTCCATTTATATTTATAAAAATTTGTATAACATTATAGAAAATACAAACCAATCTATAGTGACAGACAGCAGGTCAGTGATTGCCTTGGGCCAGGGACAGAAGAAAGAGGGACTACAGAGGGACACGGGACAATTTTACAGGTGATGGAATTGTTCTCTGTATTGATATGGTTGTGCCTTCACAAAAATATATCCCTCTAACAACTCGTCAAATATGGGTAATTTACTGCACTCAAATTACATCCATTAAAATTTATTTTTAAAAATAAATGAACAAGCCAGGATAAAACCAGAATAAATAGTACTTACTTCATGGAGTTCTTTGAGTAATATATGAGATTATACGTTTAATGTACTTATTATAGTGACTCGTATATTATAAATATTTAATGTTTGCTATTTTTATCATTATTATTGATATGACTAAGATTATTAATAAGTCATTTGTATGTGATGAAAAGTTGATTAGGTTTCATCTTTCCTTGATGATGATCTGTATATTAATTGGGCCACCATACAATATTCTACTTAGTTTCAAAAATGAATTATTGAGTTAAAAATGACTTCAGATAGTTGGTTCTTTGGCTTAAGGCTGCATTCACAGAACCCATATCCTGGTGAACATGGTGGCCTGGGTCAATTGCAGAAAATCTAAAGAACAGAAGCTCCTTTCCCTCACTTCCTTCTTTTTTTTTATTTTTAATTACACAGATAAGTCACTTATAGATGGTAGCCCCTTTGCCTTCAAAGAAAATGCATGCAGACCTGTCTCTGGTATTTTAGATTCTTGTTGCTTGCTAAAAAAGAAGGCAAAATAATGCCGAGAATTTCCCCCTGCCAGATGTTAATCAAGAACAGAAGTAAAAAGTGCTCCATATTTTACGACATGCCATCTCTAAGTCTTCTTACAGTCAGCTAATAAACCAAGAACACAGATACAGCACGTCAAAGTGGTCTCAATATATTCTTTTTAAACTCTAAAGCCTTAGTACGTAGATATGATAGGGGTGCCACCAGAAGCATATCTGGCTCTGGATTTTAAAATTTGGACATTATAGCCGGGACCCAAAATATTAAAGACTAAAAAAATTAGGAAGTGGTTAATCAACCTCATTAAGAACCATGCATTTCATAGATGTTTGTTCAAGACAGAAGGGCTATTTTTTCCTTATTCTAATTGTTACATGGGTTTTAAGTCTGTTTACCTGATTATATCCTTGAATTAATTCAAGTTGTACAGGCTTTAGGAGTTATAGCTCCTTGAGTGTTTTTGGAAAAAAAGAATGATCTTATATAAAGACCCAAAAGGAACAGTACCCAGTGTCTGTCCACTTTAGACAGGTCTAGAAAGCCACTAGAATACTCAAGACAGCTCCTGGGCAGTTTTCCTAGCCCAGTTTGTGTAGCATCAAAAATAAAATATAAGATCACAGATGCTTTGGACATGGAAAAAAGTCTTGAACATAGGACTTTGGGAACAACATTAAAGAGCTGAGTGCAAAAGTGCAATATGCATGAGTAAGCAAATGCTTAGAGTATATATGTGCGCAGGCAAACATTTGTTACAAAGACACGTTGCCTAACTCCTGCAGGGCTGGGGAAGGAAGACTAGAGAGGGGGAAGGAAGACTAGAGAGGGGAAAGGAAGAACATCTAGCATTTGGAGAAAACAGAGAAATTTTTGGACTGCTCTTCAGTTTTTGCTGATTTTTCTCTTGCTCAAGGCATTTTTTTCAGAGTAAGATATTCCTCAGGGATGTCCATTTTATCTAATAGCATACAAGTGGGTCCTATGCCTTCCTTTAGTGTATGATTAATCTGTTTGCTATTTGAAAACTTTTGTTCTGGGATCCATCCAAGGTATTTTACATAATTATCTGGTACTTCATCTGATATACGAAGACCCATAAAAGCAAGATATATTGCAGTCCTGGGTTAGCATTACCAGAGTCGTGAGTGATGTCTGTGCTGAAAGGCAGGAAGGCATTCCCGAATGTGACCATCATTAGGCCATGACTCTCCTGAAAGTGAGACCTAGGAAACTTTCCTGATTGAGTTATTCAAAACCAGACCAGAACTTACACTTGGCACAGTCAGAAGAAAGGCTGGACAACCAACCAAATGAGTCTTTTCTTCTCCAATTCCTACATTCCTTTTGGAAATTTGTTCTTCACATTAATAAACTCAAGAGTACAAGTAATTTCAGAAAAACCTGTATGATTTACAACCCAGGGGCCTGACTTACTTGTTGATACCACGTAATTCAATAATGCTTCTCTGGAAGTTCCTTATATGTATAGGAACAAAAGCTTGTGATCAAAACTGGAATATATGGACTGAAATTATTTCTAAATATGAGATCAACTACTTGAAATCTAGGCTTTGTGGTCACCAAGGATAGCTGCTAACTCTGGCTATCCAGAACAACCGCAAAGAAAAACAGCAAAATCAATATGAATGTTAACAAGTCCATGTACAAATACTCCAGTACTTCACTCACAGGATACACCTTAGGCTTTTTCCGTGATCACTTCTATTATTTTAGACATAATTCTAATAGTCTAGTTAATTAATCTTGGACCCTCAGTAATCAGAAGAAACAAAAATATGGATAAGAAGACTGATTCTTAGAGGCAGGCACACATACATCAGAGAGAAGTGACCCATCACGGAAGTGATATGGGAAGGATATTAAAAAACATCCAAAAATCCAATAGTTTGTGATCTCTTTATTGTATTTAAAAGATGTCTAAAATAGGTAGGGACAAAGAAATCTACATGACCCAAGAATCCCAAAGAGTTTCCTGGAATACAGTACAACATTGAGATTAAGCGCACACATAGCCTGAACTTGAATCCTGTTCAGTGCCACCTGGTTTCAGTTCTCAGTTTTCTCAACTACAAAGGGGGGATAATACTATTATCTAACCCATAAAATTACTCTGACAGTTATAAGACATTATAACTATGAATTCATATATGACTTAATATGTACCTGGCACATTATATTGTAAGTACTATGTAAAGTATTAGCTATGATAATTATGCATGTACATATAAACCGAATAGTCTGGATCACAATAATAATTATACCATAACCTTGTATAGTGCTTCAGAGGATCCCTGGAAGATAGGCAGGACAGATATCAGTTTGAAAAAAAGTGTCTTAGCACATTCTCATTTTTTGACCTACATTCTGATCACTTGCTTACTTCCTGGATAAATCACTTTTAGCCTCTAAATCTCAGCTAAAACAGCTTCTCTTAGAATCCTCCTGTGGCCAAGAATGGCGTGGGCCCGGGAGGCGGAGCTTTCGGTGAGCCGAGTGAGCCACTGCATTCCAGCCTGGGCAACAGAGTGAGACTCCATCTCAACCAAAAAAAAAAAAAAAGAAGCCTCCTGTGGCCAATAACCAGATGAAAAAAGCTACTTCTCCCCTAGGGTCTCTCACTGTGTTCCTGTAACTCTCCTACCATGACACTCTGTTCTGTGACGGTGTTCTTGACTACCTCTTCCACCAAACTGTAATTTTTCTAATGGCAAGGATTACCTCATTCAGTATTAAGCAACCAGTCCCTGGCACATAGTATGTGTACATTAAATGTGTTATTTAGCATAGAATGGAATGAATCTGTTAGTTTGAAAGCAGCTCAATTCACTAAAAAATCAATTTGCAGAATGACAAAATCATCAAATGTACTAATTTATCAAATATATTTTAAGAAACATTTTGAGTAGGGGAGGAGCCAAGATGGCCGAATAGGAACAGCTCCGGTCTACAGCTCCCAGCGCGAGCGACGCAGAAGACGGGTGATTTCTGCATTTCCATCTGAGGTACTCCAACAGACCTGCAGCTGAGGGTTCTGTCTGTTAGAAGGAAAACTAACAGAAAGGACATCCACACCAAAAACCCATCTGTACATCACCATCATCAAAGACCAAAAGTAGATAAAACCACAAAGATGGGGAAAAAACAGAGCAGAAAAACTGGAAACTCTAAAAACCAGAGTACCTCTCCTCCTCCAAAGGAACGCAGTTCCTCACCAGCAACGGAACAAAGCTGGACGGAGAATGACTTTGACGAGCTGAGAGAAGAAGGCTTCAGACGATCAAATTACTCCGAGCTACGGGAGGATATTCAATCCAAAGGCAAAGAAGTTGAAAACTTTGAAAAAAATTTAGAAGAATGTATAACTAGAATAACCAATACAGAGAAGTGCTTAAAGGAGCTGATGGAGCTGAAAACCAAGGCTCGAGAACTACGTGAAGAATGCAGAAGCCTCAGGAGCCGATGCGATCAAATGGAAGAAAGGGTATCAGCCCTGGAAGATGAAATGAATGAAATGAAGCGAGAAGGGAAGTTTAGAGAAAAAAGAATAAAAAGAAACGAGCAAAGCCTCCAAGAAATGTGGGACTATGTGAAAAGACCAAATCTACGTCTGATTGGTGTACCTGAAAGTGATGGGGAGAATGGAAACAAGTTGGAAAACACTCTGCAGGATATTATCCAGGAGAACTTCCCCAATCTAGCAAGGCAGGCCAACATTCAGATTCAGGAAATACAGAGAACGCCACAAAGATACTCTTCGAGAAGAGCAACTCCAAGACACATAATTGTCAGATTCACCAAAGTTGAAATGAAGGAAAAAATGTTAAGGGCAGCCAGAGAGAAAGGACGGGTTACCATCAAAGGGAAGCCCATCAGACTAACAGCGGATCTCTCGGCAGAAACCCTACAAGCCAGAAGAGAGTGGGGGCCAATATTCAACATTCTTAAAGAAAAGAATTTTCAACCCAGAATTTCATATCCTGCCAAACTAAGCTTCATAAGTGAAGGAGAAATAAAATACTTTACAGACAAGCAAATGCTGAGAGATTTTGTCACCACCAGGCCTGCCCTAAAAGAGCTCTTGAAGGAAGCGCTAAACATGGAAAGGCACAACCGGTACCAGCCACTGCAAAATCATACCGAAATGTAAAGACCATTGAGACTAGGAAGAGACTGCATCAACTAACGAGCAAAACATCGAGCTAACATCATAATGACAGGATCAAATTCACACATAACAATATTAACTTTAAATGTAAATGGACTAAATGGTCCAATTAAAAGACACAGACTGGCAAATTGGATAAAGACTCAAGACCCATCAGTGTGCTGTATTCAGGAAACCCATCTCACGTGCAGAGACACACATAGGCTCAAAATAAAAGGATGGCGGAAGATCTACCAAGCAAATGGAAAACAAAAAAAGGCAGGGGTTGCAATCCTAGTCTCTGATAAAACAGACTTTAAACCAACAAAGATCAAAAGAGACAAAGAAGGCCATTACATAATGGTAAAGGGATTAATTCAACAAGAAGAGCTAACTATCCTAAATATATATGCACCCAATACAGGAGCACCCAGATTCATAAAGCAAGTCCTGAGTGACCTACAAAGAGACTTAGACTCCCACACATTAATAATGGGAGATTTTAACACCCCACTGTCAACATTAGACAGATCAACGAGACAGAAAGTCAACAAGGATACCCAGGAATTGAACTCAGCTCTGCACCAAGCAGACCTAATAGACATCTACAGAACTCTCCACCCCAAATCAACAGAATATACATTTTTTTCAGCACCACACCACACCTATTCCAAAATTGACCATATCCTTGGAAGTAAAGCTCTCCTCAATAAATGTAAAAGAACAGAAATTGTAACAAACTGTCTCTCAGATCACAGTGCAATCAAGCTAGAACTCAGGATTAAGAATCTCACTCAAAACCGCTCAACTACGTGGAAACTGAACAACTTGCTCCTGAATGACTACTGGGTACATAACGAAATGAAGGCAGAAATAAAGATGTTCTTTGAAACCAACGAGAACCAAGACACAACATACCAGAATCTCTGGGATGCATTCAAAGCAGTGTGTAGAGGGAAATTTATAGCACTAAATGCCCACAAGAGAAAGCAGGAAAGATCCAAAATTGACACCCTAACATCACAATTAAAAGAACTAGAAAAGCAAGAGCAAACACATTCAAAAGCTAGCAGAAGGCAAGAAATAACTAAAATCAGAGCAGAACTGAAGGAAATAGAGACACAAAAAACCCTTCAAAAAATAAATGAATCCAGGAGCTGGTTTTTTGAAAGGATCAACAAAATTGATAGACCGCTAGCAAGATTAATAAAGAAAAAAAGAGAGAAGAATCAAATAGATGCAATAAAAAATGATAAAGGGGATATCACCACTGATCCCACAGAAATACAAACTACCATCAGAGAATATTACAAACACCTCTATGCAAATAAACTAGAAAATCTAGAAGAAATGGATAAATTCCTCAACACATACACCCTCCCAAGACTAAACCAAGAAGAAGTTCAATCTCTGAATAGACCAATAACAGGAGCTGAAATTATGGCAATAATCAATAGCTTACCAACCAAAAAAAGTCCAGGACCAGATGGGTTCACAGCCGAATTCTACCAGACGTACAAGGAGGAGCTGGTACCATTCCTTCTGAAACTATTCCAATCAATAGAAAAAGAGGGAATCCTCCCTAACTCATTTTATGAGGCCAGCATCATCCTGATACCAAAGCCTGGCAGAGACACAACAAAAAAAGAGAATTTTAGACCAATATCCTTGATGAACATTGATGCAAAAATCCTCAATAAAATACTGGCAAACAGAATCCAGCAGCACATCAAAAAGCTTATCCACCATGATCAAGTGGGCTTCATCCCTGGGATGCAAGGCTGGTTCAATATACGCAAATCAATAAATGTAATCCAGCATATAAACAGAACGAAAGACAAAAACCACATGATTATCTCAATAGATGCAGAAAAGGCCTTTGACAAAATTCAACAACCCTTCATGCTAAAAACTCTCAATAAATTAGGAATTGATGGGACGTATCTCAAAATAATAAGAGCTATTTATGACAAACCCACAGCCAATATCATACTGAATGGGCAAAAACTGAAAGCATTCCCTTTGAAAACTGGCACAAGACAGGGATGCCCTCTCTCGCCACTTCTATTCAACATAGTGTTGGAAGTTCTGGCCAGGGCAATTAGGCAGGAGAAGGAAATCAAGGGTATTCAATTAGGAAAAGAGGAAGTCAAATTGTCCCTGTTTGCAGATGACATGATAGTATATCTAGAAAACCCCATTGTCTCAGCCCAAAATCTCCTTAAGCTGATAAGCAACTTCAGCAAAGTCTCAGGATACAAAATCAATGTGCAAAAATCACAAGCATTCTTATACATCAATAACAGACAAACAGAGAGCCAAATCATGAGTGAACTCCCATTCACAATTGCTTCAAAGAGAATAAAATACCTAGGAATCCAACTTACAAGGGATGTGAAAGACCTCTTCAAGGAGAACTACAAACCACTGCTCAAGGAAATAAAAGAGGATACAAACAAATGGAAGAACATTCCATGCTCATGGGTAGGAAGAATCAATATCATGAAAATGGCCATCCTTCCCAAGGTAATTTACAGATTCAATGCCATCCCCATCAAGCTACCAATGACTTTCTTCACAGAATTGGAAAAAACTACTTTAAAGTTCATATGGAACCAAAAAAGAGCCCGCATCGCCAAGTCAATCCTAAGCCAAAAGAACAAAGCTGGAGGCATCACACTACCTGACTTCAAACTATACTACAAGGCTACAGTAACCAAAACAGCATGGTACTGGTACCAAAACAGAGATATAGATCAATGGAACAGAACAGAGCCGTCAGAAATAATGCCACATATCTACAACCATCTGATCTTTGACAAACCTGAGAAAAACAAGAAATGGGGAAAGGATTCCCTATTTAATAAATGGTGCTGGGAAAACTGGCTAGCCATATGTAGAAAGCTGAAACTGGATCCCTTCCTTACACCTTATACAAAAATCAATTCAAGATGGATTAAAGACTTAAATGTTAGACCTAAAACCATAAAAACCCTAGAAGAAAACCTAGGCAATACCATTCAGGACATAGGCATGGGCAAGGACTTCATGTCTAAAACACCAAAAGCAATGGCAACAAAAGCCAAAATTGACAAATGGGATCTAATTAAACTCAAGAGCTTCTGCACAGCAAAGGAAACTACCATCAGAGTGAACAGGCAACCTACAAAATGGGAGAAAATTTTCGCAACCTCCTCATCTGACAAAGGGCTAATATCCAGAATCTACAATGAACTCCAACAAATTTACAAGAAAAAAACAAACAACCCCATCAAAAAGTGGGCGAAGGACATGAACAGACACTTCTCAAAAGAAGACATTTATGCAGCCAAAAGACACATGAAAAAATGCTCACCATCACTGGCCATCAGAGAAATGCAAATCAAAACCACAATGAGATACCATCTCACACCAGTTAGAATGGCGATCATTAAAAAGTCAGGAAACAACAGGTGCTGGAGAGGATGTGGAGAAATAAGAACACTTTTACACTGTTGGTGGGACTGTAAACTAATTCAACCCTTGTGGAAGTCAGTGTGGCGATTCCTCAGGGATCTAGAACTAGAAATTCCATTCGACCCAGCCATCCCATTACTGGGTATATACCCAAAGGACTATAAATCATGCTGCTATAAAGACACATGCACACGTATGTTTATTGCGGCATTATTCACAATAGCAAAGACTTGGAACCAACCCAAATGTCCAACAATGATAGACTGGATTAAGAAAATGTGGCACATCTACACCATGGAATACTATGCAGCCATAAGAAATGATGAGCTCATGTCCTTTGTAGGGACATGGATGAAATTGGAAATCATCATTCTCAGTAAACTATCGCAAGAACAAAAAACCAAACACCGCATATTCTCACTCATAGGTGGGAATTGAACAATGAGAACACATGGACACAGGAAGGGGAACATCACACTTCAGGGACTGTTGTGGGTTGGGGGGAGGGGGGAGGGATAACATTGGGAGATATACCTAATGCTAGATGACGAGTTGGTGGGTGCAGTGCACCAGCATGGCACACGTATACATATGTAACTTACTGCACATTGGGCACATGTACCATAAAACCTAAAGTATAATAATAATAATAATAATAATAATTACAATAAAAGAAAAAAAAAAAAAAAAAAAAAAAAAAAAAAAAAAAAAAAAGAAACATTTTAAATATGTGTTCAATGGCTATGAGCATATTATTCTTAGTATTATGTTCCAATTACTTGTTATTGAATTGGTAATTTAGTGAATTGGCTCATGGAAAACTTCAGTAAATTGGTTTTAGGAAAATTGCTTTAGAACCCATAACTTTTCCTATTTAGTCAATAGTTACAATAATTTTTTTTCTTCTAAAAAACATTGTTTGTGGAAAATATGTGAAATTGGTGCAGAGTACTTTGAAAGTCTCTATATATTCCTAAGAAAATGTTATGACCTATTTTTATTTTTGTGCTGGTATGAACAAAACTGATTTTACCTGAATTGGCTATGTGCTACTCAAAAAAACATTTTTGCTTGTCTCAGCTTCAGACTCCTTATCTGAAAGTTTCAAAAGCATTTTTATCAACTTTTCTGACATGTGAAATCCAACCAGAAAAAGAGACTCCAATTTAGGACTACATTGAGTGTTGAAGATTGCATATGCCATCTTACTAAGCAACTGAAGAAAGAACTCTTATTTCGCCACTCTCTTTTAGTATTATTCATAGGTTGTTCATAAAAGATGGCTATAAAAATAACTACTAATTCTTTTTTTTCTATTTAAAATAAATCTAAGGGATTTAGCACAGGGCTCAATAAAAGCTTATTATTGTTGTTCTTAGTTGTCATTGATAGCTTAATCTAATATCTTGAAATGATATACAATTAAAATTTAAATTAGTCTTATTCTCTGTAAACTTTCACAACACAATATAGTACAAAGACTTGACTCTACAATCCATAAAATTCACAGTAGATCAAAGAAATGTATCATCCTTTCAGAACATCTGAATTTTTTTCTTCCTTATAATCTTCAATTATATACTTGTAATAGTCATTTAACCATTCTTTGTCCCCTACGGAAACAAAAAAGGGTAACGAGTTTAATATTATCTTTAGTTAACAGAATACACATTAACACCTCCACACCAAGGTAATAAGAAAACTCTTTCTCAACCAACTTTCTTCACTGTCTGCTGATAACAGACATTGATGCTGTGTAGTAGCACCTCTGTCGACAATTCAGCTATACCATGATTTCACACTTCCTGAATGAGCTACAATCTAATATGAGGAAAAGAGAGGGACTATTGCTCCTCCCCACTCCAAAAAAAAAAAAAAAAATTCTGCGAAGAGACTATTGAGCCTGCCAGAGCAAACAGGACACATTGAGGAAGGCTATAACGCAACCCCTTGGGAGAAGACGTATATTTTTTCAGTAATGAAAGCTATTACTTTCTTCAGTGTATCTCACACACATAAAAGGTAATTTAGTTATCAAATTAATCAGTTTTGTGCTGAGTGTAGTTCAGGGAGGGATGAATTGAATATCATAACCTTTTTCTGTCATATTTAAACTAATATTCACTCTTTTTTTTGTTATTTTTTTCTTTTATTATTATTATTATTATTATTATTATACTTTAGGTTTTATGGTACATGTGTGCAATGTGCAGGTAAGTTACATATGTATACATGTACCATGCTGGTGCGCTGCACCCACCAACTCGTCATCTAGCATTAGGTATATCTCCCAATGCTATCCCTCCCCCCTCCCCCCACCCCACAACAGTCCCCGAAGTGTGATGTTCCCCTTCCTGTGTCCATGTGTTCTCATTGTTCAATTCCCACCTATGAGTGAGAATATGCGGTGTTTGGTTTTTTGTTCTTGCGATAGTTTACTGAGAATGATGATTTCCAATTTCATCCATGTCCCTACAAAGGACGTGAACTCATCATTTTTTATGGCTGCATAGTATTCCATGGTGTATATGTGCCACATTTTCTTAATCCAGTCTATCATTGTTGGACATTTGGGTTGGTTCCAAGTCTTTGCTATTGTGAATAATGCCGCAATAAACATACGTGTGCATGTGTCTTTATAGCAGCATGATTTATAGTCCTTTGGGTATATACCCAGTAATGGGATGGCTGGGTCGAATGGAATTTCTAGTTCTAGATCCCTGAGGAATCGCCACACTGACTTCCACAAGGGTTGAACTAGTTTACAGTCCCACCAACAGTGTAAAAGTGTTCCTATTTCTCCACATCCTCTCCAGCACCTGTTGTTTCCTGACTTTTTAATGATTGCCATTCTAACTGGTGTGAGATGGTATCTCATTGTGGTTTTGATTTGCATTTCTCTGATGGCCAGTGATGGTGAGCATTTTTTCATGTGTTTTTTGGCTGCATAAATGTCTTCTTTTGAGAAGTGTCTGTTCATGTCCTTCGCCCACTTTTTGATGGGGTTGTTTGTTTTTTTCTTGTAAATTTGTTGGAGTTCATTGTAGATTCTGGATATTAGCCCTTTGTCAGATGAGTAGGTTGCGAAAATTTTCTCCCATTTTGTAGGTTGCCTGTTCACTCTGATGGTAGTTTCTTTTGCTGTGCAGAAGCTCTTGAGTTTAATTAGATCCCATTTGTCAATTTTGGCTTTTGTTGCCATTGCTTTTGGTGTTTTAGACATGAAGTCCTTGCCCATGCCTATGTCCTGAATGGTAATGCCTAGGTTTTCTTCTAGGGTTTTTATGGTTTTAGGTCTAACATTTAAGTCTTTAATCCATCTTGAATTGATTTTTGTATAAGGTGTAAGGAAGGGATCCAGTTTCAGCTTTCTACATATGGCTAGCCAGTTTTCCCAGCACCATTTATTAAATAGGGAATCCTTTCCCCATTTCTTGTTTTTGTCAGGTTTGTCAAAGATCAGATACTTGTAGATATGTGGCATTATTTCTGACGGCTCTGTTCTGTTCCATTGATCTATATCTCTGTTTTGGTACCAGTACCATGCTGTTTTGGTTACTGTAGCCTTGTAGTATAGTTTGAAGTCAGGTAGTGTGATGCCTCCAGCTTTGTTCTTTTGGCTTAGGATTGACTTGGCGATGCGGGCTCTTTTTTGGTTCCATATGAACTTTAGTTTTTTCCAATTCTGTGAAGAAAGTCATTGGTAGCTTGATGGGGATGGCATTGAATCTGTAAATTACCTTGGGAAGGATGGCCATTTTCATGATATTGATTCTTCCTACCCATGAGCATGGAATGTTCTTCCATTTGTTTGTATCCTCTTTTATTTCCTTGAGCAGTGGTTTGTAGTTCTCCTTGAAGAGGTCTTTCACATCCCTTGTAAGTTGGATTCCTAGGTATTTTATTCTCTTTGAAGCAATTGTGAATGGGAGTTCACTCATGATTTGGCTCTCTGTTTGTCTGTTATTGATGTATAAGAATGCTTGTGATTTTTGCACATTGATTTTGTATCCTGAGACTTTGCTGAAGTTGCTTATCAGCTTAAGGAGATTTTGGGCTGAGACAATGGGGTTTTCTAGATATACTATCATGTCATCTGCAAACAGGGACAATTTGACTTCCTCTTTTCCTAATTGAATACCCTTGATTTCCTTCTCCTGCCTAATTGCCCTGGCCAGAACTTCCAACACTATGTTGAATAGAAGTGGTGAGAGAGGGCATCCCTGTCTTGTGCCAGTTTTCAAAGGGAATGCTTCCAGTTTTTGCCCATTCAGTATGATATTGGCTGTGGGTTTGTCATAAATAGCTCTTATTATTTTGAGATACGTCCCATCAATTCCTAATTTATTGAGAGTTTTTAGCATGAAGGGTTGTTGAATTTTGTCAAAGGCCTTTTCTGCATCTATTGAGATAATCATGTGGTTTTTGTCTTTGGTTCTGTTTATATGCTGGATTACATTTATTGATTTGCATATATTGAACCAGCCTTGCATCCCAGGGATGAAGCCCACTTGATCATGGTGGATAAGCTTTTTGATGTGCTGCTGGATTCTGTTTGCCAGTATTTTATTGAGGATTTTTGCATCAATGTTCATCAAGGATATTGGTCTAAAATTCTCTTTTTTTGTTGTGTCTCTGCCAGGCTTTGGTATCAGGATGATGCTGGCCTCATAAAATGAGTTAGGGAGGATTCCCTCTTTTTCTATTGATTGGAATAGTTTCAGAAGGAATGGTACCAGCTCCTCCTTGTACCTCTGGTAGAATTCGGCTGTGAATCCATCTGGACCTGGACTTTTTTTGGTTGGTAAGCTATTGATTATTGCCACAATTTCAGCTCCTGTTATTGGTCTATTCAGAGATTCAACTTCTTCCTGGTTTAGTCTTGGGAGGGTGTATGTGTTGAGGAATTTATCCATTTCTTCTAGATTTTCTAGTTTATTTGCATAGAGGTGTTTGTAATATTCTCTGATGGTAGTTTGTATTTCTGTGGGATCGGTGGTGATATCCCCTTTATCATTTTTTATTGCATCTATTTGATTCTTCTCTCTTTTTTTCTTTATTAATCTTGCTAGCGGTCTATCAATTTTGTTGATCCTTTCAAAAAACCAGCTCCTGGATTCATTTATTTTTTGAAGGGTTTTTTGTGTCTCTATTTCCTTCAGTTCTGCTCTGATTTTAGTTATTTCTTGCCTTCTGCTAGCTTTTGAATGTGTTTGCTCTTGCTTTTCTAGTTCTTTTAATTGTGATGTTAGGGTGTCAATTTTGGATCTTTCCTGCTTTCTCTTGTGGGCATTTAGTGCTATAAATTTCCCTCTACACACTGCTTTGAATGCATCCCAGAGATTCTGGTATGTTGTGTCTTGGTTCTAGTTGGTTTCAAAGAACATCTTTATTTCTGCCTTCATTTCGTTATGTACCCAGTAGTCATTCAGGAGCAGGTTGTTCAGTTTCCATGTAGTTGAGTGGTTTTGAGTGAGATTCTTAATCCTGAGTTCTAGCTTGATTGCACTGTGATCTGAGAGACAGTTTGTTACAATTTCTGTTCTTTTACATTTATTGAGGAGAGCTTTACTTCCAAGTATATGGTCAATTTTGGAATAGGTGTGGTGTGGTGCTGAAAAAAATGTATATTCTGTTGATTTGGGGTGGAGAGTTCTGTAGATGTCTATTAGGTCTGCTTGGTGCAGAGCTGAGTTCAATTCCTGGGTATCCTTGTTGACTTTCTGTCTCGTTGATCTGTCTAATGTTGATAGTGGGGTGTTAAAGTCTCCCATTATTAATGTGTGGGAGTCTAAGTCTCTTTGTAGGTCACTCAGGACTTGCTTTATGAATCTGGGTGCTCCTGTATTGGGTGCATATATATTTAGGATAGTTAGCTCTTCTTGTTGAATTAATCCCTTTACCATTATGTAATGGCCTTCTTTGTCTCTTTTGATCTTTGTTGGTTTAAAGTCTGTTTTATCAGAGACTAGGATTGCAACCCCTGCCTTTTTTTGTTTTCCATTTGCTTGGTAGATCTTCCTCCATCCTTTTATTTTGAGCCTATATGTGTCTCTGCACGTGAGATGGGTTTCCTGAATACAGCACACTGATGGGTCTTGAGTCTTTATCCAGTTTGCCAGTCTGTGTCTTTTAATTGGACCATTTAGTCCATTTACATTTAAAGTTAATATTGTTATGTGTGAATTTGATCCTGTCATTATGATGTTAGCTGGATATTTTGCTCGTTAGTTGATGCAGTCTCTTCCTAGTCTCGATGTTCTTTACATTTCGGTATGATTTTGCAGTGGCTGGTACCGGTTGTGCCTTTCCATGTTTAGCGCTTCCTTCAGGAGCTCTTTTAGGGCAGGCCTGGTGGTGACAAAATCTCTCAGCATTTGCTTGTCTGTAAAGTATTTTATTTCTCCTTCACTTATGAAGCTTAGTTTGGCAGGATATGAAATTCTGGGTTGAAAATTCTTTTCTTTAAGAATGTTGAATATTGGCCCCCACTCTCTTCTGGCTTGTAGGGTTTCTGCCGAGAGATCCGCTGTTAGTCTGATGGGCTTCCCTTTGATGGTAACCCGACCTTTCTCTCTGGCTGCCCTTAACATTTTTTCCTTCATTTCAACTTTGGTGAATCTGACAATTACGTGTCTTGGAGTTGCTCTTCTCGAGGAGTATCTTTGTGGCGTTCTCTGTATTTCCTGAATCTGAATGTTGGCCTGCCTTGCTAGATTGGGGAAGTTCTCCTGGATAATATCCTGCAGAGTGTTTTCCAACTTGTTTCCATTCTCCCCGTCACTTTCAGGTACACCAATCAGACGTAGATTTGGTCTTTTCACATAGTCCCACATTTCTTGGAGGCTTTGCTCGTTTCTTTTTATTCTTTTTTCTCTAAACTTCCCTTCTCACTTCATTTCATTCATTTCATCTTCCAGGGCTGATACCCTTTCTTCCATTTGATCGCATCGGCTCCTGAGGCTTCTGCATTCTTCACGTAGTTCTCGAGCCTTGGTTTTCAGCTCCATCAGCTCCTTTAAGCACTTCTCTGTATTGGTTATTCTAGTTATACATTCTTCTAAATTTTTTTCAAAGTTTTCAACTTCTTTGCCTTTGGTTTGAATATCCTCCCGTAGCTCGGAGTAATTTGATCGTCTGAAGCCTTCTTCTCTCAGCTCGTCAAAGTCATTCTCCGTCCAGCTTTGTTCCGTTGCTGGTGAGGAACTGTGTTCCTTTGGAGGAGGAGAGGTACTCTGGTTTTTAGAGTTTCCAGTTTTTCTGCTCTGTTTTTTCCCCATCTTTGTGGTTTTATCTACTTTTGGTCTTTGATGATGGTGATGTACAGATGGGTTTTTGGTGTGGATGTCCTTTCTGTTAGTTTTCCTTCTAACAGACAGAACCCTCAGCTGCAGGTCTGTTGGAGTACCTGGCCGGCCGTGTGAGGTGTCAGTCTGCCCCTGCTGGGGGGTGCCTCCCAGTTAGGCTGCTCGGGGGTCAGGGGTCAGGGACCCACTTGAGGAGGCAGTCAGCCCATTCTCAGATCTCCAGCTGCGTGCTGGGAGAACCACTGCTCTCCTCACAGCTGTCAGACAGGGACATTTAAGTCTGCAGAGGTTACTGCTGTCTTTTTGTTTGTCTGTGTCCTGCCCCCAGAGGTGGAGCCTACAGAGGCAGGCAGGCCTCCTTGAGCTGTGGTGGGCTCCACCCAGTTCAAGCTTCCAGGCTGCTTTGTTTACCTAAGCGAGCCTGGGCAATGGCGGGCGCCCCTCCCCCAGCCTCGCTGCCGACTTGCTGTTTGATCTCAGACTGCTGTGCTAGCAATCAGCGAGACTCCGTGGGCGTAGGACCCTCTGAGCCAGGTGCGGGCTATACTCTCCTGGGGCACCGTTTCCTAAGCCCATCGGAAAAGCACAGTATTCGGGTGGGAGTGGCCCGATTTTCCAGGTGCCGTCTGTCACCCCTGGAAGGGGAACTCCCTGACCCCTTGCGCTTCCCGAGTGAGGCAATGCCTCGCCCCTGCTTCGGCTGGCGCACGGTGCACTCACCCACTGACCTGCGCCCACTGTCTGGCACTCCCTAGTGAGATGAACACGGTACCTCAGATGGAAATGCAGAAATCACCCGTCTTCTGTGTCGCTCGCGCTGGGAGCTGTAGACCGGAGCTGTTCCTATTCGGCCATCTTGGCTCCTCCCTCTAATATTCACTATTCACTCTTAAGCATTAAAGCCATTCTTAGAAGTTTTCCCTACCAACACCAACTCTCTCTTTTAATAATAAACGTTCTGCCTGCTTAGTAGTTATGTTTTTTCACATACACCTATTTCCCTTGGATGTTTATTATTATGGTATTGCATGTTTGTTGATGGCAGAGACCATGTCGAATCTCCCAAGTCCTCATTCGCTAATACTTTATCTACAGGTGCTGAGACAAAGCTCATTCATTGACTGATTAGATACAATGCAATTAAAGATATTCCTTTAAAAATACTTTAACGAGGAAACATTTTCTGCAGCTTTGAGAAGCCTGATGTTTTCAGACTAGTCATCAGCTGGTTAGAAGTGGTCCCAGGCATTTCACCTGCCTGTCTTTTCTGATCTGGATGTGACAGAGTGTCATCTCTTGCTGTTCTCTGAACCAAACAGAGAAATCAGCTGTTCACAGGACCCTGGGAGATGAATTAGAAGGCAAGAATGGCTAAGAAAAGAAGTCTTTAAAATTTCAAGTATCTTAGTATGTTTAAAAGAAGGAGCTATATTCCAAAACCTCAAGCTGAGCAGTGAAAGCATAATAAGAGTTTTTCTCACTGCAAGCACACCCGGTCAAAGGGTATACCAGAAAACCCCTAGTCTAAGGTTCCCATGGAAAGACATGTGCGAATCGAGTGATTCAGCAGATTTTAAGTGCTTATTTCCTTAGGCAGAGGTTAAACTTAATGTCAAGTGTTGAGTGAGGTTTGACTGCTTTTCCAGCTGCCCAGGCCATCTTTGTAAACACAGGAGTTAGAGATGAATACAACTCATTTATTCATGATATTTGCATGACTTAAACCTTTTCACATGTGCCTGGACCAGAGGCACTCTTAAAAGTCCGAGCAAATATCAAAATGATTTATGGAGAGGCTTCTGCTCTCACACTAAGTCCACAAACATTTAAGGTGGATGTAGCCCAAGGTGGCAGGAGAAGCAATTTCCTCAGCCAACCTGGAGAAATGAGTGCCGCACAGTCTAAGAAGATCGAGGAAAGCCTGGTACCACTGAAAAGATAACCCACTTAATAAAGGCTAAAAAGCCCCCTTTGGGGAGAAGAAATCTTTTTGCTTTCCCCCTGCTAGTGCAATTGCCTTTAGTGTCTGGGTCTAACAATAAGAAGTTTTATATTTGTGTTCAGCCTGAGAAGAAACTACATATCACAGATTTAAGAAAAGATAAATCAAAGAAATAGAAAAATGAGTTACAATGAGAAACAGGTCTCTTTTACTTACTTACTTATGTATTCTATTAATTTATTTGCCCCTAGTAGAATATTTTTGAAACTAAATGTTTCTCTTCTAGGGATCATTTGACTATTCTTTCCTCTTAAGATTGGCCCTTGGCAGAGCATGCAGTGAGCCAAGATCACGCCACTGCACTCCAGCCTGGGTGACACAGTGTGACTCCGTCATGAAAATAAAATAAAATAAAATAAAAAATAAATTAAAAAAAAGATTGTCCCTTGGATGAGCTAACACTCCCTTGAACTATAGTTAAGTTCTCTGGTCTCCCAAACCCCTGCCAATGAGATAAAAGTTGAATGTGTTTCCTCATAACTTCTACTTGTGAATAGGACAGTATTTATTTTTCAAAAACTATTTGCGGAAAGTCCTCTTTTTACCATAAATGACACTGACAACCACTAATTCATTTTACCTACTGGATGTCCAGAGGAAAAAACTTTCAATTGGCATAAATTGATTATAACTTTAACAATTTAATTGTGAACAAAGACCATGCTACTCTGAACAGCTTACTTTCATAGAGTTTTGATGAATAAAATATATAAAAATATGGAATATAAAGTCTTTTTAAATCTGAAGAGTATTATGTCATTCATTTAAAGTTTATTGTAATGCCCAAGGCAAAAATAAATAAATACAAACTGCAATGAATATTTTATAAGTTTGTTGCTCTCTTCAAGCATTAAAAACCTATTTCTTAAAACTTATAAATTTTAAGGATCATAGATTCCATGAACATTTCTCCAAAGTTCACAAGAAAATGAGTAAAAGGAGCCAGTCATCTGTATATAATGAAGACTATATAAATTGTCTTGAGGCAATTTAATTTTGCTCATTCCCTATTCCAGCTCCAAAGGCAAATACAATGGAACTACATCCCATCTCTACCAGCCTTGCCAGAAGGCACCACAGAGGGAGAAAATCAAGTTAATGAGGGATGGGAGAAGACATCAAGGGCCATCTGAGTCCCAGAGACATAACTGCAAACCCATCCTAGGAGGCTGCCAGACTATAATAGCCACATATGACACCACTGTACAATAAAAAATCATAATTCAGTTAGTTTCAGGTAATTTTTAGAGTATTTTTTAGGAAAAGGGGGTTAAAAGATCATTTCAAAGTCTAAGGAGATGTTTCAGTAACAATACCTATTACTGAGTTATTTTAAAGCAGACAGCATTAGAAGAATTTTCTTCTTTGTGTCAACCTTCTTTTGGCAATGAATGGAATCGAGCTGGTGAAAGACTAATCAAACCGTAATGGGTGTGAGACTGTCTTGAAATAAACTCTTCCCCTGGGTTTTTAAGGCATCAGCTCTGGCAGATGAGACCTGCCGCCAATCAGATGTGTGACTGCAGCAGATAAACGACACCCACTGGACTTGCCATATTTGCTCTTATGAAATTCCTGTCAGTTTTGAGACATGAATAATTCACGCAAATGGCCTTGGACACCAGAGGCAGCCAATTATTGTGTCACCAACTCACCACCATTTGTTTTGGTCACCAGAGTATTTCTTTTAAAAAACCAAGACTTCCAGACTCAAAATAAGTTCCACGTTAAAGCAATTTCTTTCCCTCCAATTTCTTCCAAACTAGTTTTATTTGCATTTTGAAAGAAGAAATGGAAGTTTATCATTTAGAATGCCTTTTGTGTCTCTTTGATTCCTCTACAAAAGTTCAAATATAATTGAGTTGGGAATTAATAGTAAAAGCAATTACATCAGAAAAAATGGAACAAACACTTTCAGTATTTTTAAAAAGAACCATCAAATTCCCAGAGTACAATCAACACATTTAAGAATTCAAGAGAGAGAATTACAATGCTTGCATCAGCCTAATAACTGAAATGAATCCAACATTTCCATTTTAAAGCTACTAATCCAAGAATAAAGGGGAGATGAAACAAATTCAGACAGCTATAAAAAGCACTATGTTTGGGACTGAGTGTTGTGGCTTTGCCTAAAGTTTAGAATTACCTCTGATAGAGACAGAAGTTGCTAAGTGGACTGCAAAGTCATGTTGCTTTCCTGATTCTGTCCCTTTTGTCATAAGCAGTTTAATGAACAAGGCATTGGTGCCTATATTATCGACTCCATTTAATAAGAATTTTATTATAGCAATGTATGCATTCTCTTTTTTTCAGTTCTACACTGTGCATTGTAAATCATTATGAGACTGTTTTTTCTATTGATACCTCTAAGTATATTGCTCCAATTTCTGCAGCTTCAGCTAGCTATAACAACAAATCTCCTGCAAATTATTAATAATATCATGTCTTATTCTTAGACACAAGCAACTTTCAGAACTCAAGCTACTTCATTTAGTTCTGCTCTTCACATCTCCATAGAAGAAAAAAAGAAAAAAGAACTCTAGAGCCTGAATTAGTCACTGACCTTTTTCTGCAGTTTAAATTGTTATTCTGTGGTGATTAAATGAAGCTCCATGGGGCACCCAGCCAGAGCCAGTTAATAAGTTATTAGTTCCATCAACACTGTTTTGTCATAGCCAAGACCCAAATTCAGTGATTATTCCTGTTATCAAAGTCTTAGTCACTCCAAGAAAAGCACACTTGGTATTCCTGAAAGATAAACCACACTATTTTGTGATATCTTCCCACAAAGTTTGAGTTGTATGAGCTCTTTCCTCACTGTTAAAATTTGGAAAGCAGCCCTAATGTAGCATTGCCAGATTTAGCAAATCAAAACACAGGATGCCCAGTTAAATTTGAATTTAAGATAAACAACAAATAACTTTTTAATATAAGTATGCCTCAAATTTTATACAGGATATACTTAACTTTAAAAATTATTTGTTCTTTATCTGAAATTCAAGCTTAACTGACCATCCCATATTTTATCTTCCAACCCTACCTGATGGCATCACTATTAAGTGAACAAGAGAACTTAGAGAAGAAGGCATCCATGACTGCAGGTGGCTCAACTACAAACTGAGATTCAGGAAGTAGTCAGCACAGGGGCCTTTAAACATCTTTTTTTCCTAGAGACAAAGGGAAGCTTTGACTGGCGAGGTAAATGCAACTGGGCTCTGGTGAGAGGCTGAGCCCTGAAGAGAGCAGTGGCCGACAGCAAAGGCCTCAGCAGTGCTCAGGGGCTGCTCAATAACGGACACACCTGCTCCCTGTTGGGCTGCTTCCATAAGGTGGCTTCCCTGTGAGTATGCTTTTCAAGATTAATGATGTGCAACAAAAATAGTCAGGCAAGGCCAAGAAAAGGCCTGAAATTGAGAAATTAGCTATATAGCTTGTTTTAATAACCACCCCTATTTAGGTATCTCCAACTGTTCCACTCAATCATTCAAAGGAGTCAAAGGACAAAGGACAAACATTTATTGCTCGGGTAGATTTTGTTTTGCAGAAATTTCCCAAGTATGTTTTAGTGCAAACCTCAGTTATATCTTTTGTCAAAAATGTATTAAAATAGTAGAAAACAAACTGCATTTACATTCCACACATTATATGTAAAATTGTGAATAAACATAGATGGTGGAAGGAGATAAATAATACCTAAGGCTAATTGATATTTTGGAGATAATTTTTGCAATGTTTTCCTAAAAGCCATGATTTTCACATTCATCTTCAATTTGATGACTCTAAGCCCTGTGTCCAGTGCCCATGAAAATTGCTAAATATGAATTTTATGATCCCCAAAGTAGTCTACTTTGTGATCCTCTTTGCATTCTTAGAAACATTATTAGGTAAGAGTAATATAGGAATGAAAGCATCCTTTCCCTTATTATGGATTCTCCCTCATTAAAGTCTTCATTTCTTTTTCCTTTTATGTCTAATTACATAGAAGCTAGTTGACAGGTGCACTTCTAACTTATGAATCAATTAGTATAATTTTCATAATTAATTTTAAGATATGCTTAAACAGTAAATGTGTTAAAGACTGTGCTGTCCAATATGGTATCTGCTAGCCATATGCAGGTATTTAAATTTAATCTAAAGTTGATTAAAATTGTAAAAAAATTAAAATTCAGTTTTTCAGTCATACTAGACACTTTGCGAGTGCTCAGGGGCCACACGTGGTTAGGGGCAACTGAGCTGGACAGTGCAGCTCTGGGACATCTCCATCATTGCGGGAAGTTCTTTTGGACACTGTTGTCTGTAGACAATAATATTTTCATACTGAACTAGGAAGGATATGCATATTTTTAGGCACCACTCTGTTCAACAGTAATTATAGGAAAATAGAAAAGAAAAATGAAAGATATATCTGAGCAACTTAGTTGGAGAAAAATTACCAGGTTAGGCACCACAAATGCAACAATTCTAAAACAGCTTTGAGGAAGTAAAGACAGAAAGACATCATATACATAAATGTGCTTGCAAATGTGAATAAAGATTACTATTACAATTGGGTAAACTCCATTTACTACTTTACAGCTGTTTGATCACAGGCAAGTTATTTGATATTTCTATGCTTCCCTTTTGTCATCTATAAAATAGGGATAATAATCATACCTACCTTTTTCATCAGGGCCACCTCATCTCTGTGATCGGCGCTCCCTAAAGTTGTACAGCACATACCTGTGCAACTGTATAAATCAACCCTCTGCATTGGGATTTGAAAGGATTAAAAAAGTGAATTCATTTAAAGGACTGAAACAGTACTAGGCATATATTAAAACACTCAATAAATGTTAACTATACTTGAGGTATTTCTCCAAAGAAAATTTCCCAAACGAAAGAATCAAATAGTAGAATTGAAAGTCATTCACAACTAGGGTTATGAACCAACCTGGTTTGCCACTAAAGGGATTTTTGGAGTGTGGAAATTTCAGTTTTAAAACCTAAAAAAGAAAAAAGAAAAAAAAACAAGCAAACCAGAATAAGATAGTTACCCATGAAAAACAAGGAATATATTTAATCACAAGAAACACCCACAAGTGAACAAAAATTTATTCATTTTATCCATTGATTACCAATATTAGTAACAGCATATGGCTAAACATTATGAATTCTCCAAACTAAATGTAAAGGTATAAGGGTTAGCAGCAGATGAAGAGAATTAATATGGTTCTTCTTGGCATTTAATGTGGATATCTACATGAAAGTCAAAGTTATACAGCTGGAGCAGAAAATAACACAGTCCCTGAGACTTGTGGCTTTTAAATAACAGCACTGGATATCTCAGCATAGGATCAGACGGTTGAACTAGGATTGCTTTTTATCCCTCCTTTTTTTTTTTTTTTTTTTGACTGGAGTGAAAAGGCTTGAATGTATCACCCTAGCTGCTAGCCCTGGAAACCTCAACTTTAAAGGAAACCGCTTACCAGGAAATGCTTAATTACTACAGGGCATCTTATTCTTGTGTTCCTCTATCTTTTACAAGCCATAAAAGAATTGTGTTTTCTCCCTATGTATTTATCACATCACCATTGTTCAAGTGTAATCTATACCTTGGCACTTGAAGAAATGAGATGAAAAGTGGTGTTAATAATGGTTTTAATTAAATCAAATGTTTATGATTTCCTCTAAAACTGTTTCTTTGCACAGCCTAGAGCAAGAACACAGCAGGGCAGCAGTGGTCAAATCAGGAGAAGAGCAGATAGAATTAGCATGGATCCTAAAACTGGCAAGTTGCTTTTCATGCTACAAGTCTCTACTCAACTGAGCACTAAATTGGATTTTACTGGGCAAGCCCCAACCCAGTCAATGCTTTTGTGAGTCCTATGGACGACAAAATTGTTCATCCACGTTTTATTGTTCATCCACGTTTATTTGGAACGCTGAAAGACAATAAGTGAGGATAACAGGCAGGTCATTCCAAATAGACATCTCCTCACTCTCTAGAAGATCTCTTTTCAGTGAGAATGTTCTCTTACTTAATAGATATCTTTCTTTCCTTTTTTTTTTTTTTTTTTTTTGACAGGTCTCACTCTGCTGCCCAGGTTAGAGTGCAGTGACATGACCAAAGCTAACTGTAACCTCAAACTCCTAGTCTCAAGCAATCCTTCCAAGTAGCTGGAACTACAGGTGTGCACCAAAACACCCAGGTAACTTTTTTTTTTTTTTTTGGAGAGATGGGGTCTTGCTATGTTGTCAAGGATGGTCTCAAACTCTTGGCCTTAAGTGATCCTCTTGCCTCCCAAAGCACTGGAATTACAGGCATGAAACACTATGTCTGGGCTTTAAGAGATATACTTCTTAAGCAGTATTCAGGTTGTTTTATCTCTTCCCCTTCAGGAGAGTGGTCAATGTGAGCTCCTGAGCATAAAGAAAAGGGACATTTTTTCCCCTAATCTGTTTCCAAATCAGCATCTCCAATCTTTTTCCTTACAAACAGATATGCAAAATGTTACACTTGACCATTCCTTTATTAGTTTATGTTTATTAAATGAGTCACTGATAGGGGCGTAGGATGGGAGTTTGTACTGGGTTGTTACAATTCACACAGAGCACACTAAGAGAGAAAGGCAACATGAATTCAAAGAAACCCAAAGTTAACCTCCAGTTTGGGGTGATCGGCAATGATGGAGGGCAGCAGGGATAGAAATAATGTTCTAAAAATAGAAATAGATATCATTTTTATTTCTCTTTAAAATATTTAAAATAGTTTGAGAAGAAAGTGACGAGGAGGGTCAGTTTTATTTTTTGGATAATATTTTACCAGGATCAACATTAAAATCAGTTTTGACTCTGAATACTCACAAATCAATCAACAGGTCTGGTGGCTTAGGGGAGTACTAGAGGAGAAGTTATTAAAATCAGATGACGAAGACTCTGCAACACAGAGTTTCTTGTCAGTAGTGAAGAGATTACCAGGCAAAATTATTTGGCTTTAAAAGCTATTAGATGAACGCTCATGACCAATAGTTTTCACCATCAAATTTGTATCACGTAGCTATATAATTTTAAACCACAGGTCAAGAATTGAGTTTTCATCTTGAACTCCACATCATTAGCCCTGCTCACAGTATTAGTCTTCAACAAACATCCTTACGAATCCCAAGGCAGAATACCAATCAGTCTAACTGCGTGTTTCTTCTCCTCTGTGTAGGAGTGCCTTTGAAACAAATAAAGCTTCACGTATGGAATAAAGAGACCCACAGCTGGGGATGGAAATCAGACTGAAAAAAGACATTAACAAGGTAGAGATCTTCTAATCAGATAGTGAATTAAGTGACCGAGACCTAGTTTAGCTATTCTGCTGACTTGTAGTGCAATCTTTCACTTTATTATGTCTCTCAGTTCTCTGCCTGCAAAATCAGAAGCAGTAATCCTACATTGACATGTGGAAAACTCCAGATTATCTCATCAAGTTTTGCAAATTATCACAGACACTTGGGACTAAGTCTTAAAAGAAATTAGGCCATGGCTAAAATAAATCATGTCCAGGGAAGATAAATTGTTTCATAAAAATTAAAACTATTGCCCCTGGCAACTGCACTAGACTTCTCAAAGCCTCTGATACACACTGGAATTGAAGCCTGACACTATTAAGTGAGAAAAGACAGCTGAAAATTTTATAGATTAATAAAGCATTTTAACAACTAATTTTTTTAAATCTATCTATCTGTAAGACAATTTCTAAAGATAGCCCCTTAGATTCAGGACGGGAAAGTCCATCTCAACATGAAAGAAAGATACTTTTTCTATGAAGAAAAATCGTTATTATCCTTCAGTAACTGATCCAAGCACCCTATATATTTCATGTAGGTTTTGAAATACATTTCTATGAAAACTGAAAATAAAGCAATTAGCTGGTAGAAAGTACCATGTAAATACAAACTGTCACTGTTTTAACATTGCAGAAGTGGCTCAACCAATGGTTTAGAGCCCACCAATTCTGGTTTCTAGGGATTCTGTCTACCTTTGACCCTCTGTTCTTCAAAAATTAGATGAAAATAGGAGAGCTTTTCTCAAAAGGAGGTTTGAAGAAGATTTTTGAAATTGAAAATTTTTTATATTTCCCAAAATTCAAATGCAAATATTAAAATGGTAGTCACAAAAGAAAAAGGAAGCAGAGAAACTAATGGCCAAACTGGTAACAGTTTAGCATTCTGATGTTTTCTCTACCTCTGATTTAGTCCAGGCCTTCAGCAGATTATCCAACTCATCCTGTTATTTAAATAAGTTAATGACAAATAATTTTGTTTGGAAGATTAATCCTTATTTCAAATATTTAAGGAGGGCATATTCTCAGATAAAATTAATTTTTACCCCAGAAATATCCTTTGTTCATTCCACTAATACGTATTGAGTGTCTGCTATGTGTAACGTACTATGCTAACTGCCATAACAAAAGAGTTATCCCTTCTCCTTTACCACCTTCTTTATGGAAAGTGGTGGTGGGAGGGAGAATGTGGCATGTCTAGGACCCAGCTTTCTAACTATTCTTTTTTCCTTTTTCTTGCCTCTTCCTTCCCCTTCATTTTAATGGTGGGTCAGTTTTAGACAGACACAACTAGAAGTTGGTTAGCTACAGAGAGGTTAAACAAATACATAAACATATTATGAATAAAAAGAGTCAGGTTTCTTATTAATGGAGAATAGTGTTACAAGGGGAAAGGAGAAAGAGGCCTAAGGTGGTGAATTGGAATGTGAACTCATGATAGATAGATAGATGGTAGATAAGATAGATGGTAGATAGATAGATAGATAGATAGATAGATAGACAGATAGATAGATAATTTGAATACATACACAAATTTTTTAGCTCTTCCAATAGACAGAGAAAGCCTCCAATAATGCAACTGATTATAATGAGCACACCTAGCACTCAGAAAATGGTTTCTAAATCTCATACTTCATTAAAAGAAACTAGGACTCTCTGAAAAAACAACTGACTGTTACAGCTAGAAATGGAAAAATATGAAATGGAAATGGGCCATCTTATTGTACTACAAAGTACGGAATTGCTCAAAGAATATCAGGACATGTCAAATAAAATAAGCAACCAGCCTGCTTACAAACTGTAGGAAAATTTGCACATCCAAAATAAATTATATTAATGGAGTATATCCCTTTGCATAAAAATCCATAAATCATACAGATAAAAATAAGTAAATTGGCAAGAAGGGAAAGCTCTACCTTATAATAGATTGCCAATTGTAGTTCTAGTGCTCATTATTCATTATTGTTTGTTTTCATTGTGCTGATTTTTGGTGATCAAGCCTCAGTCCCCCTTCATAGTGCCCTCTCCTTTTTAAAAATTATGTGTGCATAGAGAGGCCATCTTTTTCAGGACATTGCATTTTCAGGCTTGTGGTGATAAATAAGATGGACCAATGCAAGTGTTCATAATGACTTTCCAATTGGCCCTGGTGTTCTAGCATGTGATTGCTTCATGCCTGGACTGTGACTTTCAGTGGAAGATGGAAGTTTTTCAGAGAAATGAACTGTGGAAAAATGTCCTTTCCTTAACTTGAAGCTACTTTTAAAATTTGAGAGTCTGGACCAAAAGAAGAGGAATATCAGGTTGAAGTCAAGATGACAGATAAGGTGAGAGTAATGACTACTCCTAAGATGGCTTCACTGAAGAAAAGGCATTTTAAGATTTTTTTTAATTCTTGTCAGAAGATCCCAGAAAAGTACTAATTTTCATTAGCAATTAATAAAGCTATACATGCAGAAATGAATACAACAGAACACTGCTCTTTTTTATTTTGTTTGTACTTTTTGGCCTGGGATATGGGTTTTAAATGGAGACATTGTACCAGCTTCATTAAAATAAACAATATTTGTAAAGAAAAAAACCCAGTAGATTGCCAAGGAATAATCAGATTGGAAAACTACAATTTGGGAACCACAATAGTAATAATTGATTCAGACAAGAATCATCCTTGGTGCTAAAACTGATCGGTGAAATTGTAATGAGGAATACAATATTACATAGTCTCAATGCATCTCCTCAAAATATTCTTATGAATTCATAAGTACAACATACTTGTTAATTAAATTTTCACTGGAGAGCCTTCATAAACCTCATCTTCACCAAGTTAATCAGAGTTAACAGCACCATTAATGGGAGAGTTGACACATGTGATGTGATTCACTGAAGAGAGCATGGCATCACTTCTGGGGCATTCCTGCCAAAAATTTATAAATCATGAGGAATCATCAGACAAATCTAAATAGAGAGACATTCTACTAAGTAACTGATCTATGGTCTTCAAAAATGTGAAGATTTTAAAAGTTAATAAAAGACTGAGAAACTATTCCTTATTGAAAGAGGTCAAGGACATGACAACTAAATACAATGCATGATCTTGAATTGGATCCTGAGACCAAAAAGAACATTATTGGAACAACTAAACAAATTTTAAAATAGCCTATAGATTTCATGGTAATATTGTAATTTCTTGATTTTGATTATTTTGCTGTGATTGTGAAAGGACATTATCATTATAATTAAGAAATAAACACTATTCAAAAATTAAGAAATAAGACAGCAATCCAAGGAGAGTAAAACTTGAGGGACAGTGAAATTCTTGGCCCTCTGTTTCTGATCTTTATGTTGAGGACAACCTTGTCTGTCTCAATATAGAAATCTTCCTACTCAGGGGAGCTAAAGAGCAAGTACCTGCATTTGGACAAGTGGGTATAGAGGAGGCAATGTGCTAGAACTGGAATAAGTAGTCATGGAAGGCACATGCTCCTTTGAAAAACATGTACCTGCAGCATATATCCCCCCACCCCCCCAAAATGGCACTTTTAATACCATAACATCTACAATGACTTATAATGAATGAGCTTTCACTTTAAATCTGAAGGCCATATGCATTCTCACTGTCCTCATATAACTCATATTTGAATAATAAGCATAAGAAAGTACAAGAAATGACTATTCCAAAAGAAAGTTCAGAATAATGATTGCTAAGGTCTTTTCTTCCTCTGAAAACAATATGGTCGTCAAGCTGAGGGTAAGTAGTAAAGATAAGGTAGACAAAACAGCCCCAGAACACAGAATCCCAAGAAATATGTATTGACCTAAAAGACAAATAAAAAGGTGACTTTGAAGGTGGTCCTGCAGGAAGCAGGAACAGGGACTAATTGCAACGTCATCCTTGGCCTATGGCTTTGTCTGCTGTGGCCAACGCCTCCTCACATGGACTACCCTGAGAGAGGTTGCTACAGTCTACCATTTTGTGAAGAAGTAACTGTAAAACTGTTACCAAATCCTAACACCATCAAAATGTGACCTCCAAAGAGGGACCATGAAATCAAATTGTTTTATTTCCAACTGTAAAGTAAATATTTTCAAGCAACCCATCTGAATGTTAAGATCTACCCAAACAAGTTGGTTGTAGAAAGAAATCCATGGAAGATGTTCTTTCCTAATCAGTGATAGCCAAAGGTCCCTGGCTTTGCCTGGTGCAATGAAGCCACCATGAGCTCATCGTCATTCTTTGCCTCTAAACCACAGGTTCACTAACCAGGAACATTGAGGCCCAATCAGGTCCTTCATTTTCCTTTCATGCAAAGTTTTATTATGAAAATTATTGCTCCAACTCCCCGGTGTCATTTACCTGGTTCTGAGCAACCAGAGACCTGAGTTAGAAATTATCTGTGAAATGCCAGTAGTATGAACAGATAAGAGACAGTGTTTCCTGCAACAAGCATTATCTCAATTGGTTGCATAAATTTACCCAAAAAACCTGGGCAGAGTAAATTCAGTTGAAATTTATATCCCAATGAACATTAGAAATTGTAAAGAGAAATTTCATACTGGAAGGAATATCATTTACTTTTATCTACTCTTCTCCATTAGTGACATAGTTTCTGAATTTGGAAACCAAATTATCACAGATAGACAAATTACCCACGGGCTAAAATAATAAGAAGGATAATTTTTTGTGCATCATTGTTAACAGCTTAGACCTGATAATCTTAATGAACAGTTTTCTTAATGGTGCCTGTTACTAAATGCAAGAAGTATAATAGACCTCATATACTATGAGTGCTTAATAAATATTAATTACAGTTACTATTTAAAATGAAGATAATGTTCTCATTTTAATGACTACCTCCCCTATTCTAAGAACGTAAGAACAGGGAAATACAATGCCTTTATGAAAATATTCCTAACTAAATTTGGCTTGAATCTAATTTGAATCTAATCATACTCACTTCCCAAAACAGGGAGAAGTCCTTGAATGTTAAACTTCCATAACAACTCCCCACCAACATATAATATTATATAAAATTTCAAAGTAACTATTATTTTAATAACTTTAATGTTTGTTGAATTTATTTTCATTTTTATTATCAGTTTAAAAAGTTAATTTGCAATACAATTTTCAGGATCATGTGTGGGCTGTGATAGATATAAGATGATGCTTTTGTCTGTCCTAACTAGTCCTTGAGGACTAGTTCCCTTTGAACAGCAGGAAGAACTAAGAACACAGTTGTTCTGATTTATAATGTCAAAACACAAAGGAAGAATGTTTAGAAAAAAAAAGGTTTTTAAAGAGCTAGTCTAATTAAATAGGGGATTGCATGTGATGAAATATAGACACTCTCTTTGGATAAAGACACTTTGGTTCTAGAAGCCAATAAAGTGTCAAATAGAGTAGAAGGGCTCCATTCTGCATGTTAGTCTGGGCTTTCTTGTTAAGACTGGAAATACATTCGCGAGGGATAAAGGAAAGTATTTCTTATCCTTTGTTTTCTACATACAAGATGTAGATAATTTTTACAGGGCACAGATGATGGGCTACTATCTTTCATAACATAAAACAAAACACAAATTCAAACATCTTTTTCAAAATTGTCAGTTATGGGCTTGCTATTTCCAATGTTAAAATAAATGGGTAGATTTTATTCTTATAAGGTAAATACAACCAGAAATACAAAAGCCTTCTCCAGTCTGCACTGAAACAGAGAAATTGAACCATAAGTAAGTTGTAGAGATATTAACAAAGGACTGGTAAGTGGAGGTATTAGAGAATGAGTGATTGAGAGATTAGTGAGATAGAAGGAAGTGAAGGTTTGCAGAGATAATTCCAGATGAAGGTAGGGGTTTTGATTACATGTCCTGAAGAATGACATTCTGAAAAAAAAAAAAATGATGAGTTGATGGGTGCAGCACACCAACATGGCACATGTATACATATGTAACTAACCTGCACGTTGTGGCACATGTACCCTAAAACTTAAAGTATAATAAAATATATATATATATATATATATATATAAACACTTGGAACTTTGAGAAGATAGTTTAATCAAATTTTAAGGCTAATTGAAGGAAAAAGGAAAAAGAATGGAAGAACAGTTACCTTGAAATAGTGGATTAAGATATTACATACCCAAAATATAAAAAAGGCAGTATGAGAGAATGTTTGTAAGAAACTTTGGCAGCTCAGGATTCAGTTGGAACCTAGAAAAGAAATTACAGATAAACTGAACATTGTGCCTAAACAAAAAGGATTCTTACCACTGCAAGTTATAAATTATAAGACAGTTCCATAGGACCAAGACCTAGGAAAAAATAAATATATCCAGAGGAAGCTAGTAAATTTAAAGGATTGTTACAGGAAGATTTTGAGCACACGTGTTCTCATCTTTGGGGAAAAATTTCCCTTCCCTCAGCACACATGTACTCATGCATACACACTCACATACACACACACACACAGACTCAATCACAAACACACATTGAAATTTAGCTAAAATTGAACACAGAGAATCTTGACCAGAGTCACTTTCAGACACTTCTCTTTAATGAAAGACTTTAGATATCTCTTCTGCCAAGAGGTCAAATGTCACAAGGGCAGATTATTACATGTTTGTTTTAAAAAAGCTAATATTAAATAATTTGAATCAGTTATCCTTGAAGAAATACATCTCTTTAATAAAGTTAATCATGCCAAACTAAGAAACAAAACAACGAGTAATTTCTTCATATTTTTTCTTGTCTCTATTTTCACCATCAAATTTTTTACTTGGAACTGGGCACGGTGGCTCATGCCTGTAATCCCAGCAATTTGCGAGGTAGAGGCGGGCAAATCACTTGAGGTCAGGAATTCAAGACCACCCTGGCCAATATGGTGAAACCAACATCTCTTCTAAAAATACAAAAATAGCAGGCATGGTGGTGCATGCCTATAATCCCGCCTACTCAGGAGGCTGAGGCAGGAGAATCGCTTGAGTCCAGGAGGCAGAAGTTGCAGTGAACTGAGATTGTGCCACTGCATTCCAGCTTGGGTGACCGAGCAAGACTTGGTCAAAAAACAAAAAAAAAATCACTTGCGTCAGCCTTGTGAGAAAACTGAATCAGAACTTTTACAGCATCTATGCCTCTTGTCAATAAACGTCTGCTATAACATCTGACTTAATTATATACAGAAAGATCCATTATCTTCACAATACTTTGATATACTTCAAAGTCAAATCATTATTTTCAGGAAGGAAAAATTTATGACATAAGTAGACTTTGGGCCCTATTTTGTCTAAGTCTTTCAAAAACTAAGAAACATTTTTCTCAAGGGGAAAAGGAGAGAAGTTTTTATATGTTGCTTTATGCAGTTTCCATTTTGAACTTTCTTTTTGGAAGTTAATATCTTAACTAAATTGCATAAGAATTTGCCCCAGTACAGTTAAGGTTTATATGTTTCAACAAAGACTCTGCTCATAATCAAGGCATGCTATCAAAGATATAAGGAAGAAGATTGACAGTTGGCATACATTGTAGGGAATTAGCGCAAATCAAGGAGAATAAGAAGGCTAAATCCAAGAAGGTTCCGTGTTGGAGTACTCCCATTAATTCATTCAAGCAACATTTACTGAGAGCACTTATTATATGCTGGGCATTGTGATAGGCACAGAATACATAAAGACAAATAAGCCATTCCGTATGCCTTCCTAAAGTTCAGAGTTTGCTAGGGAAAACGGACAAGTAAAACAGTAACTACAAATTAATATGATCATTGTTTGGATTGAAGAAAGATTTCCTGGATGCCTTGATACTTGAAAGATAAGAACCAAGTAGCTACATCAAAAAGAGAGATAGGTTCTCCAGACAATGGTAGCAACATATAAAATGGTACAGAGGTATAAAACTGTAGATACATTTGAAAAATTGGATTGCGGAGCAAGGAAAGAGAGCAGGGAGTGGGGAGGTCAGGTAAGGAAGCAGAAACATCAGTCTTATATAATAAACCAAGGAGTTTGAACTGAATTGCACTACCAGAAACTGAGGGAAATTGTTGGACAATTAAACAAGCAGTGACTTGAGCAAATTTTCATTTTAGATTCTTCACTTGGCAAGCAATATGGAGGATGAATTAACGGGTAGAAAGCATAAAGAAAGTTATGCCCAAGTGAGGTATGTGGGCATGGCCAGTGATAGGGTAAGAAACTAAGTTCATTTACTGGATGCTTTTCAATTGTATGAGCTCAAATCAGACGCTAGATGGGATAAATAGGCTCAAAACATACCATCACCCTGTCAGGCTCCCGTATGTGGTGAGAAACTTGGCACTCTCAGAATCATGTCCTTCGAGCTTGAAAAACGTGGGTTAAAAAGAGAGATGACCTGGACATGACTCACACCTATAAAAATCCTAGCACTTTGAGAGGCCAAGGTGGGAGAATCACTTGAGACCAGGAGTTTGAGACCAGCCAGGGCAACATGAGTCCCTGTCTCTACAAAAACAACAGCCAGGTGCTGGATGTGGTGGCACATCATGCCTATAGTCCCATCTACTCAAGAGGCTGAAGAAGGAGGATCCCTTGAGTTCAGGAGGTCGAGGCTTTACTGAGCTATTATCACATTGCTGCATTACAGCTTGCATGACAGAGTGAGACCGTGTCTTAAAAAAAAAAAAAAAAAAAAAAGAATGAAACATTCTAATTGGCCAAGCTTAGTACTCACCTCCACGGCCATCAGGTACCGTGATAGGGAAGCCCAAAAACACATGTAAATGTAGTGTTACCTAAAAGAAGGTGGGTGTACTAGAAGCAGAAAGAGGAAAATATTTTGTACAGACAGAAATAGCAAATATCCACTATGGTTTAGCAGCTAGATGGAAACCAACAAGAACATGAACTAACTCGGGGAATTGTTGGCTAAAGAAAAAAAACAGAACTAGGAGATATTAGTAAGCAAAATTGACAAGATTTGGCAAGTGGCTGATAGGACTGTGGGTATTCAGTTTCTAAACAGATGGTATAACATTCAAATTTTCTGTCAGAAATAGAAATTGTGCAAAGAGCAGAAACCTAAATGGAATACACCCATCACAAAAATGTAAGTGTGCCTGATATTTCGTTTAACAGATACAGCAATTAAAAGAAAGATTGGGGAAGAGGTGAAAAAGAGAGAAGTTAGAGATAACTCCTGGTTATCTGACTGGACCTGTTGAGTGGAGAGTGGTGCCATCCACCAGGGTAGGAAATAAACAATTGTTGGCACAGATGATCTATTCAGTTTTGGCTGTGTCTGGAACATTTATCAGAAATATAATACATCATCACAAAAGAGAATAGCAAGGAATCGATGCCAAACCATCATTCTGTAAAGCATCCTGATGCAGTAGTTTCAGAGCCAGACAAACCTGAATTTGGATCCGGAAGCTGTGCTATATAGTTGGGTGACTCTAAGCAAGTTCACTGTCAACTGGTTCCTCAAACATAAAATGGGGAGAATCACAACACCTACATCATAGATAATGTATATTGCCTGGCATGTGGAAAGAATTCAATAAATCCAAGTTCTCCTCTGAGTGGCACCCTGAGGAATTAATTAGCAAAGATTAAGTACCAATTCAGAGTGCAAAGAGAAATATTTATCCAGTTCATACTCTATCCCAGGCCTCCTGAGTATATAATATTATATAAGAGAGACAACACTTGTAAATTCAAGGAGTTTGCACTCTGCTTAGGATTAGTGGACAAGTAAGATAATTTCAGAATGTGGAAAGTACCTTGAAAGAAATAAACAGAGTGACATGATAAAGAGAAACTGCAGTGGTCTCTATTGATTGCCAGGTTGATTGGCTTGGGCTTTTTCATACGGGAGAAGGCAGAGTCTTATCTATATTAAAATGACATCTATTCCAAACATGGATTTTCCTTCCCTGTGTATAGACTCTCACCTTGAGCACTACCATCCAAGGGCTTACAGAATGCCTGACTGATCGATGTAGAATCTCCTACAATATTGCCTTAGACCAAATTATAACATTTTATGGCAGGGGAGGGGGGAGTACAGGAATAGGAAAGTGACAGAATCCCCCTGCCCCACTATTGATCATGCCACTCTGAAACAGTAATGAAATGGGCTACTATAAGCTCAGGTATGTATAAGCTTGAGGACAATACCCTTCAGAACTGAGGAATATTCTTCAGGATATAGTATATACATTCAATCAACAACTGACATATATTAGTGCATCCTCAACAGCTAGAATACATAAATCCAGAAACCAAGGTGTAGAAGTGTGGTAGGCCTTCATACCATCACTCAGAATGAACCAGTTGCACAAGGTGTGCTTCTCATCCCTGAAACCTTAGGTTCTGCCAGATAAGGGGTTCTGATTTCCAAAAAGAGAATTTTGCATTGAGAATAATTCCACTGTAAGAGTTCCATCAACTTGAAGGCACAACTACCACCTGTTTATTTGTTGCTAGCTGTGCCAGTGGAAAAATAGAAAAAGAATATAGTTCCTATTTATCAACATTGATAGATTTAAATTACTATGAAGAACTAGAGTTCCTGCAACACAGTGAGAGTGGGCAAGAGTACTTCTGGAATCCTGTGGATTCACTGAGGTGGTATTTGATGCTTATGTACCCAGTGATAATTACAACTTGGAAATTATAACACCATGGCTTAATGAGGGGAAGACAAATGAGGACTCAGATGCCTTGCAGATGAAGGTCTGTGTTTTTTCACTAGGCAGACGTCTTTGTTATCTGTTGTTATAACAGAATACCTGAGACTGGATAGTTTATAGAGAAATGAAATTTATTTCTTACAATTCTGGAGGCTGGGAAGTCCAAGAACATGGCACTGTCATCTGGTGGGGGTCTTCTTGCCACATCATTGTACAATGGAAACCATCACATGGTGAGAGAGCAAGAGCATGCCAGCTCAGTTCTCTCTCTGCTTATAAAGCCACCAGTCTCATCACTGGGACCCCACCCTGATGACCTTATCTAATCCCAACAACCACCAAAGGCCCCACCTCCAAACACTATCAACTTATGAATTTGGGGATTAAGTTGCCAACACATGAAATTTTGAGAAAACATTAAAACCAAAGCAGCAAGCAACCCAGTGGGGAAAACTAAGTGAAGCACTTGTTGTGAGTGACAGAAATCTGGAGTAAATCATAGAGGAGAAAAATAATGACTAGCAACTAAAGTCACAAGACCATATATCAGGGATCACAAATTTTTCTACAAACTTTCCTGTCATAAGTCTTTTATAGCGATTTTGGCTAGTCATAATGCTGAAGATTCTGTAACTGATTACACGTAGAAGAACACGAACAGATATGAGCAGGCCAAGGGGTAAACACTTCTTGTGCCCCCACCTCACATTTTCTCAGTCACTTTTTACTCCAGCCATTGCTTCAGGAAGAATCTTTGCATAGAGGTAGCCTGAAAGTACCTCACTTCAGCAGCACTACACTTCTTTTGTTTGCCACCCCACGGCTTCTCTGGATTTACAATATAGGACCACTAGCAATTATACATGTGCAACTGCTTATGAGTAAATTAACATCCCATAGGACAATCTTTTTTCAAGAGGGAAGACAGCTTGCCAATAATACCTTCCATTTCTTGTCCCTGGCAGAAGAAGAAGCCAAGGAACAAGGAGAAAATCATGTGATATAGTCCATATGATCCTCAGAGCATCCATTGAGGATCAAGCCTAGTTGACCACGGCATTGATAAACTAACAAAATACACTATTTTAAATTGGCTTTTTTTTTCCCTGTTTCATTATTCCCTGTCCTACATGCCTACTTCCCTAGATCATCTCCCCAAATAAGCTTCCTTCATATAAGCCCTCATCTCCTGCTCTCCTTTCTGATGACTTAAGCTGATATCCTGCCTTTCTTCTTATTCCCCTCCTACTCTGTTACTTATAGATTATTTTTGTCTGTTCTGTGCATTACTATCCAGAGTATTTCTTGGCAAATACTTTGAAATGAAGCTGAATGTAGTGTGTGATCTGTAATGATTACACCATGAACTTAACCCCCATATTTTCCAGTAACTCATCAAATGTGACACAGTTCTTTATTTGGGATGACCAATTTTGTTAAATTTAATACAAAGTGTTCTTCCTTCAAGCTGAGCAACTTAAGTAGAAGTTTTCCTTTAAAGCATGTTTTTGGATTACAGATTTTCAAATTGCTACAAAATGTACAATGATTGAACACTGGCCTCTGATCATTCAGCTCAAAATTGAATTAAATCTTGATCATTCATATTAATTCACATGCTACTGAGAGGCTTCCTTTAAAGTCTTTGAAGTATAGCAGGTATTATCTCCAGATTATTAATGTACAAGAGAGCTCAGTGTTTGCCAGTCTGTAGGCTTAACCTTACACAAATATTATTTTAATATCTGTTAATCCTTTAAGTTGAATGATTTTTTTCCTTTTCAATAGCAAAAATAAATTTACTCTTGTTCCTATGATAATGGATAACTGTTTCCCTAGACAAGGATTTGGGAAAATGCTGATAATGGTGGTGCCAGAGTTCTTGCACTGTTCATGCAAAAGCTCGAGGAGTACACAATATGTTGGCTTTGTATAAAGATAGCGGTGGTGCCAGAGTTCTTGCACTGTTCATGCAAAAGCTTGAGGAGTACACAATATGTTGGCTTTGTATAAAGATAGCGGCTTAGGAACTGAAAGTTGTGAAATGTCTTTCCTCAGTGTTATTTGCTCATATCCTGGAAAGACCCACAAGGTTGATAAAGCTGAGCAGTTGTTCATTGGCAGTTTTTTTCAGGTTTCTGTATGGAAAAGCTGTAAACTAGGCACAGAAATGGCAGTATGTTAGACTGCCTGAGAGAAAGCTCAAAGCACTTTCTGGGAGCATGCCAAAAGAAACCTCTGAAGAAAAAACTGTGGGTTGCTCACTGGTGGATGAAAAAGATCCTTGAGTCAATTCCTATTGAGTACACTTTCCTTTCTCTTGTTTTGTAACCCCGCTGTGGACACCAATTATTCGCACTCCAGGCTAGAAGATTTCCCACTTTCCTGAACAAGAGGTCTTTGGAGAACCGAATGCAGATATTTCCTTTCACTTCTGTGGCTTGAACTCTCCATAAGTTGTGTGGTCTGTGTTTCTATTATTTTTAAAATGGAAAAATAAAAGGGTAAACTGCAATAAGACCTACCAAGGTGCCAAATAAATTCAAAATAACTTTACAATTGCAGTTTCTTCAACTAAAACGCCTCCATACCTTGAAATTAGAGTCTTTACTCTTTCAAGCACAGCCGTGGTTGGAGAAGTTTGTGTAATCCCTCTTGATTATGTGAGAAGTGGGCAATTGAAAAGACAACTGCAGGGAGGTCAGAACCCCAAAATCAGTAATGGCCCAATCTGACTGTCATTAGTGATGAAAAAGCACCAATGAAAAATCCTTTACTAATGGCCATGCTGTCTTTTTTACAATCTATTCTTAAATTAGTCATTATTTTGGAAGCAAAGTAGTTAACCGGGGTGATTTTGAAGAGGAGTCTCAGTATGCTTAATGGAAAGTTTGCCGTTATAAGATGACTTGGGACAATAGATTTGTTCAAACTGCTATGAAATCTCGAGAACTCTTGAACATGGACCTTTGAATCTTCATGTTGAAATCTGTTTGTCAAATTGTTCAAATACTATTACAAGATTATGGTTTCCTGATATTTTCTTTCCCCTCAAAAAAATCTCAAGACTATATGAACATCTAACTTAAACAAGTTTGTATGTATTTATTATTGAGGAAACGTGTATTTTAAAATACATTTTATTACAGAGTACTGGGTAATACTATTATTTTTTATCTTTGAACCTAAAACAACGTGCCAATAAGGCACACTAAGAGCCAATTTATGACCAGCAAAAAAAAAAAAGAAGTGAAATAGGGAATCTATGGCTTATTTTAAGTTTATTTTTTGAGAAACAAGTTCGATGAAAATTATTTGGGGCAACTGAGTTTTGAACATAGTGTCATGTATCCCATGGCAGGCTCCCAGGTGCACGTACAGCAACTCTCAGCTCCCTTTTAGCCTGAATCTCTTCCTCCAGCTCACTGCTGAATTCCTATAGAGGCACAGTGCCTACCACATCAGGAAGTACACAGCCACTAGCAACATGCTAGGCTGGGAAAAGATAAAAAACAATTTCCATAGTTTACATAGAGATGAGCAGGGATTTCAATGGTTTCTGTTGTGTTATTTCTCAAGTACTAGGTGTTTGTAAAGATGAGCCCAAGTATTGCATGTGTGTAAAGAAAAATAATCACCCAAAATCTTCTATGTATTACCTAAAAAAAAAATGGATTAATATTTTGAGCTATATAACTCCAATACATTCAAGAATTTTTTGTAAATATGCATAACAGGTATATCTATATATTTATATCTATACATCTCTCAAAACTTGTTTCATTCAATGCATATTATACTGTTTCTTTTTGTTACTCAACTTTACATCTGAAATATGTGTATGTTAACAAATAAATATACAATTACCTTATCACTTATATTGGAGAAGTTGTACTTCATAGTATTTGAACATAAGCTCTGGAATTGGACTACTTAAGTTGAACCCCAGTCTTATTGACCAATTGTGTGATCTTGTGCAAGATCATTAAACACCTTGACCCTCAATTTCCTCACATATAGAATGATTATTATAATAGTATCTATCTTATAGGGTTGTAGCAAAGATTAAATGAGTCAATATATGTAAAGAAGTTATAGGAATGCCTAGCACATAGTAAATGTTCAGTAAATGTCAGTTACCATTTTTAAAGCTTTTTAATATTTCATTGTGTAAGTCTGTACAATTTATGTATTTATATAGATATTATTACTGTTTTTAATAGCAAACATTTGCAAATGAGGTATAATGACAATACCTCATACCTCATTATACCTCATTTACAAATGTTTGCTATTAAAAACACAGTAATAATATCTATATGTATACATATTTTCATATGTTTCTGACTTATTTTGGAGGGGAATAATTTTACAGAGGTAGAATTTCTCAGTCAAATGCTGTACACATTCATGTGTCTTTTTTTTTAGTGTTCTATTTTTATTTTTATTTTTTACTATTATACTTTAAGTTCTAGGGTACATGTTCACAACGTGCAGGTTTGTTACATACATACACATGTGCCATGTTGGTGTGCTGCACCCATTAACTCATCATTTACATCAGGTATATCTCCTAATGCTATCCCTTCCCCGTCCCCCAAGCCCACGACCGGCCCCAGTATGTGATGTTCCCCTTCCTGTGTCCAAGTGTTCTCACTGCCCAGTTCCCACCTATGAGTGAGAACATTCATGTGTCTTTTAAAGCTGCTTGCCTATAAATTTACAGAAGTAGAATTTCTCAAAGGCTGTACATATTCATGAGTCTTTTGAAGCTGATTGCCAATATGACATCAGAAATGTTAAACCCCTTTTTGCCCATCAAGCAGAGTATGAGAATACTCAACAACCACTGGTCATGTATGTTTTAAACATTTTTACTGTGACTAAAGTTTTTAAATAACTCTTCTGAAAATATAAGGAAAAAATAAAACAAGAACACAGACTTCCCTGAAGAGCTAACAATTGTGCTCCAAGAGAAAGCCAACACTTGTATTGCCTGCTCCCCAAGGGTTCCATTGGCTAACCAGTGTAGCAACAATCAGGAAGGAGAGTCTGTTTGTACAGGAGTTGACCTTGCCATTTTTTTTTATTAAATCCAATTCCAAAAAGGTACAAATAGAAAAGAGAGGAAAAGGGAAATTTAAAAATAGCTTTGCCCCTACTCTGAGGTGTGAAATGAAAGAAGAGCTTGAAACTCCCTGCAGGTTTATGGAAGCGAGTCCTGACCTGCTCAAGTAGAGAGGAATAATAAAGTAATGCAGGTTTAAACTGACTACACTGGCATATCTTAATTATTGAAAATTACAAGAAAACTATGAGATCTGCCTAAGATAAGAAAGGAAACCCAACAGATCATGATGAAAGAAAAAGATTGGGGGAAAAACTACAATGTGTTGTGTTTGTGCCTTCTTGAGTTCAAGCAGTTTAAAGAACAATATGCAATCCTAATTGAAATGTATAACACAAAAGTTTTAGAAACATGTCTAAAAATTTTACTTGGCCAGGTGCTGTGGCTCATAACTGTAATGGCAATACTTTTGGAGGTTGAGGGAGGAGAATCACTTAAGGCCAAGAGTTCCAGATCAGTCTGGGTAAAACAGCAAGACTGTGTCCCCATAAAAAAATTAAAAATAGCTGGGTGTGGTGGCACACACTTGTAGTCCTAGCTACTTAGGAGCTGAGGTGGGAGGACTGCTTAAGCCCAGGAGTTCAGGGCTGCAGTGAGCTATAATCATGCCACTGTACTCCAGCCTGGGTGACAACAAGACCCTGTCTCAAAAACAAACAAATAAAACTTTATTCAATTAATTTCTACCATAAGAAAAGCATGTTGGATCAGATCTCCAAACCAAAAGGGTATTTTTAAAGCTGATTCTAATTAACATTCTTGTGGAATACTTTTTAAATTATGGAATATTAATTTATTAATAATTTATTGTGCACCTACTATGTACCAGCTACTGTTCTAGATACTAGAGATTTCAAATAGACTATGAACAAACAAATAAATTTATAATGTCCATATAAGTTCAGTTTCTTACAAATGTTTATGAAGAAAAATCGTAATGAAGTGTTAGAATGTATCAATGAACCTAAGAGGGCTTTTGTAGACTGGATAATAAAAGAAATCTTCTCTGAGTGGTTAACATTTTAGCAGAAACTTTTAAAATGTGATCAAGAGGAAGGTGGAGCAAGATGGCTGGATAGAAGCCTACACCGTTTGTTCCCCCTACCAACCAAGCCCCACAAGAACACCCAATTTTAACAACTAACTAACTACACACAAAAAGCACCATCACAAGAACCAAAAATCACGTGAGCACTCACAATGCCTGTTTTTTTGTTTGGTTATTTGTTTGTTTGTTTTTTGAGACAGAGTCTCGCTCTGTTGCCCAGGCTGGAGTGCAGTGGCGTGATCTCAGCTCACTGCAAGCTCCGCCTCCCAGGTTCATGCCATTCTCCTGCCTCAGCCTCCGGGGTAGCTGGCACTACAGGCGCCCGCCACCACACCCAACTAATTTTTTGTATTTTAAGTAGAGATGGGGTTTCACCGTGTTAGCCAGGATGGTCTCAATCTCCTGACCTCAAAATTCCCCCGCCTCGGCCTCCCAAAGTGCTGGGATTACAGGCGTGAGCCACAGCGCCCGGCCCACAGTGCCTGGCTTTAACTTCATATAGCTGAAAGAGGCACTGAAAGGCAGTAGGAAAGACAGTCTTTTTATTTTATTTATTTATTTATTTATTTATTTTTTGAGATGAAGTTTCGCTCTTGTTGCTCAGGCTGGAGTGCAATGGCACGATCTCAGCTCACTGCAACCTCCACCTCCCGAGTTCAAGCGATTATCCTGCCTCAGCCTCCAGAGTAACTGGAATTATAGGCATGCGCCACCATGCCCGGCTAACTTTTTTGTATTTTTAGTAGAGACAGGGTTTCACCATGTTGGCCAGGCTGGTCTCAAACTCCTGACCTCAGATGATCTTCCCACCTTGACCTCCCAAAGTGCTGGGATTACAAGTGTGAGCCACCGCGCCCGGCTGAGAGGCAGTCTTAAATAGCTGATGCCACTCTTCTCATCCATACCCTTCCCCACAGTGCCCATTGCAGCACAGAGAATCTGTGTACTGGGAGAGGGAGAACACAGCAACTGGGGAACTTTACATTGAACTCAGTGCTGTGCTGTCACAGCAGAGACCAAAGCTGTGATGGGCTCAGCCAACGCCCCTGCACTGAGAGAGTATTTGGATGAGACTTCGCTAGAGGAAAATTGCCAATCAAAGTAGTCAGAACTTGAGTTTCTCAGCAGGCCTTTCCACCACTGGCCAAAGTGCTCTAGGGTTCTAGGTAAACTTAAGAGGCAGTCTAGGACTGAAGGACTGCAATTTCTTTTTTGTTGTTTTTCGGCTTGAGGTGGATTTTATTTACTCTGGTGTTTTTAGCTCTTTACTACTTGCTTACATGTTATCTGAGGGTTGATGTTAATGGGGGCAGTTTTATAAGAATTAGTGGGAAAATAAGGTGTTCTTAGAGCCTTGCAAAAGGAAAGCCAACTCCATAAAATGTTCTAGGATAGAATTTGACACATTTCTCCCCTTACAATAATAATTAAATGCAATTTAACATTCTTTATAAAAAATAACAGCAATATAATTGAAGGAAATCAGGCAACTCCTAGGGCTGGCCTGGGCTTAGAGACAGTGGATTAGAATGGCTTGTGACCTAGGGAGACACCAGCCAAGGTGGCTAAGGGAATGCTTGCGCCATGCCTTCTCCAACTTCAGGCCATGCAGCTGGCAACAACAAAAGTGACTCTTTCCTCCTGCTTGAGGAGAGGAGTGAAAAGTATAACAGACTTCTCCTGACCTTGGATACCAGCACAGCCACAGCAGGTTACGGCATGGTACAGAGTCATAAGGTCCCCATTCCATGCCCTAGCTCATTTCTTGACACACCCTGGGTCAAAAGAGAATGTACTGTCTTGAATGGAAGGACCCAGTCCTGGCAGGATTCATTGCATGAAAATTAAAGAGTTCTTGGGCTGGGCGTGGTGGCTCATGCCTGTAATCCCAGCACTTGGGAGGCTGAGGCAGGTGGATCACAAGGTTAGGAGTTTGAGACCAGCCTGACCAACATGGTGAAAACCTGTTTCTATTAAAAATACAAAAAAAAAAAAAATTAGCTGGGCTTGGTGGCGCATGCCTGTAATTCCAGCTACTCCAGAGGCTGAGGCAGAAAAATCACTTGAACCCAGGAGGTGGGGGTTGCAGTGAGCCAAGATCATGCCACTGTACCCCAGCCTGGGTGACAGAGCAAGACGCCATCCAAAAAAAAAAAAAAAAAAACTCCTGGGCCCCAGATAACCAACAATGATACTCAGTTAATACAGCATGGGTCTTGGGCTCTGAGACACGCTGGCTTCAGGTGTGTGCCAGCATATTCCCACCTATGGTGGCTACGGTGAAATTTCCCTTTTTGAGAAAAGCAGAGAGAGAAGGAAAGAGGACTTTGTCTTACACCATAGGTACCAGCTCGGCCACACTGGGGTAAAGCAACAAGCAGACACTTGAGGTCCCCAAGTCCAAGCCTAGGCACTTAGAAATCAATTTTGGATCTGCCCTGGACCAAAGGTGAGGGCAACTGCCCTAAAGAGTGAGACCTGGGCCTTGCAGTGGTCACCACAAGCTGATGGAAGAGCCCTTGGGCTTTAAGTGAACATCACTGGTGGCCAGGCAGAAGCCCTGTGTGAGCTGGTAGTGATGCTGGACACACAGAGAGGTTTCTCTGCCAGTGAGTAGAGGGAATAGCAAGAAGGAATTTGTCTTGTAGTTTGAATGCCAGCTTAGCCACAGTAGAACAGAACATAAGATAAATTGCTAACATTTTTTACTCCAATCCCTGGCTCCCAGATAGCATCTCTAGACCCACAGGGGCCATGGGGGAACTTGCCACTCTAAAGGAAGGGATTAAAATCTGGCTGGCTTCACCACATGCTGGTCATAGAGCCCTAGGGCCTTGAGTGAACATAGGTGGTAGCCATGTAGTGGTTACAGCAGGCCATGGATGACATCCAGTGCTGTACTGGCTTCAGGTCTAAATCAGCACAGTCCTGGTGGTTGTGGCCACAGGAATGCTTGAGTCTACCCACACCTAGTTCCAGGCAGCTCAGAACACAGAGAGAGAGACACTCTGTTTTTTGGGGAGAAAGTAAAGGAAAAGAACAAGAGTATCTACCTGGTAATCCAGAGAACTCATCCAGATCTTATTCGAGACTACTAAGGCAGTATTTCTACAAGTGTATAAGAACCACAGCATTACTGGGTGGCCCAAGTTCCTTCAAATACCTGGAAAGCCTTCCTAAAAATGCAAGCCCAGATTGCAAAACTACAATAAATGCCTAACTCTTTAATGATGCCTAGACACTGATGAACATCTACAAGCATCAAGACCATCCAGGAAAAGGAGGGGCTGAGATGGCTGACTAGAAACAGCTATGGTCAGAGGTGCCTGCCAAGAAGAATGAAAACAGTGAATGAATCCTGCAGCAACTAAGGTATCCATGTTCTCTCACTGGGACTGACTTCGCAGTTGGCATGACCCATGGAGAGTGAGGAAAAGCAGTGTGGAGCAACAGCACACCCAGGAGCTGCACAGTGCAAGGGGAGCTCCCACTCCCAGCCAAGGGAGGTAGTGAGTGATTGTGCTACCCCAGCTGGGAAACCACACTTTTTCCATGAATCCATGCAACCCACAAATCAGGAGATCCCCTTGTAAGCCCACAGAGCTGTGAAGATTCTCAGTGGCTGCTTAGATGGAGACTGCCTAAGACTACCGAGTTCCTGGAGGGAAGGGCAGCCACTATTACTGCAGCTGCCTGCTGCCTAAGATGACTGAGCTCCCAGAGGGAGGGATGGCTACTATCACTGAAGCTCAAGTCTGCCATTCTCACCTGCTGGTAATGGGGAGACTGGGTGATTTGGACCAAAGAGGAATTCCCCACAATGCAGCACAGCAGCTGTGGCAAATCATGGAGAGACTGTCTCTTTAGACCAGACCTGTACTCATCATTCCTCACCAGGTAGAGCCTCCCTGTGTGAATTTCAGCAACCCCAACCCGGGGTTTACAAAGAGAATGCTGATCTCCCTGGGATGGAGCCCCTGGGGGCAAGGGTGGCCACAGTCTCCATGGATCAGTGAACTTGGTCTTTTCCCTTCTTGACTCTGAGGAATCTGGGCAGTCCAGATGAATGGGATTCACCCTAGCACAGCACACCCTTTCACAAAGAGGCAGCCAGAGTGCTTTGTTAAGCAGGTTCCTGATCCTGTGCCTCCTGGCTGGGTGAGACTCCCCAACAGGGGTCACCAAAAACATTATACAGGACTGTTCCTGCTGGCATCAGGTCAGTGCCCCTCTGGGATGAAACCACTGCTCAAGGAAATCAGAGAGGACAAAAAACAAATAAAAAAAGTTCCATGCTCATGAATAAGAAGAATCAATATCGTGAAAATGGTCATACTGCCCAGATTAATTTATAGATTCAATGCTATTCTCATTAAATACCATTGACATTCTTCACAAAATTAGAAAAAACTACTTTTAAGTTCATATGGAACCAAAAGAGAGCCCGTATAGCCAAGACAATCCTAAGGAAAAAGAACAAAGCTGGAGACATCATGCTATCTGACTTCAAACTATACTGCAAGGCTGTGGTAACTAAAACAGCATGATACTGGTATAAAAACAGCCACATAGACCAATGGAACAGAGTAGAGAACTTAGAAATCAGACCCCCCATCTACAACCATCTGACCTTCAACAAACCTGACAGAAACAGCAATGGGGAAAAGATTCCATATTTAACAAATGATGCTGGGAGAATGGCCATATGCAGAAAATTGAAACTGGACCCCTTTCTTACACCTTATCCAAAAAGTAACTCAAGATGGATTAAAGACTTAAATGTAAAACCTAAAACTATAAAAACCCTAGAAGAAAATCTAGGCAATACCATTCAGGACATAGACATGGGCAAAATTTCATGATGAAAAATGTCCAAAGCAATTGCAACAAATGCAAATATTGACATATGGGATCTAATTAAACTAAAGAGCTTCTGCACAGCAAAAGAAACTATCATCAGAGTGAACAACCTACAGAATGGGAGAAAATTTTTGCAATCTATTCATCTGACAAAGGTCTAGTATCCAGAATCTACAAAGAACTTCAACAAACTTAGAAGAAGAAAACAAAAAACCTCATTAAAAAGTGAGCAAAGGACATGATCAAACCCTTCTCAAAAGAAGACATTTAGGCAGCCAACAAACATATGAAAAAAAAGCTCAACATCACTGATCATTAGAGAAACGCAAATCAAAACCACAATGAAATACCATCTCATACCAGTCAGAATGGCGATTATAAAAAGTCAAGAAACAACAGGTGCTGGCGAGGCTGTGGAAAAATAGATATAATTTTACACTGTTGGTGGGAATGTAAATTAGTTCAATCATTGTGGAAGACAGTGTGACAATTCCTCAAAGACCTAGAATAGTATATCTGGTGAAAATATCCTTCAAGCATGAGAGAGAAAGACAAACAAAAGCTGAGGAATTTTATCAATAGTGGACCTGTCATACAAGAAATGCTAAAGGGAGTTCTTTAATCTGAAAGAAAATTACATTAATTGGAAATAAGAAATCATCCAAAGGTATAAAACTCACTGGTAATGGCACACAGAAGAACACACAATATTATATCACTGTACGTGTGTTGTATGAACTACATTTATTTTAAGTAGAAAGGCTAAACAATGAGCCAATCAAAAATAATAACTACAACAGCTTTTTATGATGAAGACAGTAGAATAACACATAAAGAGAAACAACAAAAAGTTAAAAAGCTGGGGTATGAAGTTAAGTGTAGAATTTTTATTGGTTTTCTTTTTGCTTGCTTGTTTGTTTATGCAATCAGTGTTGTCATCAGTTTTAAATAATGGGTTATAAAAGAGTAATTGCAAGCCTCACAGTAACCTCACATCAAAAACATACAACAAATACATAAAAATTAAAAAGCAAGAAATTAAATTATACCACCATATTCACTTTTACTAAAAAAAGACAGGAAGGAAGAAAAGACCATAAAACAACCAGAAAAAAAAATAACAAAATGGCAGGCCAAGTCTTTACTCATCAATAACAACATTGAATACAAATGGGCTAACTTTTCAATTAAAAGGCACAAGGGGCTGAATGGATGAAAAAGTAAGACCCAATGTTCTATTGCCTACAGTAAAACATATCACCTATAAAGATACACATAGACTGAAAATAAAGGAATGGAAAAAAGTACTCCATGGCAATGGAAACCAAAAAAGAGCAGGAGTAGCTCTTCTTATACCAGACAAAACAGATTTCAAGACAATAATTGTAAGATACAAAGAAGGTCATTATATAATGGTAAAGAGGTCAATTCAGCAACAGGATATAACAATCGTAAACATATATACAGCTAACATTGGAGCACTCAGACATATAAGCAAATATTATTAGAGCTAAAGAGAGATATAGGCCTAAACTAATAATAGCTAGAGACTTCAACACCTCCCTTTGAGCATTGGGAAGATCTTTCAGACTGAAAATCAACAAGGAAACATAGAATTCCATCTGCATTATAGAACAAATGGCTCTAATAGATATTTACAGAACATTTAAGATGATGGTTACAGAATACATATTCTTTTCCTTTGCACATAGATCATTCTCAAGGATAGATCACATGTTAGGTCACAAAACAAGTCTTAAAACATTCAAAACAATTCAAATAATATCAAGCATCTTTCCTGACCACAATGGAATAAAACTAGAAATCAATAACAAGAGGAATTTTGCAAACTATGCAAACACATGGAAATTAAACAACATGCTCCTAAGTGACCAGTGGGTCAATGAAGAAATTAAGAAGGAAATTGAAAAAATTTCTTGAAACAAATTATAATGGAAACATAACATACCAAAACCTATGGGATACAGCAAAACCAGTGCTAAGAGGGAAGTTTATAGCTATAAGTACCTACATCAAAAAAGAAAAACTATAAATAAATACTTAATGATACATCTTAAAGGACTAGAAAAGTAAGAACCAACGAAACCCAAAATTAATAGAAGAAAATAAAGATTAGAGCAAAACTCATTGACTTTGAAAGGAAGAAAACAATTTAAAAGACCAACAAAAGAAAAAGTTGTTTTTTTTAAAGATAAACAAAACTAACAAACCTTTAGCCAGACTAAGAAAAAAAATAAAATAAAAGGTGCAAAAGGAGACATTAAAACTGATACCACAGAAATTCAAAAGGTCATTAGTAGCTATTGTGAGCAACTGTATGGCAACTGTATGAACTAATTTACAAATTAGAAAATCTAGAGGAACTAGATAAATCCCCAGACACATACAACCTATAAAGGTTGAACCATGAAGAATCCAAAACCTGAACAGACCAATAACAAGTAACAAGATCAACACTGGAATAAAATGTCTCCCAGGGGTAGGGCCAAGGTGGCCGACAAGAAGCAGTCCCGTTTGGAGGCTCTCCTTGAAAAAAACCATAATAAGTACATGAATCCTTCACCAGCAACCAAGGTATCCAGGTTTTCTCATCAAAATTGAATAGAAGGCTGGCATGACCCAGGGAGAGAAGGAAGAGCAGTGTGATGCAGCAGCCCACCTGAGAACCACATGGGGAAGACAACCCCCCACCCCCAGCCAAGGGAGGTGGTGAGTGAGCATGCTACCTAGCCAGGGAAACTGTGGTTTTTCCCACACAACTGTGCAACCCAGGGATTGGAAGATGCCACTCATGTACCCACGCCACCAGGACCTAGCATCCAAACCCTGGAACATGCAGATTCTTACAGCCTCTCAGCTGAAATCTACTTAAGCCTACTGAACTCCCAGGGTGAGGGATGACCACAACCAAGTCACTGGCTGTGGCTGCCTGCTATCTAAGCCATTTATGCTCCTTTGGGGAGGGGCAGCAGCTAGCACTGGGAGTAATACACTAACATGCTACATCCTAACACGCTAAGCTCCTTGAGCCAGGGAAGGGTGGCACCCATATCTATAGCTCCAGGCTGCACTTTTCCCCTGCTGGAGCCAGGGAAGCTGGATGACTTTGTCCCAAGACTTGTCCCCACAGCCAACACACCAGCTGTGGCAGTCTATGGCCAGAGTGCCTCTTCAGTTATAATTCTGACCCATCCTTCCTCAGTGGATGGAGATTCCCTGTAGGATCTCCAATAACTCCAGCCAGAAGCTCAAGGACAGAATTTAAATCTCCCTTGGCTTGAGCCCCTAGAGGGAGGGATGGTCGCAGTCTCTGTGAACCAGCAGACTTAGCCTTTCCTCCTGGTGGTTCTGAGGAATCCAGGCAGCCCAGATGAGTGGGATTCCCCCCAGCAAAACACACCCTCTCCACCAAGGGACAAAGTGCTTCATTAAATGGGTCCTGCTCCCCATGCCACCCAAATGGGTGAGAACCTCCAACAGGGGTTGTCAGACACCCTATACAGGAGCAATCCTACTGGCATCAGGTTGGTTGTCCTCAAGGTCAGAGGTCCCAGAAGAAGGAGCAAGCACCCATCTTTGCTGCTGTCCAGCCTCCTTGAGTGGCGTCTCCATGCACAGGAGCAAATCAGATGAATAGAGTTTGAAGTGAACCCTCAGCAAACTGCAGCAGCCCTACAGAAGAGGGATCTGACTGTTGAAACAAAAACAAACAAACAAAAAGCAACAACAACAGCATAAACAACAACAACAAAAATGGCCCCCACAAAAACCCTATCCAGGGGTCAGCAGCCTCAAAGATCGAAACTAGACAAACTCATGAAGATGAGAAAGAATCAAGGAAAAAAATGCTGAAAACCCAGAAGACCAGAGTGCCTCCTCTCCTCCAAATGATCATAACATCTCTCCATCAAGGGCACAGAACAGGGCAGAGGATCAGATGGACGAATTCACAGAAGTAGGCTTCAGAAGATGGGTAATAAAAAACTATGATGAGCTAAAGGAGCATGGTCTAACCCAAAGCAAAGAAGTTAAGAACCTTGATAAAAGGTTACAGGAATTGCTAAATAGAATAACCAGTTTAGAGAGGAAGATAAATGACATGATGGAGCTAAAATATACAACATGAGAACTTCGTGAAGCATACACAAGTATCCAAACCAAAACTGACCAAGTGGAAGAAAGGAATCAGAGTTTGAAGACCACCTTAGTGAAATAAGACATGAAGACAAGAATAGAGAAAAAAGAATGAAAAGGAATGAACAAAGCCTGCAAGAAATATAGGACTTCTTAAATAAACCAAACCTATGATTGATTGGAGTACCTGAAGGAGATGGAGAGAATGGAAACAAGCTGAAAACTTCAGGATATTATCCAGGAGAACTTCCTCAACCTAGTAAGACAAGCCAACATGCAAATTCAGGAAATACAGAAAACACTATTAAGATACTCCATGAGAAGACCAACCCCAAAACACATAATCATTAGATTCTCCAAGGTCAAAATGAAGGAAAAACTGTTAAGGTCAGCTAGAGAGAAAGGCCAGGTCACATACAAAGGGAAGCCCATCAGACTAACAGTGTACCTCTCAGCAGAAACCCTACAAGCCAAAAAAGATTAAGGGCCAATATTCAGCATTCTTAAATAAAAGAATTTTCAACCCAGAATTTCCAGCAAAATATCCAGCCAAACTAAGCTTCATAAGTGAAGGAGAAATAAAATCCTTTCCAGACAAGCAAATCCTGAGGGATTTCCTTACCACCAGGCCTGCCCTTCAAGAGCTCATGAAAGAAGCACTAAATATGGAAAGGAAAAACCAGTACCAGCCACTGCAAAAACACACCAAAATATAAAGACCAATGACACTACAAAGAAACTGCATCAACTAGTGCACAAAATAACCAAATAGCATCATGATGACCAGATCAAACTCAGACATAACAATATTAACCTTAAATGTAAATGGGCTAAATGCTCCAATTAAAAGACAGACTGGCAAATTGGATAAAGAGTCAAGACCCATTGGTGGGCTGTATTCAGGAGACCCATTTATGTGCAAAGATACACACAGCTCAAAATAAAGGGACAGAGAAAAATTTACCAAGCAAATGGAAAGCAAAAAAAAGCAGGGATTGCCATCATAATCTCTGACAAACAGACTTTAAACCAACAAAGATTTAAAAAAAAAAAAAAAAGAAGGGCACTACACAATGGTAAAGAGATCAATTCAACAAGAAGAGATAACTGTTCTGAATATATATGCACCCAATACAGGGGCACCCAGATTCATAAAGCAAGTTCTTAGAGACCTACAAAGAAACTTAGACTCCCACACAATAATAATAGGACATTTTAACACCCCATTGTCAGTATTAGACAGATCAATGAGACAGAAAATTTAAAAGGATATGCAGGACTTGAACTCAGCTCTGGATCAAGTGGACCTATTAGCAGGTCTACAGAATTCTCTACCCTAAAACAACAGAATATACCATTCTTCTCAGTGCCGTATGACACTTATTCTAAAATCAACCACATCATTGGAAGTAAAACACTGCCCAGCAAATGCAAAAGAATGGAAATCATAACAAACAGTTTCTCAGAACGCAGTGCAATCAAATTAGAACTCAGGATTAAGAAGCTCAATCGAAACCAAACAATTTCATGGAAATTGAACAGCTTCCTCCTGAATGACTCCTGGGAAAATAATGAAATTAAGGCAGAAATCAACAAGTTCTTTGAAACCAATGAGAACACAGAAACAACATACCAGAATCTCTGAGACACAGCTAAAACAGTGTTAAGAGGGAAAATCAACACCCTAATATCACAATTAAAGAGCTAGAGAGACAAGAGCAAACTAATCCAAAAGCTAGCAGAAGACAATAAATAACTATGATTAGAAAAGAACTGAAGGAGCTAGAGACACGAAAAATCCTCCAAAAAAATCAATGAATTCAGGAGCTGTTTTTTAAAAAATAAATAAATAAAACTGATAGACTGCTAGCTACACTAATAAAAAAGAAGGAGAGAATAGTCAAACACAAAAAAAATGATAAAGGGGATATCACCACTGACCCCAAAGAAATACAAACTACCATCAGAGAATACTATAAACACCTCTATGCAAATAAACTAGAAAATCTAGAAGAAATGGATAAATTCCTAGATGCATAAACCCTACTAAGACTAAACCAGGAAGAAGTTGAATCCGTGATTGGACCAATAACCAGTTCTGAAATTGAAGCAGTAATTAATAGCCTACCAAACACAAAAAGCCCAAGACCAGATGGATTCACAGCTGAATTCTATGAGAAATACAAAGAGGAGCTGCTACCATTCCTTCTGAAACTATTCCAAACATAGAAAAAGGGAGACTCCTCCCTAACTCATTTTATGAGGCCAGCATCATCCTGATACCAATGCCAGGAAGAGACACAACAAAAAAAGAAAATTTCAGGCCAATATCCCTGAGGAACATCAATGCAAAAATCCTCAATAAAATACTGCCAAACCAAATCCAGCAGCACATCAAAAAACATCCACCATGATCAAGTTGGTTTCATCTCTGGGATGCAAGACTGGTTCAACATACGCAAATCAATAACTATAATCCATCACATAAACATAACCAATGACAAAAACCACATGATTATCTCAATAGATGCAGAAAAGGTTTTTGATAGAATTCAGCATCCCTTCATGTTAAAAAGTCTCAATAAATTAGGTATTGATTGAATATATCTCAAAATAATAAGAGCTATTTATGACAAACCCACAGCCAATATCGTATTGAATGGGCAAAAGCTAGAAGCATTCCCTTTGAAAATGGGTACAATACAAGTATGCCCTCTCTCCCCATTACCATTCAACATAATATTGGAAGTTCTGGCCAGGGAAATCAGGTGAGAGAAAGAAATAAAGGGTATTCATATTGGAAGAGAGGAAGTCAAGTTGTCTCTGCTTGCAGATGACAGAATTGTATGTTTAGAAAGGCCCATCATCTCAGCCCAAAATCTCCTTAAGCTGATAAGCAACTTCAGCAAAGTCTCAGAATACAAAATCAGTGTGCAAAAATCACAAGCATTCTTATACACCAATAATAGACAAACAGAGAGCCAAATCATGAGCCAATGCCCACTCACAATAGCTACAAAGAAAATAAAATTCCTAGGAATACAGCTAACACAGGATGTGCAAGACCTCTTCAAGAAGAACTACAAACCACTGCTCAAGGAAATAAGAGAGGACACAAACAAATTGCAAAACATTCCATCTTCATGGATAGGAAGACTCAATATCATGAAAATGACCATAGTGCCCAAAGTAATTTATAGATGCAATGCTATTCCCATCAAACTACCATTAACAGTCTTCACTGAATTAGAAAAAAACTATTTTAAATTTCATATGAAATCAAAGAGGACCCCATATAGCTAGGACAATCCTAAACAAAAAGATCAAAGCTGGAGGCATCACGCTACCTGACATCAAACTATACTACAGGGTTACAGTAACCAAAACAGCATGGTACTGGTACAAAACAGACATATAGACCAATGAAACAGAACAGAGAGGTCAGAAATGACACCACATATCTATAACCATCTGATCTTCAATGAAACTGACAGAAACAAGTAATGGGGAAAGGATTTCCTATTCAGTAAATGGTGCTGGGAAAACTGGCTAGCCATAGGCAGAAAAATGAAACTGGACGCCTTCCTTACACCTTACACAAAAATTAACTCAAGATGGATTAAATACTTAAATGTAATACTCAAAACCATATAAACTCTAGAAGAAAACCTAGGAAATATTATTCAGGACATGGGCTTGGGCAAAGACTTCATGACAATAACACAAAAAGCAATTGTGACAAAAACCAAAATTGACAAATGGGATCTAATTAAACTAAAGAGCTTCTGCACAGCAAAAGAAACTATCCTCAGAGTGAATAGACAACCTACAGAATGGGAGAAAATTTTTGCAATCTACCTGTCTGATAAAGGCCTAATATCCAGAATTTACAAGGAACTTAAACATATCTACAAGAAAAAACAAACAACCCCATCAAAAACTGGGCAAATGATATGAACAGACACTTCTCAAAAGAAGACATTTACATGGCCAACAAACATAAAAGAAAAAAGCTTAATATCACTGATCACCAGAGAAATGCAAATCTAAACCACAATAAGATACACCAGTTAGAATGGCAATTATTAAAAATTCAGGAGAGGAAACAATAGATGTTGGTGAGGCTGTGGAGAAATGGGAATGTTTTTATACCGTTGGTGGGAATGTAAATGAGTTCAACATTGTGAAAGACAGTATGGCGATTCCTCAAGGATGTAGAATCAGAAATACCACTGGACCCAGCAATCCCATTTCTGGGATTATAAATCATTCTACCATATAAATCATTCTACTACAGGAATGATTTATATAGTAAAAGGAATATAAATCATTCTACTATAAAGACACATGCACAGGTATGTTTATTGCAGCACTATTTACAATAGCAAAGACATGGAACTAACCCAAATGCACATCAATGATAGAATAGATAAAGAAAATGTGGTACATATACACCATGGAATACTATGCAGCCATAAAAAAGAATGAGATCACGTTCTTTGCGGGGACATGGGTGAAGCTGGAAGCTATCATCCTCACTAAACTAACACAGGAACAAAAAACCAAACACCACATATTCTCACTTATAAGTGGAGTTGAACATTGTGAACACATGGACACAGAGAGGGGAGCAGCACACACAGGGGCCTGTTGGGATGTGGGGGGTGAGGGGAGGGAATTTAGAGGATCAGTCAATAGGTACAGCAAACCACTCTGGCACACATATACCTATGTAACAAACCTTCAGGTTCTGCACATGTATTTCATTTTTTGTTTTTTGGTTTTTTAGAAGAAATAAAGAAAAAAAAGGTCTCCTAGCTAAGAAAAGCCCAGGTCCTGATGGCTTCAATGCTGAATTCTACCAAACATTTACAGAAGAAATAATACCAATTCTACTCAAAGTTTTCCAAAAAGTATAGAAGGAGGGGATACTTCCAAATGCACTCTACAAGCCCAGTATTACCCTGATACCAAAACCAGACCATATCAAGAAAAGAAAACTATAGGCCAATATCCCTCATGAGTATTGAAGCAAAACTTCTCAGCAAAATACTGGCAGACTGAATTAAACAATTCATTAAAAAGATAATTTATCATGACCAAGGGGACTTATCCCAGAAATGCAAGGTTGGTTCAATTTACATGTTTGGTACATCATATCAACAGAATGAAGGACAAAAACCATATGATCATATCAATTGATGCTAAAAAACATTTGATAAAATTTGACATCCTTTCATGATAAAAACTCTCAAAAAACTGCATATAGAAGGAACATGCCTCAACATAATAAAAAGCCATATATGAAAAACATACAGCTAGTATCATACTGAATAAAAGAACACTGAAAGCCCTTCCTCTAAGATGTGGAACAGAATAAGGACGCTAACTTTCACCACTGTTATTCAATATAGTACTGGAAGTCCTAGATTGAGCAGACAAACAACAGAAAGAAATAAAGAGCACTCAAATTAGAAAGAAATCAAATTATCCTTCTTTGCAGAACATAGGATCTTATATTTGGAAAAATCTAAAGACTCTACCCAAAAAAAACTATTAGAACTGATAAACAAATTCAATAAAGTGGCAGAATACAAAATCAACATACAAAAATTAGTAGCATCTCTATATGCCAACACTGAATGATCTGAAAAAGAAACCAAAAAAGGAATCCCACTTACAATATCCACAAATGAAATAAAATGTCTAGGAATTAACTTAATCAACAAAATAAAAGATTTCTTCAATGAAAGCTGTAAAACACTGATGAAAGAAATTGAAGGACACACACGCACACACAAAACAGAAAGATATTTCATGTTCATGCATTGGAAGAATCAATACTATTAAAACTTCCATACTGCCCAAAGCAATCTACAGATTCAATGCAATCCCTATCAAAATACCAATGACATTCACAGAGATAGAAAACTATTCTAAAACTTAAATGGAACCACAAAAGTCCTGCAATAGCCAAAGCTACCTTGAGCAGAAAGAACAAAACTGAAGAAATCACTTTACTTGACTTCAAATAATACTATTTAGCTATAGTAATTAAAAAGGCATGGAAATTGCATAAAAACAGACACATAGACTAATGGAATGGAATAGAGAACCCACAAACAAGCCCAAACACTTTCACTGAACTCATTTTTTATAGCAGTGTCAAGAACGTACATTGGAGAAACAACAGTCTCTTCAATAAATGGTGCTAGGAAAACTTAATATCCATATGCAGAAGAATGAGATTGGACCTCTATCTCTTGTCACATACAAAAATCAAATCAAAATGGATTAAAGACGTAAGTTGAAGATGTTAATCTAAAGACTTAAATCTAAGACCTTCTTAAACTATGAAACTACTACAAGAAAAACTCTCCAAGATATTGGTCAAAATTTCTTGAGTAACACCCCACAAACCACAGGCATCCAAAGCAAAAATAAACAAATGAGATCATATTAAGTTAAAATACTTCTGCACAGCAAAGGATATGATCAACTGAGTGAAGAGATAACCCACAGAATAGAATAAAATATTTGCAAACTATGCATCTGCAAGAGAATAATAACCAGAATATATAAGAAACTCAAACGACTTTATAGGAAAAATATCTAATAAAATTTTTAAATGGGCAAAAGATTTGAATAGACATTTCTCAAAACAAGACATACAAATGGAAAACGAGCATATGAAAATATGCTCAACATCATTGATTATCAGATAAATGCAAATCAAAACTGCAGTGAGATATCTTCTCACCCCAGTTAAAATGCCTTTTATCCAAACATGGGCAATAACTAATGCTGGAGAGGGTGTGGAGAAAAGGGAAACCTAGTATACTGTTGGTGAGAATATAAATGAGTAAAACCAATATGGAGGGGAGTTTGGAGATTCTTCAAAAAAGACAAAAAAAGACATACCATCCAATCTAGCAATGCCACTGCTGAGTATACATCCAAAAGAAAATCAGTATATCTAAGAGATATTTGCACTCCCATGTTTGCTGCAGCACTGTTCAAAATTGCCAGGATTTGGAAACAACAAAACTGTTCATCAACCAATGATTGGATAAAGAAAATGTGGTACATATACATAAGCGAGTACTATGCAGCCATACAAAAGAATGAGATCTCGTCATATGCAACAACATGAATGGAACTGGAGGTCATTATGCTAAGTAAAATAAGTCAAGCACAGAAAGACAAACTGTGCATGTTCTCACTTATTTGTGGAAACTAAAAATCAGAACAATTAAACTTATGGAGACAGAGAGTAGAAGGATGGTTACCAAAGGCTGGGAGGGGTAGTGGGAAAAAGTCGGGGAGAAGTGGAAATGGTTAGTGGATACAAAAAAAACAGAAAGACTAAATAAGAGCTAGTATTTCATAGCACAACAGATTGACTACAGTCAATAATAATTTAATTGCACTTTTTTAAATAACTAAAAGAGTATAATTGATACCAAAAAAAAGTTAGAGATAATGAATAAGACCTATTATTTCATAGCACAACAAAGTGACCATACTGAGTAATAATTCAATTGTTCATTTTAAAATAACTAAAAGCATATAATTGATACAAAAAGGTTAGGAAGATGAATAAGACCTAGGATTTCATAGCACAACAGAGTGACTATAGTCAATAATAATTTAATTAGACATTTTAAAATAACTAAAAGAGATAATTTGATTGTAACAAAAAGGATAAATGCTTGAGGGGGTGAATATTTTCTACGATGTGATTATTACACATTAAATGCCTGTATCAAAACATCTCATGTCCCATATAAATATATACTATTATGTACCCACACAAAGTAAACATTGATTTTTTAAAATGTGAACAAATTTGATAGGAATGAAAAAGAATACTGAATGTCATGGCCACTAGATCAACTGAAAATATTCTATAGGTAGATTTAGCTCTGTTAATTGGTATGTCTGATTAATTTTAAACCAAAACTTATGTTGAAAGAATACAAAATCCCTCTACATTTATAAATAACAATATTTTGTGATTCATCTTGTGCATGGGTCAATATAGGTAAGCTATACACAGTACGACAGTACATCTGCTTTCCTTTGGTCTTTCCTGGGCTATCTGGGAAGGCAAATAGGTGGGAAGGTTAAATTGATCTGTAAAAGGTAAGATTAGATAGAGAAAATATTGAAATTGTACTTATTTAACTAATATTTATTGAATACCTACTATGTGTCAGAGTATGATTCAGCATTGGTTCACCAAAACATTTGGAATTCCTCCAGGCACTTTTTTTTTTTTAAGCACTTGGCATAGTACCTTGTATGATGTAGATCTCCAATTAGAATTGAATGAATTAATGAAGGAGATAAAACAGTGGGGTTCTTAATGCCTTCCATAGAGAAAAATCAACAGAGATAGCACTGCTTCTTAAAGATGATGGGGTTCAGGAGAGTCTACCCCAAAATGTGGAACTTTGGCATTTGAAAACACATCAGAAGCCAAAAAGTCATTTTTTACCTTCCCCAAGCCATTCTTTCCTGAAGCAAGTGATAAAACCTAAAAAGGATTTTCTGAATTTCTCCAGAAGCAGGTCACAAGACACCTATTGAAGAGATACCCTCCCTGTGCCTGGAGGAAAGAAACATTCTTACTTCTGAAGACACAGAGTCACAGAGACAAATCTGAATAAACAAGTCTTGCTAAGTTCCCCCCAGTTTACTGCCATTTTAATCATACTTTTTTACCCAATTATACTGCTCCACAATTGTCGATTTCTTCATTAAACCTACCACAAAACAATACATTGGCTTAAAAAATACACTGGTTTATCCATTTCTTTGAGTCTTCATTTCCTTATGAAGCCTCCTGTGTCATGTAAAGCGTATTAAATACACATGTATACTTTTCTCTTATTAATCTGTCATTCGTTATCAGGACTGCCACAATGAACCTAGCAATGAGTGAAGGAAAATATTTTATCTTCCCTTGTGAGGATAATATCATTTATCAAACTCAAGTTTTTATTTAAATTTTGATAGTATATTATATGTAAAATATACTGGAGCCTGTATATTACCTAATCTCTATTTTATTTAACGATTTAGATTTTGTTCTGAAATCTGTTATTCTATTAATGATAACATTATATGGGGATAAATAGAATTTAGCATGCCTAGAATAAGTTAAAGATGTGATGACAGACATTGATTATAAGTGGTGTTTAAAAAACATTATGGGCTCATGACATGTTTGAATCCACATAGTAAGAAAGATCTACTACAGGCATTTCCGGTTGGCTGAGTAGCACACGTGCAGCCGGAAGGGAAGTAACATCAGCCCAGAGAATTCAGTAGATGTACTCTGTGGCGCCGTGGTCTAGGCACTTCTTGGACAGCATGTCTCACCAGCTGATGAAACTCCTGTGCAAGAAGATCTAGAAGCAGAACCTCAAATTGCAGCAGCGGAACCTAAAGTTGCAGGGGGCCTCAAATCTGACCCTATCAGAAACTCAAAATGGAGATGTGTCTGAAGAAACAATGGGAGATGGAAAGGTTAAAAAATCCAAACATTCTATGAATGTGGGCTTATCAGAAGCTCAAAGTGGAGATGTGTGTCAAGAAGCAGTGTAAAATATAAAAGTTAAAAAATATAAAAAACAGTGTAAAATATAAAAAATATAAAAAACTTAAAAATAAAAATAAAAAGGTTTCCCCAGAAATCCACTGTATTAACCAACGGAGAAGCAGCAATGCAGTCTCCCAATCCAGAATCAAAAAAGAAGAAGAAAAAAAGAAAAATGATGAATGATGCTGGGCCTGATACAAAAAAAAAAAGCAAAAACTGAAAACAAAGGGGAATCTCAAGAAGAAAGTGCCAAGACTCCTAAAGAAACAGAAAATAATGTGAAGAAGCCAGATAATGATGAAGATGACAGTGAGGTGCCCAGCCTGCCCCTGGGACTGACAGGAGCCTTTGAATAGACTTCATTTGCTTCTCTATATAATCTTGTCAATGAAAATACTCTGAAGGCAATAAAAGAAATGGATTTTACAAATATGACTGAAATTCAGCATAAAAGTATCAGACCACTTCTGGAAAGCAGGGATCATCTAGCAGCTGCAAAAACAGGAAGTGGTAAAACCCTGGCTTTTCTTATCCCTACAGTTGAACTCATGGTTAAGTTAAAGTTCATGCCCAGGAATGGAATGGGAGTCCTTATTCTCTCACCTATTGGAGAACTAGCCATGCAAACTTTTGGTGGTTCTTAAGGAGCTAATGACTCACCACGTACATACCTATGGGTTGATAATGGGTGGGAGTAACAGATCTGCTGAAGCACAGAAACTTGCTAATGGGATCAACATCATTGTGGCCACACCAGGCCGTCTGCTGGACCATATGCAGAATACCCCAGGGTTTATGTATAAAAACCTGCAGTGTCTGGTTATTGATGAAGCTGATCATATCTTGGATGTTGGGTTTGAAGAGGAATTAAAGCAAATTATTAAACTTTTGCCAACACATAGACAGACCATGCTCTTTTCTGCCACCCAAACTCAAAAAGTTGAAGACCTGGCAAGGATTTCTCTGAAAAAAGAGCCATTGTATGTTGGTGATGATGATGATAATGCTAATGAAACAGTGTATGGTCTTGAGCAAGGATATGTTGTTTGTCCTCATGAAAAGAGATTCCTTCTGCTCTTCACATTCCTTAAGAACTGAAAGAAGAAGCTTATGGTCTTCTTTTCATCTTGTATGTCCATGAAATATCACTGTGAGTTGCTGAACTACATTGATTTGCTCGCCTTGGCCATTCATGAAAAGCAAAAGCAAAATAAGCATACAACCACATTCTTCCAATTCTCCAATGCAGATTTGGGAACACTATTGTGCACACAAATGTAGCGGCAAGAGGACTGGACACTACTGAAGTGGACTGGATTGTTCAGCATGACCCTCCGGATGACCCTAAGGAATATATTCATTGTGTGGATAGAACAGCCAGAGGCCTAAATGGGAGAGAAAATTGGGTTTTCTTTGCTACTTGAAACAATCCAAGGTTCCATTAAGTGAATTTTAATGTTCCTGGTCTAAAATTTCTGACATTCAGTCTCAACTTGAGAAACTGATTAAAAAGAATTACTTTCTTCATAAGTCAGCCCAGGAAACATATAAGTCATACATACAAGCCTATGATTCCCATTCTCTGAAACAGATCTTTAATGTTAATAACTTAAATTTTTCTCAAGTTGCTCTGTCATTTGGTTTCAAGGTGCCTCCCTTTATTGATCTGAAAGTCAAGAGCAATGAAGGCAAGCAGAAAAAGCAAGGAGGTGGTGGTGGATTTGGCTACCAAAGTTGAGAAGTCCAAAATCTTTAAACACATTAGCAAGAAATCACCCAATAGCAGGCAGTTCTCTAACTGAAGACATGCCATTCTTTCATCTTGGATAACTTTGTTTTAAAATCAATTTTTTCCCCTTGATTTATCAGGATTTTTGTAGCCTTTAGAATTTAAACTTATCTAACAAGAGTACAAATTGACTTGGGTTGCAAGCACTGAGCACTGTTACTTATAACAAGTCTCTCTTCTATATTGGGATATAAAACTGGCTTTAATTTTCTTAGTTGCCCAAGGAATATCTGGGCCTTCTTGTGATAATATAATATTTTAATTTTAAGTATTTCCCCCTCATACACACAAATGTATGTTACTGTTTTAATATAATTCTTTGTGTACTTTTTCTTCTTGTTTTGTAAAGATTTTTGTGGCATGGATTGCTGTGCTAACTGCTGTAAAAGGTGACCCAGCGTACTGGGCAGCTGGTGGTAATGCAGAAAGGAGTCTCAGGTTATTTTTTTGCTTTTAGTTATTTCTTGAACTTGACAGTGTCTCATGACTCCTCCTGAAAATATTGCTAGCATCATAATGACAGGATCAAATTCACACATAACAATATTAACCTTAAATGTAAATGGGCTAAATGCCCCAATTAAAAGACATAGACTGGCAAATTGGACAAAGAGCCAAGACCCATCGGTGTGCTGTATTCAGGAAATCTCACATGCATATCTCAAGTGCAAAGACACACATAAGCTCAAAATAAAGGGATGGAGGAATATTTAGCAAGCAAACGGAAAGCAAAAAAAAAAAAGCAGGGGTTGCAATCCTAGTCTCTGATAAAACAGAATTTAAACTGACAAAGATCAAAAAAGACAAAGAAGGGCACTACATAATGGTAAAGGGATCAATGCAACAAGAAGAGTTAACTATCCTAAATATGTGTGCACCCAATACAGGAGCACCCAGATTAATAAAGCAGGTTCTTAGAGACCTACATAGATACTTAGACTACCAAACAATAATAGTGGGAGACTTTAACCCACAACTGTCAACATTAGATAGATCAATGAGACAGAAGATTAACAAGGATATTCCAGACTTGAACTCAGCTCTCGACCAAGCAGAACTAATAGACATCTACAGAACTCTCTACTCCAAATAGACAGAATATACATTCTTCTCAGTATCACATTGCACATCTTCTAAAATTGACCACATAATTGGAAGTAAAACACTCCTCAGAAAATGCAAAATAATGGAAATCATAAGAAACAGTCACTCAGACCACAGTGCAATCAAATCAGAACTCAGGATTAAGAAACTCACTCAAAACCACACAACTCCATGGAAGCTGAACAACCTGTCCCTGAATGACTACTGGGTAAATAAATAACAAAATGAAGGCAGAAATAAATAAGTTCATTGAAACCAGTGAAAACAAAAACACAACATACCAGAAACTCTGGGACACAGCTGAAGCAGTGTTTAGAGGGAAATTTATAGCACTAAATGTCCACAAAAGAAAGCAGGAAAGAACTAAAACTGACACCCTGACATCACAATTAAAAGAACTAGAGAAGCAAAAGCAAATAAATTCAAAAGCTAACAGGAGGCAAGAAATAACTAAGATCAGAACAGAAGGAGACAGAGACATGAAAGACCCTTCAAAAAATCAGTGAATCCAGGAGCTGGTTTTCAAAAAGAACAACAAAATAGTACACCACTAGCCAGAATAATAAAGAAGAAAAGAGAGAAGAATCAAATAGAAATAATAGAAAATGATAAAGGGGATATCACCACTGATCCCACAGAAATACAAACTACCATCAGAGAATAGTATAAACATGTATATGCCAATAAACTAGAAAATCTGGAAGAAATGGATAAATTCCTGAACACATACACCCTCCCAAGACTAAATAAGAAAGAAGTTGAATCCCTAAATAGACAAACAACAAGTTCTAAAATTGAGGCAGTAATTAATAGCCCATCAAATAAACAAACAAAAAAGCCAAGGACCAGATTGATTCACAGCCTAATTCTACCAGAGGTACAAAGAGGAGCTGGTACATTCCTTCTGAAACTATTCCAAATAATAGAAAAAGAGGGACTCCTTTCTAACTCATTTTATGAGGCCAGCCTCATCCTGATATAAAAACCTGGCAGAGAAACAACAAAAAAAGAAAATTTCAGGCCAATATCCTTGATGAACATCAATGCAAAAATCCTCAATAAAATACTCACAAACTGAATCCAGCAGCATATCAAAAAGCTTATCCATTACGATCAAGTCAACTTCATCCCTGGAATGCAAGACTGGTTCAACATATGCAAATCAATAAATGTAATCCATCACATAAACAGAACCAACAACAAAAACCACATGATTATTTCGACAAATGCAGAAAAGGCCTTCGATAAATTTCAACAGCCCTTCATGCTAAAAACTCTCAATAAACTACATATTGATGGAATACCTCTCAAAATAATAAGAGCTATTAATGACAAACCCACAACCAATATCATACTAATGGGCAAAAACTGGAAGCATTCCCTTTGAAAACTGGCACAAGACAAAGACACCCTCTCTCACCACTCCTATTCAACACAGTATTGGAATTTATGGCCAGGGCACTCAGGCAAGGGAAAGAAATAAAGAGCTTTCAAATAGGAAGAGAGGCAGTCAAATTTTCTCTGTTTGCAGATTACATGATTGTATATTTAGAAAACACCATTGTCTCAGCCCAAAATCTCCCTAAGCTGATAAGCAACTTCAGCAAAACCTCAGGATAAAAAATCAATGTGCAAAAATCACAAGCATTCCTACACACCAATAATAGACAAACAGAAAGCCAAATCATGAGTGAACGCACATTCACAATTGTTACAAGGAGAATAAAATACATAGGAATACAACTTACAAGGGATGTGAAGGACCTCTTCAAGGAGAACTACAAACCACTTCTCAAGGAAATAAGAGAGGACACAAATGGAAAAAAATACAAGCTCATGGATAGGAAGAATCAATATCATGAGAATGGCCATAATGCCCGAAGTAATTTATAGATTCAATGCTATCCTCATCAAGCTACCATTGACTTTCTTCACAGAATTAGAAAAAACTACTTCAAATTTCATACGGAACCAAAAAAGAGCATGCATAGGCAAGACAATCCTCAGCAAAAAGAACTAAACTGGAGGCATCATGCTACCTGACTTCAAACTATAGTGCAAAACTACAGTAACCAAAACAGCATGGTACTGGTACCAAAACAGATATATAGACCAATGAAGCAGAACAGAGGCCTCTGAAATAACACCACACATCTACAATCATCTGATCTTTGATAAACCTGACAAAAACAAGCAATGGGGAAAGGATTCCCTATTTAATAAATGGTGTTAGGAAAACTGACTAGCCATATGCAGAAAACTGAAACTGGACCCCTTCCTTACACGTTATACAAAAATTATACACAATTTTTGTATATTATTAAAGATGGATTATTTTGTGTGTGTATTAACATTATTTTGTGTATTATTAAAGATGGATTAAAGACTTATCCTTTTGTATAAGGTGTAAGGAAGGATTCAAGATGGATTAAAGACTTAAACATAAGACCTAAATCCATAAAAATCCTAGAAGAAAACCTAGGCAATACCATTCAGGATATAGGTATGGGCAAAGACTTCATGACTAACACACCAAAAGAAATGGCAACAAAAAATATTGACAAATGGGACCTAATTAAGCTAAAGAGCTTCTGCACAGCAAAAGACACTATCATCAGAGTGAACAGGCAACCTACAGAATGGGAGAAAATTTTTGCAATCTATCCATCTGATCCAATATCCAGAATCTACAAAGAACATAAACAAATTTACAAGAAAAAAATGAACAACCCCATCAAAAATTGGGTGAAGAAAATGAACAGACACTTCTCAAATGAAGACATTTATGCAGCCAACAAACATATGAAAATATGCTCATCATGTCCTTTGTAGGGACATGGATGAAGCTGAAAACCATCATTCTCAGCAAACTATCACAAGGACAAAAAACCAAACATCACATGTTCTCACTCATAGGTGGGAATTGAACAATGAGAACACTTGCACACAGGAAGGGGGACATCACACACTGGGGCCTGTTGTGGGGTTGGGGGAGAGGGGAGGGATAGCATTAGGAGATATACCTAATGTAAATGACGAGTTAATGGGTGCAGCACACCAACATGGCACATGTATACATATGTAATAAACCTGCACTTTGTGCACATGTACCCTAGAACTTAAAGTATAATAAAAAATTTAAAAAAGAAAATATGCTCATCATCACTGGTCATTAGAGAAATGCAAATCAAAACCACAATGAGATATCATCTCATGTCAGTTAGAATGGTGATCATTAAAAAATCAGGAAACAACAGATGCTGAAGAGGATGTGAAGAAATAGGAAGGCTTTTACACTGTTGGTGGGAGTGTAAATTAGTTCAACCATTGTGGAAGACAGTGTGGTGATTCCTCAAGGATCTGGAACCAGAAAGACCATTTGAACCAGCAATCCCATTACTGAGTATATACTCAAAGGATTATAAATCATTCTACTATAAAGACACATGCACGTTTATGTATATCGCAGCACTGTTCACAATAGCAAATACTTGGAACCAACCCAAGTGCCCATCAATGATAGAATGGATAAAGAAAATGTGGCACATATACACCATGGAATACTCTGCAGCCATAAGAAAGGATGAGTTCATGTCCTTTGCAGGGACATGGATGAAACTGGAAGCCATCATTCTCGGCAAACTAACACAAGGACAGAAAACCAAACACCACATGTTCTCACTCATAAGTGGGAGTGGAACAATGGGAACACATGGACACAGGGAGGGGAACATCATACACTGGGGCCTGTTGGGGGATGGGGTGCTAGGAAAGGGATAGCATTAGGAGAAATACCTAATGTAGATGACAGGTTGATGAGTGCAGCAAACCACCATGGCACGTGTATACCTATGTAACGAACCTGCATATTCTGCACCTGTATCTCAGAACTTAAAGTATAATAAAAAATAAAAAGAGAAAAGAAAGATCTACAAAGCCTAACATACACTCATGAAAATAAATTATATACATATTTATCTCTCACATATGAAATAAGAGATAATCTTTATTATCATTTTAAACATTTTATTTATTAATATTCAGCAAAGAAAATTGAATGAATCATCGCGAATATGAGTGAAGCATAGAGGTTGAAAAATATACTATGTCTTCTGTGAAAGGAGAGACAAAAAGTTCTATCTGGTTGTGTTTGAACTTCCTATGAAGATCATGATAGTCCAATATGTGTTATACAGCTGTGCATTATTTTAATAGTAACATGGTAAATTTTTATTTTTTTTCTGTAACATCTGATATGGACACTGCTATCTCTACTTTATTCTAAGCATAAAGAATTCCTAAAGGACATACTCCTATACAACTAATGGGTAAAAAAAGACATAAAGAAATTTAAAAATAGTTGAGACAAACAAAAATAAAAACACATCATTAAAACCAAAACTTATTGGATACAGCAAAAGTAATTACAATAAATGCTTGAAGTGATAAATACTCCCATTTATCCTGATGTGGCTATTATGTATTTCATGCCTGTATCAAAATATACCATGTACTCCATAAATATATACATCTGCTATATTTATATATATTTGTGGGTAGTATGTACCCACAAACATTAAACATATACATAGTTTTAACAGGAAAGTTTATAGAAATAAATTCCTACATAAAAAAGAAAGATGGCTGGGTGTGGTGGCTCATGCCTGTAATCCTAGCACTTTGGGAGGCTGAGGTGGGCAGATCACCTGATGTTGGGAGTTCTAGACCAGCCTGACCAACATGGAGAAACCCTGTCTCTACTAATAATACAAAAATTAGCCATGCATGGTGGTGCATGTCTGTAATCCCAGCTACTCGGAAGGCTGAGGCACAAGAATCACTTGAACCCAGGAGGCGGAGGTTGCAGTTAGCTGAGATCATGCCATTTCACTCTGGCCTGGAGTGAAAAACAAGAGAGAAAGAAAGGAAAGAAAGAAAGAAAGAAAGAAAGAAAGAAAGAAAGAAAGAAAGAAAGAAAGAAAGAAAGAAAGAAAGAAAGAAAGAAAGAAAGAAAGAAAGAGAGAAAGAAGGAAAGAAAGAGAGAGGGGAAGGGGAAGGAGGAAGGAAGGAAGGAAGGCAAATAAATAAGTTAGTGTTATACTTCAAGAAACTAGGGAAAAAAAAGAACAAACTAAGCCCAAAGTCAAAAAAGAAAGGAAATAATAAAGATAAAAGAAGAAATAAATGAAATAGAGACTGGATAAACAATAGAAAAGATCAATAAAACAAAGAGTTGGATTTTTTGTAAAGATAAAGTCAGCAAACGTTTAGCTAGACTAGAACAAAGAATGGGAAGACTCAAATAACATTTATTTTTGAGATAATGGGGAAGAAACTATTACTGATACCACAGAAATATGAGGATCATAATAGTCTACTATGAACAATTATACACCAATAAATTTGATAACTTAGAAAAAATGAATAAATTTCTAGACATATACAACCTACAGAGACTAAATCATGATGAAATAGAAAATCTGAACAGACAAATCACCAGTAAGGAGTTGAATCACTAACAAAAAGTTTTGCATCAAATAAAAGACCAGGATCCGGTGGTTTCACTGCTGAATTATACCAAACATTTAAATAATTAATACCAGTTCTTTTCAAATTCTTCCAAAAAGAAATGAAGAGGAAGGAAAGTTTTCTAACTCATTTTATGAGGCCAGCATTACCCTGATACCAAAGCCAGATCAGTATACAAAAAAAAAAATTACAGCCAATACCCATGATGAACATAGATGCAAAAATCCTCAACAAAATATTAGCAAAGTGAATTCACCAGCACACTGAAAAGATCATTCACCATGATCAAGTGGGATTTATCTCTGGAATGCAAGGATGGTTCAATTTACATGAATTAGTAAATGTGATACATCACATTAACAGAATAAAAGACAAAACCATATGATTATCTCAACAGATGCAGAAAAGTCATTTGACAAAACTCAATACCTTTTTATGATAAAAAACTCTTAACAAATAAGAAATAGAAGGAAAGCACCTCAACACAATAAAGACCATATATCACAAACTACAGCTGACATTACATTCAATGATGAAATGTTGAAAGCTTTTCCTCAAAGATCAGGAAAAGGATGTTCACTTTTGCCACTTATATTTAACATGGTAGTGGAACTCCTAGATAGAGTTAGGCAAGAGAAAGAATTTTAAAATATCCAAATAGAAAAGAAAGAAATTAAATTCTCTCTTTTTGCAGATGACAGGATCTTATACATAGAAAACCCAAAAGATTTCAACAACAACCACAAAAAACTAATAAACAAATTCCATAACATTGAAGGATACAAACTCAACATACAAAAATCAGTATAAAAAATATTCCATGTTCATAGATTGAAATAATAAATATTGTTTAAAAAAATCCATACTACCCAAAGTGATCTATAGATTCAATGTAGATGCTCTGAAAATTCCAATGACATTTCTCACAGAAATAGAAAAAAAAGCCTAAATTTATATGAAGCCATGAAAGACACTGACTAGCCAAAGCAATCTTGAACAAAAAGAACAAAACTAGAGGCATCATACTACCTGATTTTAAAAGCTACTATAGGCTGGTCACGGTGGCTCATGCCTATAATCCCAACAAGCCAAGAGGACTGCTTGAGCCCAGAATTTCAAGACCTGCCTGGACAACATAATGAGTCCCTATCTCTACAAAAATAAATCAAATGGGCATGATGGCACATGCCTGTAGTCCTGACTACTAGGGAGGCTTGGGTAGGAGAATCACTGGAGCCCAGGAGGTTGAGGCTGCTGTGAGCCATGTTCATGCCATTGGACTCCAGCCTGGGCAACAGAGTGAGATCCTGTCTCAAAAAAAAAAAAAAGAGAGGAGAGGAGAGGACAGAAGAAATCTACTACAAAATTATAGTAATCAAAACAGCATGGTTTTGGCACAAAAACGAACACATAGACTAATAGAAAAGAATAGAGAGCTCAGAAATAAACTCACATATTTACAATTGATTGATTTTCAGCAAAGATACCAAGAAAACACAGTGGGAAAATAAGAGTAACTTCAACAAATGATGCTAAGAAAACTGAATATCCACATGCAGAAGAATCAAATTAGTCCCTCATCTCACACAACATACAAAAATCAACTCAGAATGGATTGAAGACTTAAATGTAAGACCAGAAAATATAAACTTCCTATAAGAAAATATAGGTGAAACTCTCCCTGACATTGGTCTGGGCAAAGATTTTTTTTATATAATCCCAAAAACAAAGGCAATAAAAGCAAAAATAGACAAATAGGATTCCATCAACCTAAAATGCTTCTAGAAGCACAGCAAAGGAGACAATCAACAGAGTCAAAAGACAGTGTATGGAGTGAGAGAATATATTTGCAAACCATATGTCTTGTAAGGGGTTAATATCCAAAATATATAAGGAACTCAAACAACTCAATAGTAAGAAAACAAATAACCAGATTAAAAATTGAACAAAGGACCTGAGTAGACATTTTGCAAAAGAAGACATATAAATGGCCAACAGATATATTTTTAAAATGCTCAACAGGCTTTACAAAAAATGGTTCAACATCCCTAATCTTTTGGGAAATGCTAATTAAAGCCACAAAGAAGAATTCCTTCTCGCTTGTTAGAATGGCTAATATATAAAAAAAAAAAAGATAACAAATGTTGGTAAGTATGTAGAGAAAAGGGAGCCCTTTTACCCTGTTGGTAGGAATGTAAATTAGTACAGCCATTATGAAAAACAGTGTGGAGGTTCATCAAGAAATATAAAAATAGAACTATCATATGATCCAGCAATCCCACTGCTAGGTATATACCAAAGGAAATAAAATAAGTGTGTCAGAGATCTCTGCACTTCCATGTTTGTTGCAGCACTCTTCACAATAGCCAAGATATGGAATACACCTAAAAGTGTGTATGTGTGTGTATGTGTGTGTGTGTGTGTGTGTATGTGTGTGAATATATATATATATAGTATTGGTGTGTGGTGTATGTGTGTAAACATATGTATATACATATATATGTGTGGTCTGCGTGTATATATACATATACACACACACACAGAGAGGGAGGGGGGAAGGAGAGAGAGATAATGTATATTATGCAGTATTTGTCTTTCTTTGACTGACTTATTTCACTTACATAATGTCGTCCAGCTTCATCCATGTTGTTGAAAATGGCAGAATTTCTTTCTTTTTAAAGGATGAATATTATTGGAGCATAAAATATATACTACATACTAATGGTAGGTGTGTAATATATATATATACACTATATACTAATATACCAAGACTATTCAGCCTAGTAATGAAGTATTACTAGGATGAAGTATTACTAGGCTTAAGTATTCAGCCTAGTAATTAAGTATTGTTTCTCTCTATTTATCCATATGTTCTCATCATTTAGCTCCTACTTATAAGTGAGAACATGTGGCATTTGGTTTTCTGTTCTTGTATTAGTTTGCTAAGGACAATGGGCTCCGGGTCCATTCATGTCCCTACAAAGGACAAAATCTCATTCCTTTTTAGGGCTGCATAGTATTCCATGGTGTATATGAACCACATTTTCTTTATCCAGTCTATCATTGGTAGGCATTTAGGTTGATTCCATGTCTTTCCTATTGTGGATAGCGCTGCAATGAACATATACATGCATGTGTCTTTATAATAGAACAATTTCTATTTCTTAGGGTATATATCTATGAATGGGATTGCTGGGTTGAATGATGTTTCTGTCCTTAGGTCTTTGAGAAATTGCCACACTGTCTTCCACAATGATTGAACTAATTTACTCCCCCACCAACAATGTATAAGCATTCCTTTTTCTCCACAACCTCACCAGTACCTGTTAATTTTTGACTTTTTATAATAGCCGTTCTGACTGGTGTGAGATGGTATCTCATTGTGGTTTTGATTTGCATTTCTCTAATGATAAGTGATGTTGAGATTATTTTCATGTGCTTATTGACCACATGTATGTTTTCTTTTGAGAAGTGTCTGTTCATGTCGTTTGCCCACTTTTAATGGGGTTGTTTTTTCTTGAAAATTTGTTTAAGATCCTTATAGATGAAGGATAGTAGACCTTTGTCAGATGCATAGTTTGCAAAAATTTTCTTCCATTCGGTAAGTTGTCTGTTTACTCTGTTGATAGTTTATTTTGCTGTGCAGAAGCTCTTTAGTTCTACTAGATCCCAGTTGTCAATTTTTGCTTTTGTTGCAATTGCTTTTGGGATTTTCATTATTAAATCTTTGCCCATGCCTATATCCTGAATGGTATTACCTAGTTTGTCTTCCAGGGTTTATATATATATAAAGTTTATATATATATTTATATATATAGTTTATATATATATTTATATATATAGTTTATATATATATTTATATATATAGTTTATATATATATTTATATATAGTTTATATATATTTATATATAGTTTATATATATTTATATATAGTTTATATATATTTATATACATAGTTTATATATATTTATATATAGTTTATATATATTTATATATAGTTTATAGTTTATATATATTTATGTATAGTTTATATATAGTTTACATATATTTATATATAGTTTATATATATAGTTTATATATATTTATATATATTTATATAGTTTATATGTATTTATATATAGTTTATATATATTTATATGGTTTATATGTATTTATATATAATTTATATATATAGTTTATATATATTTTTATATAGTTTATATATATTTTATATATAGTTTATATAGTTTATTTATATATAGTTCATATAGTTTATTTATATATAGTTTTATAGTAAAAAATGGTTTTACATTTAAGTCTTTAATACATTATGAATTAATTTTTGCATATGGTGTGAGGAAGGGGTCTAGGTTGTCTTCTGCATATGTTTAGCCAGTTATCACAGCACCCTTTATTGAATAAGGACTCCTTTCCCCATTGCTTGCTTTTGCTGATGTTGTTAGAGATCAGATAGTTGTAGCTGTGCAGTCTTATTGCTGGAATCTATTCTGTTCCATTGGTTCATGTGTCTGTTCTTGTACCAACACCATGCTGTTTTGGTTATTGCAGCCCTGTAGCATAGTTTGAAGTTGAGTAGCATGATACCACCAGCTTTGTTTGGGGGTTTTGGGGTTTTTGTTGTTGTCATTGTTGTTATTGTTGTTTGTTTGTTTTTTGCATAGAATTTCCTTGGCTATTCAGGTGCTTCTGTGATTTTGTATGAATTTTAAAATATATTTTTCCAGTTCTGTGAAGAATATCCATGGTAGTTTAATGAGAATAACATTGAATCTAAAAATTGCTTTGGGCAGTATGGCCATTTTAACAATATTAATTCTTCCTATCCATGAGCATGGAATATTTTTCCATTTGTTTGTTTGATCTCTGATTTATTTGAGCAGTGTTTTGTAGTTCTCCTTGTAGATATCTTTCACCATCCTAGTTAGATGTGTTCCTAGGTATTTTATTCCTTTTTTGTGGCAACTGCGAATGGGTATTCATTCGTGATTTGGCTCTTGGCTTGACTGTTGTGAGTAGTATAGGAATACTGGCTACTTTTGCACATTGATTTTGTACCCTGAAACTTTGATGAAGTTGTTTATCAGCTTAAGAAGTTTCTGGGCTGAGACAATGGGGTTTTCTGGATATAGGATCGTGTCATCTGCAAAGAGAGACAGTTTGACTTCCTCTCTTCCTATTTAGATGTCCTTTATTTCTCTCTCTTGACTGATTGCCCTGGCCAGAACTTTCGATACTATGTTGAATAAAAGTAATGAGAGAGGACATCCTTTTGTGCCAGTTTTCAGGGAGAATGCTTCCAGCTTTTGCCCATTGAGTATAATGTTGGCTGTGGGTTTGTTATATATGGCTCTTACTATTTTGAAGTATGTTTCTTCAATGCCTCATTTATTGAGAGTTTTTAACATGAAGGATTGTTGAATTTTATCAAAATACTTTTCTGTATTTATTGAAATAATCATGGTTTTTGTCTTTAGATCTGTTTATGTGATTAATCACATTTATTGATTTGCATATGTTGAATGAAATGTGCATTTCAGGGATGAATCCTACTTGATCATGATGAATAAGTTTTTTGATGTGCTTCAGGATTCAGTTTGCCAGTATTTTGTTGAGGATCTTTGCATTGATATTCATCAAGGATATTGGCCTGAAGTTTTCTTTTTTGTTGTATCTCTGCCAGGTTTTGGTATCAGAATGATGCTGGCCTCATAGAATGAGTTAGGGAGGAGTCCCTCCTTTACAGTATTTTGGAATAGTTTCAGTAATAATGGTACCAGCTCTTTGTACCTCTGGTAGAATTCACTGTGAATCTGTCTGGTCCTGTGCTTTTTTTGGTTGGTAGGCTATTTATTACTTCCTCAATTTCAGAACTCATTATTTGTATGTTCAGGGATTCAATTTCTTTCTGATTCAGTCTTGGGAGGGTGTATGTGTCCAGAAATTTATCTATTTCTTCTAGATTTTATACTTTATGTGCATAGAGGTGTTCGTAATATTTTCTGATAGTTATTTGTATTTTGGGGGGATTCAGTGGTAATATTCCCCTTATCATTTCTGATTGTGTTTATTTGAATCTCCTCTCTTTTATTCCTTATTAGCCTAGCTAGCAGTCTATTTTATTAACTTTTTCAAGAAAAAAAAACAGCTCCTGGATTGTTGATCTTTTGAGTGGTTTTTCATGTCTCTATCTCCTTCAGTTCAGCTCTGATTTTGGTTATTTCTTGTCTTCTGCTAGCATTGGGATTTCTTTGCTCTTGGTTCACTAGTTCTTTCAGTTGTGATGTCAGGTTGTTAAATTGACATTTTTCTAATTTTGTAATGTGGGCATTTAGTTCCTTAAATTTCCCTCTTAACACTGCCTGAGCTGTGTCCCAGGGATTCTGGTACATTTTATCTTTGTTCACATTCATTTCAAAGAACTTCTTGATTTCTGGCTTAAATTCATTATTTACCCTAAAGTCGTTCAGGAGCAAGTTATTCAATTTTCATGTAGGTGTATGGTTTTCAGTGAATGTCTTAGTCTTGAGTTCTAATGTGATTGTGCTGTGGTCTGACAGACTGTTATGATTTCAGTTCTTTTGCATTTGCTGAAGAGTGTTTTATTTCTGATTACTTGATCAGTTTTACAGTAAATGTCTTGTGGTAATAAGAAGAATGTGCATGCTATTGTTTTTGGGTGGAGAGATCTGTACATATCTATCAGGTCCATTTGACCTAGGGCTGAGTTCAGGTCCTAAATATCTTTGTTAATTTTTCTGTCTTAATGATCTAATATTGTCAGTGGGGTGATAAACTCTCCCATTTTGTTTTTTGTTTTGTTTTTTAGATGGAGTTTCACTCTTGTTGCCCAGGCTGGAGTGCCATGGCATCATCTCAGCTCACCACAACCTCCACCTCTCAAGTTCAAGCGATTCTCCTGCCTCAGCCTCCTAAGTAGCTGGGATTACAGGCATGCACCACCACGCCCAGCTAATTTTGAATTTTTAGTAGAGATGGGGTTTCTCCATGTTGGTCAGGCTGGTCTCGAACTCCTGACCTCAGGTGATCCACCCACCTCAGCCTCCCAAAGTGCTGGAATTACAGGTGTGAGCCACCACACCCAGCCCCTCCCACTGTTATTGTGTGGGAGTCTAAGTCTCTTTGAAAGTCTCTAAGAACTTGCTCTATAAATGTGGGGTGCCCCTGTATTGGGTGCATATATATTTAGGATAGTTAGCTCTCCTTGTTGAATTGAACCCTTTACCATTATGTAATTCCCTTGTCTTTTTTGATCTTTGTTAATTTAAAGTATGTTTTGTCAGAAACTAGGATTGCAACTGCTGTTTTTTATGTTTTCCATTTGCTTGGTAGATTTTCCTCCATCTCTTTGAGCCTATGGGTGTCATTGCATGTGAGATGGGTCTCTTGAAGACAGCATACAAATGGTTCTTGATTGTTTATCCAGCTCCTTCATCTGTTTTATTTTTAATTTGTCTCTTTTAATTGGAGCATTTAGCCCATTTACATTTAAGGTTAGTATTGTTATGCATGGATTTGATGATGTCATCATGATGTTAGCTAGTTATTTTGCAGACATGTTGTTGCTTTATAGTGTTACTGGTCTATGTACTTCAGTGTGTTTTTGTAGTGGCTGGTAACAGTCTCCCTTCCATATTTAGTGCTTCCTTCAGAAACTATTGTAAGGTAAGGTGGTAATGAATTCCCTCAGCATTTGCTTGTCTGAAAAGGATCTTATTTCTCTTTCACTTATAAAGCTTAGTTTGACCAGATATGAAATTCTGGGTTGAAATGTCTTTTAAGAATGTTGAATATTGGCCCCCAATCTCTTCTAGCTTGTAGAGTATCAGCTGAGTGGTCTGCTGTTCGTCTGATGGGCTTCTCTTTATAGATGACCTGGTCTTTCTCTCTAGCTGCCCTTAACATTTTTTCTTTCATTCCAATATTAAAGAATCTGATGATATGTGTCTTCTGATGATCTTCTCATAGAGCATCTTACTGGGGTTCTCCGCATTTCCTGAGTTTGTATGTTTGCCTGTCTTGTTAGGTTGGGGAATTTCTCCTGGGTGATATCCTGAAGTATGTTTTCCAACATGGTTCCATTATTCTCATCTCTTTCAGGTACTTTAATCAGTTACAGGTTTGGTCTTTTTACATAATCCCACAGTTCTTGGAGGTTTTGTTTATTCCTTTTCATTCTTTTTTCTGTGTTTTTTTCTGCCTGTCTTATTTCAAAAAGACAGTCTTCAAGCTCTGAATGCTATTCTGCTATTAATACTTGCGATTGCATCATGAAATTCTGTATTAAAATTATGAAAATTTTGTATTGCATTTTTCAGCTCTATCAGTTCAGTTACGTTCTTTTCTATGCTTGTTATTTTGTCTTTCAGCTCCTGCAATGTTTTATCATAATTTTTAGCTTCCTTGCATTGGGCTACAATGTGCTCCTTTAGCTAATTGAAGTTCATTTTTATTTATATTCTGAATTCTACTTCTGTCATTTCAACAATCTCTGCCTCAGCCCACTTCTGAACCCTTGGTGAAGAGGTAATGCAGTTATTTGGAGGACAGAGGGCACTCTGGCAATTTGAGTTTTTGGCATTCTTGCACTGATTCTTTGTCATCTTTTAGACTTATTTACCTTCAATTGTTGATGTTTCTGATCTTTTTATTTTATTTTTCTTTTAACAGTCTGGTCACTTTTCTGTAGGGCTGTGGCAATTTGCTGGCTGTCCACTCCAGTCTCTAGTCACCTTGGATTTTCCAGTACCTGGAGGTATCACTAGTGAAGGCTGCAAAACAGCAAAGATGTCAGCTTGCCCCCCTTCCTCCTGGAGCCCTGTCCCAGGGAGGTACAGGCCTGTGGCTGGTCTGAATATACCTTAAGAAAGTGGCTGGCAACTCCTTTTAGCAGGTCTCACCCAGTTGGGAGGAACAGGATTGAGGACCTGCTTAAAGAAGAAGTCTAGTCATGCTTTTGTAGAGCAGCCATGCTGTGCTGGGGTATCACTTTCACCCTGATTGGTTTGGGCTCTCCAAAGCCTGGAGGCTAGAACAATTAAGTCACCCAAATAGCAAAGGTGGTGGCCCACCAGTCCCTCTGGGAACTCTGTCCTGGGAAGTTTTCAAATCTCTGTCAGCCAGAGAACATCAGTGGGAATGGCTGGAGGCCCCTCTTTGGATGTCCCACCCAGTGAGAAGGAATGGATTGATGTGACAATTAATATTGAGTGTCAACTTGATTGGATCAAAGGATGCAAAGTATTGTTTCTAGGTGTATCTGTGAGAGTGTTGCTAAAGAAGGTTAACATTTGAGTCAGCGTACTCAGAAAGACAGTCCTACTTTCAATCTGAGTGGGCATGATCTAATCAGTGGCCTCCATAGCCAGAATTATAAAGCAGGCAGAAGAACATGGAAAGACTAGGCTGGCTGAGTCTTCTGGCCTCCATCTTTCTTCCATGGTGAATACCTTTTGCCCCGAATATTGTACTCCAAGTTCTTCAGCTTTGGGACTCTTGGACCTTTGACCACAGACTGAAGGCTGCACTGTCACATTCCCTAATTTGAGGTTTTAGGCCTCAGACTGGCTTCTTTGTTCCTCAGCCTGCAGATGGCTTCTTGTGAGACTTCACCTTGTGATTTTGTGACTCAATAATTCTTAGTAAACTCTCCTTTATATATATACATCTATCCTATTCATTCAGTCCCTTTAGATTACCTTGATTAATACAATCAGGGACCCACTTAAAGAAGCAGTCTGGCCATGATTTGATACAGAAGCTGTGCTGTGCTGGGGGATCCCTTCTGCCCTCGGTCAGTTTGGGCTCTCCAAAGTCCACAGGCTGGAATGTCTGTGTTATCCAAACAACAAAGATGGTAACCCACCCCTGCCCCTGGAAACCCTGTTCTGGGTAAAGGTGAAGCTGTTGCCAGTGGTTGGCTGGAATTCCAAGCCAGTGGGTCTTATCCTGTCAGATGCCATGGAAATGGGACCTACATACCATCACTGCTCTGCCCCTTGGATTCAGCCCCTTCCCAGGAAGTCCAACCTCCCACCTTGCCAGAGTTGCAGTCACTTTTGCCAGGAAGCCTGGAACCAGAATATGTAAAGCTCCTGGGCCTCTGTGTGTGCCTGAGCAGCTGCTCCCCCAAGACTTCACACAGTTCTGTGTATCAGACTGAAGGCCCTGGTAGAGTGGGTTCATGAGGGGATCTCCTGACCCAAGAGTGATCTTTTGGGGGTTGCAAAGATCCATTGGAGAAGCACTGTTTCCCAGGGTTGCACATTCACTAACCACTTCCCTGGATGAAGAAGGTTCCCCTGGCTCTGTGTTACTCCCGGGTGGGCTGTCATCCTGTCTTGCTTTTCATTTTCTGTGGGTTGTTTCCTCGATTAGCCCCAATGTGAGTAACTAGATGTTTCAGTTGAAGGTGCTGTATTTACTTGCCCCTTTCATTCCTCTCTTTGAGAGCCACACACCATAGCTGCTTCTAGTTGGCCATCTTGGCCCAAATCCCCAGCATTTTAAAGTAGATTAAGAATTGTCAAATTCTTCCTCAGGGTAGGAAGGACTCAGAACTACAATGCTTTGAGTCAAGACTTCTTCCTCCTCCTAATTCGTTCTTTATTGAAAAAAAGATCAACAGGAAAGACAACATTAGGTCCTGTCACTTGAAACTTAGCATTTATTATTCCCTAATTTTGCACTCCACATCTCCTGTCTTGACTACTTCTGTATCTGACTTGACTGATGACCAGAAATGAAGTGTAAGCAAATTCTACTGGAAGAATAATATAGCCAAGTTTCAGAGAGAGAGCAGAGTGTTATTTGGAAACCACTCTGTTCCATTCATGACAGCATGAAAATTAATCATTAATGAGCTATTCTTTTATTTGCAAAGATGATGCCACTGACCCAAGACCAGGCATTACCTCTGAATTAGTTTTTTATAAGTAGGGAATGACTGTACAGAATCTTTCACAATATTGCTCATTCCTTTATTATCAGCAAGTTACTATCAGCAAGTTGCAGTTTGGCTGCCTAGGATAAGTGAAGTCTGTAACTATATACCAGTACATCAAGCATCTTTATTTTTAATGTAAAGATGGTTTTAATAAAGCAGTTGAAGGCAGCAGTTAAGATTAAGGTAGATTCACTGCCAGGAGGAAGCAAGTAGGAGATTATTGGAAGGAATATTAACAATTATTAAGTCATAACAATCATATGTAGGACTTGAATATAAATGGCCACAACCCAGACACTATGATTACATTGTTCTGATGGGTGCCAAGACTCTAAATTTTAACAATTCAAATGAAGGTGGGCTCTGAGATAACATTTAAAAAACTGTGGTTAAAGGATGAGTAAAGAAAAAAGGAAGACACTGATGTTCAAATTTTTGCTTTTATTTTGTCTGCATGCAATTCTTGACCACTGATAGTCTCTATTGATTGCCAAGCACTAAAGATAGTAAATAAATAAACTTGGAATATACGCGTATATATAAACATCAACGGACTTTGATTTGTAAATTTAAGCAAAAAAAACTATAATTATTTAATTTCTTTGTCTTTTCTTTGAAATACCAGTTTTGCATTACAGTTATGTTCTCAAAATATGGTATATTAAAGCATATTGACATTTAAGGGACTTAAATTGTTTAATAACATGATCATTTCCAAATACCATCTCTTACCTGTACTACCTTTGATTTATAATCACCACAGAGCAGGCAAAGTGACTGTAGCAAGCTTTCATTAGGGTGCCACCAAAATATCTTGTTCTTTGGAGGAGAATAAATTATAAGCTTTGCCAATATTTTGTTGTACATGGAGAAGTGGATTTCATAGGCTAAGCAATGAGACTGTCATGTTTTCTCAAAAACTGGGAGACTGTATACACATGAGATAGTGAAAGGGATAATTATATGGGCAAAAGTTTATTTCATAGAAGATATCTAAGGTTCTCTCTCCTCCAAAATCCTTTGATCCTAAACCTCCATGAATGGAGGATATAACCAAAGAACCTCTAACTCTTTCAGCACATCTGAGAGTAATTCACCCTTAGAATTCTAATTCAGAAAACAGAGTGGCATAATATATTAAAGTGAGGGTATTTCAAGATTTTATTCATGGTTTGCCAAAACATAAATGACTATACATATCAAAAGTTATTTTCAGCAGTTAGCAAAAAGACATTATTTGGCCAATGAAATGAAATCAAGACACTCAAGCCAACCATTCTGTTTCTCCCCAAAATTCCAACTTTCCCAATGCCTGAAGACAAGCTGACAATCCTCAATTTGTAGAAAAAGATTGATCAGGAAGGTCCCTGTCCCTGTAGGTGAGATATATAGAAAGAGATATCTCCTAAGCAACCCTGGGTAATAATGTCTGCTTTTCCATATCTCAAAGGATTGATCAAAATGAATGAAGTATTAGCACTGTTTTTTTTTTTTTTTTTGAGATGGAGTCTTGCTCTGTTGCCCAGGCTGGAGTGCAGTGGCACAATCTCGGCTCACTGCAACCTCTGCCTCCCAGGTTCAAGTGATTCTCCTGCCTCAGCCTCCTGAGTAGCTGGGACTAAAGGTGTGTGCCACCATTCCCAGCTAATTTTTTTTTTTTTTGTATTTTTAGTAGAGAGGGGGTTTCACCATGTTAGACAGGATGGTCTCGATCTCCTGACCTCGTGATACGCCTACCTCGGCCTCCCAAAGTGCTGGGATTACAGGTGTGAGCCACCATACGACCAGTATTAGCACTTTAAACACTTATGTTATTGTTACATGGCCTTTATTTAAATGTATAAAATGCCTAAAGCCTTTTTCTAAAGCTAACTCCCAAAAAGTACATTCTTTGTAAGCAATAAAATGCAGACTGTTGTTGTTGTTTGGTTTTGAAGGGGAAAATGGTGAATAGGAGGCAGGACTAACTTGCAGCTCCCACTCTGACAGACACAGCAGCATGTGGAGACCACATCATGAACTTTTGCTCCAAGAACTACTGCAGAAACATACCAGGAAAGCCAAGAGAATCCACAGACCCTTTGAAGGAGGCGGATTGCTTCTTCAGGCCTATGGGACAACCAAGGAATTGTAAGCCTGCTTGCTTTCCCAGCTGGGAAGCTTGCAGCCTGGGGAAAGTTCTCAGCCCTGCTCACTGGCTTCCTGGAAATAAACTTGGTGCTGCTGGGGGTGTGTGGTGGGAGAGACACCAACATGTCAGGCTGTGGGTTGTATGGGGGCTGGGTGAGGCCTGTGGCTGCCAGCTTTCCCCCACTTCCTTGGAAACCTGTGTGACACAACAGAGGCAGCCATGATCCTCCTGAGAACATGACTCATTTAGCCTGGTAACCACACCTCCATTCCCCACAGCAGCTGCAGGAGAGCCTACACCCAAGGCAAGTCTGAGCTCACCTAACCCTGCTCCCACCTGATGGTCTTTCTCTACCTGCCCTGGTAGCTGAAGACAAAGGACATAATCTCTTGGGAGCTCTATGGCCCCACCCGCCACCTGATTCTCCCTATACTACCACAGCTGATGCATTCTTGAAAATGCCACCTCCTGGCTGGAGGCTAACCAACACAAAATCAGCACACTTAACAAAAATGCCACCAAGGACCCTCACAGAGTCCGCTTCATGCCCCTGCTACCTTCAGTGAAGCAGGGGCTGGTATCCATGACTGAGAGACCTGAAGATGAATCATATCACAGGACTCCTTGCAGGCACTGCCCAGTACCAGTCTGGAGCCCCATAGCTCCGCTGAGTGGCCAGATCCGGAAAAGAAATAACAATCTCTGCAGTTTGGCCCTCAGGAAGCCCTATCCCTAGAGGGAATGGGAGAGCACCACATCAAGGGAACACCCATGGGACAAAAGAATCTGAACAGCAGCTTTTGAGCCCCAGACCTTCCCTCTGACAAAGTCTACCCAAATGAGAAGGAACCAGAAAAACAATTCTAGTAATATGACAAATCTAGGTACTTAACACACCCAAAAGATCACACTAATTCACCAGCAATAGATCCAAACCAAGAAACCTCTGAATTGCCAGAAAACGAATTCAGAAGGTCGACTATTAAGCCAATCAAGGAGGCACCAAAGAAAGGTGAAGTTCAACCTAAAGAAATTTTTTAAAAAAATGATAAAGGATATAAATGGAAAAATCTCCAGTGAAATAGATAGCATAAATAAAAAACAATCACAGCTTCTAGAAATAAAGGACACTGAGAACTGTATTGGAAAGTGCACTGGAAAGTCTCAGCAATAGGATCAAACAAGTAGAAAAAAGGACTTCAGAGCTCAAAGACAAGACTTTCAAATTAACCCAATCCCACAAAGACAAAGAAAAAGGAATTTTAAAAAATGAACAAAGCCTCCAATGAGTTTGGGATTATGTTAAACAACCAAACCTAAGAATAATTGGTGTTCCTGAGGAAGAAGAGAAATCTAAAAGTTTGGAAAATATATTTCAGGGAATAATCGAGGAAAACTTCCCTGGTCTTGCTAGAGATCTAGACCTCCAAATACAAGAAGCTCAAAGAACACCTGGGAAATTCATCACAAAAAGATCATCACCTAGGCACATAGTCATCAGGTTATCTAAAGTCAAGACAAAGGAAAGAATTTTAAGAGCTGTGAGGCAAAAGCATCAGGTAACCTATAAAGGAAAACCTATCAGATTAACAACAGATTTCTCAGCAGAAACCCTACAAACTAGAAGGGATTAGGGACCTATCTTTAGCCTTCTTAAACAAAACAATTATCAGTCAAAAATTTTATATCCAGCTAAACTAAGCTTTATAAATGAAGAAAAGATACAGTCTTTTTCAGACAAACAAATGCTGAGTTCACCACTACTAAGCCAGCACTACAAGAACTGCTAAAAGGAGCTCTAAATCTTGAAACAATTTCTTGAAATACGCCAAAATAGAATCTCCTTAAAACATAAATCTCTCACGACCTAAGAAAGAACACACAATGAAAGAAAATCAAGGTATTCAGGCAACAAATAGCATGATGAAGAGAATAGTACCTCACATCTCAATAATAACACTGAATATAAATGCCTAAAGGCTCCACCTAAAAGATACAGAATGGCAGAATGGGTAAGAATTCACCAACCAAGTATCTGCTGTCTTCAAAAGACTCACCTGACACATAAGAACTCACATAAACTTAAGATAAAGGTGTGGAAAAAGATACTCCATGCAAAGAACACCAAAATTGAGCAGGAGAAGCTACTTTTATATCAGACAAAACAACCTTTAAAGCAACAGCAGTTAAAAAAGACAAAGAGGGACATTATATAGTGATAAAGGGACTAGTCCAACAAGAAATTATCACAATCTGAAATATGTATGCATCTAACACTGGAGCATCCACATCTATAAAACAATTACTACTAGACATGAGATATGAGATAGACAGCAACACAGTAATACTGAAGGACTTCAATACTCCACTGACAGCACGAGACAGGGCATCAAGACAGAAAGCCGACAATGAAACAATGGACTTAAACTGCCCCGTAGAACAAGTGGACTTCGATATTTACAGAACATTCTACCCAACAACTGCAGAACATACATTATTTTTATCAGCACATGGAACATTCTCCAAGATAGAATGATAGAATGACCAGATGATAGGCCGCAAAATAAGTCTCAACAAATTTAAGAAAATCAAAATTATAGCAATTACTCTCTCAGATCACAGTAGAATAAAATTAAAAATCAACACCAAAAGGAACCCTCAAAATGATGCAAATACATGGAAATTAAATAACCCACTCCTGAATGTTTGTTGGGTCAACAATGAAATCAAGATGGAAATTTAAAAATTCTTTGAACTAAATGATAAAAGTGACAAAACCTATGAAAACCTCTGGGATACAGCAATGGCAGTGCTGAGAGGAAAGTTCATAGCATTAAATGCCTACATCAAAAAGTCTGAAAGAGCACAAATAGACAATCTAAGGTCACACCTCAAGGAACTAGAAAAACAAGAACAAACCAAGCCCAAACCTAGCAGAAGAAAAGAAATAACATAAGTCAGTGCAGAACTAAATGAAACTGAAAAAAAAAGCTATTTTTAATAGAAAAATAAAATCGATAGACCATTAGTGAGACTAACCAAGAAGAGAGAATATCCAAATAAGCTTAATTAGAAAGGAAACAAGAGATATTACAACCGATACCACAGAAATACAAAAAAAAATCATCCAAGGCTACTATGAACACTTTTACCTGCATAAACTAGAAAACCTAGAGGAGATGGATAAATCCTGGAAATAGACAACCCTCCTAGAATAAACCAGGAAAAAAATAGAAATTCTGAATAGATCAATTACAAGCAGTGAGATTGAAATGGTAACTTAAAAGTTACCAAAAAATAAAAGTCCAGGACTGGTATCAGTTGTAATATCTCTACCAGACATTCAAAGAATTAGTAAATTCTATCAGACATTCAAAGAAGAACTAATACTGATCCTATTGACACTATTCCACAGAATAGAGAAAAAATGGAATCCTCCCTAAATCATTCTGTGAAGCCAGTATCACCTTAATACCCAAACCAGGAAAAGACATAACAAAAAAAGAAAACTACAGACCAATATCTCTCATGAACATAAATGCAAAAATCCTCAATAAAATACTAGCTAACTAAATCAAACAACATATCAAAAAGATAATACACCATGATCAACTGGATTTCATACTAGGGATGTGAAATGGTTTATCATCTACAAGTCAATAAATGTGATACACCACATAAACAGAATTAAAAACAAATATCACATAATCATCTCAATACATGCAGAAAAGGTATTTGACAAAATCCAGCAATCCTTTATGATTAAAGCCCTCAGAAAAATCATACCTTAAGGTAATAAAAGCCAACTATGACAAACCCACAGCCAACATTATACTGAATGGGGAAATGTTGAAAGCATTCTCCCTGAGAACTGGAACAAGACAAGGATGCTTACTTTCACCACTTCTATTCAACATAGTACTGGAAGTTCTAGCCAAAGCAGTCAGACAAGAGAAAGAAGTAAAGGGCATCCAAATGGGTAAAGATAAATTCAAACTGTCACTGTTTGCCAATGACATGATTATATACCTAGAAAACCCTGAAGACTCATCCCAAAAAAAAGCTCCTAGAACTGGTAAATGAATCCAGCAAAGTTTCAAGATACAAAATTAATGTGCACAAATCAGTAGCCTTGCTATATACCAACAGCAACCAAGCTGAGAATCAAATCAAGAACTGAGCCCCTTTTAAAACAGCTGTAAAAAATAAAATAAAATAAGGTTTGTAGGAATGTTCTTAACCAATTAGGTGAACGGTCTCTGCAAGGAAAACTACAAAACACTGCTGAAAGAAATCATAGACAACACAAAGAAATAGAAATACATTCCATGCTCATGAATAGGTAGAATCAACATTGTGAAAATGACCATACTGCCAAAAGCAATCTACAAATTCAATGTAATTCCCATCAAAATACCATCATCATTCTTCACAGAACTAGAAAAACAAAAATCCTAAATTCATGTGGAACCAAAAATGAGCCCACATAATTAAAGCAAGACTAAGCAAAAACAGCAAATCTGGAGGTATCACATTACCTGACTTAAAACTATACTATAAGGCCATAGTCACCAAAACAGCATGGTACTGGTATAAAAACAGGCATATAGACCAATGGAACAGAATAGATAACACAGAAATAAAGCCAAATTATTTACAGTCAACTGATCTTTGACAAAGCAAACAAAAACATAAAGTGGGGAAAGGATACCCTATTCCACAAATGGTACTGGGATAATTGGCAAGCCAAATGCAGAAGAATAAAACGATCCTCATCTCTCACCTTATGCAAAAAACAACTCAAGATGGATCAAAGACTTAAATCTAAGACCAGAAACCATAAAAATTCTAGAAGATAACATCAGAAAAACCCTCTAGACATTGGCTTAGGCAAAGAGCTCATGACCCAAGAACTTAAAAGCAAATGCAACAAAAACAAAGATAAATAGATGGTACCTAATTAAACTAAAAAGCTTCTGCACAGCAAATAAAATAATCAGCAGAGTAAACAGAGAACCCACAGAATGGGAGAAAATATTTGCAATCTGTATATCTGAAAAAGGACTAATATTCAGAATCTACAATGAACTCAAACAAATCAGCAAGAAGGAAAACAAAAAATCCCATCAAAATGTGGGCTAAGGACATAGACAATTCTCAAAAGAAGATATACAAGTGCCCAACATATGAAAAAATGCCCAACATCACTAATTATCAGGGAAATGCAAATCAAAACCACAATGCAATACCACCTTACTCCTGTGAGAATGGCCATAATCAAAAAATCAGAAAATAACAGATGTTGGCATGGATGTGATGAAAAGGGAACACTTTTACTCTGTTGATGGGAATGTAAACCAGTACAACCACTATGGAAAACACTGTGGAGATTTCTTAAAGAACTAAAAGTAGATCTCACTAAAGAACTAAAAGTAGACCATTTGATCCAGTACTCCCATTCCTGGGTATCTACCCAGAGGAAAGAAGTCATTATATGAAAAAGATACTTGCACATGCATATTTATAGCAGCACAGTTTGCAAATTGAAAATATAAAACCAGCTTAAGTGCCCATCTATGATGAGTAGATAAAGGAAATGTGGTCTATACATAATGAAATACTACTCAGCCATAAAAAGGAACAAAACAATGGCATTTGCAGTGACTGGGATGAATTGCAGACCATTATTCTAAGAGAAGTAACTCAGGAATGGAAAACCAAACATCATATGTTCTCACTCATAAATGGGAATTAAGCTATGAAGATGCAAAGGCATAAGAATGACACAATGGACTGGGAACTCAAGGAAAAGGTGGGAAGGGGGTGAGGGATAAAAGACTACCCACTGGGTACAGTGTATACTGCCCAGGTGATGGGTGCACCAAAATCTCAGAAATGACCGCTAAAGAACTTCTTCATGTAACCAAACACCACCTGTTCTCCAAAAACCTATTTAAATAAAATAATAATAATAAGAGAAAATGCAGATTGTTATATTACCACTTTATTGAAGCAGTGGTCTTCAGATTTCTTACTGCTGGTTTTCTTCTCCTTCTACTTCTCCTTCTCCTTTTCCTTCTCCTTTTTTTTTTTTTTTTTTTTTTTTATTGTTGTTGTTTGTTTGTTTGGACAGCGTCTCGCTCTTTAACCCAGGCTGGAGTGCAGTGGCATAATCATAGCTCACTGCAACCCGAAATTCCTGGCCTCAAGTGATTCTTCCACCTCATCCTCCCAAAGTGCTGGGGTTATAGACATGAGCCACCATGCTCTGCCTGGTTCCTTCTTTCTGATCTTATCACTGGAGACTCTCGTCCCCTGTAATTTCTGTCTTCCCTGCTTTATTTTTTCTGCTCTTTTGAACTCACTTTTTCATTCTCCATATCTTGCTACCATCTCATCAAATAGTTTTTCTCCCTTCATCTAAGATGGATTAAAGATTTAGAAGTATCTTTATGATAAAGTGTTGTTACATCAAATATTCCTTATTTGTATACATAGAATTTTCTGTCAATGGATTTGATCAAACAAGGTGGTCTTTAAAACTTCATGTTAAATTTCACAATCAAGTCTTGAATTTTTCAGCTAATCTTGACAGACAGAAATCCCATTTCTATCTTAATACTCAATGTTAAAGTATTACATTACTAATAATTTTGCACCTGCACACTGTGTTAGTATTGAATCACACAACCAAAGTATGAAATCCTATTAAATCTTGTTTTCCTTTCATTACGCAAAAGGCATTGACAGCATATTTTGTCAACATTGAATACTGTGAACAAAGAGTACTAAATTACATTTCTTAATCCATGACACCACCTTGAATAACATAGTGTTGAGAAGTTATGTAAATTTTATAGGGAAATAGTAGAATGCTATGAACAGACTATGTTGGTAACTAACTAATGGCTTAAGTTTTAGGCAACAACTGTAGCTAGAAAAGCTTTTCGTCTGCTGTCTATAATATAGTGATTGAACACCTCTCAACTTCAGACCTCCCACCATCATTTTAGCAGTCTGCAAAATTTCCCTTGCATCATCGAAATGCACTCTAAATGGGGTTCTCTTGAAAGACCACCCACGAGTTACAGCTGGTATAAAATGCAGCTGATTGGTGCAATTTACATTCATATGTAGTACAAGGTGGGACTAGACCTATGTGCCTTTGGATGGCTTGTTTAAAATTGCCTTATTCCTTGTAGGTCAAAGTGACAAATAAGCAGAGCTGAGATCCCTCAGCTTTCTCTCTCCAAAATCTATCTAAAGACTGTATGTAGTTTATAATCCAAGCTGGAACATTTCTCAGCATTAAAGAGGGTGCTACTAATAATTTCATTCAAAATAAACTGAGTCTGTTTGGGGCAAGGAACAAACAAGGCAAAAAGGGGAATAACAAAGAAAGACCTACAATTCTAGACTCCTGTGCCCACAATGATTTGGCATGAATCTACTATCACCATGTCATTGATATTCCATTAATAACCCACTGATGGATGTTGCTTTGGTTTACAGATGCTAATTAATTGTTATTGGTTATGTGATTGCAACCTATACTAGGCCTTATCTCCCAAGTCATAATTTAGTTAAATAAATATTGTAAGTTCGTGTCTGAGGCACCTATAACAAAAGACAGATTAACAAGAAAAAAGCATACAAATGTTTTTAATGTAAGTTTTACATGACATAGGAACCATTAGAAATTAAGACTCAGGCCAGGCACAGTGGCTCACGCCTGTAATCACAACACTTTGGGAGGCCAAGGCGGGTGGATCGCCTGAGGTCAGGAGTTCGAGACCAGCCTGGCTAACGTGGTGAAACCCCATCTCTACTAAAAATAAAAAATTAGCCAGGTGTGGTGGCACGCACCTGTAGTCCCAGCTACTTAGGAGGTCGAGGCAGGAGAATCGCTTGAACTTGGGAGGCAGAGGTTGCAATGAGCTGAGATCATGCCACTGCACTCCAGCCTGGGCAACAGAGTGAGACTCCGTCTTGGAGAAAAAAAAAAAAGAAATTGAGACAAAGAAACAGGAAAATCTGTATTTTTATGCTTAGGTTTAATGAAATGTGGACAGTTGTGTGGACAGATAATTGGACAAATGGGGTCTGATCTAACAATAATAAACTAGGGTGATCTTAACAAGGTCTGTTTGTTCAGATTCTTCTCTGTGTCCTATGTCTTCAGAGATAAGGACATCCCTTTCTTCTGGATATAGATTGGGCAACTCTCACATGAGGATCTTATGACCTGCTTTAGAGAAGATCAGAGAATTTTTGTGGTCTGCTTCAGTGGAGCAGGGTAAGGTAAAAGTCAGAGTGGGCTTCCTGCTTTTACTCAAATGCCAAGGTGCTATATTTTGGGGTAGCATGTCTTGAAACCCATTAATATGTAGCATAAAGCTTTTTTACGCATCTTAATTTCCTATTATATTTTTCTGTGGCATAGAGATTTTGCCTATATTTAAACCCTACAAGATTAAGTGCAAACTCTCTTTTTTCTACTTATATATAAGTAGAAATATCACAAATAAACCAAATTTTTTTTTAATTTCTTTACTTTTCTCAGTGCCCTTTGCTTTCTTTCATATTCTATCTTCAAACACCTCATTTGTCTTCCTTTCACAAGCTCAGGGAGAATTAAATTATTAAATGAGTCAGTTTAAATGTCAACAGAAAATCCTTTCCTTTCTCTTCATTGATTCTCGGCCTTTTCAAACCTCATCCAAAATACATTTGCATACTTCATTTCTATTGGCTCAATGAAACAACTGGACTTGGGTTTGACACTAACAATGTAATTTTAACCCAGAAATAAAGCTTAAAATTGTTGGCATTACAGAAGACTGGTATTCTTTTGAAAATACGCTGCTCTGTGAGAATCTTCTATTGTATAATTGATATACATTAATCAAATATTAATTGAGCAACCAACATGGCAGGAAACCAGGATGAGTACAGCATCACATGGTAGGATGGCTGGACACAAGGTGTCAGAACATGAATGGGAGGCACCAGGAGCTACAATGGGAGATTGGTTATATATGGGGGGACTGATCTAATAACATTAATGATCATGAGAGTCAGGCTTCTCAGTGTTAGGGAAAGAAGTTACAATATGAAAACTGGGAAATCTAGAATGAACTGTATGTTTGAATTGGAATTGGAGGTATAGTATCAATTCCTGATTTTTAAAATATCTAAATAGATTTCAAAATAGAGATGAAAATATGTTTATGTGCATATTTACATATGCATATTTAATGAAAATATATTGAAATATATTAAATAACATGTATTATTGTATATGAACATATATATATTTTATAAACATACATAGATACGTTTATCAAAAGAATGAGGGCATTCAAGGGATAACTGATTCCTGATCACCACAGCTGGTAAAGATCCCTCTAAACCCTGAATCCTCTTGGTGATTTATCCTAATTTAATAGAAATAATGATGGCCTGCTTTGTGCCATACATATTTGCATGCCCATTTCCCCCTCAACACATGGACCATGTCTTTTAGATTTTTTAGGTCTTTCTGAATGATTTAGAACTCAATGGTTCTTGGACATAATAGATTCCCATTAAATGATACAGGAAATAAGAAAAGAAAGGAAAGAGAAAGTGAGCACTCCAGATTCATGTTTTTTAAAATATGTATTTAATAAGATGTGTTTAACTAAGTTCTCATACATAGGAAATCATATTAGAAATCATGTGTTATTGCCAAAAATATGACAAAACTATGGCATAGAAAAAGAGTTTCCAGCAGGTAAATCAGGCTCGGCCGGTAGACCTTGACTTATCTGGTTCATCTCCAGCCAGCTACCATTTTAGCATTCACCCTGGTGTCACTTACCAGTAGATACAGAGAGAGCCTACATTGAAACCTTCTACACTATTCTACCCAAGAATTTCATTACCTGCTTTCCCACTCACTTAACTATCTAACATCTCCCTTCTTATTCCCCTGAAAATAAATTTTAAGTCTTCATGGAATTAAAAATTAGTATGTCTCAAAATCTTTGAGAACTCTTGACATAGATTAGGTCTTAGATACACCCATCCCATCAATGACTCTCTGATGAAAAAACAATTAAGATGAGAAGCACAAGGGCTAATCATAAATGACACAATTCTCCCTTCTACTTGATATTTTAATATTGTTACTGACTGATCATGATTTTATTCAGTGCAATGTCCCCCAAACATTCAAACAAAATTATGGAATGTCAGGCATAATTTTTATTTACTGAATACCAAGATTGAGTATAAATGCTATATGCACATCCAGTCACTTTTAAGAAATGTTTGTGTCTCCTAGTGAAGTCGAATAAGAAAATCTGTGTTGCCAAATTGCTATAAAAGTATATGTAGAAAATATTGGACAAGAAGTTTAATATCCACCAATTTGTGGATTTATGGGTTAAGATCACATAAAGGAAAATTTGGTACACCCAATGCTATTATAATTATAATTCTGGCTTTATATCATATTTATGAAAGCATATTTATCAAAGGTCTTTGAATGTTATAATCTTATTTTGCAGGTGGCAAAACTAAGACAAAGTTTTATTATTGCACAAATTATTTAGTACAAAGTTTAAATGAGTCCATTGTTCTTTTCACTACATTATATATTTAGTTTCATATTGGCTTTGGGTGTGCTTTTATTATAGTCAGCACATGTGAAATTTTTTTTTGCTTTGATGATAACTACACTTCATAAAAAATAGCAAAGTGATAAGCATCTCAACACAGCAACAATTTATTTAGGTATTGATCTTAGATCCATGGTCACTTGAAAATCCTTTGTCAACATGGAAAACTAAGATTGACTTGCGCCCGAGGAATATGTATTTTTTTTATGTAAAAGATAAATATGTATCATAAATATGTATCAGTTTGATTGCCTGTTTAATTTGAAGCTATTATTAAATTTTCTTTGTTGTTATCATTTTTGTTCACATCAGCAAAATGAACATTATTCAAAGCTTTCAACTTTTAAATATTTTATGAAATGATCAATGCACTTTTTGTGGTGAAATATAAAAGGCAATGACAACTTGACCTACCAGTAAACAATTCCATATCTTATGTCAATCATGACTCACAATTCTTCAATTATGAGTATAAAGAAGACCTACAAAAATAATTGCTAGCATTTTCCTTTTGATATTAATGCATCCCACATTGAGTATTGTCTTGCATAAATTAAAATCAATGTTAATAATAAAGTTAAATTTGAGCAATGTAAAACAGCCAGGAAAAGACAGTCATCAATTATTATCTTACAAAAATACTGTCTTATTAGTCATTTTGATATGTAATTGATACTATCCTTTCTGCTTACAGCACCCTCAGCCCTGTTTCTTCATGGAGCGTTTAATAAAATTATGAAGGCAGCCAATTTACACAGAAGTTTCTACATATCTATTCAACTACCAGAATTACTTGCTTGACTGAGGTAATACCACAAACATAATACTGAAGTCATGAGGTTGTTCTGAGGGCTTCTCAATTACCTGAGGTAGAACAACTTTTTTATCTAAGTAAAGGAAAAAATCATACAGATATTTGGATTAGTCATTTATGTCATGAACATCTGCATCTAATCTCTTGCATCAGATCCATGTTACTACATTCCCAAAAATGAATTTGCAGTTCTTTGCCTTGTAATTTTCTGTTTTTGTGTACTTCTCCTTAATGGTAAATGGATTGGACATTATCAGTGTGGTATCCCTCATTCTAAGCCCAGTGTCTGGCACAGAGTAAGTATAACTTAGAATTTGTAGCAGAATGTTTACTGTTTATCACAGCATTCATAATACTCTTGATACTGGAATATATGTGATATGGTTTAGCTCTGTGTCCCCACTCAAATCTCACCTTGAATTGCAGTTTCCATAATCCCCACATGTTGTGGACCTAGTGGGAGGTAATTTCATCATGTGGGCAGTTACCCTTATGCTGTTCTCGTGATAGTGAGTTCTCATGAGATCTGATGGTTTTATAAGGGGCTTTTCTTCCTTTTGCTCAGCACTTCTCCTTGCTGCTGACATATGAAGAAGGACATGTTTGCTTCCCCATCTGCCATGATTGCAAGTCTCCTGAGGCCTCCCCAGCCCTTCAGAACTGTGAATCAATTAAGCCTCTTTCCTTTACAAATTACCCAGCCTCGGGTATGTCTTTATTAGCAGTGTGAGAATGGACTAATACAATTTGTTATCAATATTAGAATGTGTACTGGGTAAACTCTCAGTATGGGATAGATGAATGAAACAGTAGACGTATTGATGGAGTATATGTATCATTCATCTTTGAAACTATATAAGCCATTTAACTTCTATTTGTAATTAAATGTTGTAGTTATAATGTGAGTCGAACAATAATTTTTGCAACATCAGCAAATATTTTTAAACTCTAGCCTTCTTATTTCAAGCAATAGTAATATTCTGGTATAATTTAAAATATGTATAATTTTATGATACTCATTGTGCTAGCATTTGATTTAGACTCTTAATTATACACTTGTGATTTTTTTTAAGTTCAAGGGTACATGTGCAGTTTGGTATATAGGTAAACTCATGCCATGGGGTTTGTTGTACTGATTATTTTGTCACCCAGGTGTTAAGCCAAATACCCATTAGTTATGTTTCCTGATCCTCTCCTTCCTCCCACCCTCCACCCTCAGGTAGGCCTCAGTGTGTGTTGTTCCCCTCTATGTGCCCATGTATTCTCATCATTTAGCTCCCACTTAAAAGTAAGAACATCTGGTATTTGGTTTTCTGTTCCTGCATTAGTTTGCTAAGGATAATGGCCTCCAGCTCAACTCATGTTCCTGCAAAGGACATGATCTTGTTCTTTTTTATGATTGCATAGTATTTCATGGTGTATATGTACCACATTTTCTTTATCCAGTCTACCATTGATGAACATGATGTTGATTCCATGTCTTTCCTATTGTGAATAGTGCTGCGATGAACATACATATGTGTCTTGATGATAGAATGATTTATATTCCTTTGAGTATATGCCCAGCAATGAGATTGCTCAGTCAAATGGTGTGGTAGTTCTGTTTTTAGTTCTTTGAGAAATCACCAGACTGCTTTCCACAATGGCTGAACTATTTACATTCCCATGAGCAGTGTATAAGTATTCTTTTTTCTCTGTAACCTCAACAGCATCTGTTATTTTTTGACATTTTAACAACAGCCATTCTGTCTGATGTGAGGTGGTATATCATCGTGGTTTGGATTTCATTTCTCTAATGATAAATGACATTCAGCTTTTTTTCATGTTTTTTGGCTGCATGTCTTCTTTTGAAAAGTGTTTGCTCATGTCCTTTGCCCACTTTTTAATGGGGTTGTTTATTTCTTGTCCATTTGTTTAAGTTCCTTGTAGATGCTAGATATTGGACCTTTGTCAAATGCTCTCAAATGAGAGCATTCCCCTTGGCTTTTCTCCCATTCAGGAGGTTGTCTGCTTACCCTGTGAGAGTTCCTTTTGCTGTACAAAAGCTTTTTTTTCTTTTTTTTTTTTTTTTGAGAAGGAGTCTCACTCTGTCGCCCAGACTGGAGTGCAGTGGCGCAATCTCGGCTCACTGCAACCTTTGCCTCCTGGGTTCAAGCAATTCTCCTGCCTCAGCCTCCCAAGTAGCTGGGACTACAGGCGCATGCCACCACACCCAGCTAATTTTTATATTTTTAATAGACACGGGGTTTCACCATGTTGGCCAGGATGGTCTCGCTCTTTTGACCTCCTGATCCGCCCTCCTCCACCTCCCAAAGTGCCGGGATAACAGGTGTGAGCCACCGTGCCTGGCCAAAGCTCTTTAGTTTAATTAGATCCCAATTGCCAATTTTTGCTTTTGTTGCAATTGCTTTTGGTGACTTCAACATGAAATCTTTGCCAGTTCCTATGTCCAGAATGTTATTGCTTAGGTTGTCTTCCAGGGTTTTTATAGCTTTGTCTTTAATCCATTTTGAGTTGATTTTTGGATGTGATGTAAGGAAGGGATCCAGTTTCAATCTTCTGTATATGGCTAGCCAGTTATACCAGCACCATTTATTGAATAGGTAGACCTTTCCCTATCACTTGTTTTTGTCAGCATTGTCAAAGATCAGATAGCTGTAGGTGTTAAGTCCTTTTTTCTGGGCTTCTACTATGTTCCATTGGTCTATGTGTCTGTTTTTGTACCGGTACCATGCTGTTTGGTTACTGTAGCCCTGTAGTATAGTTTGAAGTCAGGTAACATGATGCTTCCAACTTTTTCTTTTTGCTTAGGATTGCCTTAGCTATTGAGACCCATTTGTGGTTTCATATTCATTTTTAAACAGTTTTTTCTAGTTCTGTGAAGAATGTCATTGGTAGTTTAATAGGCACAGCATTCAATCTATAAATTGCCCTGGGCAGTATGGCCATTTTAATGATGTTGTTTCTTCTTATCCATGAGCATGGAATGTTTTTCCATTTGTATGAGTCATCTCTGATTTCTTCCAGCAGTGTTTTGTAGTTCTCCTTGTAGGTATCTTTCACCTCTCTGGTTAGCTGTATTCCTAGATATTTAATTCCTTTTGTAGCAATTATGAAAAAGACTGTGTTCCTGAATTGGCCCTTGGCATGACTATTGTTAGTGTATAGGAATGATGGTGATTTTTATATGTTAATTTTGTATCCTGAGACTTTGCTGAAGTGTCTTATCAGCTTCAGGAGCTTTTGGGCCAAGACTATGGGGTTTTCCAGATATAAGAACATGTCATCTGCAAACAGGGATCATTTGAATTCCTCTCTTCCTATTTGGATGCCTTATATTTCTTTCTCTTGCCTGATTGGTCTGGCCAGGACTTCCAATGCTACATTGAATAGGAGTGGTGAGAGAGGGCATCCTTGTCTTATGAAGGTTTTCAAGGGGAATGCTATGATATTTAACATATATTTAGATACTGAAATGAGAGCATTCCCTTTGGCTTTCTTGGTAAATCTCTAGTAAGGAATATAGATTTTGGATGTTAATTTACATTCTATTAGTAACACACCACATGACGATTTTTTTTCTTGCTGTTGGCTAGGATCATTTTAGACCTCTTGTATGACCCTGTGAGAAATAGACAAACCTGGCTGGGTGCAGTGGCTCACGCCTATATCCAAGCACTTGGGAGGCTGAGGCAGAAGAATCACTTGCAGTCAGGAGTTTCAGACCAGCCTGGCCAACACCGTGAAACCCCGTCTCTACTAAAAATACAAAAATTAGCCGGGCATGGTGGCAGGCACCTGTAATCCCAACTACTTCGGAGGCTGAGGTAGGCTAATCACTTCAACCGAGGAGGCAGAGGTTGCAGTGAGCTGCGTCACTGCACTCCAGCCTGGGCAACAGAGTGAGACTCCAACTCAAAAAAAAGAAAAAGAAATAGACAAACCTGTTTTATTGATTGTTACAAACCACATGATAAGTTAGTGAGTTAAAAAAATAAAATAATTCTGGCAAACAGTGAATCCCAATCTTTCCTACTATATAGGTCATGAAAAATTATGTCTGCTTGAATTCACCAATCATCTTAGTCTTAACATAAGCATTTTTTTATCTCAACTATTTTTATTTACAATTTTTAAAAATATTTAATATTATATTGCAGTAGTCAAAAGAACATAAGTGAATATCATAAAATCTTTCTTTTGGTTTTGTATATTCCAGGCTATCAGGGTTATCTCTGTCAATATCAATGACTTTTAGAGAGGATTATACATATATGAGATGTGGAAGACAAGTACTGGACATGTACTGATCAAAACAAACATTCTAAGTTGGCAAGGAACAGTGGCTTATGTCTGAAATCTCAGTATTTTGGAAGACTGAGACAAGAAGATTGCTTAAGTCCAGAAGTTTGAGACCAGCCTGTGAAACACAGTGAGAATCTGTCTCTACAAAAAAAATGAATTATTAGACAGGTGTGGTGATGTGCACCTATAATTCCAGCTACTCGGAAGGCAGAGGTGGGAGGATCACTTCAGCCTGGGAGATCGAGGCTGCAGTGAACCATGACCACATCACTGCAATCCGGCCTGGGAGATAGAGCAAGACCCCATCTCTTTAAAACAAACTCTAAATAAACTAGGTATTGATGGAATGTATCTCAAAATAATAAGAGCTATTTATGACAAACCCACAGCCAATATCACACTGAATGGGCAAAAGTTGGAAGCACTCCCTTTGAAAACCAGCCCAAGACAAGGATGCCCTCTCTCACCACTCCTATTCAACCAAGTATTGGAAGTTCTTACCAGGGCAATCAGGCAAGAGAAAGCAATAAAGTGTATTCAAATAGGAAAAGAAGAAGTCAAATTGTCTCTGTTTGCAGATTACATGATTGTATATTTAGAAAACCCCATCATCTCAGCCCAAAATCTCCTTAGGCTGATAAGCAACTTCAACAAAGTCTCAGGATACAAAATCAATGTGCAAAAATCACAAGCATTCCTATACACCAATAACAGAGAGCCAAATCAGAGTGAACTCCTATTCACAACTGCTACAAAGAGAATAAAAACCTAGGAATAAAACTTACAAGGGATGTGAAGGACCTCTTCGAGGAGAACTACAAACCACTGCTCAAGGAAATAAGAAAGGATGCAAACAAATGGAAAAACATTCCATGCTCATGGATAGGAAGAATCAATATCGTGAAAATGGCCGTAATGCCCAAACTAATTTATAGATTCAATGCTATCCCCATCAAGCTACCATTGACTTTCTTCATAGAATTAGAAAAAAGACTTTAAATTTCATATGGAACCAAGAAAAAGCCCACATTGCCAATACAATCCTAAGCAAAAAGAGCAAAGCTGGAGACATGGCACTACCTGACTTCAAACTATGCTACAAGGCTACAGTAACCAAAACAGCATGGTATTGGTACCAAAACAGATATATAGACCAATGAAACAGAACAGAGGCCTCAGAAATAACACTACACATCTACAACCATCTGATCTTTGACAACCCTTACAAAAACAAAGAATGGGGAAAGGATTCCCTATTTAATAAATGGTGCTGGGAAAATTGGCTAGCCATATGCTAAAAACTGAAACTGGACCCCTACCTTACACCTAATACAAAAATTAACTCAAGATGGATTAAAGACTTAAACATAAGACCTAAAACCATAAAAACCCTAGAAGGAAACCTAGGCAATACCATTCAGGACATAGGCATGGACAAAGGCTTCATGACTAACACACCAAAAGCAATGGCAACAAAAGCCAAAATTGACAAATAGGACCTAATTAAACTAAAGAACTTCAGTACAGCAAAAGAAACTATCATCAGAGTAAACAGGCAACCTACAGAATGGGAGAAAATTTTTGCAATCTATCCATCTGACAAAGGGCTAAGATCCAGAATCTATAAAGAACTTAAACAAATTTAGAAGAAAAAATGACAACCACATCAAAAAGTAGATGAAGAGTATCATATATGCGGCCAACAGACATATGAAAAAATGCTCATCATCACTGATCATTAGAGAAATGCAAATCAAAACCACAATAAGATACCATCTCATGCCATTTAGAATGGTTATCATTGAAAAGTCAGGAAGCAATAGATGCTGGAGAGGATATGGGGAAATAGGAACGCTTTTAAACTGTTGGTGGGAGTGTAAATTAGTTCAACCATTGTGGAAGACAGTGTGGCGATTCCTCAAGGATCTAGAACCAGAAAGACCATTTGAACCGGCAATCCCATGACTGGGTATATACCCAAAGGATTATAAATCATTCCACTATAAAGACACATGCACACATATGTTTATTGCAGCACTGTTCACAATAGCAAAGAGTTGGAACCAACCCAAATGCCCATCAATGATAGAATGGATAAAGAAAATGTGGCACATACACACGATGGAATACTATGCAGCCATAAAAAAGGATGAGTTTATGTCCTTCGCAGGGATGTGGATGAAGCTGGAAGCCATCATTCTCAGCAAACTAACACAAGAACAGAAAATCAAACATCGCATGTTCTCACTCATAAGTGGGAGCTGAACAATGAGAACACATGGACACAGGGAGGGGAATATCACATACTGGGGCCTGTCGGGGGTGGGGGGCTATGGGAGGGATAGTATTAGGAGAAATACCTAATGTAGATGACGGGTTGATGGGTACAGCAAATCACCATGGCATATGTATACATACCTATGTAACAAACCTGCACGTTCTGCACATGTATCTCAGAACTTAAAGTAAAATAAAAAAAAAAATTTAATCTAATTTAAAATTTAAGTTTCTAATGGTAGCTTTGTTATATTGATTCTTTTTCAGAAAAGATGGTTGCCTTTTTTATATTTATTTATTTATTTAGAGATGGAGTTTGGCTCTTGTTACCCAGGCTGCAGTGCAATGGCGTGATCTCAGCTCACTGCAACCTCTGACTCCCAGGTTCAGGTGATTCTCCTGCCTCAGCCTCCCGAGTAGCTGGGATTACAGACATGCGCCACCACACCTGGCTAATTTTGTCTTTTTAGTAGAGACAGGGTTTCTCCATGTTGGTCAGGCTGTTCTCAAACTCCTGGCCTCAGGTGATCCGCCCACCTCAGCCTCCTGAAGTGCTGGGATTACAAGCATGAGCCACCGTGTCCGGACAGATGGTTACATTTTAAAACTCCTATTTAATAAGAATTCTGGCTGGACAAAGCCAATTTCTTATTATTGAAAACTCTAATCATAAATAAACCTGTAACATTTGAGTTCCATTTTGCTGAAATGATTTTGAAAAAAGTTAAAACAACGATAATTTGGTAGTGTCCATAAAGATTCCTGGACTAAAATAGAATTAAACCATAGGTATTTCTAAGGCTATAAAGTAAAAAGTTATTCCATGAAAAAATTCGTTAATAATAAACCAGCCAATCTGTTTAAAAAGAGTATATGTAATTGAAAATATGATGCAACAAAGTGTGTCTACACCATTTCTGTCTAGAATTCTCTATTATTTGGGGCACAGCATAATTTTTACACATCTGTTGATAAATTTATTTCTTATGTTAGAGAAGGATAAAGAGAACACCTTGGTTAACATTTGGAATCAAAGTTCAAATACATCTTCCAAGGTCACTTGGTCCTGCTACAGATCATGCTCCCTTCTACCCTTATATGTGCATGGCTCAGCTTGACTTCAAATTGCCTTGAAGTCAATGACAGTCCTGCACACTAAGAAAGCAAATTGGTCCTTTGATCATAGCTATTCACTCTCACAACAGGGAAAGGCTAAAAGAGAAAAAGAATTACTCAGCTGTTAGAGGAAAAAGATTTTTTTAATTCCAAAAATACATTGAAAAAAGTGAAATAAAACAGACTTATTCCAACTTTTAGGCTCACGGTTATCATTTTAAATCATTACTGAAAAATTTATTGAACCCAAAACATGTTTAATGAATCATTATTGTTAATTCATGTTGAACCACCTTGGAGAAAATCCTCAGAATGATCTCCTTTCCTGCTTGCTCAGGAAATACCTGGGTTGAAAAAAAAATCAACCTCATCAATAAACATATGTATGCATCTGCCAACATAAAAGTGGCAAACTATTAGATTCTCCCAAATCCGTACAAAAACAAAGTTAGCAGCATACTGGGCCTCCTAGCAGTCTGTGTTTCCCACACTAGAGATTTTTTAGTGACAAGAAGCTATGATTTGTGTTAGCAAAAAATGTCAGCTCCTAATTTGGATGAAGCCGAGATGAATTATACATAGGTCATTAGCAGCAGTGTGGTCTACAGTGTATGAAGGATCTCAACAAAATTCAACCACGACATGGTAAGTGCTTTGAATAAGTCAATCATCATTCCTCTCCCTCAATTTAAGCATTCAAAAAAATAGAGGTGTGTAGCGAACTCGTTATCAATGTGTGATGTGTCCCTGTAAATTACTTTAGTTTCTTTTAGCAAAAACATCAAACAAAGAGAACATATTCCTGTTCGTCTATAGTGACCATTATTTAGTTTACTTTGAAGCCAAAATGTGGTTCTTCCCACATTTTTTAGCCTCCCTGAGTCACTGTTGCCCAGCTGTTTCTGTCTGATTTGTTTTCTAAATGATCACTTGTAATAATTTGCTAGTCAACTCTTAGAGAATATTTTATATCCTTTTCTATCTACAGAACTAACCCCAAAAAAAGCTGGTGAAGTGGGGATAGGGTGCTGTCTGCATCATTTTAACACTTATGTCAAGAAGTGGGAAATCTCCAGTCAAAGAGGCCACAGTTCCTTCTCTTTTAGGGAACAAAGATGGGACTGGGGCTAGTTCCCTGATCTCCACTGAGAGCGCTCTCTCTCTCTCTCAAGATTTTAGCTATTGTTTCTCAGTAGGTAAAAGCTTGTACTCCTATAGAGAAATCCAAGCATGGACTAGAGCTAGGACTAGAAATAGAAAAATAAAAAATGACACAAAGCAATGTAAAACCGTGAAACAAACAAGGACAGATAGTTCAGCTAAGATTCCAAAACAGCCAGGTATCATAGAGTGCTTAAGTTCTAAGTGGAGGAACCCCTGGGCTAGAATGAAGTTTATCAGATGAAATTCAAAATCCTGAAAGCAGTGAAGCCAAAGACAGCTAAGGTCATCAGTAAAAGAAACAGTACTGAGAATAATGCCAGGAATTCTAGACCAGCTATCTCTCAAATACATTCTACTGGTAGCAAAGAAATGAAACCAGAGAATAAATGTGACTTGTTCTATAAAAATGAATCATCTCGTCTGGCAAGGCAACTCAAAACATCTACTTCAACCTTATATTGTTTAACTCTATGGTAACCAAAAGTTCCAAATTACATGTATTGTCAAGCAAAATAAACAGTTTTTTGTATAATAGAATTGTTATGTAATGAGATGGAGCTAAACTGGCAATAATAAGAGCCCACTGTACATGAAAGGTGAGCCTATACTGCATTCCCAACCTGTCTTTCTCAGGGAGCCTTGAAGAACATTTTATGAAGGAAGAAAATCCATTAGAATTGACTTTCCTAAGAGATTCCAGTAGCAAAGATTTTGAAAAGCTAAAGCATAAGCAGAGAAACTTAGTCGGAGCCACAGAAGAAAAACAAGACAAATAAAATTTTCATGAACCAAAGTCTGCTTGTCTTGGACATTTTGCAAATGGAAAACATTGCATTATATTAAACCTTAAGTTGTTTATTTAAGATTGGTATTTAACATTTTGAATTTACACCCTCACCATTTCATAAATATCACAGCCAGTCCATTTAAACTTCTTCCCTCATTCTCATACCAACAGGAAAGCTGAATAGGAAAAACACATCTAGCCAGCTATAGGTAATTTAATTTTTTATTTGAAAAATCAAATCAAAAATTTAGGACTGTGGGCAAGGGATAGGGAACAAGAAGAGTAGATCTAAAAGTAATAGGGAACAATATATATCTTTTGAGGATGTGGTCAAAATGACCAGAGGCGGACCATTATAGCTGCCACCCATAATTGAAAGTACTGAAGTTGCCCAATTTTGAGTACTCTTATCCATAGCAAAAACCCATGGAATGCCAGCTGTCATTGCTTTGGCACAGACGGTATTGTTTCTTCTCCTTCCAGGCCCACACATCTCCTTTGCTTTCCTCGGTTATTTTTATAAGCCAACAAGCCCTCATTACAACTCTCCCTCCTTACAACTCTCTGAAGTGTGGTCCCTTTGAGATTTCCTACCTATTAATAACTTTTTTATGCTTCTATGAGAATAGCTAAAATTTACTAGGCAGAAGAATTTATCCTTATTTATTCTAAAGGTAATATAAAAGAGATTCTAAGGCAGGGTCTCCACATTTAGCCACGTGAGATGCACTGTGTACTACACAGTATCATACAACTCCATGAGATGACATTTACGTGGACAGAAATAGCACCTCCAGGAGTAAAATGTGGTGGTTCCATGCATGTCCATGGAAGTACAGAGAGTTCATAAATCACATGAAACTTGTTCTCTCTTCTCAAACATCTTCTTGGTTTTCCTCTTTTAAAAAAGTGTATAAATCACCCTTTTATTTTCAAGCTGTATGGTGAATTTCCATAGAACATGGTTTTCATATTCTTTCCTGATACATTATTTAAAAAACTAAAGAGGGGAAAAATCTTAAATGTCCTATTTTCTTCACCAAAGAGAACATTTCAAAAAGAAGAAAGGTGTTTAGTGAATTTTTTACCTGTTATATTCACCAGAGCTCAACATGAGCCCTCTTTTTTTCTAATCTGCAAATGTTCAAATTGCGTTTCCTGAAAAGAACATTTTAATTTTGTTCATTATGTTATTATGTTAAGTCGCAATTTTAATTCATCAAGTTAAATCATTTCAGAGTCTAAATTGTGCTATTCACATCTACTAATCTCAAAAGGATAAGAAAACAAAATGTTATTGGATTTGGTTTGCCTTGTCTCAATCAAACTGAATATGGATCAATTGTTAACAGGTGCTATCGTAAATCTAAAATTACCTACCTTAATGATGATCCCCTGTTATATTTAAGAAAGTAAAGGACCTTAGGATTGAAAGATCTGCTTTTCCTATTCCCTCAAGCAGCACTGAGAAGAAGAACCAGAAATCACAAATGCCTCAAAAATTTCACTGATGCCCCCCTTTCTGAAGGAAGTGGTTTGGTGAGCTGGAAAAGCATGCCTACAAGGCAGAGGATGTGGAATGCCCTTCTAGATCTGAAACACTTTCCCCTACAGTAGAGAGATTATAACACAGTAGAAGCCAAAAGAACTCCCTAAATCACCAATCAGAAGGGAGGCAGAAGAGCTCATGTATTGACTTCCGCAAAAATAATCGTATTCCACAGCAAATGCTCAATGGAATTTATTAATAAAACAAAAGGAGAATAGCAAACACATACTAAAAGGCTAATCAATCTGGTGAAAGAAAATTGTAAAATCTTATGTGAAGGTCTTGGTTTGTTGCAATTAAGTAACACCAGAATCACCTGGAAGAATCTCTAAATTTTTTTTACCTCTACTCTCATCCCCACATATAAAGAAAGGAAGGCAGAGAGACAAATAGAGAGAGAGGTGAGTGAGGTGAGGGCTGCCCAAAGGAAGACATGGCAAAACCAAATTTGTGGGCTTGCTCTGATACAGGGTAACAACCTGGAACCCAAGAGCATCTGCCAAGGAGTAGGGATAGGCATCTGACGCCAACTCTCTCCATGGAGCACATTAGAGGGTTCTTCAGATATATCCCATGGCCCTGTACACTCCCCTGATCCAGGACCCTCTGCTGGGTTTCTCTTTCTCCAACTCTCAGCCCTGTTGGGGCGGGTCCTGAGAAAACTCAAGCCTAGCTATCCACTCTATGGGCTCACTTGGCCCACAGAAGACTGTTGAATGTTTGACTCCCACCAAATTACAGAGTACAGCTTGACCAACTGCTGGTTCCTCAATCCTTGCCTCACCAGCAGAGGCAAAACACCAGCCTGACTCCTACTGTTAGAGTTTCCAAATAAGAGATGAGCATATATCTCCTCATCTTGCAAACAGCTTCAATTTTCTGAATGTTTCTTTGAATGCCCCCTCAGTTGGATTGAGGAAAAAGGAATGAACCACCCTCTCCATTCTTTTTTTCCCCCATGAATGAGAGGAGAGGAAATGTCACAATATTACCTACTCCTAAAACTTCCCTTCAAAGAATCCGCTTGAGGCTGGGCGTGATGACTCACGCCTGTAATCCCAGCACTTTGGGAGGCCGAGGCGGGCGGATCACCTGAGGTCACGAGTTCAAGACCAGCCTGGCTAACACAATGAAACCCCATCTCTACCAAAAATACCAGAAAAATTAGCCTGGCATGGTGGTGGGTGCCTGTAATGCCAGCTACTCAGGAGACTGAAACAGGAGAATCCCTTGAACCCAGGAGGTAGAAGTTGCAGTGAACTAAGATCGTGCCACTGCCCTCCAGCCTGGGTGACAGAGCACGACTCTGTCTCAAAAAGAAAAAAAAAGAATCTAGTTGCTAAATTTTTAGCTGTCTTCATATAGACCAGAATTGAGTAACAGTCACACATCTATATAGTCACTTCTTAAATGCATGCTGCAGAGCTATATCTAGTACATTTCTTTAGATCACGAAGTATTTATTATCCACCCGTCTCAACTTTCAGGCTTAGCCAATAGTCTGAAGAATGAGGAAAAATTATATTTACTTTATGTTACATAATATTGCCAAGGCTTTGTTTATAACATTTGTTTATGGCCACATGTTTTAGGTTGGTCTAAATCACATTTGCTAAACTAGAATGCCTTGATTTTCTTCAAATATTGAGAAAAAGCAGAGCGTCTACCTATACTATATTTTCAAAGAGGGACCACGGATTTGAGTCTTTTGGTTTAATGATTCACTTAAATGTCAAACAAGTTCTCATTTTTAATTAGCTAAAGCAATAAATTGTTCACTTCACAGATTTTTTAACGTCATGTAAACAGAATCTCTTTCTATAATTCCAGATTTTCTTTTAAATTATCAAAAAAAAAAAAAGGTAAGATACAGTTAGGTCTATTAAATGTATCTCCTACATGCCATTTTTTTCTTTTAAAACTAAACAAAACTCTTGTCTGGAACAGAGTACAGATGCTCATATCCACAGACTTCCCATTAACTCTGGAAGCAAAAAATAAGAACTACATCTTTGTGAGAAGAATTTGGACTCTAAGCTTTGTGACTTTTAGCAAGGCACTCCATTTCTCTAGACTTCTCTTTCTTAAACATACAACATATATGCCAGTGGCTCCTCAAAACCCGTTTTCCCTCTTCCTTTGTTTTCTAATTTTTTTTTTTTTTTTCTGTAGAGATGAGGTCTCACTATGTTGCCCAGAATAGTCTCAAATCCCTGGGCGTAAGGGATCCTCCTACCTTGGTCTTCCAAAGTGCTAGGATTACAGGCATGAGCCACGATGCCCAGCCCTTCTCTTTTTAGGTGCACAGCTAGACTACATTTCCCAGCCCCCTTGCAGTTTAATGGAGCGATACGGCTTGAGTCCTAGTCAATGGAATGGAAGCAAATGTAATATGTGCCTTGGAGGCCTATCTCATAAAAACCTTCCATACGTGCATGCTCCTTTATGCTGTCTCTCCTTCTGGCTGGCTAGATAGAAGACGACCCTCAGGGAGATTTTGACAACCTTGCTAATTGAACATAAACCATGTGCCTTCTCAGAATGTTTCAATTTCCTCTTTCTTTCCAAAGATACCAATCACTGCCTGCACCACTCTGCTGCTGCCTTTGCCGGATTGTAAGCTAGCTGGAACTCCAGGTAAATTCCTATGCTTACCTGGCCCTCATGGTACATTCTTGCCCATCTCTGTGATTACACTTCTACATTTGCATGAAATGCCACACTGTACCTGTAGTATATGGCTTCCTGAGTGGTCGCTGCAGGGCAGATCACACAACCTGAAAGCTTTGAAGAGTTAGAGCCTTTCAGGATGAAACTTGACCTCTACGAAATATGAAATAAGAAGAAACCATGGCAAGTAACTCTTTCCTCTTTTCTCCCTTCCAGGAATAGTTCAAAGGTATGATTTCTCACTGGAAACCTTCCAGAGATGTGTTGTGTGTGCAGTATACACAACTATGTCTCATGCTAAAGCTGTTCCCAGTATAGTAATGCATTGTATGATCACATCACTTTTAATTTCCTTGCCTCATCTGTTGAAGATGTCAGAACCCTTGCCAGACAGTCTGATGATCCCAGTTGTTCACTCAGGGTTGTTATATGAACAAATACAAACATATTGTGTTTAAGCTATTCTATATTTTTGAAGTTTCATAGCCACAGCAATTACTGTTCCCCTAAATGATTCCCCTAAATGATTCCCCTAAATGAAATACTGTTCCCCTAAACATTTCCTTGAGTGGTTAAGAAATGGACTGTGGAGCCACACTGCTGGAGTTCACATCTCAGCTTCTTACTTCTGTAGTGTGACCTTGGGAAAATTACTTACCATGTGTGGCACAATTTCCTCACCTATAAAATGAAGACTAATAATCATCTCTATTAAAAAGTGTTGTTACAAAGATTAAATTAGGTAATGCATGAAAAACTCTTATAATAGTTCCTGGCACACAGTAAGTGGCCACTAGCTAATAACTATAATTATCATCATTATTCTAAGGTTTCTTCCAGTTAAAATTTGTTTATGATTTTATAAAATTTCTACACCACTATTTAAAAGAACATGGTAGTTACCTTGCCTTTGTTTCATTGTTTTCTCTTTTACTTCCCCTCCCCAACAGCGCCCTTTTCAAAAGAGAACCTATACAGTCATTTGTAGGACACACCCCATCTGATTACATTATGGTAATATCAGAGTAAAGTTATATAATTCATAAGTACCCACTCTCAAGTTACTTCCATTTATCATAGTTAACACAACAATCCAACTTTCATAATTATCTAAAACTTCACTTCCTAATTCATTTACTTTCTCCCCTAATCCTGCACTAGAGGACTGAAAAAAATTAAAAGTGAATGTTTTACTCTTGAAGGGGAAGTCCTATATATTTGGATTCCTCCAATGTAATCCCTATTTCCAGGTCAAAACTGTTCTCTTCGTGACCACTCTAACCTTGGCTAAAGAAATGGCTCCACATTTAGAAGAGCTCTCCATGCTTGCCTCTCTTTCTTCTAGCATGTCTTGAGAAAAATGTTCAGTGGGGGATTTTCTACTTCTTTGCATCCCTTTCCCTCTCTTGAATCCAAGGGCCTTATGCTTTTTCTACTTATCCATTATGTTCAATGTTCTTATTTACTCTCTCGGGATTTTTTTTTTATGTTTTTAGACTCCTACCTCCTCATATGGGCTACTTCTATTCCAGAGTGGAGATATCCAACCCATCTGTATTTTACAGAGAGAGTTTTCAATCTGGAGGCAAGTATAACACAACATATAATACTTTTAAAAGGTCTCAGCCAGGCACAGTGGCTCAAACCTGTAATTCCAGCACTGTGGGAGGCCAAGGCAGATGGATCACTTGAGGGCAGGAGTTTGAAACTAGTCTGGCCAACATGGCAAAACCCCACTTCTCCTAAAAATACAAAAATAAGCCAGGTGTGGTGGTGCACACCTGTAGTCCCAGCTACTCAGGAGGCTGAGGCATGAGAATCACTTGAGCCTGAGAGCCAGAGGTTGCAATGAGCCAAGATAGTGCCACTGTACTCCAGCCTGGGTGACAGAGCAAGACTCTGTCTCAAAACAAATAAATAAATACAAATAGATAAAGTATTTGTCACTTATATTTTATTATATTATTATTATTTGTAGAGATGTGGACTCACTATTTTGTCCAGGCTGGTCTCAAACTCCTGTCCTCAAATGATCCTCCTGCTTCAGCCTCCCAAGGTGTTGGGATTACAGGCATGAGCCACCATACCCAGCCAATATGTTACTTTTCATGAGTTGGTTCCTTCCCTTTGTTTGAACAGTCAAACTGGTTAGCAGTAAAATGATGGAGAATATATTTCTGTTACTACTCAGAACATTTGAAGTAGGAAAAATGTGATGACAATTCTAGGTCAATAGCTTTAAAAACATTAGTTTTAAAAGAACAAAAATTATCTCTGTTGTGAGACGGAAATTAGTCTAGTAAAAAGAATAAGGACACAAATAATCATGCTACACGTCTGATTCTACAAAAGGGGTGATCAAAATTTCCAAAAGAACTTAGAGCATGTTGTGCCCTCTGGTTCCTTCCTAGCCCCTCTTGATGTCATGCTTCTGATTTGGCTTTGAATCCAGATTTAGCAACCTTTTCCACTTTTTAACCATGTCCTTTTGTTTCCACTATTCTTTGTAAAATGTGAGGAGTGTCTACTTCCCTAGGTTGCTGGGAAGATAAAAAATGACTATGTGTTTAGAATATTCTGACATATAATCTGTCACATGATAAGTACTCAATAATGAAGCATGTTGGTTCTCTCCCTTTTCCTAATCTTCATCTGTTTGTAGATAATTAAAACTATGAGTGAGCGGAGCACAGTGGTGCATGCCTGTAATCCCAGCGTTTTTGGAGGCCAAGGCAGGTGGATTGCTTGAGCTCAGGAGTTCAAGACTAGCCTGGGCAACATAGTGAAAACCCTGCCTCTACTAAAAATATAAAAATTAGCTGTGGGTGGTGGTGCATGCCTGTAATCCTAGCTACTTGGGAGGCTGAGGTCAGATCGATGACCAGGACGTCGAAGCTGCAGTGAGCCAAGATTGCACCACTGCATTCTAGCCTGGGCAACAGGCGCCCTGTCTCAAAAAAAAAAAAACAAAAACAAAAAAAAAAAACCTAAGACACGGCTGGGAATGATCAAAAAAGATAGAGCATATCTTACTATAAGTAAGAAAATTAAACTATTCTTGCCATTTGTTTGTGAGGATCATAAAACAGGAGACATGCCTACCATATGAGAAAATGGACTGCTTGCAGGTATCTGCTTTGATAAGTGCACAGCTTTTGTTAGGAAATCAAATCCCACATTAATGGGCTTGCCCTCTTTCTAGGTCACATAGGGAAGTATAGAATTAGGCCATGGAAGTTTTTCTATTCTTTTAAATTATTGAAAATTTGTGCATTTATCTTTCAAAGACAAAACAGAATATATTAAGAAATGCCAGACAAGTAGAAAATAAATGGTACTGCAAGATGTTTTCTCTGTATTGACAACTGAATGGAAATTGAAATAAAATAGGGAGGTAGACAATTTAGCCAAATGATATGAGCATGATTGATGTTCTAAGCGATGTCTAACCAAGTCAAAGCATGTATTTTACTGTTTGTTAACACCCCCTAGGGCCCTTGGTCCAGTTAGTTTTGACACATTCCAGCCAAAATCCTTAAAAATAAACAAAATCCCATGGCCTGAGCTAGAAACAACATATTTAGGAGTTTTTAGTTTTATGTCACTATATGGTAAAAAAAGAGTTAGGTAAGCAATAAGACAAAGGAGTTAATCATTTATTTCTTTGTATATTTTATACTAATCTTTATCTCTAAGTTTACTTATAGAGATATCTATAAAATGGAATCATACAGTTGTTACTGAAAATAGCCTCAAAATCTACAGTAGAAGTTCTAAATCAATTAGTATCCAACCTGCTCATGTAGCTAATGCCTTTCATTGTCCACTCACTCTAGTATCTAACAGTCCAAATGGCTGTAAATAAAGAAAAGTAGGTAATTTTTTTTTATCCATGAGACTCTGTCTTTTTCAATTCCATTAATATCAATAAACATGTATTGCATTCTCATCATGTATAAGACAATAGTATTAGGTGCTACATTTCATTTATTCAAATCAACCATAGTGCTAGTGAGACCAAGTTTGTAAAATCAAGCTCTCTAATGGTAGAGCTAATATATGTCTATTATCTGATCACAGAGTACTTTTCTAATCCTGGAACTGAAAATTAAAGGCAGTCATTCCTTAGAGAAAAGGAAGGCCAAGCAAGGGATTATGGCTCCATCAGATAATACCATTAAGTTATCTCCTTACCACACCTGATAGAGAAATTCAGATTGCTAATTAGCTGCCCATAATGCTGAGCTTTTTAAAGCATCAGGAGATGAAAAAATGCTTCTGATTGATTATTACGTTCTGATGGTGGCCCATGTGACAGAAACTAGGCACTTCATTTCTAACATTTAAAAAGCAGTTGCTATCCTATTGTCTTGTGCTGAGACATCTTACTTATTCTTATGCTGATACTTCATAAATCTTGCATCCTTCCTTGGAGCTTTCCCTAACAAAAATCATATATAAATACTTTTCAAAAAATAAAAGTGTCTCCTGTTGCTATAATTTTTATATTGGATGAAACTTAGCTGCCTAAGGATAATAAATGAGAAGAAGAGACAGAGATACCTAAATAGTTGATAGACTCCGGTTGACCAGATTTTAAAAATATGATTCTTTCTCTGAAGTGAGATACCTGAGACCACATTTTTGTCATTGATGCCTTTAAAATTTTTTATTTGAATGCTATAGTTCTTATCCAGTCATTTTGGCCTGATTTGTTGGGTTTGATAACTGTTTGACTTATTTTGAAGGGGAAATCTTTGATTATTTCTAATTTTTATATATTTTATTAGTAATTACTGTGTTTTCATAAATGTTTTTAAGTGTTCACACTTTAAAACCAATTGGACTTCTGGGTATGTAGAGTAAAATTGATTTTACTGTATCAAACTACTAAAAATGTTTCCATAATTTTTCTTCAGTTAGAAAGAACTACTAAGGCTAAATTTCTGAGCTTTAAATTTTTAGGAACTTAGTCCTTCAATTTTCTGATGTAGACGCATATTTACAGCTACGAAAACAAAACCTCTAAACGAAGGTGCTAAGCTAGTCTTATTCTAACCATGTTTTAAATAGGAGTATCTAATTAAAGATCATATTTTACTTTTTCTTTTAGTTTGTAATATTGGAAACAGACTTGAAGATTCTGCTGCAGCTACCAAGTCCTAAGCACATAATGATGCTTGTCAAGATGAAAATACAGTTGATCCTCATTATTTGTGGATTCTGTATTTGTGAAATTGCCTACTTGCTAAAATTTATTTGTAATTCCAAAATCAATATTCACTATGTTTTCATGGTTGTTCAATCCTGCACAGAGCAGGAAAAAAAATTTGAGTCCCCCAGAGTGTACAATCCCAGCTGAGGTTGAACAAGATGACAGGTAACATTTTTTTTTGTTTCTGTTCTCATACATGTAACAAATGTCCTTTTCATGGCCTATTTAATGCCACTTTTCACATTTTTGTGCTTTTTGTCAGTGGTTTCACCATATTAAATGGTCCCAAAGTGAAGTACTGAAGTGGTATCTGGTGTTCCTAAGAACAAGAAGGCCATGATGTGCTTTAGGGAGAAAATACGTGTGTTAGATAAGCTTTGTTCAGAACTGAATTATACTGCTGGAGGCCAGGAGTTCGATGCTATCAAATCAATAGTATACATTAAATTAGGTGTCTTTTAACAGAAACACACATATGATAAGGTAATGTATTGATAAGTTGATAAAAACGTTGAGACCAGAGGTTCATAAGGACCAAACACTGTATTTCCCTTAGCTTAATATTCACAAATTCAGGGCTTTTGGCAACTTTATAGAACATGTCTACCATGAATAATCGTTATCAACTGCAAATAGTTGTGGTCAGAATTAGTCTACAGATGATCAGACAATGGGCATACATACCTTCAGGTTGCATTTCACTATGATCCCACAGCTGCCTTAAGCTGATTTTTAAACCCCCTCCCATCCAACCAAGAACTTAGCTCAATTTACCTTCTACCCCTAACTCATTTTTGTAACCACTTGTTACTGCAGTCTCTCAGTTGATATGATAGTCTCAAAACTGTATAGAAAACTAAAGTCCTTGAGATTTCTGCAAATTCCCAATGATTATACATTTTCCTATACTTCTCTGGCTTATTCTACTGCTTCTGCTGATTTCATTTAGTTTAGGGACCACCTAATGATTCCATTTCCATTAAAATTATAAATACACATACAAACATTTCATATAAGGCATTGACAAGTTTGGGAAAATCTACTGACATTTTGGGGCTATGGAAACAGAGGACAGAATCATAGTTCAGAGAAATAAGCAACTTTACATTGAATATAATACATTTTTATTCTAAAGATATCCTTCAGCTACAACATCACTGGAGAATTTCCAGTGCTTATTTATCTCCCATTATGCCTTGGCCTCATAGCCTATCCTCCATACCCTTCCTTTTCAGGAGAAAAAAAAATGTATCTTATTTTTGCCTACAGAGCAGTTTAGCTATCCTATTATATTGCAGTATGATTTACCCACACCTCAAGTGTTCCATCGTCTATACCAAGAAGCCTATTAGTCTTTTTCTGAAGAAAAATTAAGTTTCCTCTCTATATAAATTCTATTGCCAGCTGTTGGTAAAAAATATGAGAGTTAGAGAGATCTAGTATCTTTTTAGCATTACAGAGCTACTACATGGTAGAGCCAAGATTGTAACACACGCTTTTGTACACCAGATTCCAACCCTAAAATTACAACGTTTTCTATACACAAATACCATCCTTTCTTCTCCCTTGAAACCCCTCCTAAAATATAAATACTCACTAACAAATCTTCCTCGGCTTTATTCTAAGAGACCTAGCTTCACACAAGTAAGGCCATATCTACTGGCTTAAGTAAAACAGAAAAAAAAAAGGTATTATACTTATAGACATAAAATGTATAAGCAAAATAATACTGTATGTAGTAGGGAAGAGAGAAGAACTTGCCTAGATTTCAGGGTCAAATTTGTACAATGAGTTTATGCTTTGAAAATACTGTATACTCCAAATACGTAGTAATGATGAGTTAAATACTAACATAAACTAAAAAACACATGGTCAAATTCATGTAAAAATAAACACCACCATGCATCAGAAACAAAGTAGAATATCCAAAGGGTAGATGAAGGGTGGCGTGTCAAACTTGCTTCCATTCAGGTCAGAGAGGAATGATGTGACTTCTGTGGAAGAAGGGGAGCTGAAAGTGTTTCTTGCAAAAAGGGGGCAGTAGTGAGTCTCACTGATTGAAATCAGGGCCTGATATGAGTTCTCTCATATGTAAAAGGAGGCTGACAAAAAAAAAAAAAAAAACAACAACACATAGCAGACCTGCTGATGGGGACTTTGACTTTTTCAGCAGCTGTGAGCCTAAGGAAGTAAACACAAACACACAATCTTGGTACTACAAGCTAATCTAAGCTACTTATTGGTTACATAATTAGGTCTTCCATATTCCCATGCATTTGTGGAATATATTATAAATCCTAGCTTTTTACTGGGGCACAGAGAACTAAGTAGAGACAACATAAAACAGTTCAATAGAAAGTCATCAGCACAGAGGGAGAGAGAAAACAAAAACAAAAGCATTCGAAATAGGTCTGCAAAATTCTAAAATAAACATGAGAAAACTAATAAGCCAAATAAAAATAAGAAGAATAGATGATATCTGAGGTGGAATTTATTTTATGAAAATGAGTTTGAAATAGTATATGGAGAATTTCAAAGAGGAATGAAGGTGCAATATCCATATAATAAGATATCACGACACCAAAACAGGCAGAAAAGAGGTTGATACTAAAAAGAACCAAGGCCAGGCGCAGTGGCTCACGCCTGTAATCCCAGCATTTTCGGAGGCCGAGGTGGGCGGATCACCTGAGGTTGGGAGTTCGAGACCAGCCTGACCCACATGGAGAAACCCCATCTCTACTAAAAATACAAAATTAGCCGGCCTTGGTGGCGCATGCCTATAATCCCAGCAACTTGGGAAGGCTGAGGCAGGAGAATCACTTGAACCAGGGAGGTGGAGGTTGCGGTGAGCCAAGATCATGCCATTGCACTCCAGCCTGGGCAACAAGAACAAAATTGTGTCTCAAAAAAAAATAAAATAAAATAAAATAAATTTTAAAAATAAAATAAAAAGAACAAAGTTGATATTAAAAAGAACCAATCAGAATTTCACTTATGGTCAGATCCTACCAGATCTGACTCTCCTGCAGATAACAACTATAAACTCTAAACAAAATATAAACAGCAGCAACCTAAAGGCACCAGAGAGTAAACCAAAACAAGGGTTGATGTTCCCACTTTTTATAGTTGGTAGCCTTAGGGCAGATAAAAGTTGCTGCTACACAAGGTGTCTAAAACTCCAAGAGAAAAACCACAGTCTTTCTGGCCTGAAGAACCACAGAAGAGAATTCAAAGCAATCACAAACACTTGGAAAGTGAGGGGGAGGGGAATTCTGAGGGAAAACATTCAGAATAAGGAGAGTCCCAAATTCTGTATATAGACTCTCCCCAAATCTCTGGCTAGCCCCTGAACCATGTATGCAGTGGACAGACTCCAGCTAAAGATAAAAGAAGCGAATTAAGATTAGAGCTGCTTGTGGAGACAGAGGTTACAATTCAAGTCCAACCAAGTTAACTGCCTGCTAAAATACAAAAATTAATACTCTTTGGGGGAATATAACAGAGTTTCCATAATATAACATTTCACAACATCTAGGATAAAATCCAAAATTACTCAACCAGTAAACTATGATTCATTTTCAAGAGGAAAATACAATAAACAGAGACCAATCTGAGAGATCTATTTGTTACAAGTGGTAGACAAGGATTTTAAAGAAGCTTTTATAACTAGCTCAAGTACACAAAGGAAAATATGTGCACAATAAATAAATTTCAGCAGAGAAGTGGAGTATACATAAAATGGAAATTCTAGGACTGAAAAATACAAATCTGAAGTTTAAAAAATATTCGGATGGGTTTAGTAGCAGAATGGAGGTGACGGCAGAAAGTCAGTGAACCTGTAGTTAGGTCAACAGAAATAGTTCAATCTGAAGAACAGAAGAGAAAAAGAACATTGAAAAAGTGAAAAGAGACCTGTTGAACAATATGAAATATCTAACATATACATAAGCAGAGTTACACCAGCAGAGGAAATAATGAAAAAAAAATTTTTGAAGAAAAAGTGGTGAAAATTTTTCAAGTTTATTAAAAGTTAAAACTTACAGACTCAGGAATCTCAGAGATCCATTAACTTCTCACGGAAAATTCTGAAGGCTAGAAGACAATGAAACAACATCTTTAAAGTGCTGAAACAATGTAACTGTCAACTCAGCATTCTATACCCCGTGAAAATATTCTTCAAGTCTGAAGGCAAAATAAGGACATTTTTAGACAAAAGAAAATGAAAAAAAAAATATTGCCAGCAGGACTGTACTACAAGAAATACTAAAGGAAGTTCTTTAGGCAGAAAGTAAACATCAGATTGAAAGAAATCTTCAGTAAGAATGAAGAACATAAGAAATGGTAAATAGCTGGGTAAATATAAGAGTATTGTTTTCTTTTAATTTCTTTGAAACACATAAGATTATTAGGGTTCCAAGATGGCTGAATAGGAACAGCTCCAGTCTACAGCTCCCAGCATGAGCCACGCAGAAGACTGGTGATTTCTGCATTTCCCACTGAGGTACTGGGTTCATCTCACTGGGGCTTGTCAGACAGTGGGTGCAGCCCACGGAGCATGAGCTCAAGCAGGGTGGGGCATTGCCTCACACAGGAAGTGCAAGGGGTCAGGGAATTCCCTTTCCTAGCCAAGGGAAGCTGTGACAGATGGTACCCAAAAAATCGGGACACTCCCACCCTAATACTGCGCTTTTCCAATGGTCTTAGCAAGCGGCACACCAGAAGATTATATCCCGCACCTGGCTGGGAGGTTCCCACGCCCACTGAGCTTTGCTTACTGCTAGCACAGCAGTCTGAGATCCAACTGCAAGACGGCAGTGAGGCTGGGGGAGGGGCGCCCGCCATTGCTGAGGCTTCAGTAGGTAAACAAAGCAGCTGGGAAGCTCGAACCGGGTACAGCCCATGGCAGCTCAAGGAGGCCTGCCTGCCCCTGTAGACTGCAGCTCTTGGGGCAGGGCATAGTGGAACAAAAGGCAGCATAAACTTCTGCAGACTTAAATGTCCCTGTCTGACAGCTTTGAAGAGAGTAGTGGTTCTCCCAGCACGGAGTTTGAGATCTGAGAATGGACAGACTGCCTGTAAAGTGGGCCCCTGACCCCTGAGTAGCCTAACTGAGAGACACCTCCCAGTAAGGGCTGACTGACATCTCATACAGCTGGGTGCCCCTCTGAGATGAAGCTTCCAGTGGAAGGATCAGGCAGCAACATTTGCTATTCTGCAATATTTGCTGTTCTGCAGCCTCCGCTGGTGATACCCAGGCAAACAGGGTCTGGAGTGGACCTCCAGCAAACTCCAACAGACCTGCAGTTGAGGGACCTGACTGTTAGAAGGAAAACTAACAAACAGAAAGGAACAGCATCAACATCAACAAAAAGGACATCTACACCAAAACCCCATCTTTAGGTAACCATCATCAAAGACCAAAGGTAGATAAACACCAGAAGCAATGGCAACAAAAGTCAAAATTGACAAATGGGATCTAATTAAACTAAAGATCTCCTGCACAGCAGAAGAAAGTACCATCAGAGTGAACAGGCAACCTACAGAATGGGAGAAAAGTTTTGCAATCTACCCATCTGACAAAGCGCTAATATCCAGAATCTACAAAGAACTTAAACAAATTTACAAGAAAAAATCAAACAACCCCATCAAAAAGTGGACAAAGGATATGAACAGACACTTCTCAAAAGAAGACATTTATGCAGCCAAAAGACAAATGAAAAAATGCTCATCATCACTGGCCATCAGAGAAATGCAAATCAAAACCACAATGAGATACCATCTCACACCAGTTAGAATGGTGATCATTCAAAAGTCAGGAAACAACAGGTGCTGGAGAGGATGTGGAGAAATAGGAATGCTTTTACACTGTTGGTGGGACTGTAAACTAGTTCAACCATTGTGGAAGACATTGTGGCTATTCCTCAAGGATTTAGAACTAGAAATACCATTTGACCCAGCCATCCCATTACTGGGTATATACCCAAAGGATTATAAATCATGCTGCTATGAAGACACGTGCACACATATGTTTGTTGCAGCACTATTCACAATTGCAGACTTGGAACCAACCCAAATGTCCATCAATGATAGACTGGATTAAGAAAATGTGGCACATATACACCATGGAATACTATGCAGCCATAAAAAAGGATGAGTTCATGTCTTTTGTAGGGACATGGGTGAAGCTGGAAACCATCATTCTCAGCAAACTATCGCAAGGACAGAAAACCAAACACTGCATGTTCTCACTCATAGGTGGGAATTGAACAATGAGAACACTTGGACACAGGGTGGGGAACACCACACACTGGGGCCTGTTGTGGAGTCGGGGAAGTGGGGAGGGATAAAATTAGGAGAAATACCTAATGTAAATGACGAGTTAATGGGTGTAGCACACCAAGGTGGCACATGTATACATATATAACAAATCTGCACATTGTGTACATGTGCCCTAGAACTTAAAGTGTAATAAAAAAATACAAAAATAAATAAATAAAGCACATAGGATTATTAAAGCAAGTTTGCTTTTTAAAATGAAAATTACATAATTACCTTGTGACATTTAAAATATATGATGGACTACATATGCCTAAATCTAACCATAACAATAAGTTCATTAAAATGTATTAAACGCCCGAATAAAAGGCAGAGGTTTTCAGGATAGATAACACATAGTTTAAATAAATAAATGTATGTTATATTAAAAAATAAAGTTTGAGAATTATAATGTAAATTAAATCAAAAAAGATACACTCTGCAAACAAATGACAAAAGAAAAATTAAGAAAAGGACTATTCCCAAAGATAAGAGGAAAAGAAGTTTAATGATGATAAAGAATTTAATTCATCAGGAAGACATAATAAGTCCTACAAAATACGTAAAACAAAAATTGACAGAAATGAAAAGAAAAAAATTCTACCATCTTAGTTGTTGATTTTAATACCCGTCATAGCAATTGATAAAACAATCAGACACAAAAAATAATCAAGGAAGTCATAGTTGAAACGATTAACACTATCAAACACCTGGAACTAATAGATACATAAAGAAATAACCATAAACATGAAACTAATGCCAGGAAAAATAGAGTATTATGTTTAAACAACTGAGAATAAAATGACTACCAATTTAAAATTTTTCACACAGTTAAAAATCACCATTTACAAGTAAAGGTAACAAAAAGATATTTTCAGACACTCAAAGACTACGAGAATTTACCATTCACAGACCTATGCTAAAAAAAATTAATGTACATAACCAAAAGAAATATAAACAATAGAAGCTAATAAAATGTTCACTATAATTTGTGAGTTCTAAATGGTAAAAATAAAGTTCTAAATAATAACAATCTTAAGGAAAAATGCTTAATGCATATTTAAAGCATACTAACACTGTTGTCATATTCAGAAAAATAGAAATACTGAATAAAGGAAGAACTCTTTAAAAAGATTATAGGTAAAAATGTGTCTTAACATTTTAAGAGTAATACTAAATAAAAATATAATTTACAGCTTTCAATTAGCAAAATAAGTTATCAATCTAACAGAAATTAAGGAAGGTGAAAAAAAACACAAAATGTATAGTAGGATAACAGAAACAATCCCGAATAGTTGCATTGCCAGAAAACTGTAATAGTTCAAATTATAAAAATTACTGATTGATTTTTGTTCATTCTACTCTACCCTGCTTTCAAAAAACCTAACTGAAGCAAAACCAAACTGAAAAATCAAAAACAAAAGTAAAGAAACTGAGATACTATCCGAATACTACTCTTGTAAAAAGCCTGAGTTACAATATTAGGATAAAACAAAATAAGGTTGGAAGTCATTAACCAAGAAAAAGAAGAGCTCTATATAATAATAAAAGGAACATCTACCAAGAAGATATAATATTCACTAGTTTATATGTACCTAACAACCTCAGCATAAATATATAAAGCAAAAGCTTTCAACTACTTCTATTAGAATACTGCATTAAAGACTTGTTTCCATTGCCACCTAAGAAACTGACTTATTATGAGTCACCTCAGATAAATCAGTTAAATTCTGTTCTCTCTTTGTGAATTGATGATATTCATGCTTATTTTACTAAATGCAATATTTTTGTTTCTAACTAGATATTAATAAAGCTTAATAATCAGATATATACTGTACCCACACACATATATGTGTGTATGCACATTTATACATGTGCAAACTAGCAGACACAGAAGAGAGGGAGAAAAGAAAAAGCAAAAGAAATAGAAAAGGTTAATTATAAAAATGTAGGTATCCTCAGGTACAGAGGCTTGCACAGAAGGAAATGGATAAATAAAAATTAGGGACAAGGAAGCACAAAAGTCATGATGGACACTGTAAAGAAAGAGCTGCTTACAAAGATCTGGATCCAAGGAGTTACAAATAATAGTTAAGATAAACAAAAAAATCATTTTTTGGCTGCTTGTGTTATTTAAATCATACAGTTAATAGTAAGTAATCCTCTTATTTTATAAATGAATAGTTTATCAACATTAAAACAGACATAATCCTTGGCTCTAAAGTGTTTCCCAAAGTCTCTTTTTAAAAATAATAAGTTTTGGTTGGATTGTTTATCAGGAAATCATGCCACAAGTCATTTACTTTGGTGGAAGCCTTTCCTAATTTTGAAGTCAAAAATGAGCTGCATCACAAAAATATGTAAATATGACAGTTTAAAGAAAAATGATGTACCTTGGTGCTTTAAGAACAGAGGGAGTTAAATAGTAATTCCATTCATAAAGATGGTTGTTGAGTTCGTTCTCATCACTTTGACCTGTCACCAATGTGTGTGACACTACTTGAAGCTAAACAGATGAATTCATGATTCCCAATCTCTCTTTAGCTCTCAGAAAAGCAATGTACATTGGAAAACTCTACACTGAAAAAGGGCTATCTGAAAGGCTGAGAATTTGTATAAAATAAGCTAAAAAATAATAATAAGTTCCAATCTTCCATAAAGCTACCATTTAAGGCAGACAATACTGATAAGGCCAAAATATTAAATTATATCAATAAAATGCAAGAAAATATGTTTGTTATTTAGAGATAAGAGAAATTAAATATTTCCTTGCTATGAGATTCTTGAAAGTAGCATCTATGTCTCTTTCAGCTCTGTTTTTCCAGAAACTAACACAGGGCCAGGCATAAAATAGGTACTCAATACTCCATTGTTGAGTGGGATTAAATTAAGAAAGGATTGGAGTGTTTAGCTGGATCTAAAATAAAAAGGGAACACTAGAAAAGCCACATGTGGAAAGGCCAAGAGGGATGACTAGAAAAAGCTGTGGTCAGAGGCGCCCACTAAGAAGAATAAAAACAGTGAGTGAATCCTGCACCAGCAACCAAGGTATCCAGGTTCTCTCAGTGGGACTGACTAGGCAGTTGGTGCAACCCAAGGAGATAAAGGAAAAGAAGAGTGGTGTGTTGGCCCACATGGGAGCCACACAGGGCAAAGGGAGCTCCCACCCCCAGCCAAGGGAGGTGGTGAGTGATTATTCCACCCTGCCTGGGAAACGATGTTTTGTCCACTGATCTGTGCAACCTGCAGAACAGGAGATCCCTCTTGAACCTACACCACCAGGGTCTTGGGTTCCAAGCACAGAGCTGTGCAGATTCTCTTCAGTCACTCTGCTGGAGACTGCCTAAGACTAACAAGTTCCGGGGGTGAGGGTGGGCCATCATCACTGAAGCTGCCTGCTGCCTAAGACAACTGAGTTCCCTAGGGGAATGGTGGCAGCCATCACTGCAGCTCCAGTCTGTACTTTTTCCACTACTGGTGCTGGATAGACTGGGTGGTTTGGACCTAGGAAGAATTCCTCACAGTGCAGCACAGCAGCTGTGGCAGATTGTGACCAGACTGCTCTTTAGGCTGCACCCTGACCCATCCCTCCTCACTGGGCAGGGCCTCCCTCCAGGAATTTCAGCAACACCAGCCAGGGGTTTAGGGACAGAACTCTGATCTCCCTGGGACTGAGACCCCAGGGGAAAAGGTGGCTACAATCTCCACAGATCAGCAGACTTAGTCTTTCTTTCCCCCTGCTGGCTCTGAGGAATGTGGGCAGCCCAGATGAGTGGGATTTCCCCCAGCGCAACACATCAACTTCACCAAGGGGAAGTCAGAGCGCTTGTGCTTTGTTAAGCAGGTCCCAGATCCCATGTCTCCTAACTGGGTGAGAACCCCCAAAGGGGTTGCCAGAAACCTTATAGAGGAGCGTTCCTGCTGGCATCAGGTCAATGACCCTCAGAGAAAGAGAACCCAGAGGAAGGAGCAGGCACCCATCTTTGCTGTTCTGCAACCTCCACGACTGACACCTCCAGGTGCAGGGGAGACTCAGGTGAATAAGGTCTATTGTGGACCCCCAGCAAACCACAGCAGCCCTACAAAAGAGGGGCCTGTTAAAAGAAAAACAAACAGAAAGCAACAACAGCAACAGCGTCAACAAAAAAGTTCCCACCAAAACCCCATCCAGAGATCAGCAGCCTCAAAAACTGAAACTACACAAATGAAGAAAAAAATCAGTGAAAAAACAGTGAAAACTCAAAAACCCAGAGTGCCTCTTCTCCTCCAAATGATTGCAACACCTCTCCAGCAAGGGCACAGAATTGGACAGAGGCTGAGATGGATGAATTGACGGAAGTAGGCTTCAGAAGGTGGGTAATAACAAACTGCTGAGCTAAAGGAGCTTGTTCTAATCCAGTGCAAAGAAACTAACAATCATGATAAAACATTAGAAGAGCTGTTAACTAGAATAATCAGTTTAGAGAGAACTGTAAATGACCTGACGGAGCTGAAAAACAAAACATGAGAACTTCACAATGCAATCACAAGTATCAATAGCAGACTAGACCAAGTGGAGGAAAGAATCTCAGAGTTTAAACACTATCTTGCTGATATAAGACAGGCAGACAAGATTAGAGAAAAAAGAATGAAAACGAATGAAAAAACCTTGAAGAACTATGGGATTATGTAAAAAGACCAAACCTATGGCTGATTGGGCGGTACCTGAAACAGGCAGGGAGAACAGAACAAAGTTGGAAAACATAATTTAGGATATCATCCAGGAGAACTTCCCCAACCTAGCAAGACAGGCCAATATTCAAATTCAGGAAATCCAGAGAACTACAGGAAAATACTCCATGAGAAGATCAATCCCAAGACAAATAATCATCAGATCTCCAAGAACCATCAGATTCTCCAAGGTCAAAATGAAAAAAAAAAAATGTTAAGAGCATCCAGAGAGAAAGACCAGGTCACCTACAAAGGGTGCCATCAGACTAATGGCACACCTCTTAGCAGAAACCCTGCAAGCCAGAAGAGATTGGGAACCAATATTCAACATTCTTTAAAAAAAAAAAAGAATTTTCAGCCCAGAAATTAATATCCAGCCAAACTAAGCTTCATAAGCAAAGGAGAAATAAAATCCTTTTCAGACAAACAAATGCTGAGGGAATTCATCACCATCAGGCCCACTTTGAAAGAGCACCTAAAGGAAGCACTAAATATGCAAAGGAAAAACCAATACCAGCAACTGCAAAAACACACTGACAATGTGTGTTTGTTAACACTATGAAGCAACTACATCAACAAGTCTGAAAAATAACCAGTTAACATCATGATGAGAGGATCAAATTAACATATAACAATATTAACCTTAAATGTAAATGGGCTAAATGCCCCAATTTAAAGACACAGAATGGCAAGCTGGATAAAAAGTCAAGACCCACTAGTGTGCTATATTCAAAAGACCCATCTCACCTTTAAAGATACACATAGGCTCAAAATAAGGGGATGGAGGAAAATATAACAAGCAAATGGAAAGCAGAAAAAAAGCAGGGGTTGCAATCCTAGTTTCTCACAAAACAGAGTTTAAATCAACAAAGATCAAAAAAGACAAAGAAAGGCATTACATAACAGTAAATGGATCAATTCAATAAGAAGAGCTAACTATCCTCAACATATATGCACCCAATACAGGAGCACCCAGATTCATAAAATAAGTTCTTAGAGACATACAAAGAGACTTAGACTCCCACACAATAATAGTGGGAGCATTTAACACCCCACTGTCAATATTAGATCACTGAGACAGAAAATTGACAAGAATATTCAAGACTTGCACTCAGCTCTGAATCAAGTGGACCTGATAGATATCTACAGAACTCTCCACCCAATAACAACAGAATATATATTCTTCTTGGTGCCACATGACTTATTCTAAAATTGACCACATAAATGGAAGTAAAACACTCCTCAGCAAATGCAAAAGAACTGAAATCATAACAAACAGTCTCTCAGACCACAGCAAAATCAAATTAGAACTCAAGATTAAAAAACTCACTCAAAACCACACAACTATATGGAAATTGACAGCCTGCTCCTGAATGACTCCTAGGTAAATAATGAAATTAAGATAGAATTAAGAAGTTCTTTGAAACAAATGAGAACAAAGAGACAATGTACCAGAATCTCTGGGATATAGCTAAAGCAATGTTAAGAGGGAAGTTTATAGCACTAAATGCTAATGTCAAAAAGCTAAAAAGATCTCAAATTGACACCCTAACATCAACTAAAAGAACTAGAGAACCAAGAGCAAACAAACCCAAAAGCTAGCAGAAGACAAGAAATAACCAAGATCAGAGCAGAACTGAAGGAGACAGAGACACAAAAAGCCCTTCAAAGAAATCAATGAATTCAGCAGCTGGTTATTTCAAAAATGTAATAAAATACATAGACCACTAGCTAAACTAATAAAAAAGAAAAGAGAGAAGAATCAATTAGACACAATAAAAAATGAAAAAGGGGATATCACCACTGACCCCACAGAAATATGAACAACCATCAGAGAATATTATAAACACCTCTAGGCAAATAAACTAGAAAATCTAGAAGAAATGGATAAATTCCTGGACACATACACTCTCCCAGGACTAAAACAGGAAGAAGTTGAATCCCTGAATAGACAAATAACAAGTTCTGAAATTGAGGCAGTAATAAATAGACCACCAACCAAAAAAGGCCAGAACAAGACAGATTTAGAGCTGAATTCTATCACAAGTACAAAGAGGAGCTGGTGCCATTTCTTCTAAAACTATTCCACACAATTGGAAAGGAGGAACTTCTCCCTAACTCATTTTATGAGGCCAACATCATCCTGATACCAAAACCTGGCAGAGATTTAAAAAAAAAAAAAAAAAAACAACTTCAGGCCAGTATACCTGATGAACATCAATGCAAAAATCCTCAATAAAATACTGGCAAACCAAATCTGGCAGCACATCAAAAAGCTTATCCACCATGATCAAGTCAACTTTATCCCCAGGATACAAGGCTGGTTCAACATACGCAAATCAAAAAACGTAATTCTTCACATAAACAGAACTAAAGACAAAAACCACATGATTATCTCAATAGATACAGAAAAGGCATTCAATAAAAATCAACATCCCTTCATGTTAAAAACACTCAATGAACTAGATATTGATAGAACATATCTCAAAATAGTAGCTATTTATAACAAGCCCACAGCCAATATCATACTGAATGGGCAAAAACTGGAAGCATTCCCCTTGAAAACTGGCACAAGACAAGGATGCCCTCTCTCACCACTCCTATTCAACACAGTATTGGAAGTTCTGGCCACAGCAATCAGACAAGACAAAGAAATAAAGGGTAGTCAGATAGGAAAAAAGAAGTCAAGCTCTCTCTGTTTGCAGACTACATGATTCTATATCCACAAAATGCTGTCTCAGTCCAAAAGGTCCTTAAGCTGATAAGTGACTTCAGCAAGGTCTTAGGATATTAAATCAATGTGCAAAAATCACAAGCACTCCTATACATGAACATTAGACAAGCAGAGAACAAAATCATGAGTGAACTTCCATTCATAATTGCTACAAAGAGAATAAAATACTAGGATACAGCTAACAAGGGATGTGAAGGACCTCTTCAAGGAGAACTACAAACCACTGCTCAAGGAAAAAAGAGAAGACACAAACAAATGGAAAAACATTCCATGCTCATGGACAGAAAGAATCAATATCATAAAAATGGCCATACTGCACAAAGTAATTTATAAATGTAATGCTACTCCTATTAAACTATCAATTACATTCTTCACAGAATTAGGAAAAAAACTAGTTTAAAATTTATATGGAACCAAAAGAGAGCCTTAATAGCAAAGACAATCCTAAGCAAAAAGAGCAAAAGCTGGAAGCATCACTCTACCCAACTTCAAACTACACTACAAGCCTACAGTAATCAAAACAGCATGGTACTGGTACAAAAACAGATACATAGACCAATGAAACAGAATAGAAAACTTAGAAATAAGACTGCACATCTACAATCATTTTTCCTTTAACAAACCTGATGAAAACAAGCAATGGGAAAAGTTTTCCCTATTTAATAAATGGTGCTGGAAGAACTGGCTAGCCATATATGGAAAAGTGAAACTGGACCCCTTCCTTACACCTTATACAAAAATTAACTCAAGATGGATTAAAGACTTAAATGTAAAACCCAAAACTGTCAAAACTCTAGAAGAAAATCTAGGCAATACCATTCAGGACATAGGCATGGGCAATGATTTCATGACAAAAATGTCAGAAGTGGCGGGGCATGGTGGCTCACACCTGTAATCCCAGCACTTTGGGAGGCCAAGGCAGTGGATCACCTGAGGTCAGGAGTTTAAGACCAGCCGGCCAACCTGGTGAAACCCCGTCTCTACTAAAAATACAAAAATTAGCTGGACATGAAGGCAGATGCCTGTAATCCCAGCTACTCAGGAGGCTGAGGCAGGAGAATCATTTAAACCCAGAAGGCAAAGGTTGCAGTGAGCCGAGATCGCACCATTGCACTCCAGCCTAGGCAACAGAGTGAGACTCCATCTCAAAAAAAGAAAAAAAAAAGTCAAAAGCAATTACAACAGAAGCGAAAATTGACTAATGTGATCTAATTAAACTAAAGAGCTTCTGGACAGCAAAAGAAACTATCATCAGAGTGAACAGACAACCTACAGATTGGGAGAAAAATTTTGCAATCTATCCGCCTGGCAAAGGTCTAATATCCAGAATCTACAAGAAACTTCAACAAATTTACAAGAAAATAACAAACAACCCCATTAAGAAGTGGGCAAAGGACATGCACAGACACTTCTCAAAATAAGACATTTATGCAGCCAACAAACATATGAAAAAAGGCCCAACATCACTGATAATTAGAGAAATGCAAATCAAAACCACAATGAGATACCATCTCATGCCAATCAGAATAGCAATTATTAAAAGGTCAAGAAACAACAAATGCTGGTGAGGCTGTGGAGAAATAGGAACACTTTTACACTGTTGGTGGGAATGTAAATTAGTTCAACCATTGTGGAAAACAGTGTGGTGACTCTTCAAAGACCTGGAACCAGAAATGCCATTTGACCCAGAAATCCCATTACTGGGTATATATCCAAAGGAATATAAATCACTCTATTAAAAAGATACATGCAAATGTATGTTCATTGCAACACTATTTGCAATAGAAAAAATTGAATCAACTCAAATGCCTATCAATGATAGACTGGATAAAGAAAATGTACATATACACCATGGAATACTATGCAGCCATGAAAAAGAACAAGATCATGTACTTTGCAGGGACATGGATGGAGCTGGAAGCCATTATCCTCAGCAAACTAACACAGGAACAGAAAACCGAACACCACATTTTCCAACTTGTAAGTGGGAGCTCAACAATTAGAACACATGGACACAAGGAGGGGAACAACACACACCAGGGCCTGTCAGGCATGGGGGCCAGTGGGAGGGAGAGCATCAGGATAAATAACTAAGTATACAGGGCTTAATGTTTAGGTGATGGGTTGATAGGTGCAGCAAACCACCATAGCACAGGTTTACCTATGTAACAAACTTGCACATCCTGCACATGTATCCCAGAACTTTAAATGAAAGGAAGGAAGGAAGGAAGGAAGCAAGGAAGGAAGGAAGGAAGGAAGGAAGGCAGGCAGGCAGGCCGGCCAAGCCACATGTTGTGAAGAATAGTGAATACCCCTAGTTGGTTATTTCACCATCCAGCATCTATTCATGTTCCTCTGGGTAACAGTGCCCTGATGCTACCTCTCCCTCCCTCTCAGCACATAGGCTCCAGGTGAGCCTCCACATTTAGCTTAGGGGTGACAATCAGCATGTCACATTACCCTGGGATGTATTGATTGGTTCAGTGATGGGCACATGATTCAATTAGAGACAAAGAAACACTTCTAGGAACCCTGAGACAAAGGTTCTTGCCTTTTTGCATGGGATTTGAAAACCAGACCACAGAAACCAGAAAAATCTTGGAAAGATTTCTAGGATTATAAATTTAAAAACAAAAAAGGTAACATTCCTGCTGGTCATGAGGAGAGAGCCATCCTGGGGTCAAAGTCAACCAAGACAATGTGGACATGAGAGATAGAAAGAAAGCTCCCAGTTCCAGTTGTCATGGATTCAGCCTCCGGATGCAGCTGGCCTATGTATCTGTTGGTCAGTGTTATTTTGAAACACAGCTGACAGAAAATAAAATAGAACCACAGGAATTTTTCTCTATATTATATAATCTTGTATTTTCTCTACTGTCACCAGAACCAATTACTATATCTCTTCCCCTTTTCTTCACTCATCTGTGAATCACAATCATCTTTATTTTCTGTGAGTCTATTCATTCTACCCCTTTTCAAATGTACTTATGATGCAGAATTGTCTTGTTTGTGGGCCTGTCTCCCTTCTGAAATACGAGTTCCCCCAGGAAAGGGGTTATGCCTCGTTAATTTCATATCCACCAGCCTACATAGTTTAATTTACAGAACATAGTAAGTGCTCACACTAATTTTAGGGACAGTGTGCAGTGTTGTGGAGAGAAATTTGAAGCAAGCACACCTAGGTTCAAACTAGCTACTTGTCTAAATTACAAAACATCTTAACACTGCAGAATCCTCATATAAAAAATGGGCATAATAATGTGTCTCCCATCATTGCTGTGAAAATTAAATAATGTTTGAAATATCTCTATATGATGCCTAGCTCACAGAAAGTCCCCAATAATTATTAGTTTTTTCAACCCCATTCCCCCAAAAAATTGTATAAGTTGATAATTCAAGGAGGAGACAATGAGAATATGATAAAAGACCAAATTTAGGAGCAAAAGAACAAATTTAGGAGATAATGTGAATGTAAAAACAACAATTTTGGGCAAAGGACTAAATAGAATGAAAAACACAGATAATTAACTGTAACCTAGAAAAGATTTGAGGACTCAGAGATGCCAGTGACAATTTCATCATGATGTGGAAAATAGGCACAGACCATGTTATCAGCTTGTTAAGAAATTCTTCTCTAAGGTTGTAACGATATAACTAGCAGTAGTAATGGTAAACCGTAATTTAACTGCTGTGAACTTGTTAACTAGTCATAGGCTAATTCTCTGTTAGGGCCTCCATCAGCCATTCCAGTAATTAATTGCCCAAATCAGTTGTAATCATTGAGCTCATTGATAAACAATTTCATGATAACACGGAGCACAGGGCAACAACAACAAAAATGAAACTGCTAAATATCCAAACTAAGTGTATTAGTCCGTTTTCACACTGCTATAAATACATAATTGAGACTGGGTAATTTATAAAAGACAGAGGTATGGCTAGGCGTGGTAGCTCACGTTTGTAATCCCAGAACTTTGGGAGGCCGAGGCAGGCGGATCACTTGAGGTCAGGGGTTCAAGACAAACCTGGCTGACATGGTGAAACCTCATCTCTACTAAAAATTCAAAAATTAGCTGGGCATGGCGGTGCATACCTGTAGTCCCCAGGAGGCTGAGGAAGGAGATTCATTCGAATTCGGGAGGCAGAGGTTGCAGGGGGCTGAGATCACACCACTGCCCTCCAGCCTGGGCGACAGAGCAAGACTCAGTCTCCAAAAATAAATAAATAAATAAGGAAAGTGGTTTAATTGACTCACAGTTCCACATGGCCAGGGAGGTCTCAGGAACTTAAAATCATGATGGAAGGTGAAGGGGAAGCAAGGACCTTCTCCACATTATGGCAGGAGAGAGAAGTGCAAGCAGAGAAGTGACGGATGCTTATAAAACCATCAGATCTAGTGAGAACTCACTCATTATCACAACAGCATGGGGGGAACCACCCCCATCATCCAGTCACCTCCCTCTCTTGACATGTGGGAATTACAAGATGAGATTCAGGTGGGGACACAGAGTGACACCATGTCACTAAGATCGAGCTACCCAGTAGAAATCACCTTAGTACTACTTAGTTGATACTATTCTTTCACTAACTACCTGAGGTCTCAAGTCTTCCTACGAAATTTCCAATGAACCCTTATAATGAGGTTTGCTGACTGGAAACATCAAAAATAAGTCTAAATATCAAAGTGAAGTGTAGGGTGAAACATCCGTTCAATGCATAGACACTGCAGATCAATGTGTGAGCTATCTTAGCCCATTAATTTCTTTTTTATTATTAGAAAAAAGTTAAATTTAACTATGACAATGCATTTCCACTGAGGATGTGAGCAGTACCAACAAAGGCCAATGAGATCATTTATAGATTAGCTGTAGTATTAACCACATCTCTATTCAATCAACATAAATACATATACACGATTTAGACAGAGTGTAGCATTTTGGCTATGGAATTCTTGATGAATGAGTATTTATGGATGGCTAACATTTCTTGAAAATTAACTTCCTACTTGTACATAGCCAGGCTCTTTTATCTTAATGTTATTGGAATCATTTCCAAAATAAATCACTTACTTGCCTGACTCTTTCAATGAAGAATATTAATAACTCAAGTTTATCATTATAATGATTATTAAAGCCTTCATTTTCATAATCATGAGATTTAATAGTAAGTCAGTGATCACTGAAATCAATCACCTTCTAAATGCTTAAGTCACCTGATTGACAACCTGCCAAGATGCCATCTCCCTGAACCTTGTACCCATTCACTTATGACAGCCCACTTCTTTCTTTGGCTGCCTATTGATTTTTTCAGTTTTGTGAATTTCTCGTGTATATTAAATCAAAATCAGTACCTTTATACTGGTTACCTTTCGGTTTTAGTGCTAACGTTCAGGGCCATTCAAATTTAAACCCTTTTCCAATTAGAGTTCTTCAAATATCTGAAAATAATTATCACGGTAGACAAAGTCTTCTCTTTTTCTTCATTTCTCATTCGCTTCATGAATCATTATTAAGTGTCTACTTTGTGCTGGACCCTACTCTAGATGTTGGGAATATATATAGTATTAAATAAGACCAATAAGTTTCTGCCCTCATCAAACTTACTGGTGTAGAAGATAATAAACAAGAAAATAAATAAGCAAACAAGATCATTACAGATCACAGGAAGTATCAAGAAGACACTAACTAAATAGGCTTCTGCTCTGGAAAGTTACTGGGAGGCACTGAGTGCATAGGGAAGGCTCCCTATCCGAGCAGACACCTGAAAGTTAAATCTCCACCCAGAAGAAAAGCCAAGAGAAAAGCCCTTTACACAGAAAAAACAGTAAATTAATTCACTGTCAGAGAAGAAAACTCTCAAAATCATCAAGGAATATGAAGGAGGCAGCTGTGGCTGGACAGGTAAGAGTAGGAGGGGTAAAGGGCCTGAGATAAGGGGGAGAGGGAGGCAGTACCTGATCAGGTAGGGACTTGGTAGAAGCCTTCCATTCCCTCCTTTCATGCGCGTCCATGTGAAGAGACCACCAAACAAGCTTTGTGTGAGCAACAAGGCTGTTTATTTCACCTGGGTGCAGGCTGGCTGAGTCCGAAAAGAGAGTCAGCGAAGGGAGATAGGGGTGGGGAAGTTTTATAGGATTTGGGTAGGTAAAGGAAAATTACAGTCAAAGGGGGGTTGTTCGCTGGTGGGCAGGTGTGGGGGTCACAAGGTGCTCAGTAGGGGAGGTTTTGAGCCAGGATGAGCCAAGAGAAGGAATTTCACAAGATAATGTCATCAGTTAAGGCAGGAACAGGCCATTTTCACTTCTTTTGTGGTGGAATGTCATCAGTTAAGGCAGGAACTGGCCATCTGGATGTGTACCTGCGGGTCACAGGGGATATGATGGCTTAGCTTGGGCTCAGAGGCCTGACACCTTCCAAATGCAATGGCAAGTGACAAACATGAGAGCAATAAATCTGAGGTACATTTCTGAAAATCACTCTGGCTTCCTGAACCTTACAAATTCCTGTAACCATTTCTCACAGGAATGATTGCTTCTCTAATCCTGCTCTAGGTATTCTACATTCTCCTCCAGAAGGGAGTCTGTAAATGAAGGCAGAGCTTTCCATGTGATCTGATCATTCAAAGTTAGGTGAAAATAATTACCTCAACTCCTTTAATGTTCTCCTCCTTTACTTAATGCAACTCAAGATTAAGATTTCCTTCGGGGTATTTCAGGGATAAAAACCAAATAAAGAAGCTTATCAGAATCTGAAGTAAATAAACCCTGTTTATTTACTTTACAAGACTGAGCAATTCTCAGTCTCGCCTGCCCATTGGAAATATCTGGGGATCTTTTAAAAACCCCTAGTGTGCAGACAACATCCCAGACCAATTAAATCAGAATCTCTGAGGGTATTCTTTTTCAGATCCCAAGATGATGTTATTATGCATTCCAAGGACAAACACCATGAAAGAATGGCTAGCACTGTGCTCCCCAAAATTTAATATATAGACAAATCATCCGAGGATCTTGTTAAAAACATATCCTGATTCAGTAGATCTAGGGTAGGCCCTAAGAATCTGAATTCTTAAATAGCTTCCAGGTGATACCTTTGCTACTCGTTTAGGAACTAAACTTTAAGTAGCAAAGGGCTTAGCCCAAAGGTTCTCACAACATGCACCAGAATCACCTGGTGGCAGAGAGTGGGGGAGGGGCAGTTGTTAAAACACACGTTGCTGGGCCCCATCCTCAGAGATTCTGATCCAGTAGATCCGGGATGAGGCCTGAGAATTTTCACCTCTAACAAATTCTCAGGTGATGCTGATGCTGTTGGACCAGGGACCGCACTGAAATCCACTGGACTAGTCGATTAGCAAAAACCACGTGAACTGTAAGCTTTCAAGTTTGGAGCACAGACTTTATAATTTTAACTTTCATTACCCAGAACGCGTTTCACCTATTTTCATTCTTCCCTGAATTCCATTTGGGCACACAGTTATTGTACATTCTCCTGAGGAAAATGCTAGCTAAAAGGAGTTTTATTTGGGGAAGGAGAAATGTGACAATAATAGGCCAGCAAATGTGCTTTGGATGAGGAAAGGGAAACGTATCTGAAACACTGAAGCTTCCCCTGATATGTCTTATCACTAAAGGCAGCTTAGGCTAAATTTTGAATTGTCTCTTTCTCATAGATTTTAGTTATAGTGTGCAAACAGTTTTCCCACTTAACAAAAACTTTAATGTTCTGCATTATGTTTTCATTGTGTGTCTGCCTCTCTGATTTCTTGTTTGCTTTGTTCCAATGCATCTTTGTGTCTCGTTCTTGTGAACATGCTGCATAATGCAAACTAATAAAAATATATGCCTCCAAAGTGTGGAAAGTTGAGTGCCATAAATAGAAAATAAAGTGAATTGTTCTTCCAACATCAGGTGTTTCTCAGGAAGCATTTTTTTTTTCTGAAGAATATTTTTCCCTCAGGCCGATTTGCATACCAGGAAAGTGACATATATATTATACTTCATCTGTTATATGTATTTCCAAGGCAACATCAGTTATTTTTTTCTTTGTATTATGGTAGGACAATTATTTAAATTGTTCTATTAATAAAACGTGTTTTAAATAATGAACCAGGGCATCTCTATTTTCCCTATATAAATGTTTATTTATTCAATAAATAAGTTTTTGTTCATGTCTAGGACTTCAAAATAATATGTGATAAAATATCTATAAAGTAGATATTTTAAAAACTACCACACTTAGCAATTTTCTGTGCATCAGTTAAGAATTCATATGGTTATGATATAATCAAAACCTTTTTTAAAAACCCTAAAACAATTATAACACAATTCATCTCAAAATAGCATGAATCTTATAGCTCTAAATTGTGGTATGACAATGGTAGCAGCAAACTTGTCAAATCAGATGAGAGAGTGCATGATTAGAAATCTCCAAGTGTTCTGTCAATCACTTATTATTCCCAGAAAAAAAGGGACAATAATAGAAAATATACTGAGACAACATAACAGGATTTTTTTCTCCTATTTAATTTAAAATGTCAAATTACTTTTTAAAACCCTCTCAATTAGAAATGTACTCTGAGGGATAACCAAAAAAAGTCCCTTTGAGCTGTATTTTATTGTTATTTTTAAGAAAATAGAAACCAAAGTTTTGGCTTGAAGACTTACCTAGAGTAAATCTATTCTGGCAGAAACCCAAACAGATACTAGAAGTTTCACATCAGGAAATGGGATTTGATTGACATCTTGCTTGAAATCCATCTTGATAGTTTAAGAAAATCATTGAGTTAACAGAGAGTGCCTTGCAAAAACAGTACAGAAAAACCAAGGAACATTCCAAGACTCAGATTCCATGAGATAAATGTTAGGTAAATTTTGGGCAAATGAGTTCAAGGTACATGGCTTCATTATTTCTTTATTGACTCACTGGATTACCCAGTATTGACCAGCAACAGGAGCCATAGCTGGAAATGCATTCCCAAAGTCACTAGGTTATGAGTATTGCAGGTGCATACGATCTGTTTGTTTGTTTTTAAGTGAGTTTGTATTTGTGGGCAGCCCTTGGGGACAATTAGAATTTTGGCAGCTGAGAAGGCAAAATGACTAACAGGCCCTGCAGCCAAAATAGCTTTACATAGAAATTCTTATTAAAGCCAATACTAAGTATACACAATTTCCTCTATGACTAAGATCCCAGAGATGGGAGAAACTAAAATTAAATTATTGGTTAGAATGACATTGCTATAAAACAACATGGCATTTGGCACCTCCCCCCAAAAAATCAAACCCCAAAAGTAATTATAAATCTAAGGTATCCTGACTGGGAGAAAATGCTACTTAGAGTTCCACAGAGGTCCTTTAGAACCCAGTATCATTCAACATTTTTATTAAAAGCTTTGAGTGGAGATGTTAACACTAATCAAACTTATTAATGGTTAGAATTACAGTGTTTTAGAAAATTAAGATTAAAGTCGAATATGAGCATGAAAAGTTTGAGAAATGGGTGAAAAACGATAAAATGCAACATTCAATAAAGGAAAAATGTGAAGTGGTTTACACAGAAAATGGTGAGTACTACAAAACACTAACAAGAACAAAACACTGAAAAGTATGAGAAAAACGAAAGATATCAATAATGTGTCACTAACACAAAAATGCTATATTTTATTCTTCATTTAAAATAGTATTTAATACATTGAGTGAATTTCATTTGCATTGCTTTGCTTTAGGACAAGTGAAATTTGAAGTTCATTGTGGCAGAATTGTGTAATAAGAGATAGTCCAATTACATCATTCAGAAGAGAATAGAGGAATTAATAAAAGGTTAAGAAAGAAATACCTTCATGGCAAAAGTTATAGAAAGTTAGGCCGGGTGCGGTGGCTCACGCCTGTAATCCCAGCACTTTGGGAGGCCGAGGAGGGCAGATCACGAGGTCAGGAGATCAAGACCATCCTGGCTAACACGGTGAAACCCCGTCTCTACTAAAAATACAAAAAATTAGCCGGGCGTGGTGGCAAGTGCCTGTAGTCCTAGCTACTCGGGAGGCTGAGGCAGGAGAATGGCTTGAACCTGGGAGGCGGAGCTGGCAGTGAGCCGAGATCACGCCATTGCACTCCAGCCTGGGCAACAGAGCGAGACTCCATCTCAAAAAAAAAAAAAAAGAAAGTTAATAGTCCAGAAAAAGAAAAGGCAGCAAAGGGGAAATGGTAGAACTCTTGAGTAATATATAAATAGAAAGCAGTAGTAAGTGTAATGGTTAAAAGACTTTTTAGAGCTATACGTATGGGTTTGAATCTAATATGGTTTGGCTCTATGACCCCACCCAAATCTCATCTTGTAGCTCCCATAATTCCCACATGTTGTGGGAGGGACCTGGTGGGAGATGATTGACTCAATCATGGGGGCGGGTCTTTCCTGTGCTGTTCTCGTGATAGTGAATGGGTCTCACAAGATCTGATGGTTTTAAAAGCAGTAGTTTCTCTGCACAAGCTCTCTCTTTTTGCCTGCTACCATCCACGTAAGATGTGACTTGCTCCTCCTTGCCTTCTGCCATGACTGTGAGGCCTCCCCAACCATGTGGAACTGTAAGTCCAATAAACCTCTTTCTTTTGTGAATTGCCCAGTCTTGGATATGTTTTTATCAGCATTGTGAAAACTGACTAATATAAATCCTACCTCTTCAACTTCTTACCATGCACAAAAAAATAAAGTCATGATTTAGTAAGTTTCCTCAATTCTCTAAATTTCCTCATCTGTAGAATATAGAAAATGAAGGTATCTAGGATTGGACAATTGTTGTGAGAATTAAGTGTGATAATACATTTAGTGCAGAGTTTGCATTGGTTTCTGGGTCTCATTTCCTTCATTAATAAATCAAATTTAGTTAAAATGATGCTTTTCTAAAGTCAAAGAGAGGCAATGCTAGAGTAGATCCCAAATATGAGCATTTTGTTTGTTCGTTGTTTATTTTTGTTTTTAATTTTCTTTCCAGAAAAACCAAAGGAAGGAGATCACCAAATATAGATTATTTTAAGACCAACTTATCCTTTCCCTCAAAGTAAAGGGAATGTTCTAACTCAGGTTCCCAAATTTGCAGACAAAGCTTGTTTATGATATTTTACCTTTCAGGAGTGCCTTTTGTCCTTGGAATATGGATTACTCTTACTCTTTCTATCTTCTGTGCCTTAAATTAAACTTCTCAACACGTTCTTTCCTACCTAAACCCTGTATATGCTCATCTTTTCTCATTCCAAGATACATATAATCTTCAGTCTACTTTTTTTCCAGCCTCTTCCCTTAAACGTCCACATTTCTTATCACTTCTCTGACCACTTTGATCACACTTTGGCTGTCCTGGATGTCATATGAAATGTGAGATATTCTATGAGAAGTGTTGAGAGGACTTTGGGAGAAATCTAGACCAAGAACCTGTAATGTTATAACTAAACACACCATTCCATGTATTTTATTGTATGTAGTTATCAAAAATATTTTCATGTAACTTTAAGAGAATTTACTAAAGAAAGGTATAATTTTCCTAATTTAATGTACATCTAAGTGTCTAAAAGGGAAAGAACACATCATATATGTAGATAGGTGTGAATATAAAGTCAATTATGGTAAGCGCCTTGCAGTCTTTCATGATTCATGAAGCCTATCACTGAGATACAGGATATCTGGTGGCAGGTGAAGGCTCCAATTTTGTTGAAATAGATCATTTAGTAATGTGAAGGCTGTTAAAAATGAAACTATTTATATAATAAAAAGAAAATAATTCATTGCCTACATCTGTCTGCTGAAATTTAATAAAAATTGGTTATTCAAATGACATATTTTTACATGCAATGTGAGAATTCAGGGATGGATGCAGCAAACACAAAGAAATAATGGAGAAATTCTCACTAGGAGTTTGAACAAATCTTAAATTTAGTAAGTCCAAAATTAAACTCGTGCTTTTCCCCTGACAATGTTTAACTTTATCTTAGCCCTGTGCTCTCACTCTTTTGTGTTCAAATAAATGGGGAACCACAAAGAACCATCCCGCCCTTTACTATTCCAAGATAACCCATCTCTACCTTCCTTAATGACTCAGTTAAGAGCCCTCTCAACTCCTTCTCACCACTCTCAGAAGATAACCTGGTGACATTCTTGCCTATCTGCCCTTCATGCAAGGCCTATTTTCTTATCTTTGAGATCATCCTAGTTAATGAATTATCTCCCTATTACAACAGACTTTATAAAACCATCCCCTTAATTGTCTGGTACATTTTGTCTAGAAAAACCTATTTCAACTCTTAGTTGATGGCAATTCCAATTTTTTTTTTCTTTTCTTTTTTGAGACAGGGTCTTATTCTGTCTCCCAGGCTGGAGTGCAGTGGCACAATCACAGCTCACTGCAGGCTCAACCTCCCTGGGCTCAGGTGATCCTCCCACCTCAGCTACCCAAGTAGTTAGGAACACAGGTACACACCACCATGCCCACCTAGTTTTTGTTTTTTGTGGGGTTTTTTTTTTTTTTTTTTTTTTGGAGAGATGGAGTTTCGCCATGTTGCAGAGGCTGGCCTTGAACTTCTGGCTCCACCTTGGCCTCCCAAAGTGCTAGGATTATAGGTATGAGCCATAGTGCCCAGTGGCAATTCCATCTTGATGGCAGCTCAAGCCAAAACCCTGGAAGTCATTCTTGACTCCTCTTTTTCTCAAGCATCCCCATCCAATCTACTAAGGAATCCTTTTGGTTTTAACCTCAAAATACATCCAGAATCCTATCACTTCTAACCAATTCCATTGCTACCCCTATGGTTTGAGCCATTACCATCTCTTGCATAGATTATTTTAAAAACCACCCCACAGGCCTCTCAGCTTCCACTATTGCCTAGCTATAGTATATTCTCAACAAAATTACATGAATGAACTAAAATTCAGATCATGTCATTTATCTGCTCAAAATTCTCCAAAGATTACCAACTTCAGACAGAGTTCTTGCAATGGCTTAGAAGTTCTGTATGTTGTGGTTTCTCCATGACCTCTCGGAACTCATCACCTACGAGTCTCACTTGAATCTGACAAAACTAGCCTCTTTTATCTGTCTTGAATATGCCAAGCATGCTTCCACCACAGAATCTTTGCACGGGCTATTTCCTCTGACTTAAATTCCCTTTTTTCAGATAGCTACGTGGATCACTCTATTACCTCTTTCAAGTGTTTGCTCAAATGTCACTTTCTCAGTGAAGGCCATTCTAACCACCCTTTTAAAACTTGCACATACAAACTGGCATTCTGCATCCCATTATCATGTCCTATTTTTCCCAAAGCACTTTACACCTTTTAATATATTACAGAATATCCTCATGTCTATGATTATTGCCTATCTCTTCCTCTAGGAGGGAGAAGGATTTTTATGTTTTATTTATTAATGCATATCTCAGTTCCTCTTTTCTCTTTCATTGCTATATCCCTAGTGCCTAAAAGAGTGTCTGACACATAGTAGGTAGTTCACTAAATATCTGTTGAAAGATTGATTAGCCAAATAACTAATTGATTGGTTGAATGAATGAATAAATGAATATAATAATACTATCTGTTTAAAGTAATAATAAGTGCTGCAGCTGTGCACTGATAATCTGAATTATTTTCCATTCTGATTGTATTCAACTTTTTCTCAATACCCCTAGTTCTCTTTCCAGGCTCTGTATGTGGTAAGAAACCATTAATATTGCTGTGTTTCTTTCTAGTACCATGGACACCACACATGCATTACCATAATCACACAGCCCTACACAGGAAAATAGTGAGGAAATGGCATAAGCTAAGCTGTGAAGCAGACAAGAATATGTCCATCAGATAATTCTGATTGTGAATTCATTAAAATCCAGAAGACTCCAATTAAATCAGTTGGAGTGTATATCAAAATTATACTCTCAAGATCAAGCCATAGGCTACCAGGCATTTAATCAAGCCAAGAATATTCATTCTTGACAAGTACTATATAAACTGGCAGAATGAAAATTGAGGAAATAAGAGACTCTTTAGCCCTCTCTTTTATTGAAAAGAGATTCTTGATTGGTCTAGGAGGGGACCACAGGATTAATTTAAATTTCTAACACTAATTCTTAAGGCCTTTCTTTTAACTAGTTCATTTTCAATTTCCCTATTAATTACACTGACTTGATTTATCATTGCCTCAAAACTTTTATGACAAATCTTTGTGCATTTTAACATTAGAACTCTCCAGTAAATAATATAGAGCAAAGAAGTCTAGTGGAAACAACTGTACTTTAGAATCAAAAAGACAAAGTTCAAACCCAGTACTAACCATTTATTGTGTATCTTTAGGAGGTTATTTTTAATTGTGGTAGGAACATTTAACATAAGATCTACTCTCTTGACAAATTTATAAGTGTACAGTTTGTTAATTATAGGTACAATGTTGTACAGCAGATTTCTAGAACTTATTTGTTTTGCTCAACTGAAACGTTGTGCCCATTTGACTAGCAACTCTCCATTTCTCCCTCCCCCTGCCCCTGGCATCCAACTTTCCACTTTGATTCTATGTATTTGACTATTTTAGACATTTCATGTAAGTGGAATCATGCAGTGTATGTCCTTCTGTGACAAGTTTATTTCACTTAGTATAATTTTCTAGAGGTTCATCCATGCTATCACATATTGTAGAATTTCCTAGTTTTTTAAGTCTCAGTAACATTTCACTTTACTTATACACTACATTTTCTTTATCCATTCATCCATCAATAAACATTTAGCTGTTTTCACATCTTGGCTATTGTGAATAGCACAGCAATGAACATAGAGGTGATAATATCTCTTCAAGACCCAGATTTCAGTTCTTTTAGGTGGAAACCCAGTAGTGAGATTGCTGAATCATATGCAGTCCTATTTTTATTTTTTGAGCAATCTTCATACCATTTTTGATAGCAGCTGCACCATTTTGCATTCCCACCAATAGTGTGCAAGGGTTTCAATTGCTGCAAATCCTAGCCAATATCTCTTGTCTTTTTTTTTAATAACAGCAATTTTAACAAGTGTGAGGTGATATCTCATTTATCTGATGATTAGTAATGTTGAGCATTTTTCATACACCTATTGGCCATTTATATGTCTTCTTTAAAAAAATATCTATTCAAGTCTTCAGCCCATTTTTTTGATAAGATTATTAGGACTGATTTTGCTATTGAAGTGTAGTTCCTTATATATTTTGAAGATTAACTCCTTATCAGATATATAGCTTGCAAATATTTTCTTCAATAGCACAGTTTGCCTTTTCACTTTGTTGACTGTTTTCTTTGCTATGCAGAAGCCTTTTAGTTCAATGTAGTTCCACTTGTCTGTTTTTGCTTTCATTGTCTATGTTTTTGGTGTCAGATCTGTGAAGTCATTGCCAAGACCAATCAGTAGTATAGAGCTTTTTCCGTATTTTTTCTTCTAGTAGTTTTACAGTTTCATTTCTTATGTTTACATCTTTAATTCACTTTGAGATGACTTTTGTGTATGTTGTGAGATAATAGTTCAATTTCTTTCTTCCTATGTAGATATCCATTTTTCCCAATTCCATTTGTTGAAGATACTATTCTTTTTCCATTGTGTATTCTTGGCACCCTTGTCAAAGATAAGTTGACTGTATATTTGTTGATTTATTCCTAGGCTCTCCATTCTACTCCATTAGTATATATGTCTATTTTCATGTCAGTACCGTATTGTTTTAATTATTGTTGCTTTGTAATGTATTTTATATTTATGTATTATATGATATATTATATATACTAACATTTATATATTGTAATATATTGGACAGGTTTTTAAATCTTTCAACCTAAATTTTTTCATCTATAAGAACAATAATCTGTGCTTCAGAGAGAGGTTATGAGGATACACTTAGATCTCCAGGAACCAGACACCAAGTGGATTTAAATTAAATAGATTTAAATTAAATAAATGCCTCTTCTGTTCCTTATTTCCCTGCAGTTTGGAAACAATAAAAAAAACTCCTTCATTCAAATGCCAATTGGAATTAAAGGACTCTGCCTTAGATTGCTAAAAAGTCTTCTCGGTATGGTACTTTGTGCCATAGTTTTTTCCTGTTGCTTGAACACTCCAAAATTGTTTTTACCTTGAGACACTGACCTCTACCTTGAATGCTTTTCCCCATTTTACTACATAACTATCTTGTACTCAGGCCTTAGCATGGGATCTCAGAAATTTATTTCCATTAATGGTGGCTCTTTCTCCCCCTTTTACTCTCTATCATAACACCCTGTTCCTTAAGCTCTATAGCATTATTGAATATTGACTTGTTTGCTTGCTTATATTTCCTTTATTTATTTATTTATTTTTTTTTTTTTTGACAGAGTCTCACTCTATTGCCCAGGCTGGAGTGCAATGGCACCATCTCAGCTCACTGCAACCTCCACCTCCAGGGTTCAACAGATTCTCCTGCCTCAGCCTCCCAAGTACCTGGGATTACAAGCATGCACCACCATGCCCGGCTAATTTTTGTATTTTTAACAGAGATGGGGTTTCACCATGTTGGACAGAGTGGTTTTGAACTCCTGACCTCAAGCGATCCACTCACCTCGGCCTCCCAAAGTGCTGGGATTACAGGCGTGAGCCACCTCACCAGGCTGCCTGCTTTTATTTCCACCATCAGAATGTACATTCATGGGAGCCTTGTTGAATTGTTTACAGCAGTATCCCCAGGACTTAGATTGCCAGGACCATTAGTTGGTGCTCAAAAACATTACTTAATGAAAGAAATTTAAAAATTTCTATTTGAGGATGAGTGAGTATCAGATTCTTTTTTGACAGGGAGCAAGTATGCTGGATGCTGACTGCTTACCAGGGGATGTAGGGGCAAGAAGCCCCAAACTCTCTGCTAGCCCCTACCCCCCAGGGCCAGGGGAAAGGAAACTTCATCTATTTCATATAGAAGTCTGCACCAGTCATGCATTCCTCACATTCTTCATTGATGGACAGTCCCAGCTGGGACAGCTGAAGAGCGCATTAACAACTCAATAGCAAGAGTCCAAACCTTAGAGAATCCCTTCCTCCTCCCAAGTTATCCTCTTCTTTTGAAACCAGCCCCACTCCCAATTCAGCCGGATTTCTGTCACATAAATTTCTGACAAACATGCGCTATTTTTATTCCTGAGTTCATTCTCAGGCTTGAGTTTAATCTTGCTTCTGGAGCAAACCCTACCTGAGCCTTCTCATTTGGCTCAGACAATTTGAAATGATAGGACAATGAAATACAAGAAGATAAGAAAAAAAATATTTAATATGTTTGGGCTTGTAATTATTTGAACACTGATTTCTTGGTCCTATTATTTTTTCAATTTTGTTAAGTTGTGTTAAAACATATCTCCTTGGAAATTTTGCTAGTATTGTTAAGGTATAAATACCTATTATCTGTATATTAAAATATGCAGGGTTTTTTAAAATGTAAACTCTTAATTAGGAGTATTGGCTATAAGAATCAAGGGTATTCAATTTCCCATATGTCTTAGATTTCATGGTACTTTAAGGATTGCTGCATATTCCATTCTGTCATGTTTTTATAATATTCTCGCCATTGTATATACAGGTGAGTGCGGGAATAGAGATTTTGCCTATGAAAGAAACTATGAATTACAGCAATAGGTCCAAATTGGTTCTCATATGGGCACCTTCAGTTATTTACTTCACTGAAATGGTTCCTTTCTAACTTCATGGAGTTCATTTTTATAAAGCAAATGTAATGGAGAAATATGGATATCTTTGGGATGTATAAACCGCCTCTTTAGACTTAAGATCTAGAAAAGACTGTATATGTGTGTGTTCGTATATCTGGGTGTGTCTACAATATTGCAATTGGAATAATCGGCAGATACAATGAAAATAAGTCCAGTCCTTGCTGTTCTACTATTTTCAACTGTGCTGAGCTGAATGGCTAAAATGTTTTCACTTTGGGTTTTCTTTTCCCCCCTAAAAAAATGAGACTTATTAGAAAAAAAAAAAAAAAACAAGCACTGGAAAGGGAGAGAGGCCAAGGAAAGAGCGGTGTGTGTGTGTGTGTATAAAAGGAAAGCATGGGGAAGGAGCCCCTTCCAGCCCTTATTCCATGAATACAAAGAAGGAAAGATGCTGGAGCCATTTTTTCCTGGCCAGCCTGACAGAAAAGGAACCACTAAACTGAAGGTACATTGAGGATAGGGGTCAGGTCTGTTTTATTCACTGTTGTATAATCAGTGCCCAATTACAGTGCTTAATAGCTGGGAAACATTTGTTGAAGAATGAAGGAATGAAGAGAGGGAGAGGAGAAGAGGGAGGGAGAGCTTCTGTATGCCAGCCAATGATGGAAAGATGAAGAGAGAAAGTTCTTCATGAGAAGAGATTTTCTAATACTAAGTGGACCAAAAATAAAGCTTTTATCCCGCTACTTCTTTATAAATATTGACTTTACTAATTTAATGTGTATTCATGTGCCTTTTTCTTATACACATATGTAGGAATACTTTAGAACTGCAGGATTTCTCTTGAAAATCAGGCTTGCATTACTGATAGAATATAATAGTGTTCATCTTCTACAGGATATCCCTTTTTTTCTTTTACTTTTCTTTGTTCATTGGGCATGTGGTTAGAGGTTTCATTTTTTAAATTTGCAATTTACCAGAATTCCTTTCCTTAACTATCACATGAGCCAATGGTTCAAGACAACTGTCCTGTATCTTTGTTTGAGGGTGGGGAGGAAGCAAAGCAAATCCTCACCCTTTTAAAAGTACAAGTAGGTCTTAGATCTTCTGTTTTCACTCTATTTAAACACTGATCCTATAAAACAAAACAGAATTTTATGAACTTCAATGTTTAATTAAACAAACATTTATTAAATCACATCTAGAAAGCAACATTTTCTTCCAATATTATTTTATAAGTATTCTTTTTTTTTTTGAGATAGAGTCTCATTGTATTGAGCAGGCTGGCCTCAAACTCCTGGTCTCAAGGGATCCTCCTGCCTCAGCCTCCCAAGTAGTTGGAACTGCAGGCTCATGCAGCCAAATGTAGCGCATTTGATATTCTGTTCCTTGCCAATAACACTATCAGTGCTACTAATATTTAAAATAGTGTAATTTATTAACAATAATAATTCTCAAACATTATGAGTAAACAAAGGAATTATTAAGTTAGGCATCAATCTGAAAATAATTTAGAGAATAATTTTTTTAAAAACATGCAAGAAAAGTAAAAAAAGAAAAACTAGAAAATGGATTCATATGCTTCTTGATAATTAAGATAACTTCCACAATTGCAAATGAAAAAAAACTTAGGAACATCAGGAGTAAGCAAGCTATGATCTTGACAACTGAAGGGTTAGATGTACACATTAGCTGAATGTTCTAAAAAGCTCAAGTGCTATCACCTTTTAGTGAATATTCAGAAGATGGTGCATATACATGTTGTATCAGCAAAAAGTTTCTTTATAGTCAGTAGAAAAATGCTAAGTCAACTTTACTGAAAGGGGACTTTTTGTCCCTTCTCTATTCCCATCTTTGTTCTATTTTGCTTGATGTGACGAAAAAGAAAGATCAGGGCCAGGCGTGGTGGCTCATGCCTGAATCCCAGCAGTTTGGGAGACCAAGGCCAGTGGATCACCTGAGGTCAGGAGTTCGAGACCAGCCTGACCAATATGGTGAAGCCCTGTCTCTACTAAATACAAAAAATTAGCCGGGCGTAGTGGTGCATGCCTGTAGTCCCCACTACTTGGGAGACTGAGGCAGGAGAATCGCTTGAACCCGGGAGGTGGAGGTTGCAGTGAGCCGAGATTGCGCCATTACACTCCAGCCTAGGCAACAAGAGAGAAACTCTGTCTCAAAAAGAAAAAAAAAAAAAGAAAAATCTAAATGAGATAAGGTGGCAATGTTGTAAAGGATTGAGCAAGATTTTTAACAATGGGGAGAAGAAATAAGCCATGTCCTTTTACCAATGAAACATCCAAGGTCTATTTAGAAATGTAAATGTTTTAGCATATTTGAATGAGGCAATGGGAGTGTTGAGATTGATACAACTGAAAGCAACAGAATACTGTATAACATTTTGACTACAGTTACTAACAAAGTATTCTATGCTTGAAATTCACTGAGAGTAGATGTTAATTGTACTCACCACAAAAAAGATAAGTATGTGAAGTAATGCATATGTTAATTAGCTTGATCCAGTCATTCTACAATGTATACATATTTCAAAACACTATGTTGTATACCATAACTATATATAGTTTTATTTGTCAATTAAAATATAACTTCTGTTTTTAGAGACAGGGTCTCACTTTGTTGCCCAGGCTCTAGTGCAGTGACCAGACCACAGCTCTCTGTCACCTGAAATTCCTGGGCCCAAGTCATCTTCCTACTTCAGCTTCTCAAGTAGCTAGGACTACAGGCGTGTGACACTATGTCTCCTAAGTTTTTAAAATTTTGTAGTAACGAGGTCTTGCTATGTTCCCCAGGTTCATCTCTAACTCCTGGACTCAAGTGATCCTCCAGCCTTGGCCTCCCAAAGCACTGGGATTACAGGTGTGAGCCGTCATACTGAGCCTAAAATATAACTTAAAAAAAAATGAAAGCAACAGAATTAGACAAGCTCACAATATTTCCCACCACTATTGTTTAAGGAAACTTTTTTTCCCAAAAAAGTATCCCAAAAAGATACTTAAGAATCCTCTTTAATAGATAACTTTTAAAAGTGTGCATTGTATGAAAGCCAAGCCATTCTAAAATTCTGTTGTTGAAATTGAAGCAAGAGATTTGTAATTTAAAAGTTAATGCTTCGTTATGAGATTTAACCCTTTTTTGCTTTAGTTGCATAGAAAGTTCTCAGAAAACAGACAAGCCTACCCAGAGGAAGAACTAATGTTCAAGTTTCCAAAGTGGGTGGTGAATTGAAAATCATGAAAAATATTATGAAACTAAAGAAAAATTAAATGTATGATTTGATGAATGTATTTATGTGATGATTGACAAGTTAGCATCCAGATTCCACTGAGCAATATTTATGGGAAAGGAGTGGAGGAGACAGGGAATTCTGGCAGCTTGTGCTTGCTATTTATGTACCGTTCAGCTTAGCAGGAGAGGGAGGATGGACTGGGGCTGCATTAAAAAACATCCTCTGGGCTGGCTCACTGGGCTTGCTTTGAACTCTTGTTCATCATTATTTTATGCTGCAGCTTGTCTTTGTGTTGGTGGAAGGGAAAAGAAAAACACAAGAGACTAGCCTTTAGTTTCTAAATCAAAGCTGTGCTTTGCTGACTGCTGGAGTGGCTTTTCAAAAGCAAAACAAGTGGGGACATTAAAATTCCTTGCTTTTGTGAACCAGGAGCTGAGTTGGGGTATTTTTTCTTCTTTTTAAATTCTCAGATGCAAAAGGGTATGTTTCAATGTGTCTTACATTTACCTTGAAACAATCTCAGTATTTTCTTTTTCAATTTGACTGGCACTTGGAGAAGATAAAGCAAGGTGAAAAAATACTAAGGAGGAACCTGCAGAGGTTTGGAGGAAAGGCGTTCATTGTCATCCAATTTAAGAAAGAGAAGGATATGCAAATTTTACTAATTATTGCCTCTTACACATCCTTTCTTGATAGTGACCCCAAGGTCCAAAGACGTTAAATCAGTTGCCTAAAGCCCAGACCCAGAAAGTCAGGACTAGACCTTCCTCTGTGGATTCCCACTCGTCCTCTTTACACTGCCCTATGCTGCCTCTAGCGTTAGCCGGAGAAACTGTAAGGAGGGGTTAGGGGAGGAGAAGGCAAAGAAAAGCTGGAGAGGGTCGTAGATTCTTGCCTAAGGAGGCAAGAGGTGACCTCCCTGAGTCAAGACACTTGAGCATTTGACTTGACTAAGAGAAGCAGCCCGCTAGTTCCAGGCGTTGAACGCGCCGATTAGCTGCCCCTGAGTATCTGGGATGTTTTTTGTTTGTTTGTTTTTCTACTTTGGAAGATCAATGTAAGGTAGAAAGTTAATCGCTTTCTTCTCGCCCTCCACGCCTTCCACGCTGATCGAAGCGACCGTCCTCCCTCGAACATTTCGTGGGCTCATTCTTTGTAACACACTTGCTCTAGGCGTTAGGTGTCTCTTTAAACCCTCTCTCCCCTCTTTATTTCCAAATCTTTATCTTTGGCTTTCTAAAGCTGTAAAGGCACACTGGCACCTTAGGTGGTCAGGTAAGATCGCTGGATTCCTTATTTCGGCGGAAGTCCAGCGCACCATTCCCGCCACTGTACCCATTTTAGAAACACTTGGAAGACCCTTAAGGATCATTTACGGAGAGAAAAGGGTGCATTCTGCGGCTGCCGGCGGGCAGCTAGAGAACGTGGCGGGGGGCAACGCATCTGGCGCCTTGGCCGAGACGCGGAGTGGGAACAGCCGGCACGCGTCCGCTGCCGCCCTGCCTGGCGACGAGCGGCACAATCGCCCACCAGGAATCGGCTGGTGCCGCGGGTGGGCGAAGGCAGCGCCGCCGGCCCGGAGGGCGGCGCGGAGGGTGGCGCTGGCGGCGTGAAAGGCGTCTTTGTGCAAGACTGAGTGTGGTGGGGGGAAGGCGAAGAGAGAACTGATCCGGGACCTGGACGTGGGGGTCTGGGGCGCCTCTACGCCCCCAGCCGTCCGCAGTGCTGGAATGAGCCGGGTAGCGCCGGCAGGGGGCAGTGTGGAGATAGGCGAGTTGCCGGGGGGAGGGGGGGATCTCTGTTCACCTATATTTGAGGCTGACTGGGGAGAAAGCTGCCTGGAGGAAGCTGCTGGGGTGCGGGGGGCTGAGGGATTTGGCTCCCCGCCCTCTCCCCTAGCTGGCGGAGAAATCGGGCTAGCTGGAAGGGCGCAGCTCTTCTCCGAGAGCTCATTCCGGAGTCGGAGAGCTGTGAAAGCGGCCCCCGAGGCGGAGCCTCCCTCCCGCCCCAAGTCCCGCTGCCCCCGACCTGGGGGAGAGGGGCGGGCGCCGCGCTGCCTTCCCTCCGCGCCTCGGCCGCGTGGCTTGCGGCTTATTTTCCCAGCTGGCAAGCTTCGCGCTGCAGACAAGGGAATGCCTGTGGTGAGTTGTTTATTTTGCTGAAGTTTGCGGTGGGCCCGGGGGACGTGGGGGGCGAGCGGCAGGCAGCGGCCGGGACTGTTTTGTTTAGGTCTCCATCCACCTGTGTGGTATAAATCTGCCAGCCTCAAGGCGGCGAGGGGCCGGAGTGAGAAAGCTCTGACGCTCCCAAAAGCTCCTTTTCGCAACTTACAGATCTAGGACCACATTTGATTCTCCACGCCTGGAACCGGCTAGATCCTAGTTTACGCTCACCCCGCCCTCCAGCCTCCCATCAACGCTTCCCGCACCCGCTGTGTGCAGGGCTGGCGCTCCGCAGAGCAAACAGTGCCCACCATCCAGGGACAGCTGGCCACCGAAGTCCCTCCCCGGCGCCCTTCCTCGTTCCTTGAGGATAGGGGAGCTGAGATTTTCATGTGAAGGGCGCCCATGAAATTCGTGGGAAATTGTTCTGGCGTCTTCTGGAGTGGAGTTCTTTCAGGGGTGTCGGGTCTGCCCGGGACTACAAAATGGGATCCTGGGTTGGCTGGAGTTTCCCAGACTAGGCTGGAGAGAGGTCGGCTGTTGGCTCGCGGGAGAGCCCAGAGGAACCCCTTGAGCTGATGGCAGTCAAGACCGGCGGCTGCGTTTGCCTGGAAGAAAAGCCTAAATACATTAGCGAGCTGGTAAAGCTTTTAAGGCCTTCTTGGGAGAGAGTGGCTGGCTAATGAGAGGTTAATTTTGTTTCGAAGGGAAGGCTGCACTGGTTTCCTGAGATAAATGGACAGGAAGCGCATTACCTCCGCGCGCTGGCAAGCGGCTCCCAAATGCTTTTTGCACCTGCCGTTTTGAGCGGTGAGAGCAGCGGCGGAGCCTGCAGGGATTGCGGGGGCCCGTTGTCTACGAGCGGGTGATGAGCCCCCCGCAAGCCCCGGGCTCTCTCCCTCCCGGAGTGCATTGCTCACGCCAAGCTCTGGGACTCTTCTCTCACACCCAGGTCCTGCGTGTTCCGAAGTTCAGGGGCCCCCTGATCCCGCTGAGCCCCCTCCAGGAGCGGAAGGGTTAAGAATGATGTAAGTAAAGGCACTTGATCTCTCAAGTCGCCCGCTTGGCCCTCTTCCAAGTTGTACTTTCCTTATTTTCTCTCCTTTCCTTTCCTTACTGTTCTAACGCTTTTTAATAAACTTTCACTCCTGCTCTGAGAAAAAAATATTATGTAAGTACGAACCACGAGCTGCTTGATGCTGAGCTGTCGGACTCCGGGCTATTTCAGCCGCTGCTTTGGGTACACAGTGGCCGGGGAGCAGCCAGGGAGCCCTTACTCTAGAATGGATTGCACAAATCGGAAGCTTAGGTGATCTGTTAAGCAGTCAGAGATTCTCCTGTTAGATTTCTGGAAATGGAGACATATTAACTGGAGAACAGTTAAAAATATCACGTATAGGCTCAGGAAATGAAACCGCATCTTGTTTAGAATCCATTAGTGTTTCTGGCATGTGTTTTAATTCTATCCACTTGCACATTCATGCCGTGGTATGCTTTGCTGGATTCTCTGGATGTACTGTTCAGGTCTCCTCCTTCCTTTCTGAAAACAAAGAGGAAGGGAGAAAGAGTACCAGTGGCAAGAAACAGGGTGGATGTGTGAATTACACAAGTCATCAGTCACTTCATGATTTTTTTTTCTGACTAAAACATAAAACTTTTATAAGTCACTGATTTTATGTTTGTGTTCTAGCTCCCTCCCCGATTTTTCTTTGTAGAATCTAAAATCCTTTGTAACTTGCAGCTCACGGGCTTGAGGAGTGGCTGCGCTATAAGCGACTATTCACTACGCTCTTGCTTTCCAAGCTGATTCCTGATCTTGTGAACAGTACGAATTTACCCGCGAGTGTGTCAACTGACCTATGTCTTAAAAATAGGAACCACCTTGCGGTTTAATTGTGAAAATTAGCATTTTCCTCTAGCGGCTGAACACTTATGCAGCAATAAAGAGTGAATTGTTAAGCTTATAAATCTCGAGCTTGTCAAATTTTACAACAGAGGAGCAATAAAGCACCTTATAGACATGAAGTTTTTCCTCTGAAGAACAGTTCCGTTTAACGACACCAGGATTTGCAATGACTCGAGGACGCCCTCTATTGATAGGAAAATCTAGAGCACCCGTGTACTTATGAAATAGGATATTGGGGGAGGGGAGTAAAAAATCATAGAAAGTCACGAGTGGAAAGACCCAAACCAAACAGAAATTATTGATCCTTAACTATTGAGTATATGTTTTGAAGTATGATCAATAAAGTGAGATGCTGCTTTTATAGGGGTCGAATTAAATCTTGGGTTAAGAGAAAAAAATTTTAGTCTTTGTTAGCCAAATACTTTGAAAATCAGTATTATATTTGATTACTTTTTTAAGATGCTTCTTAGTATGTCATGAACTGTATCTCACTAATTATATGAAATAATTGCAAGATAGTAAATTTTTGCTCTAATATTTAGTCCGCAGCATTATCTAAAAATGTCATATAACTTCCTGCCCAAAAGTCATTTCTCCAGGCAACTGTGAAGCTATTATTAAGCATATTATGGATATACACAGGCTTGGATTATATCGTGGATAGTGAAAGGTGTGTTTACCCCTTAAGTCATCATAGTATGTAACAAGTAAGTAATGAAAAGTTACAGTAAAAACAGATAGGCATCCTTCATTAGGGACCTAGTGGTTTGGGCAATTCACAATGTGTCTAATGAGTGAGCTGGTGAGACCGAAGGTTTGCCCCTCAATTATCCTAGTCCATTGATTAGCTCATTTAAATATGTGTGGAATATCAGCATGTCCGTGGTTGATATGAAATTCCTAATTAGAGACTCTGAGTAATGTAGCGGGTACAGTTGCCAACTACGATTTGGATGTTAGTGGATTTTAAATGGCAACCCTGTGCTGTTTGGGGAAAGGCAAAGGCGAGGGCAGTATCAAGTGTCTCTCAGCCTTGAGGTCATTCTTGAGATTAGATACCACTTCACACCTACTGATAACAAATTGGTATCTATCATCAGTCTCATAACTGCTTTTCTGTCTCCACTTGGCAGCCTCTTTCTTTGTAGACAATTGTCTTTTTCCTCACTTTCGGACCCATCCGATCATAAAAGGAGAAAGTGAGCTGCCATTGAATTAATCCGTAGAAATTTGTGGAAAATTTAAATAATCTGTAGAAATTTGTGAAAAAGCCACTGAGCAACAACAAATCGTGGCATAATTACACTGCATAAAAACCCACCACTCATTACACTGTAACCGAACGTTGAAGTTTTCCCACTCTTAGACCTCTCCTTGCCGCTTTCAGGAAGGGAAATGTCAAAGAAACTAGAACACCTGAGCCTCGCACAGCTGCCAGCGAATTCCGCCGGCAGTTCGCGGGTATCTTCCCAGCCCATCCTATCTGCTCCGGACCGCGGGTGACATTCCGATTTCCAACACCGCTCCGAGCTTGCTTTACCAGACACCCTCAAACGACTCGGAATGCGGTTCCGCAGATGTGATTGGCTGAAAGGGGACCTGCCGCGCGGCGCTCTGTAAAAGCGCCTGCTTCCTCCAAGGAGGTGGAGCTGAAGCTGGCAGGGCCAGGGCAGGGAGGCGTAATTAAATTAAAAAAAAAAAAAAAAAAAAACTTGGAGGGAAGATGAATCGGATCACATTAATTCAAGGAGAGGTCAAAGGCCGGTACCTTTGTAACGCCGGCGAGAGTGAGACTTGCGGTCGCCCATTTCTATTGGGCGCGAAGAAACAGTAAATCGCGGAAGGGGGTGGGGGAGAGAAAAGGGAGCGCGAGGAAACTTGCGGCGCAGGAGAGGACTTGCAGTCGATGGACACGGAACTCGAATTACACTGAGCGGGCGGGGGAGAGGGCCCTCTGGGTCCTGCGATTGGCAGGCTGAGTCGGGCGGACGTGCGGTCACAACCAATGGGGAGGAAGGGAGGGACGCGGCGGGGGATGATGGTGTCGTGGATTGGCGGGCACAGGGCAGGGCGGGACGGCAGTGCGGGACTGAGATTGATCGACCGCGGGGGCTGCCGCGCAGAGATATCCGGGCCGCAGGCGGCTGCTCGCTAGGGTTGGGCTAGCCGCTTGGAGGTCCACGCCCGCCGAGCCCACGCTGGCTGGGGCCGGGGTGCCGAAGAGCTCGGGACTCGTCTCAGCAGTCGCTCACGGTCTTTGTGTCTTCTCTTCCGCCCCTCTTTCCCTGCCTGCCGCCTCCGGCCGCCACGATGCCCCTGCGCCCCGCTGCTGCCGCCGCGGACTGGCTGCGCCGGCTGCGCGGTGCTTGCTGCGGCTGTGGTGGCGCCCCATCTGCTACACCGGCCTGAAGGAGGAAGAAGAGGAAGCGAAGCGCGCCCCCCGGCCCATGCCGCAGCCACGGGCCCAGACCCGCCACGGCGCCCGCGCCGCCGCCCTCGCCGGAGCCCACGAGACCTGCATGGACGGGCATGGGCTTGAGAGCAGCACCTTCCAGCGCCGCCGCTGCCGCCGCCGAGGTTGAGCAGCGCCGCCGCCCCGGGCTCTGCCCTCCGCCGCTGGAGCTGCTGCTGCTGCTGCTGCTCAGCCTCGGGCTGCTCCACGCAGGTAGGACGGGAGCGCGCGAGGGGAGCCAGCCCCGGGGCGTAGGGCTTTGTTCCCAAACAGCCCCAGGTCTCGAAGGCGCTCGCCGGGGCGGAAGGGCGGCGTGGCGCAACGGGAAAGGCCTCCCGAGCCCCTGACACGCACCTCTGCCGGGCTCCGGGCCACAGTAATGCAGTCACCCACCCGGCGGCCGCCGGGCGCAGAGACAAGCCCTCTCCCCACCCTCCCCGCCTTCGGCTCGGACCGCTGACAAATCTCCCCTCCGACAGCCGCTTATCAAACATTTAGCGGGCGGGGGCCGCGCGCCCGAGACAAATGTTCCGGATGCTTTATTGCTTTCTGCGCTGGTGTTTACTGAAAGTCAGGCTCGGATCAGGTTTCCGCCGCCGCAGCCGCCTCGGAGGGAGACGAGGAGCCTTGTGCTGCTTTTCTGGAGTTGGGGGTGGCGGCGAGGCGAAGGAAGCACACCAGATGGAAAGATTTTCACCAGATTTTGCAAACCTGGGAGTTAATCTCGAAGTAACGTCAACTTTTTTGACCAGGGATTTCATTCGTTTTGGCAAAAGCTGTTTTTAATTCAGCGATCAGCCTCCCGGGAAAAGCTCGTGCTTTGTGACTAGCCGGGTGTCTTCGGGCTCCTTGAGGGGTTGACAGATAACCATGCTGCCTTCTGGAGGTCAGCGCTTCCCCAGCCTTGAGGAATATGTTCCTAGGGAAGTAAGCCTGCAAATGAGCCTTCTACCATGTGATACCTATTTTTCTTTTTAAAAAATCGTTTCATGAAAATCCAGGACGCTCTTCACGCTTATTTTTTTCTAGGAATTTGCCTAGACAAAGAATTTTTTTTAATACTAAGGTCGAAAGCGGCATTCTCTTTTAGTCTTGAGAACAAACAGAGCATTAAATAAGTTTCTTTTCCTTCGAGACTTTTTTGTCTTGTATATATGAGACACTTCACAACGTTCTGGTCTGGAGAATCCTGAACTTTGATGCCACCTAACTGTGCGGAGTAATTTTTACTTATTAAACCATACCCGCCATGCTAAAAATCAGGGAGGTCTTTTAAGTAATGGGGGGGAGGAAATGTGACATCTGAGAAGACTTAATTTACTTTGCGTAGCTTTGCATTATGATGTAATAGCTGCTTTTTAACACCGACAATTAGGGAAAAGACGGCTTAATAAAAAAAGTGTAATAGAAAGTTTTAGGGTGATTACGGCTTTCAATTAGTAACCTAAGAACCTTAGAAAATAGTGTCAGTCTGCATGTAGTTACGTGGAAAATTTTTCTTGACATGTTAAAAGATATATTCAGGAGTGTTTGTGCGAAAAATATGTGTCCATAATACCAAAATGTACGTTTCATGAAATGGAAATTGTGCTAGATGAGAGTCTGTCCCCCTTGGCTGCTTGGATATTTTTTCCCATAGTTGCCATAGGATCCTGTGACAGAATTGGAATGTGGTCCCTGAAGATTTCTTTGCTAGCCTGTGAAAGGCATACTAAGTTGGCTTAAGGGTTTAGAAAAGTAGGGTGTCTTAGTTCAAGAATTTGGAATGTGAAGCTCTCAGTATCTTCATGTGTCCTCATTTAAGTCACCATTAGATTCAACCCAACAATGTGGTGAGTGATTTCTATGGACAACTTGTTGGAGTGAAACGATTAATCCTGTTAAAGAAAAGAACGCTCCTTTTGAGAGATTTCTTTGAAGAGTGGTGCTATTTAAATGCCCGGGTTGTTTCTCAGAGAAGGGAGCCCAGCAAGAGTGCCAGTGATCTTTGCAGATGGACTACTATATGTTTTATGCCTGGATCCTTATCATCTGCCTCAGCACCCCATATGGCTCCACATTTCACTTAATTCAGCTTCAGAATACCTCATTTCTTTTATTATAAACTGGTGATTGTGCTGCAGATTCACACGTGTAGTCCTGGTGTTAAACTGTCTTGAATGGTGAGGTCTTTATGTCCGATTCATTAAAAAATGATGAAATGAAAGCTCTAGACCCACAAATGCTTTAGCATGTTCAGTAACTGGTATGAAAATAACTGTCACACTGATCACAGATGATCTGACCCAAAAATAGAGAAGTCTGTAACTGCAGAGTTTTAATTCTGCCCTTGGGGAATGAAAAGAGTATGAAAAGAGTACCTTTAGTTGCTTTATTTTATTTATTTTAGCCAACCTCTGCAATTCCTGAATGGAGATCCAATATGGGAGTTACTTGCTTACTCATACACTTCATGGCCTTCTTGGCTACATCCTTGAGATTGTTTCTGCTCCGCATTGTCTTGGCATTTTGACAGGAGGCTTACTTTACCGCCTATAACAGGCAAAGTGTGCGTTGTCATTATAAATTCATGAAGCCTGGATATTTCTGGGTGTATGCTACAAATTAGTCATTATATAGGAGCCCACAAGGAAGCTGAAAATGCTGACCCAATTGCACTTTCTATTTAGCCCTCTTCGCTGCCATCATCTCTGTAGCAGAAGGCTGTTTGAAGCCTTAGCCAAAGCAGAAGAACCCCGGGAGATCTGTTTGATTTGAGATTTCTTTAAGCAGTCAGCACCTACCTGCTATGAAAAAGGGAAAGGTTTAGGCCGGGCGCTGTGGCTTACGCCTGTAATCCCAGCACTTTGGGAGACTGAGGCGGGCGGATCACCTGAGGTAGAGAGTTCAAGACCTGCCTGACCAACATGGAGAAACTCTGTCTCTACTAAAAATACAAAATTAGCCGGGTGTGGTGGTGCATGCCTCTAATCCCAGCTACTGGGGAGGCTGAGGCAGGAGAATCGCTTGAACCTGGGAGGCGGAGGTTGCAGTGAGCCGAGATCGTGCCACTGCTCTCCAGCCTGGGCAACAAGAGCAAGACTCCGTCTCAAAAAAAAAAAAGAAAAAGGAAAAGGTTTGGGGGGTTGCAAGGAAGGTATGAAAAGGGAGCTGGGAATCTAAATTCTACTTTTCTTTCCTTCTGAATGGTTCCATCTGCATTTCCATACTGTTCTTTTGATATTTTATGACTATTTGAAATAATTATAAAGAAACGTATGCTCGGATAGATTTTATAGACAATAAAAAGAACAAATAGGCACTGCAAGTTTAGCGGGAAGTTCTTGTGCTGTCATTTATCCGTAGTCTTAAGAGCTCTTCATTACTGAGATCTTGGCCCCTTATTTATTTTCTTGCTGTCTGTGTATCTGATTTTAAAAGAAAAAAAAATGCAATGGCTACTTAAGTCTTTTTTTCAGCCATCAAGTACTGTCATTACAGTTAGGAAATAAGAGGAGACATGACCTGTGATGGAAGAACAACAAGTTTTGAGGGAAGGCACCACATCCTGGCTTGATGCTAGCTGTTTTATGATTCTGCCGGAACAAGCCCTTTAATATCCCTTTGCCTTGGATTTTCCATCTGCAAAATGGCTTTAACGCCTTTTGGGGTTGTTTAGTTGGTTGATTTCTGTTTTGGTTTGATCTGGGTTCTAGTGAAAAGTAGCTGAAAATTATTTGATCTGCTTTGGAAAGAGAAATTCTGTAAATACTGGAGCTACTTTTGTCAGCTTTGGAATGAGCAAACATAAAATAGATTCCACACAAAGATGTTTTTGTAACTTTTTTTTGAAAGTATGATTTAATGATTGCAGTAAATCCATAGCTCCAACATATTAAAATGTTTTAACCTTTGACTCAGGTTAAAGTGAATACTAAGCGTAGACTATATAGTATTTTCCCCTTTTTGACCCAAACACACTTTCTCTCTAGCCCTCTTCCCTCCCATCATCTCTGTAGCAAAAGGCTGTTGGAAGCCTTAGCCAAAGCAGAAGAACCCAAGAAGATTTGAAATTTAAAATTTTAAATTTAAAATTGTGCAAATTTAAAAGTGGTGACAGAGTTGTCTTCAGAAGTTGTCTTCTCCCACCTATTTCTCCCAGCCAAAGCCATAAACAGAGCTTACAAGCTACTAAATTCAGATTTAAGAGCAGTTTACTAGTGAAAATGTTAAAATACCTTTCTAAGACAATATTAGGCTTAATTTTAAGTCTTTATCAGATGGAGTTCCCTAAATCTTGATATCATCCTAAAGTTTATTGCATCCACATCTTGAAATAATTATATATTTAATAATAATCTACTGGCCCTGAATTTTTTCCCCCATCCAGAATACAAATCCTAAGATATTTACTGTCTGGAAAAGATGCCAAAGTTCGTCTTAGAATAGCTTCCTCATTTCTCAGATGAGATCCCTCACACTTAAAGAGATGTCTCCATAGTTTGAAGACCTATAAAGATTTTATGTAACACAAATATGTGTTACAGTTCATTTATATAAAATTTGCAGTTGATGATAAAGAACAGTGTCTCTTTTCACTAAGTCTGTTGTTTCCATTTTATGGAACAGAATATTATTTGGGGGCACACAACTGACCTAGTATTAGTAGTTCTTGTGCTTTTTGTGCTTTAGGAGATTTTATAAATTTTTGTTTGAGAAACTAGTGGTAAAAAGCATCATTTGGAAATTGATTTTTTTAAAACTAATAGGACAGTGATACTTTGGTTTTTCATAATGTTTATATGAATTGTTTTTATATAGTGTGCTTTTACTTGTGATCTGCTTGGGAGCTAGGATCCTAGGGTAACGGAGATAGACGGTAAGGAAAAAGTAAATATATAGCTTGGTCAAGTGAATCTTGTTTTTTTTTTTCTTAGAGCATTTACATTTTGTAGAAATTAGGAAATTGTGTCAGTTTATTGACAGTTTCTTGGTAAACATGCCTCAGAAGTAGAATGACAGTACCTGGATTTTTTTTTTTTTTCTTATTCTGTAGCCATACAGGTAAATCAAGTAAAGATGTTTTAACTAAGTATACTATAATTTAGGATTTTACACCTTCCTGAGGTGGGGAGGTTTTAACCATGGTTTTGTGCCTAGTGCTGCTTTTCTAATGCTTTCTGAAGGAAGTTATGCAATTTTGGAAAATCAAAACAATGTTCATGTTTTTGGTGTAACCTTAGAGTAATCTTTTTCAAAACCTATAAACAAATAGCAACATTGATAAAATATTTTATTTACTATTCCCTTGTAATCTCAACCTGTGATCACTGGACTAGACTCATGTTCACTCACAGTGGCTCATGCTTTAAAGTTTTAAGTTAACTAATTGCATGCAGTTTTTCTTCCAGTGGCTTAGTTTGAGAAAGACACAGGAACACAATGAAACCCTGTATCTGAAGGCTGCTTAAAATAGGAGTACAGTGTATAAAATAGAACAAACAGTTCCCAAAGAACAATGTGATTTTCTCATGTAGCTCAGGAAGTTATGAAGAGTTTGCAAATGTTTGGTCTTATCTTCTTTCCCATAGGTGACTGCCAACAGCCAGCCCAATGTCGAATCCAGAAATGTACCACGGACTTCGTGTCCCTGACTTCTCACCTGAACTCTGCCGTTGACGGCTTTGACTCTGAGTTTTGCAAGGCCTTGCGTGCCTATGCTGGCTGCACCCAGCGAACTTCAAAAGCTTGCCGTGGCAACCTGGTATACCATTCTGCCGTGTTGGGTATCAGTGACCTCATGAGCCAGAGGAATTGTTCCAAGGATGGACCCACATCCTCTACCAACCCCGAAGTGACCCATGATCCTTGCAACTATCACAGCCATGCTGGAGCCAGGGAACACAGGAGAGGGGACCAGAACCCTCCCAGTTACCTTTTTTGTGGCTTGTTTGGAGATCCTCACCTCAGAACTTTCAAGGATCACTTCCAAACATGCAAAGTAGAAGGGGCCTGGCCACTCATAGATAATAATTATCTTTCAGTTCAAGTGACAAACGTACCTGTGGTCCCTGGATCCAGTGCTACTGCTACAAATAAGGCAAGTATACCTTCTTTTTTCCCTCTCCCTACTCAACTTTCAGATGTTTGATTCTTCAGATGACTTTTGAAATGTGCTATAAAGGGCCTAGTTTAAAAGGAACTTCTTTTTGAAAAGCAATTAACAGTTGATAAAGGGTTAAATAAAAATTATTTAGTAAGGAATTTCTCATTGGAATGTAAGCATGGTTCTAATTTTAAATAGACAGTGATATAAATAAAAAGTAAACAGTGAAATTGAGTTCTCCAGGGAAAAGGCAGACCTGTTTAATAAAAAAAGGATGCTTTTTTCAGTGATGTCTTTTTTTGAGTGCATATGTGTGTGACTCTTGAAGAAATCCATGTTCAGATTTATCAGATGATTGAAGTGGGTGCTCTGAATAAAGAAAGCTGTGAGGCCTGAGGCAGTGACCTATCAGGAAACATATTTTATTGGAGATTTGGAAGCTATAGTAAAACATAATGGCAATAAGCCAACTTCCCAGTGGTAAACCCACAATGGTGGTTTAGTTACTAACCTCTTGATGACCAAGGAGGTTAATAATTGGATATTGCGGAGCAGCAACATGTAACCTGTGTGTAATCTCAGGGCCTCAGGTTAACAGTTTCAGTCAGAAGCTAAGAGAAACACTGACAAAATTTAGCTTACCATGACTAGCTGCCAGTTTATGTGGTCTGTGTTCATTTGTTTTAAAGAAACTAATACTGTACAGAGATCTTTGAAACCAACTTTAAGGCACCAGTGTTTAATGCAAGCAGGTAGAGAGGACCTATGAACTGGCTTTCCAATTGGCAGTCAGTGCTAATTCAGCCGTTAGTAAGTAAAGTCACTTTTCCACTAAAATAGTGTCCCAACTAACCACCTCCTTCCGTGTCTTTTCCAACCACAAAACCACACACATAGACCATCTCATCTTGCTTTATTTCTTGCATTTATTGTATCCAAAAAAATTGGCTTAGTTTTTTAATGTAATTACAAGACTCAAGCTTTTGAAATACTTATGACTGTTCTCTTGATTCCAGGACGCCCTCCCCGCATCTAAACATGTGTGGCATACTTTTTAAATAAATTAAAGTTATTTTACTTGGCATTTTGTGGAGGGAATTTTACACCTCAGGAGATATCTGCAGACACCCTGGGGTGTCACAAATTTAAGACTAGAAGTCATTGCCCTAAACAAAGACGACTGTTACACTGGTCTAGACATCTTAGGGGAACTCCAAAATGTTTATACTTCAACTCTCAGTAAAAGCTCAAGCTTGTCTTTTGCCTTACCAAATTCCATATCTCAAAATAAACTTTTCTCCCTCTGGTTTTTGTATGTACGCAAATCATTTTTTTATAAATATCTCAGAATATGTATTTGCTATAAGTTATATATAAAGTTATAGAATTATGAAGTTATAAGAGAAACGATGGCCCCAAATCCATCATTACTGCAGAGTCATATGGCACATAAAAGCTGGGAATAGTCTTTGGGTAACTGAAAGAAGGCAGTCCATTGAGAATGGAAAAAGTCATCAATTGTGCAAATAATTGAGGATTTGGCAGAGTAACCTTCAAACAAAACTATAGAGATTAATCAGAGCTTGTACATGGGGAAATACTGGTTCTCTTCACAAGAAGCAGTATTCAGATTTTATTCTTCGTGCCTTCCATCCAGTCATGTCACTTCTGTTATTCAGTCTTTCAGAATTCTCTTGTTACTGATTATGGTGAAAATATGTGGGGGATAACCTTATGAATATTGCTATATATATGGAACAGTTTATGCTGAAGTATTTAAGATCATTTTATTTCAGTTGAATTCTTTTGTAATTTTTAGCAAATAAATAAAAAGGACAATCTTGTTTTCTCCCTCAGTTTGGAATAAGGATTAAAGGTTTTACCCATTCAAAAAAAGTTGGAGAAAGTGGTCCTCTGACATAAATTCAAGTAGATGATGAGAATGCTTGGTCTTTAATTGCACTATTGGGAAGTATTTTCCCACACCTGGTGATCATGCTGTTCAGCAGCAAACTATTCTGTAGCTTCATTTGACGACCTCTAGGAGTTGGGTTTGGTTCCCCATCCCCCTTCTCTTTGTAACTCTCTCCAAAGCCCCATAAGCATCTGGAAGTTTGCTCTTGAAGACCTGTCTCAATACTAGTATGACGTGTGCTGGTGAAACCAAAGAAAGGCCTAAATCTTGCAATACGATTTCCTTTTACCCAGCCAGGACCAAAATAAAACCTTTAAAAACCTTAAGCACAAAAAAGTGGTGGTAATAAAAATAAAAACAATAAGAGGCATAAAGTGCTTATAAAATAAGTTCTAAACAAGATCTGAAATTTTCCCTTAATGTCTACCACCATACTTTCTTTAAAAAATCTTCTGGAACATTTTTTCATGGGAATCCCAGCTTTACTGAGAATTTAAGCAAGTGCATAGACCAGTTGTTGGGTAACCTAGTACTGTGCCTTGTAGATACCAGATCATCCTTGTGTGGTCAAGCATTTTTAATAACCCACATGCTCATTGCCGCTAGATTGAAAGACTGATGATGTCATTGGCTAGCTGGCCAGCTGTGATACTGAAATTTTCGGAAACATCCATTCATTTCGCTCCCTTTAACACTGCACTGAAGCACTAGACCCCAGGGTATTTTTTTCAATGAGGCTATTAAGACAGCTTCTCAGTCCTGGGAACCTGGCCTCTTGGAGCAAGCCATCTTCAAGCCCAACTTTGTGAGCTCTGCCTGTTCCTGGGTACCCCCCTTTTCCTTATCACAAAAAGACAAAGTGGGGAAAAAATCTAAACACCATAAAATAAAATGAAGTCACCCGGGGCCATATATTAGCTAAGCCTTTTCTTTTTTTCTACATGGCAAGCAGTGAGTTCAAGGCAGACAGGCCTGCGGTGCTTAGTGATGTTGCCTCATCTCCCCTGGTCTGCTGTTTTCTTCCCCACCGTGGCCCTCTCCTCCCCTTCCTTGGGAAAGGTAGGGCTTGTTTTCCCATTGGTCATGGTGTGCACAGGTATGCTTTCTCAAGGCCTCTGTGTTTTTAGTTTTGCCCTCTGCCTGCCTCCCTCTCTTTGGAGGAGCCTGTGCCAGTTGGCTACCTTGCCAGGTAGATGTGTTTCTGAAGGGGAAGCCAGGGCTGGTTTTTCATCTCTCCATCCCGGGGGCTGCAGGGGTGTCTGGCACACACACATAGCTCGGCTGACATCCACATCAGCTCTGGGCCATCTTCCCCACCTTTGGCTGTGAGAGGCGGCTACAGGCATGTAGGCACTCAGAATGAGATGAGAGGGACAGGCTCTGAACTGGCAGAGTTAGCTACACTGAGAAGAAAGGCAAGTTTTGTTTTGCAGGAGGAAGTAGCCCACCCTTCACAGGCTCCAGAGAGGGCACATGTCAGTAGTTGTCCTGTGCCTCATACACTTAAGAGAAACCAGATGATGTGTTTTGAGGATGCTTGACTTCTTCCATGTTATTTTTGCCAACCTCTCAGTCTCAACTCTTGTTTCATTCATTCTATGGATCTTTGTATCTCTGTTTAAGTGGGTTCAATAAGAATCTGTATATGCCATGATCACAGAAGGTGATTGGGGAATACATTTTTTTATGAAAGATTCTGCACTTTGCAAATGTATTCCCAATAGCATATATTAAAATTACCAGTCTCCAGGGAATTCAGAAGTATTCCTTTTTCAAAAACAATTCAGAAATTCATTTATTATTAAGTTGCATACCTAAACAAACAATGAAAATGTTTTTAGTAATTATTTTTGTACAAGTAGTTTGAATGCCTTCACTTTATTTTTCCTTTTGTTTTAATGTGTTTGTATCCTTTTTCACCACTCTTGCTTTCTTATTCTATCCTTCCACCTCAGTAACACAAAATAAAAAGTAGGAGTGGAGACTGGGGATGACAACAGGTCCTATTGCAGATCTTCTGCTACACATTTTACTGTGCCTCACCCTTGAGTGAGAGAAGGTGGTTTACCTTAAGGCGTCTGAATTTGGGAAAGGGCTGTGCTCATTGTACTTGACCAAGCCAGATGGCTGTTAGGCAGATGGGCAGATGCTCTGAGGTGCCTGTCTTGTACGTTTTTGGTGCTGCCAACGGCCACCAGCTCCTGGCAATCCTATGGGCAGCACTCATCACCTGTCCAAAGCATAGTAGCATACCCATCATGCATTATGGATAGTCTAAATTCCATACTTACCCCTGAATTTCAAATTCTGTAGCTACTTTCTTGGGAGTTCTTGAAAATTTCCAATGGTTGAAGATACTAGAGATGTAGAAAGACTTAGTTTGGTTTGCTCTTGGTTAATGTCTTCTTCAAACTTTATAACCCACAGTTTTCCATTGTAAGAAACACCATTACCTTGTAGGCTCCTAGAGCATGAGGTAGGTCTACTGCTTTCTAGTGCCCCTTAGCAGGTAGTTATTGTTCTACAACAGCATGTGGGCATGTAAACCAGTGTTCTGGGTCATTCTTTGTTGGTTACAAAATCAGAACCAGACATGCCTGCATTGCAACAGCTTTCAGTTGTCATTTTAAGTATATCTCTGCATAAGGTTTGGAAATCTGTCCTCTGTTGACCCCAGACCTAGTACATTTATTGTAGCTAAGTTTTTGCAACCCATTATGTTTTTAGCATCTTTATGGAAACCATGTGAGCTACATAGTGTTTATCATTATTTTTCTGAACTAAGGGATATGGTTATTCCATTGATAGGTTCTGTGTTTTGAATCTATGGACACTGTTCTTGCATGCAGTGTTATAAAGAGGGGGACGCATGGTATTTGTGGGGGAAAAATAGACCATTTTCCCTCCACAAGGAAACTACAACTCTCTTGCTGATACATTGTAACTAATTCTTATAATCTGAGATTGCTCTTTATTTTTGTTACAATTATGTTGTTGCATAGGTGATTCTTGGCATCTCTTTGAGATTTGCTCCTCATTGTGACCCTTCTTGCTTTATGAAGATGCTAAGAAGTTCTGACTGGTTGAGGCATATTGGGAACAGATGGGAAGGGATTTTGCAGTTACAGCTCCCTGCTTAATGTAATTGTTTCCCTGATAATCATTCTCTGATAAATGTATGGTTAATTTGGTGCTGCATTTGAAACAGAAGGTACTAAAGGGCCCACTGTGGGAGATGTAGAGGTGAATGCAGCCTTTGCCTCAATCTAAGCACATAACTAAAATTTGCAGCAGTTGGTGGGAAAGCATGGGGTTTGTGTGTAAACCCAGCATTTTCAGGGTTCTTTTCACATTGACAAGCTGGTTCCAATTGATGTTATTCATTTAGCAAGTTGGCAGGGGTGTCAAGAAGAGCCAGAAGAGTGGGCTGCTACAAAGGTCCGTCCCATGCTAACACCCCTCCTTGCCAAATCATTGTCTTTACTCCTGGGATTTGGCACAGTCTCTTTCCACCTCCCACAGTAAGAATGCTAACCTGCGTCTGTATTTCCTCATCTGCATACAACCTAGCAGGGCCTAGAACCCTGGCTCCCACTTTTGAAAGGCTGCTGATCTTTGATGTTATACCAAAAAGCTTTCTAGAATTTTATTGTCACAGTCATCAGTTCTTAATTAAATTCGTTTTCCAGAGCCTCATCTCATCTTTAAAATTCTCATAAAAGCATATGTTAACTATTTTTACTCTCCCTGAATTTTTTTTATTATAGAAACAATATTTGAAACATTAAAAGCCAGGTTTTCAAAAAGAGCAGAAATCAGCTGTAGTTCCAGGCGGCAGTCTTCTTATTTGTCCTTTTCTATTTACCACGCAGCTCTTGTGCATACTGGATTATAAGATCTTAGGCCCAGGAAGTACTCAGCTTTGCTTTATATCATTTCAGTAAATTGCCTGGAGGTGAAAAGGTTTCCAAGTGGATGTGGGGAAAACAAGCAGAGAAAAATGGGGAAATCGCTAGCTGTGTAATGAACCTATGTCTGAAAAATCATTTTGTAAGATAAATGAGCTACCTGTTTATTCTTTATGCTATACTTTTCGAAGAAGATATGCCTTTATTTCATTCATACACATTAAAAATTCTGGGTAATGAGTCTTTTACCATCTTTCTAATCTCCCTGACTGTGCCACTCCCTCTGTCCCAGATGTGGTTTGGAAGGAGGAAGAGACCTTCAGAACGCCCCCCATTTGTAAGTGAAATTAACCCAGCGCCTGTCCCTGTGTGAGCCAGGCAAGATTCCGTGAGGGTGCTATGGGGCTCTGCTGCTTTAAAACAAATCCACACTCTTCCATAGTTTAAACCAGAGGCATGAGGCCAAGTCTGATACACAGCTGAGAGTTAGAACTTGTTTTTCTGTCACATTTCCAAATGTCTCTCTGCCTGGTTAAATTTTCTTTGAGTCAACATTTTGAGGGGAAGGGGCGAGAAGGAAACATTGGATGGTTGGTCCTTTTTTTGTTGGCTTCGATTAATGCTAACCAGTTTCTGCTCATGTGGAATGTGGCATGTAAAAAGTTACCTACAGTGTTGAACAATGAAAACTGCTACCTTACCCGTTTTGTTTTTATTTCTTTTGACTGCAGTAGAACTTGCTCTTCCACTGTTTCAAATTTTGTGTTCTTGTGGGTGGGGTAACTTAAGGACTTTTCATACTGACAAGGAAGCTGGCCAACTTGTCAATAAGTGATAACTTAAAAGAAAAGCTAACATACATCTAAGTTACAGACTTCAACTGGACAGCCTTGCAGTGAAATCACAGTGCTATTGGGTCTAGAAAGAAGTTTAGATGAAACTGGTTCTATGGAGAGAGAAGTTTTTTATGCCCCAGTTAACTGGTTACTTTAAGAGTTGGAGCCAAAAGAACATGGGGTTCTTTCATGTTGGGACATAGCATGTATACTGTGAATAGGATGATATGACACCATCTAAAACTCACTTCTCATCTGCTCTGCATGTGCTCCTGAAATGGAGGTCAGTTTCCATTTAAGACATGTGTGTGCATGCACAGATGTACATGCATGTGCTTTTACATGGTATTGAGGTCTTCCCCTCACCCTACCCAAGGAAAATGCAGACATAAAGATATTGTTTTGTAGGATTTCGGTTAACTGACTTCTTGAAATGCATGGTAACCACTTCTAACCACTTCATTCCTGAGTTCTCATGGGCCTTTTCTTTTTCAGAGTGTGAGTGTATTGTGAAGATCTTCAAGCCCTTTTACTTTTTTTGCTCACCTCCCAAAGCTGAAAAATGATCAAACAGGCTGTGGTTTTCTAATCCCATCGGTTTGGAGAACAGCTGTGCTGAACCTAGGCCCAGAGCAGAGCCTCGGGTCTGTAGTCCTGCCACCTCTCTCTACCAGGAGGGGGAATGCCTGAAGGCAAGACCTGCTAGGACAGATTCGGCTGAGAGTTACTGCCACCAGCCCTGGCTCTCACCTTTCAAAATATTTTTAGCCTCTAGTCTGAAGCAAGGTGGCAGCCTAGGCCTGTAATACTGTCCACACAGGCCTGACTTCATATCTGGGCATATAGTGAGTTCCTACACTTGCTGGCCTCATCACAATGTGGAGTCCGAACACAACACACAAGCTGAGGGAAAGGTTCCATTTGGAGTTTTTGGAGTGACCAAGACTTACAGGACAGAGGCCTTCCCTCATGCTCACCCTAGCATTGCTCTGGTCTGTACAAGGGAAGTAGGCCAATTTGCCTGCCTCTGTGCCTATTTATGCTTCCAGCATTCATTGTCTTAATTGTACAGAAATTACTCTTGGGAAGCAGCATTTTTGTGCCTGTTCCTTTCATGTGTCTTCTGGGCCAGCTTCCCTTTCATTCTCTTTTTAGCCACTGAGCTTGATGCTGCTTCTCTAGACCACCCTAGCTGCCTTCAGCTCTGGGTGTCCTTCCCCTCTGGTTTGGTTTCTTCATTCTCTATCTGCTACCAAGTACCCCTTCAGCAGCCAAGGCAGCCCGTGTTTCTGCATGTATTTATTACCTAGGACAACACTGAAGAATAAGTTTGGTCCATTCCATTTCTCTGGATCCTGTAAGTGCTCCAAGCTCTGTGGAAAGAGACATGAGGATAGAGAAACTCTTTTTAAGGTAGCTGATTTTTTAGTCTCATTCAAGCCCTAAAAGGAGTCCACAGTATGAGTTTTAATCTGCCACTCACCTCGTAAACACAGGTACTGTCTTACTGTTAGTATCTTGTCCTAGTCCAATAAAATTGTTTAACAAAATGTATTTTTGTGGATCTTAAGTTGAGCTTCCTGTAGATATTTGTTTTACAAGATATTTGATACGTAGGCTGAGTGGTGATTGTAAAATTACATCCCAGTTCATTGAGTTCATAGCTTCCTAACAGTTTTTTTCATAATTTTTAAAGCAAAATTATCAATGACATCAAATATTTTCTCGTCCAGTATTTTTTTCTTAAATATGGCATACATAAAAACTCTCCTGGGTTTTGCATGAAATTGTTCAGAAAGAGTTATTCTAAATCAATATACCTCTTTTCCCCCCTCGAGAGGGAGACAGAGTTCTCCCCACTTTTTATGTAACCAGGAGACAGTTGCCACCCTGCGTGGACAGAGTACCTCTGCTCCGGCCAAGATCCACACTTCAGAATTACGCTGGCGGGTAGGGAGGAGTGGGACCAGGGAAGACACTTGAAGGAAGGTGCTTTCAAAGGCCTCTACTTCCTTTAGGTGCTTCAGAGCATCCTAGTCTCTGACTTCGTAACATTTAGAAAAATCGACCCTTGGAAGTAAAATTTGGGTTTTTTAGGAATGGAGAGAGAGCATGTATATTTTTTTCTCCTTTGAAGCATGTGCTCTTGTTGGAATGGTTTCTTTTTTGTTCACTGGGGAAGACTGTAGAGGCTGCATGCTGTTACCATGTGTTAAGAGTAAAAGGGGCTGTGAGCACCATGGGCTTATTCTCCCTTAGAGTCTTCTATTTTTCAACCTATCATTGCACCCAGAGGATATGGCAAAGTAGACACATCAGCTAATTATATGAAATAAAATTCATCGACTTCTTTGACACAGCAGAATTTTAACCAGGTGCATATCAAAATTATGTTTCCATGTGTTTCAAGCTAGTTTCTGTGCCTCTTCAGTTTAGTTTACTGACCAATCTAGAGTCCAGAGATGAGAGCTCCTAAAGTCTGGCTTTCATGTTTTGAGGATTCCAGAAAAGTCCTACACTCACAGTGCCAAATGGCCTGATTAAACACAGATAAATGTTTCTTCCAAAATATATTACGCACAAGTAGTCAAGGTGCAGAGCCATTTGAGAAGTCTGCTGTTGTAAAACCTGTTTGTGGTATTTTGCAAGGCTGCTGTGCTTTGGATAGATACCTGTGTATCTTTTGGCGAGGCAGTACCTGTGTTATTTCCCTCTTTGTTGGCTACCTCATTTTCATTTAATATGTTTTTTTTTTGTCTCCTGGTGGAAAGGAGAGGCAGGTGCCTCTTAAAATTATTTCACAGCAAACCTTCGTAAGTTCTTGTTGCCTATTTCGTGTAGAAAGGTTGATTTGTAGCTGCTGTCTTTCTCTTCCTAATAAACCTTGTGGGTGGTGAAGATCTAGGAGAGTGAAACATTAAAAATGAATGAAGAGAACTGGAGTAGTTTGTCTAACATGGGGGTTGAGAGGGGCTGGGTGGAGGAGGTTTAACAAAAGGCATTGATGTTTTAAATGCACAGAAATGCCATCTATCAATAATAAATGGTGTGGCATAGAACAGATGTGCCAGATTGAGTTATGACAGCATATAGATTAGTTCATAGAGGGGAAAAGTAAGTAGCATAGCTAGCATTTTTAAATTATCTGTGAGCTTTTGATATACAATTTTATGTATTCAGTTTTTATTTTCTAGTGGCTGCTAGCTGGAAATATTAAAAGTTTGGTGTTTTTTAAAATTCCAATTAAATTGTGCATGTTTCTAAAGTAAGAATTAAGAATGAATAAATTTTGCTTTTCTGAAGAGGAAGACAGTCTGAAATGAATTTCTTGCCCTTCATTGGCTGAGTACTTGCCTTTTAAAAGCTCATGTTGTAATTGTTATGAGGAATGAAATTGCATTATAAAACTTAAGTCATGTGAAACTATTACCCAGTGTTTTCTAAATTTACATTGATTATATCTCTAGGTACCTGTTCAGTGCATATTTAAACTACAAGGGACTACTCAGGAAACCCACTCATGCTTTACAATCAATTCATCACCCTCAGCATTTTGATTCAAGGGATAATTCTACACATATGCTCTGTGTGAGAATTACCTTGCTCGGTTGGGAAACAACAAGAGAAATATCCACTTGTCTCAGAGCAAATCACTACTAGTAAATTGGAAAGACAAATCTTTTAGGTTAACTAGGATATTTTGTAGGTGTAGATACTAGAGCAGAAAACAAGTTTTAAGCTTCTAGATAGGTAGGAGTTATTGTTAATGTCACTGGCATAGCAGAGGACAATACTGTGGGAGGTTTGAAATGAATCCTGAGTTCCTGAGTTGGAATTGGTGTGCTTAATGAAAAAAACAGCCTTGGTGAGACATATGGAACCATTCCACTCATCTCAATATGGACCCTTGCTTGCTTTTTGGAAACTTGTTTGGAATCGGTTATCTTTGCTTTGTTGGCCCAACACAAGTAAATCCTCTTTGTTTTTCCTAAGGTGAACAAAAAAGTAGTTCTTGCAGATAATATCAAGTTGGTTTAAATTTTAGGTTTGTTAGACTAGAAAGACAAATTATTTAGCTGTTATTTAAGAGTTTAATCTTTGAGTAGATGTTACAGGTGAAAATGAGCATAGTGATTATATAAAAAGTCTATTACTCTTATTTTAGCCATCTGTATTGTTAACTTTCAACTTTTTCAGGTGCAAAATTTTCTTGACTCAGTCTTGTCATCTCCAAGGGATCCCAGCATGCCTTAAAAAAACACCTGTCAACGGATTTTAGAGCCACCAAATAAATCTATTTTATGGTCTTGTTAGATATCTAGCTCAAAACCCCCATTCACTCTGAAAGGTCCTATGGTTGGATGCACAACAAATTTCCTGAAATCATCTCTGATGCACCTCCTTTGGGTTGTTAAGAAGGTGTTGAAATGTGAGAAGGCTGGTAGTGAAATCAAGTTGTGGCTCAGGGTAATTAGGAAGGGAGAAAACCCAGCATTTTCATAGTACATTGTCTGGCTTTTAGTTGCAGCTGCAAACAACGGATATGAATTTAACCGGTTGCTACAGTGCAGCTGGTTCAGATCTGGCTTTATAACTGGCTGAAGTAAAATGAAATGGCTGGAAAATTCCAGTCAAGTAACACCAGTGGGAACATGTGGAATTAAATAGTGTGAGCAAATGCTGGCTGAGTTGGAGAAAAACTTCAGACATAAACTTGAGGGTGGTGGTGAGGACCTCGGGCGGGCGGGGTGGGGGTGGCATTTTCTGGTCTTTTTCACAAGGGTCTGTTGTTTCGATTAGTTTCCTTGCAGGAGGTAGAAGGTTTCCTCCATCCCGAGTAATTCATAGAGTGTTTGGCTTGTCTACCTTCCTCCTGAATGAAGTCACCTGATACTTTTTGTTTTTTTCAAGAAGGAAGAGAGAACCCTGTTGCTTCAGTTACTAGTAATGATACAATTCTCAAAATGTGGTCTTTTTTTATTTCTTTGAAATAGTTTCTCCATGTTGTGTGACACAGCAGCCCCTGTCTTATCATAGTTATCTTCCCTCCACCACCTGTACCAGAGATGTTGGATATGTTGGAGGTGAAGGTGTGCAAGGTTTTTAACTAACTGTTCTAATTAAAGGATTCTGCAGGAAAGAACATGGGTTTACAAAAGAGAGGCTTTTGTATTAGTAATTTTTTTCTTTGATGAATTTATGTGCTTAGTTTGGAGAATCGAGAGTTGGCTGGGAAAAGATTTCTGAGGAGTTAAGGGACTCTGGTGCTGTTTGGGAAAACATTTGCTGTAACTAGGTTTAGGGTATTCAGTCTCTGCCAGTGCTTAGGAGCTATATTTGCCAGGTGATTTCCCTGTCACAGGGATTAGCCAGCGATGTGAAACATTTGATTAAGGGACTAATAGAAATCTTTCCTGGGGTACATGAGTGGTGGCTGTTACTGGGGTGCCCCCTCCTCAACTCTTTCTCTGTATTTCGAGTAAGTTTGTAGTGGTGAGTCATGGGATACAGTTTTTTAATCCTATGAAGAATCTTGATAGGAAGCAAAGTTCTGTTAGGTATATTGTTAATTAAGGCCCTTAAAGTTTCTGCATAATAACTCAGAAACTAACCTTTTTCTTAGAACTGTGTCATGACTCATCCACTTTGGAAGGAGACAAGATATAAATTATCAATAAAAATTGCCCATTATCTGGCCTGGCACAGTGGCCTCATGCCTGTAATCCCAGCACTTTGGGAGATGATGGTGGGAGGATCGCTTGAGGCCAGGAGTTCAAGACCAGCCTGGGCAACGTAGTGAGGAACCCCCGACCTCTGCCGTCCCCCCCGCCCCCTCCAACCCACTCACTTCAAAGTTTTTTAAGTCAGCCAGGCATGGTGGTATATGCCCTTAGTCCTGTGTACTCAGGAGGCTGAAGTGGGAAAGTCCTTTGAGCCCAGGAGTTGAATGTTGCAGTGAGCTATGAATGTGCCACCGCACTCTAGCCTGGGCAAGAGAGCAGACCCCGTCAAAAAGCCGATATTCTGATAGCAACACTGCTCACTCGCTCGCTCCTTCTCTTAGGAAAGTAAAAAAGTTTTGTCTTGATGCACGTTCCCTGGATTTATGTTAAACTTTCATTCTAAATATATAGGACTTTAAGAAATATTTTCTGAAAGTGATATCATCCATTTTTGATGTGCAAGCAGTTGGGTCCATTTTGGAGATTCCGCCTTAAGCCATTCAGCTTCAAAATGGCGGGGAGCTCTTGCTACAGAGGGTTGCCCCGTTCTGCTTCCTTCCCATTCTGTTAAACATTGTACATGCTCCTTCCCACAGATCACTATTATCTTCAAAGCCCACCATGAGTGTACAGATCAGAAAGTCTACCAAGCTGTGACAGATGACCTGCCGGCCGCCTTTGTGGATGGCACCACCAGTGGTGGGGACGGTGATGCCAAGAGCCTGCGTATCGTGGAGAGGGAGAGTGGCCACTATGTGGAGATGCACGCCCGCTATATAGGGACCACAGTGTTTGTGCGGCAGGTGGGTCGCTACCTGACCCTTGCCATCCGTATGCCTGAAGACCTGGCCATGTCCTACGAGGAGAGCCAGGACCTGCAGCTGTGCTTGAACGGCTGCCCCCTGAGTGAACGCATCGATGATGGGCAGGGCCAGGTGTCTGCCATCCTGGGACACAGCCTGCCTCGCACCTCCTTGGTGCAGGCCTGGCCTGGCTACACACTGGAGACTGCCAACACTCAATGCCATGAGAAGATGCCAGTGAAGGACATCTATTTCCAGTCCTGTGTTTTTGACCTGCTCACCACTGGTGATGCCAACTTTACTGCCGCAGCCCACAGTGCCTTGGAGGACGTGGAGGCCCTGCACCCAAGGAAGGAACGCTGGCACATTTTTCCCAGCAGTGGCAATGGGACTCCCCGTGGAAGCAGTGATTTGTCTGTCAGTCTAGGACTCACATGCTTGATCCTTATCGTGTTTTTGTAGGGGTTGTCTTTTGTTTTGGTTTTTTATTTTTTGTCTATAACAAAATTTTAAAATATATATTGTCATAATATATTGAGTAAAAGAGTATATATGTATATACCATGTACATGACAGGACATTTGTCCTGGGACACCCACCAGATTGTATATACTGTGTTTGGCTGTTTTCACATATGTTGGATGTAGTGTTCTTTGATTGTATCAATTTTGTTTTGCAGTTCTGTGAAATGTTTTATAATGTCCCTGTCCAGGGACCTGTTAGAAAGCACTTTATTTTTTATATATTAAATATTTATGTGTGTGCTTGGTTGATATGTATAGTACATATACACAGACACCCATATGCAGCGTTTCCTTTGAAGGTGACCAGTTGTTTGTAGCTATTCTTGCCTGTACCCTCCTGCCCTTTCCTATTGCTACTGATTTGCCACAGTGTGCAGCTTTTACTCGCCACCTTCCGGTGGAGCTGCCTCGTTCCTTTGAACTGTGCCCTCACCCTTCTGCCCTCACTTGATTTGAAAGGGTCGTTAACTCTCCCTTACAGGTGCTTTGACTCTTAAACACTGATCTTAAGAAGCTTTCTTCATCTAACAGCTGTTACTTTTTCAGAAGGGGGGTATTATTGGTATTCTGATTACTCTCAATTCTAATTGTTATATATTTGAGCCCATACAGTGTATTAGGTTGAACCATAGAAACTGGTATTCTTGTAGGTCAAAAGGGTCTAGTGATGGAAGTTTCGTAGATAAGTACCAGGCATCTCAGTAACTCCTAGACTTTTTCTCATCCTATGCCCCTTTTTAAATTGTCAGTTTTCCCTCTGACTCTTCTGTGTTAAAACATGAAACTACAAATTTAGTAATTATCATGCCTTGCTCTTTTTAATCTACATGACTGATGCAAGCCCCTCTTCTTAACCTTTTCTTGGCTTTGAGCCCAGAAACACACAGCTCTCCCTGTCTCCACCTCCAGTAAACCCTCCTCAGCCTCACCTTACGATTCCAAAGAACTGGGGTTGGTTAGGTTCTTTGTCTAATGTGGAGGCCCAGATCCCATCACAAAGTTTTTCATTCTTCCTTGTCCACCATGATCTTCATCACAGTCTTTGATATGTCTGCATGCGAAGTGGAACAGAGTGGGGTGGCAATGATACAAAAGCTTCCTTGGCCTCACTTGGTGTGCGGCCACTTCGGCACTGCTTAATCCAGATATTCTTGTTAACTAAGCATTGTGCTTCGCAGGTGGTCTGAAGTCAGGTACTCTCTCAACACCTGTAGTTGAATATGATTTAGTCAGTTGCTCATTGTAACTTGGAGAAATTCCTATAAAGTAAGATCTCTCCTTGCCTCTTCCATTCCATTGTTGGCACCCCCTTGCAAAAGGAAAAGAACAGCAAAAGGCAGGAGCAGTAATCTGAGAGTTAACTCCAGGATAGGTAGGTTTCTATTGTTATATCTAGATGTAAATCTTTGGTTCCAAGAAGAAGTGATAGAGTTTGTGCTTATAATTTATTGATAAGTTTACATAAACAGAAATAAAAGGTACTAACTTTAAGTGCTGTAGTAGTTTAGGCCAAGATTATGCTTAATTTTAGTTCTCCAGGTAGTTACTTTTGCCATGTCCTAGTGATCAGTGACACTGCCAGAGGCCCATACCGGCAGGAGAAAGAGGACGTCATTTTGTAAAGTTTAACTTCTTAGTGAACTGATGTGCCACCCAGTTACAGAGTGGAGTTGTGAATTCATGTAGAGGTGGCAAACCTCTACCTTGTGTTTATAAGAGAATAATCTTGGGCAGTCTGGGAAAATAAGGAAGGCATCTGCTTCTTACTCATGGAGATTCAACTATAGAGAGTTGAAACCTAAACCCGCCTTCCTTTTATAGAAGCTGGACTAGGGACTGACTTACCATCAGCTCTGAACTGTGGCTTTTTTTGTTCACCTGTGATGCCATGTACCAAATTCAGAAGCTATCGTTAATAATTTGTTTTATAATTGAGTAGTACAAGCGAGGAAAAAATACGGAGGATACTTTAACCACTATTTTTGTGCAAATAGTATGAAAGTGGAGTAAAAGCAATAGAAGAAATTTCTATAGGATCTGGGTTTACAGTGTATATGATTAATAAATATACCTTTGCTCTTTTCAGGGAAAATAACAACCACCCTTACTGATAGTTGGGAAAAGAAGATTGGGTTATTTTGCAATATTATTTAGCTGGAAGTGACATTTAAAAGCACCCTGCATCACTGGTAATAGTGTATTTTGCTATTCTGCCCTTACAATCAGTGTCCCTGTAAAACAGTCCCCACAGATTACTTTCAGAAATAGATAATATTTCTCTACGTAAGGGCCAGGTTTATTTTCTCCTTTTCTGAGATTTCTAGAAAAAATGCTGCTTGCACATGTTGGTTCTTGAAACCTTAGCTAGAAGAGTTTCAGGTCATACCAACATGTGGATAGGCTATAGCTGTTCAGAGGTCTCCTGGGGGAGCTTAAAACGGGGGAAACACTGGTTTTCACAGATGTTCCACATGGCTGTCTTTAAAAGACTCAAAACTTTTTTTCGTCCTCTTTGTTATGCTTGGAAACCCCCCCACAGTGTGTCGAGTCTTTGCAAAGAAACCTTTAGATGTGGTTCATAGATATATGAATACGTATCTGTGTAAAACAGTGAGTGTGCAGTGTGTAAATACTTTAAATTATTATGCTAGAAAAATAAAGTTACATACCATGCTGTGGAATGTCTGTTCTGTGATTATAGGGACACCTGCTGGAAGAACTGAGAGCTGCAGAGGAAAGGGAGTCGGGGGAGGGGGAATTGTATAAAATCCCTAAAGGTTACTGATAAGTCATGCCACCTGCCCACAAATTCACTGATTTTCAAAACTATAGCACTACTGTCATTTTTTTTTCTTTTTAAATTTTAAGCAGTTACAAATGCGTATCGGTGAGACTGGTCCACTAGTATTGTCCCCCAAAGTTCTGTCTTTAGTAACAGTTTTGGTCCCTTGAAGACATACAGCCTGCACTCTAGTTCTTTTTAAGGTAATGTGAACAGTAACGACTTCCTCCTAGTGGGGAGGATTTGGGAGGGCAGGATTTTCTGGCTTTGAAAACAAATCCTAACTTTTTGGGTTTTAAAAAGAGACATCAAGAGATCACAAGTTGGTCTTTGTTCAAGAAACACACCAAAGGGTAGAAAAGTTAGGAAAATAACTGAAATGAAAGGCACAGGGAAGCACTGTTACTTGTATTAGGTAGAATACTAAATGGATCAGATTCTGACTGGGATAAACATACATGTAATAAATTCTTTTTTTTTTTTTTTTCTTTTGGAGACGGGGTATCATTGTCACCCAGGCCGGAGTGCAGTGGTGCAATCTCAGCTCACTACAGCCTCGACTTCCTGGGTTCAAGTGATCCCCCCAAGTAGCTGGGGCTAGAGGTGCATGCCACCACGCCCAGCTAATTTTTGTATTTTCTGCAGAGACTGAAGGCAGGGTTTCACCATGTTGCCCAGGCTGGTCTCAGACTCCTGGACTCAAGCAATCCGCCTGCTTCAGCCTCCCAAAGTGCTGGGATTACGGGCATGAGCCAGCACACCTGGCCATAATCATTTCTTAAAGAAAAAAGCTTAACCATTGCAGTTGATTATTTACATGTAGCAGTTCAGAGCAAAAAAAAAAATATCATGTCAGCTGAACCACATAAAATAGGATGAAGTGACATAGTCGCTGAGTACCCAGTGATGTGTCTGTGCTGAATGAATGCAAATAATCTATAGCACAATGAAATGTGCTATAGACTATTTGACTTTTATGCTTAAAGTCAAAAATAATTCTTTGCCATTCTGTCTTCATTCCCAGAACTCCAGCTCTTTGGGGACTGAAACGTCAACTCCAAAATCCCAACAGCGACATCAACCCTAAGAGTCCTGCTATCTGATTTATTTTTTATCTTGTTTATTTTTAATTTTGTAGCATCGGCAGCATTCTATTGTCTGGAACTAGCTGGGACAACAGAGTCTTGGATTTCTGCTGTCCTTTCCTAGCAAAGATACCTTGCTGCAGATTTTCTCCCTGTTCTATTTGTATGTGAACCAATGTCTCCCCCACAGAGAAAGTAATCAGGATGTTCAAGGAGCAGTTCAAAGTTCTTTATTATTTCACTACCTAATTCACCATATTGTTTCTTTCTGCTTCTATCCCTTTTCTGTATGTCTTCCAAATGGACAAGTCACATGAAAACAATTGTTATTATTTAGATGCTATTTTCCTTTAAATTTACTGCTCTTTGGTTGGGCACGGTGGCTCATGCCTGTAAACCCAGCACTTTGGAAGGTCGAGGCGGGCAGATCACTTGAGGTCAGGAGTTCGAGACCAGCCTGGCCAACATGGTGAAACTACGATCTCTACTAAAAATACAAAAATTAGCTAGGTGTGGCAGCACACACGTGTAATCCCAGCTACACGGGAGGCTGAGGTGGAAGAATCGCTTGAACCCAGAAGGCAGAGGTTGCAATGAGCTGAGATCATGCCACTGCACTCTAGTCTGGGGTGACAGAGCAAGACTTTAAAAAAAAAAAAAATCTGCTCTTCTTCCCCCAAGTACCTCTAATAAGCATGCCATTTGATACTATCAACTAAATAATAGAATATGCTGTCCTTTGTACCCAAAAGGTTATGTCATGGCTCCCTGAGAGTGAAATATGTGTGAAATCCAACACCCAGCAGGATATACTAACATTCTACAAAGCCAGAATGGATGCCTCAGCCTCCTTGGAATGATGTTAAACCAATTGAGTAAACTGGTCCTGCCAACTGCAATGTAATAAAGTAGGTCTATCAAACTTCAGCAGGAAGAAAGCAACAGGGCAATATTTTCTGAGTTCTTCATGAGTAATATTTCTATGACCCATTTTTTATTTCAGTAATGAAAACTCCAACTCCAGAAGGAAAAAAAAAGCATTCTGCTACCAGATTGAATATACAAGACCTAGCCACAGATGAATTAACCAAGTAGGAATTGCACCTGCCATAGATGACATTTTCAGAAGATAACATTATCTCAATCAATAATGTAACACTGCCAAGGGAAATGGTGCTATTTGATAACCCACAGGGTTTTCAAAGCCTTCTAACAGGAAGCAGTAAGGTGGGATTCACTGAAGGGGGAGATGGAGGGGGACAATAAATTTATTTTCTAGTGAGTCCTTCTTTTGCGCTGCTAAATAGCAATGCCATTAATGCAGTGTTGGTCATCAGCACAGTGAGGACTGTGGGTAGAGCTATTGATTGGCTCACCCTAAGTGGAAGGGAAAGATTCTTGGCCTGAGTCAGCTCATGAATGTTCATCTTCCTTCTTGGGAAGGAAAAGGAAAAAGGAGTGAAACAATTTGAGGCAGCACGCAATACAAGATCCTCAGCATCCTGTCAAATTGGAAATCTGGATGACATTTGGAGGTTGGGGAAGTGTACCTGGGGAGCTGGGAGGAAGGGTGGCAACAGGACAGGAAGAGCTCACAAAGCAAAATGACAAATATGGAATGCATTCTGGTTACATTTTGAGCCGCAGGCCATTATGAAGGGTTCATTTGTGCATGGTCATTGATTTTATATATTCTGCCTTGAGGCAGCATACCATAGTGGTCAAGATTGTGGGCTGTGGAGTAGACAGTTCTGAGTTTAAATCCACCTACTTTACTAGTTATGTGGCCTTAGATGTGCCAAGCTGTACTTAGGCTTCAGTTTCCTCATCTTTACAGTAAGAATTCTAAAAGAAATTCACACCTCCAACATTCATTGTGAGGTTCAATTTGTTGCATTTTAAAGTTTTTAGCATAGGACCTGATACAAACCTAGTGTTCAACCTACATTACTCAGAAATGGACCTAAGATGGATAGTGAGTTGTATGCTCACCTTTGGGAACTGGCAAACCTATAAGCTATTCCTAGAATGAAATTTGTATGTATGCCCGGGTGAACATCCAAGAATTTAGGACTGGGCCACAGCTTTGCAGAGTTTATTCACATCTATGAGGGAGATGTGCTGTGCACATGGTTCCTAGGAGAGTGCATGAGACCAAATGCAAAACCTGTGCATATCAGGTACTTCCTACTGGCCCCCTCACTGCAGCCACCCCAGAAATCCAGTATACGTTCTTTAAAGCACCTACTAAAAAAATAACCCTGACCTGTGAGTAACCATTTGCCCTGGACATAACTTCATAGGGATAAACTGGGGACAGAAAGAACTCTGAGGAAAAGCTGCTATTGGAGAAATTATTGCTAGCGACTGCTGGTCATGTATTATACACCTTGGCAAATCATAGTCCCAGTGTAGAGAGCATCTAACTTTGGGAAAGGACACTGAAATGTTTCGATAGACAGAGTTGTATATAAAAGGTGTGGAAACTGGGCTTCCAGTGCTCACATCATCACCATAACTCTTATCCACAGATCCTTTCCCATTCAGCCTAGGCCAACGATAGCATTCTTCTCAGAATTGCTTGAAATAGACAATGAAGAAAAGAAAGAGAAGAGGCCATCTGCCATGAAGGCTGACAGATTTAAATTGGCCCAGTTGAGCAATGCCCCTTCTCCTCTCTGATCTTAAAATGGTTTCAAATGTGAGAGGTGAGAGGCGTTGTGAGAAATTTTACACAGATGCTCAATAAAAAGGCAACTTGGGAAAAAATTAATGAAAAGATGTCAAAAAAACTATAAAAATAACAGAAATGGGAAAGGGATCATGGAGCAAGTGACAGAGAAGGGTGGAAGAGAGATGATTAACAAAGTTGTATACAGTTAATAGAAACACTGATTAGGGAGACAAAAATACAGGCAATGCTAGCGGTGTTTATGGAGAAGAGCAGTGACAGGGAGCAACCATGTATCCTTTCATATCATGGCTTCTAAAATTTATTTTTATTTATTTATTTTATTATTATTTTTGAGACAGAGTCTCACTCTGTCACCAGGCTGGAGTGCAGTGGCGCCATCTCGGCTCACTGCACTCTCCACCTCCCGGGTTCAAGCGATTCTCCTGTATCAGCCTCCTGAGTAGCTGGGATTACAGGCACATGCCACCACACCCAGCTAATTTTTGTATTTTTAGTAGAGACTGGGTTTCATCATGTTGGCCAGGATGGTCTCAATCTCCTGACCTTGTAATCCGCCCCACTCGGCCTCCTAAAGTGCTGGGATTACAGGCGTGAGCCACCACGCCTGGCTTAAAATTTATTATAGATCCCTCAGGCATTAGAGAGCATAACTGGCCAAGACTGGTTTTGTCAACAAAATCTAATTTGAACTATCTCCAGCATGAAGGGAGACGGGAGGGATTTATTTTATGGTTACAGAGGTACCTTGTGGAACCCAAGGGCAGGAATGGAGCCTGGGAAGCTGTTAGGATCTCATCTTCGCTTCTGACTCTAAAGTCACTTTCTCCTCTCGCACTTGGCAAGCTGACTTCTCTACCTTGCAGGTACTCATGGTGGAACATGGCCACCTCACAGACTTATAGTTTCATCCACCTACAGAGTTCACATCCTCAGGGGAGAATCCCTTTGGCTTAGCTTAGGCCAGGTAAGATAGCATAATACAAAAAGAGCAGCAGGCATCTCCCTCATTTCACCACAGGCCTCCTTGAATTTTTGGCACTTTGGGGCTCTAAGGCATTGGTGGTGTGGCCCAGCAGAAGAAAGCAAAGCACCAGCACCCAGCAGTGCTGGGCAGCAGCATCCAGGACAAATAGTCTAAGCTCTTCAGGAAAAGCAGCAGTCCAGCTGGGCACAGCAGGAGGAACACAGGCACACTCAGAGGAAGTGGTACAGGGCAGAGGCACCACCCAGTTAGCAAGACTTATCCAAAAGCCCACGCAATTCAGCCCTGTAGCACTCACACCTAGGTATCTGAGTGGAATCTATAGGAGGCAGATGGGGCAAGAATCTTGGAAAGTTGTGCTATTAATGCTAATATCACTGTATTTGTTGAGGTTTGAGGGTGTTATGTATATATAAAGCTCCTGCCAAATTAGCTAGCACATCAATGGTGCTTAATAAAGGTAGGTATTCTTGTTATCAGTACTGAGATTTAGATAGTTTGGTTTTCCAATCCCAGTCTCTCACCTGAATTCCAGCCTTGTATTTCCAACTACCTACATATCACTTCCACATTAATATGTCATAAAGATCTCAAATGTAACAAATCTAAAACCAAACACTTGATCCCTGTCACCCATACACAAACACTCTCTGCTCAACCCACAGCCTCCTCCTGTCTCTAGCGATGGCACCACCCTTCACCAGGGCTCAGGCTTAAATAATGGCTCAGAGAATCGGCCATGTCTCTTTTCATCTCACACCGTACATTAAGTTCAACAGAAAACTCTGTTACACATATTCCAAATCTGACCATTCGAAAGGTCTCCCTGCTGACTCTATCTCCTGCCCATGCCTCCATGGACGCTAACCTGGACTATAGCAAGATACTCTTCACGAGCCTTCCTGCCTCCACACTTGCTCCTCTGTGGGCTCCAGCTCACCGTGTGGCAACCAGATAGAACTTACAAAACATAAGTAGAATCACTCCCTGCTCAAAACTCCCCCCTGGTTTTCATCACATTTAGAATAAAATTCAAAACCCATAGACAAACACAAATTGATGGACTTTCTACAAAACTATTGACTTGTACTCTTCAAAAAGAGCAGTGTCATAAAAGACAAAGCAAAGCTGAGGATCTGTTCCAGACTAAAGGAGACTAAAGAGACATGGCGGTTCGATGCAGTCAGTGTAGGATTCTGGACTGGACCCTGATGAGGGGGAAAAATGGTTCTTAAAGGACATTATTGGGACAACGGATAAAATTTGAATATGAACTCTTAGATTATAGTGTTATACAATGTTACATTTTTATGAATTATAAAAGAGAATATCCTCGTTCTTAGAGGCATACACAGAAATATTTTGAAGTAAAAGCTCTGCAAGTTATTCTCAAATAATTCAGCAGATAATGGTAACATGTATGTGTATACATAGCTAGATCAATAGCCTGAATGTGGCAGAAATTTAATAATTAATTTAGGTGACATGTACACAAAAGTTCATTGTACTATTTTTACAAGTTTTCTGCAAGTTCAATTTTTTTTCCAAAAAAGTTAAAAATGATCCTTAGCCCTATGCTGGCTGATATGGTCTAAATTTTCGGCCCACCCCCTTCTCACTTTAACCACATCTATCTTTGCTTCTTCTAGGACAGGTATGCTTCTGCCTCAGGACTTCTCATCCACTCTCCTTCTCCCTCAGATATTTGCAGGCATAAAGCCCTTCTCTTTATTCAGGTTCTGAGAGGCCCATCATGACCACTCTATCTAAAATGATACCCCCTCCCTTGCACCCTGCTTTGTTTTTCTTTGTTATCTGACTATAGTCCTTGTTTATGTGTTCATTGTCTGTCTCCAGCATTAGGATGTAAAGTCCATAAGGAAGAAAATTTTTCCTATTTATTGTTTTGTGCCCAGAGAAGACAGTTGTGCCCACTATGTATAAACAGAGGAAAGAAGGAAGGGAGGGAGGGACGGAGGGAGGGAGAGAGGGATTCAACTTGGTAATGCTTCAAGAGTATAAGTAGAACTGAAACTAGAAGAAACAAAAAGTGAAGGAGTCAAGAGTAAGCTGACAGATGTGATTTTATAATCAGAAAGGCTTTAAGCTTATGGTAATCACTTTTTCTGCTACTTGCCTATTAGAGATATCAGTAATGGAGGCTCTATGGAAGGGAGGGAGTTGGTTCTAGAACTAGACTGATCCTGTATCCAGTGCAGGGGAAGCAAAGGGATCTAATATCTATTGATCACCTACTATGTCCAGACACAATGCAGGCACCTTGCAAACTCTATGAGATTTGAGGAAACTGAGGAAAGTGGTTGAGTAATTAGATTGATCACCAGTGGGGGCGGAGCTTACATTAGAATTTAGACTCCTTGGCACTCTAAAACTCATGCTCCCCATATGAAGCCATGATCCTGCCCAATAATGTCTTACTGTTGCTATAAGATTTACATTGAATTTTAGTACCTATCTGAAAGAAAATACTAACAAAGTCTGAACAAATAGCCCTATTAAGCTAATTCCCTTTTATGAATAAATAAACACTAAAAATGACCATTTTAATTGTTTGCTAACAGGGCATCTAAAATATTTGAGAATACTGTCATTAAAATGTAAATGTTTATCCTATAATATTATCAAACACTTGTTTAATTATTATAAAAATGAATTTTTCCCCTAGTCCATAGCAAATACAAAAATGAATTGTATTATCTTTGTTTAAATCAGTGGGGTCAACGAAGCAGGCTAAAGAATCTTTAGCCTGTTTTGTGCGCAAACATCTGTATAAACACATATGCATATGTATAATGTCAATAAAACCTTATGTAAGCTTCAGCATTACTAATCACTTCATTAAAATGTGCTGAAACTTGTCCACTCATCAGAACCACATTCTTTGGCAATCACAGGATAGTATTATGAATTCATTTTATAAAATAACTACCTGCAATAGAATAGAGATTTTAGTGAGTAGAAAAATTGGACTTAATATAGCATAAAATGGAAGAGTCATTCATTTAGCAAACATTTATTGAATACCTACTAAGTACAAGCCACTCTGTTAAAAACTGGAAATTCCACACTAAACAGGCCCATTTTCTTTCCTGGAAGAACTTATGGTCTAGCAAAAAGGAATATTATGTTCAACCTTCAGTGCTCAACTTTGAAATAAAAATGTTTTAAGAGAGACTAATATGGTTTTAATATATCAATAATTTATTTCTATAATGCCTATCCATGATTTCAATAAAATAGAGTAATTTCTCTCATGGTGTGTGCACTGACTGCACTCAGCTGGGTGGTTCTTCCTTGGAATCTCTCATGAAGTGGTGGTTAGAGGTCACCTGAGGGCAGCAGTGATCTAAAGGTTCAGTTGGGCTGGACATCCAAGGCAGCCCACTCAAATGGTTTCAGTAGACTGAAAGTCTACTGAAACTTGTAACTTGCATTCATTTAGAAACAGGTTCAAGCATCTTATTTGCCCATCATTAGAAACAAGATCACTTTTAAAGTCTCAACATTTTTCCCTAGTGTTTCATATAAAAGAGAACTATGATAATTTTCACAATAACTAACATAAATTAACTTTGGGAAATTGTTTTCAATTCTTCATATTTGAATAGGTAGGCTTGGAAAACCCCCAAATACTCTCCCTATAATTAAAAATTTGTAGCTCTCCATGTGGTTTGGTATTCTCAAAAAGATAAGTAAGGAAATAAAAAAAATTCCAGATGGCAACATGACAGCATCCAGATATATAAAGCAAATATTAGGTCTAAAGAGAAAGATAAACCCCAATCAATAATAGATGGGGATTCCAACACCCCACTCTTGGCACTGGAAGGATTATCTAGATCTAAAACCAACAAAGAAACATCAAATTTAAACTGTAGCATGGACCAAATGTACCTAACAGAGATTTACAGAACATTGCAATCAACAGCTGGAGATACACACATTTTTCTCATCAGCACATAGAACATTCTTCAAGACAGACCATATGTTAAGATACAAAACAAGTCTAAAAAAATTCAAAACACTTAAATCATAACAAGTATCTTGTCTAACCACAGTGGAATAAAACTAAAAACTAGAAACTAACAGCAAGAGAAACATTTAAAACTATACAAACGGGCCAGATGTAGTGGTTCATGTCTATAATCCCAGCATGTTGGGAGCCCAAGGCCAGAGGATCGCTTGAGGCCAAGAGTTCGAGACCAGCCTGGGCAAATAAGCAAGATCTCATCTCTACAAAAAATTTCAAAAATTAGCTGGGGATGGTGGCACATACCTGTAGTCCCATTTACTCAGGAGGCTGAGGCAAGAGGATTGCTTGAGCTATGATCATGCTACTGTACTTCAGCCTGGGCAAGAGTAAGACTCTGTCTCTCAAACAAAAAACACAAAGAAAAACAAACAAAAAATACTATACAAATACATGGAAATTCAACAACATGCTCCTGAATGGCCAAGGGATGAAGAAAGAGATTAAGAATAAAATGTTGTAATTTCTTAAAACAAATAGAGACACAACATATCAAAACCTACTGGATACAGCAAAAGCAGTATTGAGAGGCAAGTTTATAGTAAATACCTACATCAAAAAATAAAAAGGTTTTAAATAAACTACTTAATGATGCACCTCAAAGAAATAGAAAAGCAAAAAAAAAAAAAAAACCCAAAAGTAGTAAAAGAAAAGAAATAATAAAGATCAAAACAGAAATAGACAAAATTGAGACAAAAAATACAAAAGATTAGTGAAATAAAAAGCTGGTTTTTTTGAAAAGATAAAATCGACAAACCATTAGCTAGACTAAGAAAAAGAGATAGAAGACCCAAATAAATAAAATCAGAAATCAAAGATAAAGAGATGTCACAATGGATACCACAGAAATAAAAAGAATCATTAGGGACTACTTTGAATAATTATATGCCAATAGATTTAAAAGTAAAATGAAAAATTCCTAGACACATATAATCAACAAAATTGAACCAAGAAGAAATAGAAAACCTGAACAGATCAATAACAAGTAACACGATTGAATCAGTAATAAAAATCTTCTAAACAAAGAAAAGTCCAGGACTGAATGGCTTTCTTGCTTAATTCTATTACACCTTTAAAGAATAATTAATACTGATTTTTCTCAAACTGTTTCAAAAAATTGAAGTGGAAGAAACTTTTCCTAACTCATTCTATGAGGCTCAGCATAACCCTGATAACAGACAAGGACACAACAAAAAAAGAAAACTATAGGCCGACATCCTTAATGAACATAGACACAAAAATTCTCAACAAAATACTAGCAAACTGAATCCAACAATATATCAAAAAGATAATACACCATGATCAAGTAAAATTTATCCCAGGAACGCAAGGATGGCTCAACATATGCAAATAATAAATGTGATACATCACATCATCAACAGAATAAAGGATATAAACCATATGATCATCTCAATAGATGCAGAAAAAGCATTTGCTAAAATTCAATATCCCTTCATGATAAAAATTCCTAACAAATCAGGTATAGAAGGAAAGTGTCACAATACAATAAAGGCCATATATGACAGACCCACATCTAACATCATATTGGACAGGAAAAAGCTTTCTCTAAGGACTGGAACAAGACAAGCCCCACTCTCACTACTCTTATTCAACATGGTACTGGAAGTTCTAGCCAAAGCAATAAGGCAAGAGAAATAAATGAGGGGCATACAAGTTGGAAAAGAGGAAGACAAATTGTCCGTTTGCAGATGACATGATCTTATACATAGGAAACCCTAAAGACTCTATCAAAAAAAAACCCTTAGAACTGATAAACAAATTCTGTAAAGTTTCAGGGTACAAAATCAACATACAAAAATCAGTAACAGGGCCAGGCATGGTGGCTCATGCCTGTAATCCTAGCACTCTGGGAGGCCAAGGCAGGCTGATCACCTGAGGTTGGGAGTTCAAGACCAGCCTCACCAATGTGGAGAAACCCCATCCCTACTAAAAATACAAAATTAGCCGGGTGTGGTGGCACATGCCTGTAATCCCAGCTACTCAGGAGGCTGAGGCAGGAGAATCACTTGAACCCGGGAGGCGGAGGTTGCAGTGAGCCAAGATTGTGCCATTGCACTCCAGCCTGGGCAACAAGAGTGAAACTCCATCTCAAAAAAAAAAAAAAAAAAAAAAATCAGTAACATATCTATACACAAATAGTGAACTAGCTAAAAAAAATCAAGAAGGCAATCCTATTTACAAATGCTACAAAGAAAATACAATGTTTAGGCATAAATTTAACAACAATAAAAACAAAAACACAACAACAACAAAGGAATAAGTTTAACCAAGGAGGTGAAAGATCTCTACAGGGAAAACTATGAAACACTGATGAAGGAAATTGAAGAGGTCAAAAAAAATGAAAAGACATTTGCATTCATGTTCATGGATTGAAAGAATTAATATTGTAAAAATGACCATACTACCAAAAGCAATCTACAGATTCAATGCAATTAATATCAAAACTACCAATGATATTCTTCACAGAAATAGGAAAAAAACCTTAAAATTGGTAGGGAACCACAAAAAAAAGCAATCCTAAGCAAAAAGAACAAAGCTGCCGACATCACACTACCAGACTTCAAAATATACTACAAAGCTGTAGTAACAAAACCAGCATGGTGCTGTCATGAAAACAGATACATAGAACAATGGAACAGAATAGTGAACTCAGACATTAATCTACACATTTACAGCCAAATGATTTTTGACAAAGGCACCCAGAATACTCATAGGGTAAAGGACAATCTCTTCAATAAATGGTGCTGGGAAAACTAGATATCCATATGCAGAAGAATGAAACTACCTGTCACCTATTAAAAAAATCAACTCAAGTGGATCCAAGACCTGAATGTAAGACCCAAAACTATAAAACTACTAGAAGAAAACAGGGGAAATGCTTCAGGACACTGGTCTGGAAAAAGATTTTATGTATAAGACTTCAAAAGCATAAGCAACATAAACAAAAATAAACAAATAAGAAAGGGGCTTAACATCCAGAGTACACAAGAAACTCAAACATCTCAATAGCCAAAAAAAAAAAAAAAAATCTGATTAAAAACTTGGCAAATGATCTGAACAGACATTTCTCAAAAGAAGACAAACAGTCAATAAATATATGAAGAAGTGCTTGACATCACTAATCATTAGGAGAATGCAAATCAAACTACAATAGTATATTATCTCAGCAGAGTTAGCATGGCTATGATCAAAAAGACAAAAAATAACATGGTGGCAAGGATGTGGAGCAAAGGGAACTCATACACTGTTTTGAGAAAGTAAACTAGTGCAGCCACTGTGGAGAACACTGCGAATGTTAAAAACAAAACAAAACAAAAAAAAACTACAAATAGAGCTACCACATAGTTCAGCAATCCCATTATGGGCATTTATCCAGAGGAAAATAAATCAGTATATCAAAGAGACCTCTGCACCCCCATGTTTAATTGCAGCACTATTCATATTAGCCAAGATATTAAATCAACCTAGTTGTACAACAACAGATGCATGGATAAAGAAAATATGGTATATATACACAGTGGAATACCATTCAGCCATAAAAAAGAATGAAATTCTGTCATTCACAGCAACATGAATGGAACTGGAGGATATTGTGTTAAGTGAAATGAGCCAAGAACAGAAAGTTAAACTCCACATGTTCTCATTCTTATGTGGAATCTAAAAAAAGTCGATATCACAGAAGTAAAAAATAGAACAGAGTATACTAGAGGCTGGAAAGGAGGAGAGCTAAGAGGGAAATAAGGAAAGATTTGTTAAATGATAAAAAATTACACCTAGATAGGAGGAATAAGTTCTAGTGTTCTATACCACTGGAGGATGACTATAGTTAATAATAATATGTTACATAGTTTCAAATAGCTAGAAAAAGGATATTGGCCACATGCAGTGGCTCATGCCTGTAATCCTGGCACTTTGGGGGGCTGAGGTGGGAGGATTCCTTGAGCCTGTGAGTTCAAAACCAGCCTGAGCAACATAGAAAAACCTCATCTCTACAAATTTTTTTTTTAATTAGCTGGTCGTGGTAGTGCACACCTGTAGTCCCAGCTATCACTTGACAGCTGTGGCAGGAAGATCACTTGAGCTCAAGAGGTCCAGGCTGCAGTGAGATGTGACAATACCATTGCACTTTAGCCTGGGTGACAGAGGGAGACTCTGTTTAAAAACAAAACAAAACAAAACAGAAAGAGAAAACTGAATATCCCTAATAGAAAGAAATGATAAATGCAAATAAGATTATGAATATGCTAATTATAACTACTATGTATTAATTTTTAAATGTTATTCAGTAAATATATATGTATGTGTGTGTGTGTATATATATGTTATATGTGTATGTATGTATGTATGTATGTGTAGACACAGGGTCTGACTCTGTCACCCAGGCTGGAGTGCAGTGGCACAGTCATAGCTCACTGCAGGCTTGAACTCCTGGGCTCAAGCATTCCTCCTGCTTCAAGCCTCCTGAGTAGCTAGGACTACAGACACTGCCACCATGCCCGGCTAATTTTTGTAATTTTTTGTAGAGGTGGGATCTTGCTCTATTGCCCAGGCTGATCTTGAACTCCTGGCTTCCTGTGATCCTCCCACTTTGGCCTCCCAAAGTACTAGGATTACAGGTATGAACCATCACTCCCAGCCAAAAAAATTAAGTTAAAAAAAATTTAGTGAACTGAGTAAAAACAAAGAAAAAACCAGAAATGTCCTGATAGTAAATAACAGATTCTACCATAGAAGGAAGAGAAAAAGTACATTAAGAGGTCTCAGTTGCAATTTTTTCCAATAAGAACTTTCTCCAGCCTCACTCTTTGGTAGGATGGAGACGAGTGTTCCCTGTACCTCCTGTTCTCCATAAACAAAGATTCAGTCCCATTTCCTAGCTCCCATTTTCACTGTAAGCCCTGCTGCCATTTATCAGTAGACACACATGTTGATTCCCGAGCTCTCTGGGAATCTGTGGATAATAAGATTACAAAGAAAGTCGCAGGACGCTGGTTCACTGGAGGGCATTTTGAATCCATTGTGAACATGTGTTGGGTATGTGAGTCAATGAATTCTGGGGGTAGGCTCAGGTGGCTCAATGAAGAAGGTTACTTCCTTAGGCTACCTCTGACCTCAATTTAAGCAATTTATTTATAGTTGGGATAATGTAGTTTTTGCCTGACCTTAAAGTAAATTGAACAAGCCAATAGACAATGTAATGATCACCCACTTTGAAGCTCATTTGTTTTTTTACAGGAAAGAGATGCATTTAGATATTTGGTAAGAACTTCATAGAGACTAAGGTGATGGAAGTGTGGGAAGAAATTTCAGAAATAAAGAGAAATGGTTTGTTTTTTAGAGAAATAAATGGGTCAGTATTTCAAATACTCCATTTCATTCATCAAGTTGGCAGCAGTATCAATGAGCTCAATTGCTAGCAAATGGTGATCTGATTAAAGTGGGAAGAATATATCCAAATAGGTAGAGATTATGAACTAAAATTCCTAAGATTAAATTACTGGTTTTTTTGTTTTGTTTTTTTTTTTTAGATGGGGTCTCACCCTGTCACCCAGGCTGGACTGCAGTGGTGCAATCATAGCTCACTGCAGCCTCAAACTTCTGGACTCAAGTGATCCTCCTGCCTCAGCCTCCTGAGTAACCAGGATTAAAAACATGTACCACCATGCCCCATTAATTTCCTACCTTAGCCTTCCAAAGTGTAGGGATTACAGGCATGAGCCACCATGCCTGGCCCAAAAGTACTTTCTTTCTTTCTTTCTTTTTTAAAGAGATACTGTCTCATTTTGTTGCCCAGGCTGGTCTTGAACTCCTGGCCTCAAGTGATTCTCGCACTTTGGCCTCCCACAGTGATAAATTACAGGAGTGAGCCACCACTAAAAATATTCTTAATGAATTATTTTCTGACTGTGTTAGTAGTACATTGGGTAACTTTTTTTGCCAGAAAAAAAATCTCAAAGATTTGCTTTTACTTTACAAACTATGCATTCCTTGTTCTCTTGAGAATGTCATTCCACTTTTCAAGCTCACTGAATTATACCAACCCACTTGAAAAACTAAATTGACCTCAGTTATCCTTTTCATGCTGTTGAAAATGAACTTACTAAGGTCATATTGCATTACATTGTTCATTCCTTTTGTTGTCCCATTCCCAAGTATCTCCAGGTGCTTAAAATATCGATAGTAATAATGAAATCACTAAATGAAAACTGGAGACAATATGCCCAAATTTCAGGGAAGAAAGAAGAAAATGTTCTTTCTCTTCACTCCTCCCATGGAATATGAAAATGATAAAGAGAAGCAGTGACTAACCTCCAAACTCTTGCTTCAAGGGCAGGCAAACAGTGTTTCAGATGGATATCTAAGACATTCAGGCTCCAAGCCCCAGAACTGCAACACCTCTGTCTCCTATCCTTGGATGATTCAGTTCTACAGTTTGGTTTATATGGTCCCCATTCACCTGGAGCTCTTGCTTAACTGATCTATTATGTATAACAGGATGGCTCACCTGGCAGCAATTCTGCAATCTCTTTCTCATGAAGTATTTTGCAAGAAAGCTCTCCCTTTGACACCCTATTCAGCATAATATTGTATCATGTGTAGATTAATATTGCATTTGTTCCATGATCAGTTATCTTGCAAAGTCAATTATTCAGAGCACAGCCAAGAATCAATAGGAAGATGAAAAAATTATCTGAACAACCAAGTAATACTCTTACAGAATATTACTCAAAGAAGAATCTCTCTGGCCATTTCTCAGGACTTATTTACTTCTATTTTAGATACAATTCTTACATGCTTAATAAACCAACTTGTTATTGAACCAACTCTATGCAATCTTTTTTAGAGATAGGGTGTCACTGTGTCGCCCAGGGTGGAGTTCAGTGGTGCGACCACAGTTCACTGCAGCCTCAGCTTTCCAGGCTCAAGCCATCCTCTCACCTATACCTCCGGAGTAGCGAGTAGCAGGGACTACAGGCAGGCACCACTTCCCCTGGCTAATTTTTTGTGTTTTTTAAAGAAACGGATCTCACTGTGTTACCCATACCTGCCTCAGGCCCACGAAGTGTTGGGATTATAAGCGTGAGCCACTGTGTCCAGCCACTAATGACATTCTTAAAGTTACTCCTAAGCTAACCCAGGCCGTAAAGATGGTGTGGAACTGAAACACAGTGCCTGGTCTTACACAGGTCCTCAGCAGCGTTAGAATGTGCTCAATGAACTGTTTATGATGTAACTGAATGGGATGATGAGATGCAGCCCAACAATACTATGTTCACTATGAGAAACTTAGTGAAAATATTTGGATCTGAGGATGCATTTCTTTCTCTTCTTAATGTAAGGAACCACACTAGCTCTTGTTTTTAAATTGTAGACTCTGCGAACAATATAAGTGATCGTCATTCATATTCTGCCTTGGTATCAGAAAGCTCAAAGCCAAGATTGTGATCCATTTCTCATTAGTGTAAGGATTTCATGGGAATTATTTTGTGTTTAGCATTTTGTTTTGTTTTTTATTTGCATCATTTTTCTCACTTATTTTGAATTTACATCTTTTTGCTATATGGTTTATTTTATTTTTAAAAACTCATATGGAATTTACCATATGCTAGACACTGTTCTAAGCACTTTGCAAATATTAATTCATTAGGTCTCATAGTTACCCTATGTTATCATATCCATTTATGGTTAAAAATGGAGGCACTTAGAGATTAGTTATATATATTTTAATCTACACAAAATCTTTTTGGAATATGAGAAAATATATGGCTAGGCGCAGTGGCTGATGCCTGTAATCCCAGCACTTTGGGAGGTTGAGGCAGGTGGATCACTTGAGGCCAAGAGTTCGAGACCAGCCAGGGCAACATGGCGAAATCCCATCTCTACAAAAAATATAAAAATTAGCCAGGCATGGTGGCTCCAGCCTGTAGTCCCAGCTACTTGGGAGGTTTAGGTGGGAAGATTGCTTGAGACCAGGAGGCAGAAGTTGTAGCGGTGCTGAGACTGTGCCACTGCACTCCAGCCAGGGCAATGGGGGGAGACCATGTCTCAAAACAATCAATCAATCAATCAATCAATCAATCAATCAATAAAGCAAGTTTATTCAAGCTGGAAAAGTTGACTGAAAAAAAATTAATGCTTAAAATTGATAAATTGGGAAAAAGCAATAGGTAGAAATATAGAGGTAAAATACTAGGGGAACAAAAGCTAAAGGTTTAAGTGATTGGTTTTGGGGAACACGATTCAGGTGTAAAGGATCATGGGAACTGCTGTGTGTGTGTGGAGGGGGGGGTGGTGTGTGTGTGTGTGTGTTTAAGCCTTTTAACACTTTAATCCTTTTTAAACCAGGAATGTGATTTCTTTGAAACTTCTAAAATATTATGAAAACATCCACACAAACTTCTCAAATCATAAAAATGACTATCCTTTGATCACTGGCTGTGTGTGGTTCACTGAAAGGATATGAATCGTGTGATATCATAGGGAATTTCCTGAGCAACAGAGTGAAATTGAAAAATATGTTAGACTCTACTTCTGACTACATTTGAGGTTGGTATAGCTCTTCTGTCAAAGTACATGTCTTCAGATTATTAAGGTTCTACTTCTCTGATACATAGTACAAAGCTATGGCACTTTTGAAGCAAATGCTTAAGAACAGGGCTTTTCACAGTGCTGGCCTCAGACTCTGTCCCTCATGGTCCATGAAGGATCATCTGTCTGTTTAGCAATTAAAAAGTTTTTTAAACTTACAACAATTATTTATACATATTTTGTAAATTTGAAATGTAAGATTAACTATAAGTTTTGCTAAAATCTTACTCTGTTCTAATAATTTATAGGCTTTAAGAGTTTGTACTGTATTAATAAGAAACTCTTGCTTAACATTCAACTAAACTGAAATATTGTCTCTTAGGCTGATAGTGTTTTCAGGTTAATTGAATATTATCACTTAAATTTGTTACATTTGCATGTTTCATTGCTATCATTCTAATTCAAAGAAAATATACCCATCTATCAAAAGTAGCTCATTAAACATTAAAAGAAGTTATAAAAATGGCAATATAAATACTGTGACCCAAAATAAAGTTGGAAGTATGAATAGGGAGAAGTGCTCTAGTGTGAATGTAAAATGCAGATCTGTGTGTGCAAAAGCAAATAAATCTAAACATGTAATGATTTTGCACAAGCAGCCAAAAAAGAAAAGTGTGATTAAGTCCAATGATGAATATATGATAAACAAACTTTATTGGAAAATTGATCCACTGCCACCAGTCCCAGTACATTATCTGTTAGAATACTTGTCTATAGCAACATACAGCTCTAGAAGACTTCAGGCATAGCGACTATTCATGTAAAATCAATCAGTTTTTATGAAACTGTGCAGAATTATGGTATTCAATAAATGACTGTTTTTTTTCTGATGACATATAACTGACCAAACTACCAACTGATATTTAATCAAATTTATATACCTATTATACTTTATTGCTGTGAAGGTTTTTAAAACCATAAAAAGTAAACGCCTTTTGTTATACTGGGTAGAAAGCAGAATACTTTTGAAGAATAATATGTCCAAACAACATGTCTTACTAGGAATGAATAACTTACATAACACATAACAATTAAAGTAATGTTATACTGCCTCAGAATTAGAAATACAATCTAGTGAAACAGAAACCAGTAGTTGACCCCAGCATATATATAGAAATGACATATAATGGAATTGACAATTCAAATCAATGGGAAAAGAATAACGTATTTAATAAATTGCACTTGAACTATTGTTTATTCATCTTCAAAAAAAATGTATCTTTACCTCACCCTACATGAATATAAACTCTAGATGGTTTAAAGACATAAATATCAAAAGAAAAACACTTTTAGATGTTAGAAGAAAATATAGATGTATTTGTTTATATATGAACCTTAAATTGAGTAAGAATTTCTTAAACAATATACCAAAAACAGAAGAAGCAAACGACATGAAGAAAACATTGATATATCTGATTATATCAAAATGCTTAGCTTGGATATAAAATTTTAAGATATATTTATGTACTAAAAATATAAAATCATGAATCACTGTTAATTTGAGAGAAGCAGGAAGAACAATAGATCCAGAGATAGTACCCAGGATATTTTAATTATATGTATAATTTCTCAAAAACATCTTTATATCCATATATGCTTATCTATATATAATTGTATCTATATTTCTCAAAAATATGTATAATAAACATTTATGGCAAAATGCTATAGTTTGACAAAGATGTCCTACTGGTGCAGGTTATATTGTTTTCTATAATTTGTCTATCTTATGCTTGAAATAGATTGTAGTAAAAAAATTAAGAATGTTTAAGAGACATGGAAAATAGAATTTCAGGTCCATCACATAGTAATAAGAGCTCCAGAAGGAAATATTAGGGAAAATGGAAGCTGAGTGATATGGTTTGGCTGTGTTCCCACCCAAATTTCATCTTGAATTGTAGCTCCCATAATTCCCCCATGTCATGGGAGGGACCTGGTAGGATGTCATTGAATCATGGGTGTGGGTCTTTCCCATGCTGTTCTATAAAAGGGAGTTCCCCTGCACATGTTCTCTTTCCTGCCGCCATGTAAGATTGTGAGGCCTCCCCAGCCATGTGGAATTGTGAGTCAATCAAACCTCTTTTCTTTATAAATTACCCAGTCTCAGGTATGTCTTTATTAGCAGCATGAGAACAGACTAATATACTTAGTATATTCCAAGAGATAATGGCTGAATATTTTCCAAAATTCACAAAAGACATAAATCAAATTTAAAAAACACATCCCTCTACACACACCCTCTCATAAATACAGATTTTTCTCAAAGATCAGTTATGCTCGATCTGGGATCTTTTTGGCTACAATTTGTGTCAAAAGTATAAAGGTATCTGAGCTGGGATGGAACAAATTTATTATAAAATTAGAATATCACAATTAACTATTCTTACCTAGATGGCCCGGACTGTCTCCTGAGAAAGTTAAATACTTACTCTGGCCAACTTAGGGCAAGTTATCTACCCCTTCTACTACCACAGCTGGTGCTCTCTTGAAAGCACCACCTTTTGGCTGGAGGCCAACCAACCCAGCCCATTACAGTAACTCCATAAGAGAACAACCCTGCTCCAAAGAAGGAGAAAACAGCTAATTCCAGTGCCTGCAACATCCTGATTAACGAGAGGTCCTGAGTCTTTCCACATGACAACTTCAGTGCTAGCATAAGCAGCATTTGAGACAACCACCACACTAAACAAAACTACAACCACGGACTCTCACAGAGTCCACTTCACTGCCCTGCCACCTCCACCAGAGTAGGTGCTGGTAGCCACAGCTGGGACACCTGAAGATTGACCACATCACAGAACATTTGCAGACATTCCCTAGCACCAGCCCAGCATCTGGTATCCCTGCTGGGTGGCTAGGTCAATAGCCACCTGGGATCACTCCATGGGACAAAAGAATCTGAACAGCAGCACCTGAGTTCCAGATTTTTCCACTGAAATAGTCTACCCAAATAAAAAGGAACCAGAAAAGTAATTCTGGTAATAAGACAAAACAAAGTTCTATAACACCCCCAACCAGATCATACTAGCTCTCCAGCCATGGATCCAAACCAAGAAGAAATCTTTGAATTGCCAGATAAAGAATTCAGAAAGTTTATTATTAATCTACTCAAGGAGGTACCAGAGAAAAGTGAAAACCAATCTAAAGAAATTAAAACAACAATACAGGATATAGAGGAAAAAGTCTCCAGAGAAACAGATATGATAAAGAAAAAACAACTATAACTGCTAGAAATAAAAGACACACTTAGAGAAATATTACTGTAGTATTGTGGCAAAAACACAATTACTTTTGCACCAGCCTAATACAAAATACACTGGAAAGCTTCAAGAATAGACTAGAACAAGTAGAAGAAAGAAATTCAGGGCTCAAAGACAAGGCTTTCAAATTAACTTAATTCAACAAAAACAAAGAAAAAAGAATTTTTTAAAAATAAATAAAGCCTCCCAGAAATGTGGGATTGTGTTCGATGACCAAATATAACTGTTCAATATATGTTCAGTGACCAAATATAATTGTTTAATGTATGTTCAATGACCAAACAATTGGTATTCCTGAGGAAGAAGAGAAATCTAAAAGTTTGGAAAACTTATTTGAAAGAATAATGGATGAAAACTTCCCTGGCCTTGCTAGAGATCTAGACATTTAAACACAAGAAGCTCAAAGAACACCTGGGAAATTCATTACAAAAATATCGTCACCTAGGCACATAGTCATCATGTTAACTAAAGTCAAGATGAAGGAAAGAATCTTAAGAGCTATGAGGCAAAAGCATCAGGTAACCTATAAAGGAAAATCTATCAGATTAACAGCAAACTTCTCAGCAGAAATCCTACAAGCCAGAAGAGATTAGGGCCCATCTTTAGCTTCCTTAAGCAAAGTAATTATCAGCCAATAATTTTGTATCCAGTGAAACTGGATACATAATCTCCTTCATAAATGAAGGAGAGATAGTCTTTTTCAGACAAACAAATGCTGAGAGAACTCACTACCAAGCCAGCACCACAAATCTTGAAAAACCTCAAAATATACCAAAATAGAACCTCCTTAAAGTATAAATCTCATAGGGCCTATAAAACAATAATACAATTTAAAAAACACAAGGTATTCAGGCAACAACTAGCATGACTAATAATAGAACAGTACCTCACATCTCAATACTTACGTTAAAGGTAAATGGCCTAAATGCTCCACTTAAAAGATACAGAGTGGCAGAATTCATAAAAATCCACCAACCAAGAATCTACTGTCTTTAAGAGACTCACCTAACACATAAGGACTCACATAAACTTAAGGTAAATGGATGGAAAAAGATATTCCATGCAAATGAAAACCAAAATTGAGCAGGAGTAGCTGTTCTTACATCAGACAAAACAGACTTTAACGCAACAGCAATTTAAAAAGACAAAGAGGGATTAGTCCAACAGGAAAATATTACAATACTAAATATATATGCACCTAACACTGAGCTCCCAAATTTATAAAACAATTACTACTAGACCTAAGAAACAAGATAGATAGCATCACAGTAATAGTAGGGGACTTCAATACTCCACTGACAGCACTAGACAGGTCATCAAGACAGAATGTCAACAACAAAAAATTGACTTAAACTGCATTCTAGAAAACATGGACTTAACATATGTTTACAGAACATCCTACCCATCAGCTGCAGAACATACATTCTTTTCATGAGCACATGGGACATTCTCCAGGAGAGGCCATATGAAAGGCCACGAAACAAGTCTCAATAAATTTAAGAAAACCAAGATTATATCAAGTACTCTCTCAAACCACAGTGAAATAAAATAGGAAATTAACTACAAAAGGAATTCTCAAAACTACACAAATACATGGAAATTAAATAATCTGCTTCTGAATGATTTTTGGGTCAACAATGAAATCAAGATGGAAATTAAAAAAAAATTATTTGAACTGAAAGATAATTGTGACACAACTATCAATACTTCTGAGATACAGCAAAGGTGGTGCTAAGAGAAAAGTTTATAGCATTACATGCCTACATAAAAAGACTGAAATAGCACAAATAGACAATCTGAAATAGCACAAATAGACAATCTAAGGTCACACCTCAAGGAACTAGAGAAACAAGAACAAACCAAACCCAAACCCAACAGAAGAAAAGAAATAACAAGGATCAGAGCAGAACTACATGAAATTGAAACAACAACAAAAAAATACAAAAGATAAACGAAACAAAAAGCTGGTTCTTTGAAAAGATAAACAAAATCAATAGATCATTAGTGAGATTAACCAAGAAAAGATCCAAATAAGCTAAATTAGAAACAAAACAGGAGATATTACAAAAAATACCACAGAAATATTAATGCAAAAGATCATTCAAGGCTACTATGAACACCTTCACATGCACAAACTAGAAAACCTAGAGGAGATGGTTAAATTCCTGGAAATATACAGCCCTCCTAGATTAAGGAAGAAATAGAAACCCTGAACAGACCAATAATAAGTAGCAACATGGAAACAGTAATTAAAAATTTACCAGCAAAAAATAAGTCCAGGATGAGATAGATTTACAGCTGAATTCAATCAGACATTCAAAGAAGAATAGTGTCAATCTTACTGAAAGTATTCCAAAAGGTAAAGGGAATCCTCCCTAAATCATCCTATACAGCTGGGATTACCAAAATACCAAAACCAGGAAAGGACATAACAAGAACAAACAGACAAAAACAAAACTACAGAACAATATCCTTGATGAACATACAGGCAAAAATCCTCAATAAAATTCTAGCTAACCGAATCCAACAGCATATCAAAAAGATAATCCACCATGATCAAGTAGGTTTCATAGGAGGGACACAGGGATGGCTTAACATCCGCAAGTCAATAACTGTGATACACCACATAAACAGAATTAAAAACAAAAATCACATGATCATCTCAATAGATGCAGAAAAAGCATTTGACAAAATCTAGCGTCCCTTTATGATTAAAACCCTCAGCAAAATCAGCATAGAAGGGACATACCTTAAGATAATAAAATCCATCTATGACAAACCCACAGCCAACATTATACTGAACAAGGAAAAGTTAAAAGCATTCCCCCTGAGAACTGGAACAAGACAAGGATCCCTACTTACACCACTTCTATTTAACATGGTACTGGAAGTCCTAGCCAAAGCAACCAGACAAGAGAAAGAAATAAAGAGCATCCAAATTGGTAAAGATGAAGTCAAACTGTCACTGTTCACCAATGATATAATTGTATACCTAGAAAACCCTGAAGACTCATCCAAAAAGCTGCTAGGTCTTTACTAAATGAATTCAGTAAAGTTTCAGGATGCAAAATCAATGTACACATATCAGTAGCACTGCAATACACCAACAGTGACCAAGCTGAGGATCAAATCAAGAACTCAACTCCTTTTATGTCGGTTGTAAAAAATAAAATAAAATATTTGGTATATACCTAACCAAGAAGGTGAAAGATTTCTATAAAGAAAGCTACAAAACACTGCTGAAAGAAATCATAGTTGACACAAACAAATGGAAACACATCCCCTACTCATGGATAGGTAGAATAATATTGTAAAAATGACCATATTGCCAAAAGTAATCTATAAATTCAATGCAATTCCCATCAAAATACCATAACCATTCTTCATAGAACTAGAAAAAATCCTAAAATTCATATGGAACCAAAAAAGTGCTTGCATAGCCAAAGCAAGGCTAAGCAAAAAGAACAAATCTGGAGGCATCACATTATCTGACTTAAAACTATATTACAAGGTTATAGTTACCAAAACAGCATGACACTGGTATAAAAATAGACAGGTAGACCAATGGAACAGAATAGAGAACCCAGAAATAAAGTCAAATACTTACAGCAAACTGATCTTCAACAAAACATATAAAAACATAAAGTGAGGAAAGGACACCCTATTCAACAAATGGTGCTGGGATAATTGGCAAGCCACATGTGGAAGAATGAAATTGGATCCTCATCTCTCACCTTATACAAAAATCAACTCAAGATGGATCAAAGACTTAAATCTATATCCTGAAACTATAAAAATTATAGAAGATAACATCGGAAATACTCTTTTAGACATTGGCTTAGGCAAAGAGTTCATGACCAAGAACCCAAAAGCAAATGAAACAACAATAAAGATAAATAGATAGGACTTAATTAAACTAAAAGCTTCTGAACAGCAAAAGAAATAATCAGCAGAGTAAACAGACGACTCACAGAGTGGGAGAAAATCTTTGCAAACAATGCATAATATCCAGAATCTACAAGGATCTCAAACAAATCAGCAAGAAAAAAAAAATCTCATTAAAAAGTGGCCTAAGGACATGAATAGACAATTCTCAAAAGAAGATATACAAATGGCCAACAAACATATAAAAATGCTCAACATCACTAATTATCAGGGAAATGCAAATCAAAACCACAATGTGATACCACCTTAACTCCTGCAAGAATGACCATAATTTAAAATTCAAAAAATAATAGATGTTGGCATGGATGTAGTGAAAAGGGAGCACTTTTATACTGCTGGTGGGAATGTAAACTAGTACAACTACTATAGAAAACAGTATGGAGACTCCTTAAAGAACTGAAAATAGAACTACATTCCATCCAGCAGTCCCACTACTTGGTATCTATCCAGAGGAAAAGAAGTCATTATATGAAAAAGACACTTGCACATGCATGTTTATAGCAGCACAATTTGCAATTGCAAATATATGGAACCAGCCTAAACATCCATCAACCAATGAGTGGATAAAGAAAATATGGTATATATACACACATATATACCATGGAATACTACTCAGCCATAAAAAGGAATTAAATAATGGCATTCACAGCAACTTGGATGGAGTTGGAGACCATTATTCTAAGTGAAGTAACTCAGGAATGGAAAATCAAACATTGTTATGTTTCCACTTACAAGCAGGAGCTAAGCTATGAGGATGCAAAGGCATAAGAATAATGTAATGGATTCTGGGGACTCAGGGGAAAGGATGGGACAGGGGGATGAGGGATAAGACTACACATTACGTACAGTGTATATTGCTTGGATGTTGGGTGCACCAAAATCTCAAAAATCACCACTAAAAAACTTATCCATGTAACCAGACACCACCTGCTCCCCAAAAACTATTGAAATAATTAAAAAAAGAAAAAATATATATTATTCACTAAACTCCATAGCCTGAAATATTAGTTTCTCCCTGATGTCACTTGCCTTCTTTCTAGCCTCGTTTTGCATCTTAGAAATCTTGCACTGAGTTCTGTACAAGGTCACATGTGTCACTGAGGGCCTTGTTTTTTTAACACTTATAGGTGTTTTTAACACTTATAGGTATTTTATCTTCCCAAGTTTCAAAAATCCAGTTTTGCTCCCACCGAGGATTTTTCTGACAAGAGTGGGTTCCTTCTCATGTTTATGCCGGCTTTTCTTTCTGAATGCCTCACATGAACTGTAAAAATATAAATAGAAACATAGAAATATTAAAATATATCAATGTCTTAGTCTGTTCAGGCTACCATAACAAAAAAAAATCATATCTGCCTGCCAATGAACAAATTAAAAAAATTAAGCTACTGGTAAAATTCATTTTTCAAATGACACTGTTAGATATAATATAAATGGTATAAAAGTGTAAGAGCAATAATTTTCTTCTTTGTGTTAGCAGATAATTCACTTTACTGTTAAATTACTACCAATGGTAAATGTATTATTTAGATTTGGGCATATATGTAATACACATAAAGTGTGTATTTGATTATTTTTATTTGTTTCGTTTATCACTGAAAACCCAGACTACATGAGAACAGACTTGGTTAATTGGTTTTCTTTTTGAGCCATAATATAGGCCAGGAGTTGACAAACTATGGCCCACAGATCAAATCTGGCCCACCACCTATTAGCCCTCCAGCTAAGAATAGACTTATATTTTTAAAGGGTTTTTAAAATAAAATAAAAAGCAATATTCCCTGATATATGAAAATTTTGTGAAATTAATACTTCAGTATCCATAAATAACAATGCTATTTTTTAAACACAGGCACCTTTGTTTGTTTATGTATTGTCTATGGCTGCTTTCATGCTACAATGGCCAAGTAGTTTCAACTGAGGCCATAGGACCTACAAAGCCTAAAATATTAACTCTCTGGTTTTTTGCCAAAAACGTTTACCAGCCCCTGACATAGGATACAAATGGGTGACTCATATGCTCCAATTGAATATGAAGGAAAGAAAAGAGGTAAATTGCAAATAAAATAGGTTATACATTAATGCCAATGTATACACTACTTTATTCACAGAAAACAGTTGTGAAGAAAATATGACACCTGACCATGAATGATTCAGCACTAGGTGAAATTGTAAAAATTATTAAGATAATTAAATAGTGGTAATTAATATAACTCCTTTCTTCATGTTACATGAAGAAATAATGAGTAAGTAAATAACTATGCTTTTTCATACTACAGTTACCGAGATTTTGAAAGGAAAGTTGCTCACATGACTTTTGGAAAGGAGAGATGAAATTAAAACACTTCATCATGATGCTAAAAATGCCAGGAAAGATTATATTTTTAGTTTCATGTTGTGTTACTCTAGTGAATAGCCAGAATCTAACACTTCAAGACCAAAATCTCACAAGTTTATATGTTGAAAATAAGATATAAATTTTCATCAAAAGACAAAATTGTGGCTCAAATTATTCCATTGCTGAGTGTTACTCTTTTTAAGCACTTAATATTTTTTCATTTTTCAGAGAATTAAATCAATGATATATTATTGTACAAACTTAAGTACCCAACCCCACAAATGCATAATCAGAACATGAAGAAATTTTCCAGAACTACATGAAACCTACAATTTTAACCTCACGTGTCAAAGCAATCAACCTTATAGGTTCCTTTTTGTTTTTAGTTGGGGTCTCGCTCTGTCACCCAGGCTGGAATGCAGTAGCACAATCATACCTTCTGCAGCCTCGAACTCCTGGACTCAAGCAATCCTCCTGCCTCAGTGTCCCGAGTAGCTGGGACTACAGACATGCACCACCGGGCCCACCTAATTTTAAAATTTTGTTTAGAGAGATTTTGTAAACAGTATTTCTGTCTTGCCATGTTGCCCAGGCTGTTCTCAAATTCTTGGGCTAAGGCAATCCTCTTGTCTTGGCCTCCCAAAGTGCTGGGATTATAGATAGGCATGAGCCACTGTGCCCAATCCAACCGTATAGGTTGCTTTGGTGGCTCTTGTTATTTTAATGTGATAACTCATCCACACCGTGTCCAAGAAAGCAACTAAAGTCATTTGCAGTGAGCAATCACTCTTTAACTTCAGGTTCATTTTCAATACAAACATGGAAAACTGATTGTTATCAAATACTTGCTCCCATTCTCAGTAATGCACAAATGTAATGTTCTAGTTCAATTGAAATAATCATCAAGATAAAAACTGCCTGGATATGGAACCTCACTACTACCTTCATGAAAACTGCACATTGATTAGAAAAAAAGAAAAATTATTTCCAACCTAGAATTTTAAAGTCTGCCCAATTATCAATTAAGTGGGAGAGTAGAAAAAAAAAGACATTTTTAGAAATAGATTCTCAAAAACTTAATTCCTATTTATCCTTTCTTAGAATGCTACTGGAGAATACCCTCCATAAAATAAGAGAAAAACCAAAGAGGAAAATAGGAGATCCAGGAACCAGGGAATCCGACACAGGAGGGAGACAAAGAGAACCCCTATTTATGGAATGAAGAAAAATCCCAAGGCTATGGTTACATAGCAGGGTAGAAGCACACCAGTCCTGAAGGGGATAGGTTAGAAAGTTTTGGAAGAGACTTCTTAAAGGATGAAATTGATAGAGTATCTAATGTGTTTGAATATCATAATTGAAGATTTACACAATTAAGGGAGAGCTTGGGACTAAATTAAGTACATTAAAAAAAAAACAAGTAAATTGACAAACAAGACACTTAAAAATTCCAAGGAAGACAAAATATTGTGCTAGCAAAAAAAAAAGTAACCACAGAATACTACCTGGTTCATCAACAAACTGGTTACATGGTCATGATAATGTAAACACTGAACATTGCTCTCTTTTTGAGACAGTCTCACTCTGTCTCCCAAACTAGACTGTAGTTGCATGATCTCAGCTTACGGAAACCTCCGCCTCCTAGGGTCAAGTGATCCTCCCACCTCAGTCTTCCTAGCAGCTGGGACTACAGGTGCGTGCAATCACATCCAGCTAAATTTTGTATTTTTTGTAGAGATGGGGTCTCACCATGTTGCCCAGGCTGGTTTCCAACTCCTGGGTTCAAGTGATCCTCCTTCCTCAGCATCCTAAAGTGCTGGGATTAGGCATGAGCCACCATGCCTGCCAGAACATTGTCCTTATATCTATATAGGAAAGATGTGGCATGGGAATGCTGTGGGGGGGAAGCTGGAAATAAAATTCAACTAAATCCTTTCATAATAGAAAGTTAATAGTTAATGCCTAAAACAGTAATATTGAGAAGTAGAAATACATACCTTTTATATAGATTTAAGTCAGTTACAACCACAAGAATCAATCAAGAGAGTTAAGAAGGGAAGTAGACAATGCTGGGGGTGAGTTGGGGGAGGCAAGGGACTGCTCTTTTTTATAAAAGCTTTGTGGAGGCATTTCTGTCTTTATATTATATGTATGATTAATTTCAATAAAAACAGAAAAGTATGTTTTAAATAGTTAATAGTTTTAAATAGTTACTTTTAATAGTAAAAGTATGTTTTAAAAGTACGTTTTAAATAGTTTATATATAAATATTCATATATATAGAAAGAGAGAGAGAGAGAGAATTTATCTATCAATTAAAAAACCAACTTATTTAATTGAATACAAGGATGAGTCTAGGCAGGGCTGGGAGAGGGGCACCACCCACAGAAAGCACAAGTCCCTCCCCAACACCTCACCATATAATTTTTAAATGGATAGTGATGAGTATCAAACTGCTATGTCATTTAGATTCCTTCGGATATATGAAAAATGTTCTATTTTATTTTAAAATGCCATATTAGTCAGGGTTCTTTAGAGGGACAGAACTAATAGGATAGATGTATATATAAAAGGAAGTTTATCAAGGAATATTGACTCATATGATCACAAGGTCCCACAATAGGCCTTCTGCAAGCTGAAGAGCAAGGAAATCAGTCCAACTCCCAAAGCTGAAGAACTTGGAGTCCAATGTTCGAGAGAAGGATGCATCCAGCACCACAGGAGAAAGATATAGGCTGGGAGGCTAAGCCAGTCTAGTCTTTCCGTATACTTCTGCCTGCTTTATTCTGGCTGCTCCGACAGCTGATTAAATCGTGCCCATCCAGATTGAGGGTAGGTCTGCCTCTCCTAGTCCACTGACTCAAACATTAATCTCCTTTGGCAGCACCCTCACAGACACAGCCAGGAACAACACTTTGCATACTTCAAGTCAATCAAGTTAACACTCAATATTAACCATCACAAATTCCAATATTTAAAATGCACTAGAAATTATATCCTTTATTATAACATACAAAAATTTTGTCTTATCTGGAACAATTTTAGATATCAACTTAAACTGTCAAATGGGATTCATAATTTTTGAAATTATTTTAGGAAGTCTGAGACCAAGCATTTCATACCAAACACCTGTTAAAAGTAAACACGTCTGTGGTTCAGTTTAATAGGTGGACTTATACTCCCCTCTGGTGGTTAAGATGGTCAAAAACACATGAGATACAAATCTGGACCTGTGGCATTTTGGAAACACAGGAATTTCACTTCCTTTTGTTGCATTAAACAAATAGCAAGTTTTGTGAAATCTGGATATAGTAAAAGGATTTTGAAAACTAGGATTTGAGAACAAAATGGGCCACAGAAAAACAACTTATCTGCTTTTAATAATTGTGATTTGGTGTGAACCAAGCAAGAAGATTTTTGCTTTCCGGAGAAATCCAAACAATACAATGTCTACCTCATATTCAGAGACACGATGAAGACATTCAATTAACTGAATGCACCTATAGGTTCATTGTGTTCTCTGTGTAACTGTGGAGGTTTTCCTTTGTATAAGTGTCCCCATAACATCTTTTCTCCTTACCCATCACTGTCCCCAGGGTCTCCATGGTCTGACACTGTCAGTAACAAGAATGCACATTATGGAGAAAGCATGGCTCAGTGGTATGAGTAGGGGATGATGAAATTTGAGAAAGACTGTATATCTGAATTTTATCCCCACCTATCACTAGCTGTGATCTTGGAAGAATTAACTTCTTTAGGCCAATTTCCACAACAATAAAATGGTTAAAATTCTAGCATGTGTGTTGCCTCTGCCACTGTGGTGTGCCCTCATGGAGGCAGGCATCCCAGCACCCACTAGCACCCTGCTACAGCTGATGGAGCATACACCCCACAGTGCTGCTTCTGGCACATGAAAATGAGAATGAATCATGCTGCCACTGCACTATGAAATGCTTAGGCTGAAACCACCCATCAGAGTGTAGTGACCAGCAGTCTGGGAGCACCTTGGGCCCCCTCCCCCAGCACCGTGGATTTCTAACCTTGAGGAGCCAGAGAAAAACACTGAGCCTCAATACAAGTCCCCCTCAGTTAAAGCATGCAGTCTAGGCGTTGAGAGCTGAGCATTAGTCTCCTAAAATCTTCCAGAAATGAAGCCAGTCAGCTGAATCCACCTTATATCACAATCAAACCCTCAAGATCATCGAATAGGATAAAAGGAAAAGAAAATCCAAAGGTTAGCGACTTAAAAGATTGAAGGAATATTTAACCACAAAGATGAGAAAGAACCAACGTAAGAACTCTGACAACTCAAAAGCCCAGAGTGCCTTCTTTCCTCTAAATGACCATACCACCTCTCCAGGAGGAGTTCTGAACCAGGCTAAGGTGGCTAAAATGACAGAAATAGAATTCAGAATATGGATAAAAACAAAGATCATTGAGATGCAGGAGTACATTGAAACCCAATCCAAGGAAGCTAAGAATCACAGTAAAACAATACAGGAGCTGACAAACAAAATAGCCAGTATAGAAAAGAATATTACTCACCTGATAGAGCTGAAAAACACACTACAAGAATTTTATAATGCAATCACAAGTATTAATAGTAGAATAGACCAAGGAAGAATCTCAGAGCTTGAAGACTATCTTTCTGAAATAAGACAGGCAGACAAGAATAGAGAAAAAAGAATGAAAAGAAAATAACAAAAACCTTTGAGAAATATGGGACTATGTTAACAGAACAAATCTATGAATGACAGGTATACCTGAAAGAGATGGGGAGAATGGAACCAATTTGAAAAACATACATCAGGACATTATCCATGAGAACTTTCCCAGCCCAGCCAGAAAGGCCAACATTCAAATTCAGGAAATGCAGAAAACTCCAGTAAGATAATTCACAAGAAGATCATCCCCAAGATACGTAACCATCAGATTATCCGTGGTTGAAATGAAAGAAAAAATGTTAAAGGCAGCTAGAAAGAAAGGTTAGGTCACCTACAAAGGGAAGCCCAACATACTAACAGAGGACCTCTCAGTAGAAACTCTATAAGCCAGAAGAGATTGGAGGCCAATATTCAGCATTCTTAAAGAAAAGAAGTTTCAACCCAAAATTTCATATTCAGCCAAACTAAGCTTCATAAGCAGAGGAGAAATAAGATTGCTTTCAGACAAGCAAATGCTGAGGGAATTTGTTACCACCAGACCTGCCTTACAAGAGCTCCTGAAGGAAACACTAAATATGGAAAGAAAAGATCATTATCAGCTACTACAAAAACACACATAGTGTGTTATAGGCCACTGACACTATAAAACAACCACATAAACAAGTCTGCAAGATAACCAGCTAACATCATGATGACGGGATCAAATCCACACATATCAATACTAAACCTGAATGTAAATGAGCTAAATGCCCCCAATGAAAAGGCACAGAGTGCAATATGGATAAAAAAACAAAAGAAAACCATTAGTATGCTGTCTTCAAGAAACTCATCTCACATGCAATGACACCTATAGGCTCATAATAAAGCAATGGAGAAAAATCTACCAAAAAAATGAAAAACAGAAGCAAGTAGGAGTTGCAATCCTAA